>NC_030816.1:51096642-52417892 GCF_001704415.2 Capra hircus | reverse complement strand
GGACTGTAACATTCTTAGAAGGCTTTTTGCAAAAGAAAAACCACTATCTACTTTGTACAGAAAGAAAAATAATTCTTAACAATAAAATTATCTGATAGGTTACAAGAGCATGAGGCTCTTATTTGCCTCTGGTGCTCTCAAGTTTTAGTTTAAGAATAAAATTTTAAATGCAAATGTTGATGACTCCTTGTCTTGGGAATATACAGTGTTTAATTTCAGCTAGGTTTCTGGGGGGGGTGGCGTCTATAATTAATTGACAAGAGAAGTATCTCACTTATGAAAAAGGAAGAAAATAAACAAAATTAAAGCTTAGACATGTTTAGAAGTACATTTGTTAGTACACATAGCAGCTACTTCATAAAACAAAGTCTGTCTCATGAACTTTGCATTTGAGAAACTAAGTTTGCAACAAAAAGAGCCGTCAGTCTGAACATCAAAGACGAGGTATCAAGTTAAGGAATTTGGCATTCTGTGTAAGGGAAGACGCAAGCCTCTGGGCTCACTGAATTCATTCCTTTCTTACACACCTTAGCTCTCTGGGGCCAGTCCTGTTTCCTTGCTCACCTTGCTTCTTCCATTCCCCCAGCTCTTCAGCAGTCACCATGGAGGGTGGCAGTGTCCTCTGGATAGCAGCTGTGGGAGCCCTCATTCACATTTGGAGCCCAGAAATCGCTGATGGCTGTGACATTTCTTGTTTATTGATATGCAGGAGATATTTTCATTTCACACCAACAATGCACAATGTATCAAATATCTTATTGATTTAGTAAATTTTAAGTATCTACTATTGATATGTATTTTGTCTGTCATAGGTAGCATTTGTTAATTTAAAACCTTTATTGCCCTAGGCAAATTATTAGAAATACAAAAAAATCAGTAAGTTAAAATAATTTTCATTGGTATAATAAAAACACAAGTTACCAGTTGTCATTGCTCTTTTTGGTGAGTAGTCATAATAAAAAGCCTCCTTATAAAATGATTGTTAACATTTTTGCATGAGCATAGTTTTGTATGTTTCCAAAAATTCTGTGACATATGAAATGAATCACAGAAAGACGAAAACTGTGTGGATCCACTTCTGTGAGGTATCTAGCATAGACGGCTGCATGCTGGCAGAATGTAAAATGCTGGGCCTGTGGATTATTGAATGGGCAATGGGATTTCAATTTTTCAGGATTTGAAAAAAGCTCTAATGGTTGCGCAACAATGTGCATGTTCACATAGTCTACACCATAGTGTTGTGAGAAACATATGAGTTAAATCATGTAAAAATTCTCATCAGTGATTGTATGTCATAATGCTCAATGTATGTTAGCAGTCCAGTTGTTTTTCGTGAAGCACATCCTATGGTGTATGTGGTAAACAGTGATTTATTATCTATTATTATCACAGTGATTTAATATCTATTATTATTATTATTATTGGTTTGGGCTTCCCTGGTGGCTAAGATGGTAAAGAATCAGCCTGCAATGCGGGAAACCTGGGTTTGATCCCTGAGTATTGGGAAGATCCAAGAGGCCATGGCAACCCACTCCAGTATTCTTGCCTGGAAAATCCCCGTGGACAGAGGAGCCTTGCAGGCTACAGTCCATGGGGTCACAAAGAGCTGGACATGACTGAGTGACTAAGCATACAGTATTGGTTCTGGTTTCCCAATATCATGTATAAAAGACATTTTTCTTTGTCTTTTCGAGTCCCAGAGGCCTAGCACTATTAAAAAGCCTAATAAGTAACAAAAACAGAAGTCTGTGACTCACAGAGAAATAAATTTTTATGGATTAGTAGTTTTAACAGCCAGAACTTAGACTTCGGTGATGTCCATGCAATTGTTCCTTACCTCATTTCTGTCCTCTTCTTTGAGTCAGTTCTATCTTACTGGGTTTCATCACTCATCTCCCAGTGGCTCAATTCTGGAAACCTCCATACTGCTTCTCTCTGAAATCATTCATTTGCATACAGTGATCATTGGTGTGTGGTGGTTGAGGGAAGCAGATTAGAATCTGGAACATCTGAAGTTTTCACAGATTTTATTATTGTAATTCATGCTCCTTTCTTGATAAAAGTAATTGATTAAAAGTCATTCTTTCTATTTTAAAAAGTTTTTTTTTTTTAGATTTTTTTGTTGCTCATATTTGCTTGATTCTTTATTACATTTAGGGCTCTTCAATTTTAACACTTAACATGCAGAGTTCCAAAGAATAGCAAGGAGAGATAAGAAAGCCTTCCTCAGTGATCAGTGCAAAGAAATATAGGGAAACAAAGAATGGGAAAGACTAGAGATCTCTTTAAGAAAATTAGAGATACCACAGGAACATTTCATGCAAAGATGGGCTCAATAAAGGACAGAAATGGTATGGACCTAACAGAAACAGAAGATATTAAGAAGAGGTGGTAAGAACATATAGAAGAACTGTACAAAAAAGATCTTCACGACCCAGATAATCACGATGGTGTGATCGCTCACCTAGACCCAGACATTGTGGAATGTGAAGTCAAGTGGGCTTTAGGAAGCATCATTACGAACAAAGCAAGTGGAGGTGATAGAACTCCAGTTGAGCTATTTCAAATCCTGAAAGCTGTTGCTGTGAAAGTGCTGCACTCAATATGCCAACAAATTTGGAAAACTCAGCAGTGGCCACAGGACCGGAAAAGGTCAGTTTTTATTCCAATCCCAAAGAAAGGCAAAGCCAAAGAATGCTCTAACTACCACACAATTGTAGTCATCTCACATGCTAGTAAAGTAAACTCTCCAAGCCAGGCTTCAGCAATACGTGAACCATGAACTTCCAGATGTTCAAGCTAGTTTTAGAAAAGGCAGAGCAACCAGAGATAAAATTGCCAACATCCTCTGGGTCATTGAAAAAGCAACAGAGTTCCAGAAAAACATCTATTTCTGCTTTATTGACTATGCCAAAGCCTTTGACTGTGTGAATCACAATAAACTGTGGAAAATTCTGAAAGAGATGGGAATACCAGACCACCTAACCTGCCTCTTGAGAAATCTGTTTGCAGATCAGGAAGCAAGAGTTAGAACTGGACATGGAACAACAGACTGGTTCCAAATAGGAAAAGGAGTATGTCAAGTATTGTCACCCTGCTTACTTAACTGATATGCAGAGCACATCATGAGAAATGCTGGGCTGGAAGAAGCACAAGCTGGAATCAAGATTGCCAGGAGAAATATCAATAAATATGCAGATGACACCACCCATATGGCAGAAAGTGAAGAACTAAAGAGCCTTTTGATGAAAGTGAAAGAAGAGAGTGAAAAAGTTGGCTTAAAGCTCAACATTCAGAAAACTAAGATCATGGCATCCAATCCCATCACTTGATGACAAATAGATGGAGAAACAGGGGAAACAGTGACAGACTTTATTTTTTGGGCTCCAAAATCACTGCAGATGGTGATTGCAGCCATGAAATTAAAAGACGCTTACTCCTTGGAAGGAAAGTTATGACCAACCTAGATAGCATATTAAAAAGCAGAGACATTATTTTGCCAACAAAGGTCTGTCTAGTCAAGGCTATATTTTTTCCAGTAGTCATGTATGGATGTGAGATCTGGACTATAAAGAAAGCTGAGCACCGAAGAATTGATGCTTTTGAACTGTGGTGTTGGAGAAGACTCTTGAGAGTCCCTTGGACTGCAAGGAGATCCAACCAGTCTATCCTAAAGGAAATCAGTCCTGAATATTCAAGGACTGATGTTGAAGCTGAAATGCCAATACTTTGGCCATCTGATGTGAACAGCTGACCCATTGGAAAAGATCCTGATGCTAGGAAAGATTGAAGGCAGGAGGAGAAGGGGATGACAGATTATGAGATGGTTGGGTGGCATCACCGACTCAGTGGGCATGAGTTTGAGTAAATTCCAGGAGTTGGTGATGGACAGGGAGGCCTGGCATGCCTCAGTCCATGGGGTCACAGAGAGTTAGACACGACTGAACCACTGAACTGAACTGAATTTTAACATGAAAACAGATTCTACTACTGGTGTGAATACTGATGTGTTCTGTTAGTTTAAAAATATTTAATCTAGCTTTTTTTGGTTTTGGTTATGTAATAAATCTTAAGAGGAAAACTATAACTTAATATTTGATATGAAATGGGGAAAATTTTTTTAAGAAGGGGAAATTTTTGATTTTTTTCTTGAAGTCCTTCTTTGAAGAATTCCTTTATCCTGAAAGTCAAAACACTCAAACCACTTTCTAGTCACCAAATAAATCTCATTGATGGAAAACAAGGTTTCTGTGAAAGAAAATAACATATAAAGAGATTGTTTCTACAATTCCACCAGGCCTTTCACCAGTGCCTCTAACAAGTTCCAAAATGAATTTCAGCTCCATCCCCTCACTCGTTTGCTCTCTGCAGGAGCTTTTATGAGCGATGAATTGGTTCTCATGGTGAAAGGCAAAGGTAGACAAATCCTGAATAATCTACCATCTGCATTATTCCATATTCAGTAGTCAAGGATACTGAGAGTAGCATTAGTTCTGGAACACCACTGCCTTATTAAAGGAATCCGTTTAACTTTGGGAAAATTGCGTAATAAGGAAAAGAACATCTAATTCAACTTTATTTCATGCTCACATCCAAGCCTTCAGTGACCTTCTGATGCTTCAAGTTGGAAACAATGGTTTTTCTTTGCTTATATTTCTGGTAGAAATTTTATGTTTTAAAATATTTATTTACTTATTGAATTCTTGCTCTTTCTCTTTCTCCTTGTTGTTTAGGCACTAAGTCATCTCTGACTCTTTGTCACTCCATGGACGGTGGCATGCCACACTCCTCTGTCCTCCACTATCTCTTCAAGTTTGCTCAAGTTCATGTCCACTGAGTTGGTAATACTATCTAACCATCTTATCCTCTGTGGCCCCTTTCACCTTTTGCCTTCAGTCTTTCCCATCATCAGGGTCTTTTCCAATGAGTTGGCTCTTCACCTCAGGTGGCCAAAGTATTGGAGCTTCAACTTCAGCATCAGTCCTTCTAATGAATATTGAAGATTGATTTCCTTTAAGATTGACTGGTTTGATCTCTATTGTCCAAGGGACTCTCAAGAGTCTTCTCTATCACCACAGTTCAAAAGTTTCAATTCTTTAGCATTCAGCCTTCTTTATGGACCAACTCTCACATCTGTACATGACTACCAGGAAAAATATAGCTTTGACTATACAGATCTTTGTCAGCAAAGTGATGTCTCTGCTTTTCAATACACTGTCTAGGTTTGTCATAGCTTTCCTTCCAAGAAGCAAGTGTCTTTTTTTTCCCTTCCAGATAGTAAATTTGTTAAGAATAGGTATTCTGTTAATAAATTTGTATCATACCAGTGTTTTGCACAAATAGGTGTTCAGTAGCTTGTGGTTAAAACTATTGGATTGATTGTCTCTTGGTTCCATTCTATTATCTAATGATTTAAGTTATAGCTTAAAACTTTGCTAAAACGACTATCATTTCTATGGAGGTAATGCTGCCCCTCCCCAACTCCCCAGCCGATTCTTGTGTACTAGATAGAAAGATTATCCTTTGGCCTGAGCATGGGAAAGCACATTATCTCTAGCAGGAATAATTACAATTACACTATAAATGTGGTGATCCATTATTACTTTCTCTAATTTCAGGGATAGCAATGAAAACCAAATGTCCAGAACAATGAGAGCTGTGGGAACTATAGAATCTCTTCTATCAGCTCAGCAGTTGCTCAGAGTCATCCCCCATGCTTTGTACCCTCCCAGGGTCTGGGCAAATGGGTGAATAAATTGCTTCTTATAATCTAGATAAATATCACATCAGTGGGAAAATTCTTTCATTTTGTATCTTAATTCTGAAGTTCAGTTCAGTCGCTTAGTCATGTCTGACTCTTTGTGACCCCATGGACTGCAGCACACCAGGCTTCCCTGTCCATCACCAACTCCTAGAGCTTATCCAGGCTCATATCCATTGTGTCGGTGATGCCATCAAATGATCTCATCCTCTGTCGTCCCCTTCTCCTCCCACCTTCAATCTTTCCCAGCATCACGATCTTTTCCAGTGAGTCATTTCTTCTCATCAGGTGGCTGAAATATTGGAATTTCAGCTTCAGCATCAGTCCTTCCACTGAATAGTCAGGACTGATTTCCTTTAGGGTAGACTGGTTGGATCTCCTTGCAGTCCAAGAGACTCTCAAGAGTCTTCTTCAACACTACAGTTCAAAAGCATCAGTTCTTCAGCACTCAGCTGTCTTTATAGTCCAATTCTCACATCCATATATGACTACTGGAAAAAACGTAGCTTTGACTACATGGACCTTTGTTGGCAAAGTAATGTTGCTGCTTTTTACTTTGCTGTCTAGCTTGGTCATAACTTTGCTTCCAAGGAGCAAGAAACTTTTAATTTCATGGCTGCAGCCATCATCTGGAATGATTTTGGAGCCCAGAAAAATAAAGTAGGTCACTGTTTCCATTGTTTCCCCATCTATTTGTCATGAAGTGATGGGACCGGATGCCATGATCTTAGTTTTCTGAATGTTGAGCTCTGAGCCAACTTTTTCACTCTCCTCTTTCACTTTCATCAAAAGGCTCTTTAGTTCTTCTTTACTTTCTGCCATAAGGGTGGTGTCATCTGCATATCTGAGGTGACTGATATTTCTCCCGGCAATCTTGATTCCAGCTTGTGCTTCATCCAGCCCAGCGTTTCTCATGATGTACTCTGCATATAAGTTAAATAAGCAGGATGACAGTATACAGCCTTGACGTACTCCTTCCCAAATTGGAACCAGTCTGTTGTTCCATGTCCAGTTCTAACTGTTGCTTCTTGACCTGCATACAGATTTCTCAGGAGGCAGGTCAGGTGGTCTGGTACTCCCATGTCTTTAAGAATTTTCCACAGTTTATTGTGATCCACACAGTGAAAGGCTTTGGCATAGTCAATAAAGCAGAAGTAGATTTTTTTTCTGGAACTCTCTTGCTTTTCTGATGAGCAGCGGATGTTGGCAATTTGATCTCTGGTTCTTCTGCCTTTTCTAAAACCAGCTTGAACATCTGGAAGTTCACAATTAACATACTGTTGAAGCCTGTCTTGGAGAATTTTGAGCATTACTTTGGCGACATGTGAGATGAGTGCAATTGTTGGTAGTTTGAGCATTCTTTGGCATTGCCTTTCTTTGGGATTGGAATGAAAACTGACCTTTTCCAGTCCTGTGGCCACTGCTGAGTTTTCCAAATTTGCTGGCATATTGGGTACAGCACTACCATAGCATCATCTTTTAGTATTTGAAATAGCTCAACTGGAATTCCATCACCTCCACTAGCTTTGTTCATAGTGATGCTTCGTAAGGCCCACTGGACTTCACATTCCAGGATATCTGGCTCTAGGTGAGTGATCACACCATCATAGTTATCTGGGTCATGAATAGCATTTTTGTATAGTTCTTCAGTGTATTCTTGCCACCTCTTTGTAATGTCTTCTGCTTCTTTAGTCCATACCATTTCTGTCCTTTATTGTGCCCATTTTTGCATGCAATGTTCCCTTGGTATCTCTAATTTTCTTGAAGATATCTCTAGTCTTCCCCATTCTACTGTTTTCCTCTCTTTCTTTGCATTAATCACTAAGGAAGGCTTTCTTATCTCTCCTTGTTATTCTTGGAACTCTGCATTCAAATGGGTATGTATTTGCTTTTCTCCTTTGCCTTTCTCTTCTCTTCTTTTCTCAACTACTTTTTAAGGCCGCCTCAGACAGCCATTTTGCATTTTTGCATTTCTTTTTCTTGGAAATGGTCTTGATCACTGCCTATTGTACAGTGTCAGAAACCTCCATTCATAGTTCTTCAGGCACTCTGTCTATCAGATCTAATCCCTTGAATCTATCTGTCACTTCCACTGTATAATTGTAAAGGATTTGATTTATGTCATATCTGAATGTTGTAGTGGTTTTCCCTACTTTCTTCAGTTTAAGTCTGAATATGACAATAAGGAGTTCATGATCTAAGCTACAGTCAGTTCCTGGTCTTGATTTTGCTGACTGTGTAGAACTTCTCCATCTTTGGCTGCAAAGAATATAATCAATCTGATTTTGTTATTGACCATCTGGTGATGTCCATGTGTAGAGTCTTCTCTTGTATTGTTGGAATAAAGTGTTTGCTATGACCAGTGTGTTCTCTTGGCAAAACTCTGTTAGCCTTTAACCTGCTTCATTTTGTACTCCAAGGTCAAATTTACCTGTTACACCAGATATCTCTTGACTTCTTACTTTTGCATTTCAGTCCCCTATAATGAACATCTTTTTGGGGTGTTAGTTCTAGAAGGTCTTGTAGGTCTTCATAGAACTGTTCAACTTCAGCTTCTTCAGCATTACTGGTAGAGGCATAGACTTGGATTACTGTGATATTGAATGGTTTGCCTTGGAAATGAACAGAAATCATTCTGTCGTTTTTGAAATTGCATCCAAGTACAGCATTTCAGACTCTTTCGTTCACTGTGATGGCTATTCCATTTCTTCTAAAGGATTCTTCCCCACAGTAGTAGATATAATGGTCGTCTGAGTTAAATTCACCCATTCCAGTCCATTTTAGTTCACTGATTCCTAAAATGACAGTGTTCACTCTTCCCATCTCCTGTTTGACCACTTCCAATTTGCCTTGATTCATGAATACCTAAAATTCCAGATTCCTATGCAATATTGCTCTTTACAGCATCAGACTTTACTTCCATCATCAGTCATATCCTCACCTGGATGTTGTTCTCGCTTTGGGTCTGTCTCTTCATTCTTTCTGGAGTTATTTCTCCACTGACCTCCAGTAGCATATTGGGCACCTACCGACCTGGGGAGATCATCTTTCAGTGTCCTATCTTTTTGCCTTTTCATGCTATTCATGGGGTTCTCAAGGCAAGAATACTTCTGTCAGACCTCTCCACAATGACCTGTCCATCTTGGCTGGCCCTACACAGCATGGCTCATCATTTCATTGAGTTAGACAAGGCTGTGGTCCATGTGAACAGTTTGGTTAGTATTCTGTGATTGTGGTTTTCATTCTGTCTGCCCTCTGATGGGTAAGAGGCTTATGGAAGCTTCCTGATGGGAGAGACTGACAGGGGGAAACTGAGTCTTGTTCTGATGGGCAGGGCCATGCTCAGTAAATCTTTAATCCAATTTTTTGTTGATTGATGGAGCTGTATTCTCTCTGTTGTTTGACCTAAGGCCAAACTGTGGTGGAGGTAATGAAGATAATGGCAATCTCCTTTAAAAGGCCCCATGCAGACACTGCTGCACTCAGTGCCCCCGAACCTCCAGCAGGCCACTGCTGACCCACGCCTCCACTGGAGACTCCTGGACACTTGTGGGCAAGTCTTGGTCAATCTTGTGGGATCACTGCTCCTTTCTCCTGGGTCTTTGTGTGCACAGGCTTTTGTTTGTGCCCTCCAAGAGTCTGTTTCTTCAGTCCTGTGTAGGTTCTGGTGGCTCTATGGTGGGGTTGATGGTGACCTCCTCCAAGAAGGCTTATAGCAATTCCCAGGTCTGCTGCACCCAGATCCCCTGCCCTGCGGCAGGCCACTGCTGACCCATACATCTTCAGAAGACACTCAGACACAGTTCTGGCTCAGTGTCTGTGGGGTCTCTGGGTCTCTGGTGCACACAAGTTTGGTTTGAGCCCATCGAGTCTCTGGCAGGTATGGGATTTGATTCTAAATGTGATTTTGCCCCTTCTACCATCTTACTGGAGCTTCTCCTTTGCCCTTGGATGTAGGGTATCTCTTTTTGGTCAGATGCAACATTCTTCTGTTGATGACTTTCAGCAGCAATTTGCAGTTTTGGAGTTCTCCCAGAAGAATATGAGCCCACGTCCTTCTACTCCACCATCTTCAGTCAGTTCAGCCACTCAGTCGTGTCTGACTCTTTGCAACCCTATGAATCGCAGCACTCCAGACCTCCCTGTCCATCACCAACTCCCGGAGTTCACTCAGACTCAGTTCATTGAGTCCGTGATGCCATCCAGCCATCTCATCCTCTGTCGTCCCCTTCTCCTCCTGCCCCCAATCCTTCCCAGCATCAGAGTCTTTTCCAATGAGTCAACTCTTCACATGAGGTGGCCAAAGTACTGGAAATTCAGCTTTAGCATCATTCCTTCCAAAGAATTCCCAGGGCTGATCTCCTTCAGAATGGACTGGTTGGATCTCCTTGCAGTCCAAGGGACTCTCAAGAGTCTTCTCCAACACCGCAGTTCAAAAGCATCAATTCTTCGGCATTCAGCCTTCTTCACAGTCCAACTCTCACATCCATACATGACCACAGGAAAAACCATAGCCTTGACTAGATGGACCTTAGTCGGCAAAGTAATGTCTTTGCTTTTCAATATGCTATCTAGGTTGGTCATAACTTTTCTTCCAAGGAGTAAGCGTCTTTTAATTTCATGGCTGCAATCACCATCTGCAGTGATTTTGGAGCCCCAAAAAATAAAGTCTGGCACTGTTTCCACTGTTTCCCCGTCTATTTCCCATGAAGTGATGGGACCAGATGCCATGATCTTAGTTTTCTGAATGTTGAGCTTTAAGCCAACTTTTTCACTCTCCTCTTTCACTTTCATCAAGAGGCTTTTTAGTTCCTCTTCACTTTCTGCCATAAGGGTGGTGTCATCTGCATATCTGAGGTTATTGATATTTCTCCTGGCAATCTTGACTCCAGCTTGTGTTTCTTCCAGTCCAGCATTTCTCATGATGGACTCTGCATGTAAGTTAAATAAGCAGGGTGACAATATACAGCCTTGATGTACTCCTTCTCCTATTTGGAACCAGTCTGTTGTTCTATGTCCAGCTCTAACTGTTGCTTCCTGACCTGCATACAGATTTCTCAAGAGGCAGGTCAGGTGGTCTGGTATTCCCATCTCTTTCAGAATTTTCCACAGTTTATTGTGATCCACACAGTCAAAGGCTTTGGCATAGGCAATAAAGCAGAAGTAGATGTTTTTCTGGAACTCTTGCTTTTTCCATGATCCAGCAGATGTTGGCAATTTGATCTCTGCCTTTTCTAAAACCAGCTTGAACATCAGGGAGTTCATGGTTCATGTATTGCTGAAGCCTGGCTTGGAGAATTTTGAGCATTGCTTTACTAGCATGTGAGATGAGTGCAATTGTGCGGTAGTTTGAGCATTCTTTGGCATTGCCTTTCTTTGGAATTGGAAGGAATAAATTTAAAAGTCTCAACCAACTGCTTATTGCTCCGTAATAGGGTTCCTCAGAGTCCTTGGAGTGAGAATAACAATTGGTGATGACCTTTGGAATAAGGTCTATGCATTCTCAGTCACTTCAGTCATGTCTGACTCTTTGCAATCCCATGGACTATAGCTCACCAGGCTCCTCTGTCCTTGGGATTCTCCAGGCAAGAATGCTGGAATGGGTTGCCATGCTCTCCTCCAGGGGATCTTCCTGATTCAGGAATTGAACTTGTATCTCCTGCGTCTCCTGCAGTGCAGGTGGATTCTTTACCGCTGAGCCACCAGGAACGCTCTTGGAATAAAGTACCTGGACCTAATATCTTTGAGAAGTCTGAATAAGCGTTGCTGTTTTTTTGTTTCTTTTTAAACCATATTTTCCTCATAAGTTAATGTAACAAGTTAAAATAGCTTCAGCAGTTTTATTTCCTTCCTCTTATAAAAATTCAGTAAGTCCCCTACATACAAATGAATTCTGTTTCAAGACCACATTCATAAGTCTAATTTGTTCATAAATCAACAAAGTTAGCCTAGTTACCCAACTAGCACAATCAGCTGTATAGTATTTGTACTATAATAGGTTTGTAATACTCTTCACACAAATTATACATTAAATTAACACACAAAATGAAGAAAACATTTTTAATCTTAGAGTACAGAACCTTGGAAAGTACAATAGTACAGTACAACAACTGGCATACGAGGGCATTTTCACATCTTTGAAAGTTTGCAGCTTGAAGGTTCATATGTAGGGGACTGGCTGTAAACACATTTAGGCTGTTTATTTACTCTAAGAAGCAAAATTCTAATATATAGATAAAGATGCAGCATTTATGTTCTCCTCCCTTTTCTTCCACAGGGAAAAGAGGTGTTAATGTTTTATTTTTCTTAAAAAACAAAAAAAGTAAAGCTCATGAGATTCTGACAGTTTTGAAGTTGTTTCTGATTTCTTGATACTGTTTTGAAAGGAAATACATTTGAGTTCATTTTAGTTGAAATTGTTTTTTTATTTCAAGATATGTAATATGGACACTGCAAGAAATGAAGAAATTAAGTCACATATTAACAAAAACAAACCTTTTGTGTAAATCTAAGTAGAGGTCATCAGTTTACTAAAGGAAAGACCTCTCCCAGCCATGTATTTAACCCTGTACAGACCTTGGAAAATGTCACCATCACAAATATAGTTTGTTTGAACCCAAGCATCTGGGAACATGGCAGACAAATGTCCAAGATGTCTGCCCTCATGGAGGATGAAGCTAGTTGGTCTGAGGACTCCCTCCCCAACACAGCAGAGTCAGAGCCTGGGTTATCACAGGGGTGGGAGGCAGGTCTGGCAGGGCAGGCTTGGAAATGAAGTGAATACCCATTATGGGCAGGCTACCAAGAAGGTAGCATCTGACATTAGAAGAGAATTATATATTTTTGTCTGAGATCAACAGTATTTTAAAGTTTGGACAATACAATCAAAATATACTGCTAAGCTGAATTTGTTTTACATTTTCAGTTCTGGCAACTCTTCAAGAACAAAAGGTAATTTTCTTTTTCATTTCTTTTTGAATTTTGAAAAGTTCTCTACTGTTTAAAGATTGAAATCTCAGAATATAACATTATTTCAAATATCAAAATTTAATTTGAATGTCATTAACTATATACATTTAGCCTCACTGAAAAAATGCATAGGCCATGCATGAAGATTATCTGGGCTGGATGGCAAATTTGGTTAATTTCCTTGGTGCTTTATTCTTCTAATTATCTGTATTAGAAGTGTAGTCTTTTTAAGTTTGAAAAAAGAGGGAAAGTACCAAGAAAATATGAAATTTGCAAGTATATTTTACTCTTTTTACGTTTTTTAGCGTTGATTGAGATTTAAGGTGAAGAAATAAGTTATCAGAGATAAAATAAATATTCTCTAATTTCTATTTAAAGTATATTTTTAATCAAAAAAACCATCAAGGTGTTAATTTTCCAAGTTATTGTAAGCATGGTTACATTTTCCATGTTTACGCCTCTTCCTTGGGCAGGACCTAATGTAAGAGTTTTATATTTCAAAAAGTCCACGGAAGCTGAACAATCAGTAAACTTTTAAAGATATTTATAGTTTCAATGAAAATGAAGTTCTTGTATGTTTATAATAAGGATTTCATGTTGTGAAAGGGGTCCAAAGTAATAATTCTCTAATACCAAAATAAATATTAACCTAGGAATGGTGGACATGCTGGTTGAGACTTGTAACAAAACTTCTTTCTTCCATTGTTGTTTCTTTATCTAGGTCATGGTGAATCTAAATATTTCTTCTTAAGGCTGGAGACTCACATATTATTTGATTCTTGGTGTACTCAACCAAAGTCATGGACCCAGGATAAGGAAGAGAATGAATTTAGAGACGAAGTAGGGAAGGACAAGCAATACATGTTAATAGTTTCATAAGAATACATCTCATACCTGCACAGGCCCCATATATTATGATAGAACCCAAGCAAGACCATTTGGAATAAAAAGTTTCTCAAAAACCACAGTCAAGGGACTTCCCTGGTGGTCCAGTGGTTAAGAAACCACCTTCCAATGCAGGGGACATGGATTCAATCCCTGTTCTGGAACTAAGATTTCACAAGCTCAGGGGTAACTAAACCTGTGCGGCTGCAACTTACTGAGCCTGTGAGCCGCAACTAGAGAGCCCATGTGCCTCAGCTATGGAGCTCACGTGCTCTGGAGTGCACACCAAAGCTAGAGAGAGGACCACATGCCATAACCAAGACCTGATGCAGCTGTAAATAAATAAAGAAACCAAGATCCAGAAATTCTATCAAAATGCACTTATGAAGGCTGCTGGAGTGCAAAGCTTCCAGAACACACTGATGAAAGAAAGCTGTAAGTTGTGAAATGAAAAAATAAGTTTCCGTATGTGTAAAAACAATATCTCACTGAGTCTTACAACAAGAGAACAATTTCCCCCCGAATTTGTGTGTACTTATTCTTTACACAATCTTCCCATTTCAGTGACAGTGTATAGTACTCAGTTCTTTCTCCAGGTAGCGATTTCAGTTTGATTTCCTCTTTGCAAGCTTGTCGCATGTTGGTCGAATAATTACAGTGGTTTTTTTTACCACTATCTCTCAAATGCCTGAAGAACAATAATAGTTCCCTGTGCCTCAGGGAGGCATCCAGCTGATAGCTGACATTTGTTGAAGAATCATGTTACTTTTTGGCCAGCATCTAAGTGGATAACAAGTAGCATATCTCATTCCTGGAACAAATGAACATTATTCACAAATCTTTCTGTTACTTTCAGACAATATTAATAGTATAAAGAATATATTATCTTCTATTTATGTTATTCATCAAAAAAGTTAATACTATGATGTTTACTGCCCTTAGAAATTTAATAGCTATACTATATGCTGAAATTTATCAAATTTTATATTGTTATGCTAATATATTGTGCAGCATTAAAGAGCTTAAAGAATTTTATCTCATTTGCGATCTGAAACCTAGGTAGAGAAAATCAGTTCTTTACCGTCTTCATAACACAGGGAAGACTATAAATTTTAGTATATATAAGTTCAGAGCTTCCCAGGTGGCACGATGGTAAAGAATCTGCCTGTCAATGCAGGAGATGTGAGTTTGATCCCTGGGTGGGGAAGACCCCCTGGAGAAGGAAATGGCAACCCACTCCAGTATGCTTGTCTGGGAAATCCCATGGACAGAGGAGCTAGGTGGGCTTTAGTTCATGGGGCTGCAAAGAGTCAGACACAACTGAGTGACTAAACAATAACACGTGTGAGTCCTACCCAACAGGAGTTGATTACTTTTGAAATTGCTTTAACCTTCATCTATGAAATAATGGAAAACTTTTCACAGTTTCTATACTACCCAGATTATAATTAGTTTAGGCAATAAAACAACTGCACATAAGCTCTGGTACAGCTGTGACCTTAGTATTATGCCAAAGACCACACTGTAATGAATGTTAGAACTGAGAACCCAGTTGAGAGGTTCTGGTTATAAGGCTGGTGGGCAGTGTTCATGCCAGGAGTGCCTTCCAGCTTGCAGTTGTCTTGTAAAGTTCCAGAAACTGTCAGTTTGGGCAAGAAGAAGATGGTTCCCTTACTCTTGGCTGTTGAAGCCAGTGTCTTGTAGGGATCACCCAGAGTCTCCAACACATTCTCCCTAGGGGAAACACAAAAATTACTCAACAGACTTTACGGAAAACATTATTTTGTCTCAGGCACAATGCTTGGCTCTGAGGGCACAGACACAAAGAGATAGTCCCTGCCAAGAAGAACTCTCTGTTGAGATGGGACATTGAGTTGTGAAATGACATCAGAATGACAACATCCTGTAAGAAGTACTCCAATTAAGTGTGATGACCACAGACAGGATGCACCAGCTCTGCCTGAAGGCACCAGCCAGCACTTTACAGAGGAGGTAACATCAGACCAGGGGCAGATAGATGCGCCTTAGTTAGAAACACGGAACCATCTTTTCAAATACTGACAAAAGAATTTTTGAGGAGTCAAAAGGGAACATGTCTCCTTTGAAGATTTCATAGCCCAGGTAGCAGAAGTATACATTATACTTGATACAATGTATGTATCAAGCATATATTGATTTTTTGTTGCCAGCATCTGATTTCACTTTTTGTAGCCAGCCTCTCCATATGATGCTGAAAAGTATGCCTCTTGTTTTTGCTTCCTTTCCTACTTGCCCCTTTTCTTGGCAGGGAATGGATATCTGACCTTTGGCTCTGCCAGTCGGATGGAGCAAGAAGAGCAGAAAAACACGTTGCGTGGAGAATCTTTCTGGTGTCAACAGCACCCTTGGGGCTGCGGTTTCCAGAGGCAGTGGCTGCGGAGCCAGCGCCACACCCAGTGTCCAGAGAGAGCTGCAGTGGTGACTCAAAGCACAGGACCATTGTTTTACGGTGGCAAGAATGGCAGCCTCGACTCCCTTGGCTGTGTAGTCTGCTTTGGGCTGTAGTTTTTCTTCTTTGCCTCCCTTTCTTTCTGCCTTTTCCGAGTCTGGTTCCTCCACCCCAAATTTTTGCAAACTCCTCAGTATATCCTGTCATAAATACCTTTCCTGTTTTATCAGCCGTAATTCTTGCAACTAAAGGACTGTGTTTACATCAGTAGCACTCACGTTTGAGTTGGAAAGTTAGGATAGAGGGTGAAGGGTCTCATATGTCATGCCACATGTTTTTTCACAATGAAGACTTTAAAATATGAGAATGTTGTGATCATATTTGTATTTTAGAAATAGTTCTCTTGTCTGTGTGAGCTTGGTAGGAAGGATAGAGATGAGCAATGCCAGGTAGAAGACTATTGTGATGGTCAAGTGAGAGATACTGCTGCTACTGCTAAGTCACTTCAGTTGTGTCCGACTCTGTGCAACCCCATAGATGGCAGCCCACCAGGCTCCCCCGTCCCTGGGATTCTCCAGGCAAGAGGACTGGAGTGGGTTGCCATTTCCTTCTCCAATGCAGGAAAGTGAAAGTGAAGTCACTCAGTTGTGTCCGACCCTCAGTGATCCCATGGACTGCAGCCTTCCAGGCTCCTCTGTCCATGGGATTTTCCAGGCAAGAGTATTGGAGTGGGGTGCCATTGCCTGCTCCGAAGTGAGAGATAATAAGGGCTTTAAAAGAAAGGGGCAAAAGAGAGAGGAAAAGGAGATTTGAGAGGTTTTCTGGAAGCTAAATGTATTGGTTCGCTGACTCATGGAGTGGGGTAGAGGAAGAAATTGATGATGTCTTTGAGGCTACTCAGTTGGATGAAGAGATGGATATATAGGTGCTGGGGCCATTGACTAAGTAAGCTAAAGAGGTTTGGGTGTATGCTGAATTATTGAACTTAAGGTGCAATTGGAGATAGTCGGTAGTTTACATTTCTAAATCAATGGAATATTTTTTTCAAATGACCTATTGCAGGGAATTCCAGTTTATAAAACATTTGAAAATAGGCTCTGACTAAAGTAGGCAGGGAGCTTAGAAATCCTACCTTTTGGGACTGCCCCCTCGATTCTGAAGAAGGGCCTCGAGGTGCATCCTCAGAATGCCCACTCTCCAGGTGTAATAGACACCAGCATACAGATTCGGTGGATCTGTGAGTGTAGCTCCACCGCCTCTCTCCAAAGCCCCAGTGCCTTGCTTCTGCTCACCCATGGGTTTGCCTTGTTTCTCTTTTGCCTCCCATTGCTGCTAGCAGTGCTGTGTACGCACCTGCCACTGCTACCAGGAAACCCTCAATGTCCTCACCAAGAACACCATTTCAGGGCCCTAGCCAGGCTCCCTAACCTGGACACCAGAACAGTGCTGGGTGCTGATCACAGCAGGGCATACAGGTCTTCTCTGCTAGTCTCTGATGTATCTTTCTCCCCACTAAAGCACAGTTACACCATTCCATCTGCCTATGGCTATTGCCTTTTAAATATATCCAGCCTACTGGTCTCGATGGGATCAGACACCATACCATCCCTTCCACCTATAACTTCTTTTTCTGTCTCTCACCCTGATAAAAAGTAAAGGCAAATAAATGAAGTCAAGCAGATACGTTTGTAAGGGTGTGCTTGTATGTACATGTGTATGTATGAACGTGTGTGGGGAGAGCAGGGTGATATCTAAACCATCAGTCAGTTCAGTTCAGTTGCTCAATCGTGTCTGACTCTTTGCGACCCCATGAATCGCAGCACGCCAGGCCTCCCTGTCCATCACCAACTCCTGGAATTCACTCAAACTCATGTCCATCGAGTTGGTGATGCCATCCAGCCATCTCATCCTCTGTCATCCCCTTCTCCTCCTGCCCCCAATCCTTCCCAGCATCAGAGTCTTTTCCAATGAGTCAGCTCTTCGCATGAGGTGGCCAAAGTACTGGAGTTTCAGCTTTAGCATCATTCCTTCCAAAGAATTCCCAGGGCTGATCTCCTTCAGAATGGACTGGTTGGATCTTGCAGTCCAAGGGACTCTCAAGAGTCTTCTCCAACACCACAGTGCAAAAGCATCAATTCTTTGGCGCTCAGCCTTCTTCACAGTCCAACTCTCACATCCATACATGACCACAGGAAAAACCATAGACTTGACTAGACGGACCTTAGTCGGCAAAGTAATGTCTCTGCCTTTGAATATGCTATCTAGGTTAGTCATAACTTTTCTTCCAAGGAGCAAGCGTCTTTTAATTTCATGGCTGCAGTCACCATCTGCAGTGATTTTGGAGCCCCCCAAAATAAAGTCTGACACTGCTTCCACTGTTTCCCCATCTATTTCCCATGAAGTGATGGGACCAGATGCCATAAACCATCAATATCCATTCAGAAATTCCCAGCTACCCATGGAACACAGTTCAACAACCACTGTCCTATTTTGGAAAGAACAGTGGATTTCCAGTAGAAGAAGGCCAACTTATTTATGCTATTTAGTGCTGTGTGGCTTGCACTTTAAGTTACTTCACTTCCTTGGGAATTCTTTCTGTTTGTTTTCTTTTGATGTGGACCATTTTAAAATCTTTAATTAATTCATTTAAATATTGTTTCTGTTTTATATTTTGGATTTTTGCATATGGATATTAGCTCCCCAACCATGGGTTAAACCTGCACCCTCTGCATTGAAAAGGGAAGTCTTAACCACTGGACTGTCAGGTAAGTCCTGCGAACCCTTGATTTTATCAGTAAGATGGGAATGATAATAATACTTATTTCTCAGGACTATTAAGATATAGGATCATGTTGGTAATATGCTTGGCTCTGGTTTAGTTCAGTTCAGTCGCTCAGTCGTGTCCGACTCTTTGCGACCCCATGAATTGCAGCACGCCAAGCCTCCCTGTCCATCACCAACTCCCAGAGTTCACTCAGACTCATGTCCATCGAGTCAGTGATGCCATCTAGCTATCTCATCCTCTGTCATTCCCTTCTCCTCCTGCCCCCAATCCCTCCCAGCATCAGAGTCTTTTCCAAGCACTTGGCAAATAATCCAGAAAAGTATGTCTGATCTATTTTCCTAGATATTTAACATGAGTGTCCTTGTCATATGCCCTTTGAGGTGGGATTCCACTTTTTTCTCTGACTTTTTCACTTAAAACTGACTTCTCCTATGTGGGTGCGCATATGTGACAGAAGAAATATGTGCTTATACACTGATGAGAGACATTGAGTATGTGAACTCATTTCATGTACAAGGGGAACCATGTCTTTTCCTTGTTATGAAGGAAAGTATTTTTTAAAAAAACTTTGTGTGTGCAAGATCTTGTTTCAAAAATGACTTGAACTGCATAGATATTATCAAGATATCCCCCATCTAATCATCTGTGAGCAAGGGTGGACCTACAGAAATGTTTGTGCAAAAATGTTTGTGCCTTTTGCCTCCAACCAAGCACCTAGCAGGGTTGAAACAAACTGGTTATGATTTAAAAGCTTTTTCCAGCAAAACAAGCCTTGGGAATGAAAATAAGCACTAAGGGTATTGGGCAAGGCAAAATAATATAGACGTTGACCATTTTTATTTTTGTAGAATAATGTTTTGTCAGTTGCTTGTGGCCTTTCAGTATCATATTCTCTTCTCTTTGTCCCTTTTTATCAGACACCAATTTCCTCAAAGAGATTTCCTGCGCCTTGTGAATCCATTCATCTTTTCTTCCTCTTAAACAAACCTTTGCATGGACTAACTAATAACAGAAGACTTCCATTTTGCAGACTCTGGCCTAAATTTTCTACTTCTTAGTCTGCAAAGTTTTAGACTGGAAAATTAATTTAGAGTGAGAGGGAAAGGAAAATGTTATCATCAACACTCACAAAAAGTGTTGTGTTTCTCCTATTTCCCACTTTAAATCTATTATCCCAAATGAGATCAACTCTACCCAGGCTGTTCACTCATTCATTCCTTCATTTGTTTAGTAAACAAATATTTTGTGAGCACCAGTGACTGACAAGCTTTGGAGAAGAACTGGGAATAGGGTAGAGATGTTCTTGACCTGAACAGAGATTAAAAATAGCCAAAAGTAGAAAAAGTTTTCCAAAAACCACATAGAAAACAGAATCTCTGCTGACCATTTTTGTGATCCAGTATGGAAAATTCAAAAGTTATTGGAAATGATCCTGTTCCCATATGCCGACGGTCCTACTCGTCACTCCCCCACCACTCGTTTAAGTCAGTTTTATTATTCTGACTTATCAGTGGAGACTTAGCTCAGCTATTAAAATATAAAACAATTCTGCAAATCTGATGTTGAGCTCATTTACATTTATACGTTATGTATATGTTACACTTAAGATGAATTATTTATTAAAATTTCCATGTCATATGTAAATGCTTTCAAATAACAGTGTCATTCTTCAGTGTTATCTGGGAGAGTCTAACTTTTTTTATTGCTTAGTTTTGTCAGGCGAGATTATCACTGTGAACACAACCAAGAAAGCAGTTTGAACAAAGTTCTTAATTCACCACTGTTTGTTTGCTTTTAGTTCAGTATGAAACTGTTAACCTTTACGAAAAGACAACTAGGAATCAGGCTAAATATTTATTTTCATAATCTCTAGTTTCACATATTTGTAAGTTCAAAACTGAAACCCTATATCTCCTCTGATGCCCTAGCAGAGTTAATGGCACAAACTCCTTTTTTGAACTTTTTCCCCGACTTAGTCTCTTAATTTTTTATGGCTCTGAAAAATAACACATGAAAAGGCAAAGCCAGATATACTTTATCTTTCATGTATGACAGATGTTCCCTCACCCATGTTTCACGGGCATAATCCGTCGTTTGAAAACCCAGAGGTGGATGTTTCTGCCAGCAAAGCCTCCTGAAAAGAGGACTGCTTGTCTTGATTAGCTAATCCTTTATAATGAGTCTTAGGGCCACACAGCATTCAGATTTCTGGATGAGACTGGACAACACATGGTTAAAAAAAAATTAACTTACAACTACAATGTAGAAGTTGACTAGAAGTGGAAAAGGGTGACAGGGCCATTCAGAACACTTTCCATTGGTGTTATTTCAAATTTACTAGTTTATTATTATTATCTACTTTAGATACAGAAAGTGAAGACCAAGCATAATTTAAGGGCAGTTTCATTTTTACACAGACGCATAGGTGTTCACAGGAATAATGTTAATGGATGAAAAAGAAAAATGTAAGTCTATTAACTATGAGCATCTGACAATCCAGGGGCTCTAGCTCCCAAAATGATATAAGATGCCAGTTTGCTTTAATCATCCAGAAGGCAGAGATACTCTCTCTTCTGATTGAGCTGGATCCTGTCTTCTTAGAATGCTGGCAGATAGAGCAACTTTGCCTTTCAGATTTTTCACCCAGTTATTTTTAGTTCTTCTGAAGCCTGGGAAATAAGAAATAGAGCCTCCTTGAAAAATCCAAGCGAGCCAACCATAGCAGGGCCTCTGAATCTGATTAGATAAAACAACAAAGAGGTTCTGTTGGGGCAGAGGCAGGAAGAGCCAAGGTGGGTGGCAATCTCTGCTCAACTCCGGGGAAATATAGCCTCAAAGTGTTCAAAAGTGGGTGAAAAAAATAACATAAGCAATAGACAACTTTCCCACATCTCAGGTCACTCTCTAAATACAGCTAGAAAAATTTGCCCTGCACTAAATTTTTTTTTAATTTTTGAAGTATAATAAACAGTATGTGAATGTATGTTTATCCTAAGCACCATACTGAGAGAGAGAGACTCACTCTAGCCATGAGAGATTCAGTCTCGATATTATAACCAGTTTTCGTTCCTCTTAGTAGCTTACAAGGTAAATCAGGACCAAATTTAAGCTATAAATGTGGATATTTGTTGTAAATTTCCTAATATGATACTGGAGGAATTGAATACAGTCTTCTCCTTCAGTCATGGAAATGGAAGAGACAAAAGAGGTCGGGTGAGTGGAAATTCTCCCAGGCAGAGTTGAGAAATAAAGTCTCTTCCAATTCTGCCTTGGATTCATGGTTTTGCCAGACTCTGGCCTGGTGACTAGGAGGCATTCTCTAACCAGGGAGTTGGGGGTGGTCAATGTGCTGATAGGTGTCATCAAGAACTTTGACAGAGCTACTGAAATAAGCAACAATTACACCTCCCTGTCCCCAGCTCCACCACTTTGTGAAAGAAAACAAATAAAAGGGGTCCTGCTACTGAGATACAAGAGGGTGGACATCTGGCACTTTCCAGGCTTGCGATGTCACTGAAGGGCCCTGGGTTTCAATCTCACTGTTCAAGCTTGTCTTATGCATCACCTTTCATTAATAACTTGAAAATCTCTCCAGCGTCTTACCCATTTCCTCCCATATAGCTGATTTTCATGGTTAAGAAGATGCAAAAATGAGTCAAATTATAAAAAGGCAATTGATGGCTTGTTGTTGTTTAGCCACTAAGTCTTATCCGACTCTTTTGCAAGTAGCCCTACAGACTACAGCCCGCCAGGCTCCTCTGTCCATAGAATTTTCCAGGCAAGAATACTGGAGTGGGTTGCCGTTTCCTTCTCCAGGGGAACTTCCCCATGCAGGGATCGAACCTTGATCTCCTGCATTACAGGTGGATTCTTTATCGCTGAGCCTCTGGGGAAGCCCATTTAATGGTTTAGCTTTGAGTAGAGTCAGCTCTGCTGCACTTCTTTCCTTTTTTCTCTCTGAATTTCTCAACTTCTTGCTTCATAGATCAGTATCCTGATTCTTTAACATGTCATGAGCAGCTGAGAGGTACCATGGCTGAGGTGGGAGAAGGTTTTAATGGAGGGATAGGAACATGCTTGGGCCAGGAATCCTGAGGTCTGTGGAGAGGGCCAGGAGGCATTCAGGTCATATAAGAGGATGAGGAAGGTGGAATCCCAGCAGGGACATGACTCCACCAGATTCCACCTGTTAACCAAGCCTCCTCCAGCTGCTTCCTGTAGACATACAGATTCTGTGACAGCTGTGGATGCTGGGAGGTGTCCAGAAGTCAATGAACAATTATTTCACCCCCACTCCTTCAAATCTGTGAGCATCACTGATGGCCCCAACTTGTATAGGTAAAGATGCACTTGGCTTCCTGGCCACCTAAGCATCCAGCCTGGGCTGAGATCAATCAGGTGTGAGCCTGTCTGGCAGTCCTGTCTTTTTCCTGTGCCTCCCTGTGTGATGCTGCATGGAAACAGGACCCAGAACTGGCTTCTCTGTATCCCTGTGGCTCTGTTAGTTTTGGGATTCTTGGAGTCAGACTCGTAAATCTGATGGTCCCACTTTGGACAGCTACCTACATCTTTCTGCTTTTTTGGATTGCAGATACCCTTGGACAAAAATATGAGGAGACTTCTTGTATTAAGATATTACACAACAGTTTATACCATACATTTATCTTTAACCAAAGAACATGCCTCGGCAAAGTGTTTCTGTCTGTCCCGTGGAATGGACACGTACTTCCTTCCATTTGGTCAGCATACGTGGTCACCTTTACAGAAGGGTTCTGACTGAAGATGACAGCTTCTTTGAAGTTTCACACATTGCTTGTAAGATAGACTATTTGAATGAAAAAAAAAAAAGCCCTGAATTTCTCATCCAAAATATACATTCACAAGAAAAGTCACAGAACCCATGGTCTAATTTTAAGCTTTAAATAAGAACTTGGTTGTTAAAACTTTGTATGAAAATGCTAAAATTAATTAAACAGTTATTGATCAACCTAAGGTATAGTAAATAAGTCATCATTTTCTTGTCACTGGTTTCCCCCATCTTCAAAATAAAATACATTCTTCTTAGGGAACATTTTTCAGTTCACAAAGTGTTATCTTTTTTAATTCTTGAAGCTGTTTGGACTAGATGGTTTATAAGTTCCTCCCAGCTTGAAACTTCTATTCATTTGTGGCTGTATTTCTATTAAAGGATGCAGACTGGAAGGTGGTTTCAACCAACAAAAACAATGGAAGGAACCGACCCCAGGCATGGAAGCAGCCTGCAAATGTTCTTCATAAAGACCTTGTATCTTGAGATAGCACTTTTTAGAGTTACCATATGGTGCTCAGGCTTTTGTTTAAAGGGTCAGAGACTCATCATCTGTGAGCTCCCAAGTGGAGGAGGCAGTCTGTCAGTGACCAGGGAGCCTGAGCAGCTGGGCATTTGAAGTCAGGCAGCCACCCACATAGTACCAAATCTGCCACCAAGGAATCAGCCGTGTGGGCTCTGAACCGGAGCGCAGAAAGGATGACACCTGTCCACTCGTTTATTCCCTTTCTTTCAGCATCTTTTTCACTAATCACCTCTGAACTGCATCAGTATGAGAAATAAACACTGGCAGAGACATGCCTCTGACAGAACCTTCAGAGACTCTCTCCGAAGTGTGTCTTGAAAATAATACCCAGATTAACGCACCCCCCCCACCCCCCCCCGCCTCCAAAAAAAACCATGCTGTTCTCTTTGTTGTTGCCTGCTTTTGGAAAGTGGCTGTTTTCTTAATGTGAAAAGAAACTGAAATATTTTCAAAGAGATAAGAATTGGGTGATATGTTTGTCAGGATGCATAGTGTCTTGACTAGCACTTGAGAGGGTGTTTCCATGGCAAGAAAATCTCTTAAGCTTCTTGTCCTTATTGAAAAAAACCATTGGACCAGTATTGTGGAATGTCCTCATTTTGAGGTGGAATGTCATGAACTTGGGGTTTTATTCACCAAGGAAAGACACTTATAAGCTAAAAGCACTGACTGTAAGTCTAGTAAAATGAACCCAGCATTTAAAACCAAATTTCTTCCTTGAAAATTCATAGAGGAAGATTTAGATCTTTTCAAGTTCAGGATTATTCCTTAACTATCAAGTGTGTTACTAATCCTATATTCTGGGGAGCTATTTGAGGTGTTCTCTTAAGAACTGGAGCAAAAGCACCGTGGCTGACTCATCCTCGGGTTTGGATTACATGTGTGGGTTTGTGTTTTGGATGGAGCTTTCTGGAATAGCAACACTCCATCAAAAACACAGTGGCACACCTGTACTCCAAATGGTTGAATAAGGCAAAACATATGACATCAAAACGCTGGGAGTCATATTAAAAAGAAAAAAGAAAGAGCACAGGCTGTAGCAAAGATAAAGAAAGCACCAAGGCACTGATAGCCATGAAGAATAGAAAAAGTTTTAAGTATATTGCTTATGAAATGATTTATCTATCATTTAACCTCTGCTCATAAGCCATGTTTGTTCTGCGTGATGTCGACATGAACACCACACCCAGAGGGTGTGAAAAGTTGCTCATTTGGATGTTTCATCCTAAAAAGTAAATTCTGATTACAAGTTGCACAACTGGAAATGACTGCTTCTTATATTAAGAATGGCTCTGAAATGCCATGAAAAAAGTAATAAAACAGCTTCTTCTGGAATTTTCATTGGTCACTTATGGTATAGGATAGATTTTGCTATTTTCTCTTATGAATAATGTAATACTTTAATCTGTAATGTTAACAAGGGGATTTATGTCATTTTTTCATATAAAATGTTCACAAATTACCTTTCCATTCTAATGAATTCATACTCAGACCTCTTAGAAGGCGTTAATAGTGTCACTCTGGTGGGACTTTTTAATTTTACATAGTTTATTTTTTATGGATATGATTTAAAAACAAGTGTAATATAAATTTTCTCTTTATGTAATGACCTCTGCTTAATTAATTAACTGCAAGAAATTGTTCTTGTAGGTAAAGTCTAGTAGGCAGGTGTAAAAGTGAACTTCTTCTAAACAAAAGCTTATTTCTGTCTGTCAAAAGATGGATTTTTGAATAGCTGAGTCTGAACTTTAGTTCACTAAAACTTGCATTACACACCTTCTTGTAGTGGTGGTGGTGGTTGTTTAGCTGCTCAGTTGTGTCTCTTTTGCAGCCCTATTGACTGTAGCCCATCAGGCTTTTCTGTCCATTGACTTCTCCAGGCATGAATACGGGAGTGGCTTGTCATTTCCTTCTCAAGGGGATCTTCCTGACCCAGGGCTCGAACCCACATCTTCTGCCTTGGCAGGAGGTTCTTTACTGCTGAGCCACCAGGGAAGCCTCTTGTAGTTACCTACACAGCTTTATATTGTTTTCCCTTGTTAGATAATAAGAGCACGTTGCCCATTGGTTAATATTCCTGTATTATAGTTTTTATGGTTTTATTTTTAGTGTTTTTTTTTTTATAGAATGCTTCTATATTGAGACTGCAGTGGACTTTGATTGTAATGAGCTGCCTTCTCCCCATGCGTTACATGCTCTGTGCATTATACCTTAAGATAGTTGCTTATCAATTCCAGGGCTGCTCCATGCTGACACTGTCATCAGAGTTTGCAAATTCAGCTTTCTGGTAACCCTATGCCCGCTGACAGGTTCTATGAAGACCAAGGTTTGGCATAAAACCTTTCCTTTGTCCTCTGGAAATTTCACAACAGAAATAATAATTAAAAGCAGTAACTACTTTTCATATTGGCCACTCAGGAAATGCACTCACAGCATCTAACTTGAAATTTTGGTGCTACTATAGTCTTTATTGAGAAACATGTGGCTGACAATTGAGAACCCGGGAAATAGCATGTGGATTAAAGGAAATAAATTAAGAGCTGAGTTATATAAATCTTGAGGGCTTGTTGCACCTGGAATCATTTTCATGGCCGTGCACACAATTGGGCTTTCTCTTCTTTAAAGTATCCTGGCTGCAGAATGAAAATTGCTGTTTTGAGTAAAATACTATACAAATCTTTCATTCGGCTGCTAGGAAAAGATTTTTTTTTTTTGAAACATTTTATTTTTCTTGAGATTTTCAAGATGGACTGGAGTATTTGGGGGTAGAGATTACTAAATTCTACCGCCACACACTTTGATCTTGCACCAGCATTTCTCTCCTTGGGCACTTCTCTTTAGCTTTCACTAAATCCATTTAATTCCAGCCTGTGCTTTATATTCTGAGAAAATTTGGGGAATTGACACAGGCTGAGTTTGGTACAGACAAGCTGAATATGGAATATGAAGTTTTAGGACATTTTAAAAGAACACTTTTGAGAACCGTAAGCATATTAAATTTGTACAACCATAGAAATAAACATTACAATTTCCTTTCATACCATGTTTAGGGAGAAATAAGAAAGATAACAGTATTGCTATTTTTGAGCTTCTACTTTCCCACAGCATTCTTCTAAATATTATAAGGGCATCATTCAATAATACGAGCATTTATGAAGCATTTAATATATATCAAACTCTGGCTGAAGCCCTTTAAGTATATTAAGTCACTGAATCCTTCCTAGGAACACTATTAGATAAGCGTTTTGTTATTTCCACTTTGCAGATGAGGAAACTGGAGCTGACAATGTAGAGCTTTAAAGTTCTTAACCGTTTTGCTAGCTAGCTTCTCCAGAATACTCCATTTTCTGACTCAATCTTTGTAATATTCCGCAAGTTAGGCGTAACTATCCCTTTTGTACACAAGGATACAAAGCCCAGAGATTCAGTCACTTGTACCAAATGATATAACTAGAAAGTGGGAGAGCCAGAATTCAACTCAGGCCTGAATGATACCAAAGCTTGTGTTTCCCCAATCACAAGTAGTATGCTTTTTCTAGAAGGCTAAGTCAATGGCTGTAGAGAGCTTGTTCTGCAAGTGTGGAACTGGCAAGGCAGTGTGGCCAGGGCACTGTGATCTGCCCAGAGCTACAGCCTATACACATGGTTCCAATTGGCCCCCATGCCCAGGCTGCAGAATTAGTGCTCAGAGAGAATTGGGAATTTCAGAGTGGTTTACTTCCCAGAGTGGCCATGTGCCTTCAGACAGGCTCTCTGTGGAAATCCCGCTGGGACTTCCACATAGCACACATATTTGTAATGCCTTGCCCTGCCTCAGGCTACAAGGGTGCTTTGTAGTCAGAACCTAGTTCATTTTAGTATCCCATCTGGTCTTTGGTGGAGTACATTGGAGAAAGTGAACCATAGATTAACCTCCGAGCCAGAAAATATTTTCATGGTTCCCATTTCCATAGGGTCACAAGGGTGTATGAGAATAGAATGCTTGGCAGGAAGTAAAAATCCATACTCTCAGAAAAATTCTGTTCATTCTAACTATATCTCTTCAGACTTAAATACTTACAAGATAAGAGGCCACAAGTAGAGGCCAGCGCAGAAAATATTACCCTGTTCCTATGGCAATGGGTTAAAGAGAAAAGGCAGGGTATTTCAGTGCTTCATGTTCAACTCATATAGAAATAAAATTTCAATAATTGCTATCTGTGTAAATGTATATTTTTGTATTATGGGGCTTCCTATTAATTTGGGAGATTAAAATGATCAAATATAATAAAATACATACTAGAACTACTACTCTTCATATTGTTTTGTGAATACAAATACACACATTGTCAATATGGTCTTGCTTGTTTACATTATTTTCCAAATTCATGGGCATCAAAAGGTGTGTGCCTGCAACTATATTTCTTAGGACGAATCAGCTCAGATACTGAGTGTCTAGCCTTTCCTCTTTTACAAAGTAGCTGCTGCTGCTGCTAAATCACTTCAGTCGTGTCTGACTCTGTGTGACCCCATAGACAGCAGCCCACCAGGCTCCACCGTCCCTGGGATTCTCCAGGCAAGAACACTGGAGTGAGTTGCCATTTCCTTCTCCAATGCATGAAAGTGAAAAGTGAAAGGGAGGTCGCTCAGTTGTGTCCGACTCTTCACAACCCCATGGACCGCAGCCTACCAAGCTCCTCTGTCCATGGGATTTTCCAGGCAAGAGTACTGGAGTGGGGTGCCATCACCTGAGATGAATGTAATTTCATCTGCAAATTGAATCCTGCAAAGGACAATAAATTATGTGAATCTGGCTCACTGTACCATGAGACCATGAGCCTGTAGTGGCCGGATTGTGAAATCTCTTAGAACTGAAGTTCTTAACCTTGGCCCTTTAGGGTACAAATAGACTTCAGTAGATCTGTAAGGCCCTGAAATGGAAAGTAAAAGTTTGTGTCTGTTAACTATGGGAGAAAGTACCATGAAATTCATCAGAGTCTGTAAAGTTTTGTAACAGTCCACAGAAAAGACTGTTACCGAATCAAACTGGGGTCCACTTACCCTCAGGAAGTAAAGCCAATGTGCTGACACCAGGGTTGTGATGAGGGAAAGTGCAGTATTTATCCCAAGCAAGGAGTTCAGGCCTTTTAAGCACTAGCTGCCCTGGACTCCTTGCTTGGCACCTGCAATAAACTCTGCACTCTCCTTCACTGCAATGGTGTTGGTAGGTTGGCTTTACTACGTGAGGGCAAGTAGATCCAAGTTTGGTTCGGTAACAGGATAAGTGTGATATACATGGAAATTCCGCTAGCATTGCTTTCTGTCTCTTGGTTAGAAACAGAGGTGATGAAAGCAACACAACAATAAAAACAACACATATGCACACTTCCATTTTACTGCTTCCTCATCAATAAGGTTACTCTTTCTGTGTGCAGAGCATGTCGTGGATGAGTATGAGGAGGGCTGCTGCTTTTTGATGGGCAGAGGTTGACATAAAATTCTGCAAATAATACATAAAATAAGTATGCTGTATGCATAATATCTTTCAGTTGTTTCTTAACTGGCAATGAAACAAATTCAATGACATGTCTAGAAAAAAATATTTCAAATTATTCACACATCATTTGTAAATAGCTACTGGAGGTCACAAAATTAAATCAAATTCTGGGAGTGATTTTTCATATGGGAATAAGAAAATGCTGTTTGTGTTCTTTAGGATAGAGATAAAATATATAGCAAAAACAGAATTTAAAGATTAATATATAAGAAATTCCCTCTCTCCGTTGAATTATATTAATAGAAAAAAACACTAAAATATTATAACGCAGATAGTCTGTACCTTACATGCATTAAAGAACATCTATTCGGAAGCAGCAAACCCGGAGCCTGAATTCTCTTCTCTGTCTGTGACAAGCAGCTGGCATCTCCTTGTACTCTCCCCTTCCTCCTTCCCTGCTGCTTGAGACCACTTACACCTAGGATACTCTACTTAGGAAGACTGTCATTTAGAACTGAAGGAGAGAGAAAAATGTCTCAGATAAGCAAAACCGAAAAGAGCTCATCAGTACTAAACCCTCCCTAAAAGAAATGTTGGGTTCAGTGGTAAAGAATCTGTCTACCAATGGAGAAAATACAGGAGACTCTAGTACCATTGCTGGGTCAGGAAGATCCCCTGCAGGAGGAAATGGCAACCCTCTCCAGTATTCTTGCCTGGAGAATTCCATGGACAGAGGATCTTGGTGGACCACAGTCCATGGGGTCACAAAGAGTCAGACACAACTGGGCAACTGAGCACAACAACAAACAAAATGTTAAATGGTCTTCTCTAAGTAGAAAGGATGTTATCTTCATTCGATAAGTGAGAAACCCAAGGATGTACTTTAAAAAAAAATAGGAAAAATGCTTTTATAGATAACTGACTATATAGCACAGGGAACTCTACTCAATATTCTGTGATAACCTATATGAGAAAAGAATCTACTAAAGAATGAATACGTGTATAACAGAATCAGTTTGGTGTACACCTGAAACTAACACAACATTGTAAATCAACTATACTCCAATAAAATTAAAATATAAAATATTTAACACTTTTTTTAAAAGAAAAAATTTTTTTCTTTTCTTTCTCTAAGCCGGTGCATTGAAGTTTGGAGCAGTAGACAGCTAGAAGACAGGTCCTTGTTTGGGTAAGGTCCATTGGCATCCAAGGAAGTCTCTGGTTGGGTTTTTACAGCCCAGGGGCTAGTTCTCAACATCAGCTAGGCTAAAGTTAAAATGTGTGATGTTAAAATTAAGTATGTGTGCTTAGTTGCTCAGTCATATCCAACTCTTTGTGACTCCATGGACTGTAGCCCGCCAGGCTGTCTGTCCATGGGATTCTGGAGGCAAGAATACTGGAGTGAGTTGCTGTGCCCTCCTCCAGGGGATCTTCCCAACCCAGCGATCGAATCCAGGTCTCCTGCATTGCAGGCAGATTCTTTACCATCTGAGCCACTAGGTAAGCAAAATTAAGTATAGGTAACTTTATTCCAAAGAACTCAGTAACCACAGTCACAAAAGACTGCTGTATAAAAACAAAAATTCCAATGTATTAATTTCTAATGAGACATTGAGCTACTCAGTAGATCAGCCTCTTCTGATCACTGATCATTACATTCTTTCCCAATAGATAAATATTTATGGAAAAACAAGGTTATAATGGCATGCTAAGTCATTTCAGTTTATCTCTTTGCGACCCTATGGACTGTGGCCCACCAGGCTCATCTGTCCAAGGAATTCTCCAGGCAAGAACACTGGAGTGGCTGGGATTTCCTTCTCCAAGGAGTTTTAATTGAGTGATTTCCATAACTGGGTCATCAAGCTACAATAGCTAATAATAACACTAATAGGTACCAGTATTGAGCTTTCACTGCATAGGAGACATTGTGCTGATTCACATGGATTTACATTTCAATATGATAAAACTAGTTTATAGATGAGGATACAAGATCAGAGAGATCAGGCGACTTATATAAGATCACACAGGTGATAAGCGATTAAAGCCAGGATTTAGCCACAAGGTCATTTTGAATCTAAGACCTCTGTGTCTCACCCAAAGATGGGGTTGCCTCCTCCACTGGAGGTTATACTTGAAGGTCAAACTTTATCTCCCTAGAACAATGCTGTCCTCATTCTGTCCCCCTTCTGATTTTTTCTTCATGTTCCCATGGGTAATTAGCATCTTCTTCTGACTGAAATATCCTTTATTTGTACGTGCTGCTGCTGCTAAGTTGCTTCAGTCATGTCTGACGCTGTGTGACCCCATAGACAGCAGCCCACCAGGCTCCCTCATCCCTGGGATTCTTCAGGCAAGAACACTGGAGTGGGTTGCCATTTCCTTCTCCAATGTCTATCAACAACCTAATCATAAATTCTGCACCCGTGAGCCATTTTTTCCATCTAAGTTAAATATCTGTACTCTGCAATTTTGGATTCTGATTCTGGAGTTTAACTTGTAGATGTTCATTACTTATTCCCAGGTTCTTGGTTTATATTTTCCTCTTGTGTTTCTCAATTCTGAGTGTATTTCAGAAATTACCCATCTTGGCTGTGCAGTAGAAACATCTTGGAAGCTTAAAAAATACTCTCATGAAGTGTAACAGACCAATTAACAGACCAATTAAATGAGATTGCAAGAGTAGGCTTGTACATTCTACTGATCAACAAACAAAAACCTTCCCAGGTGATTAAAAAAAAAAATCAGCTTACTTACATTCTCTGGACTTTTTAGTTAATTTGTTTGGTGCTAATGGTATGCTCAGAATATACAGTTAAATCATCTCTACTTGTGAGGTCAAATTTCCTCCTTAATCTTTCTGTGTTAATACAACTTTTAATGTAGATTATTTCTGTGCTTTGTGTGGCCAAGATATTGGGTCTTTGAGTGTATAGACCCATCTTTTTGAAATACCAATTTTACCCAAATATTTAGGAGGAAATATCATCTTTCTTAAAATAAATTCAGTTAAGTCATGAATTTCCATTCAAATTTTCCATGAATTTTAAAAAGTAATTCCTAAGTTTCTCACATGTGGTGACTCCAGTTATTATACTAAGTCTCTATTCTTGGCCATAGGGAAAAATCCGCAGAAAAATGAAGAAGAAGAAGAGGAAGGTTTAGGAGGCAAAACAAAAATTAAACATTATTCTGTATAGTTGATATAGTAATGAGGCAAAGACAAGAGCTCAAGGCTTTAATGGAAAAATGGAAAATGAGAAAGCTGAAATGAAAATTGGGAACCTGTACATAAAGATTCATTTGGCAAGTAAATTATTCAACAGACACCTACCTGGACCGCCCTGGGCACTGGAGCTATAAAGATGAATTGAAGGATCTTGCAGGCTACTAGGGACTTCCTAGGGGGCACAGAGGTAAAGAATCGCCTGCCAATGCATAAAACACAGGAGACACAGGATCCACCCCTGGGGTCAGGAAAATCTCCGGGAGTAAGAAAACGCAACCCACTCCAGTATTCTTGCCTGGAAAATTCCATGGACAGAGGCGCCTAGTGGGCTATAGTCCATAAGGTTGCAAAGAGCTGAACATGACTGAGCACACACATGCATGCATGCAGGCTAGCGGGAAGAATAATTACATTGATGTGGTTACAAGACAGGGTGGTCACCAATGGGAGAGAAGAATGCATAAGTGTAAACGGGGTTGAGTGCCAACTCTGATAATTTTTTAAATATTTTACTTGTATTTATTTATTTGGCTGAGCTGGGTCTTAGCTTCGGTATACAGGATTCAGTTCCCCAGTTAGGGATTGAACACGGGTCCCCTGCATTGGGCCCAGAGTCATAGCCACTGGATCTCCAGGGAAGTCCCCTAATGCTGCTAATTTTAAAAATTCAGAGTGGGAACTAAAAATTGGCAGAGCTGATGTCATATATTTGTTTAGTGCTTTATAGTTTCAAAGCACTTGTGCATGAATTACGTGTTTAATCTTCCTCAAGCACTTTGAGATAAAAGAGATTATCTCTAATAAATAAGGAAAAGTAAGAGACTTGCCCAGTATCACGTTCTGAGGTCCATGCCCTGATCTTCTGTTTCCCATGACACCATCTTCCATTTATGCTGATTAAATATGATGCTACTGGTGCTAATCAGAAAATGGGAGAATCATTGTATTCTTTTGTTTTCCAGCTTAAAAAGATAAAATGTTAAATTCTTTCGGATATGAACACTAGCCCTCACTTCTTAACACTCTCCATAATACCAGCACGATGCTTATGACAAAATTGCTGCTTGATTTATAAATGATTCCGCTCATACTGAATGGTCATGGAAAAACAAAAACAGAAACCTCTGCCAGCCAGTGCCTAATCCAACTCAGGAACAGAATTTGTCTTTCCTTTGAAATACTTAAGGAATCCTTTCCATGGTTAAAGGTTAAAGCTTGTCTCATGGATTTCCCTTAAAAATATGTTTTCCAACTTGCACTGTGTGTTATTATAGCAAATAAAAACATTAGAAGAAGTTCTGGGTATTCTTTTTCCTTTAGATAAGTGCAGTGCTACTAGATTATATGACATCACCTTTGGCTCCCGTGTTTGGAAACGAGACCGTATAAAAGATGACAGGTTCTAGTAGCCACGTCATAACAGGGGATGAAATTTAAAACGAGACTGACAAAATAAAGTTTGAGGAAACTGACTATTTTTTAAATTATACATTTATCGTGACAGTTTGGGGGTTAATCTCTGGAACCAGCACAAGGATGAATGAGGTAATCGTTGCACATGTTGTGGATAAGATAACCAAATGGGGGAAAAGCCCATTTCCAGGCTAATGTGCAACTCAGATTATGTGCCTGATGGCTGGAAACTGTTGTGTGGTTAGGATCATACAGGGTTCAAATGAGAAAAAAAAAAAGAGTCACGCTGAGGGAGTGCTGAGTGGTCACTTCAGAGCTGAAACTTTCTGAATGAGGGCATGAAAAGAGCAGGCAGGACAAGGAGCAGGCTGGAGTCCGCCAAGAGACAGATTTGGAAAGCAAGAAAATGGGAGGCGAAGAATAAGACTCCCTCGCAGAAATGACATTACAAGGGTGGGTAATTAAAGCTTCACTGAAGAGTGAAATCTGGTGATAAAGCTAGCTTAATGCTGTTCATGTGTACATTAGAGTATGAGAGGAGATTGTAACGCTGATTCCTATTCCCGGATGCCCACATGTTATTACCATCACAGAAATGTTCAGAGGTCTTGTTTGGATCCATCTTGTTTTATTCTGTGGCTTTGAGGAAGGGGAAAGAAAGCACTGTGAGGGACGTGTTGACTGAAATGCACCATTAATTTCATGTCTCTTTAGTAAAAAGCACTTTTAAAGTGTGCCAAGATATTTTAAGGGTTTCAACAACATGCTTTTGTGACAATAGAGAAACGAGGGTACATTTTCATGGTATCAATAAAAATATCATAGTAATTTACAGGGTTGAACTGAACTCCAAATTGGGTCATGGTGAAGCTCTTTCAGTATGGACAGAGATAGCAGTGACCTCTATTTTGTTCCTGAGCCCCTGAGATCAAAATAAACATGATCTCTGACTGCCTCTATGATCCAAAGTCTTGGTTGCCAGGGGGCTTGAGTTTTATGGAGCACCCCCATTTTTGGAACTCTCTTCTTTTCCCTACCCCACAGATTCCAGATTTATAAGCTTTGAGGTCTTAGAAGAAAAGGGGAAAAAAAGGTTTATTTTTTTCTTTCTTGACTGGTGTAGGTTTCCAGATGGTATTAGAAGCTATTATTGGCTGAGAAGAAGCACTGGTTTGTTTCTCCGTCTTATGGTGGGTCTGTAAATTTGGCAAATGGCTCACTTTGACTATCTAAGCAAACAAACAAAGCATTTTCAGTATTTGCTGACACTCACTATCCTTTCCTTCTCAAACTTTGCCAGATGCAAACATTGGGGGGCTAATTTCTCTAGTTTCTGTTCTATTTAGAACCTCTTTAGAGAATTATACTGATAAGAATCCCATATCTGATGCTTTGTATTAATGTGTCTGTGGACGTATGATTCCGTGGTTAATGATGTAATGTCATAATGTAACTTAATGAGTTAAGTTGGATATGGCAACAAGATAGGGCTTGTAGATTTCATCCCCCACCTCCACCCCTACAACCTCATGCTACTTTCATCAATGCTGCGTTAAAGTTTCTACTATCCCACGCACAGTGGTTGGCACTCTAGTATGCAAAGATGTTTAAACCAAGTTTCCAAACTGAGAGCATTCACAAAATTATCGAGATAGTGGTGAGTACAAACACCACTTTTCAAATCTATTGCTCTAAGAGAAGGAGGCAATGAGGCTTGATGAAAAGAGACAAACATAGGCTTTGAAGATGGATGTTCACCTGTTCGAATTCTGGTTCTGCCACTTACTTACCTAGAGCACCCCACTTTACTTCTTAGAGCCTTGCTTTCCTTTTCTGAGTAGTGAGCAAACTGACAGTGTGGTTTCATAGGGATGTTGTGAACCCTGACTAGGATAGTTCATGAAAACTGCCTAATACTGGATACATAAAAGATGCTCAACAAACGTTGGTTCCTTCTTCCAAACAAGGAATAAAGGATCCATAGCCGAGGGGATTAGGGGATGCTCTGCAAGCAACTGGGCTTTAAGCAGGGTATTGACAGATAAATAGAATTTCATGCCAGTGATTTGAAGAACTGTTCAGGGAGACAGAATAGCATAAGGAAGGAAACACATCTGGGGAGTAACATCCAGTTCAATTTGAATAAATAATAGGGGAGCTCTGTGTAGGCATGGGCTATAGATATAGCCATGGACAGCCTTGCAACTTAATGTGAGGAGTTATCATAAATTTCTGAGAGCAAAAAGTATCAGTGAGATAAGTAGGGGAAATTGTATAATGGGAGTTGTCCCAAAGAAACACATTTCTGGTAGCAAAACATGCATTAAATTACAGTGGGGAGAGGCAGAGTTCAGGAGATGGCTTAGAACCACTGTAGAGTAGTTCAGAAGAGAGAAGTAATGAAGATTTAAACTAGTGTGGCAGGGGAGAGGGTATGCATGCGTGAGATGAGCAAGAAGGGACTGGAATTTTCCTTAAATCCTACCTAGACAACACCCTGTCTTCTCCCTGCTTGTCTCTGTGTTGTTCACACTAGACAGAATTCTTTGTAGAATCACCTCCTCTACTGGTCAGGGAGTTTGCTGAGAACTGTATTTTACTCATGATGGTATCTCTAGACTTTACCATGGCTTCCCTGATAGCTCAGATAGTAAAGAATCCGCTTGCAATGCAGGAGACCCCAGTTCAATTCCTGGGTTGGGAAGATCCCCTGGAGAAGGGATAGGCTACCCACCCCAGTATTCTTGAGCTTCCCTGGTGATGCAGATGGTTAACAATCCACCTGCAATGCGAGAGACCTGGGTTCAATCCCGGGGTGGGAAGATCCCCTGGAGAAGGGCATGGCAACCCACTCCATGGACAGAGGAGCCTGGCATGCCACAGTCCATGAGGTCATAAGAGTCTGACAGGACTGAGTGACTAAGCACAGCACAGCACAGACTTTATCACAAAGTCTGAGATGTCAGCTTTAGGAAAAAGTTTGTGTTGTGTAAGAATAAATGGGGAAGGTGGACAAAACATGGAATGGCAAGAGGACAGGAAAAAGAGAGAGAAGTCAGAGATAAGTGCAAAATGAGGGGAAGACGGTAAAGAGAGAGATGAGAGGGATGTTTGGGAACAGCTTGAGTTCATTCACAACTGGGGATGTGGAATTTTAGCCACTAAAAAATTAGATTAACACTTCACTTCTTTTTTTCCCTTTAACCCAAAGCCTTCACCCCATACACTGCTCTTAATAAATAATACTTGATGAAGATGTGATGATGTGTCCTCTTCATGTTACTCCAGGCAGCTCTCAGTTTATGAATGGGTTTGGTTCCAAATGTCTGTTGTAAGTCAGCTGTTTGGCTATCAGATGTATTTTTCCTTTGAGACAATGTAACAGTCAATGGTTAAATTTTCCAACTACTTCACAAAAGGCTATTTAATCCACAAAGTGTCGGAATTATAGTGCTAATGGACTGGAGAGTAGTAATTCCTTGCAGGCAAATCACATACTTCTTGATGGTTTGCAAAGTGCTTTTGCATACATTTAAAAAACAGAATGTCTCTGCATAATATTTTTTTCCATTGAAAAATGTGTTCCAAGTTTTAAATGAGAAGGCTAGTAACACATTCTCCACCCACTCTGGTCTCTGTGAAATGGCTTGGCTTCCATGGAGAGGCTCCCACACTGCCCTTCCCAGAGGCGTATGCTCCAAGTGAGACCCCGAGACAGGGAAGCAGGGTGAGTGTGTTTCTGTGTGGGGCTCACAGGGAATGGGGTGATCACCAATCCTCTAGGCAGAAGAACCAATTGGTATCTAGATTCTGTCACTAACAGCTGGTAACCTTGTGTGGGTGTTTAGTTTTCAGATGGGGAGTGGGGAAATAGTGATGCCTTCCTCATGGGGTTTTGTGACACTGAAGATGAAATCCTGTGTGAAGGAGTGCATCACATGGTCCATGTGTGCGAGCTAAGCTACTTCAGTCATGTCTGATTCTTTGCAACCCTATGGCCTGTAGCCATAGACTAGGCTGCAGTCCATAAGAGCCAGGCTCCTCTGCCCATGGGATTCTCCGGGCAACAGTATGGAAGTGGGTTGCCATACCCTCCTCCAGGGGATCTTCTTGGCCCAGGGATCGAACCTGAGTCTCTTGTGTCCCCCTGCACTGGCAGGTGGGTTCTTTACAACTACGCCACCTGGGAAGCCCCATCACAATGTACTTGATACATAATAGATGCTCAGGAATGTTCTCTCTATTCTCTCCCACCTGCCCACCATCACTAAACTCTGAAGCCCAGAGGGCAAAGAGAGGCTCCGGTGGTGATCTCATCCTCTGATGAACTAGATGATAGGAACCAGGGAGAAGCTCTGGGTTGGGGGAACGGGTGGGTATAGCCTAGGTGGGTTCAGTTCCTGGAGGGGGATCAGTGAGGGCTCCAGCGTGCCAAGTCTCCCAGACACTAGCGGCAGCTGCAGTGCCCATTTCTGCATCATTATTGTGTTACTTCTATCAGGAAGGGAATCAGGGCTGGGGTGTGTGTCATCACTGTAACTGACATACTCCCAAATATCAGTTGTTTATCATAGTGGAAGTTTAGTGCTTAGTCACACTCATGTGAAGTCCTTCAGGCAATTTTCCTCCTCAAGGTTTCTGTGATTTATATTCTTTCTAATCTGGTGGTTCTGCCTGTCTTCACCTACTTGCCATCATGCTGGTAAAAGAAGAAAGAAACAAGCATCATCAGATGATGTGCATTGGAGATTTTTATGGGCCAAGCCTGAGAGGGATACACATCACTCCCACTTATATATGATTTGTGGTGTCAGGTGACCGCATAGGATCGCAAAGCTTTGGAAAGTGCATCCTTGTTAATTTGTCCAGAAAGACAAAGAAATGGCCTGGTAGTCAGCTAGTAGTGTCTGCCGCAGATGAGGACAGGGTCCTGAGTATCTCCTAGGTACAAATTGTTTGCAAGTGAGTAGCTACAAGTAAAAAAAAAAAAAAAAAAAAAATCACCTGAAGAAAAGTCAAGCTGAGTGAATACCAAAACATTCTCCGAAGAATGCCAGAGCATTCTCCAAAGATAATGGCCTCAGTACTTTGGGGGTAAACCTTGGCATGTACACTAGTTTTCCTTCTCTGGCAGAAATGAAGGAAATGAAACAGATCAATACTAACCAGTTTTCAAAATAGGTGAGAACATAGAGATGATAATTCTTTGATGTTCCTCCACCAAAAAAAGTGCTGAAAACAATGCCAAACTTGATAATATAAATGAACTTTTGCTATTTCAATGTATTGGCACTGTCTGAAAATACACAGCCACTTTTCATGTTGTTCTTTCCTTTCTGTGAATTAATACGCTGACTCAAGGTCTGCGTATTCAAGTCATGCCCAGAGCTGTGGTTAATTAGTTCAAGATATCTACTGCCTAACCTTCTCTGTTAATCACTTAACAGGTCAAAGGTGTTCCCTGTTCTCTGCTTTGTTCTGGATGTCAGAGATAAGATGCAGAATGGCCCCACAAAAAGCTTACAGTCTAGCGGTGGAGACAAAGAATATAAAAGATTAGTGCAGTGCTGGGGGCATGTTCAAGGGATGATGGCTCCACAGAGGAAGGAAGTGCTGAGAGTGTACGCTGAGGAGAGAAGATGAAAGGGAGGAGTTGCTTAGAAATAGTTGAGAATAGGCAGGAGCCAGAATGGGAGCCAGAATAGGACAGTCATTCTATCCTATCGTTGATTGAAAGTTAATTTCACTCTGGTGCGCAAGCCGAGGGAGCTCAGAGGAATGTTGTCTATTGATTTCAGAATCTTGCCAATTTATTTGTAAAAATGGTTTCCCCAAACATCTCTGTGTGGTCTTATCTATAAAATTATATTAACACAATGCATTTGTGTGTCTTCTGGAGCATACGAACATTTTTCAGATTACTGGCATGGAAGATATCTATATATCAGAGGCAGTGAGAGTTGCAAATTATGTTCCCTGTGTCCCCTGGGCCTAGGCTTGTAAAATGATTGTTTTTTTTCCTAGAAGAAAAGTTGCTCAAAACCAATTTAAAATACAATCAAAATGCATTCCACTGGAAGTTTAGGGTTATTTCATATTGCATTGATTTAAATACTGGTTTAGCAGCCAAAGACTGGTTTGTGCTACATGCTAAGTAGCTTCAGTCATGTTAGACTCTTCAATCCTCTGAACTGTAGCCCACCAGGCTCCTCTGTCCATGGGATTCTTCAGGCAAGAATACTGAAGTGGGTTGTCATGCTCTTCTCTACAGGATCTTCCTGACTTAAGGACTGAACCTGGGTCTCTTCTGTCTCCTGCATGGCAAGTGGGTGCCACCTGGGAAGCCCCAAATACTGGTTTAGCCATAACTAAAAAGCAGTCACTTTGCTTATTTCAAACCCCCAGGGAATGGGATCATAAAGGAAGGGGAAATAACTGTCTAGTATAACCTAAGACATTGAAGTTATGCAATAAACATGGGATCATTTGGAGTATTTGTCAGTTTGGGAAGCATCTAATCATTAGAGTGATTCTCACTCTTGGCTTCTAGTTAGGACTGCGTGGAGAGTTTTAAACCATTTGGATGCTCAGATCACACCCTTGGACAAATTAAATCAGAATCTCAGGTAGTGGGGTGCATGTACCAGCATTTTTAAAGCTCCCCAAGTGATTTCAATTCACACCCCAGTTTGAGAAGCACTGGTCTGTTAGACAGATTTACCAAGTATATGGAAAGAACAAGTTCCAATTAATCAACTAGAATCACTTCTTTCACGTGCCAGACACTGTGCTTGGTCCTGGGGGCTGAGACAGGCTGAGACAGGCCCTGACTTCAAGTGTGCCAAGCTATGGGAGAAGGCTGGAGGAGGTGATTGGCAAGGAGCTGGAGACTGGGTATGGAAGCTGGTTCAGTGTGCACCAGTGAAAGGAACTGGGCAACATCCTGGTAAACACTTGATAACAGTCTTGTTTTGTAGCTGGAGAAACTGGAACATAAATCTAGAAGGACTTATTAGAGAAAACATTTTTTCTTAAATGAAAATGAAAAGCCAAGAAACTGGCTTCATCCTTGTGTATAGCACACTGTTACTTTTGCCTATCTACTCCAGTCTCTACTAAGGATTTTTAAGCAAAACAAAATCCAAAAACATACCAAAGAGGCTTATTTTTTATTTTTGGCTACACCATGCAGCACCTGGGTCCCTGCATTGGAAGTGCAGGGTCTTAACTGCTGGACTGCCAGGGAAGTCTCCAAATCAAGGAAGCTTTCTTAAAGAATTGCTTAAAAACAACAATCTGTTTCTGGATAATATAATTTGTTTAAAATATACTATAAAAAGAACACACTTAAAAAAAAAAAAACTCCAGTGTTTTTCCTTTAACTGTTTAGAACTAAAGAGCTCTGCCAGGCAGCAGGACAAATTTTATTTTATAAACCAAAGACAGCATTCTCATATGTGGTTATAATCTTTAATATTTCAAAGATATAAAGACATTTTTTGACAGATATATGATAAATGAGTGAAAACCACATTGATTCTTACTTCTTTTACTTTTTTTTTTCCCAATGGAGTGGGCCATTCTACGTTTTTCCTAAAGTAAGATCAGTAATTGCACTTTCTTTTCTCTTTTTTAGATGAGTGGATGTATGGAACGAGATGGGTTTTGAGTCCCACGTCTGCTCAGGACTCTGGGACTGTGTTTCCTTGTCTGTAAAATGATGATTGTAAACATTTGGCTGAAAAATTAAAGTATTAACTTTAGCAAATGTGAAAGAACCATATGCAGGGTTTTATATTTATTAAATAAAGGCTGATAAATGTATGAGCACTGAGGACATGCACCACTCTTTATTCTCAAAAGTACATTTAGAATATCTACTTGATATTATTATGTGTTTTCCTTAACCAGCTGTGCTAAGGTATCTTTCCCCATCAAGCAGAAGCAGCCATGTTGTTATTGTTGTTTAGACTCTCAGTCTCTCTTTGTGACTGCATGGACTGTAGCCCGCCATGCTCCTCTGACCATGGAATTCTCCAGGAAAGAATACCAGGGTGGATTGCCATTTCCTTCTCCAGGGAATCTTCCCGACCCACGGATCGAACCCACATCCTCTGCATTGCGGATGGATTCTTTACCACTGGGCTACCAGGGAAGCCCCAGGCAAGCCCCGGTGTGTGCTTCGTCATTCAGTTGTGTCTGACTCTTTGTGACCCCGTGACTGTAGCACCCCAGGTTCCTCTGTCCACAGGGATTCTCCAGCAAGAATACTGGAGTGGGTTGCCATGCCCTCCTCCAGGGGGTCTTCCCAACCCAGGGGTCAAGCCCAGGGCTCTCGCATTGCCAGCAGATTCTTTACTGTCTGGGCAACCAGGGAAGCCCAGGCAAGCCCCTACAGCCTTTCAATAAGTTTGTCAATTTTGCCTGAGGTACTTTATGTGAATCTCTGTTACTTGCATCCAAATGACCCCAGACTAAAATACGAAATATTGCGGTCTTAAGTAGCTCCATGTCCAACAAAACTGAAACAACAGATTCCTACAGAGTTCCTGTAGTGTTGATTGGGGTGGGAGTAGGGGAAAGATTTCTGGGTATTAGTGAACAATTGCTAAACCAGAAAGGAATGTAATCATAGTTGAGCAAAATTTTTACATGTCAAATAACAATTTAAAACACAAGGTGACTTATAGTATTTGTTATACAACACAACTGGATTCTCAAATATTGTCATAACTACCATAAAAACAAATGTTCACTTTTATAATCCAATGTCTTAACTAACGAAGTCCTCTTATCTTGATGATGTATAGGTTAATAATCATTTTATTTATTTTTTTACAAATTTATTATTTACTCCTGGAAAAACAGAGAGAACAGATGCTTATCTCATTATTATCATCATCACTTTTTCAAATTTTTTAAAATGTTTACAATATTGTGTTGGTTTCTGCCATACAACAACACAAATCACAAGTTTGACAATTCAGCATTTGTCACTATAATTTTTTTCATTCATTCAACTTTTATTATTAAAAATTAAAAAAAAATAGTTGGAATATAATTGCTTTACATTGTTGTGTTGGTTTCTGCTGTACAACAAGATGAATCAGCTTTAAGCATATATATATCTCCTTCTTCTTGAGCCTCCCCCCTACTGCACCCCCAATAATCATTTTAAAAGACAACTGTTTCTAGGTTCCAAGAACAAGAGGTCAGCCTCATTTGTGTACGAATTCTCTGTGACTTGACTCATATCATAACAGACCTTTTCAACTGGATGCTGGTGTTTTAAATTAAAACATCAAGTCAGTTTATACATCTGGCCTTACTTGGTGGTTTTCTAACTTGCCAATGGTATATCTTAAATGTACTTATATTCATCATAGTTCAAAATAGCCACATCCTAAAATAATAATTTTTTGAAAATATAGGTTCTTAGAAATATATTCGCTTCAGTTTTTGTTGTCAGATCCTGGGCTGAGGAGAAGAATGCCAAAGCTGCGTTTTGGGCCATTGGCTACTTCCCAGAGCTGTTTCAGGGTCTCGATTGCCCTGCCAAAGGAAAGATGGGGACGCAGGCGTCTACACTGTCGTCCTCCTCTGCCAGCTGCAAACCTCATCACAGTTCTTGTGAAGCCCATTTCCACAGATCAGGTTACTGCCAGGGAAGACTTTAACAATCTCCTACTCCGCTTTCCACCAACAACAATTAGTATTAGCAAATGGTTCAGGCCACTGCTGGGCTTACATATGATTTCTATTCAACAAAAGACAAACGCTTTACTCAAACCAGACCCACATGCTGAACACTGGAGCTCTCCTCTTGGATATAATGAAGTTGAGACAGTTTCTATCTTTCATTTAAATAAAAAAGATCACTCTCACATTTGAAATCAAGTTGGCTGTCTTCCCTAGCTGGGTTAGCCATCTGGTAAGGGGGACTTTGGTAAGACTTACGTTCAGGCCAGTTTACGGGGAAAAAAATCATTATCCTCCTTGTGTCCTTGTGTGCCTTACTCTTTTAATGTGGTCAAACTTTTTTTAATGTTTTCACAGCAGGTTCCCCACCCCCTTTCAGATAACACATATGGCAAATAAGTTACATTTTTAATATATTTTACAGCTGAAATTTGCTTTTTTTAGAGTTGTGGATCAGAAAAGCACATACTCGATTAAGGTCACTAAAACTCATTGTAAAACAATAGAGATTCAAAAGGTTCACTGTTTTGATCGACTGCGTACTTGTGGTTCTTTTTAATGCTGCTGTGCTATTTTTCAGGGTAAGGTAAGGTCAGTTTCCTTTCCATGTGTTTCAAAGGCTGATAATTGCCCCCACAGAGAGGGACTACAACTTTAGCATATCCAGTGATCTTACTGTTCTATTCAGTTAAGTTTTTTGATAAACATATCTTGATAGCTACTATCTACAGTAAGTCCCCTACATATGAATGAGCTCTGTTCGGAGAGTACATTGTTTATAAGCCCAACAAAGTTAGCTTAGGTACCCAACTAAAACAATTGACTATATTATACCATACTGAAATAGGTTTATAATACCTTTTCACACAAATAATACATAAAAAAGCTAACAAATACATAAAATAAAGAAAACCTTTTTGACCTTTCAATACATTACCTTGGGACTTCCCTGGTGGTTCAGATGATAAAGAGTCTGATTGCAGTGCAGGAGATCCGGGTTCAGTCCCTGGGTTCGGAAGGGGAGCCTGGTGGGCTATAGTCCATGGGATAGCAGAGTTGGACATGACTTGAGCAACTAACACAAACACACACACACACACACACACACACACACAGAGAGTACCTTGAAAAGTACAGCAGTACACTACAACAGCTGGCAAGTTTGCATCTTTGAAAGTTCGAGACTTCAAGATTCATGTGTAGGAGACTTAATGTATCTTAGTTACTCTTCGCCTGTTTTCTTCATGGACAGAGGCTGATTATATCAAGAAGTTAAGAAACCCGTTTAGAACAGCCACCTCATAGTAACCATTCTTTCTACTACATGCTCTTCGACTTCAGAAAATCAAAGATAACTCAAAGTTATCAGTTTCCTATAATTGAAGGAAGGTGAAGAGTTCATTCTTGTTTTGCAGATGAGGCAATTAAATTTCAGAGAAGTAGGTAATTTTTCTTATAAGACTGCCCAGCTCGGACAGAGTGAAGAAGAGGCTGGAATCTATAAATTCTTTCTGCTTTTTATAATTTTATTCATTTTCCCATGTTCTATGCATTGCATCTTGGAATACAATTTTTTACGGTAGTGACAATTTGCAGGAAAACCATATGTCTTCATAAAATACTCATTTTGAAACTGCTTAGATCTCAGTTAGGAGCTTGTTGTTAGTTTAGAAGAAGCTCACTTTGTGTGAGTCATTAGATAGGTAAATTAGTATGTAAAATATACATTAATACATATGCATCGTACTCTAGACTCATACAAGTACTTTCTTTGTCTCTTTATAGCCTGAAAGCATTTAAACGTTTTAAGATAAAAATTTTTGGAAATCAATCAGTTTGATGTTAATTTCCTCAAAGGGAAGGAAGGAAAAAAGGAAGAAAAATCAGAGGAGAAGTCTATGACATGGACTTTGTGATGTGTCAGTTTGGCGAGGTTGAACTAAATTTCCCAGAATCCTCTTTCTCGTATGGCATGATTTGAAAGAGAAAGGAAACAGCAGCTGTTTCGTAGCATGCATACACACACATACATACACACACATGCATACACACACATACATACACACAGTACAGCTGATGTGCTGACTCACCCTGAAATGAAGCAGCACCCAGGCTCCCTGGGTCTTCCTTTGCTCCTCTGACTCTTGAGCCTGGTGTGTCTCTTTAGCTCTGTGACTAAGGGCCTCAATTTCCGCAAGTAGTAGTATTTGTTTTCTATTGTTGATGTAACAAATGATCACAAACACAGAACCTTAAAACGGTGTCTTATCTTACTTTTCTGTAGATTAGACGTCTGACATGTATCTCAGTGGCATAAAATCAAGGCCTTTTATTCAATTCCGTGTTTATTCTGATGGGGAAAACAACTTTGCATTCGTGAAGCCCGTGACAGCAGCCTGATTTCTGTTAAAGCTGGAAAAAGGTAAATTGTAGGGAAATTTTTATTGTAACCACTTTTTCAAGATTTTCTTTTTTAAAATCCAGGCAGCAAAATGAAAAATATAAGAAAACTATCTGTTAAACACCATGATTATAAAAGTATATTAGTTGTAAGCAAATAATATATCCCCTTAAGTATTAAGTAAATATACAATCACGGGAAGTGAATTTATACAGCTTGAGGCCTGAATGAAATTACCAACCTCTTCTTTTTTTTTTTTTTACTAAGCAATGAAATTCTTCAGGAAAGAGGTGGGATTTCAGGTTCTTTGGTAATGAATTAAGAAAAATAATTAGTTTTGGCAGGAGGTTTTTTTTCCCCCCCCATCATGTATTGCAAATTCACTTAGAAACATCTAGATTAATTCTTGTCCCTATTTTCTGTCCTCCCATCTGAATATAAATGGAATATAGTCATAGACGTACAAGTGCAATCAAATCATGCAGGTAGCGTCAAAAATACAGTAATGTAGGCATAGTCACTGGCACCCCACTCCAGTACTCCTGCCTGGAAAATCCCATGGGCGGAGGAGCCTGGTGGGCTGCAGTCCATGGGGTCGCTAAGAGTCGGACACGATTGAGCGACTTCACTTTCACTTTTCACTTTCATGCATTGGAGAAGGAAATGGCATCCCACTCCAGTGTTCTTGCCTGGAGGATCCCAGGGATGGGGGAGCCTGGTGGGCTGCCGTTGATAGGGTCACACAGGGTCAGACACGACTGAAGTGACTTAGCAGCAGCAGGCATAGTCACAGTATTTCCATATGTAACTGGCATAGACAAGTCTTCCTCCCATGAATCTCACAGAGAAACACCCATCATTATGCAGAATTACCTGGAAATTTGATGGTCTGGAAAATTTTTGAAATGTGGTGGATGCCCACCCTTTATGCATTGGAAAAATCGCATCCAATTTATCTTCTTGTCTAACTTCATTCAAGACTTCTGCATTTGTTGCTCAGCTAGTGTGCTGATTCTGTTCCCAGAAGAACACGGCTCCCTCCAAGAGCACTTATTCCACCACCCACATCCTGGCTGGGGGCCCCATGGCACACTGGCTTCCCTTTGTGAATCAGGAGTGGAGTGTGAACTCAATCCGCTACACACACAATGGCACATTCTTGGAGAGTGGCTGTCTAGACCGTTTCCTTCGCACAGCGGCTCAAACATCTTTTTATGAAGTGGTTACTGGAATGCTACTTATTGGGTAGTGGCTTCTTCAACTGGTTCTTTACCCAGTCCTGACAGTTGTGTTATAAGTAAATTTCTTCCACAGATTAGTGTGTTGTTAATGCATCCATACATAGTAGCTTTAAAGTGAGTTTTCTGGCAGCTGAAACCTTTTACCTCTTACCTGTTCTCTCTCTAGAAATGAAAAGGATTTATTTATTTTTCCTTGCTTGTGGGGAGTGGTGGGGTAATTTGTTTTCTTGACTGGGATAAAAGTTTTGGGGGAAAAAGACTATTCAAACAAGTCCCAAACACCTAGATACTCCAGTTAGCACCAGGGAGTTTTGAACTAGTTTGAGGAAGTCCAAGTATTTAAAGGACTTTCCTGGTGACTCAGTTGGTAAAGAGTCTGCCTGCAATGGGGGAGACTTGAGTTCAATCCCTGGGTTGGGAAGATCCCCTGGAAAAAGAAATGGAAACCTACTCCAGTATTCTTGCCTGGAGAATTCCCTGGACAGAGGAGCATGGTGGGCTACATGCTCGTCCAAGGGGTCACGAACAGTCAGACATGACTGAGTGACTAACAGTTTCACTTTTCAAGTATTTAAAAGCACAACTTATGTCTTTGAATTCTTGAAACTCTATGCATGGTTCCATACTTACAAGCCAAGTTCATGTCCTTGTGCTTTATTTTATCTCAAATTTTTTAAAAAAGGTGGCCAATCAGTAACAATAGCAAAATATGTGTTAAGAGTAAGGAACAGAAGAGAGCAGGAGGGAAAATAAACTATGTGTATGTTAAATACTGTGGCACATTGTAAGATAACACATATTTCTTGGAGCTAGAAACTATGGCTTACTTACGTTTGGTTTAGGAATGCCTACTTCCTCCTAGGATTATAAAAATGTCATTCCATATTTTCTTCTGTTGCTTTTATCTTTTTTTTTTGGCATTGATTGTTAAGCTAGCTGTAATATATCCTGGTGCATGTCTTAAGATAGGCATTATGACTGATTATCTCAACATCAGTTATTGAATCCTCTTCCAATTAATTTAAAAGATATTTTAAATTCCCTCAAATACCTGGGTCTGTTTCTGGTATACCACTTTGCCAGAACCATGATGTTTTAGTTACTGTATTTTTCTTTTGTGTTCTGATACTTGGTATATCAAATAAAAGCTCTCTTGCCTGTTCTTTTAGAGATGAATGTTACAGTCAACTTGCCATATTTATTAAAGAATCCTATTTAGGTCCTGGCTAAGAATATGTTGAATTTATTTGTACCTGAGGCCATTGGCAGTTTCATACTGTTGAATGTCCCCCGGCAAGAACATGGTCCATTTATAGGTACAAGAACATGCCTTCTTGTGTCTTTCTATTCTTGTTCAGTTGGTACCTGACCTGATTGCATTGAGAAAAGAAACAAAGGAGAAACAAAGCACATCCATGATGCTTGAATTTGGCCAAACCACAAGTTTCTTTGGTGATTATTGTTCTAGAAGAGGTCAAATTATTAAATATATCGATTTTTTAAATTAAAAGATATACAGAATTGCTTTGGCCACTGGCAAAACTGACTGGTCTCAGTCCTCTTGTATTTCAAAAATATCACTCAGTAAATACTTGTTATTAGACAGGAAGTATGGGATATTAACAAGTATTTACCGAGTGATTTTTGCAGTATTTCCAGACTGGTCAGGGGGCTTCCCAGGTGGTGCTAGGGGTACAGAACTTGCCTGCCAAAGCAGGAGATTAAGAGATGCAGGTTCGATCCCTGGAGAAGGGCATGGCAACCCACTCCAGTATTCTTGCCTGGATAATCCCATGGACAGAAGAGCTTTGGGGACGCCTGGAAAATCCCGTGGGCGGAGGAGCCTGGTAGGCTGCAGTCCATGGGGTCGCTATGAGTCGGAGACGACGGAGCGACTTCACTTTCACTTCTCACTTTCATGCATTGGAGAAGGAAATGGCAACCCACTCCAGTGTTCTTGCCTGGAGAATCCCAGGGACGGGGGAGCCTGGTGGGCTACCGTCTATGGAGTCGCACAGAGTCGGACATGGACTGAAGCGACTTAGCAGCAGCAGTCCTTAAGGTGGAAAAGAATCCGACAGGGCTGAAGCGACTTAGCACACAGGCACAGACTTGTTAGCTTCCCCTTCTAGGTTTACAACACTTCTCCTTATGGTCAGTAGGGGGCGCTCCCGCAGCAACAGGCCCTCTTTCAGTGCCATGGCATCCTAACGAATTTCAAACCTTAGGAAGTATTGGTTTATAAATTATCAAACTTCAGTTCTCACACATTCTAACAGACTCACATCTGTGGGCATTTTATGTAGAAGACAAGTAATGGGAGAAGGTGAGATCTTCAAAGTGTCTTGTAATCGAAGAAGGCCTGTATTATATAAGCACAGAAGGCCGAAAGGGATTATAACAACTTGTGTTTGGGCTAACGAGTGGAGCCTCTGCTTTTAGGGGCTGTTCGTTTGAGCTCTGGTGCCAGCAGACCGCTTTGTGAGCTGTCAGTTTCCTGATCTTAGTCCTTTAAGGGCAACATTTTTTTAAGTGGTGCTTTAAATAGGGTATGTAAGCTCCAGAGAGCAGTGAGTTGGGGGCTATGGAAGGAAACGGGGTCTAGTTGCAGACAATCCCATGGGGGAAAATATCACTTCTATCTCCTGGCTTTGAAACTGCTGCCCTTGTGGTTGAGGGTGGTGATGTTCAAAGAAGTGCATCATTTTCTACCTCTCCTTCCAGGCTGAGCTCAGTGCTTCTTCCTTATACTCCCAAACCACTCAGAGTTTATTTTTACTTTGCAAAGATCACATTTTGTGATATTCATGTGGGTATTTGTTATATCCTCTTCTACACTAAGGTAAGTGAAGGCAGAATCACGTTGCATTCGTCTAGCATAGGGTTTGGTATACTTCCCTAGTGGCTCAGTCAGCAAAGAGTTCGCCTGCAACGCACGAGACCCAGGTTGGATCCCTGGGTTGAGAAGATCCCCTGAAGAAGGAAATGGCAACTCACTGCAATATTCTTGCCTGGGAAATCCCATGAACAGGGAAGCCTGGCAGGCTACAGTCCATGAGATCACAAAGCAGTCAGACCTGATATAGAGACTAAACAACGGCAGTAGGCAATTAATAATTATTTGCTCAATGAATGACAGAAGGAAAGGAAGGCAGGTGGGAGGAAAAGTGTCACAGAGCGACAGCTTGACATTATAGTGCAAGTGAACTTTTAAACTGCTCCTGAATCTGGAAATAACAGCAGTAACAAAACTCACAGGGGACCTTACTGGGTACAGCCCACTACAGATGATAACAACAGAAAGCAAGTTGTTTCTAATGAGGTTAGTGATAGCAATATCTAATAGTGAATATGGAATGTGACCATAACCACTTCAATGTGAAATAAAGACTAGTTAATATTTAATATGGATTTCAAAGTTTAATTGCATAGCGTAAAAGTATTCTTAAAAGTGAGGTTATGGAATGTAGTATTCCAGATTAAAATTGTTCATCTTCCTGAAATTCAGATTTGGCACCGTCAACTCATAATCCCCACTGTGGCTCTTAGTTGACTGGAATTTTTTTTACCACTCCCTCTTCGTTTCTTAATAAAGCACCAGAAAATTGTTAGTTGAGGAGGTTAGTTCAGATGTTCAAACTCAAAATTTCTGGGGTTACCTTTCAAGTCATACTATAAACTTTCCTTATCATCAGATAACTACGAAGAAGGGTATTTTGCGAATTTCATTCTTCTGGATAGTTTGTTACCCAATAATCTAGTCCATTTGAATAGTCCTTAAAACATAAAAGGTTAAATGGGATGACATAAATGCTGTTTTGAGTGGAACAACTTTTAAAGATACCCCCACTTGAAAGTTTCATGTTTAGTCATTTGATAAAAATAAATATATTTTTTTATCCAGTACTGACTTCTTGTATTTACCTAAATAGGAAGTTTAAACTACAAAAATCGCCTGAGTCAAAGATTCATCTTGACTGTAAAACAGTGTATACAAGGCAACCAAAATGGAACGCTATTTTATTTTTAATATTTTAACAATGTTGTTTTAATTAAAAAAAGTGAAAACCTGATCAACATGATCATTGATTTTTTTGAAGCACGTTTGTGTCCATTTTACTGTATTTAGTGTTGATTAACAGAATCCCTTAAAAATTTAAGGAAGCTATAAGGAAGTAGTCTTTGGGACAAAAAGTGATTTTCCAGTGGATTTAAATCTGAGGATGGATTTCCTTTTTTTGCTTTTTTTTTTTTTTTAATTCAGGCCCAAACAATATGCTTTGTGCAAATTACCAGATGTGGTTTGATATATTGTGTTTTATTGATTTTATATATTATTTGCATTAATTGGTGTAAGATTTTCAACTAACACACAAATACAATTGTCTGATTTTTTATGTCTAGAGTGATGCAATGAACAGAAAGTGAGAAAGTGGAAAGTAGGTGGACAAAATGTTTTCCATTAGAAGATTCAGCTGGTTACCCATTTTGAATCTAGCAGTGTGTACCTGTCAATCCCCAGCAACAAAGACCTGTACAGCGCATGGAGCTCTGCTCGATGTTATGTGGCAGCCTGGATGGGAGGGGAGTTTGGGGAGAATGGGTACATGTATATGTATGGCTGAGTTCTTTCACTGTTCACCTGAAACCATCACAATATTGTTGATAGGCTACACCCCAACAAAATAAAAAGCTTGAAAAATTTAATTGGACAAGGATTTGTTGAACATCTACTTTGGAGGCAGAACTTGCTATAGAGTTGAATTGCTGGGGTTTCCAGTTCCAGCTGCCACTTAAAATTGGAGGACCTCAGGTTTGGGACTTTTAACCTCTCTACACCTCAGTCTCCTTATTGAGAATATTGTTTAAAATAATTACTATCATTATTTTTAAAGTTTAGGAGGATTAAATGAAATAATTCACGTGTTAGGTTGGTGCAAATGTAATTGTGGTTTTTGTATTGTTGAAATTTGCCACTTGATATTGGAATACATTCTTAAATAATCTTTTTTAATGTGACTTTCTTACTCTATGGTTTTTGCTAATGACATTACTTTCTATTTTATATTTATTTTAGACTATGCAAATGTTGTTAGACAAAAAGTAAATTAGAGCAGTTTTCTTTTTCAAGTTCAAAATGGGTCATAAAGCAGCAGAGACATCTTGTAGCATCAACAACGTATTTGGCCCAGGAACTTTTACAAGCTACAGTGCTGCAGTGGTTCAAGAAGTTTTGCAAAGGAGACGAGAGGCTTGAATATGAAGAGCATAGTAGCCAGCCATAGGAAGTTGACAACAACCAGTTGAGAGCAATCATCGAAGCTGATCCACTTACAGTTATACACGAAGTTGCTGAAGAACTCAGTGTTGACCATTCTGTGGTCATTCAGCATGGCATTTGAAGCAAATTGGAAAGGTTAAAAAGCCCAATAAGTGGGTGCCTCATGAGCTGACCAAACATCCAAAAAATTGTCTGTTTGAAGTGTTGTCTTCCCATATTCTATGCAACAGCAACAAACCATTTCTTGATCAGATTTTGACGTGTGACAACAAGTAGATTTTATATGACAACCTGCAATGACCAGCTCCATGGTTGGACTGAGAAGAAGCTCCAAAGCACTTCCAAAAGCCAAACTTGCACCAAAAAAAGTCATGGTCACTCTTTGGTGATCTGCTGCTGGGCTGGTTCTCTACAGCTTTCTGAATCCCAGTGAAACCATTTCATCTGAGAAGTATGCTCGGCAAACTGATGAGATGCACCAAAAACTGCAACACCAGCAACAGGCATTGGTCAACAGAAAGGGCCGATTCTTCTGCCCAGCAACTCCCAACCACACACTGTGTAACCAGCGCTTCAAAAGTTGAATGAATTGGGCTATGAAGTTTTGCCTCATCAGCCATATTCAGGTGCTGCTGCTGCTGCTGCTGCTGCTGCGTCACTTCAGTCGTGTCCGACTCTGTGCGACCTCATAGACAGTAGCCCACCAGGCTCCCCCGTCCCTGGGATTCTTCAGGCAGGAACCCTGGAGTGGGTTACCATTTCCTTCTCCAATGCATGAAAGTGAAAAGTGAAAGTGAAGTCACTCAGTCGTGTCTGACCCTTAGCGACCCCATGGACTGCAGCCTACCAGGCTCCTCCATCCATGGGATTTTCCAGGCAACAGTACTAGAGTGGATTGCCATTTCCTTCTGTGGTGATCTCTTGCCAACTAACTACTACTTCTTCATCTCGACAACTCTTTGCAGGGAAAAGACTTCCACAACCAACAGGAGGCAAAAAATGCTTTCCAAGAATTCCTTGACTCCCAAAGCACAGATTTTTATACTATAGGTATAAACAAACATTTCTTGCTGGCCAAAATGTGTTGTTATAGTAGCTCCTATTTTGATTAACAAAGATGTGTTTGAGCCTGGTTATAATGATATAAAATATGTGGTCCAAAACCACAATTACTTTTGTACCAACCAATGGAGTAATTGGCAAAATGCTTACCACTTGGTGAACTCTCAGTAAATAATATCTATTATATTCTCACCACTGTGCTAGGCCCATGGAATAACAAAAGATATTTGAGACACTGCCTGTGTTTAAAGAGGCTACACTATTAATAATACTTTCTCTGTTATATTAAGAATTCTGGGCTCTGTGCAGCACATTGGAATGTTACACATAATTCAAATTAAAATAATCCTGCCTACAAAATATACTATTCATGTAAGTGTATAAATATTTGATATTTTGGAGAAGGAAATGGTATTTTGGAGAAGGAAATGGTAACCCACTCCAGTACTCCTGCCTGGAAAATCCCATGGATGGAGGAGCCTGGCAGGCTACAGTCCATGGGGTCTCAAAGAGTCAGACACGACTGAGCGACTTCATTTCACTTCATGCTGGTATTTATTGTATTACATTTAATTGTAAAATTAGACACAGGTACAGAAACACACACAAACACAATGTATAGTTTAGGGATTATTATGAGGCAAACAACCTCATTCTAAGAAATAGAATATTGCCAGTTGTGATGGCTAATTTTGTGCGTTAACTTGACAGGCTAGAGAATGCCCAGATTAAACAGTGCTTTCTGGGCATGTCTGTGAGGTTGCAAGGGTGTCCAGATGAGACTACATTTGAATCTGTGGACTCAGTAAGGTAAATTGCTCTTCAGTGTGAGTGACTGTCATCTAATCCACTGAGGGTATGAATAGAAGAAAAAGTGGAGAAAAGCTGTACTTGCCCCTTTGCTCCTGCCTCACTGCTGAGCTGAAGTATCTCATCGTATGTTCTTCTGATCCTTGGACTGGGTTTTACACAGTCCCATAAAATGGGCTCTCCTGGGTCTCCATTTTAAGACCACAGGTCAGATTGTGTGACTTAGCCTCCATAATTGCAATGGACATATATACCTATATCTCCATCTCCATCTCTATTGCTCTTAATATTCTACTGATTCTGTTTCTCTGGAGAACCCTGACTCATATAGCACCCTTTCCACACATACCTTCAGGAACATATTCCAATCACAGCGCCTTCCTCCTTTCCAAAGTAATCACAATCCCATTGTATATAGTAAGTACTTCCTTGCATTTCTTTATAGCTTTATCACCCAAATAAGCACCTTTAGTTCAGCCTTGCTCTTTTTATAAAATGGAAACATCTTTTATACCTCTTTTATTTATTTAAATTTTATCAACCAATAATTGATTTACAATGTATTAATTTATTCTCCTTTGCTTTTCCCTTCACTTTCACTTTCTCTTCTTTTCGCAGCTATTTGTAAGGCCTTCTCAGACAGCCATTTTGCTTTTCTGCATTTATTTTTCTTGGGGATGGTCCTGATCCCTGTCTCCTGTACAATGCCATGAACCTCCATGCATAGTTCATCAGGCACTCTGTCTATCAGATCTAGTCCCTTAACTCTGCTTCTCACTTCCACTGTATAATCGTAAGGGATTTGATTTAGGCCCTACCTGAATGGTCTAGTGGTTTTCCCTACTTTCTTCAATTTAAGTCTGAATTTGGCAATAAGGAGTTTATGATCTGAGCCGCTCAGCTCAGCTCAGCCAAGTCAGCTCCCGGTCTTGTTTTGCTGACTGTATAGAGCTTCTCCATCACATCGAAGTGTCTGCCACACATACATTCTTTTTCATATTCTTTTGTATTGTGATTTGTCACGGGATATAAAACATAGTTCCCTGCACTATGCAGTGCTCGTGCTCAGTTGCACAATTGTGTCTGACTCTGTGACTCTGCGGACTGTAGCCTGCTTGTTGATCCATCCTATACATAATAATTTGCTTCTGCTAATCCCAAACTCCCAATCCTTCCCTTCCCTAACCTTCTCCCTTTATGCCTCTTTTAATCCACAGGTTCCTGGAGCATTTTCTTCTTCTTCTTCTTACAATATATCTGTGAAGAACCCAGAGCATCTGACCTGTCTGGATTTGGCTAACTGTGTACTCGTGGTATGATTCATCATGTTCCTCTGACCTTCGTATTCCTGCAGATTGGTCGCTGAATCCAAATAATTAGACTCAGGCTCCCCTGATAGCTCAGTTGTTAAAGAATCTACCTGCAACACAGGAGACCCTGGTTCGATTCCTGGGTCAGGAAGATCCTCTGGAGAAGGGATAGGCTACCCACTCCAGTATTCTTGGGTTTCCCTTGTGGCTCAACTGGTAAAGAATTTGTCTACAATTCGAGTAGACTTGGGTTCCATCCCCGGGGTGGGAAGATCCCATGGATAAGAGAAAGCCTGCCCACTCCAGTATTCACGCCTGGAGAATTCCATGGACTGTATAGTCCCTGGGGTCACCAAGAGCTGGACATGACTGAGCAACTTGCACTTCACCTCAGTCTCTACGGTAGCACTATGGTTTTCATCAAGAGGTTTGTAATGTCTGATTTTTGTTCTTTTGTGGTGTTTATAGCAGCTGATATTCAATGTTTATATATATTAATTCATTGAGCTTGTGAAAAATGTAATATTTAACTCCGTGACTTCTTTTTCATTTATTAGTTGGCATCATTTTCTAAGGAGATGCTTATTCTCATCTACTAATTGGTTACCTGATACTACAAGTCAGATAAGAGTGGCAGTATAAGCATTTGACTCTTTTTTAAATTTACACAATTTTCAAGCTAATGAAGCAGTTCATTGTTGTTCTGAGATGATCAATTAGTTTATCTCAAATTTGGCTACAAACTATAAACATATTTGATGCATTTCTGTTAATTATTACTTTTGTCCTACTTGAAATTCATTGTCCTATCTTTGACCAATGGGAGATTCTTCCAAGTTGGTTTCAAAGTTTTCTGATGTTATAGAATGGTCTTTCCTTGCTCTCTGGTATGTCAAGATATTTCAGGTCATTTTGTATTTTTCTTGCCCTTGACCTGGAATCAGCCATTTCTCCAAGATGTCTTTTTATAGGAAATAGCAAGACCACAATCTAGGTTTTAGGATCACCCTGGGCTTATCATTGAAACTGTGCTTATCATTGTTTCTAGGCTTTATCAGAAAATGTACTCTAATATTTCCAATTCAATTACAGGACTACAGGGCTTGTCCTTTACCCTGTCTATATTCCGTCTGTATTTTCTTCTGTGTATAATGAGAATCCTAGTTCTCAAGGACTTAGGGGATAATCAAATTAGAATGTCCCAGAATTACTCACTACCTTTATCCCATGTGACACATGGACAGTCTCAGAATAGCAAAGCCTCTATTGAGATCACTGTCGTGATTACTGGAAGCAGTTAGGTTTGTTTCCATCTGCTCACCCTATTCTTCCCCTACCTTTCTCATGATTGTTGTATTTATGTTATCAACTTATATACTCTTCACTGTCTAGAACACCTTTTCCCATGTTTTAATTCTGTAAATAAAAACATGTTTAGAACTCAACCCCAGTCCTTATGTCCATGTCCTTCTAGTCCTTTTAGTTATCTGAAGCTCGTTCTCTCATAAATCTCGAAGAGAACACCTAAGGGAATAAAATTCCTGGAGTTCCTACATGTTGACAGCAATTTGTCAATGGTCTTTATACATTTTACATTCTCTTCCCTTGAGTGTCTTCAGTGTGTTACTTCATTTCCCCCCCGGTATTATGTGCTGCTGTCAAAACATCTCTGATAACCTCTTTTTCCCCCTTATAAACCATGTGCTATGTTAGCATAGATTCAAAAAGAACTTTTCCTTTTGTTTTCAAAAACCTGTTGGTTTCACTAAATTGTGCGTTCATTTCAGTTCAGTCACTCAGTCGTGTCCGACTCTATGACCCCATGAATCACAGCACGCCAGGCCTCCCTGTCCATCACCAATTCCCAGAGTTCATTAAACTCAGGTCCATCGAGTCGGTGATGCCATCCAGCCATCTCAACCTCCGTCGTCCCCTTCACCTCCTACCCCCAATCCCTCCCAGCATCAGGGTCTTTTCCAATGAGTCAACTCTTTGCATGAGGTGGCCAAAGTATTGGAATTTCAGCTTCAGCATCCGTCCTTCCAATGAACATCCAGGACTGATCTCCCTTAGGATGGACTGGTTGGACCTCCTTGCAGTCCAAGGGACTCTCAAGAGTCTTCTCCAACACCACAGTTCAAAAGCATCAATTCTTCGGCGCTCAGCTTTCTTTATAGTCCAACTCTCACATCCATATGTGACCACTGGAAAAACCATAGCCTTGACTAGACGGACCTTTGTTGACAAAGTAATGTCTCTGTTGATATTGGTTGTTCTGAGTCAGTATTCTCAGGTACATGTGTTCTTCTAACATGTTGTTCCTTTTTTTTTTTTCAATTTTAGGAAGGTTTTCTTGAATCATAGCATTATGTTTGTTTTTTTTCTTTTCTTTTTTTAATCTTTTCCAGGAGCTTTTTGGCTATCAATAATATTTTTTCCTTTTCTCTTTTACTTTTCAATCCCTTTCTTCATTTGTTTTTATAAATGGAGGTAAAATATACATAAAATAAGATATATCATTTCATCATTTTAAGTGAACCTGATTACATTAAACACATTCACAATGTTGTGCAACCATCACTGCTATCTCCAGAACTTTTTCATCTTCCCAAACTGAAATTCTCCACCCATTCAACCATAACTCTCCATTGCCTCCTCCCTCTTCATTTAGTTTTGATTTTCAAACATTTCATTCTTTTCATCTATTCCTTGAGGCGTTTTTTTCATTGTGTTTATTTACTTTGGTGACACTTCTATTTTGTGAGTCTTCATTTCTAAAGTGATTTTTTCTTTTATTTTCAATTTTTCTTTCAATATATCACTCATTTCTGAATTTTTTGAATTCTGATTTAGGTCAGTTATTCATGTCTTGCGCCATCCTTTTCTTAATGTTAGCTCATTTTGAAATACTACGTTATAATTTTGATCTTTTTAAACCTGTAATAATCGATAATTATTTAAGGGACTGTGATTCTATTTCTTTTTTCCTTATAGTAACTTACCATGGGATTTGACCTTCATAGTTTTCTCTTGCTTATTATGTGAATTTAGTTTTCCCGAATTTCAGAAGGAGGCTTGGCTCAGATGGATTTTCTAACTTTACAGAGTGCCCTCTTCTATTGTTTTCATGCGGTATTAAAAATGTGGTGCCTTGGTTTTTGAGACTTCTTGGTTCTCTTCCTCTCCTGCACTTTATCTGTGTCTTCTTTCCTTTGTCTCCATTGTCCCATCCTGCTTGAATTTTGTACCACTCCCAGCAGTTTCTGCGCACCACGAAGCCTTGTCCTAAAAAAGATCTGCCTGGTCACCTTTGAGAGTTCACAAGGATAGAGGTAGATTATAGTCAATACCAATGGTTATTGTGGCAATGGATAACCGATATAGTGGCATCCTAGATGATTATGTGTGATGCCTACAGGACGTTTAAAGACCATTGATCTGAATCAATGGTCGTTTTACCGATGAAGAATTCAATTGAATTACAGGACTATAAGGCTTGTCCTTTACCCTGTCTGATGAAGAAACGAAAGCCCAGAGTGAAAAAAATACCTATACTAAAATATCTACAGTGCTTGTCTATATAGATGTAGACTAGATAACTTTACTCTTCTGTGCCACAGCTTTTCTCTGGTCCTTGAATAAGTAAGATTTAGAGAAGTATCTTCACATAGTATTTCTCACTTGTGCAAAGTCCGGTGCAACCATTTCTGACCAAACCTCAAACTGGAGAGTTAGATAATGCCACCGTCTTCAGATATGACATCCAAGGTTGCAGCAGAATGAAGAGATGGTGGGGAAGGCAGGCAGCATATGTGAGTATCTTCTGATCACATCCCATTGGCTAGAACTAATCACGTGATTCTATGTATGAAAGGAAGATTGGAAATAGGGTACCTGGATGGGCAGCTGTTTCCTAGAAACCTGCCATGAAAAGGAAAAATTAAACATTGGAGGTCAGCTAGCCATCTAGCTACAGAAAGTCTTTCCAAAGAGATGCCTATAAAATTCAGCTTACACAGCTATGGCCACACTAATCATCGGAAAGGAGAATGGGAAAACTATGATTGGCTTAAACTAATTCAGATTTCTCCTTCAGCTGCTTATAGAATTACCCTGACTGAGTAATGACTATCTGAATGAAACTGAGGTTCTCTGGAAGAAGATTAACAAGATTTTCTAGTCACCATGGCTAATGTCTTTTTCAAAATAGTTACACTCAGCTGAATGTGAGCAGAGAATGGACTTTAGCTGCTGCTTCAGGGCAAGCTGATATGGAGATGATTAGAGAGAGACAGAAAAATGAAATCCTTGAATGATGATGGAACAGTTTTGCCTAGCTGTCAACAAGGTCCATGTTCCACCAACAGATTCATTTTCAATAGGATATTTAGGCTGAGTATGTTTCTAGCAAGACTAATGGATTTTGTTTGATTAATTGTGATGTCTTGCCTACATTACCTCAAGTGTATTTATGAGATGCCTAATCAGATTTAAGACCACGATGCATAACCAAATTAATTGGCCCAAAGAAGAATCAGCATATAGTCTTGATTTAATTAGCACTCTTTCCAAGTGTATATTCAGTCAGAGAGATTACTTCAAGGAAACAGCAAACAAACCTGGTTTGAGTCAAAGAATGGCATAGACCATTATGAGGCAATAAAGTGATAAAATGGTTGCTACATAAATTAATGCACCAGACTTTAGATACATGTCAAAAGAGCATAAATTGAGCATCATTCTTTTCTAACTTTTAAACACACCAAGAGGACAAAGCTTTTGACTGCTCTGAAGATTAAACTAAGAGGTTAGAATGAGATGATCTCCAAGGTGTCCTTCAAATCTGAATTTTTCAGGCTTTAAGTCTTAATTTTAACTAAATTTTAACCTATGGTTAAACTTTGACATCTTATTTCTCTTAGATTCCTCAGTGCCTAGTATCTACTGATACATATTTGATGAATATATGAACCTAGAGTCCTTTTCATTAGCTTCCATGAGAGAAATGAAGTTAATTAGAGTATTTGCAACAGACATGCCGCTCCTACAGATTTTATTTTAATGAGGGCTATCATGCTTTTTAAATATCTCTATGTGATCAAATAACCATTATAATTGCATATTTCAATGACTATAAGTAGTTAGAGGTCACAGTTGTTCTTACAGCTATTGATTTTAAAAGTCTGTCCAGTTCATGAGGTATGAAATATGTCAAGTAGTAAGCTCCTGGGGTCATTTCATTTTGTATAATGTATGTTAGTTGTACTAAAGCTTCATTAATTTGATTTTTCATTTATTTGATATTTTTGATGGCTTGATGTTTATGGTTGGGCTGAATTTTTTTTCCACTTCTTTCTTAAGTCATGTCATAATCAAGATTTCTGGGAAATGTTTATACTATTAATGATTAGCCTGCATTATTAATTATTCATTTTGTATTATATATTATTAGTTATTCCAGAAATTATCATTTATATATCAATAAAAATAAATACAGAAAAACCAATTACTGAAATATTGGTAACTCTATCAAACTTCGACTCTATTTGAGTCACTTTAAATTAATTTAAGTGCATATTCTTAAAAATAATCCATAATATAGTCTTTTCACTAATTTTGACTGGTTCTCCTGTCTAAAGATGAAATTTTTAAACATTTTGACATTTTACTAATAGCAAAAATTGTAGATATCTGAGTTAGGTTATCCTTTTTGGTCAAAAGATATCAAATGTAAATAAAGTACAATGGTCATCATAATATTTTATTTTCAGAGTGATTATTCATATTTTATAGCAGAAACACTTTCCATGACTGATCAAGGGCTTCCCCATCTCTGTTTCTAGTGAGTCTCAATAAACTGTCTGCAGAAAATCTGATTATAAAGTCATCAAAAGGAAGATTTTTAGGCAAACTGGACCAGTGGGTAGGGAATTGGTGGAAATTAAATAGGTTCTGTACAGAGATCTTCTATGATATTTCTTTAAACCAAATGAAATGCAAGCTAGTCATCAATTTTTAAATTAGTTCTAAAAAGAAGACACTACATGTGCATATCAGATCAACATTTTGTGCTGAAGATAGTGGCTTCTTTTAGTGGCAAACTTCCTACTCAAAGAGAATCTGATGTCCCTAAGGAAGGGGCCACCCACATTGCTTTTAAACAGAAAAACATACTTTTGAGAACTTTTTAGTTAAGCCATTAAGAAAAAAATAGAAAAAATTAAAGTAATACATTTCAGAATAAATAAATGTGTTTTACATTAGTTTTGCCACCCTCCAATCTCAATCTCTTAAGATATATATTCAGAAATATTAACTTCTATTTTATCCTAATATTTTATTTTCCAAGAGACATATTAACTGAAGCATTAAGTCTTTGGATCCAGTTTACTACAGAACAGACTTTGTGTAGCAGGGCTTACCAGGAAAAAATGACAGATAATCATATCTGCCTGTTATTAAAAAATTGCCTCTTTATATATGACCAGGTCATTAATTCATGAATATTACAACATTGTTTCATTTTGTTTTGTTTTGTATTCTTGTCAACTTTTCTAGGGTATCAGTTGGTTTTGCAGGCTGTTTTTCTTTACTCCTCTATGAAAACATGGAAATGGGTTCAGCGTAGGAAAGTATTTCAGAAGAAATCTAAAACCTGAAACTTTTTTATTTTCTTAAACTAGAGCTGCAGCACATCTCCTGGACTTAATACATGAGGAAAAGACTGTCTGGATTAGATAATTAAACGTTTTCCAGTCCTGATAACATGCAGAGTGGAATCAAGACTCTCCAAATGGGACTTCTCAGGTGGCCCAGTGGTTAAGACTCTGTGCTCCCAATGCAAGGGGTCTGGATTTGATTTCTGGTCAGGGAACTAGATCCCACATGCCACAGTTATGACCTGGTACAGCCAAATAAATAAATAAATAAGTACAAATTTTAAAAGACTCTCAAAGTGAAAATCAACTAGAAAAAACTTACTTTTATGCAAAAGACAAGTTTTAGAATATTATTTGATCCTGAATAATACTTCAAAATGTCCAAGTTATATCTTACTCATGGTTATGATGCAAAAATTATAGAAAAAGGAATAGAAAAATTATGTTTGGCTACATCTTAGTTTTAGTATATGCAACACATATTATTGTATTCACATGCAGTAGAGATCTTCAATAAAATATGAAAATGAGAATCATATGCCACTGATAACCTATTTGCACCTTCTAATATATAAATTGCTTATACTGCTTCTGAGGTGTAGCATACTTCCTCTTAAACTGGGGCAAGGTTATCCTTTGAGAATATGGATCAAGAGGTGACAAGCTGTGGACCAGTTTTGAGCTCAGGGGTCCAGATGAGGGGATTTTTAGCTGTGGATGGTGGGGGATCTCATTCTGTTGTGGGTCTGCAGAATGTCTTGAAGTGTTTTCAATGTGCTGGGTTTGGCAAACCCAAAGTGTGTTTTGCTAAGCACTTTTCTCTTCATTTTAAGCCCATGTGTATTATAAAGGAAATTTAATCCGTATGTTTTTGATTCCTTTACACTTAACTCATCAAAATGTTGTTTTGTAAGAACTATTTGATGTCCAAGAGGCTTTGAGTCTTTTTATAACTTCTAAAAGCTTTTCTCCCTCCTTAGAAACAGGAAGTTGTGTTTTTCTGAGAGTAAATGAACTAAAAAACCTACAAGCTAGAGGTGGTTAGAAGACTTCAAACCTAGGCTAAATGTTAAAATTAATAATAAAACAGAAGACACATATCATACTCACTGTGCACTTGGTTTGTTCTAAGAATTTTTGGTGTTCCCATTTATTTAATTCCTGCAACTACTATATAAGGTACCATTACTATCTCTACTTTAAAAGTCATGTCACCTGCCTCCAAATTATACAGAACATAAGGGTGAAGCTAGATTTGAAGCCAGGCAGACTAGGCTGCTGTGGCTAAACATTTAACCACTGTATGGTACTTCCCGTTTCCATAGTGTTATCCTGTAACTTAAGAACTTTGGACACTACAAATAGGTTCATAAATATGTTCTGTGTAAATGATTATTCACTGTTCTTGTTTTAAAACTGGTACTATATCTAAAACTTCTGCGGTTTGTCTGTCTGCTGTTTAACTTTCAGTTTAAACTACACAGAATAAATTAAAACGAAAACAAAACAAAAAAATTAGTTATGTATGGATACTATACTAGATACTGAGAAGATCGTGTTCTTGCCCCTAAGAAGGTTTACTTTGCAAGGGACACAGATAGACAAAAAAAACAAAACAGAAACCAAAAACCCTGAATGAAATACTGCATTTTTCTTCCATGTCATGTATTCATTCAACACACATTTGTAAAGTACTGATGTCAGTACTTTATGGTCATCAGTGAGAGCAGTCCTGGAACTTGTATCCTCATGCTGCTGCTGCTGCTAAGTCGCTTCAGTCGTACCGGACTCTGTGCGACCCCATAGCCGGCAGCCCGCCAGGCTCCCCCGTCCCTGGGATTCTCCAGGCAAGAACACTGGAGTGGGTTGCCATTTCCTTCTCCAATGCATGAAAGTGAAAAGTGAAAGTGAAGTCGCTCAGTCGTGTCCGACTCTTAGCTACCCCGTGGACTGCAGCCCACTAGGCTCCTCCATCCATGGGATTTTCCAGGCAAGAGTACTGGAGTGGGGTGCCATTGCCTTCTCCGTGTATCCTCATGGATAATGGATACTGTATCTCCCGCCTCCCGTTAGAGCAGACCACTGGGGGGAATGGGAAAAATGCCTGTGCTGCTTCTGATACTTCCAACAGTGATAGAAGGCTAGGAGAATGCCAGGATAACTTGCAGCCCCAGCCCCACCGCCCCACCCCCGGCCCCATCCAGCCTGTGTTCTTGGGAGAACGCATTTCCTGTGGAAACTGGGAGCATTTCCGGTGTCCCCCTCTACTCTACAGATTCCACTAGGATATTTTCTTCCAAGACAGCTCATACTTTCCTCGATGATGCTGAGAAGCTAGTATTCCTGATTATATAAAGTTTTTATTTTAAAAAATCTTAGTTAAATTGAAGAAAACCCACAAAACCTTTCAGAGAAGGGCATTTTCACATTTATTAGTATAAATTGATATGTTTTACTGCATCTGAATTATGAATAAAGGTTATAGCAAAAACTTAAGGAAGTTTAACAGTTAACTTGTTAGGTTAATGTTTATTTGAATCCTTATGGGTGTTTTTCATCATAAGAGTAGGGCTAACATATTAAAAACAATTTGGAAAGCAGCATCAAATTAAAAATGAAAATCTACCCACAAACACAAGTACAGCTGACATTCTATTGATTATAATTGTGCAGTTTGTTATTTTTAAGTGGCTAAAATTGTCTTGCTTTTAGCCATATGCTTACTTTTTCAATAGCTTTTTTTTTTCTCATATAAAAGCAAAGAAATACCATGTTTTATTGTTTGAAATGAAATCTCATAATAGAATTTGGAATCTTGAATTTGTCTTTCCTTTAAAATTGAAGAAATTTACATTTTCTTAAAGAGAAGCCCACTTAAGATGCTGCTTGGTAATCAGAACAACCAAGGCATGGCTCCCAATAGAAGGAAGTCACCCAGGGAAATGCAGGCTGAAACAGGATAGGATGTGTGACGCAGTGAGGTGAAGTCACTTGAAATGACATCCTTTCTTTAGGAAATGTGCTTTGGATTCAAATCAACATTCTTTAAAAATGAAATGGAAGCGTTTAGAAAGAATGAATGCCATCAGGTGAATAAGACCTGAAAAGTGGCTAGAAATAATAAAAATTTGTTTAAGCCTATTACAAAGTTATGCTTTTTTCTCAAGTGCTCAAAAGCAGTCTGAGATTAATGATATTTGGTGAAAATTATTTTTGTCATCAATATTATTTGTAAGAATGGACACCTTTAAAACGTTAATCCTTTAAAAACCTCTAAAATTTTATATAAATTGAGCTTGAATATAAAATGTGCCTAAACATACACTGAAAGTGTTAAAAAGACTGTCAATTAACTCCACGAAAAGAGAAAGTACCTTTATTTGTGTCGAAAAGTAATATAGAAACATACTAAATAAAAATCAGTATGTTGAAAAAAGGCTTATGTTTTTAATTTTTTCATGAAATCCCTCCAAGCAACCAGAAAGAGTGTTTCACATCATTTTCCAGGTTTTTCCCCCCTAAGCCCATCTCAGCTTTAAGAATTTTATTCAACTGTCAAGGAAATTAAGAAAAACTAAAATTACTTAGAAGAGAAAAAGTAAATCCCTGTGCTATGCATGTTTCAACCTTTGAATTATGTTTTTCAAATAACTACTCTTTCACAGGTTTATTGCAGTTTTTCATTTGTCTTATCACAGTTTTAAAATACTTCATTGTCCTTTATCGTATTTGCCAGCTGTACTTGTCTCTCTCAACTTGTCCTCCAATTGTTGGAAGCTAAGAGAAAGTTGCTCTGGGTGCATAAAATAGGAAAATGCAGTCTACGCTGAGATTATTTTAGACATCACTCTATTTGTTTTTACAATTATACAGTGTTTCTCACTGTTGGCATTTTTCCTTCGAATAACAAACTAGAACAATGAATTTTTGTGATTCCCAGGGCGTACCTTCACTGATTTCTATTCTTTCCCTGGACTTTCCCTAGGGGAAAAAGCAAAAAGTAACTGAAAGCAGTTGGCATCTAGAATGGCGATCAAACATAAAGGATGCACTTACACAACGGATTTCTCACCTTTAATCCAATCTTTCTGACAGTGTTGCACCCTCACCTTGATAAAGTCATGAGTGTTAATTTTTTTAACAGTTTAAAATTTTTCAGGACTTCTCTGGTGGTACAGTGGATAAGAATCACCTGCCAATGCAGGAGACATGGTTTTCAACCCCTGGTCCAGGAAGATTTCACCTGCTGCAGAACAACAAAGCCCATGGGCCACAACTACAGAGCCTGAGCTCTAGAGCCCACGAGCTAGAACTACTGAGCCCACTCTCAGCCACTGCTGCAGCCACTGCTGAAGCCCCAGTGCCTAGAGCCTATGGCACAAGGGAAGCCACCCTAATGAGAATCACGTATGCTGCAATGGAAGAGTAGTCCCATGACTAGAAAAACTAGAGAAAACCCAGCGGCAGTAACGAAGACCCAGCGCGATCAAAAATAAATTTTAAAAAGAAAGCTTTAAAAAGATTTCAGTCTCTGCCTATCTAAAACAAACAACAACAACAACAACAACAAAAACCCCACAGAAATACCAGCTCTAATGGGCTAAACTTGATAACATCAGGATTGTCATGACTTGCTGGCTCTCCGAAATCAGTAGTGGGAATTCAAGGATTCAGTTTACCAAAACAATAATCTGCTTTTATGGCTCACTGATGCAGTCTGGCTTCCAAACTCTGGGATGCTAAGTCTGCAGTCAGCTGGGGAAAGACTATTATCACAGGTCCCTGTTGTCCTCTTTGTTTTCATTCTGTGATCCTGCTTCCTCTCTGCTCACAGAAGGAAGAACAGAGCTGGGTGGATGTAGACAACTGAAAGACAGAGCATTATTCCTGTAACTTCTTTCTATTTAAGCCCAGGAGCATTGGCCCCTATCACCATTGTACTCTACATCACTGATATATGAAACTGAAGATCCGCTGCAGACTTCTCTAGATCGGAGTGGATTCCTAGCTCATCTAATTCCCATGCCGGAGGCAACTTAGTCTGTCCTGAAATGCGGCTCAGCAAACAGTCTTACTTGAAGAGAAAGAAAAAGAAAAAAAGTGAAAAGTGGGAAAAGTGAAAAAAACTTCAAGTTTCCTAATCTGAGAACTGATTGCCAAACATATTTCACAGTTCATCTGGAAGGACAAAGTCAAGTTAAATTAAGTAAAATCGTTTTATTCCCCACAAGTTAAAGAATATGATGCACAGGTTTCACAGGTTTGCTTTATAATGTATTATTTTATTTTTCTGACTTTGATTTAAATTGATATAAGCAGGGAGGTATTTAAAGAGATGATTATGCTAGTTTTTGTATTTCAGGTTTTGCTCAAGTTTTTATCAGAAACTACAGAGCTTGGGAAACCTGTCATTTTCCACATAGAAAAATGGGTGTGTGTCTCTGTGTGTGTGTATTCAAAAAGTTTTCTGATATACAACCTGAACTGGATTGATCATGTCTAGAATACTTGGAACCTTTTACTTTGAGTCTAGAGGCTCAGGTAAATGGTTCACCCAATGAATGAAAATAACAGTATAGAAATAGCTTTCTAGTATGTGGACAATTACTGTCTTTGAGGGCTTAAGTGTCCAAAGGTAGCCTGAAAATTTAAAAGAATGCCCAAAGAACTTGAAAATATGTTTCTCTGATTTCCAAGGCAATTGTTTCCCTCCACATATATGTTTTATTTCCCTTATCCCCTCCTCCTCCTCCACTTTGTCCTACTATTTCTCCTTCAGTTTATTTCTCTCTCACTTAATGAGAGTCACACATCCTAAGTCTGGTCACTTTTGACTATCCTGTGAAATATAAACAACAAATGTAAAAGAGTATAATGACAAAAATGCAGGACTTCAATGTAAAAATCAGTTCAAATGAGCCCTTTCCCCTCACCACAGGAGGAAAAGAGTTTTTAAAACAAGGAGTGATTATGTAGAGAAGCAAGAGTAAAACAAGATAATGAGAAGGAAAAGGACATACAAAGGGTGACAAGTCCAATTAGGGAAACTGGGAAAGCCTTCTTGAATTTTGGTTCATTGACTCACTATGTGGCTCTTACCCTCTCTTAGCCATTTCTCCTCTCTGGATAGGATTACAACATCTACAAATCTTTCACTTCAGTAGAAACAGGGCAGGAAGTTTTTAGGCATGGAAATTGGATGGGTACAGCCAGGACACCTGAAGTTTTAGAGAATCTGTGAGAAAACCATCTCAGAGTGATACAGAAAGAACTGACATCAGGGTCCTTAACTATCATTTATTTTCCTACAGTTGTTCCTCTGGGCTGAGCCTGTAACAGACCTATGATTCCTGCCTTAACACAAGTTGTAATTGCTTCAGCAATAGATGGAGAGGAGGGTGGGAATGAACCAGCAGATAGGGTGGGCCTGTGCACTTTCTTAGTGCTCTTAGAAAATAAGTGTCTGGACCACAAAAGCAGCATCCTGCCTGGCTGGAGGCTGTGAAGGGTGGGGTGACCCATGAAAGCATCTCAGAGGGGAGGAGGCAGCTAACTGGAGACAGAAGATGATGCAGATGGAATGCAGGCTGGGAGTGCTAAAACGAAAGAGAGGGAAAGCCACTCAGCAGAAATGTTGCAAAGTCAGGGGGAAGGGGAAGAAGAAAGAGTGAACATTCCATGTTTAGTTATTATCTGCTAGGGTTTCCCAGCTGGCACTAGTGGGGCTCCTGCTGATGCAGGAGATATAAGAGACACCAGTTACATCCCTGGGTTGCAAAGTTCCCCTGGAGGAGAGCATGGCAACCCACTCGAGTATTCTTGCCTGTAGAAGCCCATGGACAGAGGAGCTGGCAGGCTACAGTCCATAGCATCGCAAAGAGTTGGACACAACTGAAGTGACTTAGCACACACCCACGCATGGCACACTGTTTTCCATGGTGGCTGCAACTTTTTATATAACATGCCTTTTCCTCTGAATGCTTTTAAGATGTTCTCTTTATTACTATTTAAGCAATTAGATTATTATGATTTTCATTGGTATAGTTTTTAATCAACATTCTTATGCTTGTGGTTCACTGAGCTTTTGGATGTGTGGATTTGTAGATTTTGTCAATTTTGGAAATATTTCATTCATTATTATTCCAAATATCTTTGTCTTTTCCTGTTTCTCCTCTTTTTGGGGGGCTGCAATGACATGTATATTAGGCTACTTTGGGTTGCTGTCCCATAGTCTGTGTTTCTCTCTTTTTAAAAAAATTCAATTAGAATAGTTTCTATTGCTTTGTGTTCAAGTTTACTAGCTTTTTCTTTTACGCTGTCTAATCTGCTTTTAATCCTATCCAGGCATTTAGACTCAGAATTTCAATTTTGGTAATTTAAAAATCTTCCATGTCCGTCCTTATCATGCCTATGTTTTCCTCAATTTTCTTTAACAAATGGAATATATTTTAAATGTCTTTGCCTACTAATTGTGCCATTTGTATAATTTCTGAGTCTTTTTCTGATAGTTTTTTTGGGTTTTTTTTTTTTTTTTGAGTTATGAGTTACATTCTTTTGCTTCTTTGCATGTTTGGTAAATTTTTGTTCCATGTCAGGTATTGTGAATGTGACTTTGTTGGGTCCTAGATATTTTTCTGTCTCTCTGAATATTCTTGAGCTATGTTCTAGGATGCAGTTAAGTTGCTTGGAAACTGATCCTTTCAAAGCATGCTTTTAGGCTTTGTTAGTTGGGAAAAGAATAGCATTTAGTCTAGAACTAATTTTTACCCACTAATGAAGCAATTCCTTTCTGAGTACTCTACCTGATTCCTTGTATATTATGAAGCTTTTTCCCTATGAATGATTGGAACACAAACTTTTCTTAACCTTGGATGAGCTCTAAGTATTTATTTGCCTGTTTCTTTATTAAAGTTCTTTCCCTATTATCAGGCAACTTTCTCACATGCATGCTGCCCAGAGTTCAGCTGAAAGTGCAGAGGAACTCTGTGTCATTCTCTCTCCCATTCTCTCTTTCTCCCTCTTCCTCTCCCTAACTCTCTCTTCTTCATGAAACTCAGTCCTCTCCCTGAAACTCTGTCCTTGCTAGTACTCTGCCCTCAAAATCTGAGCTTCTTTGGTTTCCCCCAGTTTTCAAGTCTGTATCTTCAGCTTAAGGAATCTCCCTCAGTTCCTGGCGCTGTGGCCTAAAAGTCTCCATAAACTCTCTTCCAGTCTCTTGTTATTCCATCCAGTATAGGGCCTACCACATTTTCTTTCTTTCTTTTTAAAAAATTTATTAGTTAATGAATTGTTATGCTAGGTCTTCATTGCTACATGCGGGCTTCCCCTAGTTGCGGAGAGTTGGGGCTGCTCTCTAGCTATTCTCTAGTTGCAGTGTGTGTGCTTCTCACTGCAGGGGCTGTTGCAGATCTTGGGCTCTTGGCTGTAAAGACATCAGTAGTTGTGGCCCATGGACTTAGCTGCCCCAGAGCACTTGGAATCTTCCCAAAACAGGGGTAAAACCCATGTCCCCTGCATAGGCAGACAGATTCTTAAACGCTGGACCACCAGGGAAGTCCAACATTTTTTTTCTTTTACCCAAGGATCACTCCTCTGTGCTGCCTGTTGTCCAGTGTCTGAAAACCATTAATTTATGTTTCATTCAGCCTTCTAATTGCTTAAAGAGGAAAGTCTAGTTCCTTCATCTTGACCAGAAGTGGTAGTTGGTCCATTAATCTTGGGTGGTCACTTGCTCCTTCCGTCTGCTTACTTAATCTGTGATTAAGATGTCTTGAGAACTACCTGCCTACTTACTAGAGGTAGAAACTCATATTCCAGAGCAGAAAACTTTGAAAAGTTTTTCTTATTATACAAGTTCAGTTCAGTTCAGTTCAGCCGCTCAGTTGTGTCCGACTCTTTGCGACCCCATGAATCGCAGCATGCCAGGCCTCCCTGTCCATCACCAACTCCCGGAGTTCACTCAGACTCACGTCCATCGAGTCAGTGATGCCATCCAGCCATCTCATCCTCTGTTGTCCCCTTCTCCTCCTGCACCCAATCCCTCCCAGCATCAGTCTTTGCTAATGAGTCAGCTCTTCGCATGAGATGGCCAAAGTACTGGAGTTTCAGCTTTTGCATCATTCCTTCCAAAGAAATCCCAGGGCTGATCTCCTTCAGAATGGATCTCCTTGCAGTCCAAGGGACTCTCAAGAGTCTTTTCCAACACCACAGTTGAAAAGCATCAATTCTTCGGCACTCAGCCTTCTTCATAGTCCAACTCTCACATCCTACATGACCACTGGAAAAACCATAGCCTTGACTAGACAGACCTTTATTGGCAAAGTAATGTCTCTGCTTTTGAATATGCTATCTAGGTTGGTCATAACTTTCCTTCCAAAGAGCAAGCGTCTTTTAATTTCATGGCTGCAATCACCATCTGCAGTGATTTTGTAGCCCCCCAAAATAAAGTCTGACACTGTTTCCACTGTTTCCCCATCTATTTCCCATGAAGTGATGGGACCAGATGCCATGACCTTTGTTTTCTGATTGTTGAGCTTTAAGCCAACTTTTTCATTCTCCACTTTCACTTTCATCAAGAGGCTTTTTAGTTCCTCTTCATTTTCTGCCATAAGGGTGGTGTCATCTACATATCTGAGGTTATTGAGATTTCTCCCAGCAATCTTGATTCCAGCTTGTGCTTCTTCCCGTCCAGCATTTCTCATGGTGTACTCTGCATATAAGTTAAATAAGGAGGGTGACAATATACAGCCTTGACATATATTATACAAGTACTATATGTTTATTTTGGGAAAAATAGAAGGTAAGATAAACAGAAAGAATAAAGCAAGGTTACTATTCTAATATTGAAAATTCTTGATATACTGACATATGTAACAGACAATAGTCCTATTTACAACAATAAAAGACCTCTCTACTCACTTCACTGTTTGGAGGAGGGGCAGTGTCATCTCAGAGGTAGGGGATTAGCTTACTGGAAAATACATCATGTTTCTTAGTGGGATCTTCTGGCTAATAGAGATGAGGTTTTCTGGGCATAACATAGTCAAGTAGATGAGAAAAGAGGGGAATTAATTGTTTTTCCTAATAAACAGGAAATTTTGTAGTTTTCCAGGGGTGGTCCTAAAGTAGAGAAAAGGGTAAAAAGGGAAAAACAGAAGGCTTTAAAAAAAAAAAAGAAGTCCATGATGAGGGCAATAAACTTGGGCCTAAGGAGAGAAATTGCCTGTGGCCAGGAGTTGCTTAATGAATTTTTAAAACATATGTTTAATATTTAATTAGTCATTGTTATTTGTTTTGTGCTAAAACTTCCAAAAATTTAACAACAGTCTGCTTATGTTTTTCTTTAGGGGAATTCAGTCCTTTACCAGATGTTCCCTGGGCATCTACTCTGTGCCAGGTACCATTCTGGCATCCTAGGTGCTTGGGATACAACGGAGATCTCAGTCCTTTGGAACTTGAATTTGGATAAGGATCAAACAGTATAAAAGCAAAATAATACATAGGTCATTTTTATAGTCTTCTATAAGGTAATAAGTGCTATAGAGGAAAAAAAGAAAAAGTCGAGCAGAAGTGTGGGTAGGCAGGGGCTGAAGGGAATAGTTTACAATTTTAAATATGATTATCAGGATAAACAAAGACTTGCAGAAGAGAGGAGCTTACCACATGGATAGCTGGGAAAGACTGAGCCTGGCAGAGGGAGTGGCCAGTGCAAAGGTCTTGCAGCAAAAACTGCTCTTCATGTTAAGGACAGGAAGGTCAGCTTGCTGTTTCATTACTGATAGTCAGAAAAGGAAAATTGACTTATATATGTTCAATCCAGGTGTGCTTCGGTAAGTCCATACATTTTAGGAAAAAAAAAAAAAAGGAGTATTCGATGTAGAAACAACAGCAAGAAATCCAAATGGATGTTACTTAGGGTGGGGTGAAGAGGCTGACCTAGTATTACTATTAGCAATGAAATGGTAAAAATGTCTCAATTATCATGATAAGATATATCCCAAATATACTCAGATTTCTTACTGATATCATCTTAGTGGTTAATCTTATAGTTGTTTAGTCCAGGCCCCTGTCTGGTGATACAGTATATAGGTCATTTGTTACTTTGGGGCCCTGTCACTTTCTCTCTCTTCCTTCTGAGGACGGGCACTTCCTGTGATGGGCACCTTCAGTCAACAGGCCTCAACTACCTTCAACCCTGGAGTAGGGGCTATGAGTCAGTTAGGACAATCAGTGTATTTCAGACCCTTGGCCACAGTAATCGGTTCTGGGATGGGCAAGTTACACAGTCCAAACAGATGTGGGTTCTTCTGAGAACTGATGTGGATGCTGGGAGATTACACTCTCTTTTTTAGAAACACTGGCTACAAAAATGATATGAGTCAGGTAGATATTTTCCTGATGTGGAAAGACTAATTTTTTAATTAAAAGTGAAGCTGCGAGATAGAACCAGAAGGGAAGGGACACAGAGGGAGACAGAGCCAGAGCCAGCCTGCATAGAGACAGACATGCAGAGACAGACTGAAGACACTGGAACATGCTGGAAGTCAGCATCACCTGCTTGGATCACCGCTGGCTTTATCACTGTGAGCTGATAAATCTCCTGCTTCAACAAGTTTGAACTGGAATGTGAGTCACAAGTTCTATCGCTTGCTATCTAAAAGATCCTATTGCATGACAACTTTTGCCTTCTCTAAACTTTCCGCGGTGTTTCTCAGAGACCCAGATAGGGTCTTCAGTGCCTAGAATTGGTCTGAGTTGTTCCTTTCTGTTGCCACATTATCAGCCGCAGCTCAGAGGAGGTTCTGCTGCTCTCAATGTGAGCTAAGCCTGAAATCTGCTGGCCAGAGTGGCATTGTCTCTGCGAGCAGAGCCCCTTTGACAGGCTGAGAATTCCTGCTGACTGCTCTGGGCAAATGTAAAGAGAAGAAAGGCTCCATCTATGTTTTCATTTAGATATCTTAAAGCTATGGATGCTCAATAGCTAAGTCATATCTGACTCTGTGCGACCCCATGGACTGTACTCCATGAGCCTCCTCTGTCCATGGGGTTTTCCAGTCAAGAATACTGAAGTAGGTTGCCATTTCCTACTCCAAGGGATCTTCCTGACCCAGGGATCGAACCTGTGTCTCCTGCATTGGCAGGTGGGTTCTTTACTGCTGAGCCACCAGGGAAGCCATAGCCAAGAGGAATTCTTGAGCAATTCTGACACATTTGGTTAGGAAGAGGGCCACCAGGGGCTGGTATGGTCATTTATCACTGCCTCGTCATTTCAAACACTGATTCTGGTTCAGTAGAATCAGTCAACTTCATACAATGTAACATGAATTTCAACTGCTGAGGTTGAATAGCACTGAATAGGTCACCCCGCCATGTAGGCTAATATTTATTTTTGAGCCAAGACTATAAGAACAACAGACTTAAAAACAAAACAAAACAAAACAAAACAAAAACTGCCCATCTCAATGAAGAAACTGGTGTACTGGTGACTTGTCAAGCTACACTAGCATTTTCACAATAATCAGTCTTATACTATCACAACCATATTCAGCATTTCTTTAGGGCAGGTAAATACCTTTTACTCTCTCTGATTTGATTGGGAATGGAGCTATGCAACACACTTCCTAAATTTGTAAGTGAAATCTGGAAGTAATGGTTGAATAAAGCCTTGGGTAAATCTTTGAAGTTGCCAAAAAGTGTTACTTTCAATAAGGTCAAGTAAAGGATTCCATTTCTGGTTTGATGATCTGGAAAGTAGTTGGTGAATCAGACACCCCAGTGAATCAGTTACTCTGTGGAAAGAGTGGTGGATGTTAGGATCACTCCCCCATGCTTTTTGATGGAGAAGCGGCATTTGACACTATTCGACATTTAATTTACGAGCCTAAAGAAACCTGAACCCCTAGAGTTCATAAAAATCTGAGGTATTTAAGCATTTTTTTTTCTGTAGGCTTGGAAAATTATGCTTTAATAATAGGCTTGGAAAATTATGGTTTTTTAGGCTTGGAAAATTATGGCTTAGAAGTAACCAGTAAAAGAAACCTTAGAAGAAACCAGTAAAACCCAAACATCCAGAATCACTCAACACACTTGGAGCAATCCAGTGAAACAAACACGTGGTTCAGGATTGGTGACTGTATTTCCTGTTTATCCTTTGTTGCACCTGTCGTGTTTCCACTCATCTCTCTTAAGCCTACTGGGTGGATCCCAGAAGAGCCTTCTTGCTGTGCAGTGGGTCTTGCAGTGATCACTGTCCAAGGCTTCAAGCTCAGTCTTGGCTCTAGGGAACATACTGTGATTGGTGTAACCCACTTTTGGCATCATGTAGCTGACTCAGCAATAATGGATTCCAGTGTCTAGGGGAAGTTTCTGCCCCTTCTTCTTGGTTCCGTCTCCTGCCACATAGCCCAAAACATGTTGAAATGCTAAAAGGATGCAAAAGAACAAATGAGGACTTAAAATGAAAAAAGGCGCTTAATAGCCTTTATTTTCCTTTTGTAAGAGAGTGTGTGGAAACGGACATGAATTCTGAGTCATTGAGTGTACCATTTGGCACCTTGTGGTGGAAAAAGGATGCAGTGATTTGTCAGTCATCCTGACTGGCCAAGAGAAATGCCTCACGCCACAATGCTCTGTGGTGAGAATATTCAGGCCAAGTGTCTGGTGCGTACGGAGGTCCGACTCTTTGCAACCCCATGGACAGTAGTCCACCAACCTCCTTTGTCCGTGGGATTCTCCAGGAAAGAATACTGCAGTGGGTTGACATTTCCTTCTCCAGGGGATCTTCCTGACCCAGGGACAAAATCCCAGTCTCCTGCATTGGCAGGCGGATTCTTTACCACTGAGCTCCTGGGAAGTGTCTGGTACTTGGCATTATTGTTGGAATGCAAATCACACCAGCTGGACCTGTGCAGCCAGTTTGTGTTGAAATTGCAGCACAGAACTTAAATAAAATCCTTCCTAAACCCGAGGCCCCATTCCTCATTAAAAAATGCACTGCCTTCAGAGATGAAATATCTGCCTTTGTTAAGGTTTGCCAGTCTTAAATTTTTCTCAATATTTTATTGATTCTTTTATTAAGTCATATGAGTTATAAGAAAAGGAGCAGCACCAAGAGGAACGGAAATACCACAGAGGTGAAAAACCAACAACTAAACATTTGTACTCTTCTTCCAGCGGTGGCAAGGGAGGGCGACACATAGGCCACTAGGGAATTCTGGTTTCCATTGTGGATTTCTACACATAATTAGCATAAACTGCTGCAGGATTTAAATGCTTTGGCTTGCTGCAAGCTTCCTTAATTTTAGCAACTAAAAAAAAGAAAAAAAATCACCCTTCCTTAGTTTTCTTTTCTTCCTCTTTTCACCAGGAATCTGTAAACAAGGTTTTTTTTTTTTTTTTTTTCTCCTCTTTTAATTGAATATTCCTCTCAAGTCACAGTGTTTCTTCCCGTAGAAGCAGGGCCCTTTTCAGGGTGGGCAGATACCATCTCAATAGGATGTAGCTCCTTACTGCTTTCTGTGTGAACTGTAGATTCTCCTGATTATTTTTACAACCGAAAGAGTCTTAGATGCTTGTTAAGTATTCTCCAGAAGGTAATCTGCGGGGCAGCTGTGACTTGTAATTGCTCAGAACCAGTCATATTCTGCCACTTTCCCTCACTGTCCACGGCAGACATGACTAATCCATTGTAGTACACCTTCCCACAGATTTTGCATGCCCTTCGGAATCTTTCTTAGTGACATGCCAAGACAGTCGCTATCAATCAGAGCTGGTACCTGAAAGGACTCTTCTTTGCCAGTTTTTGGCTCCAGTGATTCTTGTCAGCCCCAGCAGACTTGCTTTACTCTAGTTCTGATGGATGGAACAAGGTGAACCCCGGCTGGAAGGTACTTCAAAAATATTTATTTCCTGATCCTCCTGAATCAAAACAGTACCTGGCTTTAGGGATTTTGTAAGAATAACATCTGGGAAGTCATTTGCAGCCAGAGGGAATTTCAACTCTAAGTAACCAAGAGGAGATAACAGCATGAGAACCCAGTAGATGTTGCTATTGAAACAGTGCAGGACCCTTTGGTCGTTGCCCCTGCCCCCACCCTGCCCCATGTTCTCTGCCTGCCTTTTGCCTGTGGAAAACTTTAGTCAAAGGATAAGTTTAACCAGAGAAATGAGAACATGCAAAAACAAAGGAAAACAATAAAAGGAGACCAAATAATAATAATGTAGCCATTAAGCATAGTCAAGGACCTTAGTTCCTTTTCAAGGCCTATAGATAATATTCTGGGTCATATCCTGTGAGGTGTCTTATAGATACTGTAACCCCAGGTGGGAGAATTTAACTACGTGATGACCAGACCCATGATGTAAGCTGCCACAATTCTGAGAATTGGCCTCAAAGGAATGGGAACAAACGGACCCTAGAACTGAAGGTTAACTGTATCTAAAACAACCAAGATGGTGCTAATCAGACCACCAATGACCAATTTGAAAATGACTGTTAAGCTGCTGACTGTGCTGTTTCTGCTTGTAGCCCCCTCCTTCTGTCTATAAAAGCTCTTGCCCCATTGGTTGCCAGAGGTGGAGAGATGGACTTTGGACAGTTGTCTGCCACCCTACCCTCTGCAGTTGCCTGCATCTGAAATAAAGCAAACTTTTCTTTCTACCAACCTGGCCTATTTATTGGCTTCAGAGTGGTGAGCAACCGGACCCCTCACGCACCATTCAGTAACACTAGAACAGACTCTTGTTAATTAAGCATCGCTTCTCTCCACTCTTGGAAGGACTCTACATATAACTCTGCCCTGGGATGCCCTTGCCATAATGACCTGAGTTTATAGAAGGGGATCATTTGCTGAGAGGTAGCAAAACAGACTAGAGCTGCTTTTTGGAATGGAGGCAGGAGCCACACAGCAGGGAAAGCTCATTCATGGCATTTCACTCATGAAATGCCTTTCATCGTTTAGACCAGGCAGGGACTATAGCTCATTGCTCTCCTATCTACGAAAAACTATAGGTAAATTAGGAGGGCAAATAAGATTATTGTGCATAAGAGAACATATTGTTTTACACATCGAAACCCATGTTACTGCATATCCTTGAGAACATAAAAATTGCATTTTATTAAAAATGTGCTTTAATTCAGATTTTTCCATAACTAATGCCAGCCTTTGCCCAGGTGATCTGAATTTGTTTTTCCTGGAATAACTTTAAAGGGCTCATTCCAGGCTTAGCAGAAAATACTTCCCATTTGCTGTAGATAATCCTTGAGGCTCTCTGTGTTTGAGAGGCCTGATCCCTAATCCCCTTTCTAAGCCAGCTTGTATCTAGTCCCCTTCTGTTCCCTTCTTCACCTTCTGTTCTTATCAGTGTCTCTGCCTCTCCTCTTCCATATCTTCTCTTTTACAAATGAAACATTAACTTCTCTCAAGCAGGGGAGCCTCCACTCCATTTCTCAGGATGCCTACATTGGCATTTCCCTAAATGAATCAGAAAGTAACCATGTCCTTAGCAGAAGTAGCCCGAAACATCTAATTCTCATGCCTTTCCCTCAGTGTCAATCTCCAGCAAGTATTGGTAATGAGCCTGGATACAATTAGTGAGGTTTCAATACAGAAGAACCTACCTGAAGCAAATTTTTATCAATTAAGTGTGTTTTTATTTGCTTATTTTGAAATTTATTCTCATTTTCATCATGGAATATTTCTCCCCAGTCTTGATACTTTCACAAAAGAAAACAAAATCTTAGGGATCTCCTTTTTAACTTACGAGCTATTATTGAAATTTTCTTTATGATTATCTCCACCAGCATAGGTTGATAATTAACAGGTACTACTTATTTTTGTATAAATATGTATTTTATCTGGCAACTCTAGTAGGGATTGAGGCGCTTTCCTTTGAGACTATTATTTCTGGAAACTGGCAAATTGAAGAATACTGACAATGCAGGGTTTTTCTTCTCTGATTATCTCAGTATTAAGCACCCAGACTTAAATATATAAAGCATACAGCAAATTGGGTCTATGTTGAGCATCAGTGGATCCCAATATTATTCAAGACTGACTAATTGTACAGGTTGAACCTTTCCCCTTAATGTGTCTTTAGGGAAATCTTATCTGACCTTCAGTCTAGATTGTGTGCATGCACGCTTAGTCGTGTCCATCCTCTGTGACCCCATGGACTGTAGCCACCAGGCTCCTCTGGCCAAGGAATTTCCCAGGCAAGAATACTGAGTGGGTTGTCATTTTCCTCTCTGGATCAGTGTAGATTATGTTCCTATTTATAGTCAATCATAGTACCTTTCCCTCATGGGCTTTATCACTATGAAATGCTATGGTTGTTGGTGTGATTATTTACTATATGGCTTGATCACTCCTCTAGGATTCATGAGGGCAGGAATCTTGATTTTTTTGTTCTGTGTTGTGCTCTAGTGCCTATCACTGTATCTGGCATAAGATAGTTGATGAAAACTATTTAGAAGTTACTATAAAAGACCCCATTTTCTATAGCAACAGACAGGAACAAAATCCTTAAGAATAAATTCAAAAATCAATATGAAAAACCTATGAAGAAAACTGAAATACTTCTGAAAAGTGCAAAAGAAGACATAAATAAATGCAAAGGCAGGCCATGTTCTTAGACAGAAAAACTTCAATAAACACAAACAGATCAACACATACTGAATTAATGCATATATTTAATATGTTTCCAAAATTATGCCAGTAGATTTTTTTTAATTTGAAAAGTGATCCTAATGTTTAAATGAAAATAAAACAAAAAAAAGAAGAACCTGGAAAATTTTAAAAGAAAATAGAAATAAGGGGGATTATACCTCCCAGATAATATATTATCAAAACTTTAATCATTAAAACATGGTACTGGCACATGAACAGACAGATGGGCCAATGGAATAGATTAAAAATTCTAAGTTGCCTCTCAAATAAAGACAAAAGAAGAATTTTTCATTAAATGATCTTGGGATATATGAGTAACCATCTGGAAAAAAATTAAGCGGAATCCATATTTCATGTCATATATCAGTATAAACTCCAAAATGGATAGAAAGTTTAAATGTAAAACTAAAATTGTAAGTAATAGAAGAAAGCATAGAAGGTTATTTGTGACCTTAGAGTAAGGAAGATCTTTGTAACTATGATAAGGTCGAGAAGCCATAAAAGAAAGGTTGATAAACTAATTAGATCATATAGAAAGAAAGGGCTTCCGGGTGCACTAGTGGTAAAGAATCTACCTGCCAATACAGGAGATGCTGGTTCCATTTCTGGGTCGGGAAGATACCCTGAAGTAGGGAGTAGCAGCCCACTCCAGTATTCTTGAAAGGAAAATTTTACAGACAGAGGAGCCTGGCAGGCTACAGTCCATGGCTCCAAAGAATCAGACACAACTGAGTGACTGAGCACCTAGAAAAGAAAAAAAAAAAAAAAAAAAACAGAATTCTGCAAGGTAAAAGAATTAACAACAACAACAAAAGCAACCCCTTAAGCAAAAAAGGAAAAGAAAACCAAAACAGGAAAAATACACACACTTCTTATCACTTGATCTCCCCCAAATATCAAGAATTCCTAGAAATCATCAATAAAAGATCAACAATCTAATAGGCGATCGACACTACATTATTGTGGAGGCTGGGGGTGAGGGGGTGGGGAACAAGCATGCTCACACCTGTTGGTGGAGGTGTAAATTGACAAACACCTATGGAAAGCATCTCAGCAATAGCTATCTAAAATTACTCAGGACATAAACTATATTAAGTATATGAAAATATAAAGTTGTGGACACTGACTTTCTGACCTAATGTTCATTTAAAAGAAACTAGTTCAAAAAAAAATAAATAAATAAAAGAAACTAGTTCAATAAATAGAATACATTCATATAATGGGAATACTGCTCAGCTTAGAAAAGGATGATGTCACTTTCTTATGTACTGAAGGAAGATCTCTAAGATACTTATGTAAAAAACAGGCAGGGTGTGTGCTCTGATTTGTTGTTAAAAAAAAAAGGTAAGGCATGAAACTGAGTGCACAGTGTGAAAAAGATTGTATGTATGTATGTATGTATGTGTACTCGAGTGTATACATAGATATGTATGCATACATGTATATAATTTACATGTACAGGCATACCTCTTTTCTTTCTATTGGAAGATAAGCGTTTACAACTTTGTGTTGGTTTCTGCCGTACAACAGTGAGAATCAGTCACAGTTGTATACATATCCCCTTCATCTCGAACCTTTCTCCTCTCTCCCATCCCACCCATCCAGATCGTCACAGAGAGCCAGGCTGGGCTCCCTGTGTTATATGGCATACCTCTTTTATTGCACTTCACTTTACTGCTCTTTGTAAATACTGCATATTTTACAAATTGAAGGCTTATGGCAACCTTTCATGGAGCAAGACTATTGGCACCATTTTTCCAGTAGCAGTGGCTCACTTTGTGTCTCTGTGTCATTTTTTGGTAATTCTCCCAGTATTTTAAACTTTTCCATTACCATTATACTTGTTATTGTGATCAGTGATCAGTAATCTTTGATGTTACTATTGCAAAAAGATTATATGACTTACTGAAGACACAGATGATGGCTACAATTTTTAAATAATAAAGTATTTTTAATCAAGATATGTACATATTTTTTAAGATAACTGCTATGCACATTTAACAGAGGAGTAACAGGGTAAACCTGACTTTTATATGCACTGGGAAAACAAACAATTCCTGTGACTCATTTGACTGCATTATTCAATATTGAGGCTTTATTGCAGTGGTCTGAAACTGAACTCACAATATCTCTGAGGTTTGTCTGTACATTGAATATGCTTAAGGAAACTCACAAAGGATACAAAAGAAATTCACAAGAGTGGCTCCTGCTAGGGTGTTTGAGAGTAGGAAAGTGGAAGTAGGTGCATATGGGACAGAGGTAAGAGACAGACTTTTCACTGTATGACCTTTTAGTGTTTATTTTATTTCTGAAAGATGTTAAAGTAATACACATTTAATGAATTAAGTAAATGAATTGAATTTAAGAGGAAAAATAATGACATCATCCAGAAAAAAGGGAACTGTTCATTCGATGAAATCAAGTGCCATGGATTGAATAAAAGTGCTCTGGAAGGATACCAGGGGCTTCCCTTCTGACTCAGTTGGTAAAGAGTCTGCCTGCAGTGTGAGAAACTCAGCTGGACTCAGCTGGTAAAACCTGCCTGCAGTGTGGGAGACTCAGGTTCAATCCCTATGTCAGGAATATCCCCTGGAAAAGGAAATGGCAACCCACTCCAGTATTCTTGCCTGGAGAATTCCATGGACAGAGGAAGGATACCAAGGTCAGCATCACAAAGTTTTCCGTTCTTTTTATTGCAAGCTGCCTTAAATCAATTTTGGAAATAGAGAACAAACAAAGAACTGTGTATGTTTATGCTAATTTGTATTGATCAGTCTTGATTTATCTAGATAAACCAACAATTTCTTAAAGTTGGGAAGTGGGTGTCACTTCAGAATTATGCAGAGACTCATAGAAGGCCTAATTGTGCCCTCTCTTAGGAGATGTTCATGGGTGATCTGGTGAGAGAGGGGTGGGAGGCATTCTGTCATTCCATACATCAAGAAAAGAATCAATAGGATGGATAAACAACAAGGTCCTATTGTAGAGCACAGGTAACTATATTCAGTGTTGTTGTCGTTGTTAATGTTGTTTAATTGCTAAGTTGTGTCTGACTCTTTGTGACCCCCACGGAACACAGCACGCCAAGCTCCTCTGTCTTCCACTATCTCCTGGGGTTTGCTCAAATTCATGTCCGTTGAGTCAGTAATGCCATCCAACCATCTCGTTTTCTGTTGTTCCCTTCTCCTTTGGCCTTCAGTTTTTTCCAGCATCAGTGTCTTTTCCAGTGAGTCAGTTCTTCACATCAGGTAGCCAAAGTATTGGAGCTTCAGCTCCAGCAACAGTCCTTCCAATGAATATTCAGGATTAAATTCCTTTATTATTGATTTGTTTGATATCCTTGCAGTCCCAGGGACTCTCAAGAGTCTTCTCCAGCATCATGATTTGAAAGCATAAGTTCCTTGACACTCAGCCTTCTTTATGATCCAATTCTCACATCTGTACATAACCACTGGAGAAGCCATAGTTTTGACTACATAGACCTTTGACTATACAGACCACTATTTTCAGTATCCTGTGATAAACTGTAAAGGAAAAGAATATGAAAAAATATATATATATGTATAACTGAGTCACTTTGCTGTACAGAAGAAATTAACACAACATTGTAAATCAACTATACTTCAATAAAATTTAAAACAAGAAAAGACTCTCAAAACCAAATATGGTAAATTTCAACCTCTTACTAGAAGCAAAGTTAACTTTGAGGGGAAACCACACTCTTCTTGCTAGACCCTGCCAGTGGTGGCTTCTGTCTTAATGGTGTAAAAGGAGCATCACAATCAGAAATTGTTTTCACTGTAAAGCTTATTGATGCAATTGTACCATTTCACTTTTAACAACGGAAGAATTAGAGTCTCATAAATTTCTCTTATACATACCTCTATCGTAAGGTTACTCTATAAAGAAGCATGCTGTGTATATGTTCTAAACCCAAAGAAAACTCTTTCCCTGAGATTCTATTTAAATAAAGGTCCTGATGAAATCCACATGCCTTACTGTCTACCAAAGTGATACTGATTGACAAGGGAAAGAACTTTAGCTGGCAAGAAACAGGACGTCATTGTGGACTGAGGAAGTTTACCCCCAAATTATGAGGCTGAGATGGAAAACTTAAGTTCCTTACATTTTTACCAATCATTCCCAGCTCCTGACTTCTGTTATCATCAATGGTTAAATTATTTTTCTACCCTCATCTTGCCAGGAAAGCCTGCCAGAACCATCTTTGCTCTCAGTATCTTTTGGCTGAACAATAGTGAAGTGATGAATGGGGTGCAGAGACAGGGAGTGGGGTTGGGGAAGGGAAGCAGCCCCAGATGAACAGAACAGACTACATAGGCTTTCCTAAGTCCCTCAGGCTTTGGGTTGGAAGTTTTGAGAGGACATGCTGGCATCTTTTCGTTTGGTAACAATGTTAGCAGTTTCTGGGAGATGATTTAAATTAATATTGCTACCTCAAAATACTTTCAGTCTCTTTTTTGTTTTTTAAGCAGTAGAACCTCTGTGCTCAGTAGCTCTGTTCCTTTGAACTCTCCAGAAGTATTAGTTTAGTCAAGGATTTGTATTCCGGTTCTCTCCCTACATTTTAAAGGAATATGTCTGAGATAGTTATTCATAACTCTCTTAGTTTCTGAAAGAATTATATAAATATATAAAATTATTTACATAATTATTAATAGGTAAATGTATATAATAATTGTATATAAATATATATAAATATTTACCTGCTGTTTATTGTTCAGTTACTAGGTCATGTCTGACTCTTTGTGACCCCATGGACTGGCAGCACACCGGACTTCTCTGTCCTCCATTGTCTCTCAGACTTTGCTCAAACTCATATCCATTGAATCGGTGATGCCCTCCAACCATCTTATCTTCTGTCATCCCCTTCTCCTCCTGCCCTCAATCTTTCCAGCATCAAGGTCTTTTCCAATGAATCGGCTCTTCGCATAAGGAGGCCAAAGTATTGGAGCTTCAGTTTCAGCATCAGTCCTTTCATTGAATATTTAGGGTTGATTTCCTTTAAGATTGACTGGTTTGATCTCCTTGCAGTCCAAGGGACTCTCAACAATCTTCTCCAGCACCGCAGTTCAAAAGCATCAATTCTTTGGAGCTCAGCCTTCTTTATGGTCCAGCCTGCAATGCAGAAGACCCCAGTTTGATTCCTGGGTTGGGAAGATCCACTGGATATGGGATAGACTATACCCACTCTAGTATTCTTGGGCTTCCCTGGTGGTTCAGACAGTAAAGAATCCTGCAATTCAGGAGACTTGGGTTCAAACCCTGGATTGAGAAGATTCCCTGGAGAATGGAATGGCTACCCACTCCAGTATTCTAGCCTGGACAATTCCATGGACAGAGGAGGCTGGTGGGCCTCCACATGACTGCAAACAGTTGAACACTACTGAGTAACTTTCATTTTCACATCCATATATGACTACTGGAAAAACCATAGCTTTGACTCCATGGACCTTTGTCAGCAAATGATGTCTCTGCTTTTTAATATGCTAAGTTTATCATAGCTTTTCTTCCAAGGAGCAAGCATCTTTTAATTTCATGGCTGCAGTCACCATCCACAGTGATTCTGGAGCAGAAGAAAATAAAGTCTGTCACAGTTTCCATTGTTTCCCCATCTATTTGCCATGAAGTGATGGGAAACGATGCCATGATCTTCGTTTTTTGGTGAGTTTTAAGCCAACTTTTCCACTCTAGTTCCTCTGCACTTTTACCACTAGAGTGGTGTCATCTGCATATCTGAGGTTGTTGATATTTCTCTGGGCAACCTTGATTCCAGCTTGTACTTCATCCAGCCTGGCATTTTGCATGATGTACTTTGCATATAAGTTAAATTAACAGGGTAACAATATACAGCCTTGATGTACTCCTTTCTCACTTTGGAACCAGTCCTTGTTTCATGTCCGGTTCTAACTGTTGCCTGTTACTCAGTATCTGTTTCCCTCTACTAAAACAAAAATGATCTCACAGAAGCTTTGTGTGTCTCATGCTCCTCTGGATCCCCTGTACCTAGTATACTTCTTGGTACACAGTAGGTACTAATGAATGTTATTGAAAGGTAAATTTGAATTCAAACCTAAATTCTGTCACTTAGAACTTTCTGACCTTGAGTTAATAAATAAGAGCCTGGATCTCTTCATCTATGACAATGTTATCTTTATCATAGAATTTTTGTTGCAGTTCAATAATACTTCATAAAAAGTCTGGTACATAAGCATTTGTAAAATGTTAGCTGATTCTGGTTGCTAGCTCTGGACCCCTTGTGGCCTCCTGCACAGAAATTTATGATAGGCCAACCATTTCAGACCTGATGTGTTATATATGTGGTTTACATGGTGAATAATTTTGATTGTTTTAACATTATACCTAAATTATTAGTGTCTGTTTTAATAACAGTGTTTCCAGCCATTGCTTTTATTTTCGACAATCCAAAATATTGATCTATGACATCTGACAGGTTAGTTGGTCTATGGGTTGTTATAAAGTTAATGAATATGTTGTTTATAAACAGCAGTGGATTAATTGTCCCAGAGAGTACGGTTACTCCAGATTGGTTAGCTAATAACTATTTGTAAACTTAGGTTAATTACAGGTTATACAAATTGAGCAATTAAAACATCTCATCAATTTTACCATCCTGAGCATCACTACAAACAAAGCTAGTGGAGGGGATGGAATTCCAGTTGAGCTATTTCAAATCCTAAAAGATGATGCTGTGAAAATGCTGCACTCAATATGCCAGCAAATTTGGAAAACTCAGCAGTGGCCACAGGACTAGAAAAGGTCAATTTTCATTCCAATCCTCAAGAAAGTGAAAGTGAAATCGCACAGTCGTGTTCGAATCTTTGCGACCCCATGGACTGTAGCTTACCAGGCTCCTCTGTCCATGGGATTTTCCAGGCAATAGTACTGGAGTGGATTGCCATTTCCTTCTCCAGAGGATCTTCCCAACCCAGGGATCGAACCTGGGTCTCCCGTATTGTAGACAGACGCTTTACTGTCTGAGCCACCAGGGAAGCACAATCCCTAAGAAAGGCAATGCCAAAGAATACTCAAACTACCACACAATTGCACTCATCTCACACTCTAGTAAAGTAACGCTCAAAATTCTCCAAGCCAGGCTTCAACAACACATGAACTGTGAACTTCCAGATGTTCAAGCTGGTTTTAGAAAAGGCAGAGGAACCAGAGATCAAATTGCCAACATCTGCTGGATCATCAAAAAAGCAAGGGAGTTCCAGAAAAACATCTACTTCTGCTTTATTGACTATGCCAAAGCCTTTGACTGTGTGGCTCACAATAAGCTGGAAAATTCTGAAAGAGATGGGAATACCAGACCACCTGACCTGCCTCTTGAGAAATCTGTATGCAGGTCAGAAAGCAACAGTTAGAACTGGACATGTAACAACAGATTGGTTCCAAATCTGACATACTGGAAAAGGAGTAAGTCAAGGCTGTATATCGTCAACCTGCTTATTTAATCCTGTATGCAGAGGACATCACGAGAATCGCTGGGCTGAATGAAGCACAAGCTGGAATCAAGATTGCTGGGAGAAATATCAATAACCTCAGATATGCAGATGACACCACCCTTATGGCAGAAAGAGAAGAACTAAAGAGCCTCTTGACAAAAGTGGAAGAGGAGAGTGAAAAGTTGGCTTAAAGCTCAACATTCAGAAAACAAAGATCATGGCATCCAATCCCATCACTTCATGGCAAATAGATGGGGAAACAATGGAAACAGTGGCTGACTTTATTTTGGGGGGTTCAAAAATCACTGCAGATGGTGACTGCAACCATGAAATTAAAAAAAGCTTACTTTGGCAGCAAAGTTATGACCAGCCTAGACATCATATTAAGAAGCAGAGAGATTACTTTGCCAACAAAGGTCCGTCTATTCAAGGCTATGGTTTTTCCAGTGGTCATGTATGGATGTGAGAATTGGACTATAAAGAAAGTTGAGCACTGAAGAATTGATGCTTTTGAACTGTAGTGTTGGAGAAGACTCTTGAGAGTCCCTTGGACTGCAAGGAGATCCAACCAGTCCATCCAAAAGGAGATCAGTCCTGGATGTTCATTGGAAGGACTGATGCTGAAGCTGAAACTCCAATACTTTGGCCACCTGATTCGAAGAGCTGACTCATTTAAACAAAGAGATGGACAACAAGCCAGAAACAACATAGAAAAATATATGACAAATATATTCCAGGAATAGGAGACGAATGAATATTTATAAAATAGGAGTATAATATACCCACCTCTTTGATCTACTTAGCAATTTGAAAATCTTGATAAAGTAAATGTTCTTATTCTAGAACTCTAACTAATTATAGAAGTAGAATATTTGAATAGACCACCAACTATGAAGAAAATTCTAGCTGGTGGGGAATTATCTAAGAAAAAAAATATAGCAGCCCAGAATTATTTTCAACTGATAGTGTGTATTATTCTAAACTACTGAAGGAAATAATAATTTTCATATTCTTTAATATCTTACAATGAATATAAAAGGATAGAGCTATTGTTTATATGTTGTAATGCTAGCAAAATCCTAATAACAATATTTGATAAATATAGCTTCAAACATAAGGCTATTTATATACTAAACTATCATTACCTAAGAAGAGTGACAAATGTTAGAATTTATAAATGAAAGAATCAGTCACTCCCACCCATCAAGTTTTTCCTTAGAAATGCCCAAATGTCTTAGCAGTAAAAAAAATTATTAGTATATTCTATTAATGGATAGAATAAGATTTTCCATGAGATAATTTCAATAGATATTTGAGAAAGCATTTGATATCATTTAATATCCATTCCTGATTTAAATATTTAAAGGAAAGTTGGAAAACTAGTATATTTCCTTGGTGTAGATTATCTACCATAATCCAGCAAGAAACACCACCATAGTTAATGGTGAGATAGTAAACACATTCCTGTTTGCATGAGGAATTTGGTGTTTATGGTCATTGTTATATTCAATTTTTCTCTAAATATAGATCTATGATATTAGATATGAAAATTAGATGAAATATAGCCAGAAAGGTGATTCAGAACTTATGATTTTTGCTTCAGACCACACTTGGCAAAGACAGAAAATGAATTAAAAACTCTGAAAAATAATAAGAATATTAATAAAATGATCAGACATAAAGTAAGTACAAACATTTCTTCTATTACAGAAATGCATAGATGATTTAAGAATATTACATTCCATAGGAATTCCCTGGTGGTCCAGGGGTTAGGACTCCACTGCTTTCACTGCTGAGAGCACAAGTTCAGTCTCCGGCCAGGGAACTAAGATCCCGCAAGCCATGAAGTGCCAAAAAAAAAAAAAAGAAAAAAGAAAACAACAAAAAACATCCTAAATGCCACCAGCAAAAACATAAAAACAGAAAACATATTTAAATAACTTTTAAAAGAATTATGGGGTACTTCCCTGATGGTCCAATGACTAAGAATACGCCTTCCAATGCAGGGGAGTCCAGCTCAATCCTTGGGTGCTCTGGAGCCCACATACCACAATGAAGAGCCAGTGTACCACAAGGAAAGATCCCACATGTCGGATTCAGACCTGATGCAGCCAAATAAATTAACTAAATTGTTAAGAAAAAGAACTATAGGGAGAGAAAGTTAGGAAGCTTTACGGAAAGATGTAACAGAAAATCTTAATACATGGGGAGATATTTCTTAATTCTTGTTGAAAACACTAGAAATATGCTGTTTATATATTATTTTTAAATTTAATAGTATCTTAATGATAATAGTGATAATTGTGCTTCTTAAATTTTTGAATATCATATGGAAGTATTCATAGTATAGATGATAGAATCTAAGGCTGATGATGAAGATATTTCTTCTCTACTAAACATAAAAATGTACTTGAAAATTACAGTAATGGGAAAACAAAGAGTCCAATGCACATTGATGAAATAGGCCTTGGTATGAATTTAAAAAAGAGTACCATTTCCAGAGTAAGTCAGAAAATATGATTTTGAAAAGATGTTATTGTAAGCAACAGAAAACATAAAAGAAACAGTAGATGATAAAAGATGGTGATCTGTAACGACTTTTATCAGTTTTCCCAAATCCTCATACCAATCTGGGCTTCCTAGATGGCGCTAGTGGTAAAGAACCCACCTGTCAATGCAAGAGACATAAGAGACGAGGATTTAATCCCTGGGTTGGGAAGATCCCCTGGAGGAAGGCGTGGAAACCCTCTTCAGTATTCCTGCCTGGAGAATTTCATGGAGCCCCGCAGGCTACAGTCCATAGGGTTGCAAAAGTGTTGGACATGACTGAAACGACTCTGGTGATGAACTCTGGTCATGCTGCATCTCACATGAGTCAGAGGAGGCATATATGCAATAAGGTGACTGATCCTTAGCAGGACTGGTGTGTATGTGTGCGTGTGCATAAGACATTGTTTTATTATTTAATAAGAAGCAAAAAGAATGCTAATGAAATATATGTAGGGAGTGAAGGGAGATAACACATTGAGCTCTGGTATGCTCCCATTCAGATTAAGGTACAGAATGTTGCCATTTCCTTCGAGGTGTCTCTTGGACCCTTCTCATCAATCTCCATCCTTCCTCTCATTGGCTAATCACCACCTGAAAAGTTTTGGTTTTTCCCTCCTACCTTTCTTTACATATTTTAACATGTTTTTGTATCCCTAAACAATATATCATCACATGTCTATAAATTATGTCTTTCTTTCAACCTATGCGTTGAGAGTCATCTATGGTGTCATATTAAATTAAAAATTGTTGCTTTTAGCTGCTGTATTCCATACTTATTCTCCCATTTTATATATACATATGTAATTATATATATATAATTTTTACACACATATACACATATATTTATTTTATTCTATGAACAAGGTATATCTCTCCATTTACAAAGCCTTATTTAATGTATTTTGAAAAATTTCATAAATCTCTCTATAAAACTTTGATACATATTTTGCTACATTTATTCCTAGGAAATTTTATGTCTGATGCTATTACATATTGAATCTAAAACAATGAATTAGCTGGAATATTTCATCTTTCTGTACTTAACTGCTATATTAAGTATGTATTTGGATTAGTACTATCATCTTATTTTGTACTCTTTTCTCCCACCTTTTCTATGCCTCTTTTGTCATTTTTTCTTGCTTTCTCTTGAATATCTGCTCTTATCTCATGTCTTCCATTTGTTGGGAAATTAAACGTGATATTGGTATTCTGATTGGTTACCCTAATCATTTGTGCTTGCATACCTAATTATCAAAATCTGCATCTGCTAGAGGAAGCACACGGGCTGAAACTGCCCACGGTGGCCAGGAACCATAGTAATCATTTGCATGAATTATTTTATGACAAAAGGAGGTCTCAGTAAGGAACACGGAACTAACAAGCCACCACCGACTGGAAGAATTCAGGAAAGGTTAAAAAGAGATGCCACATGTCTTACCAGCTCCTAGAATCCTTCTTGCTGACATCCATCTTGGCTGAGCAATGCATGTGCCACGAGAAAAGACTCTAAGTCAGAATGACTGGCCAGAGAAAACTGGGAAACTCATCCTATCACCGTAAAACTCAAGACTACGAGCCATGTGGCAGAACCGTTCCCCCTGGGCTCCCTTACCCTACTTCTCTCCACCTAGGCACACCTTCCCAATAAAGTGTCTTGCTTTGTCAGCTCATGTATCTTCTCAGAAAATTAATTTCCAAGTGTTGCACAAGAGCCCACTCTCCAGCCCTGGAAGGGGTCCTCCTTTTTGCAACATATCTAATCAAAACCTATATCTACATCTGAATCTTTACAGGCCCCTTAGCACACTGGAACTCCAGTCACCTCACTGTAGACTTACATGCTGTTGGTGGCATGTATTTTAGTTGTTTTTTCACCTCACCCTTGAAAGAGATTATTACTCAACAATCAATGATTTATCTGTCTAGTTACTGTTAAGTAAAAGACCAGGACACAAAAAGAGTGTCTAACAGGCTTTTTAATGGCGAAGCGCTCCTGGACAGGGTTCCTGGACCCGAAGGAGGCAGTTGAGGAAGTCCGTGCCCCGACCGTGTTGGGGGTGGTTTTTATACGTTCGTTGCGAGGAATGGTCAGGCTAGATGGATGGGGGTTCGGCTAGGTCGCCAGGCCGAGGCGTCAGGGGCTGACAGGTCCTTCTAGGTGGCTGGGATGGGGTGGCTTGAGCTGGTGAAGTGTGCTGTCATTGGTCCCCGGGATCTGGGAGGGTCCTTCTGTTAGGGACTTCCCCCGCTGGCAGGAGGGAGAGGAGGGATGGCCCATCATGGCCCCTGGGGTCCAGCCTTACAGTTACCATTTTCTTTGCACATCTTTCCTTTTTTTGCATCTCAGATCTTCCATTTGTAATTAAGGAATTACAGCCCTGCCTAAGGTGCGTCATTAGAAATTCCCTGGTGAGAGTCCATTGGTGGCAAACACTTTCAATCTATATTTGTCTGAAAACTATCTTTATACATTATGCTTGAAATATATACTTCGTTGAGTATGCAACTCTTGGTGTATACCTTTTTTTCCTCTACATGTTGGTGATACAATTTCATTATCTTTTTCCTTCTGTTATTTTTGGGAAGGCATTTAATAGGTTGTCATTTCATTTTAGGTGAAATGGCTTTTCTGTCTGGCTGCTTTTCACTCTCCCCCCACCTCTTTTTTTTTGCCTTTGGTATTGTGTACTTTCATCATGAATAGATTTCTTTGTACTCATCCTGTTTCAGATTTCTAGGTTGTCTGAATAAGAAGATCAATTGTGGAAAATTTTCAACCATTATCTATTCAGATGTAGTTGTTTCCTGTTCTCACACGCTCCCTTTTGGAAACTGTCTTAACTTCTGTCTTTCCTGAGTCTCAACTCTCTTTGAGTCTGTCACTGCGTGCTGCATTATAGACAGATTTTAGGCTTGTCTGTCTATTCATTCTTCAGCTCTATTTAAGTTCTATTGAATTTTTCCACTCAATTAAAAAATAGCTTTAATTCTAAAAATTAGAGTTTAATTCTAAAAAGAGTTTTAATTCTAAAAAATAGTTTTAATTCTAAAAATAGAGTTTTAATTCTTATATTTTTATCTTCTTGAAGTTCTTAAAGCTTTTAAGCACCTGTTTGACCATTTTAAGTCTCTTTCTCCTTATTCATATTTTTCAAACCTCTCATTTTATTTGTTTAAACATATAGAGCATCTCCAATCTATAATTTGCCTGATGATACCAATAGCTGATGGATTTTGAGGTTGTTTATGGTGTCAAAGACAAAATTCAACAGAGTAAGTTTGGTGATCTAATTTGTTTTATTTAGTAAATCATGAATCGGGTAGCATTCCATGTCACGACTAGAAGGGTTCTCAGAGGAGAAATTTATACAGACTTTTATACAGAGGAAGGTGGGGCAAGAAAATTATTAGCAAAAAAAAAAAAAAAAGTGTTATTTTGGGCTAAGACCTCTTCTTTTGGTGGTGGAAGGAAAGGGAAGAGCAAACATTTTACCAAGCAGATTGCCTCTTTTTCCTCTGTTAGGACAGATAACTTCATTGGTGCTGGCCAGAAAATTCCCAACTGCTGGTTAAGATCACATTTCTGGGGAAGGTGGAAACTGCAGGTAGGTTAAGTATTAAACCTAGGCTTGGTATCATGGCTTTAGCACAAGTGATGCCATCTGGGGTTTCCAAATTTTCTCTTTAACAATAATACCTTATTTCCTTGTACTTGTTAAGAGTTTTATTTAATCACTAATTCTGTGTCCTTGGAATTTCATCTGAGTAAATTCTTTGAGAACTAGTTTGAAGGTGGATTTCTCAAGGAATGATTTATATTTGTTCTGCTAGTCAACTTGGGACTCTACCAACTTGGAATCATTTTAAACTGAATTCTAGGTTTGAGGCTCTTCATGTCTTCAAATTTGAGTGATTTGGGGCTATAAGATATGTAGGGCAAGCTGTGGTTACAAATTCTCAAGGCGGTTTATTTTTGCTCCTTCCCCAGCACCAATGTCTAAGATAACTTTCTTGTTGTTTCTTGGGAACAGAAGAAAGATGTGTCTATTTATAGCTCACTTTAACATGGATGGTGCCTTTAGGGAATACACTATATGTATGGAGGGTAGGCCCTTGCCTTTAAATCTAGTTTTTCAAAGCTTGAAATGGCTTGAAAACTGAAGCTTGAGTGAACCAGGCATCGACACTCACAGTGTTCTTAGTTCTTGGCTGACAGTTCAGGGTTTCTTCTTTTCCTTAGTTCTTGGAGTCTGAAAATTTCTTATTTCCTTGTCAAATTATAGTGGCATCCCAAAAGATACTTTAAAAATTACCCAGAATTTTAAAATTATTATTAGCAGAAAGGTCTCTCAGGATTGCTTGTCAGTCATATGGCAATAGAAATTCTAGGATCCATTTTTTAGAAAGGATGCTCTCTGCATCTCATATTTTTTGGATTTTTGAACAGTTGCACAGTTCTTGACATAGCTTTGGAATATGTTCATGATTTTTTTGTCATTGTTTTTTTTTAATTTGTTTTGTTATATACCAGAAGTGAGGTTATAATTTTCTTGGGAATTTGAATATATGCCTTATTTTGGTAACTTGTTTGATGTCCACTGGGACATAACATTTATCAAAATACGTTATTAGTGTTGTGGAAATGTGGGAGGAAAATTCGCTTGGGAATATACAAGATGAGCCTGAAGCATCTTGTGGAACTTCCACAAAATGTGGAAGTGCTCAGAGAATCCACAATATGGGAGTATGTCAAAGAGATATAGGAACCATGTGAAAAAGCTCCCAATGGCCAACATTAGAACAATTTAAGGAAAATATATAGACATCAAGCAGCTTTGAATTATAACTGAAAGTACAAAATAAATATCCATGTGTCCACACTGATATAAAGAAATTATTAAAAAAATTGGAAGAGCAGAGGAAAAAATTCTAAATTATCTATGTAGATGTTGCCCCTTTAATGAGGTGGATCATAGCTCCCCAATCCTTAGTGTGGGCTGCACATGGTGACTTCTTTCAAAGAGGTACAGTATGAAAAAGCTGGGGAAAGAGTAATCTTACAGAAAAGACACCTGACAAGCACCACCTCAGCCAGGTGGTCAAGATTAGCATGTACAGTGATAAGGGTATATACACAGTACGTGCTCTAGAAATGATGTGATGAAAATAGTGTTTTGATTTTGTGTCCTTCCTTCCCAATGAGGAAAGGAAGGGATGAATGAGGAAAACATCAAATGAATCCCAGCTGGGGGATTATCTACAAAATGCCTGGCTAGTATTGCTCAAAACTACCAAGGCCATCAAAACAAGGAAAGCAGGAGACCCAGGAGACATGCCCACCACAAGCAATGCAGTATCCTAGATAGGATCTTGGAACCTAAAAAGGATATTAGGAAAAGATATATAAAATTTGAATTAATGATAGGTGAACTCTGATTAATAATATGTATCAATATTGGCTCCTGGATTATGACAGCATACCAATGTAAGATGTTAACACTAAGGGAACCTAGGTATGTGATGTATGGAAACTTTCTGTACTATCTTTACAATTTTTCCACAATCTAAAAGTATTCTGAAATAAAATATTTATTCTGAAAAAAAATTAGCTTGGGAGCATGGTGTTTCACTTTACAGTTAATCAGCCTTAATGACTGAACAAATCACTCAAATTAATATTTCTTATGTATGCTATGGAAAGACACACAGTGTTAGACCTGAGTTCCCTCTTGTTTTCTACATGTGGGCATAAGAGTCAAAATTCAAATAAATTAACTGTAGATAAAATCACTTTACTTTCTTTTACCCATCTTTGTGCTAGCTGACCCCTCTTCTGAAAATTGTAGAGATGGTGTGAATCTCTTGGGAATCAGCATGGTGGATCAGACTGGGACTTGTGATAAGAATCAGGAGATGGCAGAGATGATGAGGAGGAGGAGGAGGAGATAAATCACTACATGCCATGCATTGCTCAAGAGCTTTGAGTGTTATATTATTTATTCTTCACCTGTGTGCTAAGTTGCTCAGTCATGTCCGACTCTTTGTGACCCCAGGGACTGTAGTCCCCTGGCTCCTCTGCCCGTGGGGATTCTCCAGGCAAGAATACTCGAGTGGGTTGCCATGCCCTCCTCCAGGGGATCTTCCCAACCCATAATAATTAAAAAAAAAAAAAAAGAAAAACTAGTGTCAGAGATGTTAAAACTTGCCCAAGATTCCATAGCTACTAAAGGATAAAGGTAGCTTTCAAACTCAGGTCTGTCCAACAGTAAAATCCCTTCATAAAATGACCACCAATTTCAATACCTGCTGTTTAACCAAATCTGTGCCTTGGGAAAGCATGTTATCTCTCTGGACTCACTTCATAAAATAAGGAATTTGGAATATATGATTTTGAGGATACCTTCCACTTCTAATATTTTTATCTTTTTTTTCTGAGAAATTATCATTTAATGCCATCAGTATAGAAAATAAGGAACCCCCCCACCCGCCCCCAGCATTTGGCACATGGGTCATTTTGAGATCTATTTCCAATGGAACTCAGAAATAAAGATCATTAACAAAATGGGCAAAATGATCAAATATATGAATTTGGACAACTGCCTAATACTCTGATACAAAGCTTTGGTGGGAGCCAGGAGGCCTAAATGAGGCTTCCAAAGACCAGAGAAAGTTTGGTACAAGCCTCTTCAGCTTTACTCCCCAGCTGTAGACAGGGAAGTGGATATAGAAAAAGTGAGAGAACACGGTGTCTATGTCAAAAAACTTTCCCTATGAAAAGACGAATGACACATTATTTTGTAGTACCTGGTGATCAGGTGGGTAAGAGGGTATGTGGAGAGGTGGACAGAGAGCAGAGGCAGAGAGAGCCCAAGATACATGACTTGAACCATTAGAGCTGCCTATGATTCCAGACCTGGATAATGCCATTAATTTTACCTTTGGAATAGACGGTATTGGTTCAGATTCAAGTATCAGCCATTTCAGTGATGCTCAAGTGAGACCTCTTAGCCTTGCTGTTTGATTTGTGCTTCTGATCATTCTGTTGATGGGCTGGCTTTAGCAGAGTGTGCCCTGGTTAATATTCATCATGATTGATTGTTCAGTCTGACCTTGGTCTCAGCAGACTGATGGCAGTGAAAATGGAACATATTTAGGAGACCAGCCAAATATCTATGCTGCACCTATGAAAAATGGAACCTCAAATGCCCTGATATCCATTCTAATCTGCCTGGTTTACCTGGTGTTAATAGCTTCCTGGCCTTACCCTTTAGAACAGACCTTTCTATTTCATATCCTGTTCATTTGGAAGTCCGGTATTTTAACCATTCCCACAGTATGAATGTGGATGAATTTGGGGCTTTACTACAGACAGTTCAATTAACCTTTGAGCAGTAGTTGTGATGATTCTGACTTTACATCTAAACGTTTTCTTGAATTTCCTCCTCTGTTGTGCTCTTGGTGGTGAGATCAGGAAATGATCATGAATGAGTCATCTATTTCCTAAATCAAATAGAACAATGGGAGTTTGTGCAAGAGGTTTTTGTTCTTTCTTTTAATAAGAGCCAACTCTTAAAGATAAGCTTTTGTTTTCTTTTTTTTTTTTCTTTTGTTAAAGTACCTGTTTAACTTTTTGGCTATAGATCACCTTGCATACATTTTCCATTTATCTTGTTTTTCTCTAGACACTCCTCTATAGATTGAAAACAAACAAAAAAAAGTAAGCAAGCAAATTAGTCTCAGGGCCTTTGGACCACCCTTTTATGTAGACGGTCTGTTCCCCCAGAGCATTTGGAAACTGCACTGCTGCCCTTCCTTGTATTTAATGAGACCTGTGGGCAAACACATGATTCAGTGGAAACTAAGAGGCAGAGTTTAAATATGCTCGATGACAGCTGGCTTACTTGTGCAAGCTGTTGCAAAAGAAGTTTACTAATGGTTCAAGCAGATGGACAGAAGGAAGAAAGCTAAATGTTAGAATGTGTGAGAGGCCAAAGGTCAAGGTGAATGAGCCTGGTGATTTCCTGAGGTCTGTGGGTGTTTTGTGTTGCAGCCTAAATTGAGGGTTGTTTTTAATTTGATGCATTTTTCTAAACTTTAAGTAGGTTCATTAAACCAAAAAAAAAAAAAAAAAATTCAGCTCTTCATTGCATTCCCAATTAAATTTTGGGTTTTAAACTTCCAAGATAATATAGCACTTACTTGTATAGTGTAGGCATTTTTAATACCTTTTGAGGGATAAGTTCAAAATGGTTTATTTAACAGGTATTTTTTTTTAACAAAACATGATCCCTTAAGTTTTTTAATATCAACAACACACATATACTACATATATCCTTTGGCCTCCTCTCTTTTTTTAAACTTAAAAGTAATTTTTCTTCTGGGGCAGGGAAATTACAAAACAGTTTAAATATATTGCATAAAGAATAACTACTATTTGGCTCTTTCTAGAAAATCAGACTTTCCAGATATTTGCTAAGATTTAGGATAAAAAATCCAATGTTGTTTTTCTATTTCATATGATTTTGTAACTATTATATCTTTCAGATTTAATCAAGTTTTATTGAAGCCAAGACATTAACTAACCTTTAGTTTGACAATCAAGCCTTTTAAAGGAGGTCATAAATTTCAAAGGAAGATTATTTTTGTTCCAAAAAAGAGATTATTTTGAAAGCTAAAATATATTGTACCACTTATGGAAAGAAACAAAGTAAAGCTTTGTTGCCCAGGTACATTCTGTATTTCCCTGCTTCAAGGAAGGGAGCAGGTCTCTGCAAGTGGTGGAGAAAGGTCCACAGGCGCCACTTCAGCAGCCCGGGTACCATGCTTTTCTTCCAAGAAGTATGTCATTGGTGCTGGCTGCGGCCTTGGGGCCAATTCTTTATTTATTAAAAATAAAATTTTAATTATATGAAATCCAAAATTTAAGGGTGTGTAAAATATGAACGTAGCAATTAGACATATTGTTTATCACTTTGATTTCCAAATCCTTACATACTGAAATTCATTTGGGACTCATAAAAAATTGCCAGGATGGGCCATTAAAAAAATTACCTCAAATTACAATTAGCAGCTCTCTAGTTGAGTTGGAATACATAAGTGGAGGTGCTGTTTGTGTTGCCATTTCAGGAGTAATTCACTCTGATCAGCTACATTTTAAAATGAAGCACAAGCAGAGGTGGAGGTAATTCAAAACCAAACACATTCAGAATTCCAAGTAACATCTTTCCCTTAGCTAGTTGATTTTTCTTATATATTGTTTTCTGGCAATCTACTTGGGGAAAGCTTTGACGGTTATAATTCATTATTAAATGGATTCTCTAGATGATAAGAAAGGCCCCCAAAGAAACGAGAAAAGCAAACTATAACACCCATAGAAGTAAAGAATACAAATAAAGGAGGTACTTCTTTGTAACAACTATTTCCAATAAAAGACTTTGACTAGAAATTTCTTTTGAAGATTGTATTTAATAAGTGATATGCCAAAAGAGAAAAATTTTAGTTTCACTGATTTAACTAATTTCCCTAATGGCTTTAACCACTTATATGACAAAGGGGACAGTCTTTGCTGACAGGATCTTGATTGAGGAGCTAAGGAATTAAAGGAAGAAGAAACACCAGCAAACTTGACCTGATTATGTAAACAGTTTATTTTTGAAAATAATAAAAGATTTTTAGTGTATGATATAAATATTTGTTTTAAATGACTATATGAATACATGTATCTCCTTGACATATAGTCAAGTCATTATGGTTAGATTTTTTAAAACAATTTTTAGTTTGTTGCCTCTTAATGCTTTTTTAAAAACATGTGCTCCAGATAGGAATAGAGCTGCAGACACAGAGAACAGACTGGTGGCCACAGGGTGGGAAGGGTGGGGCATGACAATTTGAGACAGAAGCATGGACATATACATTTTACACTACCATTTGTAAAATGGATAGCTAGTGGGAAGCTGTGTATAACATAGGGAGCTCAACTCCAGGTTCCGTGATAACCTGGAAGGGTGGGATGAGGGAAGAGTGGCAGGGAGGTCCAAGACGGAGGGGATATATATATATCCCCTGAGTCACTTAATTGTACAGCAGAAACTAACACAACATTGTCAAGCAATTATACTCCTATAAACATAAATTTTAAAAAACGTGCCCAGAAAAATGTTCCTTTCCAATTCTACATCACTGTGAGGAAAGACAGCCTGGCAGTGAAAGGAGCAATCAGCTTGACCCTTGACAGATATGACCCTACTCACAGCTCATTCGGTGACTGGTTTTGTGAGCTTGGACAAATTCCATAACTTCTTGGAGTCTTCATTTCCTTATTATAAAGTGGGGATGATACCAGCCTTCCAGGCCTGTTGTGAGGTTTAGGTAAGATAATTGATGTAAAACAGTAAAATTTGTCAAGCAGATATTAGTTTCCTTTCTGTTTAAATCATACGAAGAACCATTTATTCAGGCACTGTGCTAATGTTTTGTTTGCATTTGTCTTATTTATCTTAAAAACAAAACTGAAAACTCATGAGGAAGTTTCTCCAATTATTGTTGGTCTGCAATGAGGAAATGGAAGCACTGAAACAGGTAGTAAGTGGCTTTAATCTGGTCTACTTGATTCTGAAGGCGGAACTCTTAATCACTGAAAATGCTGTGGAATGAGATTGCTCTGTGGACGTGGAGAAGAAATAGAATAGTAATGATGTAGGGGATCAGGAATTAACAAATGGAAGGATTTAACATTTCTGTAGCTCTACTGCCTGTATCTTGAACCCTGATTGGGGATGACAATTTTTAAAAAATAACATACTGTAAATGTTTGGCCATAATACATAGATACAAACAAAAGTTATCAAAGAAGGGGGAGTGGGTAGGGACCTAATACACAGAACGTCTCTTAGTGTATCCTCTCTAATCAAGTTATTGTTATTTTGGCAATGTTAGCATTGTTAAGCATATTAATCTAGTCCACACTGTATTAGTCAGGCTAGGTTATGTTATGATGCAATAACAAATAGCACCTGCATCTCACTTGCGTAATACAACAGAAGTTTTATTTTTCATTTGTAGAAAGTCTACTGAAAGTCTGATTGCATTTTCAGGGCGATTGTCTTCCATGTGATCACCCAAGAATCCAGTTATCTCAGTCTCAGGACTCCATCATTTTCACCTGTGGTATGATTGCTGCAGCAGCAGGAGAAAATGCTGGGGCACTTTCCTGGACAATTCAACTCTTCCACTCCCAATTCATCTGCCAGAACTAGGCACATGTACTAACTGCAAGGGAAGAAGGACTGTGCATTGCAAGTCCCACAGATCTGTACCATACATACTTAAGACTGTTGGTGTTTCAGACTGTGAATTTTATGACTATTTTACTAAAATTGTTTCTATAAACAAATACTCCTTCAGTTAGCAAAAAAGTATCACTTTAATTTCAACCATTTCTGATGAAGACATATTAAAGTGCTTAAAATAATTTTGAGTGTGTTCTCTGGAAGCGATTTTTGAAAAGTGACCATTCATTGATCTTAAATCAGCAGGGATTTTGTAATGTTTGTTCTGCTTCAAGAAGTCAACAACAAACCTATACAACAAACAAAAGAAAACAAAGCAAAAAGAAGCTTGGGATGAACATGCACACACTACTATATATAAGATAAATAAACAACAAGGACCTATGGTATAGCACAGGGAACTCTACTCAATATTCTGTGATAATCTATATGAGAAAAGAATCTGAAAAATAATGAGTATATGTATATGTATAAGTGAATCACTTTGCTGTACACCTGAAACTAACAGCTTTGTAGATCAACTATACTCCCAAAAAAAAAAACAAAAACAAAAACAAAACAAAACAAGAAGAAAGTTTAAAAATAAAACCCCAAAAAACCCAAGAACTGCTCTCTATTTGGCTATAGTGGGTTGGTGCAACTGGGTCTGTTTGAAAGATTATTCATTTATCCTTGGGCCTCTGAGCAGCTGGACAGGTAGTAGGAGGGATGTGAGGTTTATGACAGCTCCAGGGCAATAGGTCCTCAAGTTCTTCCACAACATTAAAATCAAAGCTCTGCTTGTATCCCTTCCCCCAGTTTGAGCAAGAATAGCAATGTACTTATGGCTCATGTGGTAGCATAATCAAATAATTCCACTTGAAGCAAACAAACACTTCAGTAACCAAAAAGCGAACCAACTCACGGTCACTGTAAAAGAGAAGACATTTTTGGTCAAGAAATGCAGAGCTGTATGTTGGTCAGTATTTTTAATAAAACTGCTGGAGATGATTCTATTAATTCTTGAGAAAGCAACATTTACTCCTCTGTTATAAATATGCTGAAATTACAGGCATGGAAGAAATTGTGAAAATTTTCTAGTGGTTCATACCAATTGTTTCCTTTGGCTTCAGATTTTTGTTTTTAACAGGTAGGGTGCTGTATTTATTAAAATAGTACATGGACCGCAAAAAAAGTTTATTTCAAAAACTGTCGACCAAGCATATTTATTGAGTACTCAATAGCTATGACCCCTAAACATAAAAATAAAGAAATAAGTCAATTATATGAACCACCAACCAAGCCACACTTCAGGCTTTTATTTTTGTCCTTAAATTTGTTGGCATGTAGGTCAGCATACCCCAAGATTTGTCCTTGTGGTTTCATTTCCAAATGCCTCATACTTACATATATGAGGTGTTCCAGGAAAAATGAAAAACAAAAAGAAATAAAAACAAACAAACAAAAAGAAACAAAACAGTTCCAGCATCAGAAAGATTTGGGAACCGTAATTTTCTAATTCAGTTGGTTGGGGAGTGGGGGTCTGAAATCAAGTATTTTAAAAAATGCTTCAAGTGTTTCACATACATACCATCTTGGAAACCATGAATAATTTTAGAGAACTCCAGAGCAAGCAGCACCTGGGTCTAAGAGAGATGTGACTGCTTTACTACAAAACTTTCTGACAGCTGTTTCACAACAGAACTGCTTGTCGGCAGCGCCACAATACGGCAGGTGACACCCTCTCGAGACGTTCCAATCCATACCTGCCCTGTAGGAGAGGTCACTTCAAGCTGTGCCTGCTAGAACTCAGGTTTGCATCCTTGACCCTTATATTTGGTGGCCGTATGATCTTGGGCTGATATTTAATTCTCAGCTCCACTTGCCTTGACTGATGAAGGAGCGAATTCAGTCTACTCGACAGCACTAGAGAGAATATTCTTAAGAAAACACCGGTTCAGTGCCTGGAATAATCACAGATGCTCTGTTTCCATCTAACGTAGAGCAACAGCCAGAAAAGGCCCTTCTTAGCTTGTGTCCCTGATTCCATTTTCCCGTCTCATTTATTATTTTCCCCCCATTCGCTCCACAATGGCCTCTCTGCTGACCTAGGTCCAGCCCTGCACATTGACATGCCTCCTCCTGCAACGCCTGAGGCTTCCTCCACCACATTTGTTGAAACTGCTCCTTTCACTGTTTCCCTATTATGCACTTATCACCATTTATTATGCTATATATTTTATTTATTTAGATGGTATATCATTTCTCTACCACAAGCCTTGTTTGTTTGCTTGCTTTGTTTTAAGGTAAACCATCCAAGCAGTTTTTGTTTATTAAGCTTCATTAGTGATTCCATTTTCCTCATCAGTTTGAATACAGAGTAACGGGGGCTGGGGTGGTGGGGGGAGTCTTTTGCATGTCAACATACAGGAAGCAGAGATCACTCTTGCATGGTTCTCACCATTTACCTCCTGGAAGTAAAAATTAAGTGGAAATGATTATAGTGTATGTTTTCTCTCGTCTTTTTGAGTGTACACAATGAAACAATTGACAAACCGGAAATTACAGTCACCAAATAAACCCAAGATAGGTGTTGTCCACTTTCATTGACAGAAACAGGACAGAGGACATAGCAAATTGGGATGCCATCAAAGATGAGGCTTATTTCCTGTCTCACTCTTTTTTAAATTTAGGTTTTTCAAAGCAACATCTGAAGGCATGATATCTACACAACCCGTAGTACCTCTAGGAGGGAAGAGATGTTTGTGTTGTGACTATTTCTCAATTTCTAAGCACACTAATGATGTCTGGCAGACCGTAGACGTTCAGTAAATGTTTATTGAATGAATTATTGTGAGCAATAGTAAACCATCATTGTGCTGTTTCTGGAGTGGGTAGCATCACTAGACCAGATAAATCCTGGGCCAGGCCTAAGTCTAGCTCTGCTTTCAGACTGTCCTGGGTTTTGAACCTTCGGGTATTCTTTGAAGTGGACAAAATCACCACATTGTCCATGCAAAGTCCCCAGCCTTCTAAATCATAGTCAGAAATGGGATGATTCAGAGTTGTTCAAGGCACCACTTCCTTCCATGTCTCTCTACCTGGAATCACCCCTTAAGACCAAGATGGTACTTGGTCTGTATGAGGAAAGGAGAACCAGGAAATGTTTAACAGTACAAATTCAGGGGCATCCTAGGACATCTGTTTGATGATGTTTGCTGAGCAATGTGATGTGACTGATAATCTTGATGCACAGCTCTCACTGGTAAGATTTCTGTTGTTTTCCCCAAAATTCACCCTCATGAACTTTCCCAGCCTCCTAGGCCCCTGTCTCCCCTCATGCCCTCTTTGTGTTACAGACACAGATATAGACAGACACACATGACTTCTTGACCTCTGCTATGCTCAGAGAAAGTCTCTTCCTCTGAAAAACAGGGATAATCAGAGAACCACCCCATCTTCTCATCACCTCCACCTGCACCACTAAAAACAAAAACTCATTCCAAATGTAGTTAAAAGAAAGCTGGGAATTATCATTTACCATAGGAATATCAATTTTGTGGGAAAAAAGGTGTTGGTTTTACCAGATGCTTCTGGTCTTGGCTGCCTAATCCATTTGCTCTCTCAGCAGCTGCAAGTCCTTTGTCAGCTCCACACTTCCTCCTCCCACGTGCTGTTTCTATCAGTTGGAATCCAATTGGTGCCTGCCGCAGGCACTAAAACTTGAGGCAAATAAAATAGCAGGGGTGAATATGAACAAGACCAGTAAAAATAACCTTCCTTGATGCCTCTAAATTATAGTATGGCAATGACAGTCCTAAACACTCAAAAAGCTGAGTCAGTGAGTTGGAGAGTAATTTGTTTTCAACTGAAGAGTCCAAGGATATTCCTGAAAAAGTCAGACAACATTATTGATGGAAGGTATATTGCTCACCAATTGTGCCATGAAAATTTAGATTAATTGTATTTTATTTAATCCTCACACCTGTGAGCATTAGAGCCCCTGTTCTATAGGTGAAAAAACAGGCTCAGAGATGTTAACCTCATTACCCAAAGTTACATATCTGATAAATGGAAGATTCTAGATCTGTGCCTAGGTCTGGTTGATTATGAAGTTTACATCCTCCTGGCTTATTATACAGTTCTGCTCCTTGCCTGGCCTAAGACATTTTTTTGAAAGTTATTTTTTATTGTAGTATAGTTGTTTTACAAGGTTGTATTAGTTTCTGCTGTACAGCAGAGTCAGCTATACATATACAATATCCCCTCTGTTTTGGATCTTCTTTCCGTTTAGGTCACCATGGAGCACTGAGTAGAGTTCTCTGTCCTATGCAGTCACTTTTCACTAGTTATCTGTCTTATGCATAGAGTGTATACATGTCAGTCCCAATCTCCCCATCCACCCTACCTCCACTTCCCCCCATGGTTTCCATACATGTCTTCTCTACATCTGGCCTAAGACTTGAGGCACTTAACAAGCATGCTTGCCAGTGCCAGAATCCCTCATTCTCTTAAATATTTCCAAGCACCCTGAATTACACTCTCTGAGTAAGTACCCTCATTGAAAGTAGCCATTATGGAAGCTTATACCCATAAGAGCGTTTTGCGTTTGCTAACATTGTATCCTGAGATTTTCAAATCCCCAGATTCAGAGGGCATTGTGGTGTAAACTTTTCTCTACAACTGCCACAAAGCTGTACTGAAATGGGCTTTTGCCAGAGTTCTGTGAGGCTTGGTCACTGGTTATGTGATAGGATTCTACAAGTAAACCAGAGATTCAAGCCCAAGCCGGACAATCACTGCACATTATTACATCATGGTTGATTAGAACTGATAATGAGATGTTAAATCCAACAGCCTGTTGCACTGCATCAGAACTTTTTTTAAGATTTTTTTTTTTTTTAATGTGGACCATTTCTTTAAAGTCCTTATTGAATTTGTTACAAAATTGTTTCTGTTTTATGTTTTGTTTTTTTTGGCTGAGAGGCCTGTGGGATCCTAGCTTCCTGACCAGGGATCAAACCCATACCCGCTGCATTGGAAGGTGAGGTCTCAACCACTGGACTGCCAGGGAGGTCCTGCACCGTACCAGAACACTATCAGGGCTTCCTCTTTAGTACGACTCTTGGTGTTAATACAGTTGCCTTCATATCTGTGGATTTCGCATCCAAAGATAGAAAGGGTAAACTGTCCTGCACAATTTAATATAAGGGATTTGAGCATTTGTACATTTTGGTATCTGTGGGGACCCCGGGACCAAACCCTGAGGAGTCAGAGAGAAGACTGTGGAGCATGGTGGTTAAGGCTTTGGAGATTGAGTTCCCAGTCTCGAATCCTTCACTCTGCCACTTACTATTATGTGGCCTTGGGCTCTCTCCCCTCCTCTCTGTGCTTCAGTTTCTATCACTTTAAAATGGTGATGGTGTAACCTGTATCACGGGGTTAGTGTGGGCATTCTGCAGACTCTTTACCAGCTGGGCCACAAGGGAAGCCCTTAAAATCATAGGTGTCATCAATAAAAAAAATTTTAAATAAAAAAAAAAAAATCACAGGTGTCAAGTGCTTAGAATAGCGTCTGCACACAATGAGAAAGCAAGTGTTACTATTTGTATTACATATTGCAATGGAACACTTACTAATAAGGTTCATTTATTTAAGGCCCCATTGAATTCTAGCCTCAGTTTAGTTTTTCACTCTAATCATGAGAACTGAGGCTGTACAGCTTCATCCATTGTCAAATTTCAAATTTGCTCTCCAAAGACGAGGAAGGAGAAAGCCAGTGACTCAGGTTCTGGCAGCAGCAACTGAATGAATGCAGACTCCAACGTGATCGTTTTTAACACTTCACACGCACGTGTACTAATCGGTTCTGCAATGCTGGTTTCAAAAGCACTGCTATTACTTTATAGTCATACCTTGTAAAGGGTGATATCGTTGACTTATTTCATGAGATTTCCAACTCCATTTGTAATTTCATGAGCATATTGGGATCTGTCCAAGATGTCACGTGCTGTTCCGAATTAAACACAAACTCCAAATTGTTTGAAGTTCACTCCATCTGTAATTGCTATCAGAGGCTCCAGGAGTTGAATCTAGCCCTTACATTTGATACCAGCTGAAAGAGACGAGTAGTCTTTGACCAATCACCCTTTTCTAAGTGGCTTACACTCAACAGGATTTGCAGTTCTGAGAAGCTGTTTTAACCTTCCTCTACCGTCCGTTTATTTACACACGCTAGTGGAAGAGTCAGAGACAAAGAGGTTATTTTTTTTCAGAGGTGTGTCTTGTTTTAGTGTCTCCACAGCAATTATATTAATAACTAAAATTTCATAAAACCTTATTCAAAAGTTTACAGTTTTATAGAATTCTTAATAGAATTCCTGTATTTATGTAGATAAATAGGTTAAAATGTTAGGTTTTAATGCAATTAAAAATATTCACACGTGCGACTGATTCTTCTTATTCTGAAAGTCTCTCTGGTCTGCAAAAGGGGGCCTACCATGCAGACGTGACAAATCATTGCAACGTTTTGGTTCTTCGGTTACACGACACAAAATTGGTTACACGACACAAAATTGTAAAAGGAGAAATTTGCTTTTGGCATTTCCTGGTTTCCTGTTTTAATTCCCTTCTTGGCTTTTCTTCCTCTGCCCCTTGTTTTGCAAACATCCCTTTTCTCACTTCTCGTCATTGACAAAATCTACCTGTGTCTTTTGTTTCCTGGAAGGTAAGAGAATTAGTCATCCCAGCTGTCCCCTCAGTGCCTAGAACAGTGCACTATGGGTGTGCAATTATTACTTTTCCAGTGAAATACAGTCTTTCTCTGTGCTGCGAACAACCAACATTGTTCAGTGTGTTAGTCTTTAGCATGCGTGTGGGTGGGGGGGCAGTTCAGGGACTCCATAAACTGGACTTTAGGAGTATTTTCTTTTGAACTGAGAATTATAAAGATAAAATGCTACTGAGGAGGGATGGATTCTGTCAGTAGAGCCTCGGGCCTTGGGGTGGGCCAGGGAGGAGAAAGCATTTAGGTCTGGATGCAGGAATCCTTTCTTGAATTTTCTGTCATTCCATGAGTATGTGTTGTAGACGTGTACATGGACATGCATGACACAGCGGGTGGGGAACTAGGTAAATGCATCTTGCTGACAAATTTTCTTTTTCCTATTTTTGGGAATTTAAAAAGACATGTGTATTTCTAGGACTCTATTATATTTGCTGATGCTATATCCATGAGCCTAAAAATTAACTTCCTAAATAATTTGAGTAAAAACAATATTGAAAGAACTCAGTGTTTGTATGAAGTCTATGCCTCTATGAAATTTGTGCCTCTATGAAAAATGCTGCTTTTTTGTAGTCCTTTTTCCTTTTTGTTTTCAGATAGAGTTATAACCATAACCATGAGAGAATGTTAATTCTGTTGAATCTTTCTGAATAGTATTTCCTGTGAGGAATATGACTGTGCTTTTCATGCATTATACGTTTGTCAAGGCAAATGTGTTGTAACATATTGATAAAATCTGATTGTTAAATTTTGGTGTACATCTTTCTCACATGACTAGTAAGGAAGATCAGCCCCAGAAGGAATAAGACCTTTTTTCAAAATGGTATTTTAGGCTTTATTTAGACAGAAGGTTTTCCAAAGTAACTCTTCTAAGAGAATGATTTCATTCTGCTTCTCTTTAAATAATGAGACTACAGAAAGTGTCCACATCACGGTTTATAATACGCTTCCATTTGAGCCTTATTTTCTTGTCAGTATTTTTACTCGGAGCCTAATCTTTTGATAGGACAGAGATTTCACATTCAATCAGGGACAGTGGCTTTCATTTTCCTGCTTTAACATGACACTCACATTTTTTGCTCTAGAGTGATTGCCAGCAAAATGCTTAACTCCTCTAAATCGGCTGTTTCAAGTGCCAGGGCATATTTGACTCTGACATCTCATCTGTGGTTAAAGTTCACCTCGCGGGGCATTTGAAGGAGGTGCTTTGTGTTTCAAAATGAAAACTGTAAAACTTCTGGCGTTTCACATCTTTTGGATTCTAAGTTGGTTGTTTTCCTTTAATAGTGGAAGAATTAAAGCTATTAAAAATCTGCTGTTCAAGCCTGTAATGGTGGCCTCCCATCTCTCCTTTTTCTGGGAATGAAAGAATGTTGAAAGTGTTTCTGTTTTATAATGTAAGAGGTGGCCAAGCATTTACAACTCTATATACTCCTCCAGTGGAATTCTTCTAAACCTCAGACCTGGCCAGCAGGTTTCTCCCAGACGATTTTCATTTTCATAACATTCACATCCAATAAACTGCACAAAACATAGTGTGAGAGAAAAAAGGGGGACAGGAAATGGCTCTGTTGCACGGTTATTACATCCTATTGCCTGTGGGTTGCTTGTTATGAGTTTTAACTATGTAAATATGACGTATATGACATCAGAATTTAATCTTAAAGCTTCTATGTGGGAGATAGAGTGTGACTTTATTGTTAGGGCTAAAATCAACCTGGTGTTGACAGGTCTCAAAAGTCACTGAGTAAAAGCTTAAAAAGAAAAAGCTCAGACTGATAAGCTGTTCTTTGATTGACAACTTCAGGCTTGACTGCCACTATTGAAAACAGTTGGGTCAAAGTTTTCCAGTGGTTGGGGGAGAAAACGTTATTTCATAAGAAACTATACTGGGAAATATAGGAAGATTTATAAACTGAGAGAGCACAAAACCCCAAAGAAAAACAGGTGTGAGGTTTAGAAAAATCTGGAAACTGGGAGAAAGGACACTGTCCCTGAATGATTTAATTAATATTGCAAATGGACTTGAGGCAAAAGAATGCCGACTCAAGAAGAGAAAGAAAACACTGCTGTCTACCAGCTTCGGCTTTCAACAAATCGTTTGTCAACAGATTGTGGTGAAATGATCTAGTTGAAGGCGGGGAGGGTAAAATGCAAATGCAAATGCAAATGATTACAATAGGAAATAAATGCAGGAGGAAAAGGAATATGGTCTCCCCCCACGCCTGCCCATCTTTCTAGTAGAGCAGAAACAATTCTGGTGCTGTAAAATCCATCATGGAAATGATAAAATGAATGCATTCTGAAGTAGCCATCATTGGTCGATTGAAATGTAATTGTTAGACTTGCCATTTCTTATCAAATATTATCCATAAGGAAGTATTCAATTCCTGCCATGCCAATTATCCTACTATGGGCATCATAAACTTTTATGGCTTGTTATGGTGTCACTTGGCTAACGATTTTTCCCTTCCAATATTGCATCATCACATTCAGATGGAAAACATAGTCTAATGTGGCAAAGTGTTAAAGAAATTTAATACTCTAGGGCTAAATGAAACTGCTATGGTTCATCTCCTGGATAAGAACAACAATTTATGAATGCAATATTCATTTCCTGAGGTGAGCACAAGCAAAAACTTCATCTGAAACTTAAAACCTAGATGTTTGGCCTCTGGTAGTTTCCTCATTTAACTCATTGATGTCATATATTAAGGCCACTGGTAAGATCACATCTGGGAAGTGCTCACTTTTTCAGCCTCCCTAATTACTTTTACAGGGAACTCCTGGCATAATTGCATCGGCGGAGACCAGACCACAGAGTCTACAGGATCATCTTTCACTTTTAATATATTGGGAAAAGTGTAAAAGTTATCTATTTGTTTTCTCTTGATCATAACGACTGATTAACAGTTGGGCAGTTTAGTTCACAGAAGCATGCATTCAAAGCTAAGGGTCTAGAACATGGCGTGTGTTATATGGAAAAGTCAAGCTTAGCATATGTTCGTTTCTAAGACTAAGGAATCCAGAGATAGTTCCACAGTCATTTTTGCAGAGAAAGATAAAGAACAGTTGCCAAGAACCATACGTTTTTTCCTTCCAAAACCTAAAGGTCTGCACTACATATTTAAGTATATTAAACCTAATAAATTTAACTTACAGGGAAACCCATTTGAGTGTTATCTATGGGTATCAGGGAATAGTGGGAATCCCTGGTGGCTCAGTGGTAAAGAATCCACCTGCCAACGCAGAAGATGCAGGAGACACAGGTTTGATTCCTGGGTCTGGAAGATGCCCTGGAGGAGGAAAGAGCAACCCACTCCAGTATTTATTTATTTATTTAAAAAAATTTTTTTTTCTTTTTTCTTTTTTTTTCCACTCCAGTATTCTTGCCAGGAAAATTCCTCAAAGAAGCCTGATGGGCTATAGCTCATGGGGTAGCAGAGAGTCAAATACGCCTGGGCACACATGCACACATCAGGGACTAGTAGAGGATGCAACTGAGGACAATATTTTGAGCTTGTAATCCAATTTCATTTTTTAAAAAAGTTTACTCCTTTTTAAACATAGAAATTCTAGGCCACAGGTTGAAATGTTCAGATAAATGAATGAGAAGTTGATTTTTTTTTTCTCCATCTGAGACTTTTAGAGAATCAGGAGCAAGTTTCGCCCAAAGCAAGGATTTGCAGAACCGTCAATCACCATGAACATCCATAACCAGAAGGAAGCAAGACAGTGACAGAGAGACACACACTGCAAGTTTTTAATACAAAAAACTTCCCTACCTTCCATGAAGTCATCTCTTCTGAGCATCAAGCCAAACCAAGTGCAGAGGAGAAAGATGCTTTGACACTGTTAATATCCAGCGTTTAGAGTTCAGCTTTGTGGGAAAAGGTGCTCAGGGTCAGATATGTACTGAGAATAAAGTGAAACCATTTGGGTGCATGAAAAGAAAGGATAATAATAATAATAAACCATTTTTAAGAGACAATTGAATCAAAAACAAGATGTGAGGTAGGCTGCATGGCATAAAATTAGAACCCAGACCTGTCATTTGTTTTCACAAAGTGAGGGTCACGTGGATTTAGCATCAAAAGGGAAAGGAAATGAGAAAGAAACCCAGCCTGCAATGGACTGAAGTTTGGTGTCTCCGCCAAATTTATACTGATCCCCACATGATGGCATTTGGAGGCAAGGCCTTTGAGTGGTAATTAGGTCATAAGAGTAGCACCCTCGTGAATGGGATTAGTGCCCTTATAAGGGCTTCCCAGATGGTGCTAGGAGTAAAGAACATGTCCGCAGTGCAGGTAGACTTAAGAGATGCAGATTTGATCCCTGGTTTGGGAAGATCCCCTGGAGGAGGGCATGGCAACACACTCCAGGATTCTTGCCTGGAGAATCCCACAGACAGAGGAGCCTGGCGGGTTGCAGTCCACAGGGTGACACAGAGGCGGACACGACTGAAGTGACGTAGCGTGCGTGCACACAGTGCCCTTATAAGAAGTGGCCAAAGAGGTAGCTTGCACTCTTTCTGCCACGTGAAAATACAAAACGAAGTCAACAATCTGGCACCCTGATCTTGAACTTCCAGCCTCCAGAACTGTGGGAAATAAATCTCTGTTGTTTATAAGCCAATCCAGCCTATGTTGCTTTCTTAAAGTATCCAGAAAAGAGAATAAACCATCTATGATCCTTGGGATTAAGTGCACTCCTCAGTTATTCTCCGATCTTCTGACATGCTAATGCTGCGCTTAAAGTTCCTTGCTGGTGCTGCTGCTGCTGCTGCTAAGTCGCTTCAGTTGTGTCCGACTCTGTGACCCCATAGACGGCAGCTCACCAGGCTCCGCCGCCCCTGGGATTCTCTAGGCAAGAACACTGGAGGGGGTTGCCACTTCCTTCTCCAATGCATGAAAGTGAAGTCGCTCAGTCGTGTCCGTCTCTTAGCGACCCCATGGACTACAGCCTACCAGGCTCCTCCATGCATGGGATTTTCCCAGGCAAGAGTACTGGAGTGGGGTGCCATTGCCTTCTCCAAAAGTTCCTTGCAATTCCTCACAAATCTATTCAACTCATCTTTTAAAATGCTCAATTCTATATTGTTGGTGGGAATGTAAATTGATGCAGCCATTATGGAGAATAGTACCGAGGTTCCTTAACAGACTGAAAATAGAAGTTACCATATGATCTTGTATCCCCACTCCTGGGCATGTATCCAGAGGAAAACATGGAAACATGGAAAACATCCTAGAAAGGATACATGCACCTCAATATAAAATAAAGCAGCACTGTTTACAACAGCCAAGACATGGAAGCAACCTAAATGCTTATCAACAGTTGAATGGATAAGGAAGATTGGTACATATACACGGTGGAATATTACTCAGCCATAAAAAGAATGAAATAATGCCATTTGCAGCAACACGGATGGACCTAGTGATTGTCATTCTTAGTGGAGTGAATCAGAGAAAGACAATTGCCATACGATATCACTCGTATGTGGAATCTAAAAGAATGATTAAATGATTTACAAAACATAAATAGACTCACAGACATAGAAAACAAACTTCTGGTTACAAAAGGGGATAGCACAGCAGGGGGATGAGAGATAAATTAAGAGGTTGGTATTAACATATACATGCTACTATATATAAAATAGATAAACAACAAGATCCTACTGTATATCACAGGGAACTATATCTAATATTTTGCAATAAAGTGTATTGGAAATGAAATGAATCTGAAAAGGAAATATATATATGTATATATATTTCTATATACACATATACATCTTAACCACTTTTCTATACACCTGAAACTAACTCAACATTGTAAATTAACTATACTTCAATTTTAAAAATGGTGAAAAATGCTCAGTCAGAATTTACTCATTTATCAGACCTACAAAGAAGAGTAGAATACCTTTCTCAAGAAGACAGTAAAGGTGTAATGTTTCAGCTCAGCTGGAATTTGTTTCAGGAGAATGAACCCGTTATTATCTTTGTGCCAAGTGCTGACAGCCTCCTCATCCATGCACACTGCAAGTGAACGTGATCTCTAGGCTAAGAATGTATGTTCCAGGAGATGCATGTATGACTCTTCTAACTTGCTAGGCTGTAATTCCAAGGGAGATGAAGAGCAGGCAAAGGGGAGGTATGGAAAATTAATGAGGTCCTTCTGAATACCTCACAGAGGGCACCAGGTACTCTGCATATTGCCATTATTTCCTTCCTGCACCCTGAGTATGCTAGCCGTTCTTTCACAGATAAGGAAATAGATGCAGATCTCACCGAATCTATAAGACTCCAAATATGCTCCTCTTCCTCTGCTGTATTCTGCCTTAAGCTACCATCTGATTTTTCTTCAACATAGTCTAAAGACTCCTTCTTTGCACTAGTCAGTGTTCAACTAATAAAAGTTTCCAAAGTCAAAATAAAGCCCTTTTACTAGCATATGATCCAGGGTATAAGTCTTCTTGTGGAATAAATAGCAGCCAGCATATCATGGCGCAAGAGCTGTTGGAAAGATGTAGATGAACATAGAGCTTCTGGGGAAGTAAGGCAGGTAGTGATACATACCCCACAACCAGATAGAAGAGGGGCTTCTCAGTGGATCAGAGCAGAAATTCTGAGTTTATCAAGGCGTGCAGGTCCAATTATGTGCCAAGGACATGACTTGTGATGTGGCTGGAGAGGTAGGCGCCCACCGCTCACCACTGGTGAAATTCCAGGTGCTTTGCCTACTTATGGTCAAGGGTTGTATATAGTTATGCTCCTTCCCACAATGTACAGTTAAGGAGGCTTCTAGTCTCTCTTTTGCTGAAGGTGTGAGTTCTGGAAAGGAGACCACCAGGTAATAAAGTAAGGAGACATGGGAGACAAACAGCCCAAAGCAGCCACATCAATACTTGGACAAGGTAACAGGTGTTAAAGCCAGTTGACTGTTATGCAGTCGGTGCCAACTAGAAAATCACTGTGTAACCTGTTGGTTCCTAGAACTTTGGGGAAAGAGAATGGTGTTGTAGGTGGGAGAATGCATTGAAATCATAGAGATGTTAAAAAAAAAAGGATTTATTGGGAAGATTAGATTTTTGATGCAGCCAAATAAAGGGTTAATGCAGAAATATGGCAACAGAATATTTGTCATTACAGTAAACCAAAGGCATAACAAAGTACCCAAGAGATGCTCAACAATGTCCGACATGACAGAAACAGAGCCCATCTTTTCTAGGATTTTACAGAAAAAGAGAGCACTGGTGCTGAGTATAATCGTAGTTGTGTGTGTGTGTGTGTGGTGTGGGTATTGCTTTACATGTGCCATCTTATTTAATCCTCACAAAACCTGATATTTGTTTTCTAGTATTTCTGTTATTTTCTCTATGTGATCCTTTTGGAAACTCAGGTTTGGAGAGTCAGGAACTTCCTAGGGTAAAAGCTAATGTTTAAGAAACAGGATGGGAACCCGAGTCTGTTGGATTCCACAGACCATAGACATTACCAGTAGGTGGCGCTGCTCGTCACTTGGCCATCCTTGAGTAAACGTATCGCTACCTGGGCCCGGCTTCAATATGCTGCACTGTAGCAATCAGAGACTACTGCATTTTTTTTTTAAACTAAGATTTTAATAGACAATACAAATATTTTAAATTATTATTCACTGAAAATTGACCATAAGCTTAACACCGGGCTAGATATTTTGGTTTCATTAAAGATGTAAGCATTAATCAAATGTTTCCCTACGAGTGTGTTGACTGTTGGGTGAAATACAAAGTTGGTGATATTTAAACATAATTATAGAATCAAAACATTAGTGATAGCAAAAGGTTGAAAACTTATAATAATATTGAACCAAGGCCGTGCCTTATCATTATCCTATTTTTAAAGTAGAGCAATTGGTTTTGGGAATTGAAGTTTCTACAGAATATTATTTTGCCCAATTATGAGTTAAGCTTCCTTGCTGCAGTCAAGATCCTGGACTTCAGTCATAGGGTAGCTACTAAAATCAGATGCTTTCAGGTGTGTGAGTATGTGTGTATTGGTGGGGGGTGGGTATCACATAATTGAGGAGAGTGCTGGGGAGACTGGCTCAGGTGGGGAAGCAGAATGAAACACCAAATCAAAGACAAGATGTCAACTGCATATTGTACTGTGTAAATCAGAGAGGTGCCGGATGATCTGGCTGTGGTTTTAGTTGTGAAAATGTGGTTTAGTTGTATGGAAAGCAAACATATTAGAAATCATGAGGAAAATTGACTACTTAGAGAAAGAAGAGAAAGATAATCTTCCAAATGTGTGTTTTACATAACTGGCAAGATACAATATACAATCAAATATTCAACAAAACTATTAAAAGGAGTTAATTCCACAATATGTGTTGAATCCCATAGGATTTACCCAATTTTTAAAATTTACCCCCAAAACACTAATTTTTTTTCTTGAATATGCCGTAGGTATGACCTATCAAAAATGTTAGACAGTTATTCATATGTTTTTTTCTTTACAATGAATTACAAAGCTTACAATGAATTAAACCTTAAGCTTCCATAAAAACTCATACATTTATATGGAGAATCCTAATATAGCCTTAAGGTATATTCTTTTAGCTTAAAATCTAAGCCTGGAGAAAAAAAATCATTTTCCTTATTTGGTTGCATTGAAAGATTGTAAGAGTCCCCCACCTCAGTTTACAATGAGATCAAAAATGGCATTTTATTTGCCCATCTGGAGATCAACAAATGCGTAAAGCTTGTCCGTGTGGAGGCCATCTGTTGTGAATGGAGACACACATGGAAACTTAATCCTCGAACTTCTTTTTCAACTTTCTCTTTTGCTTGCCTGAGTAGAAGGCAATTCAGACCAGTCACTTGCCATACAAGCTGTAGTCCAGGACAGATCGCTGCCTTTTAATGTCACAAACACTTCCATCTACCCAACTGCAAACAACTCTCAGCAAAGATCTAAAGAGTGAAAAAATCTTGGCATTGACTCTCCCCAACACCGTTAACAGAAATTGAAAATCAGAGTCAGAGTTCTCCATAACGGGCTGTTTCTTGGGCTATACTTAGAAGGAGGGAAGAGTCTTGGTGAATTTTATCCTGTTCCTTTTATTTGAAGGTATCCGTGGTTTCTCTAAGCATTTCTGTATGTCCTGAACATGGAGTAAACATTTCCTGCTTCAATTTTTTTTTTTAACTTTCATTCTCTCATGGTCTCATTTCAACTTGGAGAAAATCCTTCTTCATGCTAAAAATGATTTCAAAATAATGTTACTTATGGGGTAGGACAAATGAGCCACAAGGGACTGGCCTTTCCAAAGATACTTTGGATGTAGATGAAATTTTGCAGACTTGTACTTTTTTGTTATACTTAGCTGCAGATTCATGTTTGTAAATACCACACTTCAGTGTGGTAACTGGACTGGCTTGTGGCTAAGATGCAGTGCACAGCTGTGGGCAGGGAGTCCACAGTCTTTGTCTGGAAATTGTCTGCATCACACTGTCTTGGCACCCTTTCATCAACTTTAGCACCTGACTTCTTTGCCGTTAAAGTTAACAAAATTTTGCTCCTTAAAAATCATTTAGGGACTTCCCTGGAGGTCCAGTGGTTAAAACTCTGTGCTGCCAATGCAGTGGGTGTAAGTTCAGTCCGTGGTCAGGGAACTAAGATTCCCCATGCTGCTTGGCCAGGGGAAAAAGAAAAAGTGAAAAGAAAAAAAAAATCATTAAAAAATCTCTGTTTTGCATTGTTTGTATACATTCTGGGTAGCCTGAGAAGAAAATGAATTCACGTCTTAAATGATTCAGCGTCTTAGTGAGCTCAGTCTGCTCTATTCCAGAATACCACAGGGGCTTCACTGCTGGCCCATGGTTGAGGATCCAGCTGCCTATCTATGCAGGGGACATGGGCCTGATCCCTGACCCAGGAGGACCCCACATGCTACGGAACAACGAAGCCTGTGTGCCACAACTATTGAGCCCATGCTCTAGAGCTCCTGAGCTGCATCTATTGATCCACGCACTGTGACTACTGAAGCCCCTGTACCCGAGAGCCTAGGCTTTGCAACAAGAGAAGCCACTGCAATGAGAATGCCGAGCCCCACAACGAAGAGTAGCCCCTGCTTTCCACAACTAGAGAAAACCTGCTCACAGCAGTGAAGACCTAGCACAGCCAAAAATAAATAAGTGCATCTTACACAAAAAGGATACCACTGTCCACATGGCTTATACAACAAATCTTTACTTCTCCCAGTTCTGAAGGCTGGGAAAATCCAAGATGATTTGAATTTGTGTATCATTCTGACAAAAAAAGTAGCGGTAATGGGAAACCAACTTCTTCACTATTTTGAAAGAAAGTTGTGCTCTGAGTGATAGCAAAAAGTTGAAAACTTATAATAATATTGAATCATAGGGAAATAGATGAATGGATTGTGGTGTATACACATAAATATGTCTGGAGCAACCACTAAGAATTATTTTCGAAAAATAATTGTGTGCTTGTGCTGGACTGTAGCCTGCCTAGCTCCTCTGTCCATTAAAAATAGTTAATGATTTGGAAAATGTTTGCAACAAATTAAAGGGGAGAAGTGGGTTCAAATATAGTATGTGACGTGTCACTACATTTTGGTAATTAGGAATTCACATCTTTGTGTAGAGAAAAAGACTAAGTACATGCATCAAAATGTTAATAGTGGTTGTCTCTGAGTGATGGCATTATAGATGATTTTATTTTCTTCTTTAAGCTTTTTCTGTATTTTTCAAATATTTGACAATGAAGTTATTTTATTTTAGTAGCCAGAAAAAAATACCACTTTAGAGAACGAGCAAAAATATTTTACTAAAGAAGTGATGCTTACTTTCTTTTATCCCAAAATATTTATCTAAATACAGACCTAAAAACTGGGTGGCTAGGATGGTTTGGAACCTTTAAACCAAGGACCTGGTGGGAATTTTATATTATGTATAGCAAATGAGGCAGCATTCAGATTTCTAGGACCCTTTCTTGTGTTTGAGATCAGCCGATGATTTGCTAATATTCAAGTCCATTTATATCTCAACATTCCTAGAAATAATAGCACTGGCTGTACTTCCTCTTCTCTACATAGCATGCCTGGCAGTGCCTTCCATCAGAGATCATGTTCAAGATCATTAGCCTCCCTGTCAAAATTCTTAGCAGAGCCCAGTTCCTTCCATTTCTTAAATGCCCCACATTGGTCCTTTTTCTTGTTCAGCTACCCTTTTACTGGTGTATCTCTTGTTAACCTTGAAACTGTCTCCCAACCCACATCATCTTTCCTGTCCTTTAAGAATATGTTAAAAAATTTCATGGGTGTTGTTCTTCATCTATCAGACCAAGCCATGTGAGTGTAATTGTTGTGTTTCAGTTGCTAAGTTGTGTCTGACTCTTTGCGACCCCATGGACTGCAGCATGCCAGGCCTCCCTATCCCTCACTATCTCCTGGAGTTTGCCCAGGTTCTTGTCCATTGAGTTGATGATGCCATCCAACCATCATCCTTTGTCTCCCTCTTCTCGTCTTGCCCTCAAAGTTTCCCAGCATCAGGGTCTTTTCCAGTGAGTCAGCTGTTCACATCAGGTGGCCAATGTACTAGAACTTCAGCTTCAGATTCAATCCTTCCAATGAGGATTCAGAGTTGTTTCCTTTAGGATTAACTGGTTTGTCAACCCTATTTCTAGCCTCACTGGCAGAACAAAGGGATAGAAAAAGGCCATGGCACCATATGCAGGCAGAATAGCCTGAGACAGCCAGAGAGAGCACATTCACCCCTTGGGTGGGGAAGGTGGACAGAGGGGCAGATTGGCTGAGAGGAGCCAGGTGTGGCAGGGGAAGCTGATAGGCCTCCCAGGCAGCACAAGGAAAAGTCAGCATAATGTGCAAGTCAATGAAGGAAGCTGATTAGGTGCCCGCTCAAAGGGACCATGATCAAACCTGAGTATCTCCACACTGCTCTCCCGACACTTTGGCTCTCTGTCAACATCTGGACCTCAGATGCAAACCTAAATATCCTGATCAACTGAAAAATCCAGAACTGAAGTAAAATGGAATCAACAGAGATGGTTTCTTTCATCTATGTAAATGGATTTGGGAATAGAAAATTAGTTGAATTTATGGTAAAACAAGGAAATTTTTGTGTCTGTGCCTGAGTCTGCGACCTGAAAATTATACCTGCTATACATTTCATGCAAAGATGGGTACAATAAAGGACAGAAGTGGTATGGACCTAACAGAAGCAGAAAATAATAAGAAGAGATGGGAAGAATACACAGAAGAACTATACAAAAAAGACCTTAGTGACCCAGATAACCACGATGGTGTGATCACTCACCTACAGCCAGACATCCTGGAATGTGAAGTCAAGTGGGCCTTAGGAAGCCTCAAGCTAGTGGAGAGGATGGAATTCCAGTTGAGCTATTTCAAATCCTAAAAGATGATGCTGTGAAAGTGCTGCACTCAATATGCCAGCAAAATTGGAAAACCCAGCAGTGGCCACAGGACTGGAAAAGATCAATTTTCATTCCAACCCCAAAAAAGGCAATGCCAAAGAATGCCCAAGCTACTGCACAGTTGCACTCATCTCACACGCTAGTAAAGTAACGCTCAAAATTCTCCAAGCCAGGCTGCAACAGTATGTGAACCTAGACCCTCCAGATGTCCAAGCCATCTTCAAAGCTATGTTTTTTCCTGTGGTCATGTATGGATGTGAGAGTTGGACTATAAGGAGAACTGAGTGCTGAAGAATTGATGCTTTTGAACTGTGGTGCTAGAGAAGACTCTTCGGAGTCCCTTGGATAGCAAACATCCAACCAGTCCATCCTAAAGGAAATCAACCCAGAATATTCATTGGAAGGACTGATGCTGAAGCTGAAGCTCCAATACTTTGGCCACCTAATTTGAAGAACTGACTCCTTAGCAGAGACCCTGATGCTGGTAAAGACTGAAGGCAGGAGGAGAAGGGGACAACAGAGGATGAGATGGTTGGATGGCATCACAGACTCGATGGACGTGAGTTTGAGTAAGCTCCAGGAGTTGTTGATAACAGAGAAGCCTTGTGTGCTGCAGTCAATGGGGTCCCAAAGAGCCAGACACGACTACCTGTCTGAGCTGAGCTGATATATTTAGGGCATGAATTATGCTTAGTTCAGTTCAGTCTCTCAGTTGTGTCTGACTCTTTGTGACCCCATGAATCGCAGCATGCCAGGCCTCCCTGTCCATCACCAACTCCCGGAGTTCACTCAGACTCACGTTCATCGAGTCCATGATGCCATCCAGCCATCTCATCCTCTGTCATCCCCTTCTCCTCCTGCCTCCAATCCCTCCCAGCATCAGAGTCTTTTCCAATGAGTCAACTCTTCGCATGAGGTGGTCAAAGTACAGGAGTTTCAGCTTTTGCATCATTCCTTCCAAAGAAATCCCAGGGCTGATCTCCGTTAAAATGGACTGGTTGGATCTCCTTGCAGCCCAAGGGACTCTCAAGAGTCTTCTCCAACACCACAGTTCAAAAGCATCAATTCCTCGGGGCTCAGCCTTCTTCACAGTCCAACTCTCACATCCATACATGACCACAGGAAAAACGATAGCCTTGACCTTAGTCGGCAAAGTAATGTCTCTGCTTTTGAATATGCTGTCTAGATTGGTCATAACTTTTCTTCCAGGGAGTAAGTGTCGTTTAATTTCAAGGCTGCAGTCACCATCTGCAGTGATTTTGGAGCCCCCAAAATAAAGTCTAACACTGTTTCCACTGTTTCCCCATCTATTTCCCATGAAGTGATGGGACCAGATGTCATGATCTTTGTTTTCTGAATGTTGAGCTTTAAGTCAACTTTTTCATTCTCCACTTTCACTTTCATCAAGAGGCTTTTTAGTTCCTCCTCACTTTCTGCCATAAAGGTGGTGTCATCTGCATATCTGAGGTTATTGATATTTCTCCCGCCAATCTTGATTCCAGCTTGTGTTTCTTCCAGTCCAGCGTTTCTCATGATGTACTCGGCATAGAAGTTAAATAAGCAGGGTGACAATATACAGCCTTGATGCACTCCTTTTCCTATTTGGAACCAGTCTGTTGTTCCATGTGCAGTTCTAACTGTTGCTTGCTGACCTGCATACAGATTTCTCAAGAGGCAGGTCAGGTGGTCTGGTATTCCCATCTCTTCAGAATTTTCCACAGTTTATTGTGATCCACACAGGCAAAGTCTTTGGCATAGTCAATAAAGCAGAAATAGATGTTTTTCTGGAACTCTCTTGCTTTTTCCATGATCCAGCAGATGTTGGCAATTTGATCTCTGGTTCCTCTGCCTTTTCTAAAACCAGCTTGAACATCAGGGAGTTCACAGTTCACGTATTGTTGAAGCCTGGCTTGGAGAATTTTGAGAATTACTTTACTAGCATGTGAGATGAGTGCAATTGTGCGGTAGTTTGAGCATTCTTTGGCACTGCTTTTCTTTGGAATTGGAATGAAAACTGACCTTTTCCAGTCCTGTGGCTACTGCTGAGTTTTCCAAATTTGCTGGCCTGTTGAGTGCAGCACTTTCACAGCATCATCGTTCAGGATTTGAAACAGCTCCACTGGAATTCCATCACCTCCACTAGCTTTGTTTGTAGTGATGCTTTCCAAGGCCCACTTGACTTCACATTCCAAGATGTCTGGCTCTAGATGAGTGATCCCACCATTGTGATTATCTGGGTCGTGAAGATCTTTTTTGTACAGTTCTTCTGTGTATTCTTGCCACCTCTTCTTAATATCTTCTGCTTCTGTTAGGTCCATACCATTTCTGTCCTTTATCGAGCCCATCTTTGTGTGAAATGTTCCCTTGGTATGTCTAATTTTCTTGAAGAGATCTCTAGTCTTTCCCATTCTGTTGTTTTCCTCTATTTCTTTGCATTGATCGTTGAAGAAGGCTCTCTTATCTCTTCTTGCTATTCTTTGGAACTCTGCATTCAGACACTTATATCTTTCCTTATCTCCTTTGCTTTTCGCCTCTTTCTTTTCACAGCTATTTGTAAGGCCTCCCCAGGCAGCCATTTTGCTTTTTTGCATGATGGTCTTGATCCTTGTCTGCTGTACAATGTCACGAACCTCAGTCCATAGTTCATCAGGCACTCTATCTATCAGATATAGTCCCTTAAATCCATTTCTCACTTCCACTGTATAAACATAAGGGATTTGATTTAGGTCATAGCTGAATAATCTAGCGGTTTTCCCTACTTTCTTCAATTTAAGTCTGAATTTGGTAATAAGGAGTTCATGATCCGAGCCACAGTCAGCTCCTGGTCTTGTTTTTGTTGACTGTATAGAGCTTCTCCATCTTTGGCTGCAGACAATATAATCAATCTGACTTGATATTTATTTTATATAGATATAATATAAAAATGTATGTCTATAGTAAAGGTAGATTTCAGTTCAGTTCAGTCGCTCAGTCGTCGACTCTTTGTGACCCCATGTACCACAGTACAACAGGCCTCCCTGTCCATCATGAACTCCCAGAGTTTACCCAAATTCATGTCCATTGAGTCGGTGATGCCATCCAACCATCTCATCTTCTGTCATCCCCATCTCCTTCTGCCCTCAGTCTTTCCCAGCATCAGGGTCTTTTCAAATTATTCAGCTCTTCGCATCAGGTAGCCAAAGGCTTGGAGTTTCAGCTTCAACATCAGTCCTTCCAATGAACACCCAGGACTGATCTCCTTTAGAATGGACTGGTTGGATCTCCTTGCAGTCCAAGGGACTCTCAAGTGTCTTCTCCAACACCACAGTTCAAAAGCATCAATTCTTCTGTGCTCAGCTTTCTTTATAGTCCAACTCTCACATCCATATATGACTACTGGAAAAACCATAGCTTTGACTAGATGGACCTTTGTTGATGAGGTAATGTCTCTGCTTTTTAATATTCTGTCTCAGTTCAGTTCAGTTCAGTCGCTCAGTCGTGTCTGACTCTTTGCGACCCCATGACTTGCAGCATGCCAGGCCTCCTTGTCCATCACCAACTCTGGGAGGTCACTCAAACTCATGTCCATCAAGTCGGTGATACCATCCAGCCATCTCATCCCTAGTCATCCCCTTCTCCTCCTGCCCCCAATCCCTCCCAGCATCAGAGTCTTTTCCAATGAGTCAGCTCTTCGCATGAGGTGGCCAAAGTACTCGAGTTTCAGCTTTAGCATCATTCCTTCCAAAGAACACCCAGGACTGATCTCCTTTAGAATGGACTGGTTGGATCTCCTTACAGTCCATGGCACTCTCAAGAGTCTTCTCCAATACCACAGTTCAAAAGCATCAGTCCTTCAGCGCTCAGCTTTCTTCACAGTCCAACTCTCACATCCATACATGACCACAGGAAAAACCATAGCCTTGACTAGATGGGCCTTAGTCGGCAAAGTAATGTCTCTGCTTTTGAATATGCTGTCTAGGTTGGTCATAACTTTTCTTCCAAGAAGTAAGCATCTTTTAACTTCATGGCTACAGTCACCATCTGCCGTGATTTTGGAGCCCCTCAAAATAAAGTCTGACACTGTTTCCACTGTTTCCCCATCTATTTCCCATGACGTGATGGGACCAGATGCCATGATCTTCGTTTTCTGAATGTTAAGCTTTAAGCCAACTTTTTCACTCTCCTCTTTCACGTTCATCAAGAAGCTTTTTAGTTCCTCTTCACTTTCTGCCATAAAGGTGGTGTCATCTGCATATCTGAGGTTATTGATATTTCTCCCAGCAATCTTGATTCCAGCTTGTGTTTCTTCCAGTCCAGCGTTTCTCATGATGTACTCTGCATAGAAGTTAAATAAGCAGGGTGACAATATACAGCCTTGGCATACTCCTTTTCCTATTTGGAACCAGTCTGTTGTTCCATATCCAGTTCTAACTGTTGCTTGCTGACCTGCATACAGGTTTCTCAAGAGGCAGGTCAGGTGGTCTGATATTCCCATCTCTTTCAGAATATAAAGGACAGAAATATTCTTTCTAGGTTGGTCATAATTTTCCTTCCAAGGAGTAAGAGTTTCTTAATTTCATGGCTGCCTCACCATCTGCAGTGATTTTGGAGCCCCCCAAAATAAAGTCAACCACTGTTTCCACTGTTTCCCCATCTATTTGACATGTTGTGTTAGGGTGAGTTAGATTAGATAGATAGATATTTAGATTTCCATGTCTGGATTACTTACATATTTTTTTTTCTGGCCATTTCCAATTCATTCTCTTTGATCAGTGCCCAGGACTATGTCATCTACAAACAAGGACTTAATAAAAAGCTTTTAAGAGGAAACTGGTAATGTAGAAAATGCTAAGTATATATCTGTATTATTTGGAACATGAACAACAGAACAGAGTTCAGCATTTTGATTTGAGTGAAGCTGATCATTATCCCTAGAGATCCAAAAAACTAGTTTCTGGGCTCCTTTGCCTCAGTCAAGAAGCAACATCAGATAAACATCTTACTGCAAAGTTTTTTGTTGAATTGTCCTTGAGCTGAAAGTGAAAGGACATCAGCACGTTACTGAGTTAGTCCCTAGGTTAGTTTCAGCTTCGTATTCAAAAGCCTTTGGGATTCTGGTGGATATAAACAAGTCAAGGTGTGGAGGACATAAAAGGACTGATGGGAACCGACAAATGCCTGTAAGATCTGACCTGAAGGATAATAGCAGTCAGCCAGTGAAGATGCTAGAAAATAGTCTTCACGAAGAAGGAAGACTAGTGTGTGGGCCAAAGTATAAAGAATGAAGTGTAAGGAATTTGGTACATTATAGGGACTCAAAGAAAAAGCACAGGAGGTTGTGAGCAATAAAACCAATGGGCAAGCCAGCGACAATATATATCAAATGGGATATTGCTCTAGTGTGCAAAATAAAAAGATGAATAAATTAAGAATTACCTAGTGTCCACTCCTTTCCTCCTGTTCCCATCTGTAAGCCTTGAAACTATAATTCTCTTTGGAAAAGACTCATTTAGCTTTTATGCCTCTCCTTTGATAGATATAATTTTTTTTCTCAACTTCTCATTTTGTGTGCTTAGTCTCTCAATCGTGTCTGACTGTTTGCAACCCCATGGACTGTAGCCCACCAGGCTCCTCTGTCCATGGGGATTCTCCAGGTAAGAATGCTGGAGTGGGTTGCCATGCTCTCCTTCATGGGATCTTCCCAACCCAGGGATCAAACCCAAGTCTCCCACATTGCAGGCAGATTCTTTACCATCTGAGCCACCAGGGAGGCTACTTATGATGTAGCCTCATATGTAACAACTGTTAACAACTCGCCTAAATCAGTCAAGTATTTTAAAAATTCATGTCATCTTTAAGCTGCCTAGCAGACAAGTTCAAATTATGTTTAAATTTTGCCACAAATTTTGCTCTCATCAATGACATAGGCTCTGCCCGGATAAGCCAGTGTCTTCCTCATCTCCCTGTTAGATGTTTTCTCCCTCCCACTTGCCAGAGCTAATGTGAGTGTGATCTCAATGTCGGATCAACTCTTAAGGAGTCTGTGGTGAAACCACTTTAAATCTATATTGGTTTTCTGTTTAAATGTTAACGTAGGCGTTCAAAGTGATGACACTAACACCACGGAATCCATTTGGGTTACTACTGGGAAAACAATTGAGTTGATTTTTCAAAAATTGATTTGCTCCTCAGCAACTGTTTCTGTAAAACTGTTTCTATTTTCTATGAAAATAGAACCCACTTGAAAAATGGTGCTGGATTTTGTTAAGTCTTATGACCACAATCAAAGACACCCTAATCCTTTAATTCCTCCCTTCATTTTCCATCCATTTGTGTCCTACTCAGTCTTTAAGACTTGAGTCTAAACCCAGTTTCTTTAAGTTTTCCTTCACTACTTCCAATGTTTATGCTCTTATGTCTCCTCTGATCTCCCAGTCAAGAATTCTTTCAAAAATATTTATTAAGTATGTATTTATTAATATGCACATGATATAAAGTAGTGAAAAAGCATCAATGTTCTAGCTATCTTGGAGCATATAGTTAACTGAGATAAATCGTGTGAAAGAAAAGTAGAAGGTACAACGAGAAAAGATAATGGGGTACCATTCAAAAGTGGAGGGACTCCGTGCTTTCACTGCTGAGGACCTTGGTTCAATCCCTGGTTAGGGAATTAAGATGCCACAAGTGGCACCACAGCACTGCCAAAAAAAAAAAAAAAAGAGGATCATGGAAGTTCTCCTTGACACAGAGAAACTGAATTTACGTTTTGACTGATGGATAGGATGAAATGGGAAGGGAAGAGGAGCAGAGGATTCCATTCCGACAGAACAGTGTGATCCCTGAGGTCCTGAAACTGGTTATAACTTGGAACGTCCCAGGAATAGAGCAAAGCCCAGGATATCTGGAGTGAGGGAGAGAGAGGTGGGAGATGATGAGATCGAAAGTAAGAACAAAACCAGATTATGCAGGGACAAACAGGTCATATTAAGGACGCTGAACTTGATCTTGAAAGCCATAGAGACCTTAATGAATTTCAAGCAGCTGTGGGTGACAGAGTCATACCTGAATTTTGCCAAAGGTCTCTTTCATTCCTGCAAGAATAGTTTTCAGGAGGCAAGGGAAAATGAAGAAAGCCCAGATAGGAAGCTTCTACACTAGTCAAGACAAGAGATGATGGTGGCTGTTAAAAGGGAGGTGGCCTTGGAGAGAAAGACATGATATATTTGAATTGCAGTAGACTATGTCTCTCATTGGAAGAAGGCAATGGCATGTACTCCTGCCTGGAAAATCCTGTGGATGGAGGAGCCTGGTGGGCTGCAGTCCATGGGGTCGCTGAGGGTCGGACACGACTGAGCGACTTCACTTTCACTTTTCACTTTCATGCATTGGAGAAGGAAATGGCAACCCACTCCAGTGTTCTTGCCTGGAGAATCCCAGGGACGGGGGAGCCTGGTGGGCTGCCTTCTATGGGGTCACACAGAGTCGGACATGACTGAAGCGACTTAGCAGCAGCGGCAGCGTGTCTCTCATTTGGCATGTATGACCTATTATTGGAAATGTAAAATTGCTGTGTGACTCTTCCCTCCTTCCCCCTTGAAGGTACAGGTTGTGATTACATCTTTCATCCTCCATGGTGACTTGAATATACTAGGTGCTATAAGTATTTGTGGGTTGATTAAAAAACATACTAGAAGAGCAGACTTTATATTTCTGTTATGACAGCAGCTTGCTTCCTTTTTTTTAAAACAAAGTTGACAGATAACATTTATCAAAACATGTCATAGAAAAGTGCATGGTCTCATCCACAAGAAGAAAATATTAAACTATAGCATTCAATTAAGTAAAACCATGCTGTATACTGAAGACAAAACTATTCAACTGATTACTTTTAAACCTAAACTGGATTACTTTTATGATCTTATAGTCTTCACTTTCTCATGGTTCCATCCCCATCCTCACTTGTAATTCTTTCCCCGGAAGCACTTAAAAAATACAGCATGAGGGGACTTCCTTGGCAGTCCAGTGGTTAACACTCTGAGATTCCACTGCTGAGGACATGTGTTCGATCCCTGGTCAGGAGACAGTGGTGTGGGGCAGCCAAAAAAGAAAAGAATGAAAGAAAGCGAAATCAATTTAAACACGGCAGAAGCTAAAGTTGTCAGTCAATTTCCATTAATCCATACTTCTACACATTGTAAAATTACATTTATTTAAATTCTGTTGGAATAAAAGAATGCCTTCTCTTTAAGAGTTCTCCCAGAAAAACCAAAAGAGAAGAGCTCGGCGAAAGTAGAACACAGATCACCACCAACTGTTCCACTTTCTTCTGTAGTAAGAAAGGGTGTGAGTTATGCCATTGTGATAGTTCTTTTTATGTGTCTGCTTGATTGTACTAGAGATGCCCAGATATGTCCTTAAACATCATTTCTGGGTGTCTCTTTGATGGTGTCTCTCGAAGGGATTAGCATATGAATTCGTAAAAAAGCAGATTATCCTCCCCAGAATGAGTGGGCTCACACAACCCACTGAGGGTCTGCATATAACGAAAAAGTGAAAGAAGGCAGGATAGTGGCTCTTAGACTAATGTTGAGCTGGAACATAGATCCTCAGTCCATGTTGCTCTGGTTTTCTTCACACCCAGACTGGACTCTATACCATTAGCTTTCCAGCTGTCAGGCCTCCAAACTACATCAGCAGCCTTACTGGGTCTCTGGCTTGCAGATCATGGAACTTCTTAACCTCCACAATTGCATGAATTAATATCTGTCTAACAATCAACCAGCCCTATTGGTTCTATTTCTCTGGAAAAGCCTAACACAACGACAGAACTTGTTCCAGCAAGGGTAGCTGCTGGGGCAGGGTGTTTGGAATGGGCAACATCTGTTTGGTGCAATCCAACAAGCATCCAGATGCCCTCCTCCCTGCCAGCCTGCCAGGCTTCTCTTGTCCTCCAGTCATCTCTCTTTGGGGCTAGAGCTCTGAGCACACCATTGAAACACAAACATAACTCAATATCCCCAGGCCTTGCTGCAGTCAGCGTGACCCTGTAAAACTCTTTCTCCATGTTCTACTTTTGTCATCTCTATAGAAAGAGATGTGTGCTAGATCAAAACTGTGACCCTTTTAATTGTAATCTTTTATGATTGCAATTTTTTTTTACTATCTTTCATGTATTAATCTAATGACTAATCTAGCAAGTATCCAGGTAGATTTCTGAGATCAAGCCCTGAGCATGGGGTATCGTAAAAAGCATGGCCACCCTACTTCCAGCCCACTGTCCACCGTGGCCCAGCCCGACGACCTCTCAGGGTACCAACTTCTGCTTTGTCTGCTGACTTACATGGTTTTCAGCATCAGTAAGGCTTTTAGTCTTAAAGACAGGGATATTCAGATCTAATAAAGCCTCAGAAAAAGGACAAAGATTCCTAAAGGTACGCCTACACTGGCAAAAGGTTGGGAAAGTTTTTCTTCTAAGGCTGCAAACTGAAATAAATGAACAAATGTAAAATCCAGAATGACCAACTCTGTTCTAGGAACCACAGATCCAACTCTGGGTAGGCATAGACTTTCTCATTCTTCTCTAAGATTCCTGACACCTAGCACAGCCTGGCATTTCATAAGCATGCTGTAAATATCTATGAAATGAATGAAAGGTGCCTTCTAGTGACGGGAAGGTAGGGGTTCCTTACTGTGCACACACTGCCTGGTGTGGCTACAGAATAGTTCCGGCTAGCCTTTAAATGTAACACCTTCTTGAGGTGGCTTGACAAGAGGTGGCAAGGTACAGGGAGTAGATGTCACCCTCAATTTCCCAAAGATTCTTCCAGGCCTTTATCTAACCCCAGGAACCCTTCTCACAAAAGGTGGCAGGCTGACTTCAGCTTGATGGGCATGTACCCTTTTCAGTGGGTATTGTCCATAACAAAACTCCCAAACAGATGATGATGGACTGTGCTCTTTTTCTTCTTGTGAGTGTCTAGCCATTTAGAAAATCCCAAAGCTCGTACTTTGAGCATGAGCTGTGCCCAGATGCAGCCTTGTCTTTCATCCCCATTAAAACCCACAAAGGAGACTCATAATGTGCTGCAGAAAGACTGTAGATGTAGGAGGAATTTATACATCTGGATGGCTTTTAATGAATAGGCAGTGAAGGGGTGGTTACCTGGCAACCCTGGGTAAGTGCAAATTAATCCATCTTTATTTGATGTCCGCAGAGTGGCCCAAGTGTTGCACTGGGCTGGGACAGAAGTAAAGCTGCTGATGTTCTAGAGGAGTTGGAAGAGTCTGTTTATATTTTACTTTTGCCTGCAGGCGGTGGCGAGGGCCGGTGCACTAAGCGCAGGCGGCGGCGAGAGGAGCTAGCCCATGTCTGAAGTCAAGGGCAGCGGCCTAGAGTGCCAGGCTGCGACAGCGCAGGAATGGCGGAGAGGAGCTACCCTATGTCCAAGGTCAGGGGCGGCAGCCGAGAGGAGCTACCCCACGTCTGGGTTAGTGGCGGCCGGGAGGACCTACCGCGCGTCCGAGATCAGGGGTGGCGGCAGGGAGGAGGCACCCCGCGTCTGAGGTCAGGGGTGGCCGGGAGGAGACAACCCGCGTCCGAGGTTGGGACGGTGACCCTGAGGAGCCGCCCCGAGCCCGAGGCCAGGGGCGGCAGCTAGGAGGAGCCACCCATGCCCGAGAGCAGGGCCGGTGGCCCTGGAGGAGCATCCCGAGGAGCGGTGGCTGCGCAGGCCCAGGAGGGCCTAGAGGAGCTATCCCGCGTTGAAAGTCAGGAACCGCGGTGTTAAGGAGATACCCCTCGTCCAAGGTAAGGAGCAGCAGCTGTGCTTTGCTGGAGCACCCGTGAAGAGACACCCCACGCCCAAGGTAAGAGAAACCCAAGTAAAATGGTAGGTGTTGCAAGAGGGCATCAGAAGGCAGTCACACTGAAACCATACTCACAGAAAACAAGTCAGTCTAATCACACTAGCGCCACAGCCTTGTCTAACTCAATGAACCCAAGCCAAGATGGGCGGGTCATGGTGGAGAGGTCTGACAGAATGTGGTCCACTGGAGAAGGGAATGGCAAGCCACTTCAGTATTCTTGCCTTGAGAACCCCATGAACAGTATGAAAAGGCAAAATGATAGGATACCAAGAGAGGAACTCCCCAGGTCATTAGGTGCCCAATATGCTACAGGAGATCAGTGGAGAAATAACTCCAGAAAGAGTGAAGGCATGGAGCCAAAGCAAAAACAATACCCAGTTGTGGATATGATTGGTGATAGATGCAAGATCCGATGCTGTAAAGAGCAATATTGCATAGGAACCTGGAATGTCAGGTCCATGAATCAAGGCAAATTGGAAGTGGTCAAACAAGAGATGGCAAGGGTGAACGTCGACATTCTAGGAATCAGCGAACTAAAATGGACTGGAATGGGTGAATTTAACTCAGATGACCATCATATCTACTACTGTGAGCAGGAATCCCTCAGAAGAAATGGAGTAGCCATCATGGTCAACAAAAGAGTCTGAAATGCAGTACTTGGGTGCAATCTCAAAAACGACAGAATGATCTCTGTTCGTCTCTAAGGCAAACCATTCAATATCACAGTAATCCAAGCCTATGCCCCAACCAGTAACGCTGAAGAAGCTGAAGTTGAGCGGTTTTATGAAGACCTACAAGACCCTTTAGAACTAACACCCCAAAAAGATGTCCTTTTCATTATAGGGGGCTGGAATGCAAAAGTAGGAAGTCAAGAAACACCTGGAGTAAGAGGCAAATTTGGCCTTGGAATGCGGAATGAAGCAGGGCAAAGACTAATAGAGTTTGCCAAGAAAATGCACTGGTCATAGCAAACACCCTCTTCCAACAACGCAACAGAAGACTCTACACATGGACATCACCAGATGGTCAACACCGAAATCAGATTGATTATATTCTATGCAGCCAAAGATGGAGAAGCTCTATACAGTCAACAAAAACAAGACCAGGAGCTGACTGTGGCTCAGATCATGAACTCCTTATTGCCAAATTCAGACTTAAATTGAAGAAAGTAGGGAAAACCGCTAGACCATTCAGGTATGACCTAAATTAAATCCCTTATGATTAAACAGTGGAAGTGAGTTAATAGATTTAAGGGCCTAGATCTGATAGATAGAGTGCCTGATGAACTATGGACTGAGGTTTGTGACATTGTACAGGAGACAGGGATCGAGACCATCCCCATGGAACAGAAATGCAAAAAAGCAAAATGGCTTTCTGGGGAGGCCTCACAGATAGCTGTGAAAAGAAGAGAGGCGAAAAGCAAAGGAGAAAAGGAAAGATATAAGTGTCTGAATGCAGAGTTCCAAAGAATAGCAAGAAGAGATAAGAGAGCCTTCTTCAACGATCAATGCAAAGAAATAGAGGAAAACAACAGAATGGGAAAGACTAGAGATCTCTTCAAGAAAATTAGAGATACCAAGGGAACATTTCATGCAAGGATGGCCTCGATAAAGGACAGAAATGGTATGGACCTAACAGAAGCAGAAGATATTAAGAAGAGGTGGCAAGAATACACAGAAGAACTGTACAAAAAAGATCTTAACGACCCAGATAACCATGATGGTGTGATCACTAATCTAGAGCCAGACATCCTGGAATGTGCAGTTAAATGGGCCTTGGAAAGCATCGCTACAAGCAAAGCTAGTGGAGGTGATGGAATTCCAGTGGAGCTATTTCAAATCCTGAAAGATGATGCTGTGAATGTGCTGCACTCAACAGGCCAGCAAATTTGGAAAACTCAGCAGTAGCCACAGGACTGGAAAAGGTCAGTTTTCATTCCAATTCCAAAGAAAGGCAATGCCAAAGAATGCTCAAACTACCACACAATTGCACTCATCTCACATGCTAGTAAAGTAATTCTCAAAATTCTCCAAGCCAGGCTTCAACAATACATGAACTGTGAACTCCCTGATGTTCAAGCTGGTTTTAGAAAAGGCAGAGGAACCAGAGATAAATTGCCAACATCTGCTGGATCATGGAAAAAGCAAGAGAGTTCCAGAAAAACATCTATTTCTGCTTTATTGACTATGCCAAAGCCTTTGACTGTGTGGATCACAATAAACTGTGGAAAATTCTGAAAGAGATGGGAATATCAGACCACCTGACCTACCTCTTGAGAAATCTGTACACAGGTCAGGAAGCAACAGTTAGAACTGGACATGGAACAACAGACTGGTTCCAAATAGGAAAAGGAGTACGTCAAGGCTGTATATTGTCACCCTGCTTATTTAACTTCTATGCAGAGTACATCATGAGAAACGCTGGACTGGAAGAAACACAAGCTGGAATCAAGATTGGCGGGAGAAATATCAATAACCTCAGATATGCAGATGACACCACCTTTATGGCAGAAAGTGAAGAGGAACTAAAAAGCCTCTTGATGAAAGTGAAAGAGGAGAGTGAAAAAGTTGGCTTAAAGCTCAACATTCAGAAAACAAAGATCATGGCATCTGGTCCCATCACTTCATGGGAAATAGATGGGGAAACAGTGGAAACAGTGTCAGACTTTATTTTTGGGTGCTCCAAAATCACTGTAGATGGTGATTGCAGGCATGAAATTAAATGACCTTACTTCTTGGAAGAAAAGTTATGATCAACCTAGATAGTATATTCAAAAGCAGAGACATTACTTTGCCGACTCAGGTCCGTCTAGTCAAGGCTATGGTTTTTCCTGTGGTCATGTATGGATGTGAGAGTTGGACTGTGAAGAAGGCTGAGCACCGAAGAACTAATGGTTTTGAACTGTGGTGTTGGAGAAGACTCTTGAGAGTCCCTTCGACTGCAAGGAGACCCAACCAGTCCATTCTGAAGGAGATCAGTCCTGGGTGTTCTTTGGAAGGAATGATGCTAAAGCTGAAACTCCAGTACTTTGGCCACCTCATGCAAAGAGTTCACTCATTGGAAAAGACTCTGATGCCTGGAGGGATTGGGGGCAGGAGGAGAAGGGGACGCAGAGGATGAGATGGCTGGATGGCATCACAGGCTCTATTGACGTGAGTCTGAGTGAACTCTGGGAGACGGTGATGAACAGGGAGGCCTGGCATGCTGCGATTCATGGGGTCGCAAAGAGTTGGACATGATGGAGCGACTGAACTGAACTGAACTATACTTGGCCATCATGTTCCCAGCTCAAAATTGCACTGGTGACTCCACAGTGGGCCTTTATTCGGAACATTCATTCTACTATCTGAATCTTACAGAATGGTCATCAGGTTGGAGAGCTGAGCTGGCTCCCAGTTTGAAGCTTGTGAAGATTAAGGAGTTCAGGGTCAGGTTACCCTTCTGGTGTTGGTCTGGAGGAGGGCAGAATTATCTGCCTGGTAACTTGCTTTATGGCTGCCTTTAACTCTGCCCTGTCCTCCCAGGCTGTAGCCAGTCTCATGGTGTCCAGGCTTTGATCTGGAGATAGTTTATACCAATATGTTCCCCATACAATGATATTTGTTTGAATTCAGTGAAAAGGTTTTTTGTTTTTGTTTTTGTTAAATATCATTGTTACAATGAGTTTTTGTTACAAGTGAGAAAAATGATAGCTCCACTTGATCTGCAAGGAAGACAGGATAGTTACAGATAGAGGTAACATTTCTGCTGAATGAATTTTTATTGAGAAAGGATAGTCTTAACACAGTTTTGTTAAAATTTTTTCAGTTTATTTTTTAATCAGAATATAGTTGCTTTACAATGTTGTATTATAATAGTTTCTGCTGTACAACAACCTGAGTCAGCTATATGTATACATATATACTTCCCTTTTCAGCCTCTTTCCCACCTCAGCCCCAACCCGCCCCTCTAGGTCATCACAGAGCAAGGAGCCAAGGAGCCGAGCTTCCTCTTCTATACTATAGCTTCCCGCCAGCTAACTCTTTTACATATGATAGTGTATACTGTTGATGCTACTCTCTCAGTTTGTCTCACCCTCTCCTTCCCCATCCTGTGTTCACAAGTCTGTTCTCTATGTCTGTGTCTCTATTTGTTGTTGTTCAGTCTCTCCGTTGTGTCCAACTCTTTGAGACCTCATGAACTGTGCATGCCAGGCTTCTCTGTCCTCCACTATCTCCAAGAATTTACCCAAGTTCATGTCCATTGAGTTGGTGATGCCATCTGACCATCTCATCCTCTGCTACCCTGTTCTCCTGCTCTCAACCTTTCTCAGCGTCAGGGTCTTTTCCAATGAGTTGGCTCTTCACATCAGGTGGCCAAATTATTAGAGCTTCAACTGCAGCATCAGTCCTTCCAAAGAGTATTCAGGGTTGATTTCCTTTAGGATTGATTGGTTTGATCTTGCTGTTCAAGGGACTCTCAAGAGTCTTCTCCAACACCACAGTTCAAAAGCATCAATTCTTCGGCACTCAGCCTTATTTATGGTCCAACACTTTATCCGTACATGACTACTAGAAAGACCATAGCTTTGACTAGACGGACCTTTGTCAAGAGAGTGATATCTTTGCTTTTTAATATGCTTTCTAGGTTTGTTATAGGTTTCCTTCCAAGAAACAAGAGTTTTCTAGTTGCAAGGCTGCAGTAACCATCTGCAGTGATTTTGGAGAACAAGAAGAGAAAACCCATTTCTGCTTTCAGTTTTTCCCCTTATTTGTCATGAAGTGATGGGACTGGGTGCCATGATCTTAGTTTTTTGAAAGTTGAGTTTTAAGTCAGTTTTTTCACTCTCCTCTTTCACCCTCATCAAGAGGCTCTTTAGTTCCTCTTTGGTTTCTGCCATTAGAGTAGTATCATTTGCATATCTGAGGTTGCTGACATTTCTCCTGGCAATCTTGATTCCAGCTTGTAACTCATCCAGCCTGGAATTTCTATGATGTAGTTTGCATATAAGTTAAACAAACAGGGCGACAATATACAGCCTTGAGTATTCCTTTCCCAATTTTGAATCAGTCAGTTTTTCCATATAAGGTTCTAACTGTTGCTTCTTGACCTGCATACAGGTTTCTCAGGAGACAGGTAAGACGCTCTGATATTCCCATCTTTAAGAATTTTCCATAGTTTGTTGTGATCCATACAGTCAAAGGCTTTCGCACAGTCAATGAAACAGATGTTTTTCTGGAATTCCCTTTCTCTCTCTATGATCCAACAAACATTGGCAATTTGATCTCCAGTTCCTCTGACTTTTCTAAACCCAACTTGTACATCTGAAAGTTCTTGATTCAAGTACAGCTGAAATGTGGTTTGAAGGATTTTGAGCATAACCTTACTAGCATAGGAAGTGAGTGCAATTGTCCGGTAGTTTGAACATTTCTTATCATTGTCCTTCTATTCCTGCCCTGTACATATGTTCATCAGTACCATTTATCAAAAGGAAAGAAACTGAGTCATGCGTAGTGATATGGATGAACCTAGAGCCTGTCATACAGAGTGAGGCCAGAATGCATGCATGCGTGCTAAGTTGCCTCAGTCATGCCCGGCCCTCTGCGACCCCATAGAAGGCAGCCCACCAGGCTCCTCTGTTCCTGGGGTTCTCCAGGCAAGAATACTGGAGTGAGTTGCCGTTTCTTTCTCCAATGTATGCATGCATGCTAAGTCGCTTCAGTTGTGTCCAACTCTGTGCCACTCTATGGATAGCCGCCCACCAGGCTCCTCCGTCCACAGGATTCACTAGGCAAGAATACTGGAGCGAGTTGTCATTTCCTTCTCCAGAAGTCAGAAAGACAAAAACAAACATCCTATTTTAACACATATATATGGAATCTAAAATGTTTAAAATGTAACACGGGTGGATTTGTCCTGTTCTTTTGGGAGCTGTCATATTCCACAGCCTAGGTCAGTGCACTGACTTGGATGGTGGAGCTCTGGGTTCTCATATCAGCTGCCGCTACTTTGCCATTCTGGGTATCAATGTAAAATGAGAGAGTCATCCTCAGTAAACACAAAAGTTCTTCGCAGGTTAAGATTCTATGGTTACGTTTAAACTGAGGTTGGGGGTGATTCTCTCTCTCAACTGAAAGAGCCAAGTACATGCACGTGTGCTTTAATAGAGTGTTTTTATTTGTTTAATTGCTCTCTTTTTGGTATTTTTTAATTCCTTTGGTGTTTGCTATTTATTGGAGACAGCCTGGAGGTCATTAACCCCTGACTTGATTCTTTTTTCCTAACTCAGAACTTTGCTTGGCTGTTTTGATTCTAACAGCCACCTGACCTGACTGGTCCTGCCTTTTTTCTTTTCTTTTCTTTCTTTCTTTCTTTCTTTTTTTTTTAACCTTGCCTCCCACCTTCTCTGTAAGTTTGCCCATCAGACCTGTGAATTGGGATAAGACATGGAGGAGAACAACACTTTCCAATCTGGACATGAACATAGTTTCCCTGGTTAGAGATTTTTCCCATCCAAATAATGAAGCATTTAACATAGTTTTTCTAATTACTGTATTGTTATCATGGTTTAGAAACAAGGAGGCTTGTTTCCAGATGTCTTGTTCAACAGTACCCTGGAACACATGGGAATATTTTGTAGTGGCTGACAGAATGGGTTGGACAAAAATAAAAACAGATGGACAGAGATTAACTCTATCCGTTCCTAATCTAGATGCTTCTCTGTAGATTCTAGTCATGATATGTTTTTCTCCTAATTGATAGACCAATTTCAGGTTTGAAATAGAACAAACCATTCTGAGTTTGTCCATGAATCCTGTGCATTAAAGTCACATTACACCAAATGCAGCCTGGTGTTGGAGCAGTATTTGGTATTAGTTTATCTCTGAATAACAAACTCTTTGACCAGCCCCTTCTTCTGTTCAGTCATTACAAGGAGAGTTGATGCTCAAAGATCCTCTGGATAAATTCATATTACTTCCTATTGGCCAGAATTGAGCTCCAAATCTCTATGTGGTCTCTCTGTCTTATATTGAACTAAGGTGGACTACATAAAAGCCCTTTCCCCCCCATAAAATCAAATGGCTTTCTTGACCCCATTTCTTTGAGTTCATATTCTTATCTCAGCCTTCTCGATCTTTTTATTCTGATTATGAGAAGTGAACAGAAACAGATCCTCCCCACAGAGGTGAAGAACCTCAGGCATCCCATCCTTGGATATCTCTGTTCCACTGACATTTCTGAAGCGAGGAAGCCTCCACTCTCATCTTAGAGATTGTTCCAACCTTGTCTTATACTGTAGCCTCATAGGCATGTCTTAGATTGGGTTCCCTGCACACAGAGCCTGAGATGAGGATTCTTTTCAAGTGATTTATTGATGGGGTACTCTCAGAAGAGGGGTTTCCCTGTGGCTCAGCAGTAAAGAATCTTCCTGCCAATGCAGGAGATGTAGGTCCAATCCCTGGGTTGGGATGATCCTCTTTATAAGGGAATGGCAACCCACTCCAGTATTCTTGCCTGGAAAAGCCCATGGACAGAGGAGCCTGGCAGGTTTATAGTCCATGGGGTTGCAAAGAGTCAGACATGACTTAGCAACTAAACAACAACTCTCAGAACAAGAAGGCTGAAGGAAGCAGGGTAGGTTGGGAAAGAAAGCTACTCAAAGAAGTTGCTTAGCCTGGAAACTAGTTCCCACCTGATTGCGTGGGAATACCCTGAGACAGAAGTGCACTGAAGAGTTGTTCCAACATAAGGGAAGAGGTGGGTCTGGTCTTTTGGACCCTCAAGTTAGTAAGTCATTGGCTCCTGGCTGTCCCTAAGGAGACAACCAAACTCACTTCTGTTTGACCAAGGGCAGTTTTCTGGAGCAGAGGGCAGCTATAATCTCTTTGCAGTCAATACTCATAGCCACTAGGGCCTGGGTGTACCAACATCATGGGGATATTGGCAGGGCCCAACAGCACCCACGATAGATGGGAAAGAAAGAGGGAAGCAAGAAATCACAAAATTACTCTGATATCCCAAACTCCACTTTCTGCAATGGAATGTGCTTGCCTCATCTTAGTGTTTTTCTTTCTTGGGGGTAGGGCTAGTGGGAAGGGAAATGCTGAACTATCCCCTGGGATTAGAGAGTGTGTTCAGCATTTAAATCCAAAGGCTTCTGCGTAGGATCTTTCTGGCAATATAGAATAACAATATGTTTTGCCAGTTGTCAAGTTAGTTTTTAACAGGAAGAATGGTGATGTCTCTGAGACTTAGTCTATATACATTTAGTTACATTACTTTTGTCTGTTTGTAAATCCTGGAGGATTGTTTCCATTTTTCTTAACTTGGATCCAATAACAACTTCCTATAAAGAGGCATTAGATTCCTGCTTATTGTGTAACGTCAGGGTCTCTACAGCTCATAGACTATCAAAGTATTATCTCATTTACAATTGGGAAATCATATACTCTCTAGAGTTTCATTATTAGTTTATAAAATTCCTTAATTTAAAAATTGAGATTCTTAAGCCCCCAGATTATTTAACTTGCTCAAGTCCTAGAATTGATTTTGGTACCGAACAGGATCCTGTGGGGCTCCTCGGCACAAAAGCCTTTCTGTGTCCCCCATTTCTTGATTACAGAATAGGCTTCATTCAGCCTTCATGACTGTCCATGAATTCCAAGGAATAGATTCAAACAGATGGTTAAGAAGGGGAGGGAAAAATGTGGAGACAAGGGAAAAACATTCAAGAACAGTAGTGAAGCCCTGGGGGCAAGGACCTGATTCCTCCTCAAGGGATACCCATAACAATACCTTTGAGCTGTCTTGCAGATACTGAAACCCCCATCACCAGGGGAAAATTAATGGTATGCTGCCCACAAGCTGGTAGAATCCAGACCCATTGGAACCAGAAGGCTGATGATGTTGACTCCCACTTACCTCACCACCAACCAATCCAAAAAATGTCTACAAACTGATCACACCCTCTCTGAACCATTACTATAAAATTTCTCACTACCCCCTCCAGGTCGGGGACATAGTTTCAAGGGCGTTAGCCCTCTGTGGCCCCCTTTACCTGGCAAAGCAAGAAAGACTTCTACTTCACCCAAAACTGTCTCTGAGAATTAATTCATATTGGAGTACAGAGGTCAAATTCGGCTTCAATTTGCTCCAGAGGGATAGGAAACTGTGCAGGAAACTGGGTTCTGTGCTATTGATTTTAAACTGCCAACTGCTACTCACTGTATTATTGTTACCCTAGTGTTCATTTCTTATCAGTGATGACTGTAAGGGCACCCCACCTCTTCACAGTCTTCTTAGAAGAGTGTTTACTTCCCTGGTGGCTCAGATGATAAAGCGTCTGTCTACAATGCAGGAGACCTGGGTTCCATCTCTGGGTTGGGAAGATCCACTGGAGAAGGAAATGGCAATCCACTCCAGTACTATTGCCTGGAAAATCCCATGGACAGAGGAGCCTGGTAGGCTACAATCCATGGGGTCTCAAAGAGTCAGACACGACTGAGCGAATTTACTCACTTTAGCAAGGGAATGTCTCTGCTCCTTCTTCCTTCTACCCATGGAGAAAGGATTATAATCAATTGTTCAGACCATGAAGAACTTCTTAGACCTTGTTTGTGATGGGTGGGAACCACTGTGGGTTGAATGGTCATGTGCTGCCATGTCTGAATATCTTTGACTCCTTTTCTCTTCAAGAGTGGTCATTAGCTAGATCTCGGCTTGCAGCAGGCCATGCATCTTTCTCCCTGCTCATGCACTCTCTAGCTCCTTGGTTTGGATTTTGTATCATGTGGCTGGTCAGAGACTCTGAGAACCCAAGGTTGAGATTCTGATTTAAAGGAGACAGAAGATGTCTTTAGAATTAAAGTTTAAGCTGCATGTTCCAACCCAACTTTATCAGAATTCAATACTGTAGGATTGGGGGCATGGGCATATTAAACAAAAAAAGTGATATTTTGATTCTTTTTTTCATTGTGTATATAATCCCCTTGGGAACTTTGTGGAAGGAAGGGATTTTCTAGGAAAGGGTGAGAAATCCTTGTGTCTTCTGGTCAATATTATCAAATAGTATCAAAATCATTCTCAATATTATTATAATAGTTATTAAATGATGCATATTATGTGCTGAAACATAGAGTTTAGTGATAGATAACCTGCAAACAGATGGGGAAACAGTGGAAACCGTGGCTGACTTTATCTTTCTGGGCTCCAAAATCACTGCAGATGGTGATTGTAGCCATGAAATTAAAAGACACTTACTCCTTGGAAGGAAAGTTATGACCAACCTAGACAGCATATTAAAAAGCAGAGACATTACTTTATCAACAAAGGTCTGTCTAGTCAAGGCTATGTTTTTTCTAGTAGTCATGTATGGATGTGAGAGTTGGACTGTGAAGAAAGCTGAGCGCTGAAGAATTGATGCTTTTGATCTGTGGTGTTGGAGAAGACTCTTGAGAGTCTCTTGGACTGCAAGGAGATCCAACCAGTCCATCCTAAAATAAATCAGTCCTGGGTGTTCATTGGAGGGGCTGATGTTGAAGCTGAAACTCCAATCCTTTGGTCATCTGATGCAAAGAGCTGACTCATTGCAAAAGACTCTGATGCTGGGAAAGATTGAGGGCAGGAGGAGAAGGGGACGACAGAGGATGAGATGGTTGGATGGCATCACCGACTCAGTGGACATGAGTTTGGGTCGGCTCTGGGAGTTGATGATGGACAGGGAGGCCTGGCATGCTGCAGTTCATGGAGTCACAAAGAGTCAGACATGACTGAGTGACTGAACCGAACTGAACCTGTATCTCAGGGCTTCCCTGGTGGCTCAGCGGTAAGGAATCTGTCTGCAGTGCAGGAGCTACAGGAGACACAGGTTCGATCCCTGGGTCAGGAAGATCCCCTGGAGAAGGGCATGGCAACCCATTCCAGTATTCTTGACTAGAGAATCCCATGGACAGAGGAGCCTGGTGGGATACAGTCCATGGGATCGCAAAGAGTCAAACATGACTGAAGGGACTTAGCACGCATGCACGCACAACCTGTATCTCTTTGACACAGCCTATATTACAATGACTAATACAACAAATATTTCAGTACTCGGAATGACGAAGTATATAAAAGGCACTAACGTGTAGTTAGTGATTGGGTCGGGAAGATCCCCTGGAGAAGAAAATGGCAGCCCGCTCCAATATTCTTGCCTGGAAAATTCCATTGACAGAGGAGCCAGGTGGGCTGTTGTCCATGGCATCACAAAGAGTATACACACACACACAAAACACAACATGTAGTACAATTAGCTTCAGGCTCTTCAATTAGAAAGTGGATTCAAATCTACTTAGTGTATCTTACTGGTTCTAAGACTTTGGGCAAGTAATCTACATCTCTTTTTTTTCAGTGTAGAAAATTGAAGCACATTTTATTATTTATAATTCATTTATTTATTCATTTTTGGCTGCACTAAGTCCAAATTGCTGCATGTGGGCTTTCTCTAGTTGCAACAAATCAGGGCTACTCTCTAGTTGCAGTGTGCAGGCTTCTCTTTGCAGTGGCTTCTCTTCTTGCAGAGTACGGGCTCTTGGTTCATGGGTTTCAGTAGTTGCTGCCTGTGGGCTCTAGAGTGTAGGTTCAGTAGTCGTGGTACACAGACTTAGTTGCTCTGTGGCATGTGGGATCCTCACTGACCAGAGATTGAACCTGTGTCACCTGCATTGGCAGGTGGATTCTTAATCACTAGACCACCAGGGAAGAACACTATTGTGAAAATTAAATGATATCATGTACACGTGTAAGTACTTAGCATAAATGTTATCTATCATTACTATGATTCTAAGGGTTGTACGCTTCCAGGCTGGCTTCTCTGGCCTCTATATCATGATTTGAGCATATCTGTACACACTTGGGGGAAATTATGAATTAAAGCATAAACACGGTACTACTGGGAATCCCCTGGGGTACCAGTGGTTAGGACTTCATGCTTCAACTGCTGAGGGCACAGGTTCAATTCTGGTGGGGGGAATAAGATACCATAGCTACATGGCATGACTTAAAAAAATCAATCCGCTTGGTTTTGCCAACTTCACAGAGAAGCAATTGCTCTTATTTTTCTAGATCTCTCAAACTCACTAATTGCCGACCTGGGGTTAGGCACTAGTGAATATGTCTGACCTTGAAAGTCTGTGGATTTCCTCAGTCTTCCCTTATATGGTAATGGTTGATCTCTCTTTCCATTATTTATGAGACAAGAATACTTTGAAGTTGTGTAAGTCCATTTTGAGTCAGTCTGTAAGACAATGCCTGGTTTACTACTGATCAACCTGGATGCTGGAAGCAGATTACGTTTTAAGGACTCCAAAAGACCATTTTCAGTTTGGGAAAAAGTCATCAGTTTATTTTTTTAATTTTAATTTTTTTGCCCCATTGCATGGCATGTAGGATTTTAATTCCCTGTCTAAGGATTAAACTTATGCTCCCTGCAGTGAAAGTGGGAGTATCAATCACTAGACCACCAGGGAAGTCCTAAAAAGTCATCACTCTATTGAAAAATTCAAATTAAACCTTGGGAGAAAAAGGAACCCTAACCAATTCTTTATATAGATCAATGGCTGTCAACTTAATACACAGCCCACAAAAGCTGTTAAATTAATACACAGAATGTTTGCTGAATGGAAATCTACTAATATTTTGAAAATTTTGAGTCATTGAATCACATCAATTAATATATTCAAGTCATCAAAAATGGGGCTTCCCTGGTGGCTCCGCAGTAAAGAATCCACTTGCTCTGCAGGAGCCGCAGGAGATACGGGTTCAGTCCCTGGGTGGGGAAGATTCCCTAGAGGAGGAAATGGCAACTCACTTCAGTATTCTTGCCTGGAGAATTACATGGACAGAGAAGCCTGGCAGGCAACAGTCCATAGTGTCGCAAAGAGTTGGACACAGCTGAAGTGACTTAGCACGCATCAAAAATGCCTTGAGCAAAGAATTTTCTCCCAAAGCAACATGAACAAATCTCAAGTAAGGATAAACTTATTGTTAAATGTCATCTTTTCCAGTCTAATAAAGTTTGTAAATAGCATTTGAAAAAGTCCCCAAAACAATACTATTCGACTTTGAAAGTGGGATTTAGTGAAGCGGTCACTACCTAAAAATTATATGTGGAAACATGCTTCCTCTTATTGTTTAGAATGTTTTTACTGAAACTGTTTTATAGGAAGCTTTTAATGAGATCACCAAGGACATCAGATGTTATGTTTTGCAGCCAGAGAAATCTGAGTTCAAATTTGATGAAGGTTAAGACTTTGGATTCTTCTTAGTTCTTCAGATTAAGTAAAACAGTCCTCAGGTCCCCAATAATTGCACCTAATACTGTATTTGCAGTACCCACTCCAGTGTTCTTGCCTGGGAAGTTTTATGGACAGAAGAACTAGGTGGGCTATATATAGTCCATGAGGTCACAAAGAATTGGACATGACTGAGCATGCACACACAATATTGTACTATTTGGATCATAGAAAAACCAAGAGAATTCTAGAAAAACATCTATTTCTGCTTCCTTAACTATGCCAAAGCCTTTGATGGTGGGGATCACAACAAACTATGGAAAATTCTTAAAGAGAAGGGAATACCAGAGTACCTTACCTGCCTCCTGAGAAACCTGTACACAGGTTAAGAAGCAACAGTTAGAACCAGGCATGGAGCAATGGACTGGTTTCAAATTGGGAAAGGAGTATGCCAAAGCTGAATACCGTCACCCTGCTTTTTTAACTTATATGCAGAGTGCCTCATGTGAAATGTCAGACTGGATGAAGCACAAGCTGGAATCAAGATTGCCAGGAGAATTATCAGTAACCTCAGATATGCAGATGACACTGCCCTTATGGCAGAAAGAGAAGAAGAACTAAAGAGCCTCTTGATGAAAGTGAAAGAGGAGAGTGAAAAAGCTGGCTTAAAGCTCAACATTCAGAAAATGAAGATCATGGCATCCATTCCCATCACTTCAAAGAAAATAGATGGGGAAACAGTGGAAACAGTGACTTTACTCTTTGGGGCTCCAACATCACTGCAGATGGTGACTGCACCTGTGAAATTAAGAGACGCTTGCTCCTTGAAAGAAAAGCTATGACAAACTTAGAGAGCATATTAAAAAGCAGAGACATTATTTTACTGTCAAAGGTCTGTCTAGTCAAAGCTATGGTTTTTCCAGTAGTCATGTATGGATGTGAGAACTGGAACATAAAGAAAGCTGAGCTCCAAAGAATTGATGCTTTTGAACTGTGGTGTTGAAGACTCTTGAGAGTCCCTTAGACTGTAAGGAGATCCAACTAGTCATCCTAAAGGAAATCAATCCTGAACATTCATTAAAAGGACCTATGATGGAGTTGAAGCTCTAATTCTTTAACCACGTTATGCGAAAAACTGACTTATTTGAAAAAAAAAACCCTGATGCTGGGAAAGATTGAGGGCAGGAGGAAAAGCGGAACACAGAGGATGAAATGGTTGGATGGCATCACCAACTTGATGGACATGAGCTTGAGTAAGCTCCAGGAGTTGGACAGGGAAGCCTGACGGGCTGCAGTCCATGGAGCTGAAAAGAGTTGGACATGATAGTGACTGAACAATAAGAATTCACTTAAAACCATTTAGCTCATTAGTATAGTACTAGAATTTAAAACCTGCTTTGGTCAGGCTTCAACTTTGTGGAGCTTCCATTAAGTTAGACTGTATCTAACCTTAAGATAAATTTTGAAGAGCTATATTACAAAGTGAAAAATTAATTTCAAATCCAGCAAAAAAGTAATGTAACTTTTCTATTTAAATTAAATGGTGAATTTATTGTCATGAGTTTACTCTTGTTTGTTTATTCACATGGTTCATACTGATGGTCCACACACATTCCAATCTACAGAAGATATGGTGCTTACATCAATGATGCATTATAGAAAAGGTACTTACTAACTACCTTCTGCATTCACTATCTTCTGCTAGAGAGTTCAGAGAATATAAGGAATCTAAACCATGAGTTATTCTCTCTTTCAAGCAGTTTATAATCAAGTTGTGGGAAAAAAATCTATCCGTACCTAAATGCTAGCAATATAATCAGGTTATTTGTATTTAGTAAGACCAAACAAGACAGATTGAAGAGCAGGAAGACTTCTATTCCCAAAGAGATAGTCCAAAGGATCCAATTCAAATAAATTTAAAAAATTCTGGCCAAAGTATTAAAAGTCATCTTTTAAAATATATCACTGAGCTGGTACAAAAGGAAGGAATTGGCAGAATCATGTTTTGAAACAAAGAGAAAGTGGAAAGTCTGAAAGAAAAAAAAAAGAAGCCTAACACTGGCACTTGTCCTAAGGGTTTTTGTTGAATTCTGGCACTCCAGAGTTCCAGCTTCGATAGAAGCGTTAAGGTGAATGGTCTCAGAAAGCTGCTATAGATCTATGGGTCTATCCTGAGCCCATATCAACTGTTGTCCCCAGAGTCAGGGAAAAGGTAGGAAAAAAGTAGGAGAAAAGGTAGATTTCAAAGCAACATACACAGTCTGATAAAAGCTTTCTTTGTAAGATACATATTACATATGAGAAATACACCAAAACGTTTATCCCCACACAAGGAAGCCATGGGTGATTTTTATTTTCTCTTTATATTGTGTATTTTCCCAGGATTCTGCAGTAAAGTTGTATTGCCTTTATAACCTAAAATACTTGTTTGGGACTTCTTAACTTTCTACTTGGATTGTATCAATAGAAGGCTAGAAAGATCATAGGTTCCCCACACACAACAGCAAAATGATAAATAAGCCAGACAACCTGCACATTCACAACTTTTACTGACCCATCTGAAAACTGAGTTCACAGAGACATCAAGGAGAGACAAGACATAAACCCTATTCATCTGGTTAAATAAGAACGTAGGTAGAGTTATTAAGTCAGTAAGGCAAAATGAAGGCTAAATACAGAAACCTCTGGGAAGGCAGATATATCAAAATATCAAAATCCCTTTGATTTTTTACCCACTTGCAGTCTGTTCACCACAGAGCTTGCAGGTTGGTAAGGGGCCTGAGAAAGGGTCTCTCATGGCCTAAGCCAGAAGTCTCAGGGAATAACAATCTCTTTGGAAAAGGCACACAACCTCATCCAAAGCCTGTCTACTGAGAAAAAAAAAATTTTTTTTTAATATGTGTTCAGTTCAGTCACTCAGTCGTGTCTGACTCTTTGCGACCTCATGAATTGCAGCACGCCAGCCCTCCCTGTCCACCACCAACTCCTGGAGTTCACCCAAAACTATGTCCATTGAGTCGGTGATGCCATCCAGCCATCTCATCCTCTGTCATCCCCTTCTCCTCCTGCCCCCAATCCCTCCCAGCATCAGAGACTTTTCCAGTGAGTCAACTCTTCGCATGAGGTGGCCAAAGTACTGGAGTTTCAGTTTTAGCATTATTCCTTCCAAAGAACACCCAGGACTGATCTCCTTTAGAATGGACTGGTTGGATCTCCTTGCAGTCCAAGGGACTCTCAAGAGTCTTCTCCAACACCACAGTTCAAAAGCATCAATTCTTCGGTGCTCAGCTTTCTTCACAGTCCAACTCTCACATCCATACATGACCACAGGAAAAACCATAGCCTTGACTAGACGGACCTTAGTCGGCAAAGTAATGTCTCTGCTTTTGAATATGCTCTCCAGGTTGGTCATAATTTTCCTTCCAAGGAGTAAGCGTCTTTTAATTTCATGGCTGCAGTCACCATCTGCAGTGATTTTGGAGCCCCCAAAAATAAAGTCTGACACTGTTTCCACTGTTTCCCCATCTATTTCCCATGACGTGATGGGACCAGATGCCATGATCTTCGTTTTCTGAATGTTGAGCTTTAAGCCAACTTTTTCACTCTCCTCTTTCACTTTCATCAAGAGGCTTTTCTGTTAATATGTGTACTTGTGGAAAAAAGTGCAGAAAATACTGTCATTTTGAGGATACTACTGAAAAGCTAACGCTGTTAGAGAGAAGTGAACAGAGAACAAGCAAAAAACAGAAACAACCTCTTGCTCTAAGGGAAGAGCATGAACAAAGTGCTGGACCCAGAACTACAGCCAAGAGAGGGATGAGGTGCTGAGAAGGCCACACCTCCAAGAAACAAGGACATGGAACCTTACTAAATAAGACTGAGAACTACTCAGATCAGCAGAGAAAGTGCCCCACCTCTAGACTAACAAATATCAAGTAAGAAGTTTCAACTGAAAAATTAAATGCACAACCTAAAGGTTCAGAGTTGTATTTTATTCAGAGTAAATTTTTAGGACTTAAGCCTGGGAGGCAGCATCTCAAGTAACCCTGAGAGAACTGGAGTTGAGGAGATGAGGAGGGAGCCAGGTTATACAGAAGTTTTGCAGCAAAGGGCAGGTAGTCTGAATATCAAAACATAACTGTTAATTAAAGAAAACCAGATATCCCAAGTTAAGGAATTTAGTGCCTTGCTGTATATGGGAAGATAGAAGAGTCTAGGCCAAATGAAATCATTCTTTTGATGTGCACATCCGCTCTCTGGGGCCAGCATCCTGTGTGTTCACTTCCTGAGCTCCTCGGGGCTCACTGTCAGAGGAGTTGTGCTCTGATGGCTGCTGTGTGCTTGTTCTATCGCTTCCCACTCTGTGATCCTGTGGACCATAGTCCATCAGGCTTCTCTGTCCATGGGATTGCCCAGGCAAGAATGACGGAGTGGGTTGCCATTTCCTTCTCCAGAGGATCTTCCCGACCTAGAGATTGAACCCGCATCTCCTGCATCTCCTGTATTGCAGGCCGATTCTTTACCATTGAGACCTGGGAAGCCTAGATGGCAGGTATTTTTTCCTGAGTTCCCTCGGGGCTCACTAGCTCACCATAGGCAGTGGCTGCAACTGCTGATAACTGTGAACATCTTTTGTTTACTGATACAGCAGGCAGTATTCTATTTCTCAGAATAAGTGGTAAGAGTTTCAAAACCATGCAGACCTTCTCTCTGAAGTATTGTTTGCACAGTGACTTAAACCTGAGGGTAGAGAAAAATTGAGAAAAAAAGATGCTGCTACCAGTCCATCCTAAAGGAAATCAGTCCTGAATATTCATTGAAAGGACTGATGCTGAAGCTGAAACTCCAATACTTTGGCCACCTGATGTGAAGAACTGACTCACTGGAAAAGACCCCGATGCTGGGAAGGATTGAAGGCAGGAGGGGAAGGGAACTAAAGAGGATTAGATGGTTGGATGGCATCACCAACTCAATGGACATGAGTTTGAGTAGGCTCCAGGAGTTGGTGATGGACAGGGAAGTCCATCTTCCTGACCCAGGGATCGAACCTGGGTCTCCCACTTTGTAGGCAGACGCTTTTACCGTCTGAGCCACCATGTGTCAACTAAATGCCAGCTGTTCTGAGTGGACTGGAGTCACTTCTGTGTAAGATCCCCCTCAGATCTGGGAGGGTGCTCTTCAGCAATCTCAGCTAGTGAAATGCTTGTATGATGTCCTACCTGGCTTTCACCTTTTCCCCCAGGTGTAGGCTCAAATGGAGGTTGTGCAGGAACCAGGACCCAGGACCCAGTGTGCAGGTCTGGCGCTGCTTCCCCTCACCCCACCCTGTACAGGATCCGGAGAGGCGCCCAAATCTGGGGCTGGAATGGGTTTATAAGTGACGATGATACAGGTGAGGGGAGCTAACAGATTCAGCAGCCTCACTCTCATGTGAAGGTAAGATTTCTACCTTCTATCAGACCCATCTCACAGCTCCTTTGATTTTCCTCTTGTTTTACACACACCAATTTAATAAAAACAAGTTTTTCTTGAATTAGCATGGGGGTCTGAAGGTAGACATAAAATATCTCAAATTTTCAGTCAAATATTAGTAACAGATGGTAGTTAATGTCTTTAAAATTTTCTTAATGATAGCAGCTTGTATTTATCATACATTTATTTATTTTTTACTTTATTTTATTTTTATATCTTTTGACTGCACCACATAGCATGTGGGATCTTAGTTCCCTGACCAGGGATCAAACCTGCACCTCCTGCATTGGTAACATGGAGTTTTAGTGTCCGGATCACCAGCGATATCCCTATAATGAAATTATTTTTAATCAAAATATTTCTGTGAGACAGAAGATAGTCTTGACTACTTTTATAGGAGAAGTTAGCCATGGAGAGTTTCACTGACTTATACACGCCCAGATCCTTCAGCTATAAATTGCAACATTAAAGTCAAGAGAATTCAAACATTGTGTAGTATTTGTTTTCCTCATCTCAAGGTCATTACAAAATCTTCATTATCTGGAGATGAATACTTTCTCCTCCCTTTGTCTTTCCTTGTCTCTTTCTTTAACAAAATTCCTTCTAGAATAATCCATATTCAAAACTAGATGGTGATCAGTTTTGACATCTGATTTTCTCTGGAGAGCATTTCATTTCTAGTGTACAATGTTTTGAAACGTACTCATTCAATTATTTAAATAACCAGTTACAAAATGAAACAGTCAAGTTACTCAAGTACTGTGACACAGGAAAATTCAATCAATATAAGCTCTCCTATGTACAAGTGTTAAATGACTATTTTATAACCTTTGTTACAACCACCACCATTATAGCACCAGCACTTCTTTATAACACCTTAAAAAGCTTGCCTGTTTCCATGAATGGTATTATAAATATATTTCTTTATTCTACTCTCATTATAAAGGGGAGGTCAATGGTCTAAAGGGTGGTTTCCTATTATGAGAGGATGAAAAGTAAAATCAATAAATCTCCTCCAGATCATAAATGTTGCTACAGTCTGGCAAGGTTGAGAAAATTATGAGCCTCACCTCATGGTGTCTGGATATGGTAGCCTGTAAATTTCTACATACATATGTATGTAGTTATGTATATACTTGCTGCTGGGCCTTTCCTAGAATTTTCTTAGAAATGTAGTAGAATTTTGTTCAGTATTGGTTCTAGGAATATTGAGGAAAATGTTGGTAGAATACATCCCTATACAAAAGAAGATAAGACATTAATTTATTTGGGAAATGTTGCTAAGATTATAAAATTTTTTCCTCCTTTGGCTTCATTACTTTGATCAGGAAACTAAAATAGGAAATCGTTTGCTTCTTCCTCCGTTCAATAAATTATGAATATTGATATTAACTGGCAAAGCTTTTGCCTGGTACAAATCTTCTCATTGAGTGGTGATAATTCTAATAGTTCCACCAAAATAAGAGAGATCATCAGAAATAGAATAAATTTGCTCAATAGAAGACACTATATAATAAATTATTATGCAGTCCAGCATGAAGTTTTAGGCTGTGTTGCTTAGTGATTAAGTGCAAGGACAATGAAAATAGATTGTCCATTCAATTCCTACCTCTGTCATGTAAGAGCAGTGTGACCTTGAATAAGATACTTAACCTCTCTATGCTTCATTTTCATTTATAAACTGGGGAAAATGAAAACTTCTACTTAGATGTTGTGAGGATTAAATTGGTTAATACCTATAAAGAGCTTATGTATTCAATACTTAATGAGCACTATATATGTGTTGGTTATAGCAACCTTACAAGTAACCCAAATACCAATGAAAGAATGGATTTTAAATGCATTCTCTGAATTTATCTAAAGCAGAACATGGCAACTTATTTTGAAATTGATTTCAGGAATCTGAGGGGCTCACTGTAATAAAAAGAGAGTATGCTTGATGTTTTTCTGGATGCTGAGCCTATTGCAGTGTGTGTGTGTGTGTGTGTGTGTGTGTGTGTGTGTATATCAGGTAGTAATACATATATAACATATGAGGTAGTAAGTGCCAAGGAAAAAAAAATCAAGCAGATTAGAGGACAAAGAGTGATAGGGAGGTATAAATTGGGATCAGGAAAAAACACAGAAGCAGATTCACTACCTAAAAACATACCAATTTTTACTGAGCCCCATATTTTTATATCCCCTTAATTAAGCCTCACACATACACAGAAATTGGGGATTCACAGAATTTTCAACATGTTCATTATATAGGACTTTTACTGTTGCAGTGTGTTATTACAACTGTTTATTTCCCCCAGAAATATATTAAGAATATATTAATATATTAAGAACACAACCTGCTCTATTCTCCACCACATTTTTCAAAGGCATGGAGGTAATTTCAGAATTTATTTCTGGTAAACCTGGGGTGTGCTCAGGCATTGTGATTTGCTAAAGTGGATTGAGCAGCAGAACCAAGAAAGCCAAGGCGAAGCTGGGTGACTGAAATTGGGACATGTCCTGCTGAAACATTCTTGTCCATGTAAGTGCCTGTTAGGAGGAAGTTACCATGGAGTCCAGTATCAGAAGGTAGGCAAATAGGGACTTCCTTGGCAGTTCAAATGATTAAGACCCCATGCTTCCACCGCTAGGGGCGTGGGTTCAATCACTGGTCAGGAAACTAAGATCCTGCATGTGGCCTGGTGTGGCCAAAAAAAAAAAAAAAAAGTAGATAAATGGTCCAGAAATTGAACACACAGATTTTGGGGTGTGGAAACTGATGATAAGCTTAATTTGGGGGCAATTCAGGTACTAGCTGGAAAAACCAAGGAGTGAACCAAAATTAGCTTAATAGCCAAAGGACAAATAGAAGTGAGAGGTCAAAGCAATATAGCCAATCTTTCTCTCTCAACCAGCCAAATACCTCATTTCAGTGGCTGACAGTTAACGTTTCTGGGCTTTGGTTCTTTTCCCCCAACTTTCTCCCCCTTTTCTTGGCAAGAAAAATAAGTCTTCTCTAGGACGACATAGTTGGCAATTAGGAATGTGCAGGCAACATCTCATGGGGACTTTTCAGAAGATTATCCATTTTAAGAAATTATTCTCAAATTGCTCTATCCATTTCAAGGAGTGAAGAGTCATTTGGGAATGTATTTGATCATCAGGATTTTTTTCCCCCCTGGTGCTTTGTGTTTAGGATGAATAAAAGTTCATGGAAAATGTATTAATGTTGACAGTGCACTGTGAACTTCAGTGTTCAGCAAGGTGAGCTGGCAAAATACTCTTCAACTGGAAAGAGAACTAGGACAATGGAACTAACCTATCACATCACTTCTCCATGAAGACTCTCCTGGGAGAGCCTTTGTCAAAACCCGTTTGTCATGTGCTCCGGGCTCTTTGATGGTTTTCTTTCTTAGCTTTGGACTCCAGGCACATATTCAAGATATAACTTAACTCTACTACATAACATCTGCCTTGGGGTTTTAAAACCACAAAGCAAGCACATTTAATGATTCAAAGTTCACAGCTTTATCAACACCAACAACTGTTCACGATCAGAGTCAACATGCCATCACCACATGTTATTGACGTGATTGTGAGTGGTGTTGATGATTACCACATTCACATGGTACCTTCCCCAATGATCTGTTTTTCAAACGCTAATTAATGAATCCTCTCTGGACCTGTGTGAAGAAATACTATAGCACTTGAGTTGGTTGGTTTTACAGGCAGGCGTGTTAAATGACTCTGCTAACTTTCTCCACTCACCACTCTTGTTATCTTTCAACTCTCTCCATGGCCCCCACCTCATGGGCTTCCTGAGGCTAAGAGTATCTAATGTCAGAAGAAAAAAGCACATGCAGTTCGACATTCAGATGCAGCATTTCTGAAAATCGTGATCACAGAATAATGAAATGCTCTGCACAAAGATCTGTCAAATGAGCTTGTGGATAATGCAGCCTGTAATCCTCCTTGGGGATTTATAACTAACATGACCATATGAAAGGTTCTGGGTATTTCTGCAGCTTTGTGACCCGCTCACTCGACATGCCCAGTGCTGCCTTCTGTGCAAGCTGTGACTGGTTATTCTGAGTCCCTTCTGTGTGCTTTGCTTGAACTGGCATGTGAGGGGGGAGCCCGCCACAACTCTGCCCTGAGACAGTGTACTCCCACGGGTCTTCCTGCCTCCACTCCAGCCTCCACAGATAGCCTTCCAAATCTGTACTGCCTAATACTTGGCCACTAGCTTTGATATCCAAGTAGAGATGTGGTGTCAGGGTGAAACATGTACGAGATTCTGAAGACTTGGTATGAGAAAAATACTGTAAACTATCTCAATAATTTTATACTAAAAAAAAATAAAGCCTCCAAATATTTCTACAGCATGGGTCTTTTCTCACTTAAAGTTGGGATTTCAGGAGAAGGATGAAGGTATTTTTAAAAAATGGAGAAGTGGGAAGCAATAAAGTAGGATAGATGATAATTATGCTTTATTTATTAATTTTTTTTTGGCTATGCCACACAGGATCTTAGCTCCCTAATCAGCTGGTGAATCTGTGCCCCCTGCATTGGAAGCTCAGAGTCTTAACCACCAGGGAAGTCCCAATTATTATGCTTCAAATGACAGGCAATTGCAAGTGAAATGCAAATACTCAACTGAAATCCACTGGTATTTGAAAATACTTAAAGTAGTTTTCCACTGGAGAATATGAAAGCCTTGCATGGGGAAGTGATATGAAGTCTGCTTCTGACTCTGACACTAATTAATTGAATGGCATTGAGTAAATAATTTAATCTCTCTGGGATTCCCTTTCCTCATGTTAACTCATTTCTGGAATTTTTTTTTTTTTTTTTCAAAAAGATACTTATGATAGTTGAAAGCATTTTAAATTTGTTGTAATGGTCTTATATGACCTTTAGTTTTATATGGAAGTAGGTAAGGCTCTAATGAATAAAATATATTTATTATCATGTTGAAATTTTAAAAAACCAAAAAGGCACCTTAGGAAAGCACTGTGCTAACATTTCCCTTAATGACTTTATCACAATCTGGATTGTAGCCCTCAAGTTTGCAGTTACAGAAAATTGTGGGTGAGTCTCCTTTCAGAAGCATGCTCAAATTCACAGACCCTACCCTACAGGGGTGAGTATATAAATACAGTGCTAACATTATTTTACAGTATCTGTAAGCACCTCTAGCAGCTCTGTTAGTGGGTTCTTTTCTGACAACGTCTGAGAGGCAAGCCATGTCTTCATGAGAACAGGTCTTGGAATCCATGGAATCAGAAGACATGGGGTTTGTTTGTAACTCAGATGTTTGGCAGCAAGGAACCATGATTGCCCCAAAGAGTAACTTAATCTTGGAATTGGCTAAGTCACATCCTGAAACCCCCATGTATATGCACCTCTGTAATCTCATCTACTGAGTTTCCATGACTGCCCAATGCCTTTGTTGACCCTCCTTTTTAAAATGAGGTCTTGTGACGGAGAAAAACAAACATGATTCCATATTGGATCTGTTTCCTTGGTTCTAACCTTTGTGCTCTGTTCCCTGTGCTTAGCCATGCTAGCTCTGCGCCTTTTGTAAAAGAATGCTGCCTATAGTCTGAAATACACAGGAGAGCCCACTCTCAAGGCTCTGCTTCCCTGCTTTGATGTTTAAAGGTATAACACTTTTCATTCATATGGTTATTACAAAATTGCAGAACAGAGAATAACATTTGCCTTGTTGGAGGCTTATAGGAACAGGTGACCAAACCCATGGAGCTGAAAGAACTAAAGATTATCACCTCCTCTCTGGGATCTGGCCAACACAAAAAGGACAACAAACAGCCACACATCCTCCCCTTCTAATGTAAAAGAAGTCTAACTCTGTAAGGTGACTCTTCGGCATACTAGTTCATCATCTTCTTGGTCTTCTGGCTTCCAGAATAAAGTCACTCTTCCAAGCCACAGCATCTCATCTCTTGATTTGTTGGCCTGTCATGCAGCTAGCAGCATGAGCTTGGACTTGGTAACAGCCTCGCCCTGGTTCTGGTCTGGAAGACAGTCTATCCTCCTTAAAGTCATCTTTTTTGTTTGTTTCTTTTTTAATATCACTAACTCTTCTATTATTCTTTTGTTTTACAGTTTAACTCTCAGAAGACAACTCTACCTCCCTCCTTCATAGGTAAGAGGAGATGGGGGTGTTATCATTACCTTCATGTGTTAATTGTACAGAAATTAACATTTGCTATTTTCTGGAGGGAAATAATTAAAGGACTTTATAAATTCCGAATTCTTCACTTGTCTCATGTTTAAATATGATTAACTATGTAAAGGGCTTTGCTTCAGGTACATAGTGTTTGTTCAAAGTCAAACTGAGAAAGAAAACAAGATACAAATAAGCAAAGAAGAACCACCAGCAGGGATTTGAAGTTTAAAGGAATAAATTCTTTGACCAGTTTTGCTTACTATTTTCAAAGAGACCAGAAGTAAATAAGACATTTTTCTGGTCTTATCATTAAACTAAGAATAATATCTACTCTACTGATATATTCTAAGGGACAAATGAAATAGTGTACAACACATCTGTATGCTTTATAGCTAGTAAAGTGTTTTTCAAGTGTAAGATGTGTTACAGTTTTTAAATTTAAAAGTTTTAAAATATGTAGCTTATTTAAGATTTTGCCACTCAAAAATGTAAGCATCATGCAAAAACATTTAAATTGTAGATGGTGTTGTAAAGTTGCAGGTGGCAAGAAAAACCAGTTTATGTTAGACCAATCCATTTTATCCCATGCATAGTTATTTGTAATATCAAATCAACATCAAGACCTGAGTTGGTCTTTCTGGTAAACTCTTAACAGGAGGGTGAAAACAAGTGAACTATGCTGTCTGTGGGAGGCCTTGTTATTAGACTGTGATGGATGTGGCTGTTAAACATTTAGGCAAAATAGATTTGCAGCTTTCAGTGCCATAGGGAGCAGCTTTCTCTGTGTCCTTACCCAGTCAAGTGATACAAAGCAAACTTGGCTGCTGAATAATTTCATGTAATTGTACCCTAGAGAACTGAAAATATACAGGAAGAAGGTCTTTTGTGTACAAGTACCCATTTAAGAAACTACAATGGAAAATGAATACATCTGTTGGTGAAGGCTTACCTGCAATTATCTTTAGCTGAATTTCCAAATGTTGAACAGGAGGGAAATTCCTTGGGTAGAAAAATATCCCTGGTTAACTTCAGTAGCTACTCATTACTCCTTAAATGTTCTTACCAGGCCAACTGAGAAAAAGAGAAACCTCTTTTCTGAAAATGTTACCTGCAAAGTACAAGGGCAGGTTGGCTGCTCTGTGTAGGCAACAGTTCCTCCAACGGGCCTTGTGACTTTGTTGATGGGATAGTCTCACTCCTTCACCTGTCTAATCCCATCCTTGGCATGTGTTTCCTTTGGTGGAACCCACTGTTTCAATCTTCTAACTGGAGTGGGAGACAGTTTCAGGTGGGCAATTAGGATTTTCTTTTTTAAGAGAGGTATTAAATCTTGGCTGCCATTCATGTCACATAATACTGTGCTTTACAGCCACTCGTTAGTCCTGCACAGTAGACCAAGGGAGTGATCCAAGGTATTGCCCTCATGAGATAGCTGAGAAGAAACGAAATAGTAAAGAAGTTATTCCCCGCCACCCTCTCTGTCAAGGTAGAAGTGGAACTAACTAGTTGTACTTTCTCAGGAACTGAGAACCAAGGCTTTAGACAACTAAATAAACACTTAAATGCTCACAGAGAGAACTGGCCTTCACCTCCTCTCTCATCCGGCTCTCTCCCAGAACACTTGCTGGAGCCTCTCCCAGCCTTTGCACAGTCGGTCCTTGTGAAATTTCCAGGGAATGCCTCATCTCTCACTGCTGTATCTGGCTCCATTCCCCGAGTGGATGCCAAGATTCTTTGCTTATCCTCATTTCATTGTTGCTGATTTCTCTTTCTTCCCCCTGATCCTACCTTTGGAGGGCTGTGGGAATCGCCTCATCTTTTATCCTCTATGTTCCCTTTCTGCCATATTGCCTCATCATTGCTTGCTATATCCCTTTTTGTTTAAAAATTTTTATTGGAGTATAGTTGCTTTACAATGTTGTACTAATTTTTGCTGTATAGCAAAGTGAATCAGCTATTAGTATAGGTATACCCTTTCTTTTTGGATTTTCTTCCCATTTAGGTCACCACAGAACATTGAGTAAAGTTCCCTGTGCTCTATAGTAGGTTCTCTGTTTTATAAACAGTAGTGTATATATATCAAGCCCAGTCTGCCAATTCATCCCATCCACTTTTTCCCCCTTGATATCTGTATGTTTGTTTTCTATGTCAGTGTTTCTACTTCTGCTTTGTAAATAGGATCTTCTATATCAATTTTTCAGATTTCATATATATGCATTAATATATAGTATTTGTTTTTCTTCTGACTTCACTCTGTATAAAAGTCTCTAGGTACATTCACATCTCTACAAATGACCCAGTTTCACTGTTTTTAATGGCTGAGTAACATTCCACTATATATATATATATATATCTATATCTATATCAGTTCAGTTACTCAGTTGTGTCTGATCCTTTGTGACCCCATGAACCACAGCATGCCAGGTCTCCCTGTCCATCACCAATTCCCAGAGTCTACCCAAACCCATGTCCATCGAGTCAGTGATGTCATCCAACCATCTCATCTTCTGTCGTCCCCTGCTCCTCCTGCCCTCAATCTTTCCCAGCATCAGGGTCTTTTCAAATGAGTCAGTTCTTCACATCAGGTGGTCAAAGTATTGGAGTTTCAGCTTTAGCATCAGTCCTTCCAATGAACACCCAGGACTGATCTCCTTTAGGATGGACTGGTTGGATCTCCTTGCAGTCCAAGGGACTCTTAAGAGTCTTCTCCAACATCACAGTTCAAAAGCATCAATTCTTCAGCACTCAGCTTTCTTTATAGTCCACTTTCACATCCATACATGACCACTGGAAAAACCATAGTCTCACTAGACAGACCTTTGTTGGCAAAGTTACGTCTCTGCTTTTTAATACACTGTCTTGGTTGGCCATAACTTTCCTTCCAAGGAGTAAGTGTCTTTATATGTACCCCATCTTTTTTATCCATTACTCTGTTGATGGACATTTACACTGTTTCCATGGCTGTATCTCTTCTTAATAACTATATCCAACTATCTTCTGCCTTTCTTGCCTCTCTCCTCAGAACTCTTCAGTGGTTTCAGTGTTTCAGACAGACTCCTTTGCATCCATTTAGCACAACCACTTTTCATTAGCCATCAGAAGAACTGATGTCAGAATAAGTACATCAAAGGAGCTACCAAAAAAATTGATGTGAAACTGAAATGCCACAATTAAAGAATGGCTAAATGTAGGATACCTTTACTCCGTGGAAATATTTTAAGTGACCATAATAAAGATAATAGAGAAATATGAAAAAATAGTTTTGATAAAATATTAAATGAAAAAATACAATGAAATGTGTTCTTTTTATTATAGTTCAATTTAAGTGTATGTCTATGGATGAAGACTGAAATAGAATATGTAAAACAAAAACAAGGATAAGAGGTTTATGGAAGCTTCCTGATGGAAGAGACTGACTGAGGGGGAAGCTTGTTCTTGTTCTGATGTGCCATGCTCCATAAATCTTTAATCCAATTTTCTGTTGATGGGCGGGGCTGTGTTCCCTCTCTATTGTTTGACCTAAGGCCATGACTGCAGCCATGAAATTAAAAGATGCTTACTCCTTGGAAGGAACGTTATGACCAACCTAGACAGCCTATTAAAAAGCAGGGACATTACTTTGTCCACAAAGGTCCGTCTAGTCAAGGCTATGGTTTTTCCAGTAGTCATGTATGAATGTGAGAGTTGGACTATAAAGAAAACTAAGCACAGAAGAATTGATGCTTTTGAACTGTGGTGTTGGAGAAGACTCTTGAGAGTCCCTTGGACTGCAACGAAATCCAAACAGCCCATCCTAAAACAGATCAGTCCTGGGTGTTCGTTGGAAGGACTAATGTTGAAACTGAAACTCCAATCCTTTGGCCACCTGATTGCAAAGAGCCAACTCATCTGAAAAGACCCTGATGCTGGGAAAGATTGAGGGCAGGAGGAGAAGGGGACGACAGAGGATGAGGTGGTTGGATGGCATCACTGACTCAATGGACATGGGTTTGGGTAGACTCTGGGAATTGGTGATGGACGGGAAGCCTGGCATGCTGCGGTTCATGGGGTCGCAAAGAGTCAGACACGACTGAGTGACTGAACTAAACTGAACTGATGGTGGAAGTAACGAAGATAATGGAAAACTCCTTCAAAAGGTCCATGCACACACTGCTGCACTCAAGCCCCTGAACTTGCAACAGACTGCTGACCCATGCCTCTGCTTGAGACTCTTGGACACTCATGGGCAAGTCTGGGTCATTCTCTTATGGGGTCACTGCTCCTTTCTCCTGGGTCATGGTGTGCACAAGCTTTTGTTTGTGCCCTCCAAAGTCTGTTTCCCCAGTCCTGTGTAAGTCTGGTAGCTCTATGGTGGGGTTAATGGTGACCTCCTCCAAGAGGGCTTATACTATAACCAGGTCTGCTGCACCCAGAGCCCCTGCCCCTGTGGCAGGCCACTGTTGACCCATACCTCCATAGGAGACACTCATATACAGTTCTGGCTCAATCTCTGTGGGGTCTCTGGGTCCTGGTGCACACAAGTTTTGTTTGAGCTTACTGAGCATCTGTGGCAGGTACAGGGTTTGATTCTAAACATGATTTTGCCCTTCTACCATCTTGCTGGGGCTTCTCCTTTGCCCTTGGATGTGGGGTATCTTTTTTTGGTGAGATCCAACATTCTCCTGTCGATGACTGTTCAGCAGCGAATTGTAATTTTGGAGTCCCCACAGGAGAAGATGAATGCACATCCTTCTACTCCATCACCTTTTATGTAAGACATTTTAGGAATCAGTGAACTAAAATGGACTGCAATGGGTGAATTTAAATCAGATGACCATTTTATCTACTACTGTGGGCAAGAATCTCTTAGAAGAAATGAAATAGCCATCACAGTCAACAATAGAGTCTGAAATGCAGTACCTGAATGCAGTCTCAAAAATGACAGAATGATCTCTCTTCGTTTGCAAGGCAAACCATTCAATATCATGGTAATCCCCATGGTATTCCTGGTATGCCCCAACCAGGAATGCTGGAGAAGTTGAATTTGAACAGTTCTATGAAGACCCACAAGACCTTTTAAAACTAACACCTGCCAAAAATGTCTTTTTATTTATAGGGGACTGGAATGCAAAAGTGGGAAGTCAAGAAATACCTGGAGTAACAGGCAAATTTGGCCTTGGAGTACAAAACAAAGCAGGTCAAGGCTAACAGAGTTTTGCACTGGTCATAGCAAACACCATCTTCCAACAACACAAGAGAAGACTCTACACATGGACATCACCAACGGTCAATGCTGAAATCAGATTGATTATATTCTTTGCAGCCAAAGGTGGAGAAGCTCTATACAGTCAGCAAAAACAAGACCGGGAGCGGACTGTGGCTCAGATCATGAACTCCTTATTGCCAAATTCAGACTTAGATTGAAGAAAATAGGGAAAACCACTAGACCATTTAGATATGACTTAAATCAAATCCCTTATGGTTATGCAGTGGAAGTGAGAAATAGATTCAAGGGATTATATCTGATAGACAGAGTTCCTGAAGAACCATGGACAGAGGTTCATAATATTGTACAGGAGGCAGGGATTAAGACCATCCCCAAGAAAAAGAAAAGCAAAAAGGCAAAATGGTTGTCTGAGGAGGCCTTACAAATAGCTGAGAAAAGAAGAGAAGACAAAGGCAAAGGAGAAAAGGAAAGATATACCCATTTAAATGCAGAGTTCCAAAGAATAGCAAGGAGAAATAAGAAAGCCCCCCTCAGTGATCAATGCAAAGAAATAGAGGAAAACAATAGAATGGGAAAGACTAGAGATCTCTTCAAGAAAATTAGAGATACCAAGGGAACATTTTATGCAAAGATGGCGACAATGAAGGATAGAAATGGTATGGACCTATCAGAAGCAGAAGACATTAAGAAAAGGTTGCAAGAATACACACAAGAACTATACAAAAACAATCTCCATGACCCAGATAACCATGATGGTGTGATCACTCACCTACAACCAGACATCCTGGAATGTGAAGTCAAGTGGGCCTTAGGAAGCATCACTATGAACAAAGCTAGTGGAGGTGATAGAATTCCAGTTGAGCTATTTCAAATCCTAAAAGATGATGCTGTGAAAGTGCTGCATTCAAAATGCCAGCAAATTTGGAAAACTCAGCAATGGCCACAGGACTGGAAAAGTTCAGATTTCATTCCAACCCCAAAGAAAGGCAATGTCGAAGAATGTTTAAACTACCACACAATTGCACACATCTCACAGGCTAGCAAAGTAATGCTCAAAATTCTCCAAACCAGTCTTCAACAGTACATGAACCATGAACTTCCAGATGTTCAAGCTGGATTTAGAAAAGGCAGAAGAACCAGAGATCAAATTGCCAACATCCATTGGATCATCGAAAAAGAAAGAGAGTTCCAAAAAAGCATCTACTTCTGCTTTATTGACTATGCCAAAGCCTTTGACTGTGTGGATCACAGCTAACTGTGGAAAATTCTTAAGAGATGGAAACCAGACCACATGACCTACTTCCTGAGAAATCTGTATGCAGGTCAAGAAGCAATAGTTAGAACTGGATATGGAACAACAGACTAGTTCTAAATCGGGAAAGGAGTATATTAAGGCTGTATTTTGTCACCCTGCTTATTTAACTCATATGCATAGTATATCATGTGAAATTCTGGGCTGGATGAAGCACAAGCTGCAATCAAGATTGTCAGGAGAATTATCAGTAACCTCAGATATGTAGATGACACCACCCTTATGGCAGAAAGTGAAGAAGAATTCAACAACCTCTTGATGAACGTGAAAGAGGAGTGTGAAAAAGCTGCCTTGAAACAACATTCCCAAAACAAAGATCATGGCATCTGGTCCCATCACTTCATGGCAAATAGATGAGGAAACAATGGAAACAGCGAGAGGCTTTATTTTGGGAGTCTCCAATATCACTGTAGATGGTGACTGCAGCCATGAAATTAAAAGGCACTTGCTTCTTGAAAGAAAAGCTATGACCAACCTAGACAGCATATTAAAAAGCAGAGACATTACTTTGTTAACAAAGGTCCATCTAGTCAAAGCTATGGTTTTTCCAGTAGTCAAGCATGGATGTGAGAGTTGGACTGTAAAGAAAGCTGAGCACCGAAGAACTGATGCTTTTGAACTGTGGTGCTGAAGAAGACTCTTGAGAGTCCCTTGGACTGTAAGGAGATCCAACCTGTCCATCCTAAAGAAGATCAGTCCTGAATATTCATTGGAAGGACTGATGTTGAAGCTGAAACTCCAATACTTTGTCAGCCTGATTTGAAGAACTGACTCATTGGAAAAGACTCTGATGCTGGATAAGATTGAAGGTGGGAGGAGAAGGGGACAACAAAGGATGAGATGGTTAGATGACATCACTGACTCGATGGATATGAGTTTGGGTAAGCTCTGGGAGTTGGTGATGGACAGGGAAGCCTGGCATGCTGCAGTCCATGGGGTCACAAAGAGTCAGACTTAACTGAGTGACTAGACTGAACTGAAAACAAGAATACAGATGATTTGGATGATGAGATTATCAGAACTTTCAAATGTAAAACATTTCTGTAAAGATGTCATGCTCTTTTTATAATAATCCTCACTTTTTATGCAGTCTCTGATTTATCCCTTTTCTCCCCAATCCAGATGATTGCTACTTTTAGTAACATGTCTCTTTCAGTGTTAGACTGAGATCACTTTCTTTCAGTTTAGAATTTGGAAGATCTAGAAATTCCATCTTGAAGGAAAATGATGATCAGGATACAAAATGAATTGCCATAAGGAAAAGGTTATCACTTAGGTTAAATTTATGAATAGCATTTCTAATCAGTTCTCATTCTTTTAATAATTTAGACTGTAGATTTTTTAACTTGTCAAATTTAAAAGTTAACTAGAAAGAAAATCTCTTCCTCTTCGTTGCCTTTTTCTTCATATACTCTGTAAATGAAGGGAATCCCAGGAACATCGAAAAGACAGTGGGAACACTCCTCTCTAAGGAAAAAGATGCTCAATCTTAATGTTTTATTTGTTCTCTATCTGTGGGATTAGGTATCTTTCAGAGTAGCTGCTGTTTAAGAGAGGATGAAAGAAGCTTCCTTAGACAAAAGAACAACCGCCTCATTTTCCTTCAGGAGAAAAGTGTCATAAATGCATCACAGCTAATTTTGCCTAATTGTTCTTCCCAATATTAGCCTTCTTTGACACTGCAGTAGAGTCTCTAGAGTGCGCTTCAAGGGTGTTCCTTGGATTTGGTCTAGTGAAGACCACACTGGCCCGAGTTAAGGAGTCTCACTTCCTTCAGATCTGTGTCTCCTGCTTCTTGGGCTAAAGGGTCAGGGACTCAGGCATTTGAGACACCGGGTCTGATGCTAAACACCAAGCTGTTTGTCTCCTTGCTCACAACAGGGGTAAGGCAAGACCTTCTGAGTTTCAAGCTTTCCCAGAGCCATGGGGTTTTCTTCCTAGATCCAGCCCTGATGGATTGTTAATTCTGAGAATGCGAAAGAACTTCATACCATGAATACGGTACCTCAGTGCCAGAGCTAAGCCTGCCCTGAGCTGAAAATGGAATGATTCAATGTTGCACGCAGGTTATTAAAGATTCTGCTTACTTTACAACGGTCTGTTAACAGCTCTAATGTCTTTAACATGTGCAGCCTATTGACTTTTAAGTAACATTTTATTGAAGTAACTGCCGCGCTTATTAGCCCGTAAGATTTACGCTTCATTTTCAGTCCTGAATCTGGTGAAGGGGGCAGCTTTCTCTTGGCTGGTGAGGCAGGAGCCTCGTGAGATAAGAGATACTCAGTGTGAGCAGGAACATCTGTGGTGCAGTCGGGTTGGAAGAGAAGCAGCTCGTCTCCTAGGATTTGGAGGGTGCTAAAGGTCACGGAGAAACAATCACATCTTCATTAATGGGACCGAAATTCAGAGGAAAAAATATTTGCAGATGTGGCCGGTGTGAATGGCTTGTGTCGTTGTTGTACTCTTTTATGGTGTCAGGTGGATAGTTAATTTCAATGAGTGCGAAATTTCACATAAGTGAACATACAGAGAACCACCAGGACTAACACCTGAATGTTCCATGCTGCCTTTACTGAGGCATTTTGGAAAAATAAGAAATTTCCCCATGTGGTATCTTTTTACTAATGCTGTTGGCTCTTGGACACACAAAGGATTATGCTGATCTACATGTACAGATCATTGTGCATAAAATAAGCCTACATGCAAATTTGCAAAAATCTACAAAAACATCACAAAAAGGAATATTGGCATTCACTTGATCCCAGGATTTTGGGGATCTGTAGGATCTCCAGTACTCTTGCCTGGAGAATCCCATGGATGGGGGAGCCTGGTGGGCTGCCGTCCATGGGGTCACACAGAGTCGGACACGACTGAAGCGACTTAGCAGCAGCAGCAGCAGCAGCAGCAGGACATGAAAGGAAACTTCAGTGCATTTAAAACAAGTTTTGATTTTATGTTAAATGCATTAGACATATGTTTGTAAACAGATGAATAGCTACATAGTTTTTCTTTTCTTTACACTTGAGGAAAACAGTCATGTACAAATGGGAGTTTATTTAATGACAGAGAATCTTTCACATAACTGCACATTCATGTGCTCTGTATAACAGGGTGACCGTGAAATCTTCAGATGGCTCTACTAAAGAACACAGAATGAAGAAGAAAGCAAAAACCAGTTAATCAGGATAGGCATAAATATGACTTTCACAATGATCTGGCGTTTTATGGCCTAGGGAAAACTCTGTGTTTCTCGTCTCATTTTTCAAACTGTGACTCAGAAATCAGCTGAAGGAACCAAGCACAAGGCATGGTTTTCTCATAACTTTTCCAGACCAGAGATAAAGCATTCTTGAACATTTATAGTAGAAAGTAAAAGGCTGATAAGAAGCCCTCAGCTAAAGCTGGGCCAGTACTGTTTTTTTTTTTTTTTTAACATATAGTCGCTTAAAGGACTGGGAGTTTTCAATTAGCAGATACAAACTATTATATATAGGATGGATAAACAACAAGGTTCTTCTGTACAACACTGGGCCAGTACTCTTTCTTCTGCTTTGACATCGTCTATTCCTTTCTGAGAATTCCCATCATCCATGCATGAACCGATGGAGGAAAACTGTCTGTCTTAGCCTCAGGGCTTAAATTACCAGCTTTTCAGGTCTGCAGAGACTTTGAGAAATGCACTAATATATTCACAACAGGAGGAAAGTGCCAACAGAAACAGATCCTGAATTGGTTCCCAAACAAGATGACAAAAATGTCCACCCAGACCACACACAACTCAGCCGCATTGCACGGGGGGTCCTGCAACATACACTTGTTTTGCTTCACCCACCTATCAGCAGCCCCGAGCGCTTCACGTGGGGACTGGATAGCTCCTGCCACTTAATTAAATTTTGCACTTAGCTCAGCAACTCAGAATCTGTGTTGTTAAAAAGTATATATTTCTTCCAAGCAGTTCAGTTTTCAAGGGATGTTTCCTTTAAGAAAAAATAAAAGGTGTGCGAGGTGGGGGGCAGGGGCAGTGTGCAAACAAGAAAGTTACATTTGGGCTCTGACATTGCTCCATGGTTGCATGTATCTCTGCAAAATCTGCATTTTCATCTTAAAAGTTTTTAGAGCGGTTTAAAAAAATTTTTTTAATTGAAGTTTATTTGGTTTACAAGGTTGTATTAATTTTGGGTATAGAGCAAAGTGCTTCAGTTATACAGGTATATTCTTTATCATATTCTTTTCCATTATAGTTTATTATATGATATTGAATATAATTCCATCCACCCTACAGTAGGTCCTTGTTGTTTATCTGTTTTATATACAGTAGTAGGTATGAAAGCAGTTTTTTAAAATTTAAGAGTACAGCAGTGGTTTTTTTTTTTTAAGAAATATATGTGCAATCATTTACAAGGTAACAAAGTACTGAAGTGAGACTAAAGCAAGACCTCTCTATTGCAAAAACCTGGAAAATCAATACAAATTTAATAAAAATCAGTTTCTAGCATGCTGTTTTCTGGAAATAGAATCTTTTAAAGAGATTGTGAAATCTGGGGTGGCATCAACCAACAGGACTTTTCATACTCGGACTGTATACCCTGAAAACGTGATCTGAACCAGAGCAAGCAAAGCAAAGGTCTACCCAAAATAACTGAAAAAAAAAAAAAAAATCCCCAATCTAGCAGCTTTGCCTAAAAATCTAAGTATTATAGGCACAAAAATGAAGTGCTAGGTACTTGAAAACATCTGTGATGTCTTCTTTAACTTTTGGTTAATTGTAGATATGCCCCATGTGAAAACGACTGATATAAGGCTGAGAAAGATTGGTGATTATAAATTCCAAACATTTCAGAACCTTCATAGGAGTTTTTTCACCCCTGGTAATGCTTTAGTCCCAACACCTTTAATAAAATCAAGGTGACAGACCATGAAAACATTTACTTCAGAACCACAAGCAAATCTGATACTATTGTTGAAAGGTGCCTGGGGGCACGTGGACCAGTGATTCGCAGAAGAGGAGGCTGTGGAGGTGGTGGAGGTGTGCGGCAGCCCCGCGTAGGAGACCGCGGGGTTCTGCAGAAGGACTGCGAGGCTTTGAAATTTTAAACCGGCTAAAAGAGAAGACGCCTGAGAGCAAATCCTACACAGATCACAGGAAAGAGAGTGTTATCCAAAAGCATATTTATTCTCTCATAAAAATTGGATTTCCCCCCCGCCCCGATTTTAAGTAAAATGTGGTTTCATAAATTAATGCCTGTGCCACATGAAGGAGGGGGAAACGTGACCATGAAATTTTTTTCACCCCGCACAGTTCACAGCTCACGCTTCATCCACCATCCAGCCCAGACCTCGAATATGCCAACAGGCAATTTCACAGCTAACTAAAAAACAGTGGTCGTTAAATAACAGAATCTCTCAGACTTCCAAATAGTGTATTTCACAAAACCACAGAGAAATACTTTTGTAACTTCCTGGATGGAAATCGGAGAGTGATAAAACCTAGATAATTTTAGGGATCTGAGACTATCTATTTAGCCGTTCTAGTGTTATCTAAGAAAAGAATAGGTTCTGATCCACATCCATCATGATGTTTTCCCATATTTTTATTGGCTAAAAGTAGATAGAAAAATCAGAGTGCATTTATTTCGCAATGTTTTGATCAGTGTTTGTTTCTGAACATATTTTTTTACTATCTGCTGTGTTGTGATAACTTTCTGAAAAAGCCCCTATGTTTAATGAAGTTTGAACATACTGCACTCCAGGGATTTCTCAATGCCAAATATTTGGATATTTCCCAAAGAAGGATTAGTCTATAGAGAACTGAGGTCTGATGTTGCACAAGTAAAGTGATTGCATAAGGGGAAAAAAAATACTATGCTTCTTGAGAAAGTGACTATAGAATTTCCTATCTTGCTACATCAAATTAAGTCTAAAAGTTGTTGCATTTGTTCTCACGTGACTGAAAAAACATCATTTTTTTCTTATAATCTTATGCTAAAATTTCATCAAATTGTATAATGGGGGTTATATCTGATGAAGAAATGAATTGTACACAAATGAAAAATGTTATTTGAAACACATAAAAACAGTTGTTTAACAGTGATGCTTATTTTTATACTTGATGCTTAATTTTAAATGTTTAAATCATCAAAAATGTGGGAGATTAGTTCTAATTTTAAGTCCACGCAAATGCTATAAGGGTGTCATAAAGAAATGTGAGCTACTATGTATATTCATAGATCTTACTCCCATACTTTTCCCTCTCACACTATTAAATAGCATGTTAGGTAATTCTACTGGAAGGTTAGCGCTCCACTGTATAGAACTGTGGATACTGTGTTATCTCTAATGGAAATTATCTTAATTTAAAGCAATAGCATATTAAGCCAATCCTACTTTAGATGAGTGACTATTAATAAAATTATGTACTACCATCTCTTCTCTTGTTAACTAAATTATGTGAAATTTTGTCAGAATTGTAATCAGTATTCTATAAAATTATACATTATCTACTGATCTTTATGATTACAATTGGTACTATTAAAATTATTTTAAAGATCCATTTCTCTGGGTGCTTGGGTATGTGTGTATGAAATTATGCTGTCTCTGTATGAAAAGAAAAAGCATTCTATTTATCTAAGAACTCAACATCGTTATTGGCTTTTAAGTTCAAAATAGATGAGAGTGAAGAATGATTTGAGTATTGTAGGAAAAATAAACAATAAAAATACATTTCTTATACAAACCACCAGAATCATGACAATTTCTTTCCAAATAAGCTAATTTTTATTGTTAATCATATTAAAGCAACCATATGAGTCTCTTTAGGGAGTTGAGCGTTAAAAAAACTTAATGACTTTGTAGATTGCAAAGTCTTCTTTACCATTCGCTCAGTTATTAATTTAAAGAAAGCATTTGATTTCTCCACCCTCCATAGTTACTGATATCACAGAGCCTGTTTGGCGCTCAGGAGCATCATGGCAAACACAGTCATATGATACACCTGTGGAGAACTTTATCATTTTCAAAATTTTCACACACAAAATCTTGAGAGGCTGGCAGAGTTTCCATGCTGTTCTATAGATGAGAACACCAAGATACAGAAAAGTTGAGTAATCTCCAATAGATTCCAGATCTTAGTAACAGAATTGGAAAAACAATTCAAGTTTTAAGACATCCAGCCTGGATTTAGTGATTTTTAAAGACCATGCATGCTTGTGCCCACTCCCCAAGGCCTGGAAAACCTTCATACCAGCAATAATATAAATGCATCTTAATATCTTTCTTCCCATTTTAATATCTTTTTAATTCTAACTGCATATTTTAATGTTTATGAACAGAGAAGAATCACACAAAATGTGTCTAAAATTTTTTTTTAATGGAGCATATTGACCTAGGAGGTGAAAGTTGGAGCTGGAACCAGTGTATGTTTGGACTCTCTGGGTCCAAGTCAAAGTGGCCATCATCATTCTGGAAGCCTCAGGTTCTCAGTTTTATCCCATTTAGTGTAGCTCTGGTCAAGGTTAAATGCTAGTTGTACCACTGTAGCTCGGCATCTGGGAAAGCTGTTCAGTCCTCTTCAGCCTTAGTTTCCTCATCTCTAAAATAGTGACAGTTATAATACCTCACTTATAGGGATTTTTGTGAATATGAGGTAGTGGAAGTAAAGCAATTAAACTGTGTTCTTAATTTTCCAGGGTGTCCATAACATGTATGCCACCTAACTAGGTGAATTAAAATAACATTGTTGGGAATTTCTGGTAATTGAGTGGTTAGTACACTGCAGTTTCACTGCTCAGGGCAAAGGTTCAATCTCTGGTCAGGGAAGATCCTGCAAACTGTGCAGCGTGTCCAGATATATATATATGTATATGGGTTTTCCTGGTAACTCACTTGGTAAAGAATCTGCCTGCAATGCAGGAGACCCTGGTTTGATTCCTGGGTTGGGAAGATCCCCTGGAGAAGGGATAGGCTACCCACTCCAGTATTCATGGGCTTTGCTGATGGCTCAGACAACTAAGAATCTGCTTGCAATGTAGGAGACCTGGGTTCAATCTCTGGGTTGGGAAGATCCCCTGGAGGAGGGCATGGCAACCCACTCCAGTATTCTTGCCTAGTGAACCCTCATGGACAGAGGAGCCTGGCAGGCTATAGTCTGTGGGGTCACAAAGAGTGGGACACAATTGAGCAACTAAGCCCAGTATATATATATATATTTATATTTATATATATTTATATATGTATATATATAGCATTGTTCCCTTACAGCTATGGAGACCGGAAGTCTGAAATTAAAGTATGATCAAGGCCACACTCTCTCAAACACTCTAGAGGATACTCCTTCCTTGCCTCTTCCAGCTTCTCGTTCCCCAAGCACTCCTTGGCTATATAACTCCAATCTCTGCCTCTTTCTTCAGATGGCTTTCTTTTGTTTCCATGTCAAATCCCCTTCTGCCTTTCACTTATAAGGACACCTGTCACTGAATGTAGGGCCCACACAGATAACCCAGGATGATCTCATCTTGAGATCCTTATGGATAATTACATCTTATTAATAATTAATAACTACCCCTTTCAAATAAAAGTCACATTCATTAAGAGGTGGACACATTTTTCTAGGTGGTCACCATTCAATCCATTACATACTGTGCTGGGAACAAACCCTTGCGTTCACTATTATCCTTGATTTAGACCATAGAATGCGGTCAATTCTAGAGTGATTAGTCCAGTGGTCCTGGGTTTGATGGCATGTCAGGATCACTGGGGGCATCTTTTAAAATTCCAAAATCTGGACTGCATTATAGACCAATTAAGTCACATTCCCTGGGGGTAGAACACAAGCATCTGTGTTTTTCAAAGTTCTTCAGGTGATTCCAAAGTGCAAAGTTAGGACAATGAGATAGGGCACAAGTGGAGGCTGGTCATAGAGACCCTGAGTTTTCTGAATTAATCCAGAAACTTTGGGTTTTATCTATTAGCAACTCTAGTACTCTGGGATATAGCAGGACCCTATGGGGCGCCTGGGCACAAAAGCTTTTCTGGGTCCCCCATTTCTGATTACAGGAAATAGGCTTCTTTTGGCCTCCATGACCTTCCCTGAGTTCCAGCTGGGCAGATTCCTACAGCTGCTAATTACAGAAGGGAGGGGATGCAGAGACAAAGGAGAAGCAGTCAAAAGAAACAATAGTACAGCTTTGGGGCAGGGTCCTGGTTCCCCCTGACAGGATAGAAATAATATCTTTGAGCTGTTTTCAGATACTGAACCCCTACCAGGTGTGAGATAGTAACTACTTGCTGCCCACAAGACCTGTTGGATCCAGAAGGTCAAAGATGCTGACTCCTACTTATCTCATGAACAACCAATCAGAAAAATGTCTACAAGCTGATCATGTTCTCTTTGAACCACTGCTATAAAACTCACTACGCCTTGGGACACAGTTTTGAGAGCAACCCGCTGTGGCTCCCTTTGCTTGGCAAAACAATAAAGCTATTCTTTTCTGCTTCACCCCAAACGCCATCTCTGAGATTTCTTCTGTTTGGGGGTACAGAGGCAGGATTCGGCTTCAGTAGGAACACAGAGGAATTTATTTTTCGTCAGTTCACCCGTGTAATCCAAGGTGCTCCTGCATGCCATTTCTGCTTGTGCTTTGTGCCAACTCTCATCTGCAAGAGCAGAGTTTAATACAAGGGTTTAAAGCGGGACTTGATGGAAATCTGCAAGATAAATCAAGCTCAAATTGCATTACCTACTTGATTCAAGAGTACTCTTTGCAGTGGGGCTGGATCTAGACATAAACTTTTGTCTCCAAATCTAAATTATATGAAGGCTTTAGGCAGCGTGAGGAGCACTGCAATTCTGGAAGAATCCTTTCCTAAAGTTCCTAAGCACTTTGTGCTGATAAAAACAACTTGCCATTTTTTTGCAAAAGCTCTCAGAGTGTTCGTATCGGTGATGTTTGCTAGGTTGGGCTGTTCAGAGAATTAGCAGACTCTTCTTTCAGTTATTTTCTTCCAACACTGTTTCACACACTGACCTCCATGGGGTACAGATCTCCTCTCTCAGCAAAACTCCGGAAGACATGTGGGAAGAAAACTTAGTATAGTGACACCTGCCTCGGGAAACCAGCATATATCACTATCAAATACTACCACCATCCAAAAACTTAAACCCAATGCTGCTGCTGCTGCTGAGTCGCTTCAGTCGTGTCCTACTCTGTGCGACCCCATAGACAGCAGCCCACCAGGCTCCCCCGTCCCTGGGATTCTCCAGGCAAGAACACTGGAGTGGGTTGCCATTTCCTTCTCGGGCCCCTGCTAACAAGCACAGAGTATTTAATGCACTGTTCTTTTCTACCTGGCTTGACTACAGTCTTCAAATGCAAGTTTTCAAGAGGTCCCGTCAATGATCCCATCAGTCCTGATCATCTCCTCTTGTCCTCTCTGAAAACATGATTCCAGAAATCAGCCGAGGACCTTCTTTTATTACGCTTAGTCACTTCAGTCATGTCCAACTCTGTGACCCTATGGACCATAGCCTGCTAGGCTCCTCTGTCCATGGGATTCTCCAGGCAAGAATACTGGAGTGGGTTGCCATTTCCTTTTCCAGGGGAATCTTCCTGACCCAGGGATCAAACCTGTGTCTCTTACATCTCCTGAATTTGTGGGCAGGTTCTTTACCACCAGTACAACCTGGGAAGTGCCTTCATTTACTATGAAGGATATATAATTGATAAAGTAGATTAGGATGCCCATCCCAGGATCAGTTTGTGTTCAAAACACAACCTTATGCCAAAGCAATAAATTCCCAAATTGTAGCATTAAGGCACTGACCTGATTTTGAGACATATGTTGAAATAACTGAATGAGGGGGCTTGGTCCCTTGAAACACACAACATATCTGTCCTCCCACTTTTCCTACACATTAGGCTACACCCAGGGCTGGCAATTTTGGAGCATCCATAGAATGCACTGGTTGTTGGCTATGTACGTGCGCTCTGTCATTTACAGCCCCAAAACCTCAGAGTCAACTAGAATTAAGGAAACTGAAGTTGGCTTGGGAAGGGGCCATGGATCCTGGGAAATTTAAATCTTTTGGCCAGGAGAAAGAGGTGGGAGTATGAACTCTAAAATTTCCATCCTAGAGGAGATGAATAAAAACATGCAAAATCATTCACTTTATACTTACATAGATAGTAAAACTACATTTAAAAATAACCCAAGAGAATGAATATCACAGAAGTCAGGATAAAGTTACATTTTTGGGAAGAAAAGGCAGTTGAGGCCTTCCAAAGTAGAGCAATATTCTATTTCTTTATCAGTTGATGGTCCCACTTGTGTTTATTATTAACTAATAACTAATTGTTTCATACAGTATATTCTTTTCTATATAAGCTATAATCTATAATCTAAAAATACAACTGAGTTAACTTGGACAATGAAGTATTTAAAAAACAACTTTTTTCTTTATGATCTTTTATTTCAACAGTACACCTGATTTGCACTCTTATTTGTCAATCATTAAACAACAGTTACCTTAACACGTAGTATCTTTAAGTTGGAAATTTTTAAATTCCATTTTTAGAACACAAGAGAAGTTCTCTTCGGGGGTGAGGACACGCACCGTAAGCAAATGGCTCTGTTCGGTAAACATGCCTTATTGTCACTGTTTAGTCACTAAGTCGTGTCTGACTCTGTGACCCCATGGACTGTAACTTGCTAGGCTCTTCTAGAAGAGCTAGAATATTTCCAGGCAAGCATATTGGAGTGGGTTACCATTTTCTTCTCCAGGGGATCTTCCCAACCCAGGTCTGTGTCTCCCACACTGCCGGCAGATTCTTTACCACTGAGTTACCAATTCTGAAAAAGAGAAATCCTGAGAGATGAGTAAAATGGCAGTTGGAAGAGAAGGTTGGAGTATGGGCAGTAAAATGCCATTTAACTAGTCTTCCTGTCCAATTTTCCATGCATTTTAACTTTTTATTTTCTTACAGAGTTTACATCCCACTCACCCCCACCAAGTGCTGCTGGTTTCCACCCCAATAATGCCTGCAAAAGCCATTTGTAGAGTCAACTGGAAGATACTTTGGAAAAAATGGGAGTGTGTGGCTCCAGAAATGTGGACCTAGACTCCAAAATCTGGCCCCTTCCTTGGGAATTGCCTGAAGAAATGCCTCTGCCAGGGCTTGTTAATTTGCAAATGGACTTTTCCCATTGTTTTCGGAGAAAGTAACAACAGAAGAGCATTTAAAATAGCTAATGTAAACGAACAGCCTTTAAGTCAAGGTGATTAAAACATTTTTATTCTGCTAATGCAGATTTTAAAAGTGGCAAGTAGAATTTCAGTTATAGTCTTCCCTTTTTCTCTAACAAAGTAATTTTGGAATGAACACTGGAAAGGTAATGTTCTTTTTACCTTACATAAGAGATCACTGGAATGAAAATGGTGGTGATCTGTTTTAAAAAAAAATTGTTTTTTAATCCATGCAAGAATGTAATTCTCAATTGCTTGCTTTTTGTTCCTAATTTCTCTTATCCAAAAATCTAACAAGTCACACATTTCAAATTCTTTTTTAACACCCCAAAACGTTTATTGCATATACTCTGGTTTATTGGTTTTGGCAATTTTAGCAAAACTAACGATTCTTTTGCAAGGCAAGAAACATTATGAAGACTAATTTTAGGTACCGAAACTGATCATTAAACTAGAATTTTTGTGAGAGTGAATCTGGTAGCACAAGCTCATAAGGCTTTCTTTGTTGTGGCAATATTTATTTACTGAAATCCTGACACATTGTCTATTCTACCTGAAAAAAAGAAAGGATGTCCTTTAAGTTAGAATTCGAAGTATTCAGAGTTTCCTAAATTCAGCAACTGCTCAGCCACCAGCGCAGAGAAAGTAAGTTATTTAGAATTGCTTACGTTTTGAATAAATACAGTGAAGAGACGCTCCTTTCCGTTTCCATGGCTAAGAGAATTTTGAAAGAGCAGAGCCTACCCAGGGGTGCCCTTCGCCCAGTTTACCATGGGGTGGCGCTCTAAGGCCCAGATTTGCCCACCCTCGCTTCCTTGCGCTGTTGCAGGCTACGGAACCTTCTTTAGCTCTCTTCTAGCTCTTTTCTCGCTGTACATGTAAAATGTAGAGAGTAAAAACTCATTGACCGTACAGCACTGATGAAAATAACAAAGTAATTAGAAATCACTGGACATTTGTATACTTAGTTATCCCAAGTATGTTTATACAGGTGATAGAAATGAAGGTTTTGGATAAAAGAAATAGTACCTATAATTTCAAAGTTAAAATTAATTTTTTTCCTGAAAATATTTTAGATTAAAAAACAAACCTTTTTTATCTAACTTCCCCGGGATCCACCTTAAACTTTTAAATAAATTATGCCATACAACACGGTTTTAAAAACCGATGATGCAAAGAGACTGAAAGCTCTTATTGAAGTCAAAGTTGCTATGTATATTTTTTTCATGATAAAAGAAGAAAGGTGTATTTTAAATAATGAAGATTTCAGGCTAGCAGCTATTTTTTTTGGACACCATGGACTACATACACCCCTTGAGAGGTATTAAAGGAACATGCAAAGTCTTAGAATAAACTACAACTTAAACTCTGTTCCCCCAATAATCTCAATCATTTTTATTGTCTTACAGGGCAGATATATTACTTTATGCAGAGGGAAAAAGGAGAGCTCCATTATCAAAGGGAAAGAAGCATAGAGGATAAGGTTCACAGCTACAAAAATACATATGATTCATTTCAAAATGGAGCCTTCTTAAAGACAGTGGTCTGGTCAGCCATCAGTATCTTCCATCCTCAACAGGAAAATATTCTTCCAGAGGCATAGTTTGGATTGTGCTATATTTACCATTTTCCATCTTATTTGTTTTACTTAATAACATGTCATGGGCAGTTTCCCAAATTATTAAATACTCTAAAAAATATCTGATTGCTGATGGCTATTTCCTGATTGTTTTAACAACTTGTTTGCTAATCAAGCATTTGTCCAGCTGTCTTCTGTTTTTCTAAATAATGGCTTAATAACTACTGTAAGTAAAATTTTCACGACATCAAGCAACTGGTTTTAAATTTTTAAGGGGTTTTTTTAGTAGAAAAATAATATATCTGATCTTTTAAAAGTTTTTTTTTTAAAAAAAACCATTTTTATGCAGTATTGGATCAATATAAGCTTATATCATATAAAATTGATTTGCTGTGGACACTTTATTCCCTTTTTGTCTGGATGTTAAGCTCCCTAATGAGAGAAAACTGGTACCAGACCTACCTGGATCACTTATGAGATGCTACATTTCTAGAAATATAAAAATCGCCTCTGGAACTATTTGTTAATATTTCTATTTATGTCAGATTTCATACTCAACAAATCGGGAATATTAAAACTAATTTAGTATTTAAATGTTGATGCTTTATGTTACTTTTTACAGAAATATTTGGATTTTAAAGGGAAACTAAGAGCTATCCTGGGAAAAACTTTTGCCCGTAAACCAAGAAAGTGCCATTCTTTTTGAGAGGATCATGTATTTAATTTTGTGCATGAAGCCTGCTAAGTACAGGAGACATTTGTCTATGATCTCAAAATAATGGGAAAAAACCCGAAGATATAAAAGGTTATGTTTGGATATGCAGTTAAGCATATGGTATCTGCTTTGAAATTCTCTATATTTAGGCATGAATTTTTTCCGAGGTATTCAAGCATAGTCTCTTTTGACTTTCTGTTTACATATGTCATAGTCATCATTTTCTATCAAAGAAAAACCTTTGCTTTAAAAAAAATTAACCTGTAAGAAAATAGAAGAGGATTTTCATAACGTAAAATTTTCTCGCTAAGGCTGTTGTAATTAACAAATCCAGTTTAGAGCAGATATTTCAAAATCTTACAACTGGTTTCATTGAAACCAATTTCATCTTTTTTTTCCACTGTGATTTACATAACTTTTGAATGTATTGTGATAACAACTTGGGAGATTGTAATGCTATATTCATACATCAAAAAAGGCATTTCTTCTACAGGTCAGTATTTAAAAGCTTTATAGGAAGAAGTACAAGGCTCTTACTTGACAACGCTCTTGAAAGCAAGAAAAGCTACATACTTTTAGGACTTTTCCATTTACTGTCATTGCCAAAGGAAGACGGGCAAAGAGGAATTATCTATGTTTCTAGAGAGCAGTGACCACGGTGAAGGATTTGATTTTTTATAGTCACCAGGCCAGACCCTGGTGCAGGTGGGTGCTTCCCTCACAGACTCTGCCTGGTGGAATGAGCTGCTCAGGAAAATCGTCCGCTCTGCATCTGTGGATGTCTGTCATTTGGGGACCACGACCAGTGCTATATTTTCTTAACCCAATATGGACAGAAAACGTGTTTGGATTGTATTGTATGACATCCCCTTCTCTATCAAAAAGGTCCAAGAGGGGAAGGGGGTGGGGCCTGGCTTTTTAAGGATGGGTCTAATGCGTTCAGCTGTTATCACACTTTGCTGATTGTAATCACTCGTTTTATGGCTTCTTTTCCAGCTGCTCCAAAAATTCATTGCCGTGTCTTCTAGGTTTATTTTTAATATCCTGTAATTCAAAGATCTAAGAAAGGAGAGTTGAAATAGAAATCCCTGTCCTGATTCCCTCCCCATTTTTTTCTCATGGGGAAGAGGGGATTTAAGATTTTTGGACACATTCTTCAAAATCCTTTCTGGAGAAATGTGTTCATTTCTGTAGGGAAGGAGTCAGTTTGGAGAACATCCACAGGCTTATTCAATTGATGAGGGAATTGGGAAAAGATCCTGTGTAAACATACCAAAATATTTAAATTTAAAAAAAATTAATTCTTTCTTCAGAGCATTTATAATTAAAATGTTTCCTTTTTGAGAGTGGTAGCAAAAAAGTAGTTACTGTATTGGCATCTTCGGATTTCTAGATCCCGGAAATAAAGTATTTTCTCTAAACGCTGTTGTTCTAAAACTTCAGTGAAGGTTTAAAAGTGTAGTTCTATATGCTTCAGATCACTTTCACTGTTAGGAAAGCTAAAAGACGGGGTGGGGATGTGTGTGGGGTGTGGTGTCCCCACACGCACTCTCTCTGAAATATCTTGACTTGCATTTTAAATTTGACGTATTTCAGAGAAAGTATTAAGTGTCCGTTTTCTTTGTTTCCTCTTGTCAGCTTAATCTTCCTAAGAGTCAGATCTGAGAAACAATTCGGCTAATATTTATAAGTTGCTATTTCTACATTTTCCACTATGCAGCAGTCATCCTTTCAGTCATTTTAAAGTCTTTTAAGAGCCCATACAAAGAAAAACCCCAAAACCAAAAACAAAGAAACCTGCCTGTAAATCAGAAAGACCCAGTTTCTTGATTTCAGTGAGGGGTAGTTTTACTGTCCGTCTGCTGTCACCACAGCTGTCAGCAAGATGCCTTAATTGTCACCAGGGATCAGATTGTTCCTTAAGTAATTGTTTAGATCGGCTAATCTATGTCCATCATCTGCAAAGGGCAGGCAGTCCCCAGCATCCTGTAATTTAGATAAAGCTCCCATCCTGGGTGTAAACATCATTGTTTGGGTGACCAAGGGTCAGAGGACCAGAGAGCCTACCCATGGGTGGAACAAGAGTGTGAACTGTAAACTGAGGACTGGGTGAGCCTCCAAGCTTACCAGCCTGGATCAGCTGCACGTGTCCCCCCAGCAACAACTGCAAATCAGTAGGAGGTACTGTTTCATTGATCTCAATACGCCAAGAACCCAAACAGAGGCGATAGCCAAGATCACTGCCGAAACCAGCTCTTATATCTGCACTTGTATGGGTTTTATGACACGATTGTGCTGCTGTGTTTCCAAGTTATTCCTATACTTTTCTCCACTTAAATTTCTGAAAACACACAGTAGTATTTATATATATAATTATATATATGTATTTGTATATATAATAGTACACCCACTTCATATTAGAATGCAGCCTTCCTTCCTAGAACCACTACATTAGTCAGCTCTTCAAAAGAACTAGTTTAATTCATTATTTTAGACTCTGGAAGAGTTTTTTTCCCCTGTATTCGTCTGTTCTTTCTTCCATTCAGTAAAAATTTGTTTCAAACTCATACAAGGCAGGAAAGAAAGTTTTCATGTCTCAGAAATGCAAACCCTTTAGAAAGGAGCCATCACCTTACATTTATATAGTTCTTATTCCAAAGGGCTTTCAAAAGAATTGAGTCAATTTAAAATTTAAAAACAATAGCAACCAGGTCCTTGAGCTCAATTTACTGAGTACAAGTGAAGGGGGAGATGGGGGATGGGGGAGGAGAAAGACATCTATGATAAAGAAATAAATTAACCTTTCCAAAAGAACCATTCCTTGGGATGCTTTAGAAAGGGATCCAGAGATGTTTTCTTTATAAATGAAAATTTGGAAAACTCACCACACACTATCTCTCTCGTTCATACTTAGTACACATTCAACTAATTTTGCAATAAAGAACCCTATTAACTTTGTTTAGCCAGTGCTTATAGAATAGACTCTGGAAAAATAGTAAAATAAGTACAATTGCTAAATAATAAGAATAACCAGCATATCTTGTGGCATTATCTTAAGCATTTTACATGTACGAATTCATTTAAACATCACAACAACCTTGTGATATTGGTACTCATATTATTCTCATTTTGTAGCAAAACTGATTCACAGTTTAACTTACCAAGATCACAGACTGTCTTAATGGATTAGCACAGAATAGTTAGGCAAACTGAAAACTTTTTAGAAGAAACAGGCTTTAAAACGGGAATTAAAGACATGTAGGAGAGTAGCGAGGGTTTTTAAGTTCCACAGAGGCAGATAGACAAGGGGCACAGATACTGGTTGTTGTTCAGTTGCCAAGTTGTGTCTGACTCTTGGCAACCCCATGGACTGCAGCACACCAGGCTTCCTTGTCTTCCACTATTGCTTAAGTTTGCTTAAGTTCATATCCATTGAGTCGGTGATGCTCTCTAACTATTTCATTCTCTGCAGCCCTCTTCTTCTTTTCCTTTCAATGGATGCTGGAGACTTAATGTAAAATCGATTGGAGAGAAGCAGAGATCCAGCCTGAGGCAGAGGGGAAAAGAGAGCCTAGAGGACCTGTAGGGAGCCTAGGACAGCTGAAGGCAGCCCTGAACAGCCATGGGGGAGCTTCTACCTTTTAGTAACTTGATTTTGTCACTTTCACCTATTACACTGAGTACAAGAACTTGGAAACTCAGTAGATTTTTCCTTTCCTGCCGACTACTGCAGCTATTTTTCAAGAATTTTTCTTTCTGATTACAAAAAACAGCTGATTACTGTAGCTACATACTGCTTGCATGTGCTTCTTGAAGCAACTATGAAACATAAAACACACTCACAAGAAAATAAGAAAATAATGACAGTTATAATTCCACCTTCCAGAGATGTGTACATAACCATTTTAGTGAGTGCATCAGATTGAACTTATGTATTTAACAGATCTATTGATAGGTAGATTCTTCCTTCTTTTTCCCTCTGCGGTTCTATGCAGTGCTTCATGGCTTCCCTGCTGGCTCAGACAGTAAAGAATCTGCCTGCAATGTAAGACCTGGCTTTGATCCTTGAGTCGAGACGATCCCCTGAAGAAGGGAATGGTGGAAGGACATGACTGGGCAATGAACACTTTCATATATATATGTATATATATATATATATATATATATAATACAATATTTATATTATAATATGAAATTATAATAAATAATCTCAATTGGGGAAAGTATTAATTGGAAAGTATGTTCATTGAAGTATTTTGTTAGTTGCTCAGTCATGTCTGACTCTTTGACCCCGTGGACTATAGACTCTTTCCATGGAATTCTCCAGGCAAGATTACTGGAGTGGGTTGCCATTCCCTTCTCCAGGGGCTCTTCCTGACTCAGGGATCAAACCTGGGTCTCCTGCATTGCAGACAGATTCTATACTATCTGCGCCACCAGGGAAGCCCATAATATTATATTAACTGACTCATTTAAAACAATATGCACAAACTTTGAGTTTTATAATATGGAGTTTATATAAATTTTGGTGGTTCTAATGGATTTCAATGTTCACAAAGTTGGCTGTGTTATAGAGATATATAATGAGAAATTTTCTGGTTGTAGAACTGTGTAAACTGGATCGAATTCTAGAAGAGACTTGGTGACCAATATTAGCTCTACTATCTTCTACCTAAACAATAGCATGCACTCCCTTATACTAATGTGAACATAACTGGATTATAAAATATTTTCTACTAATCCAAATACAGTCCTTTGGAAATTTTTTTAAAGAAGTATACATATATATGATATATAATTGTACATAGATATTTTTAATGATTTTTATACTTAGTGCTAAGTGTAGATTGTACCATTGTACCATAGATTGTACCATTTTATCCCTCTCGAAGCAAAGAATGAGAAAGTCATTTCCTCATACATCAAACCACACAGGTAGAGCTTCCTATGCTTTCACCTTTGAATTTACAAGCTTTCATGGCGAGGAACAAAGCCATGCCTCAGACAAACAGTAGGTCACCTCTGCTTGCCACCAATAGATGGCGATGGCTGCCACTTGGATGTTTTCGCATGCATTTAGGAATGGATTACTTTAGCCTTTTCCAAGTTAAACTTTAAAAATCATTATCGATTTGCTAAGTAAAAGTGGTATCTCCTTGTTTAAATATAGATTTTTCTTGTCATTAAGGAAACTAAACAGATTTTTTCTGTTCATCTGTATTTATTCTGTGAATTGTCACTTCTGCTCTTTTTATTTTGTGGTGCTCATGTTTTCCATGATTTAAGCTTCATTCCAGGTTTCCATTTGCATTCTAGTATATAACTGTGTTTAAAGTTTAAATGGATAAGGGAAAGGGAAGAGGTACAGAAGAAGTACCTGTCCATCCTAAAGCAAATCAGTCCTGAATATTCATTGGAAGGACTGATGCTGAAGCTGAAACTCCAATACTTTGGCCACCTGATGCAAAGAACTGACTCATTGGAAAAGATCCTGATGCTGGGGAAGATTGAAGGCGAGAGGAGAAGGGGACGACAGAGGGTGAGATGGTTGGATGGCATCATCAACCTGATGGACATGAGTTTGAGTAAACTCCAGGAGTTGGTGATGGACAGGGAAGCCTGGCATGCTGCAGTCCATGGGGTCGCAAAGAGTCGGACACGACTGAGTGACTGAACTAACTGACTGACTGACAGAAGTTGTAAATGTTTATATAGACATTACTATTTTGTTTCCTATAATTAGTTTTCATCTTTATGCTCAACAAGCTTCTCTTCATCAGAAAAATAGTTTTCTATATTTTCTTTTTTTAAGTAATTAACTCTTTGACATGTCTGATATTTATTTTAATGTAAGAGGCCAGGAGCAATTCAACATTACTTTTTTTCCAAAAGTGAAAGTGAAAGTCATTCAGTTGTGTCTAAACAGTCCTTGAAATTCTCCAGGCAAGAACACTGGAATGGGTAGCCTATCCCTTCTCCAGAAGATCTTCCCAACCCAGGAATCGAACTGGGGTCTCCTGCATTGCAGGAAGATTCTTTTTTTTTTCCTTTGGAAAAAAGCAATTTTTTTTCCCAAAGAGCTAACAAATTCTTTCTGTACTGTTTTAAGCAAACCCACTTTTCTATAGTGATTAGAAATACTGAGATCTACCTTGCTCTGTTTCAGACCTTTTTATTCTATCCCATTAAAATTCATCTGGGCTTCCTTGGTGGCTCAGCAGTAAAAGAATTCACCTGCAATGAAGGAGATGCGGGTTTGATCCCTGGGTTGGGAAGATCCCCTGGACGAGAAAATGCAACCCACTCCAGTATTCTTGCCTGGGAAATCCCATGGACAGAGGAGCCTGGAGGGCTACAGCGCACAGGGTTGCAAAGAAGTCAAACACGACTGAGCAACTAAACAACAAAAATATGTTTAATTACAGGAGCTGCTTGGATTCAGTAATACTCCTCAATATACTGTCATGCTGATGGCCCTTAGCATTGTTTCTCTTTTTGTTTTCATTATTTTAAAATATTTTATTGGTTTTGACTTCTAAATTACTACATGAACACACACTTCTTATAACAAATTAAACAGCAGAGCATTGTGTAAAGATTAATGATTTCCCCCTCCTCCTTCTAGCCTTACTCTGCTGAGAAAACAAGGCTTATAGTTCGATGAATAAAATTTTGCACTTTTGTCTATGTTCTTACGACATAATAATAATGATGATGATAAAGACTCTTTGGAAAGAAGTGCTCCCTTCTTTCATTTTAAATGAGGATTCCTTTCCATAGTCTTTCTTTTTTGTTTTTTAACCAGAGATTGAACCCTTGCCCCCTGAAGTGGAAGTGCAGAGCCTTAACCACTGGACTGCCGGGGAATTCCCCAAAGAGTCTTAAAAAAAATATCATCTATTTATTTGGCTGTGTTTGATCGTAGTTGCAACACACAGGGTCTTCAAACTTCACTGTGGCATATGGGATCCAATGTCCTGCCCAGGGAGCAAACCTTGGCTTCCTGCATTGGGAGTGTGGAATCTTAGCCACTCGACCACTCGGTAAGTTCCCTAAAGAGTCATTCTTAATACCATTTTAGCACTCTAGCTCAAACTACAATTAATTTTTTTTAAATTCCCATTATATCAGTCGTATTGCCCAGGATTGCACTACAAACTGGCACAGACTGGGATTTTAAAGGAGGTCTCCCATGCTTGGTCCACTTTGTTTTCACTATATCAGAGTGTCATATTTACTCTAACCTCAGCTAATAATCTTATTAACTAATGATAACTAATCCAAGTTGTTCATTTAGCATCTTAGAATATAAAAAATATTTCACCTATTCTTTAAAAGCAGCAGTAGATAAAGCCATTTTGCTTTACTTGATCTGGTGGGGTGATGGGGGTGGGGTGAGGGTAGAGGGATCTTTTTCCCTGTAAAGAATGCCCTATCCATAATTCAAAAAGATACATGCCCCTCAGTGTTCATAGCAGCACTGTTAACTGCCATCAGGACATGGAGGCAACCCAAATGTATATCAATAGAGGAATGGATAAAGAAGCTGTGGTAGTAATACATATAAACAATGGGATATTACTGAGCCATAAAAAGGAGTAAAATAGTGCCATTTTCAGTGTCGTGGATGGACCTAGAGAGTGTTATACAGAGTGAAGTAAGCCAGAAAGAGGAAAACAAGCATCATAGTTCAGTTCAGTTCAGTTCAGTTGCTCAGTCAAGTCCAACTCTTTGCAACACCATGTCTATTGAGTCGGTGATGCCATCCACCCATCTCATCCTCTGTTGTCCTCTTCTCCTGCCCTCAATCTTTCCCAGCATCAGGGTATTTTCAGATGAGTCAGCTCTTCGCATCAGGTGGCCAAAGTATTGGAGTTTCAGCTTCAACATCAGTCCTTCCAATGAACACCCAGGACTGATCTCCTTTAGGATGGACTGGTTGGATCTCCTTACAGTCCAAGGGACTCTCAAGAGTCTTCTCCAACACCACAGTTCAAAAGCATCAATTCTTTGGCACTTAGCCTTCTTCACAGTCCAACTCTCACATTCATATGTGAATACTGGAAAAACCATAGCCTTGACTAGACAGACCTTTGTTGGCAAAGTAATGTCTCTGCTTTTTAATACACTGCCTAGGTTGGTCATGAAGCTATCCCACATCCGAGGTCAGGGGCAGCGGCTGAGATGAGCTACCGCAAGCCCGAGGTCAGGGGAAGTGGCCAAGAGGAGCAACCCCACGTTCAAGGAGTGGTGGCTACGGGTGCAGGAGGGCCGAGAGGAGCTACTCCACTTTCAAGGTCAGGAGAGTGGCCATGAGGAGATACCACTCATCCAAGGAAAGGAGCATTGGCTGTGCTTTGCTGGAGCAGCCGTGAAGAGATACCCAATGTCCAAGGTAAGAGAAACCCAAGTAAGATGATAGGTGTTGCGAGAGGGCATCAGAGGGCAGACACACTGAAACCATAATCACAGAAAACTAGGCAATCTGATCATATGGACCACAACCTTGTCTAACTCAATGAAACCAAGCCATGCTGTGTGGGGCCACCCACGAAAGACAGGTCATGGTGGAGAGGTCTGAGAGAATATGGTCCACTGGAGAAGGGAATGGCAAACCACTTCAGTATTCTTGCTGTGAGAAACCCACGAACAGTATGATAAGGCAAAATGATAGGATACTGAAAGGGGAACTCCCCGGGTCGGTAGGTGCCCAATATACTACTGGAGATCAGTGGAGAAATAACTCCAGAAAGAATGAAGGGATGGAGCCAAAGCAAAAATAATACCCAGCTGTGGATGTGATTGGTGATAGAAGCAAGGTCCAATGCTGTAAAGAGCAATATTGCATAGGAACCTAGATTGTCAGGTCCATGATTCAAGGCAAACTGGAAGTGGTCAAACAGGAGATGGCAAGAGTGAACGTCAACATTCTAGGAATCAGCGAACTAAAATGGACTGGAATGGGTGAATTTAATTCAGATGACCATTATATCTGCTACTGTGGGCAGGAATCTCTTAGAAGAAAAGGGGTAGCCATCATAGTCAACAAAAGAGTCCGAAATGCAGTACTTGGATGCAATCTCAAAAATGACAGAATGATCTCTGTTCGTTTCCAAGGCAAACCATTCAATATCACAGTAATCCAAGCCTATGCCCCAACCAGTAATGCTGAAGAAGCTGAAGTTGAACAGTTCTATGAATACCTATAAGAATTTTTAGAACTAATACCCCCAAAAAGATCTCCTTTTTATTATAGGGGACTGGAATGCAAAAATAGAAAGTCAAGAAACCCCTGGAGTAACAGGAAAATTTGGCCTTGGGAGTACAGAATGAAGCAGGGCAAAGGCTAATAGAGTTTTGCCAAGAGAACGCACTGGTCATAGCAAACATCTTCTTCCAACAACACAAGAAAAGACTCTACATATGGACATCACCAGATAGCCAACACCAAAATCAGTTTAATTATATTCTTTACAGCCAAAGATGGAGAAGCTCTATACAGTCAGCAAAAACAAGACTGGGAGCTGACTGTGGCTCAGATCATGAACTCTTTATTGCCAAATTCAGACTGAAATTTAAGAAAGTGGGGAAAACCACTAGACCATTCAGATATGACCTAAATCAAATCCCTTATGATTATACAGTGGAAGTGAGAAATAGATTTAAGGGCCTAGATCTGACAGACAGAGTGCCTGATGAACTATGGAATGAGGTTTTTGACACTGTACAGGAGATAGGGATCAAGACCATCCCCATGGAAAAGAAATGCAAAAAAGCAAAATGGCTTTCTGGGGAGGCCTTACAGATAGCTGTGAAAAGAAGAGAGGTGAAAAGCAAAGGAGAAAAAGAAAGATATAAGCATCTGAATGCAGAGTTCCAAAGATAAGCAAGTAGAGATAAAAAAGCCTTCCTCAGTGATCAGTGCAAAGAAATGGAGGAAAACAACAGAATGGGAATGACTAGAGATCTCTTCAAGAAAATTAGAGATGCCAAGGAAACTTTTCATGCAAAGATGGGCTTGATAAAGGACAGAAATGGAATGGACCTAACGGAAGCAGAAGATATTAAGAAGAGGTGGCAAGAATGCACAGAACAAAAAAAAAGCTTCACAACCCAGATAATCATGATGGTGTGATCGCTCACCTAGAGCCAGATATCCTGGAATGTGAAGTCAAGTGGGCCTTAGAAAGCATCACTGCGAACAAAGCTAGTGGTGGTGATGGAATCCCAGTTGAGCTATTTCAAATCCTGAAAGATGATGCTGTGAAAGTGCTGCACTCAATATGCCATCAAATCTGGAAAACTCAGCAGTGGCCACAGGACTGGAAAAGGTCAGTTTTCATTCCAATCCCAAAGAAAGGCAATGCCAAAGAATGCTCAAACTACCACACAATTGTACTCATCTCACATGCTAGTAAAGTAATGCTCAAAATTCTCCAAGCCAGCTTCAGCAATACATGAATCGTTAATTTCCAGATGTTCAAGCTGGTTTTAGAAAAGGCAGAGGAACCAGAGATCAAATTGCCAACATCCGCTAGATCATAGAAAAAGAAAGAGAGTTCCAGAAAAACATGTATTTCTCCTTTATTGACTGTGCCAAAGCCTTTGAATGTGTGGATCACAATAAACTGTGGAAAATTCTGAAAGAGATGGGAATACCAGACCACCTGACCTGCCTCTTGAGAAACCTATATGCAGGTCAGAAAGCAACAGATAGACCTGGGTATGGAACAACAGACTGGTTCCAAATAGGAAAAGGAGTACCCCAAGGCTGTATATTGTCACCCTGTTTATTTAACTTATATGCAGAGTACATCATGAGAAACGCTGGACTGGAAGAAGCACAAGCTGGAATTAAGATTGCTGGGAGAAATATTAATAACCTCAGATATGCAGATGACACCACCCTTATGGCAGAAAGTGAAGAGGAACAAAAAAGCTTCTTGATAAAAGTGAAAGAGGAGAGTGAAAATGTTAGCTTAAAGCTCAACATTCAGAAAACGAAGATCATGGCATCTGGTCCCATCACTTTATGGGAAATAGATGGGAAAACAGTGGAAACAGTGTCTGACTTTATTTTTGGGGCTCCGAAATCACTGCAGATGGTGATTGCAGCCATGAAATTAAAAGACGTTACTCATTGGAAGAAAAGTTATCACCAACCTAGATAGTATATTCAAAAGCAGAGACATTACTTTGCCAACAAAGGTCCATCTAGTCGAGGCTATGGTTTTTCCAGTAGTCATGTATGGATGTGAGAGTTGGACTGTGAAGAAAGCTGAGCAATGAAGAATTGATGCTTTTGAACTGTGTTGTTGGAGAAGACTCTTGAGAGTCCCTTGGACTGCAAGGAGATCCAACCAGTCCATTCTAAAGGAGTCAGTGCTGAGTGTTCATTGGAAGACTGATGCTGAAGCTGAAACTCCGATACTTTGGCCACCACTTGTGAAGAGTAGACTCATTGGAAAAGACCCTGGTTTTGGGAGGGATTGGGGGCAGGAGGAGAAGGGGATGACAGAAGATGAGATGGCTGGATGGCATCACTGACTCGATGGACATGAGTCTGAGTGAACTCTGGGAGTTGGTGATGGACAGGGAGGCCTGGCGTGCTGTGATTTATGGGGCCACAAGGAGTCAGACATGACTGAGCGACTGAACTGAACTGAACTGAGGTTGGTCATAACTTTCTTTCCGAGGAGTAAGCGTCTTTTAATTTCATGGCTGCAATCACCATCTGCCATGATTTTGGAGCCCAGAACAATAAAATCAGTCACTGTTTCCAATTTTTCCCATCCGTTTGCCATGAAGTGATGGGACTGGAAGCCATGATCTTCGTTTTCTGAATGTTGGGCTTGAAGCCAACATTTTCACTCTCTTCTTTTACTTTCATCAAGAGGCTCTTTAGTTCTTCTTCACTTTTTGCCATAAGGGTGGTGTCATCTGTATATCTGAGATTATTGTTATTTCTCCCGGCAATACTGATTCCAGCTTTTGCTTCATCCAGGCCAGCGTTTCTCATGATGTACTCTGCATATAATTTAAATAAGTAGAGTGACAATTTACAGCTTTGACATAGTCCTTTTCCTATTTTGAACCAGTCTGTTGTTCTATGTCCAGTTCTAACTGTTGCTTTCTTACCTGCATACAAATTTCTCAAGAGGCAGGTCAGGTGGTCTGGTATCCCATCGCTTTCAGAATTTTCCATAGTTTATTGTGATCCACACTGTCAAGGGCTTAATATCGCTTATATTGAAATAGAAAAAAATTGTACAGATGAACTTATTTGCAAAGCAGAAATAGAGAAACAGCTGTAGAGAATAAACTTGTGAATTCCAAGGTGGGGGAGTGGGTGAACTAGGATATTGGGATTGATACATATATAAGTTATTATATATAAAATAGGCCACTAATGTGTAGCACAGGGAACTCTACTTAGTTCTCTGTGGTGACCTAAATGGGAAGGAAATCTAAAAAACAGGGTATATATGTATGCATGCGTGCTACGTCGCTTCAGTAGTCATGTGCGATTCTTTACGATGCTATGGATTGTGGCCTGCCAGGCTCCTCTATCCATGGGATTATCCAGGCAAGAATACTAGAATGGGTTGCCATGCCCTCCTTCAGGGGATCTTTCCAACCCAGGGATCGAACTCTAATCTCCTGTGTCTCATGTATTGGCAGGCAGATTCTTTAACACTAGCCCCTCCTGGGTAGCTCCCATATATATAGATATATAACTAATTCACTTCATTGTACATCAGAAACTAACATGACATTGTAAAGCAAATACACTCCAATAAAAATTTTAAAAATTAAATTCTCCATACCTCATTGCATAAAGCCACATCTATTACATAATAATAATAATAAAAGAATGGCCCATCTAAATAGATTATAGATACCCTTTAAGACCCAGTTCAGATATCCTTGTTTCTATGAGGACTTTTATGCCTCCATAGGTCATTTGTTTGGTCCTCTGTGTTCCCATCTCACCTGAGTCCTTCTTTTGTTTTGGCCCTTGTCTTAAAGTCTTAGTTACCTTTTGATTTGTCCCTTCCCCCTCATCAAATTATAGCTCCCTGAGGACTAGGACATTTCTCAGTCATCTTTGAAGTCTAGAACCTAGAATGTGCTTGGCGTGTGATAAATGCAACCACTGTCTTTTGAGTGAATGGTGGATGGATGAATGGATAAGCATTCATTATTTTTCCTGACCACCCCATGATGTTATTAGGTTGAAGTTATTAAAATGAAGCTTTAATAACCACTCTGTCTGGACTGTCCTTATATGTTCATTTTATTACACAAAGAATAAAGGGGTGTGTTAAAAAAATTAGGTCACTTACAGTTCAGTGAATGGCCCAGTCAGAGGCAGTTCATCCTTTCATTGTCCTGTGGATAGGGAAACCCATTACATCCTTCCTACCTGAGATACAATATCCCTGCACCCTGGGTTCCATATGGTTACATTCAGTTGAGACTTCGGAATGCTTTTATTAATGAGGAGGTTTCTGTAAGAACTTGGGGGACCAAGTCTTGAAATAAACTGGACTAAGCCTTGAAAAAAAAATATTGGAAGTCTTGAAACGCATACATGGGATGGTTTTTCTCTGCCATGCAAAACTATGAAGTAACTGGGCTTTAATCTCAATACTTCCAGTATTTTCAGCACTTTCATTATGCGTATTAGCATCATCTCCCCTTTAGCCGGAGAGACAGTGTCGCTCAGTGGTTAAGACCATGAATCCTCAAACCAGACTGGTGGGTTTGAATTCCAGTTTAATCCCTCAGGAAAGGATTTCGCCCAGTATGCTGAAACACATAACTTCAGGGAATCTATTTACAGTGTCAGATGATGCATGGCGAACTTGAAATCACTTAAACCTTAGCCAGTAGAATTCATTAAATATGTAAATATTATTTTTTGTCATCTGAAACTCCTTTTAGTAGACATTAACACCATATCAAAGATGGAGAAGTTGTGGTCCAAGGAGGTTAAATGGTTAGTTCAAAGTTAGACAGGAAGTTAGACATAGACTGCTAACATCCTTGATCTCCAGACTCACAAGTGTGGCATTTATTTCTACTAGTACTATTTATTATGAACACCTCTTTGCAAGGATATGTACCTAGTCTGTTTTATTTTGTTGTTTTTGTTTGTTGCTTTTCTGGATATAACTTTTAATACTGAGCATGGAACAGGAATTTACGATGGCTCAAAACCAACACTGCCGCAGCAAAACATACATTTTGGATTCTGAGGCTGGTTCACCTACATGATGGCATCACTGATGCGACGGACATGAGTTTGAGTAGGCTCGGGAGTTGGTGATGGACGGGGAAGCCTGGTGTGCTGCAGTCTATGGGGTCACAAAGAGTTGGACATGACTGGGCAACTGAACTGGACTGAACTACCATATTTAACAAACTCTTCTAGCCTCTAGTCTCCACCTTCACCCCTTTCCACGTATATTATCTAATCCTTGAGAACAGGAACTGTGCTTTATTCATCTTTGCATTCTACCAGGGATGTACAATAGTGCTTCATATACAATAAATACCTAATAAATATTATATAAAATAAATAGTTTACTATCTAAGAAAAAATTCATAATTTTGTTAGTTACTGCCCACCCTGGTCAGGCACCATAGTAACCATTTGCATGAGCTGTTTTATGACAGGAGGTGCTGGTAAGGAACACGGAACTAATAAGCCACCACCAGCCGGCAGAGTTCAGTAAAGGTCAAAAGGAGACACCACATGTCCGACCACCTACCAGAATTCCTTTTCACTGGCATCATCTTGGCTGAACAAGGCATGTACCACCAGGAAGGGCTCTGAGTAAGAATAACTGGCTAAAGACAACCAGGAAACTAATCCCGTCACCATAGAACCATGTGGTAGAGCTGTTCTCCTGGGTTCCCTTACTCTACTGCTCTTCACCCAGGTGCCCTTTCCCAAAAAAGAACTCTTGCTTTGTCAGCACATGTGTCTCCTTGGACCATTCATTTCTGAGTGTTAGACAAGAGCCCAGTTTCTGGCCCTGGAAGGAAGGGGTTCCCCTTCCTACAATAATTTCATTATTTTCTGCTTTCATTTTGTAAGGACTCTTTAGAGTGGACATTTTTATCATAAGGTAGCATTTAAAAGACTAGTATAGCAAATTCTTATTCAGATAGTTCATGACCTATACTATCTGAATAAAGAAATTTTTAGTTGAGGTTTTTAAAAAAACTAAACTGGCTTGAGGCTAATGCAAAATCCAGCTATCGTCTTGAATGATGAGAAAATAATCTTTTAGTCTTAGTGTTATTTTAGTCTTAGTGTTGCCCTTAGTGCATTGTTTTAGTCTTAAAGTGAAGTGAAGTTGCTCAGTCGTGTCCAACTCTTTGCGACCCCATGGACAGTAGCCTACCAGGCTCCGCAATCCATGGGATTTTCCAGGCAAGAATACTCGAGTGGGCTGCCATTTCCTTCTCCAGGGGATCTTCCCAACCCAGGGATCAAACCCGGGTCTCCTGCACTGCAGACAGACGCTTTACCATCTGAGCCATTTTAGTCTTAGTGTTGCCCTAAAGGCAGGATGCCCTTCCTTCCTTTGGGTGAAAGAAGTGGGTACTCTTGCTGAAAAATAAAAATATCTCATAATTGTTGATGATGAGTCTTTGAATTCATGGTGGTACAAAGCTTACCATATTAAATTATTCAGGTAGGTGAAAATAAAATCCATATCTCAGAGTAATACTGGGTTAGAGTAAGTATCATGCATTTCAGCCAACATTCTCATAACTAAAATTAATCTAAATTAAGATCTGCAAATCTACTGAAGCTACAACTTCCACATCTACGAGGCTATATTTTAACAGCTATATTTCAGTAAGGCACTACTTTTCGTTACTTTATCTCATGGGAAGCCCCCATAGATAAAATAACTTGGTCATAAAAGAAATCTTCCATGGAATAAAAAGTGCTTCTCCTTAATTAAAATACCATGCATACATTATGTCCGAGTGCTTCAGGATATTCTCAATAGCGGCCTTTTTGAGTGCATTTATGGCTGCAAAGATTTACACATTTCTTTTTAACAGTCAATGTGCTTCTCATGCACGCCAGCAGACATCCTCTGCTGGCAGTCGTTGATTCTTGCAATTTCTCTTTAATGTTAAGTCCTACAAGCTGTTGGGAATAAATAATCATGCCTATTTCTTGGCATGAAAATGTCCATTCATTCACCAAATACTCAATTTCACTTCCACATTAGCTGATTTTCTTTGTGAGTAAAAAGGTAGCTTCCATGTCTCAACTTCAGCTGCATCCCAGCTGTGTTTATTAAACAGAGATTTCACATTGTCTGCCCTTTTGTTTGCTGTCCCATCATTTTCCCATCTGGCTCCCCACCCCCCATCCTAGTGAATATATCCATATTTTTACTGACAGTAGGTATTTTTTAAAAATGTATCTTTCCCTGATGATAGCAGTTAACATTCCTTTAAAAGCTTACGTTTCACCTCTGTTCCCCTGTTCACATTTCAACTACGTGAAATTGGGTGATTTGAAACAATTTTAGCAGCTTCTCACTCAAACATAATCCCTTACGACTTATGATGGTTCTGAATTCTTGGCAACCGTTTCCTATGCCGATCAGAGTCTCTGTGAAGAAAGGATTGGCAAGAATTACAAGCACAGAGGCAGTGCCTTAAAGAAAAAAGGAGACACTTTTTATTTCAAGAAAAATAAAGTGGAATTTCACAGTCACTTGCCCAGGTTTCCCTACTTCCCCAGGTGGAAGTAGAATGAGAGTAGAGAAAAATACACCCCAACATTTGAGGAGAAATGGGACTCATGAACTTTCCTGGGTTAGCTCATATTTTCTTCAGAATGCAAAGATATTAATTTCCAAATGTCTCTGCTGTTAGTTGTAAGACTTGCAATCTTATTTTTTTTAGGCTCTCACAATTAAAACAATAAGTTCTCTCTCTCTTTGGCTAATACCTCAAAAGTAAGGTCACAAGAAAGGAATTAACTTTGTGCAAACAAGATAGATTTACACAAATACCTTTCATATAATTCAAAGTCATTTTTCAGAATCAAATAATATTTCTTTAAAAGGTATAAATAGAAAATGGCCATTAGTTTATAAAAAACCACATGGGCAAATCTATTACAAAAAATATTAAGCTTAACTATTAATTCCAAATTTAACCATGTAATTTTTTTTTACATTTTCTAATCACAGAAAAATTATAATGGTCTTTAGCATGGTGCAGCGGTTAAGAGACTGAAGCCAGATGAGATGACCTAGGTTCAAAGCCTAGCTCTGTCACTTCTCAGATGCTTGGCCTTGGAGAAATTATTCAGTCTTTCTCATCCTCAGTTTCCTTTTCGAAAAATGCAGCTGATAATAATAGTATTTACCTTATAGGATTGGTTTAAGAATGAAATTTGTTAACCTAGGTTAACCTCTTAGAACAATGCCTGGCATAGAGGGGTTTTCTGTCTTTGTTAGCTGTCATTAGTCAAAGTACTTATCAATCTGATGCATGGGTTACATAGGATAGGGGTTAATGAACTTCTGCGTCAGTCAGCTAATGAAAATTAGTACTCTCAAACAAAAAGCACTTGATGAACCCCAACTATGTTTTTTGTGCTGTAGACAGAGAAATGGATAACTGATTTATCTAGAGGTTAAACCGAACTTTATGTTTGCATAGATTTACTGAATAACAAATAAAGAAGACAACAAAGAAATAGAACAAATGGAAAAAAGGTGTCTTTGTAAGTAAAAAAAAAACGGAACTAAATTATCTGAAAGAGTGAAAAAAATGAAATAAAGATTATGTTCATAATGCTATCATTGGTTAGTTTAATGATATGAACAAAAGCAGCACTCTGTTACTAGAGGAGGTGAGCTATTTTGAAGAAAGGCAAAAAGTCAGAAAGCTAGAAGAATACCATACAACAGGAAAATCTGAGGAAGGGGGAAATGCCCAGTAGATGGAGAGCCTGGTTTGGATATACAGTTAAGTCCCCTACACATGAACCTACAAGCTGCATACTTTCAAAGATGTGAACATGCATTCCATCCATATCAGGCGTGAATGAAATTGCAGCTTGCCTTCCATCTCCTGTTGCTGACAATCCTTCAGCTCTACCATCGCGCCCGTCCTTTCCCTCGTCCAGTCAATAACTCTTCTCGCCTGTTCACTCGATGCCAGTCCCTATACCAAATGTTATGCTGTACTACTGTACTTTTTAAGGTACTGTACTATAAGATTGGGCTTCCCTGCTGGCTCAGAGGTTAAAGCGTCTGCCTGGAATGAGGGAGACCCGGGTTCGATCCCTGGGTGGGAAGATCCCCTGGAGAAAGAAATGGCAACCCACTCCAGTACTCTTGCCTGGAGAATCCCATGGACGGAGGAGCCTGGTAGGCTACAGTCCATGGGGTCGCAAAGAGTCGGACACGACTGAGTGACTTCCCTTTCACTTTCTTTCACTATAACAGTAAAGTTGTTTCTTTATTTTTTGTAGGTTTTTTTGGGTATTATTTGTGTGAAAATTATTATAAACCTATTAAAGTACAGCACTATAGTTGATTGTGTTAGTTGGGCAGCTAGGCTAACTTTGTTGGACTTATGAACAAATTGCACTTACAAACGCACTCTTGGAATGGAACTCGTTCATATGTAGGGAACTTACTGTACTTCAGCTTGAGTTTAGAATTCTCTCTGACATTTCAAACTTTGCTCTCAACCTTTAGCACTGTGGCTGCTGGTAAAGAACTCTCCCCAGCTCCCCTATGCTTGCCTTTTAGCAGAAAGGGACAAGCCCACTGGAGTAGAAGTATGGGCAACTGTGTACTTGCTAATGAGTAGATAGAGAGCCAGGGATGCAGAGGAAGGAAAACAACACCATTGATTACAGAGATCCCTTGATAAGAGAAGCCCTGTGGGAGCCACTTCTTATATTTCTGTTAATTCATCTCTTTGTATCATATTATTTGCATTTCTTGAATCTCAATAACTTTGTTTGTAAAATACATACATTCTATCAGGCTATCTCTAAACTATTCAATATTTGAATTTCTGAAAATCCATTTTTAGAAATCTAGCATCATCACTAGATGAATGGTTGGATCCTAGTCATCAAGGAAAGATCTAATTAGTTTGGTGGTTAGCATGCTTCAGTGAATACAGAATTAAAATTATAATGTTGTACACATGAACTTACATGATGTTATTAACCAGTATTACCTGAATAAAAAGGTCTAATTGTCTTCTGTTCATTTTTTAAAAATAAATAACTGTTGAATGCTGGCTCCCCAAAAGTGCCTGAACAATTTGTGGATAAAGAAAAGCTAAGTTTATTGCTTAGTATGTTGGAATAGCACTATCCCAAGAGAATAACTCTCTAACATCTCAGAAAAGTGAGGGTGAAGCTGGGATCTTTACAGATATTTTGAATTCTGGTTTAGTGTGGGGGAGTGGGATTTGGTTACTGTTGGGTAAGGATCATAATATAGGTTTGGTGAACATAGCAAGGCAAGGGTTTTGAGCCAAGGGGTTGAAAGTGTCAATTTCCCATAGTCTTCCAAATGTTTCTCACTGGAGCTCTTGATCCAATCCCAGTCTCTCCCCCCTCTCAGTGGATGACCTGATCTCCTACTTTACTGGGACCAGGCCACCTGATATCCTTGAATTCTTTTTTGTCCATTGAAAAGTTCCTGATTTCGTCCATTCTTTCCTCTTTACCCACCTCTTAAGAGAACAATGCATTCTTAAAACTCTCTATAGCTTGGTCTTATTTCTGCCTCATAGCCATTTACCCATTAATTATCTGCTTTTTCTTAAATGTTAACCTCATGATTCTTTTCCCTTGGCCTAAAAACATGATTATATATCTTTTAGTATAAAAAATATCTACTGGGTCTGTGGGTTACAAGCCATGGTCTTCTACTGTTTTTTCTCTTCTGCCTGAGTCCCTATCTCTTGCTACCTTGAAAAGTCCTGACAGCCGTGATGGGGACCAGGAAAAAGGAAAACTCTCCCTTCAGCCCAAATCCCTCTGTAGGTATCATCTTCTTACTCTCCAATCCTGTTCTTCTCTGCCAGCCAGGGTTTTGGAAAGTGTAGCTAAGGCTGCTTGTCTGCACTTACTCATTCCCATTTACTTCCCATTTCATTGTAATCTAAGGACCTTGGGAAGGTTATAAGAGATTAAGTGCCAGTTTCAAAGGAAAATTTAATTCCTTGTCTTTGTGGTATATGATACTGCTGACTACTCCCTCTTCATTGCAAAACATATTTCTTTGGCTTCTGACATCACCCCTTCTTGATTTTTTTCTGAAACTCTAAAACTTTTCTCTCTCACTAATTGGTTCGTTTTTCTACCTCGGCTCCTTAGATGTTACCAATTATTTCAGGTTTTTGTCGTTCGTTTTTCACTTCTATCACAATATTTGTTCTCATGGGATGATTTTAACCATTATCACTTACCCAAGTTCGTTTGCTAAATTAAAAGTTAAAAATTTCCAGCATGGCCCTCTCCTTAGTTTCAGATATGCAGTTACATGTTAAACATTTCCATTTAAATCAAATTTATTATTTGCAAAATGAATTTATGATAGTTGTTATGAAAACTCTTCCTTCTACCCTTGGCTCTGTTAATGGAACCACTATCTACTATCCAGTGTTTCCCCAACTTCCCAGATGATAAGCATCACTGGCAATTCTTGTTAATCAGATTAAAGGCCTCCCACTCGGAAATTCTGATTCAGTTAGTTGACTGTGATGGGTAGCTTAGGAAGCACAGATAGTACTGAACATCATTCTTGCCCTTTTCATCTGCTTCATTCCTACACCACCCATTTGGTCACTGGAACTGTCCACTGTAACTACTGAATATTTCTCAAACCATCTCTCCCCTCATTGCCCACTGTTACAGCTTTAGTTCCAGTCCTCACAAATTGTTTGGTTTAAAAGTTGTTCTGTGCTTATTCTGCAAACCTAAACCTTCTATTCTCATTGAACTGAGCATCCAGAAGTTCTTTGTTAGGCCATGTTCTTTCTCATTTCTGTTTTGTGTTCCTGAAACACAATCCCCCATGCTAGCCTCTTTTCCCTGTCAAACAAGTTATCCTTTGAGACCCAACTAAAGTAAGTTAGAACATAGTTACTTGGAACATGGCAAATATATGCTGATTGTGAATGACTAAATCCTTATGTACGTCTTTATTTAGTTTCATCCTGAATGTAGTTTTTCTTGTTCCTGCCAAGAGAGCAGTACTTTGTAGAAACTTTTGTTTCTGCAGAAACAAAAGTAAGCTGTAGCTCATACTTTGGCTTCACATAGGCTTGAATTTAATTTCTGTTATTTCTACTTAATGATGCAGGATTTGGGGAAAACTCTGTAAACGTTCCAAGCCTCAAGCCCTCATCTATAACAAAAGAGATGATAATTGTGAAAATTAAATGACATAGTAGAAGCAACGTGTTGAACCCAGTTCCTGGCACCACTAGGGCTCCAGAATCTTGTACAGTCAATAATTTATAGCCCAAATCATAACTCTTTTGAAAATTAAAGAAGGTGCTATTAATAATTTTTCTGGAAGATACAGACTGTTGACAGCAAAGGACACATAATTACCTACATACAGGAGAGGTTTTCAGACCACCTTCTCATTTCAGACCACCTTCTCGCCTTTTTCATCTGCTTCATTCCTACACCATCCATTTGGTCACTGGAACTAATCACTGTAACTATTGAATATTTCTCAAACCACCTCTCCCCTCATTGTCCCCTTCTCATTGGAAGGGGGTCAACAGCTAAAGGATTTGCCTCAAAGTTGCATTGGCAGATGAATCCCACTCTTTGTTACTGAAATCATATGTCTGAGGTGATAGTGGGGGTGGACTAAAGACTCTCTTTGCACCATCATTTCCTGGCATATGACAGATGTATGATATGTATAATCTTTGTGGCTATTGACCCAGGAACCTATATGGTATGCTTCTTTCTATTTTCTTTTCCAATCTAAACTTTGAGGCCTTGTCCACCTTCTCTGTTTCAGACGTCAGCCTTCCCACTCTCTTAGTCTCTCCTGGTTAGACGTTTAACGCTGGCCGTCTTGCAGAATGCCTCTGCTCTTTGAAGAATGGAAATGGGGCCTCACTCACTCTGTCATCTGGGATCAGAGATCTAGTGAGACTACTTCTTTTTTCGTTAGCCCAGCCACATGACATGCAGGACCTTAGTTTCCCAACCAGTGGAAGTGCAGAGTCCTAACCACTGGACCACTGGAGAATTCTCAGTGTTACTTCTTCCTTGTTTTATTAAACTTCTCTAAACAGAAGGAGATGCATTACACATATATGAGTGCTAGGGTCCCTTCTCACTTAGCAAGTAGCTCTTTGGCACTACTGACAAAGGGAATTAAACCTTGCCATTGTCCAGGCTTCCCTGGTGGCTCAGTTGGTAAAGAGTCTACCTGCAGTGTAGGAGACCAAGGTTCAATCCCTGGGTAGGAAATATTCCCTGGAGAAGGAAATGGCAACCTACTCCAGTATTTTTGCCTGGGAAATCCCATGAACAGAGGAGTCTGGCAGGCTACAGTCCATAGGGTCACAAAGAGTTCTACATGACTGAAATAACTTAGCACTTTTTTGCACAGAGTATGAATCCTATTTTTTATGTATCTTTTTATCTACAAAATGCGGCACATAGTCTGCCATAGTGGATTCTCAAGAACCTAATGTGTGACCTAATTATTACATATAAATAATGCTATGAAGTATTAAGTACCAAGAGTTATGCTCTTGGTCATACCTCAAAGCACCACTCCAGCAAACTAAGTTATTATCCCATAATCTAGGGCATGTCATTAGCACGGTGAAAAACCTAACTTGGTTTTGGCCTCTTTTGTTTATTCTTGCCCCAAAGCCACCTTTGCATCTAAGCTTTTACCACTTCAATTTCAGGGAAGTCCAGTCCAGAGCACACATGCCAAGGAAGGAGAGACTCCAGAAGAAAAGCACCAGGGCAGACAGGCCTCTGGGTTTCTCTTCCACCTTGAGGGAGAAGACAAAGACTCAAAGGCTCTTCCTTTCTTGCATTACCTGCAAAGCCAGAGGCTCAAGAGGAGTCATGACACTTCCCAAGGGGATGGTTGACATCTGGAGAGTGATTTAGGCTCTGGAAACTCTCTTATAAATTACTATATTGGCTTTATTTTTTGTTGTTGTTTTGTTTGTTTTTGGAGCTTCTTTTTTAAAATTAAACTTGTAATTTTGTATTCAGTTCAGTTCAGTTCAGTCGCTCAGTCGTGTCTGACTCTTTGCGACCCCATGAACCGCAGCACGCCAGGCCTCCTTGTACATCACCAGCTCCTGGAGTCCACCCAAACCCATGTCTATTGAGTTGGTGATGCCATCCAACCATCTCATCCTTTGTCATCCCCTTCTCCTCCTGCCCTCAATCTAGACTATGGCTGATTAACAAAGTTGTGAGTTTCAGGTGGACAGCAAAGGGACTCAGCAAAGGAAGCATTACATTCATCTGGAATGATCTTATTTTCAATTCAAATATTTCAATTGTTTGTTATGTTGTCAGTCACTGCAAGTAACCAGGGCTGGGTACAAAGCAGGTATTTAATAAATATTTGCTTAATAATCCAGCAAGTTTTATCCACACTTTTCCTTATGTATTTGCACACTTAATCTATTAATAAATACCATATGATACTTTATTTTCAGTTTCTCTTCATGTCTATTCACATGTGAAAAATTCATTAAATTTATAATTTTGCCAGTCACCATACTGCATGACAGAGGATCTCAGATTGAATGAGTGCTCTCACAGCCCTCAAGAAGCACATGGTTCTGGTGGGAAGGGCAGAGAAATGAACAGAATGAATTGTGAAACTGGAAAAGTCAACAACGGGAACATGCATTAGTTGTTATGGAAGCATAAAGGAGGGTTGAACTAACCAGCCAAGTCGGGTGGACAGCAGTGGTAGAGTTGTTAGGGAAGGCCTGCTGGCAAAGGAACTCTGAGCTAAATCTTATAGACGAACAGGAATTAGAGGGTAAGTAATCGAAAATGGGAAAGGCATTTCAGGCAAGAAGATAACATGAAAAAATCTTCAGGACAAACATAACGTTAGCAGCTTTGCTACTGCTATCTCTATGGCCTTGTGGAGGTGGTCTAAACTCTCTGTACCTTGGTTTCTTCTTCTGTAAAGTGGGGAAGATATTAATAATATTTACTTAAAATTCTTCTAAGGATTAAATGAATAAATAGGTGTAATGTACTTAGAATCATGGTTTCAGATATTTTAGTATTGAGAATCCTTGTGAAGACATCCAGTACTTGGGCTTGATATGTTCCTCTGAGGGCTTCCCACGTGGCACTAGCACAGAGTCCACCTGCCAAAGTAGGAGACATATGAGATGTGGGTTTGATCCCCAGGTCGAGAAGATCCTCTGGAGGAGGGCATGGCAACCCACTTGAGCATTCTTGCCTGGAGAATTTCATGGACAGAGGAGCCTGGAAGGGGTTGTAACCACAGGGATGCAGAGTCGGACACGACTGAAGTGACACCATACAAGCATGTTTGTCTGAGGTTGCCAAGAAAAGGCTTCAGTTCAGTTCAGTCGCTCAGTCGTGTCTGACTTTTTGTGACCCCATGAATCGCAGCTCACCAGGCCTCCCTGTCCACCACCAACTCCCAGAGTTCACCCAAACTCATGTCCATCGAGTCGGTGATACCATCCAGCCATCTCATCCTCTGTCATCCCCTTCTCCTCCTGTCCCCAGTCCCTTCCAGCACCAAAGTCTTTTCCAATGAGTCAACTCTTCACATGAGGTGGCCAAAATACTGGAGTTTCAGCTTTAGCATCATTCCTTCCAAAGAACACCCAGGACTAATCTCCTTTAGAATGGACTGGTTGGATCTCCTTGCAGTCCAAGGGACTCTCAAGAGTCTTCTCCAACACCACAGTTCAAAAGCATCAATTCTTCAGCACTCAGCTTTCTTCACAGTCCAACTCTCACATCCATACATGACTACTGGAAAAACCATAGCCTTGACTAGATGGACCTTTGTTGGCAAAGTAATGTCGCTGCTTTTGAATATGCTCTCTAGGTTGGTCATAACTTTCCTTCTAAGGAATAAGCATCTTTTAATTTCATGGCTGCAATCACCATCTGCAGTGATTTTGGAGCCCCCAAAAAATAAAGTCTGACCCTGTTTCCACTGTTTCCCCATCTATTTCCAATGAAGTGATGGGACCAGATGCCATGATCTTTGTTTTCTGAATGTTGAGCTTTAAGCCAACTTTTTCACTCTCCTCTTTCACTTTCATCAAGAGGCTTTTTAGTTCCTCTTCACTTTTTGCCATAAGGGTGGTGTCATCTGCATATCTGAGATTATTGATATTTCCTCTGGGAATCTTGATTCCAGCTTGTGTTTCTTCCAGTCCAGCATTTCTCATGATGTACTCTGCATCTAAGTTAAATAAGCAGGGTGACAATATACAGCCTTGGCATACTCCTTTTCCTATTTGGAACCAGTGTGTTGTTCCATGTCCAGTTCTAACTGTTGCTTCCTGACCTGCATACAGATTTCTCAAGAGGCAGGTGAGGTGGTCTGGTATTCCCATCTCTTTCAGAATTTTCCACAGTTTCTTGTGATTCACACATTCAAAGGCTTTGGCATAGTCAATAAAGCAGAGATAGCTGGAGGTAAATATATTTAAAATTTCAGCATATAAATACGTCTTAATAAAAACATGATGGTCAAGTCCGCAGAAGGAAGGAAATGATAAAGATTAGAGCAGGGATAAATAAAATAGAGAATAGAAAAAAAATTAACAAAACCAAGAAAAGTTTCTCAGAAGGATCAACAAAACTAATAAACTCTTAGCTACACTGAGAAAAAAAAGAAATAAATTAAAATTAAGCATGAAAGAGGAGACATTACAACGGATGCCACAGAATAAAAAGGATTATAAGAGACTACTAAGAACAATTACATGCCAACAAATTGGATAACTCAGAATAAATGGATAAATTCATAGAAACATGCAGTTTACCAAGACTGAATTATGAAGAAATAAACAATCTGGACAGACCTATAACTAGTGAAGATATTAAAGCAATTTAAAAGACTCTTCCAACAAATAAAAGCCAAGGGCCAGATAACTTCATCAGGGAATTCTACAAAACATTAAATAAACGATTAATACCAAACCTTCTCAAATTCTTCTAAAGAATCAAAGAGGAGGGAACACTCCCAAACTTGTTGAGTAAAGCCAGCATTACCCTGTTACGAAAACCAGATGACAACAGAACAAGAAAACTCTAAACCAATATCCCTCATATAAAAGTGTTAAAATGCTAGCAAACCAAATTCAACAGCACATTAAAAAAGATCATATGCCACAACCAAGTGATATTTATTCCTGGGATGCAATAATGGTTGAACACGAAAATCAATCAGTGTAATATACCACATTAACAACATAAAGGAAGGACAAAAACGGTCCGATCATCTCGATCAATGCAGAGAAGGCATTTCACAAAATTCACTTCATGATAAAAATAGCCAACAAATTGGGAATAGAAAGAAATTACCTCAACATAACAAAAGCCATATATGAAAAGCCCACAGCAAACATCATATTGAATGGGTAAAAATTGAAATCTTTTCCTCTAATATCAGGGAAAAGGCAAGGATGCCTACCATAACTATTTCACATAGTGCTGAAAGTTCCAGCTAGAGAAATTGGGCAGAAAAAACAAATACAAGACATATAAATTAGAAAAGAAGAAGTAAAATTACCTCTGTCCACAGATGACACTTTATATGTAAAAAATCTCTAAGGATTCCAGCAAAACGCTATTAAAAAGCAAAGCAAAAGTATAGTTAACAAAAAAATAAATGAATTCAAGAAAGTTGCAGCATAAAAATGCAAAATGGCTATCATAAAAAAATAACAAATATTGGAGATGATGTGGGGTAAAGGGAATACTCATACACCATGGAAGGGAATGTGAATTGATGCAGCCACTGTGAAATATAGTATAAAGGTTCCTTAAAAAATAAAAATAGAACTACTGTATGATTCAGCAGCTCCACTCCTGGATATGCAATGAGCTCAGTCACTCAGTTGTGTCCAACTTTTTGTGACCCTTTGGACTGTAGCCTGCCAGGCTCCTCTGTCCACAGGGTTTTTCAAGCAGAGATACTGGAGTGGATAGCCATTTTCTCCTCCAGGAGATCTTCCTGACCTAGGGACTGAACCAGTCTTTTGCATCTCCTGCTTTGCAGGCAGATTCTTTACCACTGAGTCATCAGGGAAGCACTCCTGGGTATATAACCAGAAAAAATGAAAATACTAATTTGAAAGGATACATGCACCCTAAGGGTCTGAGCAGCACTACTTCTGATAGCCAAGACATGGAAGCAACCCAAGAGCCCATCAACAGATGAATGGATAAAGAAAATGTGCTATACACACATACACACACATGTGTATATATACATATCTATCCATATGTGTGTGTGTTGTGGAATATTATTCAGCCATAAAAAAGAACGGACATGTTACCAGTTTCAGCAACATGTATTATGCTCAGTGAAATAAGTCAGATAGAAAAAGACAAATACTACATGATATTACTTATTTGTAGAATCTAAAGAGTAATACAAATGAATGTATATACAAAACCAAAACCTGGGATTAACATGTACACACTACTATATATAAAACAGGTAACTTACAAGGACTTACTGTATAGCACAGGGGACTATACTTAATATTTCATAATAACCTTTGAGGGAAAAGAATCTGAAAAAAATAGATCTCTATGTGCATATAACTGAACCACTCTGTTGTACATCTAAAATTAACACATTATAAATCAACTATACTTCTATATATAAAATAATATTTCCCAAGTTAAAAAAACACAGACTCACAGACATAGAAAACAAACTTGTTATTACCAAATGGGAGAGGAAGTTGGGGAGCAGGGACAAATTAAAGGTTTGGGATTAACAGACAAAAATGACTATGTATAAAATAGATGAACATTTACTATAAGATAAGGATTTACTACACGGCACAGGAAATTTTACCTTACTCTCTTGGAATTACCTAATATACTTATAATGAAATATAATCTGCAAAAAATACTCAATCACCATGCTGTACACCTGAAACCAGGCAACATGTTCAAAGCTGTAACTGTGGGGGCATTTGGATGCATCTCCATGGCCCTCCTTGGAAGACATAGTGCCTTGTGAAAAGGAAAAGCCTTTGTTAAGATATTATAGGCTAGTTTTGAGCAGGCTGACTAGAGAAACAGGTGACAGGTAGGAGAGGGTAGAGCTGAAGTTGGGTTTCATCATAAACAAGGGTTGACTTGGAACACTCTCTACCCACTTTCCAAAGCCCTATATCTCCAGTGGCCCAGTGAATGTTGTGGAATCCTTGCATCTTTGTGAATGATTTTCAGCAGCAGGACTGGAAGAGAGAATATCAATATCATTTTATTAACAGGGCCCTGCTCTGTGGGCTATAAATTTAGCTTTGTTCAGTTCAGTTCAGTTCAGTCGCTCAGTCGTGTCCGACTCTTTGTGCAGACACTAAATTCATTAGCAAAATGTTATCATAGTTAAACCTTCAACTCAAACATTGTAGCAAGAAAAGAATGAAGGTAGGTAACTCTGGCCCTAAGTAATAGAGACCAAATTGTAAGTAACACCAGTGACTCTGTGTCTATTTATATAGATGTTTCTGAGGAAGTAAGTAATCCACATACTTCCTGAAGCCGAGCACTTGATCTTACAGCATTTGGTATATAAAGTGTCCCTCTATAGGGGAGAAAATTTTCTCCCTCCCACAAAGCTCTATTACTGGCCCAAGAACCCCATCTCTCTCTAAGGTGCTCATGCATGCACTCACAATGCAGTCACTTAAAAGTTAGACTTCATGTCCTTCTTAATGGGAAAGTCAGTGATCTTAGTGATCTAAGTGCTTGAAACTGGTAAAGGTGAAAGAAGCCTTGGCTCAGATCATCCAGGGCTTCAGTCAACTGTATCTTTCTAAGGACATTTTATCTTGAGTCTACCTTCCCCAGAGAAATGCCACTTTCTTTCTCATCAACATCTCTGAAAAAAGCAATAGTAATTGATGCATCTCTCCTGGCTCTTGAACAAGCATTTAATTGAGAGTTTTTCTGTGATAAGTGTTCAGACTTAAGTGTGTCACCTGGGCCATTTGGGCCCCCATGCATTCATAGCACAACTCTGCAAATAAACAAAGTGTTGAGTTCCTGGGGGAAAATGCAGCTTACACAGCACTTAGGAGTGCTCAAAGGGCCTCTGTTCCCTCTTCATACTAATGTGGTTTCACAAGAAGACCAAGATTATTTTATTGCCCCAGGAAGCCAGGAAATTTTCATTTGGCTCCCTCAGATCTTTGGGATAAAAGTGGGACAGTGAGGAAAAGAATTCCCTCTGCTGTCTTAGATTTCTGTTCTCCAGGAAAATATGTTATGTTTTCTAAGATCAGATACTCTGTCGTTTATTTTTAGCTTTGGTAACTGTATTATTTTACATCCCCCAGTCCCCGTTTTTTCAAAGGAATATCTCTCCCTCTGGTTCTTCCTGTTTTGGATCTTTTCATGGGACTCTACTTTTGGGTAAGACACAGGCACAGTGCCTTTCACGCATTATAGGCTTATTGACTGATACAGAAATGAAGGACACAGATCTATCAAGTAGAAATTATAATCAATAAAAACTAATGAAGTAAGTAACCTTTCTCAGTTCAGTTCAGTTCAGTCGTTCAGTCGTGTCCGACTATTTGCGACCCCATGAATCGCAGTACGCCAGGCCTCCCTGTCCATCACTAACTCCCGGAGTTCACTCAGACTCATGTCCATCAAGTCGGTGATGCCATCCAGCCATCTCATCCTCTGTCATCTCCTTTTCCTCCTGCCCCCAATCCCTCCCAGCATCAGGGTCTTTTCCAATGAGTCAACTCACCCTAAAACGGTTCACAGTAGAAGTTTTTGAGGTGTGGTATGTGTGTGTGCTCAGTCGTGTCTGAATCTTTGCGACCCTATGGACTGAATCCCACCAGGCTCCACTGTTGATGGGATTTTCCAGGCAAGAATACTGGAGTGGGTTGCCTTTTGTTACTCCAGGGGATCTTCCTGACCCCAGGGATGGAACCTGCATCTCCTGCCTCTTATGCATTGACAGGCGATTTTTTACTGCTTAAGCCAGCAGGGAACTGTCAGAATAAGTTTGAGACTATCCACTTGAGAGCTTATGAGAAAGTGCTTCGCTGACCACCCTTTATAACATCGTGCTCCCCCTGCCTCTGCCACCTTCAGTAGGCTTAAGTTTTCTTCATAGCACTCAACACCTAGCATTATATTTATTCACTGTCTGTCTGTCTCTGCTAGAATGAAATCTCCATAAATGAAAGGGCTAGGTTCTACCTGTGCTGCGCTTCTGGTGCGTGAGAGCTGTACAGTGAAAGAATGACCCCACGGTAGGGACGAGCAGCCTATTTTTGTATTTAAATAAAACTGAATGCTGACTTGGAATCAGTTTCAAAAACTCTATTATTCCATTTCTTAGGCTTTCACCGGGAATAATTCTCCCTCCCTCTGCTTTACAATAAAGTATTTCACAGGGACTTCCCTGGTGGTTCAGTGATTAAGACTTCTTGTTTCTAATGTAGGGGGCACTGGTTTGATCCCTGGTGGAGGAACTGGGATCCCAAATGCGATGCAGTGCTGCCAATAAACAAATAAATAAAGTTTTAAAAAACATAAAAAATAAAGTATTTCACAAATTCCACAAGCAATGAGAGCAAATCTGAATGCTCACTTTTATTACCTAGTGAGAGGAAGCTTCCTTCCCTGCCTTTCCCCCTCCCTCCCTCCATCCCTTGAGTAGGGAGCTCTTATGTTTGTTTCTCACACGTGGACTTGGTTCTCTGTACTTTGTATATCCTTTGTTCCCAGGGTTTTCCTGTAGTTCTGCAGGACATGTGGTCTTGCAGTGCAGATCAACTTTTGACAGAAAGAGAATTCAAAGCTTTCTACCATTTGTGACATTAAAAATGTAATGCACATTTCCAAAATAGGAAATAAAAACATAATAATGTTGCCGTGCTGAATTCATGGAGGAATCAAGTGGGGGTACAAATAATAAATCATAATGAAATGGACATATACATGTTTCTTTCACATGCATTTTCCTCCTGAGTTATCAGGTTATTTTCTCTTTCCTTGCCAACTCTGTTCTCCAAATGCCCAAATGAAAATTTGCTTGCACACTGAATAAACGTGTTTTATAGGGGATATGTATACTAAATCTTATTAGGAAGGACATTTCTGCTAACCTGATTTCCTCCCTGATTTCTCTCAAAGATTTTTTTTCATATGCTTTTCACCATAAATATAATAAACTGACTTTGAAAATTTCTCCTCAAATATTTGAATTTTATTGTCCATCAAGTACCGGGTAGCTCCATTTACAGTTTAATTTCATGCTCATAACTACCAAGTGGAGTAGATGCCACTTACCAAAAGAGAGATTCTAAAGTTTAGAGAGGTTAAGTTACACACTCAGAGTCACACAGAAAGCAAGACAGGGAACTAGGATTTGAACCTAGGTTGTCTTGGCTTTAAATCCCATGTTCCTCCTCTTGTGTATTAAACCTGTCATCTGACTTATTACATGAAAGTGAAAGTGAAAGTTACTCACTCAGTCGTGTCCGAGTCTTTGTGACCCCATGGACTGTAGCCCTCCAGGCTCCTCGGTCCATGGAATTCTTCAGGCAAGAATTCTGGAGTGGTTTGCCATTTCCTCACATATTTATTTCTTATCCTATTGGAGGTGGGGGAACCTACACACAACCAGAAACCTGGATTAGTTAAAACAGCACAAAGAGAGGAGCTATTCCTTAGGGCTTAGTTTTCTCACCTGTAGAATGGACAAGGGGGGCTTTAAGATTTCTTTCTATGGTAATAAAGAATTAGAATGAATAATAAGTTAATAAAGAATAAAGATTTCTTTCTTTGGTAAGGCTTCAATTCTATGGTAATAAAAATGGTCTTGATTGTAATCAGTAAGAATAAAATATAATTTAAAAACATAACTGGTTCAGTGCTGGAAACTATATTCCAAGGTCTTCTTGGAATATATAAAAACATTGCATTTTAAAAAGCACTCATATCAAATATAGTTATAAGTTTAAGGATTAAATTTTTTTAAATTTCATTATTCTAAATTCAGGACAATTACAACTGAAAAATTTTAATATATATTTAATATCATATATATATGTGTGTGTGTATATATATATGTATATATGTATATATATATATAAAAGCTTGACTAGATGCTCCTGATTTTGACTGTTTCTTGAAAGGCACAAAGTAATTCCCAGGCCAGGCTTGCGAAAAGGTGGCAAACACTGCAGCCTCTGTGAAGTGGCGTGTCCTGAATAATAGAGCAGGTGTCCTGGGATCCCCAGACACCAGTGCCACCCTGGGCTCTGCGGGGTCTCAAGGACACGTCCCAGTTGCCATTTTGTTTAACAAACAATAGCCCTTCCCCACCAACTCCTGACATGTTAAAACCAGTGAGGAAGGCATTGTGTCTTACTCAGAGAAAAATGTCCAGTACCAAAGCCTTCCTAATCAATAGTCTTCAGTAAAATACAAGTTTCATACCAGAGTCTCTTTTTCATTTTGAACTAATAATCCCTGATCTGAAATTCTCCTCTTCCCTTTGAATAGTCTCAAATATTTTAAAATGTCCTTTGACTGCTCTGTTCTATAAATCGTGGTGGTGGTGGTGGTGGTTTAGTCCCGAAGTCATGCCAGACTCTTTGCGACCCCATGGACTGTAGCCTCCCAGGCTCCTCTGTCCATGGGATTTCCCAGGCAATAATACTGGAATGGGTTGTCATTTTCTTCTCCAGGGGATCTTCCCGACCCAGGATCCAAGCCAAGTCTCCTGCATTGCAGGTGTACTCTTTACCTCTGGGCTACAATCACATCAGTGCTTTCTTCCTTTTAATCATGTTTATAGACATTAGAATGTTTTTCACTGAACATATACATATTTTTACAACTTTCTTAAAGTAATCACAATCTTTTAAAGCACTGGTAACCCAAAGTACAAATATCTAATGGCATTATTTTAAACTGAGATTAAAAAAATGTTGAAACACATTTTGAATATATTTTCTTTGAAAACATTACTATTTTTGTCTAGTGCAACTTTCATTTTTGAAGGGCATTGAGGAGGAAAAATCTCCGCAGACTTTTACCATAAACATAGCTTTATGGAGACCATGTGTAGTATAAGGAATGAGAAAAACAGGAGAACCGTTTCATTGGCAAGATACATAAATTAGTATCTGGATTTGCCAAAATAGCACAGACATCGTGAAATCTGACATTCAGAGTTGCTAAGGTTTCAAGTGTTAGTCACTCAGTTGTATCCGACTCTTTGTGACCCCATGTGCTGTAGCCCGCCAGGCTCCTCTGTCCATGGAATTTTCCAGGCAAGAATACTGGAGTAGGTAGCCATTCCCTTCTCCAGGAAATCAATGCACTATTTAAATGTTGTTTAAAGATGGTCCTTACTTTCAAAGAGTGTCTACCCAAGTTGTATCTTTCATCCCGAAATTCTACTATCTAAACATTTCAGAGACTTTGAAATGGAAATTGTCTCCATAAAGCAATATTTTTCTAGGGGGGAGGCCAAATTCTCAGGGAAAAATGTCCCTTAAAATCTTTATCAGAGTGAATAAAACTTCAAATCCAAATTCCCTATGCATTTGATGTTAAAGCTAGTTCATGATTTGCCTATATGTTTTAAAGAAATAATCTTAAGTCAGGATGCAGCATTTATCTTATCATTTGAGAAATTAATTCCAGAAGGAAAGTCAGAGTGGCTTATTGAACAGGTGAACATAGTGTCACCTGAAGCAAATAATTCCATATACTGAATAGAGCTTGGTTGATGAAGGAAATTATATATGAAAAATACAATAGCAGGCAGGTTAAATATTTTAGTAGTAACTTCATTTAAAATGACAGTAATTTGAGAAGTCATTTAAAACATGTCCCATGTGTGCATATGTGTGCCTGCTTATGCACGCCGCACACACACACACACACACACACACACACACACACACACACACACTCACTCACCCTTTCCAACCCTGCCAGATTCACCTATGGTCTGGAGGGTAAGATTTTCATCAGGTTATGGAATTAAGCCTAACCTTACTTCTCATGTTAAGTATTTGTTCTGACATATTTTTTTTTCTTCCTTCCAATCTCGTTGGATTTTTTGATTCCATTTTTATAGGACAGCTTTGACTCTGCACTAAACCATGCCACTAACACGTTACTTAATCTAACTGGCACATTGTAAAATTTTACACATGTGCTCATCCAGATAATTACACAATTAATTTTCACTTAGTTCAGCTGAAACAGGGATAATGAAATTTCCACTGGTGTACTGTTACATTCAGGGGCCAAGGGTCAGTTTCCTGTTTGGATAAGGGTGAGTTTAAAGAGGATTTCTGACAGTCTCCTTACTTCAACTAGTTCTAAAAACATTGCAATGGAATTTCAATTTACAGCTCAGTTCAATGAAAGGAGCAGATGTTGAGCGTGACCCACTGCTATGTAAGAGCCTCCTTCCACACAGGTGTGCAAGGGAAACCGTCAGCTCTTGCTTTAAAGACATGTCTCTTCTACCTTGCATTCTGGATTGAAAAAGTGGCTGACAGGCACTTGCAATTCATTTTTCCTTTCAAGACTTACACATTGGCTGAGCTGATATTAAAGCAAAGATCTCAGTTCCCACTGCCTTGCATTCTGTAGAGAAACAGTAGAAGCTCAATGACTAAATTGTTCTTGAATTTAGAGGATGCTTGAAATCACAGTCTTGTGAAATTTCCTCACAGAGAGAAAGTGGCCCAAGATGTAGGTTTTCCTGGTGGTAAAATGAAGACGTTCTACTGTGAAACAAAGCATAAATCTTAATCTTTTCTTGACAGTCTGCTTGTTTTGCTCTAATTTTCAGGTTTAAAACTCTCATCCTTGACACTAGCTGGGTATTTTATAAGCGGCTATGAAAGATACCCAACAAGGGTATTATGGTTTTCTTGATTAACCCATTTCATTCTTCAAAATATTCTTTTCGCTGAAGAGTCAGACATACTACTAAAACTGTCCATGTGGTTGAAAGAAGAACCGGGTTTTAGCACAAGCCAACATTATGTTAGATCACTGTGCTTGTAAAATGGTCATTGTGTGGTGGTGATAAAAGTCCTGACCAGAGCTCTATCTGTTCATTAATACAGCCCCTGTGAGTTCCCTGTTTTGATGTCAGTTCCTGTCTAGATTAACATCAGGAGTGGAGAATTGCTTTCATAGCTGAATCAAAATGCCTGAACATTGCCATGGGAAGGAAGAGGCTGAGATGTTTATTTATATAGATGATAAAGAAAATTATTGAAGGGAACTATAGAAAGTATGGGACATTGCTATTAATAGCCAAGCATGGAAGACTCCTTGGAAGTCTCTGTATTGGAAGACTCAAATGTTAAACCTCAAGAAAAAGAGGTTTTAGATTATGGTAGCATATTAATTCCAGAATTCCCAAAGAAATAATTTTCACCTTCTAAAATGAGTGAATCTTACATGTGTCTCAAATAATTGAGGAAAAATGATCTAGCACTTATTGGTATAGTTTAGGAAAATGCATCCAGGTAGAGTACATTTTCTCTTTTATTTACAAGATACTAGGCTAATCTAGACTCTGCCCCTCCTCCAACCCAGCATGATTCTGCCTCTGGGGTCTTTGAACCAGCTATTTTGTCAGCTTGGAATCTTCATACTACAGATAATTAAAAGAACACTCTTTTTCCAGGTATTTGCCCAAATCTCTCTTTTCAATGGAGTCTACCCTGACCGTTCTAACTTGAAGTTGGAACTCATACTGTGCTACTGCCTCTCTTGGTCCTATCTCTTGCAGATCCCTCTTTATCCTGATCTACTTTTCTCTTTTTGTAACACAACACATTCAAATATACTGTAAAATTTACATATTTTCAACACATCTATTTTTTCATTTCCCTGTAATGGATGATAAGCCCTAGGATGGCAGGGATCTTAGTTTTGTTCACTGCCATATCTCAAGCACCTAGAATGATGTTTGATGAATGCTCATTGGGTATGTTTTCGATGGCTGGATGCAAGAGAAAGCTCTGTGAGGTCAGATGCTATTTCCCTTTAACTTCTTTCTGCAATCACAGAAACCATTAATAACACAGTCCTGAATGGGGAAACAGTGGAAACACTGTCAGACTTTATTTCTGGGGGCTCCAAAATCACTGCAGATGGTGATTGAAGCCATGAAATTAAAAGATGCTCACTCCTTGGAAGAAAAGTTATGATCAACCTAGATAGCATATTCAAAAGCAGAGACATTACTTTGCCAACAAAGGTCCATCTAGTCAAGGCTATGGTTTTTCCAGTGGTCATGTATGGATGTGATGAACTGTGAAGAAAGCTGAGTGCCAAAGAATTGATGCTTTTGAACTGTGGTGTTGGAGAAGACTCTTGAGAGTCCCTTGGACTGCAAGGAGATCCAACCAGTCCATTCTGAAGGAGACCAGTCCTGGGTGTTCATTGGAAGGACTGATGCTGAGTCTGAAATTCCAATACTTTGGCCACCTCATGTGAAGAGTTGACTCATTGGAAAAGACTCTGATGCTGGGAGGGATTGGGGGCAGGAGGAGAAGGGTATGACAGAGGATGAGATGGCTGGATGGCATCACCGACTCAAAGGACATGAGCTTGGGTAAACTCTGGGAGTTGGTGGTGGACAGGGAGGCCTAGTGTGCTGCAATTCATGGGGTCGCAGAGAGTTGGACACGACTGAGCGACTGAACTGAACTGAACTTTTATTGTGGAACAAATGAATGAAAAACCATGTGCAGTTGTTTTGCTTTTTAAAAACATTTATTTATTTATTTTTGGCTTCACTGGTTCTTTGCTGCTGTGTGCGCTTTCTCTAATTGGGGTGAATGGGGGCTACTCTGTAGTTTCGGTACACAGGCTTCTCGTTGAGATGGCTTCTCTTGTTGCAGAGCATGGGCTCTGAAGCTTATGGGTTCAGTAGTTGTGGTGCAAGGGCTTAGTTGTTCCAAGACATGTGGGATCTTCCCAGACCAGAAATCAAACCCATATCCCCTGCATTGGCAGGCAGATTCTTAACCGCTAGACCACCAAGGATGTCCCATTTTGCCTTTATATGCTGGAGATGCAGAGCATACTGAGAAGGCTCGCCACCCTAAGAACAGTGAATGATAACCTCAAGAGCATAGCAGGTTGAAGGAAACAAATTTCCAGTGTGCAGGTGACTAACTCTCTGGGGACACAGCCTAGAACACACATGCCTGTTCTACTCTTAACTTATTATTTATCTGGAGCCAATCACTCAATTTGCTTTGAGTTCACAGTGTTTCACCTCTCATTCTTGCAAACATTCAGAGTGATCAATTGCATCTTTAATATACTTTTATCCTATGGCAGATACTGTAGATCAGAAGACAGTTTATCCTGCTTCTAGGCCAGACTTGGTGGGGGTGATTTCACATATATTATTAAATACACACGACAAACTTTCATGCGGTTTCCTTGATGACTCAGATGGTAAAGAATCTGTCTGCAATGCAGGAGACCTGAGTTCAATCACGTGGTTGGGAGGATCCCCTGGAGAAGGGCATGGCTTCCCACTCCAATATATTTTTGCCTAGAGAATTCCGTGGACAGAAGAGCATGGTGGGCTACAGTCTATGGAGTCACAAAGAGTCAAATACAACTGAGAAAGTAATATAAACACAACACTCTTTCATACTTTTAAGAAAAGCATCAGAAAACTTTGGTGTGTTGAGCACACATGAGAATAGAAGGAAGACATTTCTGGGAATAGTAAGGCTGCAAACCTAATTTTCTTTTTTGGTAGAAATTAAAAGCTTTTGCCTTGAGTGAACCTGAAGCATCCATTAGAGTCCCATGATACTTGGGCTGATGATATCACCCCTTGGGCTTAAGCAATGGTCATTTTAAAAAGCAGCTATTAAAGGATGAAAGAACTCTGGTGACTTCCATCTAAGGATGAATAAGGAGTTCTTATGATATATGTTTTTTCTAGGTGTACATGCTACAGGTAACATTTTTAAATAAAATTTTAATAAGTTTCTCATAAGCTCGCTCTAATTTGTTATGTTGTTTTCACTGAACTGTAGTTCTGCAACAATGATTTGATGTGAAACAAAAGAGGAAATGGGTGGGTTTGATGCCTGAGTTCCACCATCATCCTAGACTTGAATGATTTTCATTTGATAGCAATGCCACCTCTCTAGAGGAGTTCAGGTAAACTTGAGGTTAGCCAGATCCACAATGAGGAAGTAGAGGCCAATAAATGCCATTCTTCTAGACTCTGACTCTCAGCACTTCCCTTCTTACTCCTAGCGCTTCTTTCCTTCTGCTGCCTACCTCTTATGAAAGACAGACATCCACAGAGTTCATATCTTCTCCCACAGACAAGTGATCCCAACCATATCCACATTTATGTACTGTCTAGGTCTCAGACTTAAACCAATCTCCCTGATAAGATCTGTCCAGAAAATCTGTTTCAGCTGTTTGACACCCACATTTTTCTCAATCAGTGTTCTGAGCACAAATTTTACCTTGTTTTTGCCTATTCCCTAAATTCACTGAATTTTCTAAGATCACACATCCATTTCCACGGACATTCTGTTCTGTTAGCCAAGGTCCTCAGGGAATCTAGACACAGAGGGAAACATCACTTAAAAGTGATCAGTGTTTTAGAGCCTCTGTTCTTTAAATTTCACTGAAAACTGGGTGATGGATTTGCAATCCCTCTGGCCTTTATCTGTCATTCTTAATAGAATCACTGCATTGCTTCCATATGTTCAGTATTACCCTTCCTTAATTTATTTTGATTCCTCTTCATGTTCTGTGACTGAGTATCTAGTGACTTTCCAATGGAATGGCGAGCACCTCACTGAAAACTGCCACACTGAGCACCAAGTTCCTCATTGAAACTGTACCATCTCTACTAATGAAAATCATAGTGCATGGGTGTTAAGTCTCAGTCGTGTCCAGCTCTTTGTGACCCTGTGGACTATAGCCCACTAGGCTTCTCTGTCTATGGGATTCTCCAGGCAAGAATACTAAAGTGAGTTGCCATATCCTCCTCCTGGAGATCTTCCTGACCAAGGGATCAAACCTGCACCCCTCATGTCTTTTGCATTGGCAGGCGGGTTCTTTACCACTAAAGCCACCTGGGCAGCTCTGAAATCAAGGTTCTGGATAGAAACGTGATATCTCCAAGCTCTCTCTCTTTCTCTCTTGTCTTTAAGACACCAAAATTTCAATTTAGCCTATTTGCTCATTTCAAATCATTTTTAAAATCACCTAGTGCCTGAGAATGAGGACAGGTATGAGGCTCTCAGAAACTTTATCTCCTTGTAGTAGGTAAAACAGTGTCCCCTGCGTATTCATGCCTACCTGGAACCTCAAAATGTGACCTTACTTGGAAATAGGGTTATTGCAGAAGTAATTAGTTAAGAGTCAAGATGAAATTAAACTGAATTAGGGTAGCCCTCAAGTCCAATGAGTACCCTTGTAAGAGACAAAAAAGATCCATAGAGGCACAGAGAAAAAGGTGATGTAAAGATGGAGGCAGCGTGGAGTGATCTATCTATGAGCCAAGGGACACTAAGGTTGCCTACAACCACCACGGCTTCCAGGAGGAACAAAATCCTAGAAGGGAATGACACCTTGATTTCAGACTTCTGGATTCCAGAACTGAAAACTGGTAGCTTACAACATTATTTTATTTGGTAAATTAGTAAGCCCTCTTTAAATGCCATTAATCTTTATTATAATCCTGATTATACCAGCCTATTTTTTAAAAAATTAATTACTTGTTTTTTAATAGCCTTTGTTTTGTTTGTTTGTGTTTTTTTTCTGACTACTCCATGCAGTGTGGGGATCTTAGTTCCCTAGCCAGGGTTTGAACCCATGCCCCTGCAGTGGAAGCATGAAGTCGTAACCACTGAACCTCCAGGGGAGTCCCATATCAGCCTACCTTTAGAAACTATTGAATAAATTGACAGACATGCCTTTGAGGTATGATTTTAAGATGGTTATCCTTTTATTCAGAAAGAAACCAATTCCTTTATTTTACTGAAAAAAGTATTTTATTTAAAAATAAATTTCTGTTGTTGTAAGCCACCAGTTTGCAATAATCTGTTATGGCAACCATGGGTGATTTGTTAATTTTCTACCTTCTTTCCCCCTCTCTGTATCTGTTCAACCTACTTTGTCCCTCTTTTTTTGTTTTCACTCTGCTCTGAGTGTTTCTGGAATATTATCCCTATAGCTGAAACCACATTTAAAAAGATGGGCAACCAGGACCTAGAGAAGAGTGAAGAATCTGGATACATGGGAATGTTAAGAGAGAAATGCAATGTGCTTGTATGTTTTTGAAAAGTTATTGCAGTGTGAAAGCAGAAGCTGCAGTCTTACATGTTTTAATTTAGGTATTTAAACAATTTGCAAACTCCAAAATGACACATAAATGTTAGTTATTCTTATTATTCATCCACAATGCCATGTTAGAAACCAAAAAGACTTGATATTAAAAATATCACAGGAAGTTTATTATACAGCTTTGTTTTGTTTTTTATTTTTATTTTTTTCATCAGTGAAGCAAGCTTTCCCAAGAAATCATGAAATATCCTTGCTAGAGGCACTTAAATCCAGATGAGACAGACATTGGCCAGATAATCTATAAATGTCTTAGATATTAACTAGCTGCATAATCTTTGGTAGCTGATCTACCCTCTCTGAATCTGTGTCCTAATATGGAAAATAAAATATAAATATCTGTCAGTTGGAGTGGTTTCTCTGAGGATATAAAGCGCCTTCTGAGCTAGAAAGCAAAGGACAAACCAAAGGCACTAAAATTGCTGTTTACTCTAAATGATTCTGCGTAACCTCCCTTTCTCAGCTTCTCAGGGACTAACATCACTGCCTGCTGCCTTTATTGCTAAGAACACAGAGAAGATTCTTGGAATCTGTGTGGGGTCTTTATTAATGCCTCAGTAATGCTTGCTATCCTGACCAGAACAACGTCACTGAAGGTTCTTCAGGTGACCATTCTGTATGCTTGATCCTGTAGACACCACAATTGGTATTTTTGTCCATCTCTGGGCTGGGATACTATGAACTAGCCTTTCATAATTGGCTTCTGTACTTTGGTTTCTCTCACATTTTAAAAATGATAAGCCAATTCAACATTATTCTTATCACTTTACCATTGTTGAATATGTTGTCTAGGTTAGCAAAGGCTGTTGTTTTGACATTTTTTTGTGTAGTATCCTCATTTCTTTATGTTTTAAGGTATTCTTCATTTGGCCTGGCCTTAATTAATGGACACTTGAAGATGCTCTATGATTTGTTTCTATAGTTCTCTAAATTAGTGGGTTTCTTGCTTTTATCTTTTTCAGATTTTGTGACTAATGCCTAAACAAAATCTTTATGACCACATAAAAGTACCTTCTTTCATAATACATTATAAAAGTTGAAGGAGATAAAATAGGCTAACTTTACATTTATGTTTAAGTCTACATATTTTCAAACTAAGTGACCAGATGTCTTTTCATTGTTAACATTGAACTCATTCTATCCATTCAACTTTTTGAATAGAAATTCCTAATAAGAGACTCTATAACACCTAATAATTAACCTCTGAGGGGCCAGTATGCCTACTCTTTAGAAATAGAAACTTCGTAATGCTCCTTTCTATCAATCTCCTGCAAAAAGGAGGTCTTTCACATTTCAAATATTAGTTTTTGCTGCTTCTACACATGGCAAATTAATTTGGCTTTTATAATGAGGTGGAATGTTTCAAATCTAAATTAACACCTTTGGCTTTACTTTGTGAGAAGACCTGCTCATTACTCTCTAGTAACTTAATGGCTGTGCTATTCTATGAACCAAAATAGTGTAATGTAATCTGACATTTATGACTTCCACATAATATCAACTGCTAAAGTTTGAAAAAAGGTTTCTATTCAGAAAAAATCTCAAACTAATAAGCATGCGTCCAATATTAAAATCGGGTCAGAGATCCTTCTCACTTTCATTACATATAATTTATGCCACTTGAATGTAGTTTAATAAGGTCATAAAAATGCCAGTTGTGGTATCTCATAATACTTTTTATAAACTGGTTTTACAGTCTCTCCTTTGTTCCAAAGTTCAAAGTGACAATTGAAATGCACAGGTTGCTTAGGAGTGCTTGAAGTTTCTCCTGGAAAAAATTGGTGAATATATAAATCACTTATACATGTACATATATTTATGAATGATACATAGCATTTATGAATATTTATATAGCTTATGCTTATAGGTAAGTTTTAAATGCTATTTACTGAAGATCTGTGCTTCAAATGTAAACCTTTTTTCCAAAATCTTCATAATTTACTAAGACATCCTTTTCTTCCAGGTGCATTTAAGTTGGACACTTTCAATTAAAAGGAAAAAGAAGAATTCAGGCCCTACCCTTTTGTTAAGTCGAAATAAAAACTTCCCAATGCTTAGTCCTCAATCGGTCAACGTCAAACAATACCCTGAGGTGCCCTTACAATGGTGGCATTGTCAGCTCTCCATGACTTCATTCATTTGCTGACCATTGCCTTACTTCCTGGCTGAGGTAAATAGGGCTTTGCGAGCACTTCCCCTAAGTCATTTCAGAGGAGATAAATTAAATAATGATTGCAATGTAATATTGTGATAGTGTTAAAATATTTCCTTCACATTTCAACTTTGAGCACAAGTTTCCAATAATATATAATTTTTCATTTGCTAGCTCAAACTTTGGGCTTTATTAAATTCTACAGCTGCACTCAGTATTTATGCATTTGGTGACCAACCCTGATATATTATAATAATATGGACTTAAGACTTTTATATAAGAATATAAAAATGTTTCAAAAATCACTATTGACTCAAACATGGGTATTCAACACAATTTGCTTAATCATCAATTGAACAAAAGCATGAGAAATATTTTCGTTTTTGAGCCAATATTAAAACTAGTATTCACACAGTTTGCTCCATCCATCTGAAGTCTTTTTTATAGATTTATTTCTATTTTCAGGTAAGAGAGTTATTCTGAAAGACCCCGATAAGGGGTTCCTATTCATTGTTCAAGCACACTAGAGATTTCAGTGAAACTGATACTCAATGACAATAGAGATACTCCTTAGAAATGTTTATTTTAGTCAGTTAAAAATAAAACAGCAAAACAGTACAGCATTTGTATTGCTTTTGACAGAGAGGGAAATACAAGTGTTGCAGACAGGGCTGAGTTTAGTTCATTGATTTTGTTTATAACCTGTTGTGACCTTGGACATGCAACTGAAGCTCTTTGAGTGTCCCCATCTGTGAAATGGAACTAATTGCAGCATTCTATGAGATTAGCATCAAAACAAGATGCATATTAAATGAACACTAGAATATATATCATAAAATAATATTATCAACATCATCCTTTTCATTATTATTAAAGGGAAATGCACATGATGGATCAAGTGATGGAAGTGGTTTGCTCCTGTTTTCTGCAGGATTCAACAAAGGCCCTGTCTTCTCAAGTCACTTACTCTGGCGTATTGAATATATCAGTGCCTCTGGGAAGGGTGCACTCTGGCATAGATGGGGACCAGGACCAAAGATGACTAGGGGTATTTATCAAAAAATTGCTAGAACTTAGGGGCAATAAGGCAGAAGAACTGGCTTTTGGAAGGACAGCGACTGGGTAATGCTGGTTTCCGGGCAGGATCAGGGCTGTAAGCTTCACACTGTGACCATATAGATAGAGCAAGAATCAGTGTTTTCACTGGTCCAGTTATTCTAAATAGAGTCTTCTCCTCCACTCTCAAACCTGTGCCCTCACTTCTGGATTTAAGACACAGTTTTTATTTCACAGTAGCACTGGTCTTGAACTTGAAAGGGTGGAACACACTCTCACCAACTTCATATAAACTTTTGTTTGGGAACACCTTCTTAGTTTACAGTAGTCAGGTACTCTCCTGGTGGGGAATTTAGAAAGAAACCTAGTAAAATTTCATGGGAAAATACACTTTGAGTTATTAGATGAAACCAGGACCAATAAGTATGTGAAATATATGATGTGTATTAAATACAAACCATTTGTTCCTGAAAATCCTGTGATTTAAGTGGCAATTTTACTTTTTCCCTTCACAAATAATTTGCATCATTTCAGACATGGCTTTCTTTGTAAAATAATCTCCACACTTGAAGTCATCATGGTCACCCATGTTTTATTATTCATTTTACTTCTCCTTCTCCCTCACTCCAAGGGATGCTAGAGAGAAGGAAACCTCAGTTTGAACCCCACTTGATACCATGCTACCTGAGTCTTGATCCTCACAGAATCAGGATGATAATCCACCATTAACACCACCACCACACTGAGTTGCCAGGCAACATCTTCAGAATGACCTTCAAAGGTTACACTTGGAAGCAGAAACACCACTATCAAGACCCAACCTCAGTAACATCATTAAAGGTCCTCTACTGTATTATTATGTAATTTTTGAAGGATCAGAGCATATGCAACACTCAAAGAGAAAAAGTTAGGGATTTCCTGGTGTTCCAGTGGTTAAAACTCTGTGCTTCTACTGTAGCAGGTACAGGTTTGATCCCTGGTCAGAGAGCTAAGATCCCATATGCTGTATGGTGTGGGCAAAAAAGAAAAAGAAAGGAAAAGTTATTAAGTGTATATGGTGAGGGCTAAAATGGGCAAGTCATTGTGCATATTGAATAGACAGGATTGCAGTAAAGCTAAATCTGTGGCCCAGACACGGTCCTTAGAAGTTTACCTTGTATTGCAAGAACTCAACAAGAAGGAAACAACTCTGAGTAGTGACCAGTGAAACAGTCTCTTGCTGTTTTTAATCAGATCTTGGTGCCTGTTGCAACTTCCTCATAGGGTAGGAGACTCTGAAGACTTAGGGTTTTGATATGAAAATTATCTGACATCCTTGTCAGTAATTCCCAGCCCTGTGCTGTTCCTTCAGTCATTCCAAGGTTCATGTGTAAAGATGTGTTAAGAACCTAAACAGCACATCAAATGTTGATATCCTAGGCATTCTCCAGTTTCAAATATCACAATGCTAAGGGCAAAAATTTTGAGGAAGAATCATAGACTTGATCCCAGAAATAAGAAACTTGACAGAAAATAGGTTTTTCCCTGTTTGAAAGTGAAAGGGAAAGTTGCTCAGTCGTGTCCGACTCTTTGTAACCCCATGGAATTCCATAGACAATTCTCTAGGCCAGAATACTGGAGTGGTTAGCTGTTCTCTTCTCCAAAGAATCTCCCCAACCCAGGGATTGAACCCTGTTCTCCTGCATTACAGGCAGATTATTTATCAGCTAAGCCACCCTGTTTATCACCTAGATTTTTCTGTGTTTGAGAGTCTCTTTGTGTACCCATTTCATAACTGAGGAGTGAGAACAGAAATTAGAGCTACTCTGGGAAAATCTTATTACCATGAGTTTAATTCATTTAAAGGACTTCCCAGGTGGCTCAGTAGTAAAGAATCTGCCTGCAGTGCAGGAGATGCAAGAGACATGGGTTCAATCCCTAGGTTGGGAAGATCCCCTGGAGGAGGAAATGGCAGCCCACTCCAGTATTCTTGCCTGGGAAATCCCATGGACAGAGGAGCCTGATGGGCTATAGTCCATGGGCTTGCAAAGAGTCAGACACGACCGAGTGACTGAGCACACATATACACATACACTTTCATTCATTTATCTTTGGAGGATAGTATACTGCAGTGTAAATTTCTCTGGATTTAGAATCAAGGACATGTGAGTCAAATTTGAGTTAGGTATTACTCTTGTTAGGTAGTAATACCACATGACAATGAAGGAACAGCCCATGAATTACTGTGGGATGATGTATATAAGGCATCCAGTAGAGCCACTGGTTCAGAGTAGATTTTCGACAATCCATAACCTCTAACCACTGTTATTTATAGAAGCTGAAATGTTAAGTGTTTCTTGTATGGTGCAGGGAAGAGTCTTGTCCTAGCTTCTTCCTCACACAAGTTGATTTTTCCAGTCACCAAATACCTTTAAGTTAATTGTGAAAGTATTTAAAACCTAGATCTTTTAAAATCCATTCTAAGAATTCTCAGAGGGCTTTGAAGTCCCAAGCACTGACAGAGGGTCTTACGCCCAAATATTTTTCTTCAGTTGTTAGAGATTTGACTGTCTTGTAATATTCTGGGGCGGGGGGGATTGTTAAAACCCAATCATGGGAAAATGACATAGATAGTTAATCTAATCTGTTTTTCTTCCCTACAGGAAATATTGACACACTATTCATTCTTTCTTACATAAGATAACTCTCTGTCTTTAAAAGTTTTCCAATTGTTTGAAGTCAAACTGAAAGTAGGCAGGAAAAAGACATTATCTGAAATATCTGAGCTTGAATTTGAAAAGCTATCTTGAAATATATGTTTATACAATGATTTAGAATAACACAAAATTTTCCAGTTGACTTTCCCTTAAAGATAACAGAACATGTGTTTATATTTGTTGGTGCTATGAATTACTCTCAGATAATACCCATTTGATTCAAATGCCTATAAAACACAGTGGTCAGCCATAGCAAAAGGAGTTTCATGCCTTTAACAAATGGATGAACACTATCACAACTTCAGTGACAGTCTCATGAGAACTGAACGTCTCTTGTTAAGTCATTGAGTCATAATGGACAATCCACTTTTAGACAGAATTTGGCATCATAGTCTTTTTTTATTCACTATTTGGAATATTTGTGCCTTGTGGAAGTGAAATGCACTGTGGTTCTATAAGCTTAAGGCCTAATAGTAACGCGGTAGACTATCTACAAAGATCGTCGCCAACCTTCTACCAATGTCTAGGCAGGCCATGCCTCCTTTCTTTCTCCTTGCATCTGAGCTGGCCTTGATCAAACTAATGCAGAAAAAGTGATTCTGTACTACCATTGGGACTATATTTTAAGGGGCCTGGTGGCTTTTATTTTACTTGCTTGGAAGCCTACCATCTTGTAAGAATTTTGGCTTCTCGGTGAATAATGAGAAACCATGTAGAGAGAGAGAGAGGCTATGTAGAGGAACTATGAAGCACCCCAACTGATAACCAGCACCAGAGTCCCAGACATGGTAGTGAGGCATACTGGCTGTTCCAGCCTAGATAACCTCCGAAATGTGTGTTGCAGCATGGAGCAGAAGAACCACTAGGTGAGCTCAGTCAGCCTACAGAAAGGGACTTTTTTTTTTTTTTTTAGTCACTAAGTTTTGGTGTGATTTCTTATACAGAAAAAGAAAAGAGGATGTACCTAACTATCAAAATCAGAGAAGGGAAGGTAGCAATTCTTAAACTGGAACTTCATAAACTGCAGCCTTCAGTGTTAGTCCTAGCAATATCAGACAACAATAATTCAGGCTCCTTTTTCAGAAGAAGAATCTTTTGATTGAGTTATTTTGGTCTCCTTCTCAACATGACTTGCATTCTTACTTGAATCCCCAATTTTTGCTGCAACAATTCCTCATGACTGTGAAACTACCAGCCTGGGGGTCCTCCAACACAGGTTTGGTTTTCCTCAGTTAAGTTTAAAAAATTAATAGACAGCAAACATAGACCACTACTGTACATTCCAACCTTGGTGTGCAAATAATCAAGCTGAAGATATGATACTCTCTGACATGTGTGTTGGAAGAGTTTAGCAAAGATTTCGAGGCACTGTGCAAGGCAGGTTCTCACAGAGAACAATATTACACACTATGGCATGCACACACTATTTAACATGTTTTATACCTTAGAAAAAATGGTAGGACTTGACATACAGTCAGGTGAGAGATAGTGGGAATCTGAACTGAACTCATGATAGTGAGGACAAAAAGAAAGGATAATGATACAACGTTTAACAACTGAAAACACAAAGGAAGGGGGAATTCCCTGGTGGTCCAGGGATTAAGAATCTGCCTTTCAATGTAGGGGACTTGGGTTTGATATCTGGTCTGGGGTACTAAGATTCCACATTCTGCAGGGCAAGTAAGCCCTGAAGCCATGACTACTGAGCCTGAACCTGAGCCCCTCAACTAGAAAAACCTGTGTGTGCCACAGTGAAGACTCAGCATGGCAAAAATAAAAAAATTAAAAAAAAAGGACGGTGACAGATTTAAAGAGATCAACAAGGGAATCTAATATCTAGATGTAAAATGAATGTTTTAGAGCATGTTGCCTCTTTTTTTGAGGAGAGGCAAGCAGACCTCCAGGGAACTATCTTTTATTGCCATAAAAATACCTTAGTGTTTATCCCACCCTAAACTCTGGTGATCTACAAGGACAGACACCCCCCGCCCCCGACCACCACCAAATGCTTAAAAGTGAAGATGCTCTTTAAGTGTTTTCATTGGACTGCAGGTCAGAAATAGAAATCTAGGGGCAGTTCTAAGATGGCAGAGGAATAGGACAAGGACACCACTTTCTCCCCCACAAATTCATCAAAAGAACATTTGAACGCTGAGTAAATTACACAAAACAACTTCTGAATGCCAGCAGAGGACATCAGGCACCCAGAAAAGCAGCCCATGGTCTTCAAAAGGAGATGGAGAAGTCTTGAGGCTACTCTAAAAATAAGACTGAAAACCAGAAACAGGAGGCTTAAGTCCAAATCCTGAGAACACCAGAGAACTCCTGACTCCAGGGAACATTAATCGATAGGAGCTCATCAAATGCCTCCATACCTACACTGAAACCAAGCACCACCCAAGGGCCAACAAATTCCAGAGCAAGACATACCACACAAATTCTCCAGCAACACAGTAATACAGCCCTGAATTTCAATATACAGGCTGCCCAAAGTCACTCCAAACCCATTGACATCTCATAACTCATTACTGGACACTTCATTGCACTTCAGAGAGAAGAAATCCAGCTCCACCCACCAGAACACTGACACAAGCTTCCCTAACCAGGAAACCTTGACAAGCCACCTGTACAACCCCACCAACAGCGAGGAAACTCCACAATAAAGAGAACTCCACAAACTGCCAGAATACAGAAAGGCTACCCCAAACTCAGCAATATAAACAAGATGAAGAGAGGAATACCCAGCAGGTAAAGGAACAGGATAAATGCCCACCAAACCAAACAGAAGACGAAGAGATAGGGAATCTGCCTGATAAAGGATTCTGAATAATGATAGTGAAAATGATCCAAAATCTTGAAAACAAAATGGAATCACAGATAAATAGCCTAGAGACAAGGATTGAGAAGATGCAAGAAAGGTTTAACAAGGACATAGAAGAAATAAAAAAGAGTCAATATATAATGAAGAATGCAATAAATGAGATAAAAAACACTCTGGACAGAACAAATAGAATAACGGAGGCAGAAGATAGGATTCAGTTCAGTTCAGTCACTCTGTCATGCCCAACTCTTTGGGACCCCATGAATCGCAGCATGCCAGGCCTCTCTAACCATTGCCAACTCCCAGAGTTCACTTGTACTCACATCCATCAAGTCAGTGATGCCATCCAGCCATCTCATTCTCTGTCGCCCCCTTTCCTCCTGCCCCCAACCCCTCCCAGCATCAGAGTTTTATCCAATGAGCCAATTCTTCACATGAGGTGGGCAAAGTACTGGAGTCTCAGCTTTAGCCTCATTCCTTCCAAAGAACACCCAGGGCTGATCTCTTTAGAATGGAATGGTTAGATCTCCTTGCAGTCCAAGGGACTCTCAAGAGTCTTTTCCAACACCACAGTTCAAAAGCATCAATTCTTTGGCTCTCAGCTTTCTTCACAGTCCAACTCTCACATCCATACGTGACCACAAGAAAAACCATAGCCTTGACTAGATGGACCTTTGTTGGCAAAGTAATGTCTCTGCTTTTTAATATGCTCTCTACGTTGGTCATAACTTTCCTTCCAAGGAGTAACTGTCTTTTAATTTGATGGCTGCAATCACCATCTGCAGCGATTTTGGAGCCCAGAAAAGCAAATTCTTCCACTGTTTCCACTGTTTCCCCATCTATTTCCCATGAAGTGATGGGACCAGATGCCATGATCTTCGCTTTCTGAATGTTGAGCTTTAAGCCAACTTTTTCACTCTCCTCTTTCACTTTCGTCAAGAGGCTTTTTCATTCCTCTTAGAATGGTAGAAATAAATGAATCAGAGAGGAAAAAAGAAAAACGAATTAAAAGAAATGATGGCAATCTCAGAGACCTCCAGGACAATGTTAAATGCCCCAACATTCGAATCATAGGTGTCCCAGAAGAAGAAGACAAAAAGAAAGACCACGAGAAAATACTTGAGGAGATAATAGTTGAAAACCTCCCTAAAATGGGGAAGGAAATAGTCACACAAGTCCAAGAAACCCAGAGAGTCCCAAACAGGATAAACTCAAGGTGAAACACCCCAAGACACATATTAATCAAATTAACAAAAATCAAACACAAAGAACAAATATTAAAAGCACCAAGGGAAAAGCAACAAATAACACACAAGGGGATTCCCATAACAGCTGATCTTTCAATAGAAACTCTTCAGGGCAGGAGGGAATGGCAGGACATACCTAAAGTGATGAAAGAAAATAACCTACAGCCCGGATTACTGTACCCAGCAAGGATCTCATTCAAATATCAAGGAGAAATCAAAAGCTTTACAGACAAGCAAAAGCTGAGAGAATTCAGCACCACCAAACCAGCTCTCCAACGAATGCTAAAGGATCTTCTCTAGATAGGAAACACAACAAGGGTGTATAAACTTGAACCCAAAACAATAAAGTAAATGGCAACAGTATCATACTTATCAATAATTACCTTAAACGTAAATGGGTTGAATGCCCCAACCAAAAGACAAAGACTGGCTGAATGGATACAAAAACAAGACCCCTATATATGTTGTCTACAAGAGACCCACCTCAAAACAGGGGACACGTACAGACTGAAACTGAAGGGCTGGAAAAAGATATACCACACAAATAGAGACCAAAAGAAAGCAGGAGTAGCAATATTCATATCAGATAAAATAGACTTTAAAACAAAGGCTGTGAAAAGAGACAAAGGACACTACATAATGATCAAAGGATCAATCCAAGAAGAAGATATAACAATTATAAATATATATGCTCCCAACATAGGAGCACCGCAATATGTGAGACAAATGCTAACAAGTATGGAAGGGGAAATTAACAATAACACAATAATAGTGGGAGACTTTAATACCCCACTCACACCTATGGATAGATCAACTAAACAGAAAATTAACAAGAAAACACAAACTTTAAATGATACAATAGACCAGTTAGACCTAACTGATGTTTATAGGACATTTCACCCCCAAACAATGAATTTCACCTTTTTCTCAAGTGCACATGGAACCTTCTCCAGGATTGATCACATCCTGGGCCATAAATCTAGCCTTGGTAAATTAAAAACAATTGAAATCATTCCAAGCATCTTCTCTGACCACAATGCAGTAAGATTAGACCTCAATTACAGGAGAAAAACTATTTAAAATTCCAACATATGGAAGCTGAACAACACGCTGCTGAATAACCAACAAATCACAGAAGAAATCAAAAAAGAAATCAAAATATGCATAGAAATGAATGAAAATGAAAACACAACAACCCCAAACCTGTGGGACACTGTAAAAGCAGTGCTAAGGGGAAGTTTCATAGCAACACAGGCATACCTCAAGAAACAAGAAAAAAGTTAAATAAATAACCTAACTCTACAGCTAAAGCAACTAGAAAAGGAAGAAATGAAGGGCCCCAGGGTTAGCAGAAGGAAAGAAATCTTAAAAATTGGGGCAGAAATAAATGCAAAAGAAACAAAAGAGACCATAGCAAAAATCAACAAAGCCAAAAGCTGGTTCTTTGAGAGGATAAGTAAAACTGACAAACCATTAGCCAGACTCATCAAGAAACAAAGGGAGAAAAATCAAATCAATAAAATTAGAAACAAAAATGGAGAGATCACAACAGACAACACAGAAATACAAAAGATCATAAGAGACTACTATCAGCCATTATATGCCAATAAAATGGACAACATGGAAGAAATGGACAAATTCTTAGTAAAGTAAAACTTTCCAAAACTGAACCAGGAAGAAATAGAAAATCTTAATAGATCCATCACAAGCATGGAAATTGAAACTGTAATCAGAAATCTTCCAGTAAACAAAAGCCCAGGTCCAGATGGCTTCATAGCTGAATTCTGCCAAAAATTTCGAGAAGAGCTAACACCTATCCTACTCAAACTCTTCCAGAAAATTGCAGAGGAAGGTAAACTTCCAAACTCATTCTATGAGGCCACCATCACCCTAATACCAAAACCTAACAAAGATGCCAAAAAAGAAAACTACAGGCCAATATCACTAATGAACATAGATGCAAAAATCCTCAACAAAATTCTAGCAATCAGAATCCAACAACACATTAAAAAGATCATATACCATGACCAAATGGGCTTTATCCCAGGGATGCAGGGATTTTTCAATATCCACAAATCAATCAATGTAATACATCACATTAACAAATTGAAAAATAAAAGCCATATGATTATCTCAATAGATGCAGAGAAAGCTTTTGACAAAATTCAACATCCATTTATGATAAAAACTCTCTAGAAAGCAGGAATAGAAGGAACATACCTCAACATAATAAAAGCTATATATGACAAACCCACAGCAAACATTATCCTCAGTGGTGAAAAATTGAAAGCATTTCCCCTAAAGCCAGGACCAAGACAAGGGTGCCCACTTTCACCACTACTATTCAACATAGTTTTGGAAGTTTTGGCCACAGCAATCAGAGCAGAAAAATAAAAGGAATCCAAATTGGAAAAGAAGAAGTAAAACTCTCATTGTTTACAGATGACATGATCCTCTACATAGAAAACCCTAAAGACTCCACCAGAAAATTGCTAGAGCTAATCAATGAATATAGTAAAGTTGCAGGATATAAAATCAACACACAGAAATCCCTTGCATTCCTATACACTAATAATGAGAAAATAGAAAGAGAAATTAAGGAAACAATTCCATTCACCATTGCAATGAAAAGAATAAAATACTTGGGAATATATCTGCATAAAGAAACAAAAGACCTATATTTAGAAAACCAGAAAACACTGGTGAAAGAAATCAAAGAGGACACTAATAGATGGAGAAATATACCATGTCCATGGTTAGGAAGAATCAATATAGTGAAAATTAGTATACTACCCAAAGAAATCTATAGATTCAAAGCAATCCCTATCAAGCTACCAGCGGTATTTTTCACAGAACTAAAACAAATAATTTCACAATTTGTATGGAAATACAAAAAACCTTGAAAAGCCAAAGCAATCTTGAGAAAGAAGAATGGAACTGGAGGAATCAACCTGCCTGACTTCAGGCTCTACTACAAAGCCACAGTCATCAAGATAGTATGGTACCAACACAAAGACAGAAATGGAAAAATGAATGGAAAAATATAGAAATCCCAGAGATAAACCCACACAACTTGGACACCTTATCTTTGACAAAGGAGGCAAGAATATACAATGGAGAAAAGACAATCTCTTTAACAAGTGGTGCTGGGAAAACTGGTCAACCACTTGTAAAAGAATGAAACTAGAACACTTTATAACACCATACACAAAAATAAACTCAAAATGGATTAAAAATCTAGATGTAAGACCAGAAACTATAAAACTCCTAGAGGAGAACATAGGCAAAACACTCTCCAACATAAATCACAGCAGGATCCTCTATGACCCACCTCCCAGAATACTGGAAAGAAAAGCAAAAATAAACAAATGGGACCTAATTAAACTTAAAAGCTTCTGCACAACAAAGGAAACTATAAGCAAGTGAAAAGACAGCCTTCAGAATGGGAGAAAATAATAGCAAATGAAGCAACTGACAAACAACTAATCTCAAAAATATACAAGCAACTCCTCCAGCTCAATTTCAGAAAAATAAATGACCCAATCAAAAAATGGGCCAAAGAACTAAACAGACATTTCTCCAAAGAAGACATACAGATGGCTAACAAACACATGAAAAGATGCTCAACATCACTCATTATCAGAGAAATGCAAATCAAGACCACAATGAGGTACCATTTCACGCCAGTCAGAATGGCTGCTATCCAAAAGTCTACAAGCAATAAATGCTGGAGAGGGTGGAGAAAAGGGAACCCTCTTACACTGTTGGTGGGAATGCAAGCTAGTACAGACATTATGGAAAACAGTGTGGAGATTCCTTAAAAAACTGGAAATAGAGCCACCATATGACCCAGCAATCCCACTGCTGAGCATACACACCGAGGAAACCAGAGTTGAAAGAGACGCGTGTAACCCAATGTTCATCGCAGCACTGTTTATAATATTCAGGACATGGAAGCAGCCTGGATGTCCATCAGCAGATGAATGCATAAGAAAGCTGTAGTACATATACATAATGGAGTATTACTCAGCCATTAAAAAGAATACATCTGAGTCGGTTCTAGTGAGGTGGATGAAACTGGAGCCTATTGTACAGAGTGAAGTAAGCCAGAAAGAAAACACCAATACAGTATACTAATGCATAAATAGTATACTGGCCATGATGTAGCATGGCCGAGAGGAGCTACCCCACCACCGAGGTCGGGGCAGCAGCCAGAAGGAGCTACTCCACTCCCCCGAGGTCAGGGGCAGCAGCCAAGAGGAGCAAACCCACATCCAAGGAGTGGTGGCTGCACGGGTGCAGAGGGCCGAGAGGAGCTACTCCACGTTCAAGGTCAGGAGGGGCAGTTGTGAGGAGATAGCCCTCGTCCAAGGTAAGGAGCAGCGGCTGCACTTTCCTGGAGCAGCTGTGAAGAGACATCCCACGCCCAAGGTAAGAGAAAACCCAAGTAAGATGGTAGGTGTTGCAAGAGGGCATCAGAGGGCAGACACACTGAAACCATAATAATAATAAAAAAAAACTAGTCAATCTAATCACACTAGGACCACAGCCTTGTCTAACTCAATGAAACCAAGCCATGCCTGCGGGGCAACCCAAGGTGGGTGGGTCATGGCGGAGAGGTCTGACAGAATGTGGTCCACTGGAGAAGGGAATGGCAAGTCACTTCAGTATTCTTGCCTTGAGAACTCCATGAACAGTATGAAAAGGCAAAATGATAGGAGACTGAAAGAGGAACTCCCCAGGTCAATAGGTGCCTAATATGTTATTGGAGATCAGTGGAGAAATAACTCCAGAAAGGATGAAGGGATGGAGCCAAAGCAAAAATAATACCCAGTTGTGGATGTGACTGGTGATAGAAGCAAGGTCCAATCCTCTAAAGAGCAATATTGCATAGGAACCTGGAATGTCAGGTTCATGAATCAAGGCAAATTGGAAGTGGTCAAACAGGAGATGGCAAGAGTGAACGTCAACATTCTAGGAATTAGTGAACTAAAATGGACTGGAATGGATGAATTTAACTCAGATGACCATTATATCTACTGTTGTGGGAAGGAATCCCTTAGAAGAAATGGAGTAGCCATCATGGTCAACAAAAGAGTCCAAAATGCAGTACTTGTATGCAATCTCAAAAATGACAGAATGATCTCTGTTCGTTTCCAAGGCAAACCATTCAATATCACAGTAATCCAAGTCTATTCTCCAACCAGTAATGCTGAAGAAGCTGAAGTTGAACGGTTCTATGAAGACCTACAAGACCTTTTAGAACTAACACCCAAAAAAGATGTCCTTTTCATGATAGGGGACTGGAATGCCAAAGTAGGAAGTCAAGAAACACCTGGAGTAACAGGCAAATTTGGTCTTGGAATACAGAATGAAGCAGGGCAAAGGTTAATAGAGTTTTGCCAAGAGAACGCACTGGTCATAGCAAACACCCTCTTCCAACAACACAAGAGAAGATTCTACACATGGACATCACCAGATGGTCAAACCCGAAATTAGATTGATCATATTATTTGCAGCCAAAGATGGAGAAGTCAGCAAAACAAGACCAGGAGCTGATGGTGGCTCACATCATGAACTCCTTTTAGCCAAATTTAGACTTAAATTGAAGAAAGTAGGGAAAACCACCAGACCATTCAGGTATGACCTAAATCAAATCCCTTATGATTATACAGTGGAAGTGAGAAATAGATTTAAGGCACTATATCTGATAGATAAATTGCCTGATGAACTATGGATGGAGGTTCATGACATTTACAGGAGATAGGGATCAGACCATCCCCCTGGAAAAGAAATGTAAAAAAGTAAAATGGCTGTCTGGGAAGGCCTTACAAATAGCTGTGAAAAGAAGAGAAGTGAAAAGCAAAGGAGAAAAGGAAAGATATAAGCATCTGAATGCAGAGTTCCAAAGAATAGCAAAGAGAGATAAGAAAGCCTTCTTCAGCGATCAATGCAAAGAAATAGAGCAAAAGAACACAATGGGAAAGACTAGAGATCTCTTCAAGAAAATTAGAGACAACAAGGGAACATTTCATGTGAAGATGGGCTCAATAAAGGACAGAAATGGTATGGACCTAACAGAAGCAGAAGATATTAAGAAGAGGTGGCAAGAATACACAGAAGAACTGTACACACAACAGCTTCATGACCAAGATAACCATGATGGTGTGATCACTCATCTAGAGCCAGACATCCTGGAATGTAAAGTCAAGTGGGTCTTGGAAAGCGTCACTATGAAGAAAGCTAGTAGAGGTGACGGAATCCCAGTTGAGCTATTTCAAATCCTGAAAGATGATGTTGTGAAAGTGTTGCACTCAATATGCCAGCAAATCTGGAAAACTCAGCAGTGGCCACAGGCCTGGAAAAGGTCAGTTCTCATTTCAATCCCAAAGAAAGGCAATGCCAAAGAATGCTCAAACTACCGCACAATTGCACTCATCTCACACGCTAGTTAAGTAATGCTCAAAATTCTCCAAGCCAGGCTTCAGCAATACATGAATTGTGAACTTCCAGATGTTCAAGCTGGTTTTACAAGAGGCAGGGGAACCAGAGATCAAATTGCCAACATCTGCTGGATCATGGAAAAAGCAAGAGAGTTCCAGAAAAACATCTCTTTCTGCTTTATGGACTATGCCAAAGCCTTTGACCTTGTGGATCACAATAAACTGTGGTAAATTCTGAAAGAGATGGGAATACAAGACCACCTGACCTGCCTCTTAAGAAACCTATATGCAGGCCAGGAAGCAACAGTTAGAACTGGATATGGAACAACAGACTGGTTCCAAATAGGAAAAGGAGTATGCCAAGGCTGTATATTGTCACCCTGCTTATTTATCTTATATGCAGAGTACATCATGAGAAATACATGGAAGAAGCACAACCTGGAATCAAGATTGCTGGGAGAAATATCAATAACCACCGATATGCAGATGACACCAACCTTATGGCACAAAGTGAAGAGGAACTAAAAAGCCTCTTGACGAAAGTGAAAGAGGAGAGTGAGAAAGTTGGCTTAAAGCTCAACATTCTGAAAACTAAGATCATGGCATCTGGTCCCATCACTTCATGGGAAATAGATGGGCAAACAGTGGAAATAGTGTCAGACTTTATTTTGGGGGGTTGCAAAATCATTGCAGATGGTGACTGCAGCCATGAAATTAAAAGATGCTTACTCCTTGGAAGGAAAGTTATGACCAACCTAGACAGCATATTGAAAAGCGAGACATTACTTTGCCAACAAAGGTCCATCTAGTTTCCAGTGGCCATGTATGGATGTGAAAGTTGGACTGTGAAAGTAGCTGAGTGCTGAAGAATTGATGCTTTTGAACTGTGGTGTTGGAGAAGACTCTTGAGAGTCCCTTGGACTGCAAGGAGATCCAACCAGTTCATTCCAAAGAATATCAGTCCTGGGTTTTCTTTGCAAGGACTGATGCTAAAGCTGAAACTCCAATACTTTGGCTACCTCATGTGAAGAGTTGACTCATTGGAAAAGACTGATGCTGGGAGGGATTGAGGGCAGGAGGAGAAGAGAACGACAGAGGATGAGATGGCTGGATGGCATCACTGACTCGATGGACATGAGTTTAAGTGAACTGTGGGAGTTGGTGATGGACAGAGAGGCCTGGCATGCTGCAGTTCATGGGGTCGCAAAGAGTCAGACACGACTGAGTGACTGAACTGAACTGAACTGAACACAGCATGAAGAAGTAATTTCAACTTTCAAGTCTCATTATTTAAGAAGTACCTTTGTGAGACAATAGTTGCCAATAGATAGTGATTTCTCGTATGAACTGGGAAAAGTAAAATAAAAACATTCTGGAAAGGATTCACCATTATAGATGCCATTAGGAACATTTATGATTCATGGGAAGAAGTCAAAATAGCAAGATTTACAAGAATTTGGAAAAACTTGATTCCAGCTCTCATGGATTTCAGAGAAAGTAATTGTAGATATGGTGAAAATAGCAGGAGAACTAGAATTAGAACTGCAGATTGAAGATGTAACAATTGCTGCAACCTTATGATCAAACTTAAATAGATGAGGAGTTTTCTAAATAACCAAAAAGGTGTATGTTTTTTTTTTTTTTTAAGATGGAACTAAAATTCCTGGTGAAGATGCTGTTAAAATTGTTGAAATGACAAGAAAGAATTTTAGACTATAACTTAAGCTTGGGTTTCTGTGGTGGCTCAGATGCAGAGTCCACCTGCAATGCAGGAGACCTAGGTTTAATCCCTGGGTCAGGAAGATCCCCTGGAGAAGGGCAAGGCAACCCACTCCAGTATTCTTGCCTGGAGAATCCCAAGGACAGAGGAGCCTGGCAGGCTACAGTCCATAGGGTCTCAAAGAGTTGGACATGACTGAGCGACTAACATTTGGAGAAGGCAATGGCAACCCACTCCAGTACTCTTGCCTGGAAAATCCCATGGGCGGAGGAGCCTGGTAGGCTGCAGTCCGTGGGGTCGCTGAGAGTCGGACACTACTGAGTGACTTCACTTTCACTTTCCACTTTCATGAATTGGAGAAGGAAATGGCAACCCACTCCAGTGTTCTTACCTATAGAATACCAGGGACAGGGGGGCCTGGTGGGCTGCTGTAATGGGGTCACACAGAGTTGGACACAACTGAAGCAACTTAGCAGCAGCAGCAGTAGCAGAGCGACTAACATTAGTTGATAAAGTAGTAGCACTTTGAGAGGACTGACTCTAGTTTTGAAAGAAGCTCATTGGTGAATAAATATCATTTATTTGATGTCATATTTGATGTAGCAAATATCATTGTTGTCTTATTTTGAGAAATAACAATAAGCTATCTCAGCCTTCAGCAGCTACCACCCTAATCAGTCAGCAGCCTTCAACATAGAAGCAAGACTCTCCACCATTAAAGACTGATACTTGCTGATATTTTAGATGATAGTTAACATTTTTTTTAGAAATAAAGTCTTTTAATTGAGGTATGTATATAAATATATTTAACATAATAGTACTGCACACAATAGGCTAAGTATAGTATAAACATAACTTTTATATGCCCTGACAAATCAAAAACTTTGTGTGACTCACCTTATTCTAATATTTCCTTTATTGTGCTGGTCTGGAACTGAATTCCCAAAATCTCCAAGGTAGGCGTATACTACATTTATTTCCCCATCAACTCCAAGTTGATTTCTACTCCCCTCACTTCACTAACGGGCTTCCCAGGTGGCGTTAGTGGTAAAGAACCCACCTGCCAAAGCAGTACATGTAAGAGACATGGTTTCAATCCCTGGATCAGGAAGAGTCCCTAGAGGAGGAAATGGTAACTGATTCCAGTATTCTTGCCTGGAGAATCCCATGGACAGAGAAGCCTGGCGGCATCCAGTCCATGGGGTCGCCAAGAGTCAGACAAGACCGAAGTGATTTAGCACACGTGCACGCTTCACTAAAGCTGCTTTTGCTAAGGTTTCTAGTTACTGCTGTGTTGTTAAAGCCAATGGACAATTTCAAAACTCAGCTTTCTTGACTATTACTCAGTTTTAGGTATGGTGGATCTTTCTCTTGGAGAACTTTTTACCTTGGCTGATTTGGTCTAAATGTGTTTCCTACCAAATTCATATGTTGAAGCTCTAACTCCCGATGTGGTGGGTTTGGACACATTTGGAAGTTAATTAGGGTAAGAAGAGATCATGAGGGTGGGGCCCTTATGCTGAGATTAATGCCCTTATAAGAAGTGACACTGAAGAGCTTCCCTTCTCTCCATGAGCATGTATAAAGAAGAGGTCATGAGATTATACAGTGAGATAGTGGCCACCTACAAACCAAGAGTTTGAGTGAACTCCGGGAGTTGGTGATGGACAGGGAGGCCTGGCATGCTGTGATTAATGGGGTCACAAAGAGCTGGACACGACTGAGCGACTGAACTGAACTGAACTGAAAAGCCAAGAAACAAGGTCTTTGAAAGAAACCACTCCCTGATCTCAGACGTCTCAGTCTCCAGAACTGAGAACAAATTAGTGCCTGTTGTTTAGGTCACCCAGTAGGTAGTGTTTTGCTATGATAGTCCTAGTTGACTAATGTGACTGTCCTGAGAACAGATTCTCCTTCCCTTTTGACTGTGTTAGTTTGGCTATTTTGGGATATCCAGATTATACCCTCATTATAATTTTTAAAGATTTAAAAAAAATATTTACTTTTATTTATTTATTTATTTGACTATGTCAGATCTTAATTGTGGCATGCAGGATCCTTAATTGCAGCATGTAGGATCCAGTTCCCTGACCAGGGATGGAATGCAAGCCCCCTGCATTGGGAGTACAGAGTGTTAGCCACTTGACCACAGGAAAGTCCACTATACTCATTTCAATTATTAGCTTTAGGGTTTTATGCTTAAATTTCTTTTTTTTTTTTTTTTCAGGCAGAGAGCTACCCCGCGTCTGAGGTCAGGGGCAGCAGCCGAGAGGAGCTACCCCGCGTCCGAGGCCAGGGGCGGCAGCGGGAGGAGAAAACCCATGCCCAAGGAGTGGTGGCTGTGCGGGCACAGGAGGGCCTAGAGGAGACATCCCACGTTGAAGGTCAGAAAGGGTGGTGGGAGGAGATACGCTTCATCCAAGGTAAGGAGCAGCAGCTGCGCTTTGCTGGAGCAGCCGTGAAGAGACACCCCACACCCAAGGTAAGAGGAACCGAAGTAAGATAGTAGGTGTTGCAAGAGGGCATCAGAGGGCAGACACACTGAAACCATAGCCACAGAAAACTAGTCATTCTAATCACACTAGGACCACAGCCTTGTCTAACTCAACGAAACAGCCATGCCCGCAGGGCAACCCAAGATGGGCGGGTCATGGTGGAGAGGTCTGAGAGAATGTGGTCCACTGGAGAAGGGAATGGCAAACCACTTCAGTATTCTTGCCTTGAGAACCCCATGAACAGTATGAAAAGGCAAAATGATAGGATACTGAAAGAGGAACTCCCCAGGTTAGTAGGTGCCCAATATGCTACTGGAGATCAGTGGAGAAATAACTCCAAAAAGAATGAAGGGATGGAGCCAAAGCAAAAACAATACCCAGCTGTGGATGTGACTGGTAATAGAAGCAAGGTTCAATGCTGTAAAGAGCAATATTGCATAGGAACCTGGAATGTCAGGTCCATGTATCAAGGCAAATTGGAAGTGGTCAAACAAGAGATGACAAGAGTGAACATCGACATTCTAGGAATCAGCAAACTAAAATGGACTGGAATGGGTGAATTTAACTCAGATGACCGTTATATCTACAATTGCGGGCAGGAATCCCTCAGAAGAAATGGAGTAGCCATCATGGTCAACAAAAGAGTCCAAAATGCAGTACTTGTATGCAATCTCAAAAATGACAATGATCTCTGTTCGTTTCCAAGGCAAACCATTCAATATCACAGTAATCCAAGTCTAGGCCCCAACCAGTAACGCTGAAGAAGCTGAATTTGAACAGTTCTATGAAGACCTTCAAGATCTTTTAGAACAAACACCCAAAAAAGATGTCCTTTTCATTATAGGAGACTGGAATGCAAAAGTAGGAAGTCAAGAAATACCTGGAGTAACAGGCAAATATGGCCTTGGAATATGGAATGAAGCAGGGCAAAGGCTAATAGAGTTCTGCCAAGAGAACGCACTGGTCATAGCAAACACCCTCTTCCAACAACACAAGAGAAGATTCTACACATGGACATCACCAAATGGTCAAACCCGAAATTAGATTGATCATATTCTTTGCAGCAAAAGGTGGAGAAGCTCTATACAGTCAACAAAAATAAGACCAGGAGCTGACTGTGGCTCAGATCATGAACTCCTTATTACCAAATTCAGACTTAAATTGAAGAAAGCAGGGAAAACTGCTAGACCATTCAGGTATGACTTAAATCAAATCCCTTATGATTATACAGTGGAAGTGAGAAATAGATTTAAGGGTCTAGATCTGATAGAGTGCCTGATGAACTATGGAATGAGGTTCGTGACATTGTACAGGACAGGGATCAAGACCATCCCCATGGAAAAGAAATGCAAGAAAGCAAAATGGCTGTCTGGGGAGGCCTTACAAATAGCTGTGAAAAGAGGAGAAGTGAAAAGCAAAGGAGAAAAGGAAATATATAAGCATCTGAATGCAGAGTTCCAAGGAATAGCAAGAAGAGATAAGAAAGCCTTCTTCAGCAATCAGTGTAAAGAAATAGAGGAAAAGAACAGAATGGGAAATACTAGAGATCTCTTCAAGAAAATTAGAGACACCAAGGGAACTTTTCATGCAAAGATGGGCTCAATAAAGGACAGAAATGGTATGGACCTAACAGAATCAGAAGATATTAAGAAGAGATGGCAAGAATACACAGAAGAACTGTACAAAAAAGATCTTCATGACCGGGATAATCATGATAGTGTGATCACTCACCTAGAGCCAGACATCCTGGAATGTGAAGTCAAGTGGGCCTTAGAAAGCATCACTATGAACAAAGCTAGTGGAGGTGATGGAATTCCAGTAAAGCTATTTCAAATCCTGAAAGATAATGCTGTGAAAACGTTGCAAAAAATATGCCAGCAAATTTGGAAAATTTAGCAGTGGCCACAGGACTGGAAAAGGTCAGTTTTCATTCCAATCCCAAAGAAAAGCAATGCCGAAGAATGCTCAAACTACCGCACAATTGCACTCATCTCACACGCTAGTAAAGTAATGCTCAAAATTCTCTAAACCAGGCTTCAGCCATACGTGAACTGTGAACTTCTTGATGCTCAAGTAGGTTTTAGAAAAGGCAGAGGAACCAGAGATCAAACTGCCAACATCCGCTGGATCATGGAAAAAGCAAGAGAGTTCCAGAAAAACATCTATCTCTGCTTTATGGACTATGCCAAAGCCTTTGACCTTGTGGATCACAATAAACTGTGGAAAATTCTGAAAGAGATGGGAATATCAGACCACCTGACCTGCCTCTTGAGAAATCTGTATGCAGGCCAGGAAGCAACAGTTAGAACTGGACATGGAACAACAGACTGGTTCCAAATAGGAAAAGGAGTATGCCAAGGCTGTATATTGTCACCCTGCTTATTTAACTTATATGCAGAGTACATCATGAGAAACGCTGGGCTGGAAGAAACACAAGCTGTAATCAAGATTGCTGGGAGAAATATCAATAACCTCAGATATGCAGATGACACCACCCTTATGGCAGAAAGTGAAGAGGAACTAAAAAGCCTCTTGATGAAAATAAAAGAGGAGAGTGAAAAAGTTGGCTTAAAGCTCAACATTCAGAAAACAAAGATCATGACATCTGGTCCCATCACTTCATGGGAAATAGATGGGGAAACAGTGGAAACAGTGTCAGAGTTTATTTTGGGGGGCTCCAAAATCACTGTAGATGGTGACTGCAGCCATGAAATTAAAAGTCGCTTACTCCCTGGAAGAAAGGTTATGAGCAACCTAGATAGTATACTCAAAAGCAGAGACATTACTTTGCTGATTAAAGTCCGTCTAGTCAAGGCTATGTTTTTTCCAGTGGTCATGTATGGAGTGATAGATGGACTGTGAAGAAGGCTGAGCGGTGAAGAATTGATGCTTTTGAACTGTGGTGTTGGAGAAGACTCTTGAGAGTCCTTTGGACTGCAAGGAGATCCAACCAGTCCATTCTGAAGGAGATCAATCCTGGGATTTCTTTAGAAGGACTGATGCTAAAGCTGAAACTCCAGTACTTTCGCCACCTCATGAGAAGAGTTGGCTCATTGGAAAAGACTTTGATGCTGGGTGGGATTGGGGGCAGGAGAAGAAGGGGACGACAGAGGATGAGATGGCTGGATGGCATCACTGACCCGATGGACTCGAGTTTAGTGAACTCTGGCAGTTGGTGATGGACAGGGAGGCCTGGCGTGCTGCGATTCATGGGGTCACAAAGAGTTGGACATGACTGAGCAACTGAACTGAACTGAACTGATTCTCTATAGAAGGCTTCATCCTCTATCCTGATTATATATACCAACCACCTTCATTCATGTGGGCTGTGTATACAGAACTCCAGAAGTCACCAGGCACATTGACCCCTGAGGTCACACAAAGGGGTGGGTGACCCTGTTCATATGGTGGTAACTCTCAAATTTAAAAAAACAAGTTAATTTTCTCTTCCAAGATTCTTATTTCCATCTGCTGTCTTGATACCTGTTATTTTGGTTTTCATGAAATGAAAGTGAAGTTGCTAAGTCATGTCCAACTCTTTGTGACCCTCTGGACTCTAGCCTACGAGGCTCCTCCATCCATGGGATTTTCCAGGCAAGAATACTGAAGTGGGTTGCTATTTCCTTTTCCAGGGGATCTTCTCGACCTAGGCATCAAACCCGGGTCTCCCACTTTGTAGGCAGACTCTCAACCATCTGAGCCATCAGGGAAAACCTGGTTTACCATAGACATCTCAGATTAAATAGAAAACAAAACATGTGATCTTCCTTCCTCTCCAGACTGCCACATATCATTATATACTTCTTGACTTGCACAATTCCTCATGCTGGAAATCCATTGTCTTCAACATCTCCCACTCCTATTACTCTCTATGTCTAATCAATCTCCTAAGTCTACACTTCACTCACCCCCATGCAAATCTCTGCAGCATAACACAATAGAAATTAACTGCTTATGTAGCTGTCTACTGTGAATTGAATGGCTCCCAGAATAATGGCTCAGAGTCCAAGGCTACCTCAATGCTGTAGACCTGCCATGTTCAGCATTTACTCTCCAAGGTAACCATGGAAGTGGTTAAAAAAAAAAAATTGAAGATTACCTGTGGCAGATTTTTATATCTGGAAATGTTGTGCATAGCAACATGTATTTTTCTGGCAAGAACTCAGTCACATGTCCCCACCTAATTTCAAATAAGCCTGGAAAATGTAATTTAGACATGTGCCCCTGCAAAGAAGAAACATGGATATTCATGATCATGAGCTTTCTCTTCCATGACAGGTCTTGTCTATCTTGTCTTCAAAGTGAATTTTACATCCATTTCTCTTTTTCCATTGCCACCAACTTAACCTGAACCACTATCCTTTCCCATCTGAAATACTCCTTAATCAGGAAACAGGTACAACCCAATTGTTTATTGTCACAGGGGATCTTCAAGAACTTGGGAGTTAGGAAAATGATTTAGGGTAGAATAATGCACTCACTTTTGAACTGTGGTGTTGGAGAAGACTCTTGAGAGTCCCCTGGACTGTAAGGAGATCCAACTAGTCCATCCTAAAGGAGATCAGTCCTGAACATTCATTGGAAGGACTGATGCTGAAGCTGAAACTCCAATACTTTGGCCACCTCATGCGAAGAGTTAACTCATTGGAAAAGACCCTGATGCTGGGAGGGGTTGGGGGCAAGAGGAGAAGGGGACGATAGAGGATGAGATGGCTGGATAGTATCACCGACTCAATGGACATGAGTTTGAGTGAACTCCAGGAGTCGGTGATGGACAGGGAGGCCTGGTGTGATGCAATTTATGGGGTGGCAAAGAGTTGGACACAACCGAGTGACTGAGCATGCACACAAGCAATGCCCTGACATCCCCATTAATTCACAGTATTTTCAAGCATCACAGGAAACTAGAGGAGATTGGAGAGAGTGGAGTCAGAGCACTTAGCAGAGCAGAACCTTTTACCTTCTATGGTCTCTTTGAATCCAGTAGCAGTTGGTATCAGTTTAGTTCAGTTCAGTCGCTCATTCAAAAGCATCAATTCTTTGGCGCTCAGCTTTCTTCACAGTCCAACTCTCACATCCATACATGACTACTGGAAAAATCATAGCCTTGACTAGATGGACCTTTGTTGGCAAAGTAATGTCTCTGCTTTTGAATATGCTCTCTAGGTTGGTCATAACTTTCCTTCCAAGGAGTAAGCATCTTTAAATTTCATGGCTGCAATCACCATCTGCAGTGATTTTGGAGCCCCCCAAAATAAAGTTTGACCCTGTTTCCACTGTTTTCCCATCTATTTCCCATAAAGTGATGGGACCAGATGTCATGATCTTAGTTTTCAGAATGTTGAGCTTTAAACCAACTTTTTCACTCTCCTCTTTCACTTTCATCAAGAGACTTTTTAGTTTCTCCTCATTTTCTGCCATAAGGGTGGTGTCATCTGCATATCTGAGGTTATTGATATTTCTCCTGGGAATCTTGATTCCAGCTTGTGCTTCTTCCAGCTCAGCATTTCTCATGATGTACTCTGCATAGAAGTTAAATAAGCAGGGTGACAATATACAGCCTTGACATTCTCCTTTTCCTATTTGGAACCAGTCTGTTGTTCCATGTCCAGTTCTAACTGATGCTTCCTGACCTGCATGTAGGTTTTTCAAGAGGCAGGTCAGGTGGTCTGGTATTCCCATCTCTTTCAGAATTTTCCACAGTTTATTGTGATCCACACAGTCAAAGGCTTTGGCATAGTCAATAAAGCAGAAATAGATGTTTTTCTGGAACTCTCTCGCTTTTTCCACAATCCAGCGGATGTTGGCAATTTGATCTCTGGTTCTTCTACCTTTTCTAAAACCAGCTTGAACAATTGAAAGTTCACGGCTCATGTATTGCACTTGGTAACAAAGTCTCTCTCTTGTGGCTTTTGCCGTTACAGTAAGTCCCTTCATAAGAACCTGCAAGTTGAGAACTTTCCAAGATTCAAACGTGTTTTTGCATGTCTAATCATGTGTCAGTTCATGTGTCTGTTGTACACTGTCACATGCGTGCATCCTCTATAAGTAAATTAAAAAAAACACTATAAGTGGTTGTGATTTTGTGTACTTTACTGTACAATACTGTATAGAGGACAGTAGTACAGTCTTCAAGTCCAGGATGTCCAAAGGAAGCAGAAAAGCACTGGTGATATAGTTGGTATAGCTCAGAAGTGCCAGCTGTTGTATTGTACTACTGTACTTAATGCACTGTAAAATTAAAAATGTTTTATATTTTGTATTTGCTTTTTATGTATTATTTGTGTGAAAAGCATCTTAAACCTACTATAGTACAGTACTATTATTATGTAGCAGATTTTGTTATTTAGCTACCTAGGCTAGCTTTGATGGGCTTTGAAACAAATAGGTCTTACGAATGTGCTCTTGGGACAGATCTCATTAGTTTGTAGGAGACTTACTGTATCAGCTTTATATAGACATTACTTACTTGTTGTCTTGTTTTCACCACCAGATAATAATCCCGTCAAGAGAAGAAAGAAGTATTTTATACCTCCATCCCTTCAGAAAGCTCTGATGTTGCTTTGTACATACTAGGTGTGCAACTTAGTATATACTTACTTAGTATATACTTAGTATATACTAAAATAGGGTCAACTATCCTTTACTCCCAGCTTCAAAGTGCTTTCCTTGAATCTGGAAAACTATAAAAGTTTGTACTTTCCTTAATTATTGGATTGATAATTTGAATTTGAAGGCAGAGTTCCAAAGAATAGCAAGGAAAGATAAGAAAGCCTTCCTCAGTGGTCAGTGAAAAGAAATAGAGGAAAACAATGGAATGGGAAAGACTAGAGATCTCTTCAAGAAAATTAGAGATACCAAGGGAACATTTCATGCAAAGATGGGCTCAATAAAGGACAGAAATGGTATGGACCTATCAGAAGCAAAAGATATTAAGAAGAGGTGTAAGAATACACAGAAGAACTGTACAAGAAAGATCTTCATGACCCGGATAATCACGATGGTGTGATCACTCATCTAGAACCAGACTGGAATGTGAAGTCAAGTGGGCCTTAGAAAGCATCACTACAAACAAAGCTAGTGGAGGGGATGGAATTCCAGTTGAGCTATTTCAAATCCTAAAAGATGATGCTGTGAAAATGTTGCAAACAATATGCCAGCAAATTTGGAAAACTCAGCAGTGGCCACAGGACTGGAAAAGGTCAGATTTCATTCAAATCCCAAAGAAAGGCATTGCCAAAGAATGCTCAAACTACTGCACAATTGCACTCATCTCACATGCTAGTAATGCTCAAAAGTCTCCAAGCCAGGCTTCAACAGTACTTGAAACGTGAAATTTCAGATGTTCAAGCTGATTTTAGAAAAGGCAGAGGAACCAGAGGCCAAATTGCCAACCTCCACTGTATCATTGAAAAAGCAAGAGAGTTCCAGAAAAACATCTATTTCTGCTTTATTGACTATGCCAAGCCTTTGACCTTGTGGGTCACAATAAACTGTGGAAAATTTTGAAGAGATGGGAATACCAGACCACCTGACCTGCCTCTTGAGAAATCTGTATGCAGGTCAGGAAGCAATAGTTAGAACTGGACATGGAACAACAGACTGGTTCCAAATAGGAAAAGGAGAACATCAAGGCTGTATATTGTCACCCTGCTTATTTAACTTTTATGCAGAGTACATCATGAGAAACGCTGGGCTGCATGAAGCACAAGCTGGAATCAAGATTGCCAGGAGAAATATCAATAACCTCAGATATGCAGATGACACCACCCTTATGGCAGAAAGCAAAGAAGAACTAAGGAACCTCTTGATGAAAGTGAAAGAGGAGAGTGAAAAAGTTGGCTTAAAGCTCAACATTTGGAAAACAAAAATCATGGCATCCGGTCCCATCACTTCATGGCAAATAGATGGGGAAACAGTGGAAACAGTGAGAAACTTTATTTTTGGGGGCTCCCAAATCACTGCAGATGGTGACTGCATCCATGAAATTAAAAGACGCTTTCCTCTTTGGAAGGAAAGTTATGACCAACCTAGATAGCATATTAAAAAGCAGACATTACTTTGCCAACAAAGGTCTATCTAGTCAAGGCTATGATTTTTCCCGCATTCATGTATGGATGTGAGAGTTGGACTATAAAGAAAGCTGAGCACTGAAGAATTGATGCTTTTGAACTGTGGTGTTGGAGAAGACTCTTGAGAGTCCCTTGGAGTGCAAGGAGATCCAACTAGTCCATCCTAAAGGAGGTCAGTCCTGAACATTCATTGGAAGAACTGATGCTGAAGCTGAAACTCCAGTGCTTTCGGCACCTGATGCGAAGAGCTGACTCATTTGAAAAAACCCGGATGCTGGGAAGGAAAGATTGTAGGTGGGAGGAAAAGGGGACGATAGAGGATGAGATGGTTGGATGGCATCACTGACTCAATGGACATGCGTTTGAGTAAACTCCGGGAGTTGGTGATGGACAGAGAGGCCTGGCATGCTGCAGTCCACGAGGTCGCAAAGAGTCAGAGACGACTGAACGACTGAACTGAACTGAACCAAAAGGATATTCAGAACTATAAGTAGAAGTAAACATTGAGTTGTTAAATGAAAAAGTTGAAATCTTATCTTGCTCGTGCTTGTGCTAAGTTATTTTAGTCATGTCTGATTCTTTGTGACCCAATGGACTGTAGCCTACCAGGCTCCTCTGTCCATGGGATTCTCCAGGCAAGAATACTGGAGCAGGGAGTCATTATCTTCTCCAGGGTATCTTCGTGACCCAGGAATCAAAACTGAGTCTCCTATTTCTCCTGCATTAGCAGGCATAATATTTACTACTTCATCACCTGGGAAGCCCTAAAGGTTTAAGAATCTGCCTGCAATGCGAGAGGCCCAGGTTCGATAACACATAGCTGGAATATAGAAAATGAAATGAGTCACTAACAATCACTGCAGCCTACCTGTACCTGTCACTTGTCCAAAACAAAGATGCTGCTCTTTCAGGATTTCCTCACATTTTCAGGATTCCCTCATATTTTCAGGCTCCATGGTAAAGAATCCACCTGCAATGCAGGAGACACAGGAGTCACTGGTTCAATCCCTGATTTGGGAAGATTCCCTGGAGGAGGAATGCTCCAGTGTTCTTGCCTGAAAAATCTCATGAACAGAGGAGCCTAGTGGGCTACGGTCTATAGGGTTGCAAAGAGTTGGATATGACTGAGCATACACACAGAAAACAATAACAACAAATAAGAATAACAAAAAATTAGCAGACTGAAATTTCCACTATTAAAGTTTGCAAAGCTTTGAAAAATTCGTTCCCTTTCATAGGATCTTCATAAACCTTCTATAACATGTCTTCATGATTCAGAGTGTGGGCAATGCCCTGTCTGATCCATTTTTCTAACAGAACCTCTGAAGTATGTTAGCACAGGAGGAAGGCAGAGAGAGAGAGGTTCTAAGGTACTATGCTGTTGTTTATCCACCCCAGCATCTGTTTGGCCACGGCTGCCTGGTCTTAAGTCTGGTCCTGCCATATTTAGTCATTGGCTCTGATTTTTTTTATCCAACTCAGAGTGCTATGGCCAATGGCAGGTTGCAGGATATCATTTCCAGGGGACACTCTGAACACCTTTGGGGTGAGGCGGGGATAAGTCGGACCCCCTCCCACCCGGCTATGGTACTGCAGCGAGTTGTGATCTGCTGGCTCCCTCTAGGACCTGCTGATCTCTTGGTCAGGGTGCTGCCCTCAGTGTTTGAGGGAATGTAACTCCATCCTTGCCAGTCTCAGTGGGTGACAATGAACTAAGCAGGTTTAATGAGAAAAATGCCATTTGCAGCAACATTGATGGATCTAGAGATTATCATACTAAGTGAAGCCAGACAAAAACTAATATCACATGATATCACTCACATGTGGAATCTGAAATATGACACAAATGAACATATCCATGAAACAGAAACAGACTCTCAGACACAAAGAACAGACTTACGGTTACCAAGGGGGAGAGAGGCTGGGAAGGATTGGGAGTTTGGGATTAGCAGATGAAGACTAGTCTACATAAGATGGATAAACAAGGTTCTACTGTATAGGGAACTGTATTCAATATCCTGTGATAAATAATAGAAAAGACTATGAAAAAGAAATATGTATAACTTTACTGTACATCAGAAACTAACACAACATTGTAAATCAGCTATACTTCAATGAAGTAAATTTAAAAAAATTAACCTAGATTTTGATCTGAAAAGACTAACGGTAAAAAATAACAAAGAAGTTCTGAACTGAGGTGACTTGATGAAATTTCAGATTTTATTCTGTAAAGGAGTAACTTGAGATAAAGACACTTAAGATTTAAACCCACATTTACAAAGGAAAGGGGTTATCTTTTTAACATAACAGTTAATGACCATTTAGTATGTGAATAGCCATTTCAGGATATGTAAAATCTAAGTTTTATGTAAGAATACAATATAGAGAATAGAGTCTGAAAATAGTTATGTAATAAAGTAATTTTTATTATCTTTTTATAATTTTTGCTTTTTAAAATTAAAATTAAGGATAAATAATTAAAATCTTAAATAATGTGTAAGTACTGTTATGATAAAATAGTTCAAGATTTATAGGAGTAGGAAAAGAGTTGATTCTTTAGTTAGGGAGGAAAACTTTTTGCTCTTCTGGAACTTGGACACATGCTGGTAAATAGACACCTATCTCATGTGTATTTGGCACAGATATATAACGAGACATTTTTTGTGTACTTAAGGAACAAGGATTTGATTAACCCCAAGGTTTATGTGGGCTTCCCTGGTGCCTCAGCAGTAAAGAACCTGCCTGGTTCGATTCCTGGATCAGGAAGATCCCCTGGAGAAGGAAATGGCAACTTATTTTAGTATTCTTGCCTGGGAAACCCCTTGGACAGAGGAACCTGGCGGGCTACAGTCCCATGGGTTGCAAGAGTCAGACACGGCTTAGTGATTCAACAACAACAATAACAGCAATTTATATGGTAAACCTATTATGATTCCTTCTACAGTACTATAGTTTCCTATCATGAAAATTCAGAGCATTTTTTCATTTCCCAGAGTTCTTTTTCTTGGCACCTACTGAGATGCAGGAGTTTTAGTATTTTCAGTCTACGCTCAGGCTACTGATGCAAAAGGCAATGACAGTGTACTCGAATCATAGAAACCAGTTGTCCTTAGAGGGAGAAACCTCTTGTTCTCTTTCTCTCCCTGCTTTCCTGACTCTTTCCCATGACTGGGAAGGAAGGCTATATGCTCTACAGGACTAGTGAAAAGGGAACAGAACACTCATAGATTAATGGCCTACTGTGTCCCAGACTACATGAATAATTAACATTCCATATAACAGTTCATGTAACCGTATAACACTTCATTTGATCCACACAGTAATTATTCACAAGAGGGTATTATTTTCTCTATCTTGCGGATAAAGGAACTGAAGCTCAGAAAGACTAAAGAATGGATGGAGATCACACAACTGGATGTAAACAAGTCTGTCTATCTGCAAGGTCTGTACCCTTTCTTCTTCTTTGTTTTTACCCGTCTTTTACCTAAAAAAATTTATTTATTTTTGGCTGCATTGGGTCTTCACTGCTGAGCTTGGGCTTTCTCTAGTTGCGGTGAGCAGGGGGCTACTCTCTAGCTGCAGTGTGTGGGCTTCTCACTGTGGTGGCTCTCTTGCTGTGGAGCATGGGGTCTAGAGCGCTCAGGCTTCAATAGTTGTGGCACACAGACTTAGTTACCTTGTAGCATACGCATGTGGCATCTTCCTGGACCAGGGATCAAACTTGTGTTTCCTGCATTGGTAGATGGATTCTTAACCACTGGACAACCAAGAAAGTCCTGTACTCTTTCTTCTACATGCACATCATGTTGCAGGCAAGAAGCTTTCCCATCAGAGATGAAAAAAGATAGTCACCCACTTCAGAACAATACTGCTGACCTGATAAGGGCTCTCTATACTATTTTCTGTTGAAGGAGACACATCAGCAACTCTGGGGGGAAATATAAATTGGTGGAGAGTTGCATCTCGGTGGTGGTGTTCAGTTTTCCTGTTGCACAGGCAAGAGCAATGTGCTGTCTTCCCTTCAAGTGGCATCAAGTGACAAACTCCTGGTGTGGGAGGTAGTTCAGGGGGATGAGGGCATCTACTGCAGAGAATAACAGCTGTGTAGTTACCTGCATGGACTTCCCACTTCTGACTACAGCTGAGGGGCATCCCTTGATCCTCATGAGAGCATCATCAGTCCAGCTGGTCAGTAACCTCATTTTCTACCCATAGGCAAACTCCTATCCCACTTCTAATCTGTCATGACCACTGAGAGTCGAGTCCCCGAGCCAGAAAGCATGAACACGTTATCTTTTTGACTTTTGGGAAAGTAGGCATAGTGTAAAGAAGGCATGTGACCGCTGATTTCAGTAGCTGCCATCTCTAAGAAGGGGGGACTGTTTTATACTATTTTTTGAGATGGCCATTCAGATCTGTCCACAAGAGAAGACAGAGGAGAGGCTCGGGAAAAAATAAGGTTTGTTTTATTCACAGATCCTAAAGACAGGAGGCACACAGGGCCACGTGGATAAACCCCAGTGCAGTCAAGAGGCAGAAAGCAGGCCTGAAGAGAAAGCTTGCTGCTGCTACTGCTAAGTCGCTTCAGCTGTGTCCGACTCTGTGAGACCCCAGAGATGGCAGCCCACCAGGCTTTGCCGTCCCTGGGATTCTCCAGGCAAAAACACTGGAGTGGGTTGCCATTTCCTTCTCCAATGCATGAATGTGAAAAGTGAAAGTGAAGTCGCTCAGCTGTGTCAGACTCTTTGTGACCCCATGGACTGCAGCCCACCAGGCTCCTCCGCCCATGGGATTTTCCAGGCAAGAGTACTGGAGTGGGGAAAGCTTAGGGTGCAACATTTATTGAGACTTCCTCAACAAAGCCAAAGCAGGGAGGGGGGAACTGTTTAGGACTGGTTAGTTTGATGTGTAAAATAGATAGCTAGTGGGAAGTTCTCTGCACAGCGCAAGGAACTCAGTTAGGTGCTCTGTGATGACCTAAGGGGTGGGATCAGGGAGGAGGTGGGAGGGAGCTTGAAGAGGGAGGGGACATATGTACACATATGCCGATTCACTTTGTTGTACAGCAGTAACTAACACAACATTGTGTTAGTTTATATACTAACAATTATATTCCAGTAAAAAAGCAACTGTACGCCAATAAAAAATAAAAGAATTTCAGTGGGCTTTGGGATATAGGGGTGGTCTCCAGCTGCCTGGTACTTGGTCTTGGGGTGATTAAGGCAGAGGAATATTGCCTCCAAGGCCCCTAATAGTGTCCTAGGAAGCCAGCCTGGAGCAGCCATATTTCATGCGTGACTGAATTGTGTAAACTTGGGCAAGTTAATCATCTCCTTGGGCCTTAGTTTCCTCATTGGTCAATAGAGCTTGAGCTAGATGATAAAATTGTTTTCAGCTATAATTCACACATTTAAATAAAGCTTACGTTAGTGAAATTTCTGGGTTTCCTCAAAGGGAGGCAGGTTTAGGAGTACAAATTTTGACTTAGCTTCTAAGTGCAAATATTTTTCCAGGTTTGCTTCTCTACTCAAAAGATCCTTGAGGTTTACAGTGAGTTAACACCAAACCAGAGAGGTAAGCTGTAAATTGTTTAGTTGGCCAAAACTAACTGTAGGCCAGTTATTTCAAGACTTGCTCAATTTTAGTGTTTGAAAAACATCAACACCTCCGTTATGTTGTTAGTATTGATTGAAAAAAGTACAGTAGACCCTCTTCTAGAGAGAAAAGGCTTGGGAGGTGGGGAAACTCTCAGGGAGCCATCACACAGAGGGTGTTTTAATAAAGAGGGTAAAACAAGGCCTTTGAAAGGGAAGTGTTGATTGCAAAGCATGCATAGAGGAATTTGAAAAATAAAGCAGGCCCTATGTGGCTAAATGATTAGCAATGTTATTTGAGAACTGGAAACTTAAAGACTGGCATGAAGAACTTTATTCATGTTAATCTATTCATCAGTCAGCTGTATTTAGAAGTTGTCTCAAATACATTTTGGATGGACTGTGAGAAATTTACACAGAAAAAGTGCTACTGTGACTATGCCAATAAATTGTGTATTTCACCATGTGCTAATGATTTTTTTTTTCTAAAAAAGAATATGTTGTGACCTCAATAAACTTTTATATGTCAAAATAATGAAACAGAACTTTATTTTCTGGTGCCAACTTTCTATAAAATCACTCTTTAAAAAATATTAATCTCACTGTAGCATGTAGAATTTTACACACAGTTTCAGAATGGGTCTGGCACTGCACATCCTTATAAAGTGAAAGGACTTGGAATAGATTCAAGATTCAAATGCTAAAGTTTGTATCTGCACCTTTGACTTATTATTTTTTTTAAATGCATATAGTGTATGCTTACATTGTATCATATAACACAATGACATTTTTGATAACATCAGTAAGTTGATGTTGCTCCTTCATTGCATTTTCCATAGTGGACATTTTTATAGGTCTGTCATGTGGAGGACAGCAAATCAGTATATATTTCCTTTTGTCCAGCCAAAGTTTTTGTAGCCCTAAAAATGACAAAAGTTAATAGCATTGTGCTTTTTAAAATCTAAATGTCAACCTTTAGACTGGTTAATTTGTCTTCAATATAGTGTCCTGGTTAAGAAGAGCTAAGGCTGCTTCATTTCAAGACCCAGCTCTGTCTATTTCTAGCTGTGTGACCTTGAATGCATTATTTAACCTTCCTGTGCAGAGGTTTTCTTCATGTCTACAACAAGGGTCATAATAACATTTATTTCATAGGATCTTATGAGCTAGTATTTGTAAAGTGTATTAGGCAGTGCTTGGCAGAAAGGAAATGTTGCAAGTTCTTGTTGTTTCTTATTGTACTTAGATACATATGGAAATCTGGAGAGATAATCTATATTCTGTAAGGTAAAAAAAAAATCAAAGAACAGCTTGGCAGAAAAAGGAGACTAATACAATTACATTGGTTATACAAATCACTTCATTATTTGTAAACAATTTAAAATCTTTATGGTCTGGCATTTTCTAAACAATATTTTGATTAAGAATATTCTATTATAAGGCAATAGGAGAGTGAACATTAGTGGGAATGGTGTAGAAAGGACTTCCAAAGAATTGTTCCATTACACAAGCAAGGAAAACATTGCCAAAAATCACCAAAAATAAATTTTTCAAAACTCTAGAAATTAGCCAAAGATTTGCAGTAAGCCACGGAGATTTTTAAAAAATCTGAATCTGGATTAAAAACAGCAGGTTTTGTAATGCGTGAACTTGCCTTTCTCCCATTACCCTCTCCTCAACTCTAGGATAGCCTTGGAAACTAGCAGTCTCACAAACATGACTGCAATGAAAAACAGTAGCCTAGTAGGGACTGGAGGGGACAGAGCAGCTTTGGAGCTACTCAGAAGCATCAGCTTCAGAGAACTGTCACTATTTGAGCTGTCTGATGATTCCTGAAAACTCCCACTCAAAGTGTTTGCCCTTACTCCATGTGAACAGTCTTTTTCCTGGGAGAATTTGTCAAAACAACCAGTGACAACTGTTAACATTGCCATTACCTGAGAGAGTGACATTAATGATAATTAGAGGAAAAAAAGAATCTGATCAAAAAACGTATAAGGAAAAGTTGGAGAATAAGATGTTCCCAGGGGTCTTTAAACAAGTCTAACTGTCCTGGGCATCTAAAAAACCATGTGCATGTGTGTGTGAATGTGTGTGTGTGTGTGTGTGTGTGTGTGTCTGTGAGTCTCTCAGTCATGTCCAACTCTTTGCAACTCCATGGACTGTAGCCCATCAGGCTCCTCTGTCCATGGAACTATCCAGGCAAGAATACCGGAGTGGGTTGCATATGTAGGGCTATGGAAATGCCCAGAGAAATGCCTGAGAAAGTCCTAAGCCCTCACTTTTGTCTAATTTGAGATGCCACACAAACAGGAATGCAATGTCAGGTCAGAATTACAACCTGCCTTCCTGAGTGTTGAATATGTGCCCCAAAATACACACAGAGCCCCTTGACAAAGGCCAGAAGACTTACTGATGCCAGGTATTTAAGGAACTATATTCAATCATTAGCTGACTGGGACCACTGAAACTAACTGTGCAGAGACTTCAGTGGCCACATGTGAAAAAGTATACAAACTTACACAGTTTGCTCAGGAAATTCACTAGGTAAACAAACAGCAAAAACAACAACCTACATCAGCAACAATAAATCCTGGAAAGGCGGGGGATCTGGTTTCCTGAGCTGCCGCATTTTATTATTTAAAATGTCCAGTTTTTAATGAAAACATATAAATGCAAGAAAACAAGAAAGAATGACAAATCATGGAAAGAAGCAACCAACAGAGGCTGTTCCTGAGAAAGCCCAGAAGTTGGCTTAGCAAACATAGATTTTAAATAAAATATCTTACGTGTGTTTAAGAACTGAAGTAATCATGTCCAAAGAGTAAAAGGAGAGAGTAGTGTCTCACAAAATAGAGAATACTAATAATAGAAAGAAATAACAGCAAATCAAATAGAAATTTGGGGCTTAAAAGAACAGTAACTCAAGTGAAAATTCAAATGAGAGACTTAAAAGCAGATTTGAACTGGAAGAAGAATCAATAAATTTAAAGGCAAGTCGATTGCGATTATTAAGTTCAACACATATCAGAGTTAATAAGTTAGATCAATAAGCTTGCAAGATAGAGATCAATATACAAAAAGGTATTGCATTTCAATATATTAACAATATACCAATCTGAAAATGAAATGTAAATGTCTGATTTACAATAGCATGAAAAATAATAAACTATTTAGGAATAAATACTTTAGAGAAGTATAAGATTTATATACCAGAAACTATGAATTGTTGTCAATGAAATTGAAGAAAATAAGTAAATAGAAAGACGTTTAATAGTCATGAATCAGAAGATTTAATATTGTTAAGATGACAATACTCACCAAATTGATCTACAGATTCAGCATTTCGTGTCAAAATCCAGGCTGACTTGATGCAGAAATTCACTAGCTCATCCTAAAATTCAAATAGAAACATAAGGGACACAGAGTAGTCAAAGCACTCTTGAAACAAAGCATAAAGTTGGAAGATATATACTGCTAGAGATGAAAAGCTGTAGTAATCAAGACAGTTTAGTACTAGAAAGGGTAGACATGCAGCTCAATGCAACAGACTTAAGCGTCCAAAAATAAACACATTTTTGGCAAACTGATTTTCAGTAAGGGTGACAAGACAAGTCAATGGGGAATTAATAGACTTCTTAACAAGTGGTGCTAAGACAAATGGTGCTTTTCCATTCGTAAAAGAAAAAAGTTGGATTTCTACCTCACACCATACACAAAAAAATTAATCTAAATTGGACAATTTAAACCTAAAATAGACCTAATATGTAAGAGCTAAAACTATAAAACTCTTAGAAGAGAATATAGGAGTGAAAAATTGTTGATATTGTATTAGGCCATAATTTATTAAACAGCAAATATACAAGCAATAAAGAAAAAATAGATATATTAAAGCTTATCAAAATTAAAAAATACCTTTGTACTGTTAAAAATAGCATTAGGACAGTGAAAAGACAATCCAGGAATAAAAGAAAATATTTGCAAATAATTTATTTGATAAAGAACTTGCATTCAGAATATATAAAGAACTCTTGCAACTCAACAATAAAAAGACATATTGTCCAGGTAAAAAATACAGGAAAGAATTTGAGTACACATTTCTCAAAACAAACAAAAAAAGACCCATGCAAGTAACCAATAAGCACCTAAAAAGATGTTTAACATCTTTAGTCATTCAGTTCAGTTCAGTTGCTCAGTTGTGTCCGACTCTGCAACCCCATGAATCGCAGCGCGCCAGGCCTCCCTGTCCATCACCAACTCCTGGAGTTCACTCAGACTCACGTCCATCGAGTCAGTGATGCCATCCAGCCATCTCATCCTCTGTCGTCCCCTTCTCCTCCTGCCCCCAATTCCTCCCAGCATCAGAGTCTTTTCCAATGAGTCAACTCTTCTCATGAGGTGGCCAAAGTACTGGAGTTTCAATAGGGTAATGCAAATCAGAATTGCAATGTGATATCACTTCACACAAATTTCGATGGCTCTAATCAAATAGATCAAGTACTGGAGAGGGTGTGGAAAAATTGGAACTCTCAAATATTGCTGGTGGATTGTAAAATGGTACAGCATCTTTGGAAAGAAGATTTGCATTTTTCAAAAAGTTAAAGAGTTTCATATGACTCAACAGTTTCATTCCTAGATATATATACCCAAGAGAAAAGATAACACACATCTTCACAAAATCATGTACATGAATTTCAGAACAGCACTTTCCCAAATAGCCAAGACTTGGAACCAAACTAAATATCACTCAGTTGATTAATGAGTGTGGTGAATCCCATACAATAGAATATATTAAGCTATAAGAAAGAAGTGATAAACACTACAACATGGATGAACTTAAGAAACATTATATTGATCAACAGTGAAATAAGTCAGACACAAAAGGCCGCACAGTGTATGATTCCATTTGCATGACACGTCAGGAATAACAAATCCTCAGAGACACAAAGATAATTGGTACCTGCCTGGTACTGGAGATGTGAGTGTAGGCATGTGACTGCTAACAGGTTCTGGGTTTCTTTTTAGGGTGATGAAAATATTCTAAAATTAGATAGAAATGATGATTGCACAACTCTGTGAGTATACTAAAAAACACCGACATATACCTTAAGGGGGTTAAGTGAGAGATTTTTAAAATAGTAAAGTACTCCAATGGCTCAGTGGGTAAAGAATCTGTCTGCAATGCAGGAGACACAGTGTTTGATCCCTGCACCAGAAAGATCCTCAGGAGAAGGAAATGATAACCCACTACAGTATTCTCGCCTGGGAAATTCCATGGACAGAGCAGCCTAGCGGGATACAGTCCAAAGGGTCCTGAAGGTCGGACACAATTGAGCCACTAAGTACTTGACCCTGTCTGACAAGTACGAGGCACTGAGCAAACGTTAGTGGTAATCATTAACTGAAATAGATTATTCTTTTTTTAAGATTTTTTTTTGATGAGGACCACTTTTATTTATTTTTTTTTATTGGAGTATAATTGCTTTACAATGTTGTGTTAGTTTCTGCTGTTAAACAAAATGAATTGGCTACATGTATACATATGTCCTTGTTGAGCCTCCCTCTCACCCCTCTAGGTCTTCACAGAGCTCTGAGCTGAGCACTGATGAGGACCATTTTTAAAGTCTTTATTGACTTTGTTACAATATTGTGTCTGTTTGGGTTTTTTGGCCATGAGGTACCTGGACTTTTAGCTCCCCAACCAAGGATGGAACCTGCACCCCCTGTATTAGGAAGGCGAAGTCTTAACTACTGGATTGCCAGAGAAGTCCCTGAATAGAATGTTCTGTCATTATGTCACTAAGAATAGAAACACAAATGAAAAAATTACAAAATTTTCTGTGGGGGAAATAATTCACAGAGTATTTTACTCAGACATGAAACGGGTTTCTGAAAGAGTGAACAATCCCTGTGCCACGTGGGAAGAGGACGAAATCCTGTTGTGCCATACCGGGTAGCCGTGCAAAACACTGGCACTTCCCTGCATTACTCAGGTGATAAAAAGCCATCACTTAAACAAATAAATCTCTAATGCTCCCCGGTGACTGCTATGCAGAGCCGCACTTGTGAGAAGCAGCCTGGTTACAAAGTGATGCCTTTTTTTGTGACAATTCTATGATGACTTACAGTCAGGGGTTCATGATGATGATCCGACCATGATTTATTTCTCTTTCAAGGGCATCCATAATAGCCTGGCCCTTCAATGAACTCTGTTTTCAGCTGTCCTGGGGGGTGATGGCATGTTTCTTTGAGGTACAGCCACAGGGTGGACACTTCATAGGGTAGACAGACAATATTTTAAATGAGAGAAGCTCACACTTGACCTCTGAATTTGGTGCAAACTTCTCTCACGACTTTCAAGAGATACAGAAATTTAATACAATTTATTTGTATTTTAAAAAGCTTCCCTTTGTATTCAGTATGATAGACAATGGGGAAAGTCCTATGGGATAAGGTTGCATGCACATCTGTGGCTCTGAGAGTACATAGGAGCGTACTCAGACAGCTAGCCCTCCTGAAACAGGGCAAAATCTGATTCACCAGGCTAAGGGGACAGGTTTTGTCGGTGAACAAAAGAGGCAGAGGAAGATAACACTGGCAGAAAGACGAGTACAAATGAAGGCACACAGAAAGAGTTTCTTGAATGTCTAGGGAGGAAAGACTCTGGATGGGAAAACAGAAGCATTTAGGTTCCTGGCCGTTATCTACATGTACGTACTCAGTCACATATGACTCTTTGCGACCCCATGGACTGTAGCCCGCCAGGCTCCTCTGTCCATGGATTCTCCAGACAAGAATACTGGAGTGGGTTGCCATTTCCTTCTCCAGAGGATCTTCCCAACCCAGGGATCAAACCTACATCTCTTATCTCTACTGTACAGGCAGGTGGATTCTTTACCAACTGTGCTACCTGAGAAGCCTCAAGGCTTCCCCCCTCATCTTCATGAAATTGTTTTTCATACGTGGACAAAGTCACAGGCAGGGAGAAATCACTTTTCCACATTCAACACAACTCCCTTGAACATCTAGGCTTATGACGCCATTTCCAAGAAGGTCAAGGAAATCATAGATGGAATCACTTTCCTGTAGCATCAACCACTTCAGAAAGAAAATGCCAAAGCCTTTCCCTGTGGCAGAGAAACTAGGATTTCATCACACTGTCTATTTGTGGGTGTTTCTCTACCGCTATGGTTATTAATACGTCTGTTTTCTCTAAGGCTTAAAATTAGAACACCAGTCCCATGTTTGTTTACAGTTCAGCATGTGCAAGGCCTGAACCACACAGCCTGGCCACCAGGAAGCGTGTGTGCAGGGCACCACCATGCTCCATGCTGAAAGCATCACATGGGGTGTGTTTAGACAGCAGAGTCCAGAAAAAGGAGCACACCGTAAACGTAGCCAGTCATTCAGAAACTGAGATATCTGGAAGTGATAAAAACTGAGATTGATAAAAGCTTCACTTGTTAAATGTAGGCCACACATACTCCAAATAAAATATACCACTTAGGAAATGATTTGTGTTGATAAAACTTGATGGAGCTGTTTTTCCAAATGTCTTCTCCCTGCTGGGAATTTCACACTTTGGCAGGCTCTCCTCGGGCCTCTGCAAGTTGCCCGTCTCCTTCCTTGACCTGACCTGGTGTTGTTTATACGGCTGTTTACACATTTCTTAACAACTTTTGCAAAGGGCCTTTAATGACTTTCACTCCTGGCAGTGCTTAGCTTTAGGCAAAACTCCAAAGGCTGCCAGTTGCTCTGTTTCTTTGTGCAGTGCCCTCCCCTAGCTACCTCTGCACCTACCCCTACTCCGTCCCCCCCAGAGACAAGCCTGGAAAACATGATGCAGGTTTGATAGCTGTAGATGAGTGTTAAAATCTGAGCTGTGGTTGCTAGTAATGAAGTATGGCATTGTCCATTTAAATAATTCAATTAGGAAACTTCATCATGTTTCAAAGGGGCACCATTAAAGAATCGAACATCAGTGTTTGAGTCCATCTGAAGAAACAGCATGAAAGGTCCCAACTCCAATATTCAGTGGTTGTAGAATAGAGGAGAAGTCCACCATCTTTCCTGGGCCTTGACTCCCTTATCTTCTAGGTGAAGGGATTGAATTGGATTGCTACCAGTTTGCATTTGGCTAGAGATTATGAAAGAGAAAAATTTTCTCCTGCAGAAGTCTTGCAGAATATTATGAGAAGAGGATTTGGCTTTTAGGCTAGAGTAATATTTTGGAGTGTGATGAGGGTAACTGACAGTCTAATTATATAGTGCAGGCCATGAAAATGCATATAAGATAAATTATCTAGAGTGATTTTTTTTAACTGGTTGTTGCCAACTCTTCCTTTTGACTTTGTAGTGACCATTGTAAAGTCATGGAGAAGCCAGGAATCCATCATGAAATGAAAGAGGGCAGAGTCAGGAAAGACCATGAGCAGCTGGGTAAGCAGAGCAAGAATATTCTGGAGGAAGAGGAGCTCCATGTGTGGTGGGCAGGGTTCTAGGTACTTACAACAGAGCAGTGTCCTGACTTCTACCACATTCTCACCAGCTGAACGTGGTACTGCTGAACTCAGTGGCCTTCATATCAGCAACATTTTTACACCAAGAACATTACCTCATAGAAATACCAAATAAAAATATCAAACTGAGCCTATTTGACTTTAAAGCAGTTTCAAAGATTTCTTATTTTGAAGAGAGAGTAAGACATGTTGGAATCACATGATATTTCAAAACATGGCCATCTGTCAATGTGGCAAATGGACTCACATGTTTGAAAGATTTCAAACTATTCTAAATTCAGAGAAAGCATGCTAAAATGAATGAATGTTAATGTGGAGATCTCGCCTGTTACATACCAATTACTAAAGGAATATTCCTCTCTAACTTGATCACTCCAAAATCTTCATGATCTCATGATACATCACTTTGGTGGAAGTTTCTTAAAATGATGATGTGAGGGTTGCCAGATTGCCAGGAGGTATTTATTAGACATTGTACTAGGCCTGAGAATACCAAAAGGAAGACTATACACATAGGTTATGTCTCTGTCTCAAAGAGCTTAAATTCTAAAGATATAAAATGCCAGATAATTTTGAAATGCTGCAGAAACTCTCACTGAAGGTAACAAATGCATCCATGAGGTTTATTTCCTTGAGAAATCTCTTTTTTTATAAGAATTGGGGAACACATGCACTCTGAACGTTGTCCCTCATCATATATACTTGGGCTGTTGGTTAACCTAGATAAAGAAAGCAGCTTACGTTAAACGATTTTCTGTTTGGTGTTTTCTACAGCATTATCCACATGGATGACACTTGCAGTAGTGGCATCTCTCAGTTCATTGAACTCTTATCTTCTGGTGATCATGCCTCTTCCTTACCTTACTCTCTGGGTCATCACTGAACTTGTCATTATAAAAAACTGCAACCCTTTTATAACTTCTCCTCCATAGAATTTATCACTCTTATGGATTTGTGACTGCTGGGTATATTCCAGGTTTTTCTTCTCTTTTCCAAATAAGGCCTTTATTTCAAGTCAAGTGTCTTAGTCTCACTGTTGTGCATTGGAGGTATGTTTATGGCTGGGTGGGATGAGGATGGCAAATATCTTTGTTTACAGGTGGATGGTCCACAAGGAACCAAACCAGATCTAATAGAGAGGAGTGTACAGTGTTCTTCTCTAGGAGTGGGAGAGAAAAGTATAATGGATGTATGGGACTTTCCTGGTAGTCTAGTGGCTCAGACTCTGTGCTCCTGTTCCAGAGGACCCAGGTTTGATCCCTAGGCAGGGAGCTAGATCCCACATGCCACAACTAAGTGTTTGCATGCTGTAATGAAAGATCCTGTGTGTCACAATGAAGATCAGAGTCCCCATGTGCCTAAACTAAGACCTGGAACTGTCAAATAAATCATATATATATACATACACACACACACACACACATAAGATGGATGCATATTTTTGAATCTTCTTGCTTTTTTTCTTTTTAAACTATGAAGTTATGATAACATATTATAGGAAGTTTGGAAAATACAGAACAAAGTTACATATAGTTACACTATTTATTACAATTATTTTTTCTAAGTAGAAGTAAACTCTACTGATGGAGAAAGCAATGGCACCCCACTCCAGTACTCTTACCTGGAAAATCCCATGGGTGGAGGAGCCTGGTAGGCTGCAGTCCATGGGGTCGCTAAGAGTCAAACATGACTGAGCGACTTCACTTTCACTTTTCACTTTCATGTGTTGGAGAAGGAAATGGCAGCCCACTCCAGTGTTCTTGCCTGGAGAATCCCAGGGACGGGGGAGCCTGATGGGCTGCCGTCTCTGGGGTCGCACAGAGTCGGACACGACTGAAGTGACTTAGCAGCAGCAAACTCTACTGATACCATAAATTAGAAAGAGATGAGTGATTAGGAGAAAAATAAACTAGGACAGGAGGATTAGTTACATGGGAGAAGGAATTTGGGGGTAGCTAGAGAAGACTACTGGAATCAGGTGGAAAACATGAGAGGAAATCCTGATACAGAAGAATAATTCACAAGATCCAATAGCTGAAGAATGGGATTTTCAGCAGAGAATTGACAGAAAGAAGAAATAATAGAAGACACTTCCCATAGTTAGTGGGAGAAAATTAACCAGTTTTTCTAGGTTACAAAGGATGAGAATCAAGTTGGTATCAGATTCTTCATAACTGGCAGTGAATAAGCAATGCCTCTGAAGTTTTGAGGAAAACCCATTTTCAATCTGGAAAATATCAGCCCAGCCAAACTATTAGTTAATTGTGAAACAAGAATAAAGAATTGCAGAACTTAGAAAGCTTACCTCCCCCAGTGTTAGCAAACAGGAGAGAGGAAGGCATGAGCTCCAGTAAACAGTGTATATTATCGAGAAGACAGGGAAGGGAGTCCAAGGATGACTGACCACTTCATAGAACTAGAAGGTAGTTAGCCACAGTACGAATTAGTCTCAGAAAGAACTAGAAAACATTTATCTAGCAAGAGGACAGGACAATAGAATCTTTGGGGGTGGGGTGGGAATAAGGTAAAGTCCAACTTTAGAGGATGCTTGAGACATAGAGAAAACTGTAAGGATATGATAATGGTATATAATGCAAATGATGAGAGGAAAAGCACACTAGAAGCTCTAGAGAAAACAATAGTAAGTGATTAGAAAATATACTCATAGCATGTTACTTGATATGACAATTATTGATCTGCAGAATCATAAAAGATGATGACATTGATTCTTTTTTTACATTTAGAATCAACTTACATGCAAATACAGAGGACTTAACTATGAGTATAGAGATCAGTAGAAAGGTTATTTTTCCTTGAGAATACAACAGTAAAAATATGTATGTCAGGAGTTGAGCACTTGAGAAATGAAGGCTGAAGAGCTAGAGGCAAGTGTAGAGATCCTAACACCCTCTTCATACAAATAAGATGCCCAGAGACTCCATGGATGATACACATTTAGATGTTGAAAACAGCATTTAAAAGACGGAGAGAGAACATGTCGGATCCATTTTGAGTATACAGTTAATAGGATTTAACAGATACATGAATAGATATAAAGACTGTGAATTAGATGAATTCACTAATGATGAATTAGAATAAAATATGGCCTCAAAAGTTTTGTCTCTGGATGAAGGAGACTGATGGCACCATTAAGTTTGATAGATTCTTTGAAAACAGATGCCATCTATTACTGCACTTGTAGATGAAAGAATCACAGAAAGTGTGTGTGTGTGTGTGTGTGAGAGAGAGAGAGAGAGAGAGAGAGAGAGAGAGAGAGAAATGTATGGAGAGTCAGAGAGAGAGAGAGAGACAGGAGAGTCAATGACTGATTAACCAAGGTTGTGGTTAATGTCTTCTCATGAAGGGAAGGGACAGGCTTAAGGACATACTGAGATTATCACCTTGAAGAAAAGGAAAAAAATAGAAGATTCATGACTCACTAAGATTACAATAAATTTAGAGGAGGTAAAGATTAATCAGATAAGAGCAATAAGATTAATCAGATTCTCAACTTTGGCTGCACATAGAATCACCTGAAGAGATTTTAAAATGACCATATGGCCTGGCCACACTCTAAGCCAATGAAGCTCAGTATCTTCAGACATGGAACCCATACATTGGCATTCCTAATGCTTTGAAAGTGATCACAAGAGCAGCCAAGATTGAGAAGTACTGGATTAGGTGATCTAGACTGTGCTGGTAGGAGGTGAGGCCACCCGGGAAGAGTCAAATGGAAAAGACCTGAAAAGATGGAGAACATTTATAGCAGGAAAAGCAAATAAATCTTAGCACAGAAGAATAAAAGGCTTGGTCAGCAGCAGTGAGGACTCCCTATTGCACTGCACCCCTATTTTCCTACTACACCCTCTCAAAGGAAGATTCTTGATTTGGGGGTGAACGTAGTATTAGAAAATGTGATTTTTTTTCTTTCCCTACCAGCAAAGGGTAAATAGAAGAGAGGTGAGGTTTAAGCAGGCTGGTAAACAGGATGTTATGAGTATCAAGAGGATGTGTAAACCTAGGGGCTTGCTAGTGAATTGTAGAAAGATTAAAAGTGAGGTCCGAGTTGGTAGGGATACAAAAGTCAGGATAAAGGGACTGAAAGTCATGTGACAAGTGCAATAGATAAATTCAAAGTAAAGAAATATCTTGGAGGACAATAGATTTTGGTTGGAGGGATGTCATCAGAGTTTGTGCTGTTAGCAACTTAGATCAACTCTACATCTCAAGCATAGCTATACTGCTGAGTGGCTGAAATAAAATGAAAATAAAGGTTATTGAAGTCAAGGAGATAAAGGGGTTTTGAGAATCTTCAACAAGATGTCAGAACCAGGAAGAATGATGTAAAGGTATAGAGTGGAGAAAGGTGCTGGACATAAACCAGGGCACCCGCAGAAGATGTCAATAGGAATGGGGAAGGGATTGTATGCAGATGTGTGAGGGTCCAGGGAACACATGTTTCCTTCAGGATTACAATCCACTGAGAAATTTGCTTAACAGTTAGTGAAGTCATCTTTAGAAATTTTGGAAAACTGTATATGTGCTGTGCTTAGTAACTCAGCTGTGTCTGACTTTGTGACGCCAAGGACTGTAGCCCACTGGGTTTGTCTGTCCATGGAAATTCTCCAGGCAAGAATACTGAAGTGGGTTGCCATGCCCTCCTCCAGGGCATCTTCCCAACCCAGGGAACGAACACAGGTCTTCTGCATTGCAGGTGGATTCTTTACTGTCTGAGCCACCAGGAAAGCTCAAAATGTAATATAGAAGTCAAATAAAAATTTACCATCGCACATGAATTCCTTCTCTGTAATGAAAATATATATAAAGAATATGTTCTGTAAATGAAGACATTTAGGAATATGTCTTAGACGCTGGTTCTTGTAGGCGTCCCAGGTGGCTCAGTGGTAAAGAATCCACCTGCAGGAGACAAGGGTTTGATCCCTGGCTTGGGAAGATCCCCTGGAGGAGGAAATAGCAACCTACTCCAGTATGCTGGCCTGGGAAATCCCCTGGACGGAGGAGCCTGGTGGGCTACAGTCCTTGGGGTCACCAAGAATCGTACACAACTGAGCAATGAAACAAGAGCAACAAGAAAAAATAAATAGGATTAAATATTACACACAGTGGGTATTATCATTTAAGAATGAGCTAGTGCCCACAATAATAATGCTTTGAGAAGAAGGAGCAGTGGGGAGGAGAAAGGAGAAGGAGGTGGAGAAAAAGAAGAGGTAGGAGAAGGGGAGGAAAGCTATAGGATAATACTAGAGTATGACCCCATATGTTTTAAGAACCACATATGCGGTAATAGCACAAATCAAGGATTGGGCAAATATCATCCAGTTCATGATACTTGCTGCTTCTGGAGGGAACTGGTGATGATGCCAGAGAAGGACACAAACAGAATTTAAACAGTAGGTTTATTTTTTTCTATTTTAAAAAGTAAATTGTTTGAGGGAAATATGATCATATGATAATATTAATACTGGTGGATCAGCAAATGAGTGTTTGAAAATATTTTTTCTCGTATTTTTGGTCAAGAACATGAATACAATGGAAGCGTTTGTAGAAGTATTTGCATTCAAAGAAAATTTCTTCTATGGCAACATCTGTGTTCACAGATGCTAACTCTTTATATCCTTCCCTACATTCTTGAGAAGGACACTGTCCTATTTATTCCCACTTTACAGGTGACAAAATCGAGACTTCGGAGATATCTTTATCTCTTTGGAGATAAAAAGAAATGGAGAAGAGCTGGGGCACAATGCAGAATGTCTGCAAAGAACCTAACCCAACATTCCTTTTAAGAAAAAATGCCCTTTATTTTACCCTTCCATAAATAATTTATATACACAATTCCAACTGAGTCATGCTCACTTGTCTAAGATTTGTACTTTCTGAGTTTGGTTCAATGAATGATGGGAAAGTAGCCTTAGGCTGTGCTATAGGTTAGTATTTTGAGTCTGAGATTAAAAAAAAAAAAAACAAAAACCTGAGATCATTTTCTTCATCTCTCTTCTCAGAACTTTTACCTTTTCAAGGAAAAAAAAAATCCTAATTTCTACCTAATGCATTGTTTAAAAGGTCCCCTTTCTTCCGGTACATTCACTGTCACTCAAACACAAGAGCTTTATATTCTATTTCAATAGTTAACTTTTCTAGAAAACTATGAGTGCTTTATCAGTCCACAAGAAGTCAGGATGGTAGGATTTAGGAACATCCCACTTGTCTAGGGAGATAGTCTGGTGAAGCTTTTATCTTTAGGTTGAAGCTACTCCCTCTCTATGACAACTAATTGTGGACCTGTATTTCATACCCATCATCAGCAAAAGGAGTAAACTGTTAACTGGCACCACATTAAAGAATGAATGTCTCAGTGACTGCTATGCTGCATTTACAGAACCAGCAGCCATTTGTAAGATCACTAGCTCCTTAATTCCAAGCGCATGAAATCATATAAGAGCTATGTAATGCACTGTGGCCAGAGAAGAAGGAAATTTTAGTTATACAGCTAAAAGGATGCTCAGTGCAGGAAATTTTTGCAGATTCATTTCACTGAAAGCAATTCATTTCACTGGTGCAATTGAAAGAATTTGGATTGGAGTAAAGAAATAAGCCTGACTTATTCTAATTCTGTTTTTTAGATAAAGCACTAAAAGCCTATTTTCCTTTCCCCATCTTTAAAATAACAATAGTGGATTTTAAATCAAATGAGATCATGAATGTGGAAATATGTCAAGAAGGAGAAAGTACCAGTCTAAGTTTAACTTAGAATGAAATGAAAATTATTATTATTGCTTTATTTTTATAAAGACTTTATTGTTTTAGAATAGTTTTAGATCTTCAGGTTTTCTGTACTGAAGAAGTGCAGAGATTTTCCATATACTTCATGCCTCCAAACAAGCACTAAGAGGCATATATGTTTACTTTTCAGTAATTTCTGATCAGTGTATACACCTATGTAACCACCACCTCAGTCAAGACACAGAACATTTCCATCATTCAATAAAGTTCCCCTAGAGTCCCTTGGACTGCAAGGAGATCCAACCAGTCCATTCTAAAGGAGATCAGTCCTGGGTGTTCATTGGAAGGACTGATGCTAAAGCTGAAACTTCAATACTTTGGCCACCTCATGCAAAGAGTTGATTCATTGGAAAAGACTCTGATGCTGGGAGGGATTGGGGGCAGGAGAAGGGTATGACAGAGGATGAGATGTCTGGATGGCATCACCAACTCGATGGACATAAGTTTTAGTGGACTCCGGGAGTTGGTGATGGACAGGGAGGCCTGGCATGTCACGATTCATGGGATTGCAAAGAGTTGGTCACGATTAAGCGACTGAACTGAACTGAACTGATGTGTCTTTGTAGTCTTTCTCTTTTTGTAAAAAAAAACACAAAACAAAACTGATCTGATTTCAATCTGGAATTCATGTAAGATGTACACAAATACAACTATACTTCTGTATTTTTTCAATCAATATAATGTTTTTGACCTTCATATATGTTGTATTATATATACGCACACGTGTAGTTGAATTTCAAAGATATATATCCCACAAAATGTCTATCCATTCACTGACAGAAGGGCATTTGTAGTTATTTTCAATTTTCAACTATTTTGTATAAAACTGCTATGAAAAGTCCCAGTACAAGTAATTTTGGAAGTTATATGTGTTCATTTATGATAATTATTATTAGTGCTCTCATCTGAATGTGCAAGCCATACTTTAATATGTATTGCCTTATTTAACCCCCATAGCAGCTCTAAGAGGCAGGCTCTGTGGTTTTGTCCATTTTACAGATGAGCACAATATGCAGATACATACAGATAACTATCTATCTATCTGATTTATACCTGTGGCAGTGATACAGAGATAGTGTCCTTGCCCTTAAGCAGTCCACAGTTGAGTCCCAGAACCAGTCAGGGGTGCAGACAGAGTGCAGCCTGATAAGTGCTTTGCCCAGGACTGACTTCGATCTGTGCTGTCATGCAAAACCCTGCACTTAGAAGAGCTCCAAGTTTGGTTTAATGGTCTGCTGTTGCTTTTCTGCCTGGAGAAGGGCATGGCAACCAACTCCAGTATTCTTGCCTGGAGGATCCCACAGACAGAGGAGGGTGGCAGGCTACAGGCCATAGCATTGCAAAAAGTCATAAAGGACGAAGCGACCTAGCTTGTGTGCGTCACTCTTCTGAAATTCTTGATGATTTCTGAACAAGGCCATTCTTTTTCTTCTTTCCCTGGGCCCCATAAATTCTGTAGCGAGTCCTAGTTTTGACAGAAATACAAGTAGCGTGTTATGGGGGTGAGGCAGGGAGACAGTTGAGACCCTTAAAAGGGATCTTAGAAGAAGTTCTCCTTGAGCTTAACTTTGAAACGTAGGAAGGAGTTAGCCTCCTCCCTCTCCTACTCCCCTCTCTTCTCTTCCCCTCCTCTCTCCTTCTCTTCTCTTTCTCATTCGTCCTGGGGCAGAATGATATGGGCTTTGGTGTCAGAGAACCAAATGGTCTGGATTCTTCTTCAGACAGCTGGATACTCATGGTTAAGCTACCAGCCTCCCCAAGCCTCAGTCTCTTTACTCAAATCGTGTGGCTAAAACGTTCTTGGAGGATTTGGCATGTTATATAGGCACAGAGCTATGCCCTTCACCCCAGCTGGCTTCCTGAAGACACCTTTCCCCTTGCTAGAATGTCAGCACCCTGAGGCAGGAGCTTGTGTCTGTCTTCCTCACATTCAAATCCCCTGCTGTCAGGGTTCTAACCTCTATAGAGTGCCATTTAAGGATCCATTTGATTTGATCCGAACTTACTTTTCTTGTTGTATCTCTTGCACACTCTTTTGTATCCTCTGTTTTAGTCAAATTAAATGGCTTGTTCTTCCCTCACACTTCATCTGCTTTTCTTTTAGCTCTGTCAGTACTCTGGACTCTGATTCCTCCCAATTCAAGCTGTGGTCATCTTTTCAAGCTCAGCTCACAGACTGCTGCCTCCATTAAGACCATTCCAATCCTCCCAAGCACACTCTTCTGACGTCATTACAAATAACCCCCTTTCATGGCATTATATGTTGTTGTGCCGACATTATTGGGTTTCATGTATTATAAGGTGACTTTTGAGGGATGTCTAATTAAAGTTTATATATCCTTGGTTCACTCTCTTGGACCACAGAGCTCATCCAATAAACCCTGGAATACACTTCTGAGTGCATGAATGAACCCTAATTCCCCTACTCTGGGGCAAGGGAATTACCTTAAAAGGAAAAATCCTGACAAGAAACTATACATAACTTGAGGGGGTGATCCAAAGTTGCAGTTCTGAAGTTGAAACTGGATTCCCCCAAGTGCCAGTGGCAAAGACAAACTGTGTGGAGAACAATGCACCTTGTTTGTAAACAGAGTTTGCAAAGATAAACCCATATGCTTTTTGCAGCTGGAGCTCATAAGCAATTTCCCCAGGGTTCAGCCTTCAGTGTCGAGGAGTGCTCCCTGCAGATGAAGCCTTGCTGTGTTAATTCTTAACACACCTCTAGACTGGGTTACAATGTGGAAGCTCCACATGCTTCTAGGGGTTGGTTTGCCTGGAAAAGGTATCACTGCAAGGATTCTTCTATGTCTGCATCCTGCTTCTTGCCTCTAACTGAGGGTTACTGTACATACTTCTGAATATAACTATATAAGTGGTCTGTATATTTCTCATCATGCCTTAGTCCCAAGTAAGTGGTGAGACCCAAGCACCAGGTGATTCTGCCCCCTGTACTTTCATGTTACACACTCTTGGTTAAATTAAACAGAATGGATTCTGTGACTCACAGCAATCACATCATAGTTAAAGAGTAGCAGCATCTGATCAATTGCAAACTTTAGCAGGCCTTCTGTTCACTCTCTAGGAATTAAGATATGCTGGGTACAAAAAAGCTGTTCAGATGGAAAGTGGATTTCGCTCTCATTTTTTAATGATATATCCACTTCTATGATGTATTCTTCCAGAAGAAGTACCCACTTGAACGCTGGTTCCAGAAATAATTTCTGTAAAACCCAAGGTGACTAGTCATCCTGGTTTGCCTGGGATAGAAATGTTTCCCAGGATGTGGGATATTCAGTGCTATAATTAGGAAAATCCCAGGAAAACCAGGACGACTTGGTCACCCTAGTAATAGCTCTTGGCCTGAAAAAGTTATATAACAGAATCTCTTGCTCAGACACCAAAATTGTTCCAAAATATTTGTCTAAATACTGTATCTCAACTCCATATAGATTTTTAAGGCATATATAAATGTGTCTATGTCTCATCTTCATATCTTTTATCTCTATATGGCTATTAGATTGAATCACGTAAAACTGACAGAACTCAACTATTTTTTGACCAAAAAATTCTCACAAAACCCAATCTTTTCATAGAGTTCAACCTATTCTTATTTATTGGAGAAAGAAATGGCAACCCACTCCAGTGGGTTCTCCATTCTTACCTGGAAAATCCCATGGACAGGGGAGCCTTGTGGGCGGCAGTCCATGGGGTTGCAAAGGGTCAGACACGACTGAGCAACTAAACAACAATTCTTGTTTATATCTATCATCTTAGGCTCTATGTTAAGCATCTTCCATGCATTAATATATGTAATTATCTAACAACCTTTGGAGATTGTGTGACTAAATCATCTGATAACAAAGAAGCTAAGACGTTAAGTTAAGCAAGATATATAACAAGTAACAACAAATTAGATGCTACATTTTCCCACCTAAGACCAAGTATCTTCAATTCTTTTTTTTTTTTTTTCTTTTTTTTGCCAAGCCACCCAGCTTGCCAGATTTTAGTTCCTTGACCAGGTATTGAACCCATGGACTCTGGAGTGGAAGCTCAGGGTCCTAATTACTGGACTTCTTTTTGGGAAAGTCCCATTTTCACTAATTTGTAAGGTGGGGATTTACTGTACTTATTTTGTAGATTAAAGCAATGACATAAACAGAGTTTGCACAAGTGTTCAACTTTCTTTAAAGATTATTGTCTCATCTCATGCTGCCCTTCCTGAGGCCAGTTTTCTTTCAAAAATGTACTGGCTTTAGGAATGACATTGGTCTTCACGCATTTAATTAAATATAGTTGTTTCTCAGCATTGTCTTGCAAAAAATTACAAATGCAGAAAATTTGTAAGAATTTTATAGTGAACATGTTTATTTCCATGCCTAGATTCTATCATTTTAACATTTTGACATATTTGCTTGATTGTATATCTATTCATCTGAGCATCTGTTTAACCATCAAATCATTTCACTTTTTGATGCATTTCAAAGTGAGTTATAGACAACAGTAAATTTCACCCCTAAACATTTCAGCATGTATATCCTTAGTGAGTTCAATATTGGTTTATAGTCTTTCCTTTTTAAAAAATTGAGACATAATTGACATATATTAGTTTTAGATGTTTTCAGGTAAAATTCGTGTGTGTGTGTGTGAGCTCAGTCACTCAGTGTCCAACTCCTTGTGACCCCATGGACTGTATCCCACCAGGCTCCTCTGTTCATAGGCTTCTCCAGGCAAGAATACTGGAGTGGGTAGCCATTTTCTTCTCCAGGGTATCTTCCCAACCCAGGAATCGAACCTGGGTCTCCTGCATTGCAGGTGGATTCTTTACAGTGAAGCCCAAAATTCACATACAACCCCTAAATATTAAATATACCATTTGATGACTTCTAAGAGACATGTATGTCTGCATATAATAGCCCAAACCTTTATAAAGATGGAAAATACTTTTATTATCCAGAAGATGTCTTCAAGCAACTTTCTAGTTGAACTTGACCCCCACTTCCACCTTCATGGGTAACTAATGTTCTGATTTTTTTCACATAGATTAATTTTTTCTCCTCTGCTGCTGCTGCTGTTGCTAAGTCACTTCAGTCGTGTCCGACTCTGTGCAAGCCCATAGAGAGCAGATGACCAGGCTCCCCCGTCCCTGGGGTTCTCCAGGCAAGAATGCTAGAGTGGGTTGCCATTTCCTTCTCCAATGCATGAAAGTGAAAAGTGAAGTCGCTCAGTCGTGTCTGACTCTTAGTTTCAGCTCTAGAACTCCATATAAATGGAATTAAACAATAAGAGCTAGTGTGTGTAATACTTCTTTCACCCAATATAATTATTTCGAGATTTTTATCCAAGTTTTTACACAGGTAAATAGTTTATTGCTTTCACTGTTTTCATATCCCCATTCAATGACATGATCTAGTTATCCATTTTCTTGTTGATAGGAGAATAGATTATTGATTGGTTGCTTCACTTTTTTACTGTTATGAATAAAACCCACACTGAACATTCTTTTCTAAGGTTCTGCGAAGACATATGGGTTTATTTTTCTTGGGTAAAAACCTAGAATTGGAACTATTCAATTACAGAAAGGTGTATGTTTAATTCTATAAGAAATTGGCAGACCTTTTGCCAAAGAGTTTGTGTCCCATGAGTAATGTATTAGAATTCTGGCTGCTTCATCTCCTCATAACTCTTGATATTATTGTTTTTAGTCATTCTGGTTGCTGTATGTCAGTATCTCATTGTGATTTTGATTTGCATTTCCCTGGTGATTAATGATTTAGTACTTTTTCCATGTGCTTATTGGCCATTCATATATTTTCTTTGCTAAATGACTGTTCAAATTGTTTGCTCATCTTTTTTTTTAATAAAGTGAGCATGAATTCTCAATGGCAGCCATATCACTCCCAAGTGGGCAAAAATTGGCTCTTGAGAGGAGGGGTGAAAACGTCTTAAGTAATACAATAGTTTGTAGCCATACAAAAGGCCACAATACATTAAATATATACAGTATATTTGTAGTATTAAATTTTAATGGAGGGTGGGAGATTAGGGGGGAAAATGTTTAAAAAGTCTCCTAGGGGGATCTGTAATGAAAAAAAGGTTGAAAAACTCTGTGACTGAGTTGTGCAAATTTTTTTAATATATATTCTGTACACAAGTCATTTTTCAAATGTATTTTAACTATATTTTCTCCCAATCTATGGCTTGTTTATTCATTTTCTTTTCTTTTTTTTTTTTTGCTGTTTTGGCTATTGTCTTTATTTTATTTATTTATTTTATTTTAGTTTTTTATTTTTTTAATTTTAAAATCTTTAATTCTTACATGTGTTCCCAAACATGAACCCCCCCTCCCACCTCCCTCCCCATAACATCTCTCTGGGTCATCCCCATGCACCAGCCCCAAGCATGCTGCACCCTGCGTCAGACATAGACTGACGATTCAATTCTTACATGATAGCATACATGTTAGGATGCCATTCTCCCAAATCATCCCACCCTCTCCCTCTCCCTCTGAGTCCAAAAGTCCGTTATACACAGTGGTGTCTTTTTTCCTGTCTTGCATACAGGGTCGTCATTGCCATCTTTCTAAATTCCATATATATGTGTTAGTATACTGTATTGGTGTTTTTCTTTCTGGCTTACTTCACTCTGTATAATCGGCTCCAGTTTCATCCATCTCATCAGAACTGATTCAAATGAATTCTTTTTTATGGCTGAGTAATACTCCATTGTGTATATGTACCATCGCTTTCTTATCCATTCATCTGCTGATGGACATCTAGGTTGTTTCCATGTCCTGGCTATTATAAACAATGCTGCGATGAACATTGGGGTACATGTGTCTCTTTCAATTCTGGCTTCCTCGGTGTGTATGCCCAGCAGTGGGATTGCTGGGTCATAAGGTAGTTCTATTTGCAATTTTTTAAGGAGTCTCCACACTGTTCTCCATAGTGGCTGTACTAGTTTGCATTCCCACCAACAGTGTAGGAGGGTTCCCTTTTCTCCACACCCTCTCCAGCATTTATTGCTTGCAGATTTTTGGATCGCAGCCATTCTGACTGGTGTGAAGTGGTACCTCATTGTGATTTTGATTTGCATTTCTCTGATAATGAGTGATGTTGAGCATCTTTTCATGTGTTTGTTAGCCATCCGTATGTCTTATAGATCAATGGAACAAAATAGAAAGCCCAGAGATAAATCCACACACATATGGACACCTTATCTTTGACAAAGGAGGCAAGAATATACAATGGATTAAAGACAATCTCTTTAACAAGTAGTGCTGGGAAAACTGGTCAACCACTTGTAAAAGAATGAAACTAGATCACTTTCTAACACCCGACACAAAAATAAACTCAAAATGGATTAAAGATCTAAATGTAAGACCAGAAACTATAAAACTCCTAGAGGAGAACATAGGCAAAACACTCTCCGACATAAATCACAGCAGGATCCTCTATGACCCACCTCCCAGAATTCTGGAAATAAAAGCAAAAATAAACAAATGGGATCTAATTAAAATTAAAAGCTTCTGCACAACAAAGGAAAATATAAGCAAGGTGAAAAGACAGCCTTCTGAATGGGAGAAAATAATAGCAAATGAAGCAACTGACAAACAACTAATCTCAAAAATATACAAGCAACTTATGCAGCTCAATTCCAGAAAAATAAACGACCCAATCAAAAAATGGGCCAACGAACTCAATAGACATTTCTCCAAAGAAGACATACAGATGGCTAACAAACACATGAAAAGATGCTCAACATCACTCATTATTCATTTTCATTATTGTATCTTTTGACAAGCAAAATTTTACAATTTTATAAAGGTTATATTTTTAGTTTTTTAAAAAAATTTTCGTATCTTGCCTATGAAATCTTTGCCCACTTTCAGCTTTTGATTAAATCAATATTTGTGAATTTTGCAAATTTTCTTCTGTTGTTAATTTCCAATTTCATTTCATGTGGTAGTAGAAAATATTTTGCATGATCAATCCTGTATATTTATTGTGACTTGTTTTATAGCCTGACATAAGATGGTTTACCCTGGAAAATATTTCATATGTACTTGAAAAAATTGTGTATTCTTTTTTTGCTGTGTGGATACCTGTTAGTTCTAGTTGGTTTATAATGTTAAGTCTTCTATTTCCTTGTTGATCTTCTGTCTATGTGTTCCATCTATTATTAAAATAGCTGATTTAAAGTCTTTGTCTAGTTAATCCAACATCTGAGTTCTCTCAAGAACAGTTTTATGGACTGCATTTTTTCCTGGATATGAGTCTATATTAGTCAGAATTCTCCAGTAAAATAAAACCAATAGGGGATCTATCTATCTACCTATCTATCTAAATGTATCTTCTGTATATGAAATTGCCACATTCTTTAATTTATCCCAAGTTCATTTTCCCCTTGTTATCACATGTGCTAAGCTATGTTCCCTTCTGTTTCCACTCTTTTACTTGTTTTTCACTTTGGTCTCTGCTCTTAAGGATATGACCCAGACTTCTTGGTCTTCTCAATGCCTCCACCTAATTGGAGAGTTTCAGATTAATGGTGTAACTGATCATTTCCTTTTTCTGATCTTTGCTGACCCCTTTGACTATTCTGAATTACAACTATACTTTCAATTCTGCCTTATGTTTAATACCACCTGCACCCTCTCCATTCATTTCTGATTTTCCGATGCATTTATAAAGTGAAGTGTAAAGTGAAGTTGCTCAGTCGTGTCTGACTCTTTGCGACCCCATGGACACCAGGCTCCTCCGTCCATGCAATTTTCTAGGCAAGAGTACTGGAGTGGGTTGCCATTTCCTTTTCCAGGGAACTTCCCAACCCAGGGATCGAACCCAGGTCTCCCACATTGTAGACAGACGCTTTACCATCTGAGCCAACAGGGAAGTCCGATGCATTTAGCTCCTTCTAATTTACTGGATTTACTAAGCACAGGCAGCTGCGACCGGTGCACTAAGTGGGGCCGAGAAGAGCTACCCCACGTCCGAGGTCAGGGCAGAAGCCGGGAGGACCACATGCCTGAAGGGCGGTGGCCAAGAGAAGTAACCCCACGTCCGAGGTCAAGGGCAGCGGCTGGGAGGAGCTACCCTGCGCCCAAGGCCAGGGGTGGTGGCAGAGAGGAGCCACCCCACACCTGAGGCCAGGAGCGGTGGCAGGGAGGAGCAAGCGCACTTCCAAGGAGCGGTGGCTGCGCGGGCGCAGGAGGGCCTAGAGGAGCTATCCCATGTTGAAGGTCAGGAATGGCAGTGGTGAGGAGATACCTTTGTCCAAGGTAAGGAGCAGCAGCTGCACTTTGCTGGAGCAGCCATGAAGAGATACCCCATGCCCAAGATAAGAGAAACCCAAGTAAGATGGTAGGTGTTGCAAGAGGGCATCAGAAGGCAGACAAACTGAAACCATAATCACAGAAAACTAGTCAATCTAATCACACTAGGACCACAGCCTTGTGTAACTCAATGAAACTAAGCCATGCCTGTGGGGCAACCCAAGACGGGCAGGTCATGGTGGAGAGGTCTGACACAACGTGGTCCACTGGAGAAGGGAATGGCAAACCACTTCAGTATTCTTGCCTTGAGAAACCCATGAACAGTATGAAAAGTCAAAATGATAGGATACTGAAAGAGGAGCTCCCCAGGTCAGTAGGTGCCCAACACGCTACTGGAGATCAGTGGAGAAATAACTCCAGAATGAAGGAATGGAGCCAAAGCAAAAACAATACCCAACTGTGGATGTGACTGGTGATAGAAGCAAGGTCCAATGCTGTAAAGAGCAATATTGCATAGGAACCTGGAACGTCAGGTACATGAATCAAGACAAATTGGAAGTGGTCAAACAGGAGACGGCAAGAGTGAACATCGACATTCTAGGAATCAGCAAACTAAAATGGACTGGAATGGGTGAATTTAACTCAGATGACCATTATATCTACTTCTGCGGGCAGGAATCCCGCAGAAGAAATGGAGTAGCCGTCATGGTCAACAAGAGTCTGAAATGCAGTACTTGGATGCAATCTCAAAAATGACAGATGATCTCCGCTCGTTTCCAAGGCAAACCATTCAATATCACAGTAATCCAAGTCTGTGCCCCAACCAGTAATGCTGAAGAAGCTGAAGTTGAACGGTTCTATGAAGACCTACAAGACTTTTTAGAACTAACAAACATCCAAAAAAGATGTCCTTTTCATTATAGGGGACTGGAACGAAAAAGTAGGAAGTCAAGAAACACCTAGAGTAACAGGCAAATTTGGCCTTGGAATGCAGAATGAAGCAAGGCAAAGGCTAATAGAGTTTTGCCAAGAAAATGCACTGGTCATAGCAAACACCCTCTTCCAACAACACAAGAGAAGACTCTACACATGGACATCACCAGATGGTCAACACCGAAATCAGACTGATTATATTCTTTGCAGCCAAAGATGGAAAAGCTCTATACAGTCAACAAAAACAAGACAAGGAGCTGACTGTGGCTCAGATCATGAACTCCTTATTGCCAAATTCAGACTTAAATTGAAGAAAGTAGGGAAAACCGCTAGACCATTCAAGTATGACGTAAATCAAATCCCTTATGATTATACAGTGGAAATGAGATATATATTTAAGGGCCTAGATCTGATAGATAGAGTGCCTGATGAACTATGGAATGAGGTTCATGACATTGTACAGGAGACAGGGATCAAGAGCATCCCCATGGAAAAGAAATGCAAAAAAGCAAAATGGCTGTCTGGGGAGGCCTTACAAATAGCTGTGAAAAGAAGAGAGGTGAAAAACAAAGGAGAAAAGGAAAGATATAAGCATCTGAATGCAGAGTTCCAACGAATAGCAAGAAGAGATAAGAAAGACTTATTCAGTGACCAATGTAAAGAAATAGAGGAAAACAACAGAATGGGAAAGACTAGAGATCTCTTCAAGAAAATTAGAGACACCAAGGGAACTTTTCATGCAAAGATGGGCTCAATAAAGGACAGACATGGTATGGACCTAACAGAAGCAGAAGATATTAAGAAGAGGTGGCAAGAATACACAGAAAACTGTACAAAAACGATCTTCACGTCCCAGATAACCATGATGGTGTGATCACTAATCTAGAGCCAGACATCCCGGAATGTAAAGTCAAGTGAGCCTTAGAAAGCATCACTACAAACAAAGCTAGTGGAGGTGATGGAACTCCAGTGGAGCTATTTCAAATCCTGAAAGATGATGCTGTGAAAGTGCTGCACTCAATATGCCAACAAATTTGGAAAACTCAGCAGCGGCCACAGGACTGGAAAAGATCAGTTTTCATTCCAATCCCAAAGAAAGGCAATGCCAAAGAATGCTCAAACTACCACACAATTGCACTCATCTCACATGCTAGTAAAGTAATGCTCAAAATTCTCCAAGCCAGGTTTCAGCAATACATGAACCGTGAACTTCCTGATGTTCAAGCTGGTTTAGAAAGGCAGAGGAACCAGAGATCAAATTGCCAACATCCGCTGGATCATGGAAAAAGCAAGAGAGTTCCAGAAAAACATCTATTTCTGCTTTATTGACTATGCCAAAGCCTTTGAATGTGTGGATCACAATAAACTGTGGAAAATTCTGAAAGAGATGGGAATATCAGACCACCTGCCCTTCCTCTTGAGAAATCTTTATGCAGGTCAGGAAGCAACAGTTAGGACTGGACATGGAACGACAGACTTGTTCCAAATAGGAAAAGGAGTACGTCAACGCTGTATATTGTCACCCTGCTCATTTAACTTCTATGCAGAGTACATCATGAGAAACGCTGGACTGGAAGAAACAAGCTGGAATCAAAATTGCCGGGAGAAATATCAATAACCTCAGGTATGCAGATGACACCACCCTTATGGCAGAAAGTGAAGAGGAACTAAAAAGCCTCTTGATGAAAGTGAAAGAGGAGAGTGAAAAAGTTGGCTTAAAGCTCAGCATTCAGAAAAGAAGATCATGGCATCTGGTTCCATCACTTCATGGGAAATAGATGGGGAAACAGCGGAAACAGTGTCAGACTTTATTTTTGGGGGCTCCAAAATCGCTGTAGATGGTGACTGCAGCCATGAAATTAAAAGATGCTTACTCCTTGAAAGAAAAGTTATGACCAACCTAGATAGCATATTCCAAAAGCAGAGACATGGCTTTGCTGACTAAGGTCCATCTAGTCAAGGCTATGGTTTTTCCTGTGGTCATGTATGGATGTGAGAGTTGGACTGTGAAGAAGGCTGAACGCTGAAGAATTGATGTTTTTGAACTATGGTGTTGGAGAAGACTCTTGAGAGTCCCTTGGACTGCAAGGAGATTCCACCAGTCCATTTTGAAGGAGATCAGCCCTGGGATTTCTTTGGAAGGAATGATGTTAAAGCTGAAGCTCCAGTACTTTGGCCACCTCATGTGAAGAGTTGACTCATTGGAAAAGACTGTGATGCTGGGAGGGATTGCGGGCAGGAGGAGAAGGGGACCACCTAGGATGAGATGGCTGGATGGCATCACGGACTCGATGGATATGAGTCTGAGTGAACTCCGGGAGTTGGTGATGGACCGGGAGGCCTGGGGTGCTGCGATTCATGGGGTCGCAAATAGTCGGACATGACTGAGCGACTGAACTGAACTGAATTTAGTGGAAGAAGCTGTTGATAATTTTTCTCAGAAAAGCCGTCTGATACTTTATCAATTACATGCTCTCTCCGTATGATATTATATTATTTCCCTTTTCTGTTTGTTTCTTACATAATTGTAAAAGGAGATACAAAATGCTTGGGTTTCCCTTGGGAACTACTAGGCATATTCATATTGTTGCTGCTGAAAGACTTTGAATCTTTAGACTTCTCACTTCACTGAACTTGCATAAAAACTGCATGCTTTATGTCTATATACACAAACTGAAACCCAGAAGCACATAGAGGAACAATTCATTTCAAGAACTGGCTGCTTCAAATTGCTAGCAAAAAATTCAAACCAGTAAGATCTTTTTTCCCCTACACTCTTCTCTGAATTTGGAGATGTGTCATGTAACACATATCTGAGATAGTGTGGGAGCAGCCTGGGAATGGTAACTGTGCATTCTTAAAACAACAAAAATGTCATGTAGCACTTTGGTTTAGATAAGTGAACATTTGGGCTGAGGACAAGATGTAGGCAGAGGATACTAAAGCTCCAACTAATTAGGGAGTTATCACTTGAAAAGTTACATAGCTCTGGGTCACTGAAGTAACAGCTATCAAAGGAAATTTCTGGAAGCCATCTTGCTTTCATTTCACAATCTTCTGATGACAGAATAAGCAGTATGATATGGTAGCACGTTCCTTGAAATATCACTGCCTTTTCCATGTCTGTGACAGAATACAAAGATCATGAAGAAACAGAAAAGCATTCCAATAGTTTGAAATGCTGTGGCTTTTAGATGGGTTCTATTATTTGTTAGAATTAACTAGACTCAGCTCAAATTACATAAAATTAAGCTCCTAAAAATGATAAAAGGAAACAGTGCCTATTGTTCATTGAAACTAAAAAAAAGAAAATAATTCAAAAGATTTTGACATTTGTTTGTCTCTGACATTATAAAGACTTTTTCTAATGATTTTGGAAAATCAGAAGTTAGAGCAATAAAGTATGTGATAGCTTTTTTGCTTTTTACAAATTTATGAATATAATATGTAGGCATAAAGGGGCCATAAAACTCCTTTGTCTATTTTTTTATTTAAATTACATCATTGTCATCTCTAACATATAATCAATTGATACATGTTTTGGGGTCACACACATGTACACATGCAGAACACATTTTTAGATGATGTTTACAATCTGAAATATGGTTGTAAACTATGAGCATTTTGACAACTAAATTTAGCATAGAAATTAAGATAAAGAAGAGGTTATTTGGGAATTCGGCGGAGGAGAAGAGTTCATGAAGGATGTAATCCCTGAAAGATGAACATATTTAGAGGTGAGCAAGTGGCAGCAGTACAAACCTAAGTTATAGGTTGCAACCCGCACTGAACAGGAACTGTATAGGAGACCCGTTTTGCTGTTAAAGGGGTTCACGTAGAGAGTGCTGGGAAGAAGCATCTTCTGAGGCCATGCTGTAGTTACAAATCAGACCTAGGCTATATTTTATGTCAGAAACTGCAAGCAGCAGCAGCGACAGTGCTTCAGCATCCCTGTTGCTTGTCCTTGTCTGGCATTCTGCTCCTTCACAGCAGGACTTCCGTGGCTTCTTTAAATATCGTTTATTTATTTATTTTGCTGCACCGGGTTTTAGTTGTGGCATGCAAAATCTTAGGTGCAGCCTGCGGGATCTAGTTTCCTGACCAAGGATTGAACCCAGCCCTCCTTGCATTGGGAGTGTGGAGTCTTAGCCACTGAACTACCAGGGAGTTTTTCCCATGGCTTCTTAACTTGTCCTCTATCTCTCTACTCCTTCTTCTTCCATTGCTTCCTCTTGCTGGCCTCGTTCAACATCCTATCTCACCTCTCACAACCTATTTGATTATTTAAGTGCATATGATTGAATCCTTTTATATTGCTGGAGCACTTTTAAAATTTAACTTTCTTTCTTCTGGAAAAGATAAAAAAAAATGAAGTAGTGTCCCAAATCATACAACATAGTAAGATATAAAAATATTAAGACATTAGTACCAAAAAATATTTTAAATGCATAAATAAATAAAGGCAAAGGCAAAATAAACTTTGAATTACTAATGGTGGATTCTAAATTTGGATCTTAGCAAGCAAAGTACAGGGCAATGACACAGCATTTACAGGATTTACACAGCCTAGGACTCATTAATTTGTAGGCGTCTACTCTGATGTAGCCCAAAGTCTTCAAGACTAGAAATAAAAAGCATACTAGCCTAAATTCTAGTCTTAGTTCTTTCAGTAATGGTTGTTGACAATCACGCAATCTCATGAAGTCTTAGTATCCTCATATGTTTTTAAAAAAAGTTTAGTTTGAACAGTCAGTAAAGCTCTTCCCAACTTTAACATTCACTTTATATACTCTTGCGTATAAATTTAAAAATTACAAACATGTCCCTGAGAAAACCCAACTAGAAAGGAATGAAAAGTGAAATAGAAACTCTTCTAATGCAGGAGACATAAGAGAAACAGGTTTAATTCCTGGGTTGGGAAGATTCCCTGGAGAAGGAAACAGCAACACACTCCAGTATTCTTGCCTGGGAAATCCCATGGACAGAGGAGCCTGGCAGGCTACAGTCTATAGGCTCTCAAAAGAGTAGGACATGACTTAGTGACTAAACAACAACAACAAATGGGTCTTAACCCAATTTGTCATATTTAGGAAAGTAACCAGACTGGGTCCTATTTAGCTTTGAATAAAAGAATGTGTATTCTGGTCCAACAGGATTGAGAATGGGCTCACAATAGTACAGGAGGCAGTGATAAAGACCATCCTCAAAGGGGAAAAAAATGCAAAAAGGCAAAATGGTTGTCTAAGGAGGCCTTACAAATAGCTGAGAAAAGAAAAGACACAAAAGACAAAGGAGAAAAGGAAAGATATACCCATTTGAATGCAGAGTTCCAAAGAATAGCTAGGAGAGATAAGAAAGTCTTTCTCAGTGATCAATGCAAAGAAATAGAGGAAAACAATAGAATGGGAAAGACTAGAGATCTCTTCAAGAAAACTAGAGATACCAAGGGAACATTTCATTTAAAGATGGGCACAATAAAGGGCAGAAATGGCATAGACCTAACAGAAGCAGAAGATATTAAGAAGAGGAGGCAAGAATACACAGAAGAACTATATAAAAAATATCTTCATAACCCAGATAACCACGATGGTGTGATCACTCACCTAGAGCCAGACATCCTGGAATGTGAAGTCAAATGGGCCTTAGGAAGCCTCACTATGAAAAAAGCTAGTGGAGGTGATGGAATTTCAGTTGAGCTGTTTCAAATCCTAAAAGATGATGCTGTTAAAGTGCTGCATTCAAAATGCCAGCAAATTTGGAAAACTCAGCAGTGGCCACAGGACTGGAAAAGGTCAGATTTCATTTAAATCCCAAAGAAAGGCAAGCCAAAGACTGTTCAAACTACTGCACAATTGTGCTCATCTCACACGCTAGCAAAGTAACGCTCAAAATTCTCCACGCCAGGCTTCAATAGTACATGAACCATGAACTTACAGAAGTTCAAGATGCACTTAGAAAAGACCTAGGAACCAGAGATCAAATTGCTAACATCTGTTGGACTATTGAAAAAGCAAGAGAGTTCCAGAAAAAAGTCTCAGTTCAGTTCAGTTCAGTCGCTCAGTCGTGTCTGACTCTTTGAGATCCCATGAATTGCAGCACACCAGGCCTCTCTGTCCATCACCCACTCCCAGATTTCACCCAAACCCATGTCCATTGAGTCAGTGATGCCATCCAGCCATCTCATCCTCAGTCATCCCCTTCTCCTCCTGCCCACAATCCCTCCCAGCATCAGGGTCTTTTCCAATGAGTCAACTCTTCGCATGAGGTGGCCAGTGTATTGGAGTTTCAGCTTTAGCATCAGTCCTTCCAATGAACACCCAGGACTGATCTCCTTTAGGATGGACTTGTAGGATCTCCTTGCAGTCCAAGGGACTGTCAAGAATCTTCTCCAACACCACAGTTCAAAAGCATCAATTCTTTGGCACTCAGCTTTCTTCACAGTCCAACTCTCACATCCGTACATGACTACTGGAAAAGCCATAGCCTTGACTAGACAGACCTTGGTTGGCAAAGTAATGTCTCTGCTTTTCAATATGCTATCTAGGTTGGTCATAATTTTCTTTCAAGGAGTAAGCGCCTTTTAATTTCATGGCTGCAGTCACCATCTACAGCGATTTTGGAGCCTCCCCAAATAGTCTGACACTGTTTCCACTGTTTCCCCATCTATTTCCCATGAAGTGATGGGACCAGATGCCATGATCTTCTTTTCTGAATATTGAGCTTTAAGCCAACTTTTTCACTCTCCTCTTTCACGTTCATCAAGAGGCTTTTTAGTTCCTCTTCACTTTCTGCCATAAGGGTGGTGTCATCTGCATATCTGAGGTTATTGATATTTCTCCTGGCAATCTTGATTCCAGCTTGTGTTTCTTCCAGTCCAGTGTTTCTCATGATGTACTCTGCATAGAAGTTAAACAAGCAGGGTGACAATATACAGCCTTGACGTACTCCTTTTCCTATTTGGAACCAGTCTGCTGTTCCATCTGCTTTATTGACTATGCCAAAGCCTTTGACTGTATGGATCACAATAAACTCTGGAAAATTCTTCAAGAGATGGGAATACCAACCAGGTGACTTGCCTCCTGAGAAATTTGATGCAGATCAAGAAGCAGCAGTTAGAACTTGACATGGAACAACAGACGGGTTCCAAACTGGGAAAGGAGTACGTCAAGACTGTATATTGTCACCCAGCTTATTTAACCTATGTGCAGAGCACATTATGAGAAATGACACGCTGGATGAAGCACAAGCTGGAATCAAGATTGCCAGGAAAAATATCAATAACCTCAGATATGCAGATGACACCAGAAAGCAAAGAAAAACTAAAGAGCTTATTGATGAAAATGGAAGACGAAAGAGTTGGCTTAAAACTCGACATTCAGAAAACTAAGATCATGGCATCTGGTCCCATCACTTCATGGCAAATAGATGGGGAAACAATGGAAAGTGACAGACTATTTTTTTGAATTCCCGAATCACTGCAGATGGTGAATGCAGCCATGAAATTAAAAGATGCTTGCTCCTTGGAAGGAAAGCTATGACCAACCTAGATAGCATATTAAAAAGCAGAGATATTACTTTGCCAGCAAAGGTCTGTCTAGTCAAGGCTATGATTTTTCCAGTAGTCATATATGGATGTGAGAGTTGAACTATAAAGAAAGCTGAACACCGAAGAACTGATGCTTTTTAACTGTAGTGTTGGAGAAGACTCTTGAGAGTCCCTTGGACTGCAAGGAGATCCAACCAGTCCATCCTTATGGAAATCACTCCTGAATATTCATTTGAAGATCTGATGCTGAAGCTGAAACTCCAATACTTTGGCCACCTGATGGGAAGAACTGACTCATTGGAAAGTACCCTGGTGCTGGGAAAGATTGAAGACAGGAGGAGAAGGGGACGACTGAGGATGAGGGGATGGCATCACCAACTCTATGGACATGAGTTGAGTAGGCTCTTGGAGTTCTGATGGACAGGGAAGCCTGGCATGCTGCAGTCCATGGGGTCGCAAAGAGTCGAACACGACTGAGACTGAACTGAACTGAACTGATTCTGATCCAACAGGATTGGGAATGGGTCACATGGCAATGTCCAGGGAGAGACGGAAGATGACCGCTCTATTTTTGACCAGCTCTAAGTCAGTTTCAGACCCTCTCTCCACCACCACATCCTTATTCCTGCCACACCAGCCTTGAGGAAATATACCAGTTATGCTTTACATCTTAAAATGCAGGTACAAGCAATCATCTTACTTTTATTCATATTCTAAGATAAAAATTTCCATCATCAAATGTAGGAATGAAACGGTAGTTTAAATAGTTGTAGTTCTTAAGCCACTGGGTTTTTCAGTATTCCACTTATCATTGGGTTAAAAGTGCAATCAGCGAGTGTAGCTTTTACTGGCATACCGTCTAGCAACATCTCCAGGACACACCAGTGTGTAAGTGATATTCTTCAGCACACACCACATTTTTCATAGTAGCAATTTTGCTTTTAGCTGATGAAGCAAGACCTTACATTCTTGCTGTTTGGGCAGGACTAAAAGATACCATCTTATAAATGAAAACAGTATAGCATATGATGGTATGGTAGTTCCACAAACAAAGCATTATTATTTGATAATGTGTTTCACTGCAGACTTCCCTTGGTGCCTCAGATGGTAAAGTGTCTGCCTGTAATGCGGGAGAAGCAGGTTCAATTCCTGGGTTGGGAAGATCTGCTGGAGAAGGAAATGGCAACCCACTCTAGTACCCTTGCCTGGAAAATCCCATGGACAGAGGAGCCTGTTAGGCTACAGTCCATAGGGTCACAAAGAGTCGGACAAGACTGAGCGAATTCACTTTCACTTTTCTAAATTTTCTATGAAGCTCAGCTACACTCTTATTCAGAAGATCATTCTGAAAAACATTTTCAAAGGAGTACATATTCAAGGCATCTTACCAGGGGAGAGGCAGAACCCATAGGGCTGGGAAGCCCACCTCTGATTCCTGGGTCCAGAATGGAGAAGCAGGGTTTAGGCTAACCCATAGCATCACATACCTTACTCTTCTCCAAACTGTCTTATAATATTCTTAAAGTCCAAAGAAGACATGCAGAGGCGTTTTTTTTAAATCACTTTCAAACTTTAATTACTAAATAGATAACACAGAGATGTCCTATATATAAATATTTCTATTTTCATGTTAATATAGATTTTTGAAAATCTAAAAATCAAGTAATAAACAAAAAAATTAATATCTTTTATATCCAAGAATCTTTTAAAAAATTAATTATTTTAATTGGAGGGTGATTACAATACTGTGATGGTTTTTGCCATATATCAACTTGGATTAGAAACAGAAAGCAAATACTGTCTATTAACATATATATATGGAATTTAGAAAGAGGGTAATGATGATCCTACCCGCAGGGGAGCAAAGGAGACACAGATGTGAAGAACAGACTTTTGGACTCAGTGGGAAAAGGGGAGGGTGTGATGATTTGAGAGAATAGCATTCAGAGGTTTTTAAAACATCCTCAATTCAACACATTCCTTTTTTCAACTTCCAGAAGGTATCAAACAGTTCCCTTACATATGCAAAGTCCTTTTCTAGACTCACGGAAAGACAGAAAAAAGCCGTAAAATATGACCTTCCCCTGAGGTGACTGGGAAAATAGGAACTAGTTTTTCTGAGCTCTTAGTACATGCCGGGCACTGTGCATTTTCTTGTTTGATCCACAAGACAGTTCTGACAAGTTGGTACTGTTATTATCCCATGTTACAGATGAAAACCTTGAAGTTTAGACTGTTTAAAACCCTCAGTAAACAAAACAGCTAGGATTCAAATTCTAGCCAGCTGGCTCCAGAACGCATCTCTTCCATGATGCATCATCAATGGGATTGGAAACTGGTCTAAAAGGTTGCAGTGTGAGGAACCAAAGAACTGGTGATAAACGCTGCCCAAAGCCTGTTGAACGCAGACATTTATTTTTTTTTTTCCTTACTTGGGAATTCACAGATACACAATAGTCTCATAGTATTAGGGAAATATATAAAAAGAGTCCTGCACAAAAGTCTTTTGAGTGCTGCAGAGATTGATAAATATGCCCCCTCCTTTCATTCACACTAAATATAGTATTTCTGCTGCTCGACATGGACCGCAAGAACAGTAGGTCTTAAGGAGAAAATAGTTTAAATTTCTCTTTCTAGATTAATTTCAAACTGTGTCTTTATCCAGGGCTGACCATATTTATAATATCATATAGTCACCATGGCCGTTTATAGACAATATTGCTTCACGCTATCTGCCTGCAATACAGAAGATCTGGGTTTGATTCCTGGATCAGGAAGATCCACTGGAGAAGGACATAGAATCCACTCAAGTATTCTTGCCTGGGAAATCCAATGGACAGAAGAGCCTGGTGGGCTACAGTCCATAGGGTTGCACAGAGTCGGACACGACTGAACAACTAAAACACAACACACTTACTTGTTATGTTCAAGGTCCAAGAAAGGTGTTCAGTTTTCCTTTCCATTTCTAATAGCTCTGCTAGCAAAGCAGATGTTATATTTTTCTCCTTTTTTAGATATATACATTTGGATTTCCAAAGAACTCATGTTGGGAAATACTTGTGTTCTTACTCATTGAAGTATGCCATTTTTTAAAGGCAAAACATTGTATCTGAAGAGTTTTAGGTACAAAATTCAATGGTCTTTATAGCTGCTGATCAATCAGGAGAGGAAGGCACTGTTAGGGTACTAAAGGAATTGATCTCCCTAGAGATTTTCCAAGCTAATTTTGCCTCTGGGGCTCACAAAGCACAGTTGTGTCATAGATGTCTCATCTGTGAGCTGTTAATGCTATGAGCCGTTAAAACCACAGGACCACCATTGCCCACTCTTGGAGTGGCAGAATTTTTCAAACTGCAGTATGGTAATACTTGGTAGAGATTTATCTAAGGAGCTAATTTTTTTTTTTTAATGCAGATTCTTGTGACTCTACCTGAAGTCCTAGGTGAGGCTCTGGAATTTTCATTTTAAGTAATCTTCTCAGGGCCTGAGTGCTAAGTCACTTCAGTCATGTCTGACTCTTTGTGACTCTCTGGACTGTAGCCCTCCAGGCTCCTCTGTCCATGGGATTCTCTAGGCAAGAATACTGGAGTGGGTTGCCATGCCCTCTTACAGGGGATCTTCCCTACCCAGGGATCCAACCTGTGGCTCCTGCATTGCAGGAGGATTCCTTACCCCTGAACCACAGGGGTAGCCCAAACAAGCTTCTCAAGTGACCTTGCTTTGAGGATTTCTGATCTCAAAGTAGTTCTGCGGGCCTCAAGAGAATTGCAAGCCAGTGTGCCTTCAATGCATACATTCTGAGAAATTCCAAAAGGTTTCATCAGCGTTTTCTACAGTAATTTCTGTAGAATGACAATCCCATGAGATGATTTGTAATGAACAATTTCCACAGTTAAATAAGTTTGGGAAAATTCCTTTCAAGAGCCTTCCTCCTAGAGGTTCCTAGCACACATATTAAAGGTTCTGAGACGTATTGCAGGAAATAAACCTGTGCAACTAAACCCAAGTGTTTCCCAGGTAGGTTACACAATAGGACTTTTTTGGAGGGGATAACATTTGCCATGGAACTAATAGTATTCTTTAAGCTTCCTTTGGAGGAATGCCAATTATAGGCTCATGGTAGAATTTCCTGAGGAGATAAACTAGGTTTGGAGATCCAGGGACTTAGCTTTAATTCTTGATTCTTAGGAATCATTATGGAAAGGTGAGAAACCCTGTAGCTTATTAATTACACTTCACATCTGTGTGGTTTTTATAGTTCCACAGGCCCCTTTTCACACCTTTTCTCATTAAAGAAAAATCCTCATTTGATTTCTGTGAGCCAAGCAGATTAGGCATTACTATCCCCATATTACAAGTGAATAAATACATTTATAGAGGGTAAAGAGTTTGCTTTCTGAGGTCATGAAACTCTGCCTCTTGTGCTTTCTTCATAACATCCAAGCTTTGGAATGACCTGGCAACCAAGGTTCCCAAAACATATCAGCCTATAAAATTTTGCTGAATTCACTAAGAAGGTATTATCTTTTTAATGGAACTGGTAATGATACTGATCGGGTATTGGTAGAAAGACTTGTGAATTATTTTTCCAATGGGGTGATAAATTGACTTGAACTCAGGTCTCCTGGTTCATCTCTCCTGTATCTGGTGAAGTCCAAAGGTCCAGGTTATTATATACAGTCATGTCTGGGGGAGAAGGATTTGTAATGGGGAATTTATTTTCCTCAGTGTAGTTTTATTTGGTCTTTGTAAGACATGAATTAAATTGCTCCTACACTATGTTCTGATCACATAAGTTAATGTATTCCTTGATGTAATTGTATTTCTTTTAGCAAACAAAACCTAGGATTTTGGGGACTTCCCAGGCCATCCAGTGGATAAGACTACCTTCCAATGCAGTGGGTTCAGATTCTACCCCTTATCAGGAGGCTGAGATCCCATATGCCTTGAGACCAAAAAATAAAAACATAAAACAGAAACAATACTGTAACAAATTCAATAAAGACTTAAAAAAAAAACCCTAAGGCTTTTAAGGGTTATTATCTTAGTAACTTCAGTCTTCTTTTATTTTTGTGACTTTTTTTTTTTTTCATTTTCTGCAGCTTGACTTCTCTAGGGCTTATTCTAATTTTTTTCAGTCCCTAGACACAGGTTTTGATTCACAAACATGACTGTCACAGACATATTTAGACCAATAGCAAAATTATAAGATGATGTTTAAACACATCTGTAATGAATGATTCCAAACAGTGAGCATAGATCTGTGTGTATCTGGGGAAGTTTTCTGTATGTCCAACTTTCTTGATAATGTGGATAAATGACAGATTCCTAGATTTAGTATATCTTCCCCTGCCCTCTCTCATCTATCATTCACAATTCAGCCTTAAATTCTGTGACAAATTTAAGATATGAATGTAGCTTAGTACAAATTTCCAAGGATTATTGAACATGTGTAATTGAACAAATTTCCCCTAAGTTTTAGTTTCTATATTTTTTTAATGTCCAAAAATTCACTAGGTTATTCCCAGCAACTTCTTTTCTTGTGGATTAAACTGGCTTTATTTTCTTAGGCTTTTTAGTTAAAAAATATTTCTAGAAGCAGTCTATTCTCCACCCCAACCCTATAATCTGTTTTGTTCTAACTGATCCAGAAAAAATAGAAATGCATCATGTTTGAAGTCTTCACCGTTCGAGGGTAAACTGTGTCTCACTTTGAGTCATATTATATGTTCATTATATCTACAAAAACAATTTGGATAATAAAAGTGCCAAAAGTTAACTCCAGCTATAAACATACAATGGCATATTTACATCATGCATCAAACTTTTCTAGATTTCTTTGCTTAATGCTTCTCATCTTGCACTAAAATTCTTAACCCATTTGTTCCATGATTTATGGTATAGATTAATTATTTTTGATGAATAAAAATTGGAAACTTTAATTGGATGCTATTTGAGGTTTGGTTGCATTAAATGAATCTACTGGTGATCAAAAATGTATTTTTAAAGGGAGTTTAGGCTAATATATCAACAAATGAGGAGCTATAAACATGATTAATATACACATTAGACTTTCCTTATCACATTCTGCTGGCAGTTTTTATCCGGTCACAGCTGAAATTCCATTGAGATCTTTCTCCTTTTGTATAAAATACAGATTATGTGGAGACAGCAGTCTGAGCAACTGGAGTTTCATCATGTCTGCCCATTAATTATTAATGCTGTTTCAGTACTTCTTATCTACCACTGAAAGAGATGGAGGGCTGTATTTTTACAGTCAGTTTCCAGTAAGAAAACAGGCTGGGTGGTGCCTCTGTACTTGGCAATAGAGAAAGGATCAAAAGTATTTCCATTTTTATGGAACCTTGAAAAAGCAATGTTCTAAATCATTCACTTAAATATTGCCCTAAAAGGTGGCATGATTTTTGAAGCATAAATAAATACTGAGAAGAGCATATGTCTAATTTGGACATCTTTTTTTTTTTTTTCAAAATACTGTGATTTCCAAGGTATTGAATCCAAGCCATGTGGAAAATTGGGAGATTATACATTACTCAGATTATGTCAATATGTCAATGTGGGTCAATTTAGCTCTAAGGACTTGATGGTCCTATAGAGGTACAGTGTTGTGATTAGAGTTCAGGCTGAAATGTAAGGACACTAGCTAAGCCACGCAACAGAGTATCGAGTCTCAATTCCCTCATTTGTATGAGGATACCGTTTTCCCCTGGCTGTGAAAAGGTTTAAATAAAACATAGCATTTCAATGCACAGAAAGTTTCAAGCAAGGCTAGTAAACTCTGAAACTTCATTGCTATTGTCTGTTTTGTTTACTAAGATGAATGAAATATACAACCCTAATGTTCAATAGAAAATATAACAAAAAAGTAGAATCAAGAGTACTTCAACCACTGGACTTAATTGAAGCTGGGGGCTGAGAGGGAGTGAGGGGGAAAACACAGTAAAATTTCTGGACTACGATTTTCATCAATTCTGATGAATAATAGAAAAGTATAATAGGAGATCTGATTTACTAAGTAGAACTGGATTTGAGATATTGAGACACATTTCTATAATTACTTGATGACTTTAAACAGATTACCCATATTCCTGCTCATGTACAATTTCTCCTTTATTAAATGTATCGGGTAATCCTTGTTATTAGTGAATGTGTGAAAAGTCTCAGTGAACATGAGAACATGCACATACCACACACACAGCCTTGTATTTACATATACCACAAAAGCTCCAGGCTCCTTTGTCCATGAAATCTTCCAGGCAAGAATACTGGAGTGAGTTGCCATTTCCTCCTCCAGGGTATCTTCTTGATCCAGGGATCGAACCCGTATCTCCTGCATTGGCAGGCAGATTCTTTATCACTGAGCCACCTGGGAAGCCCTTGGGTTTGGGGTAGTGACCCTACATCAACCATGTGGACCATGTGCTAGGATAAAATCCTAGCAGTGTGCAAAGTAACCACATGGAAGGGACCTGAGCCATTGCATGATCCTGCGAAGAAGAGGCACCTACCCATCTCTTGCACAAATTATAATGCAGAAAAAAATGAACTTCTAAAGCATTTGATGCTTCCATTTGGAGTTTCTTATTTATTTTTTTGCAGCACCTTACCACAACCCTAACAAAACTGGCTGTCTTTCCTAGGTGTCAGGTCTCTTAACGTAGACGACTAACTGATGGATATATGTTACTCGAAAGAGTGGATGTGCTTAGTGATGCAGATGACTCTGGTCAGTCATTGCGACTTGCAGCAGAATGCAGTTTCTAGTTCAAAAATTAAAAATATATACTTTGGTACACACAGAAAATGTTATGACATTTATTCATTCTTTACCTTTCTATGTTTGGGGAACAAATAGATGAAGGAAGAGAGACCAAGGACCATACAAATAGAAATTTCTTGCTGATGCTGTGGCCTGGATTTTGTGGTAAGAATGCATTTTAGAGACTCTGGGGCAGAAAGTAATACTGACGGTCAAATCTGACATACATAGCAGCTGCTGATACCAGAAAGAATAAAGTCTCCTTGTACAAATCCTTAATTCCTTTCCTTAATGTATTACTGCTTCCCTGAGGACACAATTATTATTTTGATTCACAGTGGTGTTTTACCAGCCAATAGAAACACAATAATATTACTGCATATACTAGGATTAACACAACTCCAAGCTATGATAAGAACTAAATGCCTTTGAGCTGTCTGCTGTGAACCTAATATGTGACATGTCATAAAATAATATTTTATGAAATGTTAATATATAATAATAAAATAGGATGAAGCACAAGCTGGAATCAATTGCTGGGAGAAATATTAATAACCTCAGATACACAGATGACACCACCCTTATGGCAGAAAGCAGAGAAGAACTAAAGAGCCTCTTGATGAAAGTGTAAGAGGAGAGTGAAAAAGTTGGCTTAAAGCTCAACATTCAGAAAACGAAGATCATGGCATCTGGTCCCATCACTTCATGGGAAATAGATGGGGAAACAGTGGAAACAGTCGCTGACTATATTTTTTGGGCTCCGAAATCACTGCAGATGGTGATTGCAGCCATGAAATTAAAAGATGCTTACTCCTTGGAAGGAAAGCTATGACCAACCTAGACAGCATATTAAAAAGCAGAGACACTACTTTGCCAAATAAGGTCCATCTTGTCAAAGCAATGGTTTTTCCAGTAATCACATACAGATGTGAGTGTTGGACAATAAAGAAAGCTGAGCACAGAATAATCAATGCTTTTGAAATGTGGTGTTGGAGAATACTCTTGAGACTCCCTTGGACTATAAGGAGATCCAACCAGTCAATCCTAAAGGAAATCATTCCTGAATATTCATTGGGAGTACTAATGCTGAAGCTGAAACTCCAATACTTTGGCCACCTGATGGGAAGAACTGATTCATTGGAAAAAACCCTGATGCTGGGAAAAATTGAAGGCAGGAGGAGAAGGGGACGACAGAGGATGAGATGGTTGGATGGCGTCACCAATGCGATGGACATGAGTTTGAGTAGGCTCTTGGAGTTCTGATGGACAGGGAAGCCTGGCATGCTGCAGTCCATGGGGTCACAAAGGGTTGGACATGAATGAGCAACTGTACTGATGATAATATATTATGATAAAAACAATAATGATAAAGTTGATACTAAGGGAATGCTAAAGGGATCCTTCACCTCAAAAGCATGGGTCTAATTCACTCCCTACATCTCAAAAGTTTAACATCTTTCTAGTCATTTTTCTAGGATTAGTTTGGGGCCAATGTAGTGGTTCATCCAAATTCCCTTTATAACGTGTATATGTAACTCCTCTCCCAGTCAAGGGGTTCATGTGACACTAATTAACCTATACATGGATTTAACAGGAAAAAGAAAGTCTGAATAACGGAGCTAATCAAACCAGCTATGTTTGGTGGTTCTGTCTGTAAAGACTCTGCCTGCAGTGCAGGAGACTGCCTGCAATGCAGGAGTCCTGTGTTTGATCCCTGTGTTGGGAAGATCCCATAGAGAAGCAAATGGCAACCCATTCCAATATTCTTGCCCAGGAAATCCCACGGACAGGGGAGCCTGAGGCGCTACAGTCCATGAGGTCACGAGAGTCAGACACAACTTAGAGACTAAATCACCACCATGTTAAAAGTACATATGCAGAACTCAAAATGCCATAGTTGATTTCCTACTACCATAATTACATCATAAGTAGTTAAGAAAAGGAATATCATACATACCTAGATCATTGGGAAGGCATTAATGGTTAATTGCCAGTTCAAATCTTTGTGAAAAATATTCCCAAAGTATGCAATACTCTTCCTATCAGACACTGATGAGCAAATAATGGGCATTTAAGTATTCTCTGGTGTATCTGTGGCCCAAGACTTAGTGAGGGGCAAAAGTTGTGTTTTAACCACCAAGTAATCTTCCTGCTCTGATTAAACATATACTTTAGCAACAATTTCTAGAAGACACTAAAGTTTTCATGCAAAAAACAATTGAACTGCTGCTGAGTTCCTGCCTATATGGTTTCTCTTTATAGCATCTGAATTAGTTTGACAGGTGAAGCTATAGTTGACCTCTAAAACATGGCAGTGAGAAATCTGGCTTAGTGACAAGAAGACCCAAATCAGGAAATGAGGGAAAATAGCAATCCAGAGAATAATGGCTGAAAGAAGAACATTAATACTAAATAATGAAGAAGAATGTAAACAGATAAGCGATTCAGAGAGCCCTAGATGTTTAAAAGGCTGAAAGAGGGATGGTAAAGATAAAAAATGATAAGACCTGTCATGAAGAACAAAGTCAGTGTGTGTGCATTATTCAGTTTAAGGAATTAGAGTCACAAGGTCAAGTGTGGGTAACATTAAATATGAATAATGAGGAATAAAATCAGTAAAAAGCAAGTTAGTTTCATAAATCAATTCCAGAGCAACTTGGCTGGGGGATGGAGAAAAGGAGAACAGAGGATAATCCACTGTAGCCTGTTGAAATGTCAGGATCTATTACCAATTACCAAATATCAATATGGTCATGCAACATGTCAGTGTATGGGGTCATAAAACGGTGCATTCCATTGACCAGTGGGACCTACAGGATTTGCACTTTGAAGTGTGTTTAAACAAAACAAAACAGAACAAAACAGAAAACACTGACATTTCTAAGAGGAGGGAATTGTGTGTGCATTGGCAGATGGAGACAAGAACACATGGGCTCCCATCACCATGTGTTATCCCAGGACAGTCTCTGAGGCGACCTGGGAGGGAGCCCCTTTTTCTGCCACTCTGCAGTGTAGACAATGCCAAGGAAGAAGCTGCTATAAAGGATAACCAAGAGGGGACGATCTGGAATGAAGATTTGGGCAACAGTCATACTTCAAGGTTAAGGGCCAGAGCTCCTGCTCTTCATGCTCTCCCACTGGGAGTTGTACAGGCAGGAGGAATGGGGATGGGCCCCTTGAGGAAGAAGGGGGACACTGGAGTCAGCCACTAACAACAGATTAAAGCCAAATGTAAATAGTGTGCCGGACACATGTGGGCTGCAGAGAGAGGGGTGATGAATAAGCACGCATCCAGACAAGGACTTCAAAAAGAAAGCGGCTGAGCGATGATGAAAATGATTCAGTGCCTTCACCAATGACTTGGGAGGAGCAGAGAATGTGAGGAAAATAAAGAAGAAGTGTCTGCATTTATCAAAGCACTTGACAAAGGAGAGGAGGCTGCACAATTAGAGGGAACAAATCATCAGGACAGGAGAGGGAAAGAGGCTGTGGGCAATGTGGAAAGAAGAAATCCAAAGATGGGAGAGCAATGTTATAAAATGATAGATTAATCCACTCTCACTGAAATGTACTGAATACAAACTAATAATACAGCTTTAATCCAAGGGAGTTCTGAGTCCCATTTGGCTAGCACTGGTCTCTACCTGCTTTGGGATCATCTCTATTCATAGGCTCTTTCTCCCTTTAGAGAAGGCTGATATCCAGCAGGTACCCATGGGCAGGGCCTGACCAGGTGTTAACTGTGCCCCTACCATACCTAATTGGACAGTGTTTATATACTACGCATTTCTACAAGGTTTGATTATCATCCGTGCCTTCAATTATTCTATGATAATACAGATCTTTCTTGACTTACAATGGAGTTGTCATTGTTTAGTAGCTAAGTCGTGTCTGACTCTTTGTGACCCCATGGACTGTAGCCCACCAGGCTACTCTGTCCATTGGATTTCCCAGGCAAAAATAAAAACTGGAGTAAGTTGCCATTTCCTCCTCCAGGAGATCTTCTTAACACAGGAACTGAACTCACATCTCTGCATTGGCAGGTGGATTCTTTACCAGTGAGCCACCAAGGAAGCCCAAATATGTTTTCAACTCATTGTGAGTTGAAAACATAATTCAAAAATGCATTTAATAACCTAACCTAGTGAACATCATAGCTTAACCTAGCCTTCCTTAAATGTACTCAGAACCCTTACATTAGCCTAGAGTTGGACAAAATCACTTAACACAAAATCTACTTTATGTGTTGACTATATACTTTATTGAATACTGTGCTGATAGTGGAAAGCAAAAAAAAAAAAGAATGGTTGTATGGGTACAGAATGGCTTTATTTTTGTTTTTTTCAGAATGGCTTTAAATGTATTGGCTGTTTAACCTCTTGAGGGCAGGGATGACTGGAAGTTACAAAGCCCTGCTGCTGTGTCATGAAAGAAGATTGTAACACATTTAGCTAGCCTGGGAAAAGCTCAAAATTCAAAGTATAGTGGCTACTGAGTGCATATCTCTTTTGGACCATTGAAAACTTCAGAAATCATTAAGTTGAATCATCCTAAACCCAAGACTGTCTATATTCTGAACCCATTTGAACTAAGCCTTTCTTAAAATTATAGTTGATGTACAACGTTACATGAGTTACAGGTGTATCATAACTGTAAATTCATATTTTTGAAGGTTATACTCCACTTATAGTTATAGCTTATTTTATGCATAATAGTTTGTACTTCTACTCCTATATTGTCCCTCCACTTCCCTCTCCCCATTGGTAACCACTAGTTTGTTCTCCGTATCTGTGAGTCTGCTTTTTCATTTACTCACTAGCTTGTTGGATTTCTTAGATTTCACATATAAGTGATATCATACAGTATACGTCTTTCTCTTCCTGATTTATTTCACTTAGCATAATACCCTCCAAGTCCATCCATGTTGTTTCAAGTGGCAAAATTTTATCCTTTTTTTATGGTTGAGTAGTATTTGATTGTATCTATGTATCGCATCTTTATTCTTTATTCATTCCATCTGTTGATGGACACTTAAGTTGCTTCCATGACACAAAAATGTAAATTATGCTGCTATGAATATTAGGCTGCATGTATCTTTTCAAATTAGTGGGTTTTTTTCCCCATAAATATATCCAGGAATGGTATTGCTGGGCCATATGGTAAATCTATTTTTAGTTTTTTTGAGGAAAATCCATACTGTTTTCCACAGCGGCTGTACCAATTTACATGCCCATAAACTGTTTATGAAGTTTACCTTTCCTGCATATCCTTGCCAACATTTATTATTTATCTTCTTTTTGATGATAGCCATTCTAACAGGTATGAGGTGATATCTCACCTGATGAGATATGCAAGTGGTTTTGACTCACATTTCCCTGATAATTAGCGAAACTGAGTATCTTTTCATGTGTCTACTGGCCATCTGTATTTTCTCTTTGGAAAAATATCTATTTGGGTCCTCTATCCATTTTTTAACTGGCTTGCTTGATTTTTTGATGTTGAGTTTGTACAAGTAGTTTGTATATTTTGGAAATTAAGCTCTTGTCAGTCAAATCATTTGCAAATATTTTCTCATAGTCTGTACGCTGTATTTTTGTTTTGATTATGGTTTTCTTTGCTGTGCAAAAACTTCTAAGTTTGTGAACAGTCTAAGTGCTCATCAAGAGTAAAATGAATTCTTATTGGTCTGTTTCTACAGAGGAATACTATAGTATGCAGTAATGAGAATGAATGAAATTCAAAATATGTAACAACACAGGGTACCTCTTATAAATACAACACTAAGTAAAAGAAACAAAACACATTAGGGTACATAATTTATGAATCCACTTATACAAAATTCAAAACTCATATAAACTAATCAATGTTATTAGCTAAATCAAGATGGTGGTTTCTCTTGAAGGAATAGTGGGGGTAGTTACACAGTGTGTTCACTTTGTATATATTATACTTCCAATGAGCATTTCCCTGCATGTATATGATTTTTGAATAAATTCAATTTAATACAATATTGGGGGGAAAAAACTTTCAAGTTTAATTTGGTTATATTTGTTTACTTTTGTTTTGATTTCCATTATCCTAGGAGATGGATTCAAAAAGATCTTGCTGCAATTTGTGTTAGAATGTTCTACCTATGTTTTTCTCAAGGAATATTACAGTATCTAGGTTTAGCTTTAGGTCTTTAATCCATTTTGAGTTTTTTATAATATGGTGTTAGAGAATGCTCTAATTCTTTTACACGTAACTGTTCTGTTTCCCCAGCACAACTTATTGAAGAGACTATCTTTTCTCCATTGTATATTCTTGCCTACTTTTTGTAGGTTAATTGGCCATAAATATGTGAGTTTATTTTTGGATTCTCTGTTCTATTCCATTCAGCTATGTGTCTGTTTTTGTGCCAGTACCATACTGTTTTGATTACTATAGCTTTGTAAGTATAGTCTTAAGTCAGGGAGTGCGAATTCTTCATCTCTGTTCTTCTTTCTCAAGATTTTGGCTACTCAGTCTTCTGGCTATTTAAGGTGTTTAGTGTTTCCATACAAATTTTAAAATTATTTGTTCTAGTTCTGGGGGAAATGCCATTGGTATTTTGATAGGGATTGCACTGAATCTGTAGATTATTTTGGGTAGCATGGTCATTTTAACACTGTTAATTTTTCCAAATGGCCCATGTAATCTTGAAAAAGAAAAATGGAGGCAGAGGAATCAGGCTCCCTGACTTCAGACTATACTACAAAGCTACAATAATCCAGACAGTGTGGAAAGTGTACTACTGGTACAAAACCCAGAAATACAGATCAATGGAGCCAGAGACAAACTCATACACATGTGGAGGCAAGACTATACAGTGGAGGAAAGACAGTCTCTTCAATAAATGGTGCTTGGAAAGCTGGATGATTACATGTAGAAGAACGAAATTAGAACACTCCCTGACACCAAACACAAAAATAAACTCAAAATGGATTAAAGGCCTAAATATAAGGCCAGACACAATAAAACTCTTAGAGGAAAACATAGGCAGAACACTCTTTGACATAAATCACAGCAAGATCTTTTTTGACTCCCCTCCTAGAGTAATGAACATAAAAATAAAAGTAAGCAAATGAGACCTAATTAAAAGCTTTTGTGCAGTAAAGAAAACCATAAACAAGATGAAAATACAATTCCCAGAACAGAAGAAAGTATTTGCAAATGAAGCAACTGACAAGGGATTAATCTCCTAAATTACACAAACATCTCATTCACTTCAATATTAAAAAACAAACACACACAAACAACCCAATCAAAAACTGGACAGAAGACTTAAATAGGCATTGCTCCAAAGAGGACATACAGATGGCCAATAAGCACATGAAAAGTTGCTCAACACCACTAATTATTAGAGAAATGCAAACAAAAACTACAATGAGGTATCGCCTCACACCAGTCAGAATGGCCATCATCAAAAAATCTACAAGCAGTAAATGCTAGAGAGGGTGCAGAGAAAAGGGAACTCTGTTACACTGTTGGCATAAATGTAAATTGATACAACTACTATGAAGAACAGTATGGGGGGGGGTCTTAAAAAACTAAAAATTAACTGACCATATGACCCAGCACTCCTGGCAATATACTCAGAGAAAACCATAATTCAAAAGTATACATGCACCCCAATGTTCATTACCACACTATTTACAATAGCCAGGACATGGGAGCAACCTAAATGTCCATCAGCAGAGGAATGAATAAAGAAGATGTGGTGCATATGTATAATGGAATGTTACTCACCCTAAAAAGGAACAAAACTGTGCTTTTTGCAGACATGTGGACGGACCTAGAGACTGTCATACCCATGTGAAGTAAGCCAAAAAGAGAAAAACAAATATCATATTTTAAAGCATATATGTGGAATCTAGAAAAATGGAATTAGATAAACTTATGACCAACCTAGATAGCATATTAAAAAGCAAAGACATTACTTTGCCAACAAAGTTCTGTCTAGTCAAGGCTATGGTTTTTCCTGTGGTCATGTATGGATGTGAGATTTGGACTATGAAGAAAGCTGAGTGCTGAAGAATTGATGCCTTTGAACTGTGGTGTCGGAGAAGTTGCTTAGACTGCAAGGAGAGTCCCTTAGACTGCAAGGAGATCCAAACAATCCATCCTAAAGGAGATCAGTCCTGGGTGTTCATTGGAAGAACTGATGTTGAAGCTGAAACTCCAATACTTTGGCCACCTCATGCAAAGATTTGACTCATTGGAAAAGACCCTGATGCTGGAAGGGATTGGGGGCAGGAGGAGAAGGGGACAACAGAGGATGAGATGGCTGGATGACACCACTGACTCAATAGACATGAGTTTGGGTAAACTCTGGGAGTTGGTGATAGACAGGGAGGCCTGGTGTGCTGTGATTCATGGGGTCACAAAAAGTCGGACACAACTGAGCAACTGAACTGAACTGAACTGAAACTTGTTTATATATATATGGGCTGCCATGCCCTCCTCCAGCAGGGATCAAACCCAGGTTCCCCACATTGCGGACAGATTCTTTACCATCCAAGACACCAGGAATGTATACTACAATGCATAAAATAGACAACTAATGAGAACTTGCTGTATAGCACAGGGTACTCAATGCTCTGTGGTGATCTAAATGGGAAGGAAATCCAAAAAAGAGGGGAGCTATATATACATATCATTGACTCACTTTGCTGGACAGCAGAAACTAACATAACATTGTAAGGCAACTGTAATTCAATATAAAATAAAATAGACTTTCCAGAGAGACTTCCTTGGCAGTCCAGTGGATAAGCTTCTGAGCTTCCACTGCAGGGGCTACGGGTTCGATCCATGGTCAGGGAACTAAGGTCCTGCATGCTATGCAGTGCAGCCAAAAAGAGAGAGAATATAAAATAATACAGACTTCCTGTGAAGAATATCTTACCCTGAGTTGTTTTTTTCTTTTTTTTCTAATAGAAAGCTGTAAATTTTAGCAGGTAATAGTGAAAAAAATTGAGGGCTGATGAAACCCTCTTTACCCCTCAGATCTCACTCCATGTCAATATGTTTGTATGGCATTGGCCCTTCACCTTGTCCTGTCCTGACCTTCCACTAGATGAAAGACTAGAGCACTTCACTCCATTGCTTAGTTCCAAATTCTCAGGCACTTATTTTTCATGATATTCAAGTATCAGATGGATATTTAAAAAAATTCTTTCTCCTTACTAAATATTAATGAAACAAAAAATAAAATAATTGTCTTAATTTTTTTTTTTTAGTTTTGAGAAGATAATTTTCTTGGTTTTCTTAATTGTGAAGTGCAAAATCGCTATTATCTCATAACTCTGTGTTTCCTATAGACATCAGGTATAATGGAGATTCAGCAGAAGTAGCTGGGTTTTGGAGTCAGGTTGTCCAAGATTTGAATGCTAGCACATATACTTTTGAGAAAGTCACTTCTCTGAGGCTCATTTTCCTCACCTGTAAAATGAGTATAATGATACCACATTCCAGGATGTTTTTGGAGATCAAATATCCCTGGCAAATAGAAGGTACACAGTCAATATTTATTTCCCCTTCCCACCCAAGAGGAATTTTTGTGGGGAAACTTCTCATTAAAAAACCACTAATTCCTTTTAAATTAAATAGGTCTTCATTGATGAATCTATTAAGTTAGAATAAGAAGAGTAAATCCATACTTTGCCAGACTTTCGCAGATCGGCAAAGGGCTTTTCATCCAAGGCTGTCCCATTTTGGGGCAGTGAAGCACCAAAGTTGTTAACAAGTATGAATGTAGCTGTGCCCCACCAAACACTTTGGCACCACACTATTCTGCCTTGACTCATATACAAATATGACTTGGATTTGGGAATCTGATTGAATGCTAGAAACAAATGTGATTCATTCCAGCATCACCCTTGAGACACTTCGCAGCCAGATGAGTTCATTCCATGGTTAAACCAAGTGACCCTGCAATTCACTGAAGTTGCTGCAGCAGCTACTGGAAGCATCCATTACCAAGAGGTCGGTATTCCAAGATGGGATTACAGACAATTGGGCCAGCAGACTGTCTGCACTGGAGTGCAGAATTATTCCTTTCTTTACCACCTTTAATGATGCTATTTATTCTGTCTCTAAAATACACCCGCATCATGACTACAGGGACAACTTTTCAAAATTCTGCACAAGATTCGTTTCCTTCACGAAAAGAGCTGACCATCTTTAAAAATCACTCTTCCAGCCTACAGGTCTCTCTGCAGGCATTGCATAGGTTTGGGAGTTTATACTCCATTTATTTGTGTCATTTACTGTTTTTATTAGTCTTGTCTCCTTAAATATTGTATATTGAATATTTCATGAGGTCAGCAGTTATTTCTTTGCTGACTTTGTCAGTTTCCTTGATGTTCAACAAAATAGCTACAACAAGATTAATTCACTGACTGATCCTCGCAGAATTAATTGCCAATTTCTTCCCTCCATTTAAAATAAGGTTTTCTTCACTTTTCATTATTTCCTTCCTTCTTTCATCCATTTTTTTAATTCCATAAATAATAATCTAATGCCAGTTAAGTGCTAAACATTGGTCTAAGCCATTAGGAAGCACAACTAATCACTATATCTTCTTCCCTCAAGAATACTGGAGTGGGTTGCCATTTCCTCCTCCAGAGGATCTTCCCAGTCCAGGGACTGACCCCACATCTCCTGTGTCTCCTGCATTGCAGTTGGACCCGCTGAGTCATCGGGGAGGCTTGACTGAGTTAAAAAGCTCACAGAGAACCCTGGGGAAGGTGACACTAGGGAAGCATCCTCGTTTACACATCTGAATTCTCCATGCAGACAATATTAGGGGGATTATATTCCAGGAAAGAGTAGAATATAGTCATCCCTCCGTGTCCATGTGGGATTGGTTCCAACATTCTGCAGGTACCAAAATCCATGGATGCTCAAGTCCCTTACAAGTCAGAGTTATACAGCTTCACACAGGGATACACATTCCTTTTGCAGATGTGGAACCTTCAGATGTGGAGGGTCAACTACGTGTATGTGGTAGCATTGTGTGCTGAACCATGAGACATGGACAGCAAGAAATCAGTGGTGGGAAGTGAGGTTAGTGAAGTAGGCAGGGGGGCAGAACTATGAAGAATCCTGGAAGCCATTGGCTTTCAAAACTAGATGTTTGGACGATGGTTCTTCAATTTTTGTTCTAGATTTAAGAAAATGTATTTCCTAAGTTAATCATGATCTCGAGCAATTTAGTAAAGTGCAACTTTGTAGAAAAAAATTTGCTTTCTCCTTAAAAAAAATTTAAAAACCTAGATGTATTGAGGGTTAGCCTCTGGTGTAGCTCTTAAATGTTGAGGTGCCACATGTGGAGTTCAAATCCTTTGCTCTCAAGAAGAAGCTAAGAGTTGTGAGTTCTCTCCCAATTTTAGGTCCCCATACCAGTACAGTTTAGGGTGATATTGTGTTGCGTTCTCTCTTACCTCTGTGATGTGGGGTTTTTTTGGTTGTTTGTTTGCTCAATGCATAGAATTCACTCAGCTAGCTTTCATTTTATACTCTTCAGAGGAATTTTTTCTGTCCGTGGTTATAGATGTGGTGTGTCCCCTGGAGGAGATGGGTTCAGGATCCTCCTATCGTTATATTGAATCCAAATCCTAATATTATTTTTTATAAGGTTGAATTTTCATCCATGATGTTAGCTTGGCTTTTCTGTATGTCTCAATCTTTTCTCCTCCATTCCTCTTTTTTTTTGGCTTTCTTTTGTATTATGTACATATTTTCAAGTGTGACATTTTACTTGCTTTACTGATTTTTCTGTTTTATTTCTTGAATTATTTTCTCAGTTCTCTCTCTAAAGCTTGTGACATATAACTCATCAGAATGCATTTTGGATTTTTACTTCCTTAGCTCCAATGCAATACAGAAACTTTAATGTAAACTTTACTCTCATTCCCTCCTTCCTTGTCTTTTTGGGCTATTATGTTACATGTATTATGCTTGCACGTTTTATAGACTGAACACTATATTGATCCAATTATGATTTTATGTAAACTGTCTTTTAAAGAAGCTGAGAGGAAAAAAGAAAAAATATGCATTAACTGAATTTGCTATATTAATTTTCTTATTTACTCTGCCTGTTTGTTTGTTTGTTTCTTCCTGTGGATTCAGGTTGCCATGTGGTGCTATTCTTTATTTCAGTATAAGGAATACTGTCTTCCTTCTTTGGATTGTGATTGTCAAATATATTACATGTCTATGTGTTATAGAAGCAGCATCACAATTAAAAGCATATTGTTTTGTGTGATGATGTTTTAAGCCGGTTAGGAGAACAAGCCGAAGAAACAGGCAGTTATTCTGCTTTTCACAATTATTTCTACTGACGCTTTTGGTGTTTTCATATGGATTCAAGCTACTGTGTTGTCACTTGCTTTCTGTCTGAAGAACCCTGCCAGTTAGATTTTTGTCCTTTATCACTATATATGTGTGTGACCTGGAGGCTTCTATTACAGTTCAGGGAAGCTTGTCCTAAGATAAAATCTGTGTCACTGATTGCACCTTTACCTGAATCATGCATCCTCCAAGACTGACTTTAATGAACAGCAACAGGTGATAGAAAACTGAACATGTTACGCGAAAGCTTGCGCCAGCTCTTGAAATGGTAAATCAAGACATACACTGGCAATTTTACATGTAATAATAACTTAGTTAAGAGTATTGTAACAAGTGTGCCAAAATCTTCAAAGTATCTTAATTAATGTTATAATTACTAAGAAGGAATTTGTATTCAATAAGGCAGTCACGGTATCTATCTCAAAGCAGAGTAATCTTAGAAGAGAAATATGTATGTCTATAAAGTAAAGTGAGTCAACTATTTCAGAGGAGAAGTAGAATGGGAAATCTAGACTGACAGACCAAAGATGGTTAGAGTCCTTGACAGAATGTGGCTGGCTTTGATTGCTTCCTCTTTCCCCAGCTCCTGCCATATACCTGATAATACCTCCCCTCCATAAGATTAGTCAAAAGTTCTCTGTCATCAATTTGAGTTACAAGGTATTTGCCCAGTTCTATGTGTTTAATATTTTTTACACATTTATAGACTGCCATTGTACTAGATATTGAACAGAATTTGACAAATAAAAGGATGCCTAGTATGTATTGGTGATTATTTATGGATAACTAAATCTAAAGCTGGGGACTGGGTCATTCTAAGCGTGGTTGAAGATTTTGAGGTAGCTCACTGATGGGAGGAGAAGAAATTTAAGGCAAAAATGAGAAAAGAAAAGGGGACATCAAAAAAGTCCAGAAGCTGAGGGTAGGGTGGGGTATAGGTTGGAATGAGGAAGAGGCAGAAGAGGCAAATATCAAGATAAGTTTTGGACAAGTACAGCAAGGCTCACATAGTCTCTTTTCTCTTAATGCAAAGCTATTTCATGTCACTAAGGGGATATCTGTCAACAAAGACTTTTTTCTATTGTGCAGTTTTTTTCTCAGATAGGGACCATGGCCATATACTTAAAAATTTTTAAATATAGTTGATATACAATATTATAGCAGTTTCAGATGTATAGCATTGTGATTCAGTATTTTTATATACTATACTCTATTAAAAGTTATTATAAGCTAATGGCTATAATGCCCTGTGCTATGTGTGTATATATATATATATATACACACACTTGTTGCTTATCTAGCTTACACATTCTAGCTTTTATCTCTTATGCTCATCTCTTAATTTTCTCCATCTCATTTCCGTCTCCTCTTTGGGAACCACTAGTTTGTTTTCTATATCTGTTAGTCTGTTTCTGTCTTGTATATACACTCATCTGTATTGTTTTTTAGATTCCATGTATAAATGATATCATATAGTATTTGTCTGTGTCTGACTCATGTCACTAAGCATAATATTCTCTAGATCCATCTACACTGCTGCAAATGGCAGACTTTCATTCTTTTTATGGTTGAGTAATATTCCTATATATATATATATATACGTATATTTCACATCTTCTTTATGCATTTGTCTAAAGGTAATCAGTACAAGAAGAAGCTGTTATAATCATTAACATAAATGTACCCAATACAAGAGTGTATAATGTATAAGGCAAGTACTAATGGACATAAAGGGAGAATTTGACAGTAATGCAATAGGAGTAGGGGACTTTAATATCCCACTTACATCAATGGACAGATCATCCAGACAGAAAATCAATCATCTTAAATGACACAATAGACCAGCTGAATTTAATAAATATCTACAGGATATTACAGCCCAAACCAACAGGATACGCACTCCTTTCAAGTGCACATGGAACATTCTCCAAGATAGAGCTCAAGGACACAGAACAAGTTTTAACAAATTTAATACAGTAGAAGTTATAGCATTTTTTTTCCTGATCACAATGCAGAATTCTAAGAGCTGGATGTATTTCATTTCTCCCCCATCTCCAGAAACTTTGATTTTGCAGTTTAGCAATTTAGGCTATAATCAGTCTCAAGAATTTTTTGATATTTTTTACAATATTAAATCTACTTAACTAACTCTAGGGGTGCTTTCCTGGTGGTGCAGATGGTAAGGAATCTGCCTGAAAAGGAGGAGACTGGATTCAACCCCTGGACCAAGAAGATCCCCTGGAGAAGGGAATGGTTACCCACTCCAGTATTATTGCCTAGAAAATTCCATGGACAGAGGAACCTGGCAGGATACAGTCCATGGGGTGGCAAAGAGTTGGACACAACAACTAAGTGACTAACACTCACTTTGCAACTACCTCTAAAGTAACTATGGTGAGAGAAACTTCTGTAGGTTAATTTCTTGGCCATAGTGTCCCCATTTATATTATTTGAAAGAATTAAGAATAATTATTTGACTAAATTCATAGAAACAGAGAACAGATACATGGTTGCTAGAGGCAAGAGTGTAGGGTGAGCATAATTGGTGAAGGTGGTCAAAACGTGCAAGCTTCCAGCTATAAAATTGATAAGTCCTAGGAATATAGTGTCAGAGAAGGCAATGGCAACCCACTCCAGTACTCTTGCCCAGAAAATCCCATGGATGGAGGAGCCTGGTAGGCTGCAGTCCATGGCATCGTGAAGAGTCAGACATGACTAAGAGACTTCACTTTCACTTTTTACTTTCCTGCATTGGAGAAGGAAATGGCAACCCACTCCAGTTATCTTGCCTGGAGAATCCCAGGGACGGGGGAGCCTGGTGGGCTGCTATCTATGAGGTTGCACAGAGTCGGACACGACTGAAGTGACTTAGCAACAGCAGGAATATAGTGTACGCCATGGTGACTATAGTAAATAATACTGTATTAAACATTTGAAAGTTGCTATAAATGTAAATAGATTTAAGGGATTAGGTCTGATAGAGTGCCTGAAGAAATATGGATGGAGGTTCATGACATTGTACAGGAGTCAGGAATCAAGACCATTCCCAAGGAAAAGAAATGCAAAAAGGCAAAATGGTTGTCTGAGGAGGCCTTACAAATTGCTGTGAAAAGAAGAGAAGTGAAAGACAAAGGAGAAAAGGAAAGATATACCCATCTGAATGCAGAGTTCCAAAGAATAGCAAGGAGAGACAAGAAAGCCTTTCTCAGCGATCAATGCAAAGAAATAGAGGAAAACAACATAATGGAAAAGACTAGAGAGCTCTTCAAGAAAATTAGAAATACCAAGGGAACATTTCATGCAAAATGGGCACAGTAAAGTCCAGAAATAGTATGGACCTAACAGAAGCAGTAGGTATTAAGAAGAGGAGGCAAGAATACATAGAAAAACTACACAAAAAAGATCTTCATGACCCAGATAACCACGATGGTATGATCACTCATCTAGAGCTAGACATCCTGGAATGTGAAGTCAAATGGGCCTTAGGAAGCCTCACTATGAACAAAGCTATTGGAGGGGATGGAATTCCAGCTGAGCTATTTGAAATCCTAAAAGATGCCAGCAAATTTGGAAAACTCAGCAGTGGCCACAGGACTGGAAAAGGTCAGATTTCATTCAAATCCCAAAGAAAGGCAATGCCAAAGAATGTTCAAACTACCGCACAACTGCGCTCATCTCACATGCTCGTGTGTTCAAAATTCTCCAAATCAGGCTTCAACAGTACGGGAACCATGAACTTCCAGATGTTCAAGCTAGATTTAGAAAAGGCAGAGGAATCAGAGATCAAAATGTCAATATCTGTTGGATCATTTAAAAAGCAAGAGAGTTCCAGAAAAACATCTACCTCTGCTTTAATGATTAGACCAAAGCCTTTGACTGTGTGGATCCCAAAAAACTATGGAAAATTCTTAAAGAGATGGGAATAGCAGACCACCTTACCTGCCTCCTGAGAAATCTGTATGCAGGTTGAGAAGCAACAGTTAGAACTGGACATGGAAAAACAGACTGGTTCCAAATTGTGAAAGGAATATGTTGAGGCTGTATATTGTCACCCAGCTGATTTAACTTATATACAAAGTACATCATGTGAAATGCCAGGCTGGAGGAAGCACAAGCTAGAATCAAGATTTCTGGGATAAATATCAGTAACCTCATATATACAGATGACACCACCCTTATGGCAGAAAGTGAAGAAGAACTAAAGAACCTCTTGATGAAGGTGAAAAAGGAGAGTGAAAAAGTTGGCTTAAAACTCAACATTCAAAAAACAAAGATCATGGCATCCTGTCCCATCACTTCATGGGAAATAGATGGGGAAACAATGGAAACAGTAGCTGACTTTATATTTTTGGGCTCCAAAATCATTGCAGATGGTGACTGCAGTCATGAAATTAAAAGATGCTTGCTCCTTGGAAGAAAGGTTATGACCAACCTAGACGTCGTATTAAAAAACAGAGACATTACTTTGCCAACAAAGGTTCATCTTGTCAAAGCTATGGTTTTTCCAGTAGTCATGTATGGATGTGAGAGTTGGACTATAAAGAAAGCTTAGCACAGAAGAATTGATGCTTTTGAACTGTGGTGTTGGAAAAGACTCTTGAGAATCCCTTGGACTGCAAAGGAGATCAAACCAGTCAATCTTAAAGGAAATCAGTCCTGAATATTCATTGAAAGGACTGATGCTGAAGCTGAAACTCCAATACTTTGGCCACTTGATGTGAAGAACTGACTTCTTGGAAAAGACCCTGATGCTGGGAAAGATTGAAGGCAGGAAGAGAAGGGGATGACAGAGGATGAGATGGCTGGATGGCATCACCAAGTCTATGGACATGAGTTTGAGTAGGCTCTTGGAGTTGGTGATGGACAGGGCAGCCTGGAGTGCTGTAATCCATGGGGTCACAAAGAGTCGGACATAACTAAGTGACTCAACCGAACTGAACTGATCTAGTATAAATTTGTCATCACAAGGGAAAAAAGTATAAATTAGTGTGGTGATGGATACTAACTAGGCTTACTGTGATGATGTTTCACAACATACATAAATATCAAATCATTATATTGTAACATCTGAAACTAATATGTTATATAACAATTCCAATACCCATTCACGATTAAATAAAATCACTCAACAAACAAGGTATGGAAAAAAATGTCTTCAAACTGATAAACGGCATCTAAGAAATGGCCACATTTACATCATGCTCATAGTGAAAGAGTTAATGCTTTTCCCTTGAGGAACAAGACAAGGATGCCAATTTCACCACTTCTATTCAGCTTTGTACTAGAGCTTCTAGCCAGGGAAATTAGGGAAGAAAAAAAAATAAAAGGCATTTAGCTTGGAAAGGAAGATGCAAAATAATTTCTATTCTCAGATGACATGCTAATACAATCTTGTATACAGAAAACCCTAAGAAATCTAATTTACAAAAAACCTTAAGTTTAGCAAGTTTGAAGGATGAAAGATCAATACAGAAAACTCAGTTTTACTTCTACACATTACCAATGAACAATACAAAAATGAAAGTAGGACGACAACTTAAAACCACAATTTAAACCACAATAAGATATCACTTTATACCACTGCTAAGTCGCTTCAGTCGTGTCCGACTCTGTGCAACCCCACAGACGGCAGCCCACTAGGGTTATCCCTGTCCCTGGGATTCTCCAGGCGAAAACATTGGAGTGGGTTGCCATTTCCTTCTCCAATGCAGGAAAGTGAAAAGTGAAAGTGAAGTCACTCAATTGTGTTCGACTCTTAGTGACCCCATGGACTGCAGCCCACCAGGCTCCTCTGTCCATGGGATTCTCCAGGCAAGAGTACTGGAGTGGGTTGCCATTGGAGGCCATAATAAAGGACAAGCAATAACAAGTGATGACTAACATGTGGGAAAATGAATTCTCTCCTACACTGAGGAAGAGAATGTAACACAGTTAAGATACTTTGGAGAGCTGTTTGGCAGAGTGGACTTTTGTTTCATTTAATTAACAAATATTTCTTGAATGCATAACATGTGCTAGTCATTTGTACTAAATTCTCAGCATATAAGATAGCTAAATTATCATCCTTATTATTATCTGAAGACAGACCTGTAATCAAAAGATTGCAGTACATTGTGTCAAGTCCTATGTACTAGGCTTGATGTTAGAATAAAGGAAGAAAATAGCAAGGAGCTCAGAATGACCAAAGGGATATGACAGGAAATTGATCCCTGCAGAGCAAATTAGGCTGTAATGCTCTAGATCACTGAGAGCCACTGAGTGATCTCAAGTAGAAAGTGGTAATAGCACATCCGCCCTGTCAAGGAACACTTATGTTGATGGCCTGGAGCGTGAACTGGAGAGAGACTATGAAGATCTAACCTAAGGAATTATCTATGGGGTGTACAGAAATAGACAAATTCAAGCAATATTTCTGAATTAAAATCTAGGGAGATTTAGTAATTACTTGAATGTAGGGCATCGCTGGTGGCTTATTGGTAAAGAATCTGCCTGCCAGCGCAGGAGATGTGGGTTCAATCCCTAGATTGGGAAGATCACATGGAGGAAGAAATTGCAAGCCTCTCCAGTATTCTTGCCTGGAAAATCCCACAGACAGAGGAGCCTGGCAGGCTATAGTCTATAGACTAGTAAAGAGTTGGATATTACTGAGCACAACTCCCCCAACCCCCAACGCCTCACCCCCACACACACCCACACACAAAGGATGAGAGAAGTGTAGAAATAGTAGATGGTTCTTAGATAATGGTGTGCTGATAAATGTTCAACAACTGGATCCCTAGAAAAAAAATGTGTGCATATATAAAAGTACATGAAACGAAGTGAAGTGAAACTTGCGTCCGATGCTTTGCTGTACAGGCCATGGAATTCTCCAGGCCAGAATAGTGGGATGAGTAGCCTTTCCTTTTTCTAGGGGATCTTCCCAACCTAGGGATCAAACCCAGGTCTCCCACACTGCGGGTGGATTCTTTACCAGCTGAGCCACAGGGGAAGTCCAAGAATACTGGAAAGGGTAGCCTATCCCTTCTCCAGGGGATCTTTCTGACCCAGGAATCAAACTGGGGTCTCCTGCATTTCAGGCAGATTCTTTACCAACTGAGCTATCAGGGATTTATTATAAATTTTATTGATAGAAAGTATATGTAGTATATAATTTTAAAATAAGAAAATATGCAATAATCTTCCCTGTAAATTTCTTATGGTTAATTAATTCTCACAGAATGCTATCATTAATTTTTGCTGAACCCTTATAATTATAATCCTTATTAATTATTGCTGAACCCACCTACAGTTGCAATCCACCCATAGTTTGACAAATGAAGTAGTATCCCAATCTGCTGCCTCTTCAACCAATAAAATTACTTTCACTGTACTAGGTGGCTTACTATTAAACTATTTCCCACCCTCATACAAGTAATATTCATTAAATTGAAACTTCTCTCAACTTCAGTACTAGACACAACATACTTTTAAGTTTAACTTGCATTATTAACACTTTTCTCCATCACTTTCTTAAGACTTGACAGCCAACAACAACAACAAAAATCCCCATCAAGCCCTGACTTGTATTTGGCAATTTCCATGGTGAAAATATTCCTACTGTAACTGATTTCAAGTTGCCTATGTCACATTGCTAAACAGGGAGTTAGTAAGAGGTGCATATAACACCTACACAGTATTCCCAACATAGAGGTTTAATATAAATTTGAGGGCACAGAAAACAGTAAAACTATTAGGAAATGGTAATTTTCAAATATTTCTTACCTTTGGCAGTAACATATTTATTACATTATAATTTTTATAGTTTAAATTTTACTGATGGGTGTATTTTAACAACTGGTTTGCAAAGTTTTGAATTTGTAAAAATTAGCTTCTGTGAGCTGGGGTGAGCTGGCTTTACACATCACTGATGCCAGATGTTCTGGCTTGAGTGACAATTATGAGTTAAGGATAAACAACATTTAATATGTTGTAATAAACTACAAGGGAAAAGATGTAAAAGAATATATATATATTCTTTCTATATTCAGAATACATATATGTATATCAGGGAAAATTCAGGTATATATATATATATATATATATATATATGAATCAGTTTGCTGTACATCAGAAACTAATACATCATTGTAAATTAACTATGCTTCAACTTAAAAAAAAACTATAAAATAAAATTGAAAGAAAAGACAAACAGAAAAAACAGAAAGGACATGCACTTTGGATTAAATACAGCATCACAACTCAGAGGGATGGGGTGGGGAGGGAGTGGGAGGGGGGTTCAGGATGGGGGGAAACATGTTTGCCTGTGGCTGATTCATGTCGATGTATGGCAAAAACTACCACAATATTGTAAAGTAATTAGCCTTCAATTAAAATAAATAAATTTTAAAAACCCACAAAGTTAATCTTTTTAAACATGCATAGTATTATTTGATTCAGCTTACATTAAGACCACTACCAAAAAAACTTCTGACTTAAACAAGATAAAAGTTGGTTTCTCTCTGGTATATCAAAAGGGAAGCTGCCTAGTACCCACAGGGTCATCAAAGCCCAGGTTCTTTCTTTTCTTATGCTTTACCACCTCATGGTCCAAGATGGCTGCCTGAGCTCAGATGATCACATCTACTTTCTAGCCAGCCTAAAGGAGGGAAAAGGCAAAAAAAAAAAAAAAAAGACAAGTCTCTCTATTGTAAGACACTTTTGGGAGGTAGCAAAAATGTTTCCAATTAAATATCATGGGCTAAAATATAGTTACATGGTACTCGTAGATTCACGAAAAACTAAGACATATGGTCTTTTAGCTGGATGGCAATGCCTAGCTATGAATCAGAGTTCATATTAGTAAAGATAAATGGATGAATGAATATTAGCAAGCAGCTTACAGTCCCTTCCCCCAAAGTTTTCATTTTGTCTCCATTGACTTACCAATGGTAATGAGAAGAAAACACGATATACCTTAAAAGAGCCCAACCCATTCAGAGAACAACATTTGAGTACCTAACATGTGTTCTACCCCAGTCCAACCTGCTCTGCCATCATCAGACCTGGCATGGGCTGTGCCCCAAATAGGCTGGAGACATTTTCTCCTCATTATCACCTTGTTAAGCAACCCCCTGCCTCTGAGGCATGTTCTGGGATCTTAACGAGGTGATAATGAGGAGAAAAATGATGTGGCAGTCCTTGGTCTGGTCTAGTCTTCATAGTTCAGAGGAGACCCAAGCTTTAATTAAAAATACTTTCCTTTGATATAAAATGTTCAGAAGACATACATTTTTGATGTACCTGAAGAGAAGCAAAACAAGGAGAAATGTATGTTTCTATTCATGCATATCTTGGAGATGGCTCTTCATGATCCAAGCAAAGAGAGAGGTGCATTCCTTGGCCCTACAAGAAGAGACACAAAGTTGAATAGATAGGGGTAAGGAAAGTGGGGAGAGAAAACCGGCTTGAAGAAAAAGAAGTCTGGGGCGTTCTGCATCTTATAGGTATATAAAAAAACACTATAATAAAATAGAATAGAAAAATCTAGATTTTCCCTCTATTTTAAAAAAGTATTTATTTATTTATTTGGCTGTGCTGGATCTTCATTCTTGAGTGACTTCTCTAGTCGCAGCAAGCAGAGCTACTCTCCGGCTGTGGTTTATGGCCTGCTCATTGCAGTGGCTTCTCTTGCTGCAGAGAAAAGGCTCTACAGCGTGTGGGCTTCAGCAGCTGTGGCACATGGGCTCAGTAGTTATGGCTCCTGAGCTCTGGAGCACAGGCTCAATAGTTGTGGCTCATGGGCTCAGCTGCTCCTGTGGCATGTGGGATCCTCCGGGACCAGGGGTTGAACCCAGGTCTCTTGCATTGGCAGGCAGACTCTTCACCACTGAGCCAGTAGTGAAGGCCTTCCCTTAATTTTTATCTGACCACTTGCTGCTCTATGGGATTATTCTCTCGAGAATAGTGTTTTATTATATCTCTGTGTTTGGTCCATTAGTGCCACTTTAACTCATTATACAAACCAGATAATTCATTCCAAATGTAAAAGGTTTATATGACATTTGAAGAGGATACTTCACAGTGATTAATTTGAAAGGTTTCCCTTATTTCTTTAAAATGTAATTCTGGATTGTTTGTTAAAGGTAAAAGATAGTTTCTTCATTGACTACAAATGATTTTAAAATCAACCTACTTCATCAATGTTTAAGATAGCCACTGATCACTTCTTCTTGATGGGGAAATCCCTCATGCATTTAAATGGTCTTTCTTCTGAAGAGGTCAAAATACTTCCCTTTCAGTTTATCTCAATGAGATAGTTAATAAATAAAGAAGGAAAGAAAATTTATAGCCACCATGTTACTGATGGTGACACAGAGCACTTCTTTTCAAGAAGCAAAGCACTGGATCACAGCCTGGAAGACCCATCGGCTCTGTTTCCCAGTGGCTGTCTATCTTCATGACAAATCCTGACCACCCAACAGTCCATTTGGCTGTGGTGAATACAGGAAGATGAAGAGAAATGGCCAAAACTCACCATGCTGACACACCATCATGCCACAGTCCATTTGTTCATTTGTGCTTGCAGTCTGAAGCAAATGGAGTTGAAGCAACTTTCCCAAGGCTGATTCCTTGTAAATGACAGATTCACTTCTTCATCTATTTGGCCATACCACATAGTTGATAAAGCGATTCCACAGACAATCCCATTGCATTATTATAAAGTCATTATATCCTCACTTGATTTGATTTCTGGTCAATCCCTCCATGGTCCATCAGTGTCATGATCACTCTTCATTACACACATCATCATCAAGAAAAAAAATTAGTATTTTTCTATCTGAACTCAGCCATTTATCAGTAAGGAACTTTCAAGATTGTTAATGCATGAAGTGTTTTGCTCACATCTGATCTTGATTTCTTCTATTAGCTTCATTTCCAGTTTTCTAAATATTTGATTAAGACTAAGAAAGAGGAGTACTATGGCTTTGTTTTCATTGGCATGTGAAAGTTGGAGATAGTTTCTAAATAAGTATAATCAACTCTAATCTGTCTGTTTTCATGGAGAAACAGGAGCAAAGATTATTCTAAGTAGTAGATGATCAAAGACATATTCATGTCTTCCTGAATAATCATAATTTTCTTGTGAAGATGCTACATTAATTTTTATCCCCTGGCCTTTCATCAAGCAATCATGAAAAAAGAAGTATAAAAATCACAATCTGAGTAGTAAAAGAAAAGCTCAAACATTTCCCCAACATAAAACACATTGGTGATGAGTGAACCTCAGTGGAACACTGAGTTCTCTAAATATATTTAACACTTTAAAGCCAGAATGTTTTCTGTCTTTAATAAGTGTAAGACACAGATTTGACAGACACAGAATCAATATGAATAGCATTTCTGTTTAGCTTGAATCTAGAGAAACAGCCTCTTCTTCCAGAAAAGCATTCCCGCTAAAGAAAACTATATTCACTCTCATTTCTCATCATTTGGAAAATGACAAGATTGAATTAATGCAAATGTTCAGATTTTTACATAGTCAATTACCCTGAAGCCAGGATCTACACTGGCAAATTAGAATATTGCATTTCTCTAGCAAATTTACAATCAAGTGGATTATTTTGCTGTTTAAATAATCAGGATTGAACAAACTCTACAACCAGCAGGTAACTGTGAACCCCTGCGCTAGTTTTCCTTCAACATCAGCTGGAGCACCAGTGAGAAAGTATAAATGACAATAGAGGCGGATGTTCTGTTTGATTTCTAGTCCTAAATCGGCCACCAAAGAGACGTGTGGCCCGAGGCGAATTACTTCGCCTCTGTTGGCCTCAGAATCTTCATCTATAAAATGTGAAAGTTGCACTAAATGACTTTTAAAATCACTTCTAGTTCCGTGGGTTTTATGCCTACGAGGAGAAAGTGGGGGAGACAGGAACCCTCGAGCAATAGGCTCAGAGTTTTGTAATAAAATCCAGCCGGGAATCATCCTCCTGCCTTCGCTCTAATTACGTCCTTTTCTTTCCCACGCACTCCCCAGCACACCATTAGGAAATACAACGAGGAAGAAAGCGAACCTCCTGTTGCATGCAAAAAGCAGCTCTTCCCTCTAGTAAAGGGCTGGGTGAGCTGGAGCCTTTCGCTGACCATATCGGATTATATTTTAATTAGATGTCAAGTTCTAAAACCACGAAGCCGACATGATAAAGAGCAGGCTAATTCAGGGTCCTAATTTCAGAGCCCTCAGTATCTCTTAATTTATGTACTGATAATCTCCTGGTAATTCTCCGGGTGCTGCCGCCGCGTCCAGGGTCCAGATTCCCTTGCTCCGCGAGGACTCGCTCTCCAGCCATCCCCGGGAGTTTCCTTGTCCTGCTCGCCTGGCTCACGTAGAACCTCCGCTCCTCGCAGCCAAACCGCTGGCCTCCGCGCGAGCGAGGGAAGCGAACCGCAGCGCATCTGCCGCCGAGCCTTTGGTGGAAGTGTGGCCAATTAGTCACACGTTTGGTGTTCTAATTAGGCGAGGCTGGGACTTTGGAAAATGTGCTGTTGATTTAGGTACTTCCTCAAACAATGCGAAATTGTGTTATGTGAAATTCAATTAGTCTTTTTCTAAACGTTTCCACATCTGTTCTTCTTTAAGCCGAAAGTGATGAGGAGAGAAAGAGAAGTGAAAAGCCAGAGTCTCCACTGGTGAAATATGTTAGGCCTCAGAGACCAGCCCTTTTCCAGCATTTGACCCTGAACAGTGATATACAGGAAGGAACAAAGTTGGAGAGCTATCATGGTGAGGCCCTTTTAAATAAATCATTAGAGAAGAAATACTGCGACTGCAGGGAATGTAATCTCAGATGATGGCTATAAACTCAGCTTTGTTTGAAAATGGATGGCATGGGGGAGGAACCATTAAGAAGTAAATGATTATAAATTCTGCCTTAAAGGTACTGTTTGTGGCCATGCTGGTTACTTTTTTTTTAAGAATCTTAAAAATCCTCTGTTTAATATTTCATGTCTAGGTCATGAGTTTTTGTCTCCTCTTATCCACTGAAATTTTCCATAGGAAGCTGAGAACAGCCTGAAATCTCAAAACACTTAAGGATTCAAAGGAAAAGAAGTAGGGAGAAGAAGTAGAAGGAGGAGGAAGAGGAGGGGGAGAAAGATGGGGAGAAGGAAAAATTCACTTGTTCTGGAAGGTTTCATAGTTTCCATCTGAGCCACTATTGTTACCTCATGACGGCATGTTGCTTTGATCTTTGCAGCTCTGTGGCAAGCTGTGCCAACCCTTTATTCTCCAATTTGCTAGACATGCTGGGTTATTGCTTCACAGCATCTCTTAATTCCAGCACTTTCCCAGCAGCGCATCTAACACCATGTTCACTGTGTGTTTTCATGCGCTATCACGCTAGGCATATCCATTGACTTTGCCAAGAGACCAAATGGCAATATGTTTTTGTAAGGTGGCACGGCTCGAAACCGCAGGCTGCCACAGGTGAAGGGGTACATGCATTTGATCCTTGTTTCTGTTATCACCTTTTTAGTGACTAACATTTCATTTCAAAATCTTATCTGTGGTTGGCAGCCCATGTTTCAGGTTTTGTCAAAGCCCGGATATAGACTGTGTGGTTTTCAGATGATATATCTCCTTAAGATTTGTGGAATGCTATAGATGGAGTTGTCAACACTACTTTATGGCACCTTGGTGCATGTCAGAAAAGGAAAATATTTTCAGAAGTGATAGCATTATTTTGACTGATGACATGCTTTTTTAAGACAAAGACTTATTTAAATTTTGAAAATTCAAGAAAAGAAGCCAAAACGAGTCATTACCAGTAAGCAAGGTGATTAATCTGATGTCTAGGGCTCATCAACAAGAGAAAGGAAGATAACAAAAACTAGAATAATAACACTTTTATAACTAGTCTGGGTTTGTAATTTTTGTAAACTAAAAAGCCTTCTGGATTTGATGATTGTATTTAAATTTAAATTCTCATTTACTAAAGGGATTATGCTTCTCTAAATATAAACAATAAATATTTCCAGAATATAATAAACCAAATGAGCAAAAGGACGATGCTAAAGGTTTAATACATTTAAATAAAATATGACCTCTGTGGTTTTTAGAATCAGTTTAAAAGACAACAGCAGATGTAAATAAATATGTTTTTTACTCTAGAAGATATCTGTAAGCCTGAAGATGTCAATCAGTTCAGTTCAGTTCAGTCGCTCAGTCGTGTCCGACTCTTTTTGACCCCATGAATTGCAGCATGCCAGGCCACCCTGTCCATCACCAACTCCTGGAGTTCACTCAGACTCACGTCCATCCAGTCAGTGATGCCATCCAGCCATCTCATCCTCTGTTGTCCCCTTCTCCTCCTGCCCCCAATCCCTCCCAGCTTCAGAGTCTTTTCCAATGAGTCAAACTTCACATGAGGTGGCCATAGTACTGGAGTTTCAGCTTTAGCATCATTCCTTCCAAAGAAATCCCAGGGCTGATCTCCTTTAGAATGGACTGGTTGGATCTCCTTGCAGTCCAAGGGACTCTCAAGAGTCTTCTCCAACATCACAGTTCAAAAGCTTCAATTCTTCAGTGCTCAGCTTTCCTCACAGTCCAACTCTCACATCTATACATGACTACTGGAAAAACCATAGCCTTGACTAGATGGACCTTTGTTGGCAAAGTAATGTCTCAGCTCTTCAATATGCTATCTAGGTTGGTCATAACTTTTCTTCCAAGGAGTAAGCGTCTTTTAATTTCATGGCTGCAGTCACAATCTGCAGTGATTTTGGAGCCCCCCGAAATAAAGTCTGACACTGTTTCCACTGTTTCCCCATTTATTTCCCATGAAGTGATGGGACCAGATGCCATGATCTTCGTTTTCTGAATGTTGAGCTTTAAGCCAACTTTTTCACTCTCCACTTTCACTTTCATCAAGAGGCTTTTTAGTTCCTCTTCACTTCCTGCCATAAGGGTGGTGTCATCTGCACATCTGAAGTTATTGATATTTCTCCAGGCAATCTTAATTCCAGCTTGTGCTTCTTCCAGTCCAGCGTTTCTCATGATGTACTCTGCATATAAGTTAAATAAGCAGGGTAACAATATACAGCCTTGACGTACTCCTTTCCTATTTGGAACCAGTCTGTTGTTCCATATCCAGTGCCCAAAGATGTCAATAATATTGTATTAAATCTAGTTTTGCAGATATATTGGTTGTTAATTATAGTCTATTTATATTTGTTCCACTTAATGGATTGTTTACCAATATCATAATATTCACAGCTATTGTTGAATAAAAATTTTACTTTAATTTCTCAATTTATCTTTACCTACTTTGTGACTTAATAAATCTGGATTAACTATGAGACAGCATTCGCCTCACAGAGCAACACTATTTGATTTTTTAAAAACTCTATTAAAAGGAAAAACAATCTAGATAATTTTAAGCTGAATGTTGATAAAAGAAAGCATTTAAGTCATGGTTTCTGTAAAGACAAACGAGTCTTATGTGGTTTAAAGGCTCAATCAGATCATCCAGCATCGCTGAATTTATACTCTTCTTATAGCACTTAAACGACATCACAGTGGACCTGTCCACTCTGGCTATTCTGAGTAAAACTATCTTGCTTCTTAAGTCATCAGTTAACAAAAAGACATCACTCATCTCCATGTTCTTTGAGCATATGTGCTATGACTAGTAGAAATCAAAAGACTTGTAGTGATCACAGGCACAGATTCAGAACCGTTCTTCCCTCTAAAACGCCAGTCTTGGGGAAAGGCATCATCAGAACACTGTGGACCAACTTCATGTACCAGAAACCAAATGTCTAAACTAGTTTTCTCTGGGCTTCTCTGGTGGCTCAGATGGTAAAGAATCCACCTGCAATGCAGGAGACCTGGGTTCGATCCCTGGGTTGGGAAGATCCTTTGAAGGAGGACACGGCAACCCATTCCAATATTCTTGCCTGGAGAATCCCCATGGATAGAGGAGCCTGGTAGGCTACAGTCCATGGGGTCGCAAAGAGTTGGACATGGCTGAGCGACTAAGCACAGTTTTCTCTGGGTTATTGGTTCAAGCCCAAATGAAACTTTATGTAACAATGGCAAGTCTCTGGGGAGAGGTGGGAAGCAGGTCTGCAGATGTCGCTACTCCAGACTGCCCCTTGCCTTCAGAGAGATGTGCTTGGCCAGCTGAGGGGCACCCTCACCCTTCTTATTTTTACAGAGTGGCTTTCAGAGTCGGTTTTCAATGCATTCCACATGTGGTTGTCTTTTGCTGGCTCTGAGTTGGCTCTGTGCTGAGCCAGGCCTGACTCTGGGGTTATCTTTTATTTTGATAGACAAGACATCATGTTTTGTTCTCTTTTCACAGCACTTCTGGGAATGATACCAATGAACAATATATGTAGCTTTTTGTCATGGATAAACAATAACTTGAAGTGAATTTTTCTAATTTTAAAGTTTAAAATTGCTCTCCTAAACTCTTGATTTTTTAATTTAAATTGTCATCTATTTCCTGGCTTATGTGGAGAGTGAATTCTATAAGGGAAGATATTTCTTTCCATACATGTCTATTTTCTTGTGTGGTAATTATTGAATGTATATATCTATTAATTTGTTTTGATTAATGATCCTAAGTGCTACTGGGTTTGTGCCATAGCACAATGGCCACAAATTGCACATCTCAAGATGTTGGAACCACCTCAAATTTGGATTTCAGACCACAAACAACCCTAGTTTCTTTTGTCACCTGTTGTTAGGCTAGTGCTGCCAGTGATTTTCATGTGTATTTTATACTTGAGGTATGGAACGGCTGGGAAATGATAGAAGGATAGGTTTCCTAGACACATTCAGATGGGAACCAACTTAACAAAATTAAAGCATAGAACAGAATTGAGGATAGGAAGGTATGCTGATGGATTAAGAAAAAAAATTATTCATCTAGAAAGAACTAAACCATAAATAAGGGTTAAATTGTCAAATAAAACATAGTCACACACAACATGGCATTAAGTGCCTGTCTGTGATGGATGGGTAGGGTGTGAATAAATGAAGGAGCTTAAAGAAGGTATTTCTAGGCATTTCCAGTACAGAGAATTACATGAACTAAGGCAAGGAAACAGTTAAGATAGCTGTCCTCATACCTCATGGGTTTCTCTCCATCTTCTTTACCGCTTCTTCTTTCTCTTCCTTATCTCCAAAGGTTCAGTCTTCAGAGTTCTTCTTTGCTTTATGTGCCTTCACACCCTAGGGGATGCCATTCAGTTCTACTGATTTTTGTTTGTTTGTTTGTTTGTTTTGAGCATAATTGTTTTACAATGTTGTTTAAGTTTCTGCTGTACAACGAAGTAAATCAGCTATATGTATACAAATATCCCCTCTGTCTTGGATCTCCCTTTTACCCTCCCATCTCATCCTTCTTGGTCTTCACATAGCGCCAAGCTGAGCCCTCTGTGCTACACAGCAGCTTCCCACTAGCTAGCTATTTACACATGGTAGTGTATATATATCAATCCTATGTGCCCGATTTTTCACAGCCTCCTCTTACCTCCCATGTCCACAAGTCTGCTCTCTCTGTCTGCATCTCTATTCCTGCCCTGCAAATAGAGTCATCTGTACCATTTTTCTGGATTCCACATATATGTGTTACTGTATATTTGCTTTTGTCTGTCTTACTTCACTCTGTTTTTATGATAACTTCCCAATTTTTATCTAAGCCAGGAGCACTCTCCTGGCTTAGATATCCTGCTTATTCAACATTTTTATTTGTATGTCTGATGGCATGTCAAAGCTTTACAAAACTGCCCCAAATCAAACTTTGGATTTCCTGGTTTCCACCTCTAAAAACTGCTCCCAAAATCATTTCATGAAAATTCTGTTCTTTCATTTGCTCCAAAAAAAAAATCTTAATCATGCCTAACTTTTCTTTTTTCTCATCCTTCATTTAAGTCATCAGCCAATCTTCACAATGCTCTTTCAAAATATTCTATATACAGAATATAATGACTTCTCATTATCATCCTGCCGCCATCCTGGGCCAAACTGTCTAATTTGCAATTGGTTTCTTTACCCAACCCACTTTTAAGCTACTGTAACAATGACCCAGAGTGTTCCTCTTACAAAGAATGTCAGGTCATGTTATACTTTTGCTAAAACTCTCTCATGGATTTCCATTTTTCTCACTGGAACCCAGAGCGTTCCTCTTACAAAGAACGTCAGGTCATGTTATACTTTTGCTAAAACTCTCTCATGGATTTCCATTTTTCTCACTTATTGTGGTTTAATCTGTCTAACCCACGTTCATCCTCCCACAGTTTCTTTATTCCTATCACACCCCCCCCCCCCAATCACTCCACTCCAGTCACACTGGTTTCCTTACTCTCCTTGAATATTCCAAGCACATTCCCACTGCCAGACCTTGGCACATGCTCTTCCCTTTTCCCCAGGCTATCCACATGGCTTGCAGCCTAGCTTCCCTCCAGCCATCTCTGCTCAAATATTTCCTCACTAGAGACTATCATGACCTCCCTTCCCTATGCGAAACATGTCCAAGCTTTGATCACTGTCAGTGTATTGTATTCATAGCCCTTATCAATACCAGCCCCATTGAATCTGTGTGTTAGAATTGTATTTATTTGTTTGTTTACTGCCAATCTCTTCCTACCAGAGTATAAATTATTTAAGGGCATGAACTTCATCTATGTTGTTCAGAGACTTAATTTTGATTGCCTGGAATAAAGCCTGGATCATAGTAGGTGCTTAAAGAATATCTGTAGAATAAATGAATAAATGAAGGGTGACAGTGAGTAAATTGATTTTTAGGCAGACAAAGGCAAATTGCCTTGGGAAGTGCCGGGTCATGTCGGAAAGTCCGCATGGACTCAGATGGAGGAACACCTTTCCAGCAAGGAGTGTGGATTTTATTCTGTAAGTAAAGTGTAGCTACTCACATATTTTAAGTGGGAATATACATGATTAATATAAAATTTGGAAATTATCAGTCTGGTCATAACCTATAAAGTAGATTTTAAAGTTGGAGACTTTCTCAGTAATCCAGGTTTTCATCCCCATGACCAAGGGTATAAATGCAGACCTTAGGTGAAATTAACTACAAGTTGAAATATACTTATTATTCCAAAGAACTATACTTTTTAAAGTGGCAATAAGAATATCTAAGTCACTGAAATCATGCTAAGGCCAAGACTGTAGGTTTGAACTGTATCCTCTTGGCCACAAATATCCAGAGTGAGACGTAAAAAGTTGCATTTAGCTATCCAGAGAGATTGTCTTCCCAAGGCTCAAAACAGCTTCATTTTTAGAAAAAAAAAAGAGGATCTATTTTCTATTTTTCTTCTGCATCATTACCTTGGGTTCAGTTGAATGACATTCCTCACCTGTGCTCACCTGAGCAGCCCAAGTTTTCTTGGACAAAAGATATGACCTCAGGAGAAGAGGAGGAGTTGGAGGGATGAACAGTGATGAGAACTTACCAGGGGAAGGTTTCACCAGGCCATCAGCTCTACTGAAAAGATAATCAAGAGACTATGGTTCTTGGGGTCCCACAATCATTGAGAAAAAAAGTAATGAAAAAGACTTAGATTCTGGGAATTCTCCTGGCCTTCCCTCTCCAGTGTTTCCATGTTTTACTGGAATGACTAATTTATCCTTCTAAGGAGCTCACTTCTTAAACTTTATCCCAAGAATCAGAGATTTATCTGTCTTCATCACCAGAGGTTACATGTCTGCTTTCTTAATTTAGCTTCTTGAAGATCTTGAATTTCTCCAATGTGGGAGTGACTTTTTCCAGACATTGGCTTTTATTGTGGGTAATTCAGTTGGGGAAAGTTTGGTTGTTATTGTTGTAGCTTTTCCTATGTTAAAAAGAGGTTCTCATTCCAAAGAAATGCATGAAAGAAATTCATCTTGCATCAGTATGATTGTAGTGAAGATTTTAATGATGATATTATTCAAATTGTTATGAGATCAGAAAATCCAGGGACTCCTCTGGTGGTCCAGTGGCTAAGACTCCAAGCTCCCAGTGCAGGGGACCTTGGTTCAATCCCTGGTTGGGGAGCTAGATCCCACATGCCACTACTAAGACTTGGTACAGAAAATCCAAATGCCTCTTGTATCACCAGTAGGGGAAATTCAAAATTATTTGCTTTATCTAGAGGCTGAAGGTCCATTGAGGCTCTGAGTGGGGCAGTGAATGCTGTCCTCTCACTGAGGCTCTTTGTGGTCTCTAAGTCCATCATTAGTGACTCAACTGACTCACAGGATTAGCAGGTCCACCCATCAGTGACTATAAAACATTTGGAAGGTGTCTGGGAAAGTGGATGTCATTAGTTCCCTATGAAACAGTCATTTTCTGTGGGATGATGCAAGATATTATGATGAAGGGAAAAGAATCCTATGAGTTATACCAAGTGCGTCCATTGGTACAGGCACTATCATGTTTAAGAAGTCTGTGTCCTTAATAGTTTGGAATGTGGTAAAATCTAGGATGATCTAAAAATAAAATAGTTATGTGATCTATGAGCCATCAACCACAGAATCCCAAAGAGATTTTTCATTCTTATGACCTAATTCCAGTGTCAGCATAGCATTGCTCCACCTCCTACTTAGAAGGCAGGACACAGGAGAAAGGTGTATTTTACCCTGAGTTTGGGAGGCATTTCTCATGGAAAGAACCTAGGTTTGACAGTAGAATGTCGGAGTTAAAGTACTTGCTTTGCAGTTGTATGAGTTTCTCAATTCAATTAGAAGTTAGGAACTGACTTTTAGGAACTATTTTTGTCTGCAAAAGAGAGGTGTTAATAATGCTTGCCTTACTGATAGCAGCAAGATCATTAGGATGTGAAAATAAAATAATATGTGAGAAAGGGCTTCATCAGTTATAAAGCACTATGAAAAAAAATGGCCTTGCTTTCTGTAGGTGATCATTGTATTTAGTTTGGATTAATTTACTATGGTAGCTATAAATCAATTCACACAGAAGGAGTCTATAGGAAAGGACCACAGTTACAGAAGGAAACAAATGCCTTGGATACCCTAACAGCTACCCTTGGAGCCCTGGTTCCCTCCCAAGCCCACCCTAGAGTTCAAGGGAGGTGATCTGTAGACCATGCTTAAATTGCTTCTGTAGTAGTTAAGCAAGAAACTAAGCAAACATGTGCTGACAAAATTGAAGGCTGGGGCTATAACAATGAACAAAGCAGAACTGGTTCCAGACTCCTTGGAATTTTCATTTGAGTAAAGGGAAGAGAAAGTAATGAAACAATCAGCCAAAATTGCAACTGTAGTTAGTGCAAAGAAGGAGAGGAACATGGTGTCATAGCACTTAGATGGAGCGCTCTCCTGGTCAAGTAGGTCTGGAAGGCTTCCCCGAGGAACGGATCATTCAGAGCTGAGATCTGAAGGATGCATGGGTGATGACAGGGTGAAGAGGAAGAACAAAGCATGTCTTCTTTTTAAAGAGAAGGGAAGGAACTCAGTTCATTCATGAACAGTTAGGCTGGACAGTACAAAGCTGCTGATATTCAACTGCTTTTAACTTTAAAAGGTGACATTTCGTATTGTAGTTGTTTAGTCGCCAAGTTGTGTCTGACTTTGTGACCCCTATGGACTGCAGCCTACCAGGCTCTTCTGTCCAGGGGATTTCCCAGGCAAGAATACTGAAGTTGGTAGACACTCCCTTTTCTGGGGGATCTTCCCCACCCAGGGATCGAACCTGCGTCTGCTGATTGGAAGGTGGATTCTTTACCACAGATAAACATAATAAGAGTATATAAAGAGTATGTAATTTGGCTAGAGGACAAAAAGTAAGAGTAAGCTTGGTTTAGGATGATATTGGAGAGGTAGGGAGGGGCTGCTTGTGGATAGCTTCATAAGCTATTAGGAATCCTAGACTTGGTCCCCATAGCAATAGAAGTCTCTGAAGACCCATGCTTGGTGAAGATGACCTTGGTCCTGGCATGGGTGATGGAACAGCAGGAGTTATTTGTACTTATTAGGATGATACTGGGGTCACCTAGGAAAGCATTGGTGGTAGCTTAGGGCCTCCCTACTCACAAAGGGTGCATGTATACCAATATGGGCATCCCCGAGGAGCTTATTAGAAATGCAGACCTGCTGATTCTGGATCTGCATTTTACCAAGCTCCCCAGATGGATCGCTCATATACATAACAGAATTGTGGCTTAGGCCACACTGGAGGGTGGTAGATGGATGAGAATGGACTCAAGAAATACTAAGAGAATAAAGGGATACATATTGTGACAGCTCAGACATGGAGAAGCAGTGAGGGAGGAGGAGAGGACAAGGTGAGCTCCAAATTTCTGTTTTGTACAGTTAGATGGAAAAGAGAACCTTCTCTGAGATCTGTGCTCTGGAAAAGGACCAGGTTTAGAGGAAAGGATCATGCATCAAGTGCTGGGTTTGCTGAGTTTGACATCATTTTAAAGTACTCAGCTGCAGAAATTGAAACAGCAGTTGGATCTATGTGTCATAAGTTCTGAGGAAAAATACTATAATTCTACATTTGAATTATACACAGAGGTAAATGTCAGCCATGCAAAAAGTAGGAGAAGAGTATTTACGTCAGAGGCAATAGTGAGAAGTGAGAAGGTCCCTGAGGTAAGAGAGCACATCCTTAGAATTGCGAGGTCTTCAGACAGCCTTGGAGTAGAGTGTGTGTGTGCGTGTGTGGGGTGGGAGAACACAGTGAGCAGTGAGGCAGAAAGGTAGGCAGAGGCCCGACTCTTCCTTCATATCAATGTTCTCATCCCTGGCTAATCTCAGAAATCTTCAAGATTCTGAGGGGATGGTTTTCTTTAAGATAGGAAGAGATGATCTGATCAGATTACTTCCAAAGGATTATCAAGGCTGTTTTTCCCCAAGAGAAAGGACTAGAGAGGCCATTGGTCGTCTTCTAGAGGAAGAGTCTATGCCATCAGGCACAGGAGGCTCCAGAACTTTCTTTTGTTGGCTCCTGAGCCAGGACCTCTCCCCTTATCCAGCTCCACTGCCACTGCCCACACTAAAAGCAGAGGGGAACATGTCCTCCATAATATTGCCCCCAACTTTTAGATTACAAAACAGCATTAATTTTGCCCCTAGATTCACACAGAAATTCTATGAGATGGAAGAAAATGTTGTTCCAAGTTTAATGGACCTCTTTCTCACTGAAATGACTGTCACATATGCTAATCTACCAACTGTAACTTGGTCTGTAACTTTTGTCTGCAATGTATCAGCATCACCCCATTCTTTCCAATCACCCAAATTGTTCGATTCCAAATTATCTGCTCTGCCTATGCTTCCTCACTCTATCAAGTCTGTTTTTTCCTACCTGGAAATGAAATCTGGCTGTTTGAATCCAGAGCACAGATCTTTATAGGAAGACTGACCCACATGTTGACAATTAGTCTTTGATTTTACCTGAATACAGACACGTCACAAGAAAGGGGACAACATAAAGTCTATGGAAATACTTGCTGAGGATTGGAAGCAATCCCTGATAAGCTATAACTTTTCATTCTCAACAGATCACTTATTAGTCCTGTAGAATAAATAGAACTTAGGGAAGTATGTATGTCCTCTGCTTGGCTCACGGTAACTGCAGAGCAGTCTAGCCACCTGGCGCAGAATTGATGTACAAATGGTAAAAACCTGCATGTATAGCAAAATAAAGAGCTCAAAGTAAAGAGCCAGATGCCTAGGTCTGAATTCTGACAACAATATTTATGATCAGCATGTGTGCATGCTAAGTCACTTCAGTCGTGTTTGACTCCCTGCAACCCTATGGACTGTAGCCCACTAGGCTCCTCTGTCCATGGGATTCTTCAGACAAGAATACTGGAGTGGATTGCCATGCCCTCCTCCAGGGAATCTTCCTGACCCAGGGACTGAACCTGTGTTTCCTGCAGCTCCTGCTTCACAGGCAGATTCTTTACCACTGAGCCACTGAGGAAATCTATGAATAGCATAACTGGTCAAAATTACTCAGAGTGCCTCAGTTTCCCCTTGGGTAAAGTATAAACTTGCTATGAAGAGTAAATGACTTAATATTCATAAAGTGCTTAAAAGAGTGACTGACACAATATAAGTAAGTGATTTTTAAAGAGAAACTTTCATTTTTATTTGTTTCAAATAACCGGATTTTCAAAAGACATCATTAATGATTCTTGAAATAGAACTTCTTTTCCATCAACTGAGGGTCTTCCCTACCCATCAGCCTCAAGGAGTAATTAGCTATAGGTGGAAAGGGTATGGAAAGATTAGAAATCAGCATCCCTAGCCTCCAAGAAAATTTCCAGTGGGTTTAGACTGGACCTTGGATCCACCAGATAATTTCATTGTTTTCTCAAATAGTGGGTAATGGTGATGTCTGTGTTCCCACACAGATCTGCAGCAGCTCACTCTGTCACTTTAGAGTTTCCTTTGAAATGAAGGTCCATACTTCCCTGGAGGTTCAGTGGTTAAGACTCCATGCTTAAAATGCAGAGGGCTAGGGTTCAATCTCTGTTTGGGGAAATAGGATCACACATGGTTAATGGCACAAAGATTAAGAAAATAAAATGAAATAAATGTCAAATCATTCTCATGATACACAATTTCAAACCCATGTAACTCTTTCTCTTTAGATGCCTCTTTTACATAAATGCATTCACAATATTCTCTGCTAATTGTCTCTGCACAGTGTATAGAAATTGTGAAAACAGCTTTTCTGCCAAAGTTACCATCATGTCTCTTTAATTTTCAACTCAGGCCTCGGATAGAAACCTATGAGGGATTTTTGTCAAAAGTACCTTTACTTGACTTGAGTCAGCCTTCCTTACATAGACCTTTCAAAAACTAAACGTCAGTGCTCCTCCCAAACCTATTCAGGCAAAATACCCTTTCTTGCAGAATCTTCTGGTGGAAATAGTGGAGTTGGTGATGAACAGGGAGGCCTGGCGTGCTGCGATTCATGGGGTCGCAAACAGTCGGACACGACTGAGCGACTGAAATGAACTGAACTGAACTGAAGCTATTCATGTCTGAGGCATTTTTGAAATAAAATGGCCTCAAAGACAAACACATTTACTGCTGATGAACTGTATGATTGTCAGATGAAGGGAGATTTCAATATATAAGAAATAATCATTTCTTGCTACATAATGAAGAGGTGCTCTGTAAGTTCAAAAACTGAATTATTTAGAAAGCGTTTGGAAATATTTTCTAACAGTCCATTGTGAAGTCTTTCAGGAAAATTCTTAAGAATAACAATTTGTTCTATTCATGAAGCCTTAAGTGATTTTAGAAACCTTTGAGGAACTGCTTCAAACCCAGATTTAAACATTAAGAGTTAACATGTCAGTTTTAAATGTAATATCAAATATGTTCCAAACTCACTCACTTGATCAGTTTAGTCTAGGAGTGTTCACAGTATTCACTTGGGTTTTTCAGTCTGCTTTACTTTCATGGTTTGTATCTTAATTTTGTCCTAGTCTCTCTCTACCTTTCTAATGTTATTTATTTATTTATTTTTTATTTACAAAACTAAGGCCAAGTCTGTACTAGCAAATTGAAGTTGAAAAGTAAGGCACTTTTGAGGATATGTTCAAAGGAAAACTATCTTTCTAGCTACTACGGTTTTTGAATTACTGGTAAATATCCTCTGATTGTCTAAGTTCTCCACATTTTGTTTGTGTTTTAGACTTCACAAGGTAAACCTCTTCCTAAACCTTGGAATAGTGCAACAAACTCTATTCCATTTAAAATTCCTGTATAAATAAGATTTTATTGCTTTTTCAACAGATGTATATATTTCATGTCTTATTCTAAATGTATGATTTGCACAAAAGTTTTTACATAGACCTCTGCCTTTTTTCAATAGCTTTAAGTTAAAAAAAAATAAAAAGACATGCCAACTTACCTATATATAATCTCAGGTTAAAAATGCAATAATAATATAAAAAAGGGAATACGCAGACTCAATCTCAGCATGTCCTAAACAACTAAATAATGATTACATTGTTTTCCTTTCTAATTAGTTATGTCTCAAGATAACCAGATTCTTCAGTTTGTTCCACATCCATTTAAATTGAATAGCTGGGTTCTCTTTATATGCCTTTGGAAATAGAAAGAAATATATCTCCTTATTTTGACTTATAAATTACAAACCAAAATTCTATCATTTTGCCTTTGTTTTGGTTAATTCTAGCTTCAATGAGAGGAAGTGAAGTTTCCTGACATCCTGGGCTGGCAGTACCAGCTAAGCCTTGGTGTTCTGTGGAGCATAAACCATTAAAAAACAAAACAAAACAAAACAAAAAACAACATCAACCATCCTGTGTCCATGTGGATCAAGACAAAAATGAGAGCCCTCCTTGATCTTTCCTGAACACAGACAAAACCAGGAATATTTCCAAACCGCAAAGATGACCAAAATTTCCATTGTCTTGGCTACACAAGTGACTGCTGCTTCTTTACCAATTACAGCTTTGCCTTCTCTAGTTTTCCTTCCTTTTAGATAAAATATATTAAGATATAGAATTGCCTCCATTTCCTGAAGTAATCCAATCAGAGAAAAGTCCTGCCTTCATGAACTATGCCCCAAATCACCACACACAAGACCAAACCCTGTAATAGTTTCTAGCACCCTCTCATAGAGATGTCCACCATCTCTGTGATGAACATTGTCCCTCATTGCCACAAGTCAACCTGCTCAACTCTGGGTGTGTCTCTGGTGGTCTTAGAGTGGAGGCAGTGACACAAAGCAAGACCCTAGTTCCAAAACATATTTTAAAACAGTTTCAAGGGCTTCCCCGATGGCCCAGTGGCTAAGATTCTGTGCTTCCAATGCAGGGAGACAGATTTGATCCCTGGTCAGGGAGCTAATATCTCACATGCCACATGGCCCCGAAATAGAATAAATAAAGAAAAAGAAAATTTAAAAAACAGTTTCACTGGAGGTAGGAAATAATTTTAAGGAGGTATGTGGTATGGAGAAATTTCAAGTCTTATGTTAGAATTCTAAACAATTTATGGTACTGTAAGCTTTGGAGATCCAACCAGTCCATCCTAAAGGAAATCAGTCCTGAATATTCATTGGAAGGACTGATGCTGAAGCTTATACTCCAATACTTTGGCCACCTGATGTGAAAAACTGACTCATTGGAAAAGACCCCGATGCTGGGAAAGATTGAAGGTGGGAGAAGGGGACGACAGAGGATGAGATGGTTGGATGGCATCACTGACTCAATGGACATGAGTTTTAGTGAACTCCAGGAGTTGGTGATAAACAGGGAGGCCTGGCGTGCTGCAGTCCATGGGGTCGCAAAGAGTCGAACATGACTAAGCGACTGAACTGAACTGAAGCTTCTGTTTCTTATTTAAAAAAGAAGAAGAAGAACCAAGTTCCCGTATTGGTCAATCACTTTTATCTTTGTTGAGATCTTTGTGGGATGTGCCTGACACCTAAGTGGGCAAAGATGAGGGTGAGCCCACATGGATTATCTGGAAGGCTGTGAGCCTGCCTCCAATATTCTCTAGGAGAGAAAGAGTTGGTTTGGTGCTTCACAGTCCTCATGTAGAAAATAGAGGGTAGAAGGATGCCATTTTGCCTAATTTTGGTACAAAGTGAAAATTGCTTCTTTCTCCCTCTGTCTCTTCCTCTCTTCCTTCCTTCCTGTCTCTGTATTTGCCTACTTTCCTCCCTGCCTCTCCTTTTTCCCACTTCTTTCTCTTTTCCTTTCCTTTATTGCTCTTACAATGCAGGAAATGAATATTAAAACACCCTCAATTTTTATTTTCTGGAAAATCAAATTTTCATGCAATACACACACAAAGTAAATGCAAAAGGATCACAACAACCTGTGAAAATGAAAGCTGCTCAGTCGTGTCCAACTCTTTCTGACCCCATGACTATACAGCCCATGGAATTCTCCAGGCCAGAATACTGGAGTGGGTAGCCATTCCCTTCTCCAGGGGATCTTCCAAACCCAGGGATCAGACCCAGGTCTCCCACATTGCAGGTGGATTCTTTACCAGCTGAGCCACAGGGGAAGCCCAAGAATACTGGAGTGGATAGCCTATGCTTTCACCAGTGGATCTTCCTGAGCCAGGAATCGAACCAGGGTCTCCTGCATTGCACGTGGATTCTTTTCCAGTAGAGCTATCAGGGAAGCCATAACAATATATAAATGTGGTATTTTGGTAACAGAGTAGCTGAATGATCTTTGACCATTTAAAAGAAAAAGAATTGTATTTTGAATATTGTCAGTTAGCTTGATTTTATAATTTCTAATAAAAATATTATTTTTTCAGTTCAATATGAATAGCCTCCCTCTCTCAGGCCCCTCTCTCTCTTCAACAAACTCTTTCCCTTCAAGTGGTGTAAGTTGCTTTAAAGTGCGAACCAAGGGGCTAGAAGGCAAAAAGTCAAAAAAATCGAAGCTTCTCCTGCTGTTTCTTCTGTGCAGCCTGGACTCCTGCTAAGACCCCTTCTCTGCAGCACTTTAGGTAAGAGTGTTGAGCCCCTAAATTCACTAGCAAGGCACACAGCAGCTTCCCCTGTCTGTCTGTGTCCTTTTAGGGGCTCAGGTTTCGTTCTATGCCAGAAGTCATACATCACACTCAATCGTGTGTCTCCAGAGCCAACTGAGGAAAGTGCAGAAAAACTACTGTTAACAAGGGAGTCATTACATTCGACCTAAATTAATTATTGGCCACTCAAGACTGCTAAGCAAGGGCCACACAGGTGGCCTCTAACTCAGTTCCCACCTTTGAGGAAAGAAATATTCCAATTTGGTGCACATGACCGCATAAGATAACAAGAGGCAGGTTATTTCTGGTCTACTGATCTTGAATTTACCATATTTGCTAGTATGACAGGGGGCTTATTTGCGTTAACACTGTAGATACATTGTATTTTGGGGGGGAAACATGAATGATAGTCACTTGGGACAGAGGTCATTTCACGGCAGTCAGCATTGGGACCAGTGAAGCCAAGATAGGGACCTTTAAAATGCAATCCAGCCAAAAGAACAGGTCGTGGATCAGTGAGCAGTTGATGGAAGGTGTTCGTGAGGAATTTAGATTAGCACAAAATTCAAACAAACCACAAGAAACAGGCAAGAGAGAGACCAGGGCAACCTGGAGAGCAGGAAGCCATGGTCTCAGCAGGGTGGAGAGGAAGACACTGATGTCCCTGGATTCTATGTTCTGTCCTGGCAAAGGTATTGATTTCTCATTTGCTCTGTTTCCTCAGAGCCAACATGATTGGCACACATTATATGAAAATGCAGTTGTTTGTACTGACCAGTCAATTTGTTTTGTTATTCATTTCTGAAATGTCATGCTCTCGCTAGACTTCTACACAGAATCCACTCAGCTCAATAAAGGCTTTAGAGAATCTACTATGTGCCAAGCACTAGAAAATATACAAGCCATGACTTCTGTTCTCAAGAAATTTACAGAGTAGTGACTGAGGCAGAATGTAAATAGGCAATCTCTAGCCACTCTGGCAGCTATAATACCAGAAGAATTGAGATGGTAAATGGGTGGAACAAAGGAATTACAAATTGACTCTGTCAGAGAAAGTCTTCCTGGAGTAATTTTGAAGTATAGATAGGACTATGTCAGATGAACACATTGCAGAAAGTGCAGTAGGAAAAAGAAAGAGCGTGAACAAAGGCAGAGAGGACTGAGCAATCATAGCAAGCTCAGGGAACAGGTAGTTAGTTCATTAGTGCTGGAGAAAACTAAGAGCCAGCCATTGGTCAGGTCAGAAAGGGCCTTGAATGCCAATGTAAGGTCTTCAAGCTTGGGTAAGGGTATTGGGGGACCCCAAGCAGAGCTGAAAGCAGAGAAGCATCTTTTCCCTCTCCTGTATGAGGTCATTACCTTTCTCTTATTTAAACAATATCAGTGACACCCACTGGAGTAATTTTCTCGCAGGGAAAACTGATTGTCCTCAAGACTTCAGACCTCGTATTGGTGCTTTCACATCTAGTCTCTAACAGGTTGATTGGTTGGTTAATGAAAACCCAGAATCAATGGTGGTCTATGTTAAATAAATAGTGAGATGACATAACTTCCTTGATAAAATATAGAGGAAGAAAGTCACAGGCATATTGAGGCAAGAATGCTGGAGAGTCTCTAAGCTCAACCTTGTCACTCATCCCTTAACTCTGTTCTCCGATGAGCCCACCATACATTCCTTCCACCAAGATTTTGAAAAATATATTAGCGAAAGGTAAACTGGCATCATTGATATTCTGCGCAGTGACCCTATCCTGCAGGTCATAGATAACAGCAGCAATTAACCACCAGAAATTAGGTATGTATGCATGGTTACTCTAAAGAGTGGTAGTGCTGAAATAGCAATGAGAATAGTTAGATTCAAACAGAGCTGTGGTGGTGGCTAACTGATCATGGTGTCTCTGTGATTGAGATAGGTAGACAGTCTATGTGTGCGTATTTGCTTAGTCACTCAGTTGTGTCCGACTCTTTTTGATCCCAAGAATTGTAGCCCTCCAGACTCCTCTGTTCATGGGATTCTCCAGGTAAGAATACTGGAGTGGGTAGCCATTCCTTTCTCCAGGGGATCTTCCTGACCCAGGGACTGAACCCAAGTCTCCTGCATTGCAGGCAGTTTCTTTACCATCTGAGCCAGTGGGAAGCCACAGAGCTTTGGTCGTAATTAATTGATCATGATATCTCTTTGATGGAGATAGGTCGACTGCCTATGCAAGTATTACTTAGCAAGTGGTAAAAATTCTAAGTCTGATGAATAGAAATCTACTGTGTGTCACCACAATAGAAAACCACAGCTGCATCCAACTCTCAAACCTGAGCCAGTTCATAGATTCAGAAACTCTTGATGAAAGGAGTGGCCGAGTCTGCTTGAAGACAGACTCAGCTACATTCCCAGAAGCTGGTGTGAATCTTCCTCATCTTCTTTCCAAAGTGAGCTGATTCAGTTTACCAGGGTGACTTATCACTGGAATAGTGGAGATTTTCAGACCTTTAGCAAATATACTGGATACTAGCTTTGACCTGCTGATCATTCTTAGGGGTCCCAAATCACACTTCATAAAAGTGAAGAAACAAATGGATTTTTGATCTGGGTCCCAAGGTTATCTCCTTAGTGCCTGAGTGTATAACTGGAGTAGACATAACCAGATACCAGCAGAATGCCCACAATTGTTCCTTAATCTGCAGAGAAATATTTATTCTGGGAGGAAAAGCCAAGTAGAAGCCCCTAAAACTGCTTCTCCCTATCAAAAGAATACAAAGTAATGAACTGAATCAATTCCACCTTTCTGGAGAAATTTGAGAAATAAATGTATCAGTAAAGATTTCAAAGCTACAGAGTGCAAAGAAGTTCAAAGTAGATCTGGCTGTGTTCTTCCTTTACTTGGAGCAATTCTGGTCCCTTCTAGTCAACAAAGGCTGAACTGCTCCTGGTCATTCTTTTTCTAAAATTTTTATTTATTTATTTTTAATTGGAGGATAATTGCTTTACATATTGTGTTGATTTCTGCCATATTTCAACATGAATCAGCCATGGGTATACATATGCCCTCTCCCTCTTGAACCTCCCACTTCCCAGCCCATTACACCCTTCTAGGTTATCACAGAGCACCTGATTTGAGCTCTCTGCCTCAATGTCACTAAAAAAGACAATTATAGGCCAATATCACTGATGAACATAGGTGCAAAAATCCTCAACAAAATTCTAGCAACTTGAATCCAACAATACATTAAAAGGATTATACATCATGATCAAGTGGGCTTTACCCCAAGGATGCAAGAATTCTTCAATATATGCAAATGACTCAATATGGTACACCATATTAACAAATTGAAAGACAAAAGTCATTTCATCATCTCAATAGATGCAAAGAAATCTTTTGACAAAATTCAACACCCATTTATGATAAAAATTCTCCAGAAACTAGGCATAGAAGGAACATACCTCAACAAAAAGGCCATATACCACAAAACCACAGCAAACATTATTCTCAATGGTGAAAAACTGAAAGCATTTCCTCTAAGATTGGGAACAAGACAAGGGTGCCCACTCTCACGAATATTATTCAACATAGCTTTAGAAGCCCTAGCTACAGCAATCAGAGAATAAAAAGAAATAAAAGCAATCCAGATTGGAAAAGAAGAATTAAAACTCTCACTGTTTCCAGACAATATGATACTATACATAGAAAACCCTAAAGATGCCAGCAGAAAATTACCAGAGCTAATCAGTGAATACAGCAAAGTTACAGGATATAAAATTAATACACTGGTCATTATTTCTTATTTCCAGCCTTGGAAATAATAGATATATGGTATATCTGTGTCATACCTGGGCATTGTTCCATTTCTGGTGTACAGTGATGCTGGTCTTATTTTTGAGCTTTTTATATATTTAAAATTTTCTTTTTCGAAGTTCATTCATCGTTGTTACGTGTTTGGAGTACAAAGAGGTATATCAATGCTTGAATTTACTGTGCTTCTTAACCCAACATCATCAACCATTAGGTTTGAAACAAAATCATTAACCTGGGCAAAAATCTGCTAATTTACAAATTGAAGTGAGTAATAACCAGTGCATAGATTTTTTAAAATAATAGTTCTTTCATAGGACACTATTCTATAACACTTCTGTGCTTACCAGGATGTAGCCATAAAATGCAGCAAGATTTTCATTTTTTAAATGATACTGGAAGGGATATATTTTAAGGAATGAACCATAAATAGCTTTTACATGAGTGAAATAGCCCAAGTGAATGGATTCTTAATAATTGCAGGAGCTTTTTATTGCAAATGGATTCTGGCAATGTGGGAATTCCTATGACAAAAGTAGAAACGATTTTTCCTGTTGGGGATTTTTAAGTTTTGTTCTGTGGCTTACTTTGAATGTTCCTAGACATAATTTTGTGACTTAAACTGTTTAAGACTGAGTTCCCAAAGTTAATGCATCTAAATTATCCCAAATTTGAACCAGGACCGAAGTAATTTATTCTATGGTGCCAAGCAACATTCTACAATAACAGGTAATTTGGGACTGCAACTGGGGCTTTTCAGTTTTGAGCTCTTAGTTCTGAGGTTTTCAGAAATGCAACCTCTCAAAAATAGAGTTTACTTTTCTTGTATTCTCACTTAGTCTATCACTGGATTTGATACCCAGGAATCTTAGGTGGCTCTAGTGGTAAAGAATCCGCTTGCCAGTGCAGGAGACATAAGAGACTCAGGTTCAATTCCCTGGGTCAGGAAGATCACCTGGAGAAGAGCATGGCAACCCACTCCAGTACTTTTGCCTGGGAAATCCCAAGGACAGAGGAGCCTGGCTGGTTACATTCCATGGGGTCTCAATGAAGCAGACACAACTGAAGCAACTCAGCAGGCACTTAGCGCACAATCACACACACGCAAATGCTTATTCAACAAATAAATCAAGATACAACCATATATAAAAAGTGTTTGGATATAAGTCAGGCCAAAAAAAGTAGAATTTAGTTTGATTTATCCAGGTCATTTCATAAGTTTGGTTCAGAAATAATCAAAATGCCTGATCCACAACATATGCTGAATAATCTGACATGTAGTAAGTGTTTAATACATGCTTATTATTAAAAATATGAAAAAAAATCAAGCAAATCTTTTGGGGGTTTAAAATAACCAATCAAAAAGTACATTATTCAAAATATAGATACTATTATTGAAAGAAATAATAATGAATAAATTTGTACATATAATGAAAGTTTCCCTTTTACTCATTCTCTAAAGTTTCTCTTTTCAAAGGAATAAGTTTCTATTGGATTGAAATGACTGGATCAATCCTAAATGATGTATTAGAAAAATAATTTCAAAGAACATACTGTCATTTGGGAAAAAATTTTTGCTATCTTTAGTCTGTAATTAAATCTGAATTTACTAGACATAAAGTTAAGAGATAATATAGCAATTATATCTTTAATTTAGGGCATACAGACAACTGTAAGAAGATATTTCAGGGGACCAAAACCCAAATTACCCAATGCAGAATACTTGCATTAACCAGTAACTGATAAGTCTGCCCTGCTCTTGTGACTGTGTTAAATAAGACCAACACACATAAAGGTAAGGGGGTAAAATTCACTCCTAGCTCTTTGTTCATTTATTTACATTTTGGAAATGCCTCCTTCCACTCAAGTCACAAACAGTATGAAAATGATACAATTATATCATGGGTTTGTTCTAGAGGAGAATTATCTTGTTCTGTATGGCAGAGACAATGCTACAGGTACATCAAACCATTTCTTTCTCCTAATGGACCCAGAAGGTGGTGCATTTCCTAGCCATGTGACTAACTTTAGCCAATGGATAGGCAGTAGGTGGGTGGTGTGTGCCATTCCTGGCTCTTCTCTTAGAACCTCTTGCACAATCTCTAGGGTTCCTTCTCCAACCATCTCCATTTCAGTCACAGACACTCACTACAGCATCAGTGAGATAGGAATTTTTTGTTTGTTAGTTTGGTTAAGCCACAGAGATTTGGAGGGATAGTGTATTAGCAACTACCTGGCTCATGCTATATGAATCATAGCGCGGTAGCCCATTCTACCTTTGGGAAAGGAAGAAGGGGGTTGTGCTTTAAAGTGGAAGTGTAATTTGTGGGTACTGTGTGCTCAGTTGCCCACTCATGTCCAGCTCTTTGTGGCCTATGGACTGTAGTCCGCCAGGCTCCTCTGTCCATGGGATTTCCCAGGCAAGATTACTGGAGTGGGTTGCCATTTCCTTCTCCAGGGGATCTTCTGGATCCAGGGATCAAACTCTAGTCTCCTGCATTGACAGGCAGATTCTTTTCCCCTAGCACCACCTGGGAAGTAGGTGTGTTGAGTAGATTAAAAAATACACATTTTCTTTAAGGAAAGGCTAAATACAACATTCTGTTTTAAGTCAGTTTAAACTGTATTAACTATCAAATATAAACTTTTCTTAAGGATATATTTTGTGTATTTAAAAAAAGTTTGTGGAGCTCTTTTTAGCTTTAAAATTATTGTCTGGGTTATTAAATTTACAATTTTCAAGCTTAGTTTTCCTTAAGGTTTTAAGTTTAGCATGCAATCATATTTTGTTTATATGTCCAGTATCTGTTCAGCAGTCACTTTTAACAGACTTTGAATAATTGACAAACTTGTTAATAAAATTCCTGTAAATATATTAAATGGCATATGTACATTTAGTATATTTGATTTCTTTTGTGGTGAGGTAACTCAACTCTCTGACTTACAAGCCAAACTTTCCCAAATTTGTGACATAATTCATATATCTAATGATTTAAATTTATAAATGTGATGAGAAGTAACTTCTCTCTTTTTTTTTTCCTGGTTGCTTTTTTTAAAATATAAATTTATTTATTTATCTTATAATGCTATATATAAATTTAATATTTCAACTTAAAAAGCACAGCTCTAAAGCAGTTACTCAATTATTCATTTTAAATTGACTATTTTAAAAACAAATCTGATTAATATGTAAAATTCTCTCACATATTGAAAATATATGATTTCAAATATAACATATTCTTAAGCAGAAAAATATTAATGATATCCTTTAAACATGTTTATACTTAATTACAAACCATCCTGAACTTAAAAGATTCCAACCTACTAAGAAAAAATGATGTCTCACTAAGTAAAATTTGAAAAGTCCCTTCTCATCCAATTAGGGTTATATGATGGCCATAAATCCTACTAGTTTCTTTTTTTTTTTTTTTATTTTAAAAAATTTACTATTTTTTATTGGACTATAGTTGATTTACAATATTGTGTAAGTTTCAGGTGTACAGCAAAGTGATCAATGTGTATGTTATACAGATATTTTTTTCTCAGATTCTTTCCCCTTATAAGTTATTACAGAATACTGAGTAGAGTTTCCTGTGCTATACAGTAGATCCTTGTACATATATATATATGCACCACTTTAAAAAAATTTTTTTATTGGAGTATAGTTAATTTACAATGTTGTGTTAGTTTCAGGTATACAGCAAAATGATTCAGTTATATATATACATGTACTAGATTCTTGATTGTGACACTGAAGGGTTTACAGCAGGGCTTGCTTTATAACTTACTCCTTAAGTTGGTCTTGTGACCTCCTTTGTAGTCTTCATCCCTAGAGAACTCAGAGAAGGCTGTTTATTTGATTCTTAAATTCAAATGGACATTTAAGCTTTTAGTGTTTCATTTTCTTCCTGTCTATAGGACTATACAAATGAGATCCAGTTAAACTGTGGAAATCTCTCATGGCTTAGATGAATCACAACTTCCAAGGCCTTTCTATGACAGTAACATCAAACCAATGTTGCCCCATATACAGGCCCTTTCTGATGGGATTAGTGAATGTGATTAAGCCTTCTCACTATATACTTAGACTGAGAACTCTACCCCACTGAGGTACATGGGATTCGTGGAATCCCATGAATCATTGCATCTCCAACAAATAAAGACCTGACCATAGGGCCCACAACACTGGGCCTCCACACACACTCATCTTTGAGTGGATCCTGAAGACTGGCTCAGAGCTGCTTTGTTTGACTCTAGTCACAGAGAATAAAAATGAAATGCATACAGAGAAATGTTCTGTAGACATTACTAGTTAAGGGCAAGGCTAATACTTTCTCCATGAACTCCCAAGTCTGGGTCACTGTTCTTGCTCAGCAAAGACAAGTGTAAGATGTGCAGAGAATCAAGAACCACAAGGTAGAGAAAGGCAGGAATATAATCTCTCAGCCTCAGAGAGAAGACCTTGTTCTGCCTCTGCCAGGTCATCCAGCTCCCAGCACAAAGGCTGAAGGACTAGACCTCTCCTATCACCTTCACAACATTGCTGTGAAACTCTGCTGTGGTTGAACTTACTTCCCTGAAATGAGACCCTTAGAACTGTTCAATAATAAGTAACTTCAGCTGCAAACATCTGTGATGTCTAAGTTGATTATGGCTCAACAGATATCATTGCTGTGAATGCACAAAAGTTCAGTTTCAAAAGAAGACATTTCTAAGATGTTAGTTAAGGGTTAAAAGAAAGAAGAGACAGAAAGCTGTTTTGCTCTCCCAGAGGACTGACACCACTAGTGACTACTTCAGGGGGAAAAAAATATATATTCTTGAACTGTAATGGCTGTAGTTCTCAAACCCAAAGTTGAGAGAGATCCCACCATTATTAAAGTTAATAAATCAGAGAGAAGAGAGAGATTCTACTTGCAAATCTGGACAACTTTTGCATTTTTCCGCACACAGAACTTAAAGGGTTTCTTTTCCCTTTCCCTCCCCCTCTTCCTTTACCTCATTCACCACGGGTATCTTAAAAACAGCAAAGAGACTCATGGGACTCACAGTTCTATGAGATGTAATTATGGTACCTTATTTTTAAGAGTTTAAAAGTGCATCTTTATGGCCTTCTGCAGCCATAGTAACTTTTATATGTTTGATTGACATAAAACATGCATTGGCATAAAACATTTCCTCGAGTTGTAGAAATGTGGAGATCTTGCTCACTCGGCTCCCCCCTCCTCCAAGGGGTGTCCCCTCTGTTCTTCCTGTCCCTCCTCATTTGTTTGGTAATATTGATCAGCTGTAGTTAGCAGAAGGCAGTCGGTGACCCCAGAACAGCTCTTCTGGTTGTTGTAAAAGCTAAAATGAACTGAAATAAAGGGCATGTGATTCATGAGCTACACATGCCTGTGGAACTCAGAAGGCCCAGCATTTACAGATCATTTTAAAGGTGATCTTTCATACGTGAGGTTTACATCGTCCCAATTTAACTTTTGATTTTTTTTTAAGTGAAAAGGGTTGCCTTTCCCTCTCAGATAGAAGAGGTGTTTTTGTATAGCCGATATAAATACTTCTAAAGTTTTATAGGGTGACTAATACCCTGCAGAGATAAACTAGGCTGTCAACTTTCCTGAGATTTTTGGCTAGAACTCCAGATGTTGGCTAAAGGCATCAAGGCAAGATTCTCATCTTAGAAAAAAGGTTTTCTATCCAGAGATCATAAATATGTGTATATGGAGGAACATATGTACATCTATTCTTCCAAAATAGTGTAAAGTCTGGATTCTGAGAAAAATTCAAAGTAAGCATGTATCAACTATATTTTTTAGCAGCTGCTATTTTATTTTTAACTTTTTATTTTATATTGGAATATACCTGAATAGTTTCAGGTGGACAGCAACGGGACTCTGCCATATATATGCATATATCCATTCTCCCCTAAACTCCCTCCAATCCAGGATACCACATGATATTGAGCAGAGTTCCCTGTGCTACACAGCAGGTCCTTGTGGGTTATCCATTTTAAACATAGCAATATGTACATGTCAATTTCATACTCCCTAACTATCCCTTCCCCTCATCTTTCCCCCTTGTAACTATAAATTTATTCTCTAAGTCTGTGTATATCTACAGTACTTTAATTTTCACTTGAGTATAACTTCATTAATGTTGTCAAACAAGCATAATAGGCTTTGACTCTTTTTCCTTGAATATTACTTAGGATTCCTTAAAACAAGATTGGCTGCTTTATGAAACAGCCTCCCATCTGTCAGAGTTCTAAACTGGAAAGCAGGAAGTTCTCTGACTTCATATTTTAAATTAGTAATTGAAATTTCAATAACCTCTCTATTGGTAATAAGGGCTCTTTTTTGTTTGTTTCTGATGATTTCCCAAAAAAGCTTACCTCAAACACTCCTTCACATATTACAGAAATATCTTGTGTAAGTGTTTACTGAAAGCAACCCCAGTTGTCCCTCTTCTTTAAGTTTTTCTGACCAGATGTCTATTTTCAGTGACTGTGTGTAGCCACTAATAACTCTTCCCTCGGGTGACTGAGGAAGCATGGTGGCCTGGTTAATTTGTTTTACCTCCCCGTTTTCCCACAAGTAGACCAGGAATTGTTGCCAATTAGTCAACGAGGATTTGCTAAGTGCCCACAAAGTAAAAGTGGTATGCTACGTTGGGCATTTTGGTCAATACATCCTGAGAAAACATGTAGAGGTTTAACACAGAAAGCCCCAGCTTGCTAGTGTCAGAGTTCCCAGGACCTTCAGGTCCCCAGAACAATAGGTCCAGAAATAGCTAGAAAAATGAAGAAAATTCCTGCAAAGCAGTCCTGAATTTCCAATAACCAATAGACAGCAAAGAGGAGCCAAGATCCAAACACACTGTAACTGGTCCATTAATTATGCAGAAAAAGAGTATATGATTGGCTTGTGAGATTATAAAAGATCATTCTGCACCTTCCAGCACCATCTTTTTGCTAATAATAAGTAGGAAGCAGAAGTGAAAAATAGAAAATATAGAGAAATATAACTTACCTGGTGGTCCAGTGATTTCCAATGCAGGTGGTGTGAAGTTCAATTCCTGATCAGGGAGCTAGGATCTCACATGCCTTGTGGCCAAAAAGACAAAACATGAAACAGAAACAAGATTGTAACAAATTCAAAAATGACTTTAAAAAATGGTCCACATTAAAAAACAAAAACACCTTAAAAAAAGAAAATACAGACAGGAGAAAGAAGGAAGAATCTTATTAGATCCTCATGAGGCAAACTGATATTTTGAGATTATTCATAGCTGGATTCTTTCTCCTTGTGCTTGTCCTTGTCTCCTTCATTTATTCATGAAGTTAGCAAGCTCTGTGTGTCCTTTCATCACAAAAGAGCAGAGAGTCCAAGAGTTTCTAGATCGGTTTTTTAAAAGTTAATTCCTTTTCTTAACATTTTGCAGCGATGGTTTTCAAAAGATTTAGGAGTGAAAATCTTTGCCCAGACAACCAGCAGTGGAATATCACATGCACACACACACACACACTCACACACACACACACGTGCAACAGCCTGGGCAGGAAGGGGAGTTTTGTGGTTCCAAGGAAGGACACCACGGGCTCTTTTCCTGGGCGAAAGCCCAAAGGCAAGAGAAACAGCCCTAGGGTGCACCCAGGATGATCACAGGAATTGCATCCCTGGCTTTGTCAAAAAGGACTGAATCCCAAAAGTGGATGCTAGTGAGCTCCAGTACGCCTGCTGGCTTAGACATACAGGACATCAGTAATTCTCATAAGACCCTGGAGACTAGTAGGCCAAAATGCCCTTCATACTTTCCAGGCAACATGCAAGCCTTCCTGGTTGCGATGGGAGTAGTCCGATGACGAATGGGTTGGAATCTATTACAGGCCAGACAAGGAGGCCTGGGGTCAGAAATGAAGGTACATTATGGCAAATGAACTTAGATTTCTTAGATACTTGAATTTAGAGAATGAGACTCATACCTCCTGTACTCACAACAAACAGGTGATGAGTAATATTATGGCTATTTTAAAGATTAGGAAACTTAAGTGAGTCATTAGTGAGTTGCAGTAAGTTATGCCATTAGTGTGTGATGGAACTGGGATTTGAAGACAGGGAGGGGATGGCAGAGGCCAGCAGCCTGATGAGGAGAAAAAATGGAGCAAGAAGCATTGCTTTAGGAAAGGGTAGAAAATGGAGATAAAGAAATCCTATGTCCTAAAGGACAAAAGAACCTGAAGATTAGGAGGAAAAGTCCCAAGTAGTGATGAGTAGGCCCTAAGGGTATGTGTTGCTGCTGCTGCTAAGTCACCTCAGTCATGTCTGACTCTGTGCAACCCCATAGATGGCAGCCCACCAGGCTCCCCTGTCCCTGGGATTCTCCAGGCAAGAACACTGGAGTGGGTTGCCATTTCCTTCTCCAATGCATGAAAGTGAAAAGTGAAAGTGAAGTCGCTCAGTCGTGTCCAACCCTCAGCGACCCCATGGACTGCAGCCCACCAGGCTCCTCTGTCCATGGGATTTTCCAGGCAAGAGTACTGGAGTGGGGTGCCATTGCCTTCTCCGAAGGGCATGTGTTAGGCCTGCTAAAGACAAGAACCATATAGCAGTGGTTCTGTTATTATGCAATGACAGCATCATATTGAGAAATGCAGTTAGAATCTGGCTCTATTGACAAACTAAGGCCATAGATAGACTTCTGGGTGCAGGCTCACAGGGAGCTCCATGCAGTCCAACAGAGTCCTTAAGTAAACAGGGATTATATTTTTTAATGGTGTTTGAATCGATAGCAGGAATAAGAGGGTAAAACCTGAGAGGAGGTTGCTTCAGTTTTGACTTGCTAATTTTATAGCAAGACATTTAATACTTTGACCAGCATCTAACAGACTTTATTCAACCTTAATACCAAAAAAGAAAATGTACCACCACTGGTTCTCATGAAAAAATAAAAAAGGCAAAAAAAAAGAGGGAAGAAAGGAAAGAAAGAAAGGAGAGGGAGTGAAGGGAAAGAAAAAGTACTTGTCATCATCAAGTGCTTTTTCAAGTTCCAGAATTTCTTCAGAGATTGATGACATTTTAACTCTTTGTGCCAATACTATATCCCTGATAATCATAACAGAGATCATAAATATTAAAATATATTTAATGAACTCTGTTATGGTAGTGGAAATTCTCATGCATTACTGTGTCTGTGTATACTGATAAAAATAAACTTCTATAAGGGCTGAGCTGGTGGCTCAGTGGTAAAAATCTGCCTGCCAATGTGGGAAACACAGGTTCAATCCCTGGGTTGGGAAGATCCCTTGGAAAAGGAAATGGCAACCTGATCCAATATTCTTGCCTGGGAAATCCCATGGACAGAGGAAACTGGTGCACTACAGTCCATGAGGTCACAAAAGAGTAAGACTTGGTGACTAAACAATAAACTTCTATAAGGTAAATGGACAACATGTAGCAAGAGTTTTTAAAAAGTGCTCACATTCTCTTACTCAGAATTTTATTTCTTGGACTTTATCTTGTATCTGTAAAAAAGCTACTTTCATGAAGAGATTAACCATTGCACCATTTGTAAATCGAAAATTGGTATTTAAGTATTATATAGTCAACCATAGGACAATTAAATAATTTATTGTAATATTTTATTTTTAAGTAAAATTACAGATACAAAGCCCATATAAAACATGGAAAATTGTTCTTCTCATAAAGCTTAATGAAAATCAGTATACAAATTTTAAACATTGATTATAATTATGTTAAAAATACATATGCACATGAGAAATGATTGGAAGAACATAAACTAGTAGTGTAAAATGCTAACAATGATCTTATGAATGAGGCTATTACACAAGATTGAGTTATTTTTTCTTTATTAATTCTGTTTCCAAAACTTACTTATTAGGTTTTAAAGCATTGTGTTTCTTGTAAGATATTTATATTTTGACAGGGAATAAAGCTTAAGTCAAACTGGAATTTTAATGAGAACTAAATTTAATGTTGAAATAGATTCAGGTAAATGTTTATTACATTTTGCAATGATTTTTCTTTATAAACGTGTTATATTTACAGAATTTAAAAGATTAATTTTGGGCTATTTGGGAAAATAAGACTATCTAGAATGATAAAAATCAAATTTGGGGGCTTTTCTGGCAGTACAATGGGAACACAGGTTCCCTGTGTGCAGGGAACACAGGTTCAATCCCAGGTCCAGCAAGATGCTGAGGAGCAGCTGGGCCTATTTGCCACAATTACTGAGCCCATCTTCTAGAGCCTGAGAGCCACAACAACCACTGAGCTTGCATGCTGCAGCTGCTGAAGCCCATGCTCTGCAACAAGAGAAGCTACCGAAGGGGAGGCTCATGCACAACAACAAAGAGTAGCCCCCACTAGCCACCAGTAGAGAAAGCACAGGCACAGCAATGAAGACCTAGCACTGCAAAAAATGAATAGCTTTTATAAAAATCAAATTTTTACTGAAAGGCAAAATCAATCACATTTCTCTACTAACAAATATTGCTATGAGCTTTAATTTCTGTATACACACGAATATGTTGCAAGTGTGTGCAAATCTGAGATAAACACATCTAAGTATACATTTATTTCTGTTTTAGTATTTCCAGTATTTGCCTCACACAAAAATATATAAAAAGGAATATGGAAGCCAGATTCACACATTCAAATATTACCTGAAATCTGGATAGATCCACAAAATAAAAACTTAGTAAGACTTTTTCAGCCAGATTTCTTTCAAATTATCAAGTACACACAATATCTGAGTTTTAAAGATGTTGAAATCAATCATTTGTAAAAGTTGACACAGAGTTGTTCCTGCAGTCTCATTCCCATTAATGACGATATTCAGTTCATTTACTTCCTGGAGAATTTTTACACGTCAGCAGTGAATGAAAGAAATGAATAATTAATAGTATAATCTCAGCAGTCAGCATGTTTGATGGTGGAAAAATCTGGGGTCCTGAAATTACATGCTGAAGGTAACCATTGATTTAAATTTTGCATAATACTGCTGATAGCTATTTGCATGTACACAGATACACTTCAAAAATTCAGATATCTCAACACAATGTTTGAGTTTAGAGCTTTGGGGAAACTTTCCTGATCCAACATTACCAAGACTGTAAACCCATCTGCATAACATTTGGAAAGAACAATTTGTTTTGTAGGTTAGTGAAAGAGGAGAGTGAAAAAGTTGGCTAAAACTCAGCATTCAGAAAACTAAGATCATGGCATCCAGTCCCATCACTTCATGGCAAATAGATGGGGAAACAATGGAAACAGTTTACAGACTTTATTTTGGGGGGTTCCAAAATCACTGCAGATGGTGACTGTAGCCATGAAATTAAAAGACGCTGGCTCCTTGGAAGAAAGGCTATGACCAACCTAGACAGCATATTAGAAAGCAGAGATATTACTTTGCCAACAAAGGTCCCTCTAGTCAAACCTATGGTTTTTCCAGTAGTCATGTATGGATGTGAGAGTTGGATTATAAAAAAAGCTGAGTGCTGAAGAATTTATGCTTTTGAACCGTTGTATTGGAGAAGACTCTTGAGAGTCCCTTGAACTGCAAGGAGATCAAACCAATTAATCCTAAAGGAAATCAGTCCTGAATATTCATTGAGGAAGGACTGATGCTGAAGCTGAAACTCCAATACTTCGGCGACCTGATGGAAGAACTGACTCATTGGAAAAGACCCTGATGCTGGGAGAGATTGAAGGCGGGAGGAGAAGGGGGCAACAGAGGATGAGATGGTTGGATGGCATCACCGGCCCAATGGACATGAGTTTGAGCAAGCTCTGGGAGTTGGTGATGGACAGGGAAGCCTGGAGTGCTTCAGTCCATGGGGTTGCAAAGAGTCGGACACGACTGAGCGACTGACTGAACAGTCTGACTGACAGTTTAGACTGAACTGAACTAATACACATGACCTTGTAATTATCTTTCTGCATGTCCACCTTTTGTCTCAGTTTGGTAGTATAATTAATACAGATGGGAATTTCCCCTGGAGGAGGAAATGGCATCCCACTCCAGTATTCTTACTGGGAGAATCCCACTGACCCAGGAGCCTGTGTTGTCACAAAGAGCTGGACACAGCTGAGCATCTGAGCACACAGCATTAATAAACAGCCCAATTCTTCACTTAGAAGATCTGAAAAGGGGAGGAACCTGATAGACACTAGAGAACTGAGAACAGAGAACTTTGATGAGACCACTGAGAACACCTTTGTGTGGCTAATTATGTAAAGAAAACTGATAACTTTCTTTAGCTATTCGTTGATTTTTCCAGTCTTATACCTCAGACTGGTCAGGATTATGTCCTCAGCAGAGTTTCCAATAAATAAAAAGTTCAAGAACACCGACAAGAAAGAAAGTTGAAATTACTGGCTAAAATAAGGTCTGGATTTCATAACAATTAACCTCTTCAGGGTATTATCAAGTCTGTATTCCATTATTATTGATAATTATGAGCTCACTACATAGTTTATGAGTTTGCCAAATGATTTTACAGGTCATGTTTTCATGTGTGTATGTGTGCGCCAAATTTCATGCCCTTGTAGGTAAGGACTGGTTGTCTCCCTTACTGTACTTGGTACTTTGGGAAGTTATGCAAAGGAAGGCTACTTTGGGGATGGTGATCAAGATGATACAGGTGGTGGTCTTTTGTGGTAATACTCCTCAAAAGTCCATAAAAACAATCACAGTGGTGGAGATGCACCATTAAATGGCTGCAACGTGTCTCCTTGTGAAGTTGGGTAGGTAGTCAGTTGTCTAGAGTGTATACTTGGGAGCAAAATAAGGAGTTGTAGGACATGTATATCAAAATCATTATTGGCATAAACAATTTATTCTCCATGGTTATTGTGCTGACATACTTATTGCTCAATCTCCTTATCATATGTTCTCAGAGTTTAACATTTTTGCCAGTCTGATAAGTAAGAAGTGGCATTTTATTTCACATTTTTCCATTTCCTTCTGATGTTGGCCATCTATGTTTATATTACTGGCTTATAATATTTGCATTACTCCTTTAGTGAATTGTCCTTGTATATATTTAAATACATCTTTTTCCAATTCCATTGGCTGTTTGACTACATTTAAAAAATTGATTTTAGGAAAAATCTTTATACGGTCTTGACATTAATGATTTACTTTTATGTTGTGCAAATATGTTTTCCCAATAAACTGCTTATTTTCTCATTTATTGCATTTTGTAATATACAATTTTCATCTTGGGGGGTCATTTATTTTATTTTTAGAAACATTTTCAGTTATATATATATATGTATATATATTATTTTTAATTATTCTTTTCCGTTATGGTTTATCAGAGGATATTGAATATAGTTCCCTATGCTATATCAGTCAGTCAGCTCAGTCGCTCAGTCGTGTCTGACTCTGTGACCCCATGAATCGCAGCACGCCAGGCCTCCCTGTCCATCACCAACTCCCAGAGTTCACTCAGACTCACGTCCATCGAGTCCGTGATGCCATCCAGCCGTCTCATCCTCTGTCGTCCCCTTCTCCTCCTGCCCCCAATCCCTCCCAGCATCAGGGTCTTTTCCAGCGAGTCAGCTCCTGTGCTACATAGTAGAACCGTACTGTCTATCTATTCTGTATATGAAAGCTCACATCTGCTAACCTACTTCTCCCACTCCACTCTCTCCCCAAGCTCCTCCCCTTATGCTGGCCATTTTAATCCATCTCTTCTTGCTTCTACTTCCTGTGCCCCATTTAAGGGATTTAATTCTTTCCAATGCCATAAAGATGTTCCTATTTTTTCTCTGAAGATGTTCAAGTTTTGCTTTTCAAATTAAGGTATTGTTGTTGTTGTTCAGTCAGCCAGTCATGTCCGACTCTTTGTGACCCCATGAACTGTAGCACACCAGGCCTCTCTGTCCCTCACCATCTCCTGACATTTGCCCAAGTTCATGTCTATTGCATCAGTGAAGGTATAATATCTATCCATATCAATTTGTATGTATGCTGTAGATTGAAGATAGCATACCCCCAAATTTATATTTTCATTTAAATTTTTGTGTAATTTACATTTTCCTATATCAATTTACATTTTCCTGTATCAATGGCTTATTGTGCCAATACAACTTATTAAATAGTCCCTCATTTCCTGTATCAGAGAAGGTAATGGCAGCCCACTCCAGTACTCTTGCCTGGCAAATCCCATGGACGGAGGAGCCTGGTAGGCTGCAGTCCAGGGGGTCGCTAAGAGTCAGGCACCACTGAGCGACTTCACTTTCACTTTTCACTTTCATGCATTGGAGAAGGAAATGGCAACCCATTCCAGTATTCTTTCCTAGAGAATCCCAGGGACGGGAGCCTGGTGGGCTGCCGTCTATGGGGTCACACAGAGTCGGACACGACTGAAGAGACTTAGCAGCAGCATTTCCTGTATAAAGCCAGATCTGTCACAAAATGCTCTCCCATAAATGCATGAATCTATTTCCTAGTTCCTTCTCAGTCTCATTGGCTTATTTGTCTCTCTGTGCATCAATACCACACTGTTTCAATTATTATTTTGTTGTGTAATTCTTGACTTCTTTTTCTTTTGTTTTTCTAAATTTTTATTGGTTATTATGTGCCCTTTATTCTTCCACATAAATTTTAAAGTAAGCTTTTCAAGTTTCACAAAAATCCCTTTTGAAATTTTGATAGGAATTATATTCATTTATAGATAAAATGTGTAAAGGTTGATGTATTTGTAATACAATCTTCCTGGTATGCTGCTCTATTTGTTTAAGTCTTTTATGTCTTCCAATAACGCTTTACTATTTTCTCAATAAAGGATTTGCACATTCTTTGTTGGATATGTTATGAGATACTTTATAGTTTCTGTTGCTTAGAATATTTAATTGCTATGATGTCATCAACATTGGTGAGCAGTGAGAGTCTCTATAGAATGTCAAGATGATCAAGTTCCCTGTGAATTAAATTGTGACTTATAGCAGTTACCAGAGTTTGGGGGCAAGCCAGTAAATCTATGCTACACTCCATGTCTTTTCCACATAGCCCTCTGATTGAAGGCATTCTGGTTGCCCTTCCAGCTCATTGTGCTACAATTTATTTAAGTTGCTGGTCATTTTGGGCAGTTTCCCATTCTCTCATTTCAAAGTTTGTTGTTTTATAATCTGTGGGTGAAAATATCAATATCTAAAGTCTTTGCTGTTCTGTTTCTATTATCTTTTTGCCTATTTTTTGTCCATAATGCTCATATAATTGCTTAGACTTTTTTTTTTTTTACCATAAGCTACTCATTTTCTTTGGAAACTTTTGTGTGGCAATCTTAGAAACCTAGGATTAAGGTTCAGTCTTCCAAAGCAAGGTTAAGTCTTGCTTCTACAATGCTCCTGACACCACTACTTGAAGGTGTGGAACCACTTTAAATTTATAGCTTGAAATGTTTTGGATTACCCAGGTGATGTGAATATGGGCTGAAAATCTATGCGAGAAGAAATTATTAATACAAGTCACTGATGAATCTTATTTCCACATTTTGATTTGTATGGCAATAAGGCAAGTTTTCCTAAATGTGGCAATGTGGAGAGATTTATTTCCTGCTCACTGTTTCACCATGAATGTTGACTTTTAAAGTCCAAGCTTAAGGGGAGAGAACCTATTATCCTATTAGTCTCCCATCTTGAGAAGCCTTGGCCTATGTCTCCTGAACTTCATCAATTAATGAACTTTAAGAATTAACAAAAATAAAAATGCAAGTCATTTATATTTGAGAGAGAACCTCAAAACAAAAGTTGCTTTAATGTTCCTGGGGCTTATCTCTGAGGCTACGTTTTGGACTCACATGTCTTTTTTTCCCTACCTTTCCTACTCTCCCCTGTCACACAGGGTAGTATCTTCCCTAGTCACACCAATTACACAGGTTAATACTTTCCCCACCCACCTCCATCACATCCAGGCCCATAAGTATTGATTGGATTTTCATCTTTTTGGATATTACTAAGAAAGCAAAATTTAAATATGTAATATATATTTTTTGGTTTTCTCCCAATGGGAGAAGGCGATGGCACCCCACTCCAGTACTCTTGCCTGGAAAATCCCATGGGCGGAGGAACCTGGTGGGCTGCAGTCCATGCGGTCGCGAAGAGTCTGACACAGCTGAGCAACTTTACTTTCATTTTTCACATTCATGCACTGGAGAAGGAAATGGCAACCCACTCCAGTGTTCTTGCCTGGAGAATCCCAGGGACGGCAGAGCCTGGTGGGCTGCCATCTCTGGGGTCGCACAGAGTCGGACACGACTGAAGCAACTTAGCAGCAGCAGTGGGAGAAACAATATGAATATCTAATAAGGCATAGTGCAAAACACAAAAGTGTACACTTATATTTTTAACTTGCTTATTTCACTCAACAAAATCTAACATTACACAATATTCCTGAGAATATTTACAAACATTCTAAGGGAATTCTTCTATTTCTTTTCCTAAATTTCTTCTTCTTATTGCTTTTAGTAATACCTGTTTACTCTATGTTACTTTTCTATTGCTGCTGTAACAGATGACCACCAACTCTGTAGCTTCAAATGATACAAACGCATAATCCTACAGTTCTGTAAATCAGAAACACAATGCAGTTCTCACTGGGCAAAAATAAAAATGTAAACATGACTACCAGAGAGAACTTGTTTTCTAAGCTTTTCCAGCTTCTAGAGACCACCCTTATTCCTTGGTTCATGTCTCCCTTTATCTTCAAAGACATCCATGACAGGTCACATCCTTCTCACATCTCCTTCTCTCTAACTTTTCTGGCACTGTTGCATCTTTTTCTCTCATGGCATCCAAGGAAGAATCTTGGATTTTAATGATTCGTATGTTCAAATCAGATGGCTCCTAGAAAAGGAATATCCTGAACAATCCACAAGAATCTCCCTGCCTCAAGGACCTTAACCTTGTTCATATCTGCAAAGTCCCTTTTACCATGCAAAGTAACATATCCAGAGGTTCCCTTGTCATTTTTAGGTGGGGAGAGGAGGGTGCCATTTTTTTGCCTACTGAATCTCCAGTCAAAATTTATTGTTATTAATGTCATTTCTTACTTATATTTACCAATATAATTACCAATATATTTTCCAGGTTCTTTGCTCACTGCTGCCTCTCCCTTTCTACATTTTTTTTTTGGATTAAAATTATTTTCTTGAAACAGAATATATTTTATTGATTTTCTTAACAAAGATCTATAAATTATCTTTTTAATGTGTCTATATCTATTTTTGCCATATAAATGATGATTTACCTGGGTATGGAATTCTAAATTCTCTGATTTTTCCTCCACCTATCTCTTGTTGCTTATGAGAAGTCAGCTGTCAGTCTGATTGTATTCCCTTGCATGCAACTAATTTTTACCTCTGGTAGCCTTTAAGATTTTTTTCTGTGTTTCTCTTTGGTAACTTTTAAGATGTTTCTTTTTGTGTTGATTCCTCAAATTTATTCTCATAAGTTTAGTCTTGAATTTATTTGTATATCTCCCACTCAAGACTCGGTATATTCCATCAAGTTAAAGACTTATATCTTTCCTCAATTTTGTAAATGTCCACATTGTTGATGCTAAGAGCCCACCCATTAGAAAAGACCTTGATGCTGGGAATGATTGAAGGTAGGAGGAGAAGGGGTCAAGGAAAGGAGGAGATGGGTGGAAGGCATCACTGACTGGATGAACATGAGTTTGAGCAGGCTCCAGGAGCTGGTGAAGGACAGGGAAGCCTGGCGTGCTGCAGTCACTGGGATCACAATGAGCTGGACATGACCGAGCAGACTGAGCAATGAATAACAACTCTGTTTTTTACCTCAAATGTCTCGCCCTATTTTTATGATTTTCTTCTTTCAGAAGCCTTAATAGATGTATTACCTATTCTATCCTAAGTTTTTTTTTTAATCTTTTCTTTCATTTTTTAAAATCATTTTTCCTCTTTGCCTACTTTCTGAGTAATTTTCTCTTGTCTGTTTTTCAGCTCATTAATTCTCTCTTTAGTTGCACATAATCTCTATTACCTCTAATAATTTAATTCATATTATCTCTAATTCCAGTAAGTTTTTAATTTTAAATACTAAGGCCTGTTGTTCAGTTGCTCAGTCATGTCCAGCTCTTTGCGACACCACCAGGCTTCCCTATCCTTTACCATCCCCCGGAGTTGCTCAAGCTCATGTCCATTGAGTCGGTGATGCCATCCAACCAGTATTTCTAAAGCTTATATTTTAGAAATACTTTTATTCATAGCATTTGTTCTTACCTTAGGGTTTCTATGTTTTCTTTTATATTTATATATATATATATATTCAGAAGTTCTACTTACTCTTTAACCTTCATTAATCTTCTCTGTGTAAAGGACTCACTATCTTAATTGTCATTTTTATTCAAACCATACTTATCCAAGCAATGGAGCTCACTGAAAATTTATGGCCAACGCTCTCAAATCTCTAGTTTGCCTATGCATACCTCCTTCTAACTAGCTCAGGTGTACACTTATGGAGAGTCCATTGTGTTCATCCCTAAAACTGATTATTCATCAAGCACCCAGCATATGATATACTCTTTCACAATATTTTCCTCTAGGCAATGCAGTTTGCAAACTATTTCTCACATATTTCTGAAGGAATTTACATAGCTTTCACCATGTGATTTTTATGATAAGTTCATAACTAGGCACTTTTATGTGTGGATGAAAATGCTACAGATAGTTTAGAATGAAATGTAGGAACTGCCCCAGTGCCAGTTAGAGGCCTGTTTGCCTTCAGGTCTATTTGTTGTGCTTCCCTGCTCTGGTCTGTGTTTCAGGATCAGAAGGTGGTGTAGCAGAGGTCAGGCCTTGCGTGCTGTCATCCTAACCTACATATAAACTGGCTTTCAAAGGCGTTTGGCCAGTGGGAAGCATAGCCAGAGGCTGAAGAGAAAGAGTGAAGTTAGGGGATTTCTGTTTTCTTTCTTTCCTCTGGTGATGACTTTGCAGTGGCTGTAACTCTGGCTCCCAACTTCTGCCATGGGCAGCACTAGCATCCTTTCCCTCCTTTGTGTCTTCAGCTGATGAGTGTAAATGGCTTCCCGTCATTGCTAAATTTTATCTCAGCAGCCTCTGTTTAAATTCTTAGAGGCTCCATCATCTGTGTAATCAATCCCTACACTAAATCCCCTCTGTGGGAAATGTTCAAAATTCTTTATATTCCTGATAAGTCTGCAACTGATACAAGGATTAAGTCACAGTATCCAAATTCTAGAATTTAAACTTTTTGGAGCCTTTCCTGAAAAATTATTTAAAACCTACTGTATTTATGGGCTGTAAGGTGATATTTAGTTCAACACTTTTTTTTTTGCTCTTAAAATATACTATTTGGGGTGATTTAGTCATTAATTCATAGAATTCTACAGACTACCACTTGAATTTTAATTGAGATTGACAGAAATTATAGTTGACTCTTGAACAACACCAGGGTTCAGGTCACTGATCCTGAGCAGTTGAAAATCCACATACAGCTGATCCTGGATATCCACAGGGGATTGATTCCAGGACCCTCAGTGGAAACCAAGATCCATAGTTCCAAAGTCAGCCCACTGTATCCCCAATTCTGCATCTGCAGAGTCAACGAACTGTCAGTGTGTATTACCACTATTCACTGAAACAGTCTCTGTGTACCTGGACCCTTGTAGTTGATACCCATGTTGTTCAAAGGCCAACTGTAATTAGGTGGCATAGCCAGTCAGATAATTCTAAAATTTTTGAAATTAAGTAAAATGACACATATTTAACTACAGAGCTGACCACTGATGTTGTGATGCTGTGTGTATAGTAGATGTGAAAGTGTAATTATTGATTTCTTTTAGAATCAGTTGATATAAGTGAACTGAATAAATCACAGTGCATTTTTGTAACTGCTGCTCAGTCACTTCAGTCATATCCAACACTTTGCGAGCCCAAGGACTGCAAAGAGTCAGACGTGAACAAAGCTGCCTCTGTCCATGGGACAGCAAGAATACTGGAGTGGGTTGCCGTTCCCTCCTCCAGGGAATCTTCCTAACTCAGGGATCAAACCAGCATTTCCTGTGTCTCCTGCATTGCAGATAGATTCTTTACCACTTGGCTACCGGGAAGCCCAAGTGCATTAATACCCTTTCCTATATGCCATATGTCACATTATAATTGACATCATTTCAAACTCTATCAGATGTATATGATATAGGGAGGGTGAGGATGTAAAATTGGGTTCCATGGTTAATTTTAGTTTTTCTCTTTAAAAAAACTTACCAGAGTTTTTTTTTAAACCTTAAGAAATTGTTAACCAGAGTTGCTAAGATAGAGAAATTGATGGTTTTAAGTTATTTCTTTTTTCATGTCCTCTACAAGATCTGTGAAGGAGACACTAATGAAAACATGAAATCCTAAAGGCCTACCTCCAGAGAAATGGAAAAGAGCAGGAAGGGAATGAACTGCAGGCTTTTGACTTATGATGCGTTGACTCTAAACACTCGCCCAGACCCACTGAACTGCTCTGGGTTCTTCCCTTGACAGAAGCTTCGAGGCCAGTTGCTGATGGTTTGAGAATTTAATTTCTGTACTTAAGATTTAAACACTGGGCTTTTAAATTTTCTGGGACAAAAAAGAAAATGCCCTCATATTCTCATACCCAAGAGAAACAATAATGACATAAGAAAAATGAATATTCAATGATACCTCAGCCATTCAAAACATTTCATTCTTTAATATGAAACTATTTGATAAAAAAAAAAGCAACTCTGATGATGTGCCGGTCACAAGGAAAATTATGGTTATTCTTGGATGTCTCCCTAAATAATAGTGAAATGAGGACACCTAACCTTTGACTCACTGAAGCAGAGACTATTCCCTATGGGAAAGCACATTTTAGAGCAATGATACTAAAACTGAGCAAGCAATTACCTTTGTTTTCCTGCCATCTAGAAATAGCTAGTTGGGCAGCTGCATGAAGTGGACTCTTGAATACATGAAGAAGAGGACTAAGAGGAAAGCAATGTGATTTGGCAGCCTGGTCTCTAAACCACAAAATTATGTCAGTATTGTTCATATAACTATATAATGAACCAAATCGATGGGTGATCTGAATTAATCAGAGCACCAGTAAAGCATTTGCATGTCTGTAGACCTGAGCTCTCTGACACAGCTTCTTTCCCATGTACCAGGTGGCCAGGTGTCTATTTCACTCTGATGCATGGTAATATAACCACAGGCAGTATCTTCCTTCCCAGAAATGAGACTTAGCAATGCCTGGGTGAATAATCTCAGTAGGTCTTAAAACTCCTGTATGTGGCAACACTCAGTCAATTTAATTGAGTATCATTAAGGTTTTTTTGTTTGGTCTGGTTTTGAGACTAAACACATCATGAAGAAAAGACATGATATAATGCTTATATCCTTTGGAGAAGAAACAGCAACCCACTCCAGTATTCTTGCCTGGGAAATCCCATGGACAGAGGAGCCTGGCAGGCTACAGTCCATGGGGTCGCAAAAGAGTTGGATACAACTTAATTCCACCACTTTACTCATGACTTATGTTAAGTTCCAGTATTATGTGCTGCCTTGATATCTGGGGCAATCAGGAGGCCTCTTCTGGCCTAACTGCAAAATCCCCTCCATACTCTATTCTGTGGGTCAGGTCCCCTAGCCAGGTGGCCCTCTTTATCCAGGGAACCAGGCACAGTGCCTGCTTATTCCTGAATTGTCATTGTTGTTCAGTCACTCAGTTGTGTCTGACTATTTGTGACCCCTAAACTGCAGCATGGCAGGCTTCCTTGTCTCTCCCGGAGTTTGCTCACTCATGTCCATTGAGTCGGTGATGCCACCCAACCATCTCATCTTCTGTCTCCCCCATCTCCTCCTGCCCTCAATCTTTCCCAGCATCACAATCTTTTAGTGGACTTCAGCTCCCTGCCTGTCTAAGAAATTATTCAGCCACATCAATGATATCCTCTTGTGGAAACCAGAGTGTACTTCATCATTGGATACATCTGCAGCCCCTGATATATCACCCTGTTCCTGAGCACAACCCTCATGTGGTTCCCCATCCCTGCCATGGCATGTGGTGTCCCTTTCTCTGGGTTGTGAGTATATGTGTGAGTATATGTGACTAACAAACTACCATTGATCTCATCTGTCTAGTGTCAACCTTATAATCCTAGGGCAGTGATTCTTCACCAACAGGATAAAGAGAAGGTGATTAAAAGAGAGTCAAAGTTAATAGTTCTTCTGAGCTGATGAAAACATGTCAGTGTTGAGAGTATTTTCTTGACATGAGGCTAAGTTTTTATCGGATCAGATAAAGAACTTGCTTTCACGATTTTCTGAGGATCTGTCTTCATAGTTTATGATAATTACTAACATTACTGCTGCTACTATCACTACTATTACTACTAATAGTTTTTATTTATTATATGTCAGACATGCATAATTCTATTTAATCCTTACTCTCATTTTACAGCTAAGGAAACTGAGCTAGAAAGAGTTAAAATAATTTGCACATGGTCATAGGGGTAGTAACTGGCAGTTTCAGGTGTAAACCTAACTGGTTGTTTGGTTTGCTTGTCTTCTATCTTCAGAGCTTCTGTGCCTAACCACAAGATTCTACCACCATCGTCATTTGCTATAATCATTATAATTCTTAGAGCCTCCAAATCATAATTAGAACTCTCAAAAATTTGCTTGAAAACCACTGGTAAATGGCAAACCACTTTAATTCAATTGAACTATGAAAACGTAGGACTTCCCAGGTGGCGCTAGTGGTAAAGAACCTGCCTGCAAACGCAGGAGACTTAAGAGACATGGGTTTAATCCCTGGGTCAGGAAGATCCCTTAAAAGAGGGCACAGCAACCCACTCCAGTATTCCTGCCTGGAGAATCCCATAGACAGTGGAGCCTGGTGGGCTACCGTCCATAAGGTCTCAAAGAGTTGGACACCACTGAAGCGACTTAAGCAAGGAGGCACAATGAATGAAAATTTAAATTGTGACAAAATAATGGATACAATGTATGGTTGCTAAGTTTAATTAATGATTTCTTATTAAGTGCACTTATGTCTAGAGTTAGAAAGACATTCTACCAAGTCAAATAAAACTCCCAAGCGGAATCAATAAATAGATGTAAAGTGAAAGACTCTATGAAAGAATGAAACTAGCATTCTTGTTAAATAATGTACAAATTACTAGCTAAATGGCCAAAAGTGCTCTAAAATTTGTAGAGAAAATACTGGCAAATAAGAATATAAAAATACAGAAAAAAAGATAAAAGGAAAACAATTAGTGTCATGTTTAGTTACTAACATATTTCTGAGATGATTCTAATTTTAAAACATTTTCTCTAGAGACTCTTGAATTCCCCATCCCAGGGTTTTATTTGGTATTTGAACTTTGTAAGAAAGAGAATTTTTTTTCAGAGTCAGCAATTTAGAAAACAAAATAAATGTTATTGCTTAGAAGACCTCGCTTGCTTCACATGAAACAAGGCAAACGAGAGTGAAAACTTCTGTTTCTTCACTTTGATTGATAGAAGATGCACCATGGAAAAGCTTGTCAGTTATATTTTTGGTCCTACACACACTTCACGACTGTGGCCACTTTTCCAACATTTTCTGAATTGGACCTGCTTGGTCCTCTTTGATATAGTCTATAGTATCTTATTTACTTCTTTAAGAGAAAAATATTGCTACATTTTGCCATATATTCATGAATAACTAAAATAATGTGGATGTGTGTTTGCCTACTTGCCATTGGGTAACTGGCTCCATAACCTTCTTGACTAGGTGGCTTCCATATTACTAACACTGTTGCTCTTCAAAATAGAGAGCTTCTTCATGTGTGAACAGGTCAGGCACATGAGGCAATACTTGTGTGCAGAAGTGATTTTCAAGATATGTAACAACCAGGGCAACACAGACACCACTGAACAGAAAGGACAATGGAGTAAAGGCCAGAGCCATTGGCTTTTTTTGGCTAAATTATGGGGACATTCAATGGGTCTGAAGGGCAAAGATAGAGTTACTCATGGGAGGCTTGGTGCAGTGAATATTTTCTATTGGGCAGAATTATTTCAATATTTTAGCAGGAAATGTTATACTTGTGTATTCTTAGTGAATATCATTCTTAAATGTGTGTACATGTATAAAATATACATGCATGTATATTACATACATATATATTATAATGCATGTATTCACAGAAGGGTTGAAGGGGCTTTTTAAGTATCTGGATTTTTTTTATGACATTTATAATGCAAAAGCCTCCTATATCTTAATTAGTTGTACACCAGAACTCTTTAGTGAGTCACACTGATAGATGAGTACTGATGAGGAAATTTATCCAAGATGGTTTTAAAAGTTAATAGAAAGAAATTTTAAAATGTTTTGATGTGGCTGCTTTGGGGGGAGATCTTTTTGGAATAAGAAAAGTGAATTAGAAAAAAAAAAACTACTGATGTTCTTTTCATCTTCATCATAATTAATTCTACCTGTGCATCATTTTGGGTACAGTTTCCTATACATATTTGTAATGTGGGTTTCATTTCCATAAAATGGGAACATAATAAATATAAGGTTTACTAACGATTGTTTTATGTGGTTGCCAATCTGCCAAGTCGCATTCTTAATTATTGCCAGGAAACTAGGCATTTTTCAAACATATGTTTTCGATTTAAGACTAATATGTCATGTCAGCCCTCTCTACTGGACTGATGGGAGCCCAGTGGGACTTCAGAGTGTCTGCTTTGGTGGGTGACTTTTGGGGGTTAGATAAAAGCCCTAATAGGAGGAGATAAAGCAAAGCATCAAAAGTTTCTGAAAGCAGATTCTACAAAGAAATACATCAAAGAGTTATGCTTTCATTATAAGCTGATATTTTACTAGACAAGGATAGAGATCGATCTTCCTCTGGAAGCCATGGAATAAAGGAAACCAGACCCTAAGCTACATTAATGAACCTAATTGCAAGGCTCTTGTCTTCTTTGAACAGCCTAACCAGGAGTTTTGCCTCAAATTAATAATAATAAAAAAAAGTATATGTGGCTTTTTCATTAGCCTGTGCAAACCTGGTATGTTCCATCAAAGAATTCATTCCATGACTTGGAAAAAAGGAAACTGGAAATCAAAAAGATCTGGTCCAAATGAACTATATTTCTGAATGTTCCCCTCAAAAATGTTTTTCAGGTCCATGGAAATACCTTTTGGTGGTTTGAGTTTGCTCATCCAGCACATACTTTGGTTATGACCCACAGTTCCCTGATCTTGGCCAGAGAGCTCAGATACCTGTTAAGTATGCATGCAAGCAAGAAAAAATTTATCTTTGGCATGAAACTATATCTTGTTGTTCTGAATTGTGTTTTTAGGAAAAAAAATATTTTAGTGTGGAATACCTCAATTCTGCCTTTGGATTTTCAAAGTACTGTTCCTATAGGACTTTGAAAAGATAGCAATTTCTCTCCAATTCTCTCAGCCAGTTGGATAGTTTTCTATTAGACTTAATCGTAAGTCTTTTGAGTATTTTTCAAGATGAAAATTGTAATTAATTCATAGAAGTCTGAATGCAGATATTTTATTTGAATATTTTATTAAATGGGAATTATTTCAACACCATTCTAGCATGGTCTTCATGTGACAAGGTGACTTCTTTTTAAAAATTTATTTAATTTTGGCTGTGCTGAGTCTTCACTGATGCACTTGAGCTTTCTCTAGTTGCAGTGAGAAAGACAGCTTCTTCTGTTGCAGAGCAACAACTCTATAGTGCGAGGCCTTCAGTACTTGTGGCACATGGGTTTAGTTGCTTCTTTTCACGAGGGATCTTTCCAGACCGGGGATTGAATCCATGTACCCTCCATTGGCAGGCACATTCTTAACCACTGGACCATGAGGGAAGTCTGCAAGATGTCTTCTATAATGACAAGAGCAAATGCAAAAGTGAACGCTGGACATTTGCTGGGCAACAGTTCCTATTCATAACATTAGTTGTTGTCTTGAGAAACGGAGATGATACATGCAGAGTTTGCTTTTCCCCACCAGACACATCAAATGATTGACTCTGCAGCCAACACTTTAAAAATGGTGTGTAAACACATAAATACATAAAGATGACTTAGTATTTAAAATAGAAGGAAACATCAGTGGTTATAGATGACCAAGCATATTCGGAAGAGAAAAATTATAGAATAACCTTAAGGCTCAAGGCTAAGTAAAAGCCTTGGAATTCAGTAGTCATTATCTATTGTGAATATATTATAGTATATTGAATATACTGTTGTCAGTGTATTGAGCTGAAAACTAGGACTCATCAGTCTGATGAATCACACTTACATCTGATGCTTAACTTCAATAAACTACCTGAGATCATTTAAGAAACAGTATGTGAGATGGCCGATAATGATTTCTGTAAGATATTGTGCTTCACTCCTTTAGAAATAAGGAATGAGCTGAGAAATGGCAGGGGAAAATTAACATTTTATTTCAAATTTCTTAACAATTGGGACATTGGAAGAAGAAAAATAATGACTAGGAAAATATTTATTGATAAAACTAAGGAATTTAAAAAACCAGTATGATTTTTTTTCTCATCCTCTCTCCTTCCTCTTTCTCTTTCTTGTCCTTCACTTTAGAATTCTGGAGCCATCAGTAGAAAGAGTTTAGAAAATAAATCTCCTCAAGTGAAAATATTTACAAATAAAACCTAGCCTATCTGCCAACCAGCCTGAGGGCTTTGGCAAAACTCTGGGATAGGTGTGGTAATTTTCTTCCATGTCATGCAAACACAAGCAGAGGAGAGAAACTAACTTCTCCCTTACTGCGTTGTTTCAGATCTTACCTTATGACAGTATTTCCCATATACATTTTTGTTAATAGTGTCAACTATTAATGGATTCGTTTGTTTCCTTAGCAATAAGGCTTTCCTTTAGCAAGTGTGAGTACCTCTCAAATAATACGATATTTAGAATCGTCACAATCCCAAATAGATAGAACACAGGCTCTGTGGGTTTGAATCTGAGTTTGAATCTGTTAAGAGCCTCAGCAGTTTTCCTAATCTTTCTTATCCTTTGTTTCTTGATATGTGAAAAAATACATTGTGTATGGCAGTACCTCCCTAGAAGTGCCACAAGGAGCAAACGATAGTGCCTGTAGAGTGGATGTATAGTGCCCAGCACTTGGGCAGCCTACAATGAATGGCAGGGATGATTCCAGTAGCTGTGGATCCTTGCTTTGCCAGCTACTCCTCCTGCACAAGGCACTGCTCCATGGTTTTGGTGCCCAGCAATCTTGTTAGAAGATTATTCTCCATCCAAAAGAAAATTGCCAGGGTTGACACAAATCTTCTCTTACTGGATATATATCTCCCTCAGGGTTTAGGAACTTGTATCCAGCGTGGATTGTGGGTATGAGCTAAAGTATTTTATGATAAAATATTCAGAATAAAAAATTCCTTCAACCCACAGTAACCTAGAGATAGCAAACACTTTAAGGGGAACTTGGCTGAATTTCAGGGTTTTGGGTGCTGAATTTTAAATTCTCGTACAAGCAATTGAGGCCAGGGTTGATCATCTGGATTGCATCATCATTTGTTTGTATTTGTGACTTTTGTATTACTATGCACTCTTTTCATCATCATCATTGAATAGGAATTCCACTGAAATTTAAATTATAGCAGCAGCAATAAACTGTGTCCTAGCATTTACATTAAATTCAGTTTTTCAGCTATATGAAACTTATTTATTGTGTTATTCATTCAGTCATTAGGTTCTACACAGATAATTCTATTCTTTTACCTGGAATAATGTTTATCTCTGCCAGTCAAACTCTTACCAAGCCCTCAGGGCTCTTTCCTCCCAGAAGTCTATAATAACCTCTCCTACCAGGGGCAATATATCCTCTCCTATGGGAAACGTCATAGAATTCATATGTCATGTGTTACCCACTGCCTTGGATAGAAGTTTTATATACAGCGCATGTTTAACGTCTGTCCATGAAGACACGTTGCTTGAAGACAAGAACCTATTATCTTTATACTTTCCACAATACAATACCTTGTACATAGTTGCTTCTCAACAAATGTTCATGTGCTTCTGTGTCTGCCGAAAGGTTAATAGCTATTGACATCAAAATGATTTGCTTGTTTGTTTAAAAAAAAACCTGTATTATTTCTGTCACATTCTGAAAGTAAAGAAAGAAAAAGATTCTCCGACTAATGCAGAAATTGTAGATAGCTTTTTCCAAGAGAAGGGAGAACAGAGGTGAAAAACATATTGTTCAGCTCTTCCTCCTCTTCTGCCATGAAAAGTGTTTGGACTCAACTGTGATATGTCTTTAACATGTCACAATACATCAGAGAATCCCTGGATAGAAATGTGCCATGAAATACAGACGGAAAGATATTTCTTCTTTCCCTCTACTTTTGATAAAAATTGATAACTTTTAATATAACATAGTCATTGTTTGAATTCACTTTTCAGGTCTTTTCCCACAGCCAAAAGGTTGTATAGAATGCAGATCCATAGGTGAATGGGTACACAAATTTTTTAAGTAACAACAACAAAAAAGTAAAGATGTTGATTGAAAGGGGATTTTGAAGATTGAAAAACAAGCAAACCAAAACCACTACCCAACTCTAAAGCTCATAGTTGTCACCTTGAAGTCTGATTTCTGAGCTCAACACCAGCAAAATGACTCCTGAAGAGCAATGAGAGGAAATAGCAAACTGCTTTGTATTGTCACCACCTGAGATGGGTCAAAAAAAGGGTACCTTCTCTTGAGTCTCCCCTCAGATGTGTGTATGTGAGAAGAAACAGAGCCACTTTCAGTCAATTATAGCATGAAATTCAAAGTTGGCAATAAGAAATTTGATTGAGACAGAAAATATCTGTAGTAAAGGAAGTCTAGGAATCCTGTGTCTCCAAAATTCAACTAAATGCCATCAAAACAATGAACAGGATTGAAATTGAACACTCAGCTCCCAGAATATGCTTAGGACAATTATCTAAGATACAGAAAAAACGTTGTGTCTATCAGGAAAGTGAAACATTGGACTACACTCTTAAAGAGGAATGTGGCACTAGCATCCCTGAAAATCAAAGAGAATAAACCAGCCTCTGTGTGCATAGGCTGGGCAGTTGTTCACCTCACAGGTCCATGGATGATGGCACAACTCATTCCTAAGCCAGGCTTAGTCAGAAGAGAGGAACGACCCTCCAAAGGGTGTATTGAGTCTACTTCCCTGAAAATGAAGGAAAGTATATCCTTAAAGAGAATAACTCCCCAGAGAATATAAAAACTAATTTGATACTTCTTTTAAAGATTTTTTTATGTGAACTATTTTTAAAATTTTGCCTCTGTTTTATGCTTTGGTGTTTTGGCCTAGAGGCATCTTAGCTCCTCAACAAGAAATGGAACCCCGATCTCCTGCATTGGAAGGTGAAGTCTTAACCACTGGCTGCTGCTGCTACTAAGTCGCTTCAGTCATGTCCGACTCTGTGCGACACCATAGGCAGCAGCCCACCAGGCTCCCCTGTCCCTGGGATTCTCCAGGCAACAATACTGGAGTGGGTTGCCATTTCCTCCTCCAATGCATGAAAGTGAGAAGTGAAAATGAAGTCGCTCAGTCGTGTCTGACTCGTAGCGACCCCATGGACTACAGCCTACCAGGTTCCTCCATCCATGAGATTTTCCAGGCAAGAGTACTGGAGTGGGGTGCCATTGCCTTCTCCGTTAACCACTGGACCACCATTTAAAAAAAAATGAACTAAACACAGATCAAATGGAAGGCAGGGGCATTGTGCATCAAGAAAGGATAACTCTTAAGGAAGGATGCTTCTTACAATACTGATAGAAATCTATTAAAATGGAAAGGAACTAAAGTAAATAATCATCTTTTTTTCTTTTTGTAACTTGTTACTCATTAAGATCAAATAGTGTCAACTTATACTGAGAAATAGTTTATTTGGAGTATAAATGAATGAGTCAATGGATATATTACCTCATTTCATTCACACAGCAGCCCTGACGGTTAGCAGTTGTTGTCCCAATTGTATGAGTAAGAAAACAGACTTATAAAGGTTAGATAAGGAGCCCAAGGACACACAGCGAATAAGGAATTGAGTCACATTTCCGCCCCAGATCTGATTCCAAGCTGAACTTTTTGTTCAATAGGAAAATCATTGCTTCCCTTTTAAAAAATAAATCATCATTATTGGCAACATTGTGCTCTGGGTGGACAGATGATTCAAAGACTTGTCCAAAGGAGTTCTGGATCTACCTTGAGACCTTTAGAATCAATCATCAGAATGGAAACAGTTTAACTACAGTCTGGGCAATTACCCCATTACATCCAACAAACTGGGGAGAATGAGCCTTCAACTTGACTCACAGGATTTAACTGTTGTTTTAGGAGAGGCCTGAAAGGAAAAGAGGTTTTGTCAATTGTGTTTTAACAGAGTGACTAAGTTGTGGGCATTTCCAAAGAAATCTTTTATTTATTTATTTTTTTTCCTTCAGAGTTTGGTTTTACTAGCTTTGGAGACAGTGACTCAGACATTCTCTTTCCTGCTCTGCTCTCTAATTAGAAAGTTTGAGAGACCTCACCTTCAGAAAGGGAGGGGAAATAGCCTTGATTTTGTGCAAAACCTCACTCACACCGTTCGCCTAGACAGACTTCTAGAAATGTTATCAAGCCGTTAAAGGAAGTTGGTGAAAGAAGAAAGTACATGACCTGTTACAGCCAGCTTCCCGAGAAGCACCAGCCTGGCCCTCTGACACTGTCTTTCAAAGGCTCTTAGCGTTTTCAGACACACATTTAATCAAACATCTATTTACTCCATGACCCTCTGGAGTACCAGTCAAGTGCTGGTAGGTTGTAAGATACACAGTTTTTATCACTGCTATTCTAAGGTGAAGAGAACCATAACCAGAGCTTGTGATGGGGTAGAAGACAGGAGAGGAAAAGGTGAAAGCAATTTTTCCAAATTGGCCTAAAGCAAGAGTTGGGCTATGCAATTTCTCTTTTAGTCTGAAAACATTATATTAAAAAGGGAAAAAAAAATCTGTTTTATAGGTTTTTGGAAGAAACTACCCCAACACTGCGTCTCAGGAGCAGGCGCGCATCCCTGTTCCGGGACTCCGGGCAGGCGGGGGCATGGCAGGGGTGCAACTGAGTGCCGCTGGGGAGCCAGGGCAGGCTGTGGACCCACTGTGATAGTCAGCCCCAAGAGAGATGGATTGTCAAGGTATTGAGGCTTCATCATCACCCAGGCGTTTTCAACAGAGGAAAATTCCTGATTACAGAGGAATGTGACAAGGTTTGTTTTACACAGTTATCGAAAACTTCCAACATTTTAAGAGACTGAGCGCTGAATGTTACCCACTGGCCAGAGTGTGGGATGATGGTACTGAGTAACCGCTCTTTAGAGCAATAACTAGGATGCTGTATGGAAATACTAAAACAGGGCACACAAAGGAACCGCCCGTTAACCAGACAGCTCCGGCAGACATGGGTTCTGTTTTATTTTCTTTCTGGGCTTTAACGGTTTTGGGGGAAAAAAGAAAATTAGTTGCAAAAATATTAAAAATTAGTAAAGATCATGCAAAAATGCAGATATCTGGTTCGTCTTTTAAAACAGATCTAGCAACATGGGGGAGGCCCACATCTCAGCATGATGTCAGCAAACACCTGAAGCTGAGAATCCGTTGACCCTTAGCCTGGCGTGGGAGCGCTTACCCGCCTCACTGTTCCCACGATTTCCCTACGTCCGCTTCCTCAAGCTGTCTAGCACATGCCTGGCCCTGTATTTGGGTTTGAAACCCAGTAAATAAATGGAAGCCAATAACCTGACCCTCAAAGTTGGAAGGTATAACTTCCACTTAAGAAGCAGCAAGGCAGCAATTAAATAGCAATCTAACAGGAAATAAAACTTTAGAGGGCAGTTTAAATCATTCTAGGCCTGCACTGTTAAAGTTTAGAATTACCTGAAAAATGAATTGGTTGGAATGAAAATGTGTTACAATAAGAGAACAGAAGTAGGAGCATTCACCCCAGACTTTGAAAATGGGCAACTATAGGAAGAGGAATTTAGTTTTCCTTTCTTACTCTTTAAAAATAAACTCACTGTGACTCTTTTCACAAATAATAAAGTCATGATTAGCTTCGATTATTATACCTTGTCAATGTTGCCAAACCACCTTTTCCAGAAAAACTTTTCTAGTCAGTCTTTAGTACTTTACTTATTAAAATTTCACTGGACTATAGTTGATTTACAATGTTGTGTTGGTTTCTGCTGTATAGCAAAGTGAATCAGTTATACATATATTCACTCTTTATTAGATTCTTTTCCAATATCGGTCATTACAGAGCATTGAGGGCTTCCCAAGTGGCACTGGTGGTAAAGAACCCATCGGCTAATACAGGAGATCTAAGAGATGAGGGCTCTATCCCTTGGTCGGGGAGATCCCCTGGAGGAGGGCATGGCAACCCACTCCAGTGCTCTTGCCTGGAGAATCCCATGGACAGAGGAGCCTGGCAGATTATAGTCCATAGGGTTGCAAAGAGTCAGACATGACTGAAGCGACTTAGCATGCATGCACTCACACAGGCACGTACAGAGTACTGAATAGAGTTCCCTATGCTATACAATACGTCCTTATTAGTTATCTCTTTTAAGTATGGTAGTGTGTATATATCTGTTCTAATCTCCCAAATTATCCCTCCTTCCCTTTCCCCACTGATAACCATAGGTTTGTTTTCTACATCTGTAACTCTATTTCTGTTTTGTAAATAAATTCATTTGTACCGTTTTTTAGGTTCCACAGATAAACAATATCATATTTGCCTTTGTCTGACTTGCTTCACTCAGTATGACAATCTCTAAGTCCATCCATGTTGCTGCAAATGGCATTATTTCATTCTTTTTTACGACTGAGTAAAATTCCATTGTATATATATACACAACATTTTCTTTATCTATTCCTCTGTTGATTGATATTTAGGTTGCTTCCATGTCCTGGCTATTGTAAACAGTACTGCAATGAACATTGTGGTGCAGGTATCTTTTCAAATTATGGTTTTCCCTGAATATATGCCCAAAAGTGGGACTGCAGGATCATATGGTAGCTCTATTTTTAGTTTTTTAATGAACCTCCCTGCTGTTCTTAGTGACTATACCAGTTTACATTTCAACCAACAGTGTAGGAGGCACCCCTTTTCTGCCTTCTCTCCAGCATTTATTGTTTGTAGATTTTTTGATGATGGCATTGTGACATGTGTGAGGTGATACCTCACTGTATTGATAGTTTTGATTTGCATTTCTAAGTAACTAATTCCAGGGGACATTTCAGATCTTAGCCTATCTGGGTATTTATCAACTCTAAGGGTCTTCCCTGTTACAAGCTCAAACGGTAAAGTATCTGCTTGCAACACAGGAGACCCGGGTTCGATCCCTGGGTCAGGAAGATCCTCTGGAGAAGGGAATGGCAGTCCACTCCAGTATTCTTGCTTGCAGAATCCCATGGACAGAGGATCCTGGCAGGCTATGGTCTGTGCAATCACAAAGAGTCAGACACGACTTAGCGACTAACACCACTACCGTGGAGATCAAGACCCACTTCAGCTATCCAGTCTACACTTCAATTGGGTACCTCACTAACATATTTATATTGATCATCCCTCCAAATCTCCTTCTGTACCAGCATTCCCTATCTCAGTGAATGGCTGTACTAACCCTCAGACTCTTAAAAAAAGCTGGTCAACCTGATACCTCCCTTTCTCTTTACCTCTGCATCCAGTAACTCATCTTGTTCTTCCTTTGCAGAAATAGCATAGTTAATAGGCTTCTTTTCCTAGTTAATTTCTCACCACACCTTCTCATCTCTCTGCAACAGCCCAGGTAACCTATATAAACCATTAGCCCAGTAATAACCAGCTCCTTAGAACTTATCATAGCCATTGCTTCTAGAACCATTTAGGATTCCTAACATGACCCTCAAGGCCTCACATGAAACTGCTTTCCCCACAGCTCACTTCACGGCAGCCATGATGGTTTTGTGGTTGCTTCTCACTGCAGTGCTTTCACACATGTTGTTGCCTTTTCTAAAGTGCTTGCCTCTCCACCTCTCCCTCCCTTATCTGTACCCTTCACCTCGCTAACTTCTAATTCTCTTTCAGGGCTGAATTTAACATCACTGTTTAGTGAAGCCTTTCCCAGCCTCTATGGGTATAAACTTCACAATACCTGGACTTTTCCATCATAGCACGTATCTGCATTATAATTATCTGGTTGCTTATAAAACTTTGATATGTCTGTATTCCTCTTTAATTGTAAGTCTCTTTGAGTGAATGAATGAATAAGTGTCACCTACCTGTCAGATATAAACCTTAAATGTATAAGACCACCGTGATTCAAGGCATACTGTTTTTAGAGATCCAAAACAGCAATAGAAAAATGCAGGTCAAGCCATAATTTCAGACACTAAACCATAGTGCCCAATAACTCTATTTGCATGAACAACTAGTAAGATGATTATAATCACAAACAGAATCTTTCTAAATAGAAAGAGCATATATGCTGCCAACAAAATCATCATAAGGAAGCATTGTCTGCACATGAAAACCTTGATATCTGTATATTTTCATACATTGACTATTTTGGCTCAGTGACAAAGAGGTTGAGTTTTACTTTGACTATTAGTATTTTATACATGTATGTCATATGTTTCATATATTGCTTGTTACAAGGAAGAGCTAAATGATTCCAGACTAACTTGATTCAATATTAACATCTCTCTCCATATTATTGTGTTGGTTAATCTGAAAAAGTATTGGCTGCTTAATATTTTCAAATGATTTTCAACTGTAATTGTCTGGAGCGGTTGGTTCTGCCCATAGACAGAGGGAACTTTTCTGCAGTTATTCCTGGGAACTTTCATTCTAACAGTGGATCTTTTGTAGTTTCACTGACTGTCCAACTATGTCCACGGCCTTAACACAGCAGTAATTATTGAATGTGTCACACAGTCAGTTCAGTCGCTCAGTCATGTTTGACTCTTTGCAACGCTATGGACTGCAGCACACCAGGATTCCCTGTCCATCACCAACTCCCACAACTTACTGAAAATCATGTTCATCGAGTCAGTGATGCAATCCACCCATCTCATCCTCTGTCAACCCCCTTCTCCTCCCGGCTTCAATCTTTCCCAGCATCAGGGTCTTTTCCAGTGAGTCAGTTCTTCACAACAGGTGGCCAAAGTATTGGAGTTTCAGCTTCAGCATCAGTCCTTCCAATGAATATTCAGGACTGATTTCCTTTGGGATAGACTGGTTGGATCTCCTTGCAGTTCAAGGGACTCTCAAGAGTCTTCTCCAACACCACAGTTCAAAAGCATCAATTCTTTTGTGCTCAGCTTTCTTTATGGTTGAACTCTCACACCCATACATGACTACTGGAAAAACCATAGCTTTGACTAGACAAGTGTTTGACAAAGTAAGGTCTCTGTTTTTTAATATGCTGTCTAGGTTGGTCATAGCTTTTTCCAAGAAGTGTCTTTTACTTTCATGGCTGCACTCAACATATGCAGTGATTTGGGAGCCCAAGAAAATAAAGTCAGCCACTGTTTCCACTGTTTCCCCATCTATTTCCCATGAAGTGATGGGACCGGATGCCACAATCTTTGTTTTCTAAATGTTGAGCTTTAAGCCAACTTTTTCACTCTCCTCTTTCACTTTCATCAAGAGGCTCTTTAGTCCTTCATTGATTTCTGCCCTAAAAGTGGTGTCCTCTGCATATCTGAGGTTATTGACATTTCTCCCAGTAATCTTGCTTCCATCTTGTGCTTCATCCAGCCCAGCATTTCTGATAACGTACTCTGCATATAAGTTAAATAAGCAGGGTGACAATATGCAACCTTGACACACTCCCTTCTTGATTTCAAACCAGTCTGTTGTTCCGTGTCCAGTTCTAACTGTTGCTTCTTGACCTGCATACAGATTTCTTAGGAGGCAGGTCAAGTGGTCTAGTATTCCCATCTCTTTCAGAATTTTCCACAGTTTGTTGTAGTCCACACAGTCAAAGGCTTTGGCATAGTCAATAAAGCAGAAATAGATGTTTTTCTGGAACTCTCTTGCTTTTTTGATGATCCAACGGATGTTGGCAATTTGATCTCTGGTTCCTCTGCCTATTCTAAATCCAGCTTAAACATCTGGAAGTTTACGGTTCACATACTGCTGAAGCCTGGCTTGGAGAATTCTGAGCATTACTTTGCTAGCGTGTGAGATGAGTGCAATTGTTCAGTAGTTTGAACATTCTTTGACATTGCTTTTCTTTGGGATTGTAATGAAAACTGACCTTTTCCAGTCCTGTGGCCATTGCTGAGTTTTCCAAATTTGCTGGCATTTTGAATGTAGCACTTTAACAGCATCATCTTTTAAGATTTGAAATAGCTCAACTGGAATTCCATCACCTCCACTAGCTTTTTTCGTAGTGATATTTCCTAAGGCCCACTTGACTTTGCATTCCAAGATGTCTGGCTCTAGGTGAGTGATCACACCATCATGGTTATCTGGGCCAGGAAATGCAGTACTTGGATGCAAAAACGACAGAATGATCTCCGTTCGTTTCCAAGGCAAACCATTCAAAATCACTGTAATCCAAGTCTATGCCCCAACCAGTAACGCTGAAGAAACTGAAGTTGAACAGTTCTATGAAGACCTACAAGACCTTGTAGAACTAACAGCCAAAAAAGATGTCCTTTTCATTATAGGGGACTGGAATGCAAAAGTAGAAAGTCAAGAAACACCTAGAGTAACAGGCAAATTTGGCCTTGGAATGCAGAAGGAAGCAGGGAAAAGACTAATAGAGTTTTGCCAAGAAAATGCACTGGTCATAGCAAACACCCTCTTCCAACAACACCAGAGAAGACTCTACACATGGACATCACCAGATGGTCAACACCGAAATCAGATTGATTATATTCTTTGCAGCCAAAGATGGAGAAGCTCTATACAGTCAACAAAAACAAGACCAGGATCTGACTGTGGCTCAGATCATGAACAGCAAAACGGCTGTCTGGGGAGGCCTTACAAATAGCTGTGAAAAGAAGAGAAGTGAAAAGCAAAGGAGAAAAGGAAAGATATAAGCATCTGAATTCAGAGTTCCAAAGAATAGCAAAAAGAGATAAGAAAGCCTTCTTCAGCGATCAATGCAAAGAAATAGAGGAAAAGAACAGAATGGGAAAGACTAGAGATCTCTTCAAGAAAATTAGACATACCAAGGGAACATTTCATGCCAAGATGGGCTCGATAAAGGACAGAAATGGTATGGACCTAACAGAAGCAGAAGATATTAAGAAGAGGTGGCAAGAATGCACAGAAGAACTGTACAAGAAAGATCTTACGACCCGGATAATCACGATGGTGTGATCACTCATCTAGAGCCAGACATCCTGGAATGTGAAGTCAAGTGGGTCTTAGAAAGCATCACTATGAACAAAGCTAGTGGAGGTGATGGAATTCCAGTGGAGCTATTTCAAATCCTGAAAGATGATGCTGTGAAAGTGCTGCACTCAGTATGCCAGCAAATTTGGAAAACTCAGCAGTGGCCGCAGGACTGGAAAATGTCAGTTTTCATTCCAATTCCAAAGAAAGGCAATGCCAAAGAATGCTCAAACTACTGCACAATTGAACGCATCTCACACGCTAGTAGAGTAATGCTCAAAATTCTCCAAGCCAGGCTTCAACAATATGTGAACCGTGAACTTCCAGATGTTCAAGCTGGTTTTAGAAAAGGCAGAGGAACCAGAGATCAAATTGCCAACATCCGCTGGATCACTGAAAAAGCAAGAGTTCCAGAAAAACATCTATTTCTGCTTTATTGACTATGACAAGGCCTTTGACTGTGTGGATCACAATAAACTGTGGAAAATTCTGAGAGAGATGGGAATACCAGACCACCTGACCTGCCTCTTGAGAATCCTGTATGCAGGTTAGGAAGCAACAGTTAGAACTGGACATGGAACAACAGACTGCTTCCAAATAGGAAAAGGAGTATGCCAAGGCTGTATATTGTCACCCTGCTTATTTAACTTCTATGCAGAGTACATCATGAGAAACGCTGGGCTGGAAGAAGCACAAGCTGGAATCAAGATTGCCAGGAGAAATATCAATAACCTCAGATATGCAGATGACACCACCCTTATAGCAGAAAGTGAAGAGGAACTAAAAAGCCTCTTGATGAAAGTGAAAGAGGAGAGTGAAAAAGTTGGCTTAAAGCTCAACATTCAGAAAACGAAGATCATGGCATCTGGTCCCATCACTTCATGGGAAATAGATGGGGAAACAGTGGAAACAGTGCCAGATTTTATTTTGCGGGCCTCCAAAATCACTGCAGATGGTGACTGCAGCCATGAAATTAAAAGACGCTTACTCCTTGGAAGAAAAGTTATGACCAACCTAGATAGTATATTAAAAAGCAGAGACATTACTTTGCCGACTAAGGTCCATCTAGCCAAGGCTATGGTTTTTCCTGCGGTCATGTATGGATGTAAGAGGTGGACTGTGAAGAAGGCTGAGCACCAAAGAGTTGATGCATTTGAACTGTGGTGTTGGAGAAGACTCTTGAAAGTCCCTTGGACTGCAAGGAGATCCAACCAGTCCATTCTGAAGATCAGCCCTGGGATTTCTTTGGAAGGAATGATGCTAAAGCTGAAACTCCAGTACTTTGGCCACCTCATGTGAAGAGTTGACTCACTGGAAAAGACTCTGATGCTGGGAGGGATTGAGGGCAGAGGAGAAGGGGATGACCAAGGATGAGATGGCTGGATGGTATCACTGACTCGATGGACGTGAATTTGAGTGAACTCTGGGAGTTGGTGATGGAGAAGGAGGCCTGGCACGCTGCAATTCATGGGGTCACAAAGAGTCAGACATGACTGAGTGACTGAACTGAATTGAACTGATGTATTCTTGCCACCTCTTCTTAATATCTTCTGCTTCTGTTAGGTCCACACCCTTTCTGTCCTTTATTGTGTCCATCTCCGCATGAAATATTCCCTTGGTATCTCCTATTTTCTTGAAGAGATCTCTAGTCTTTCCCATGCTATTGTTTTCCTCTATTTCTTTATTGATCACTGAGGAAGGCTTTTTTATCTCTACTTGCTTATCTTTGGAACTCTGCATTCAGATGCTTATATCTTTCCTTTTCGTGCCTTTGTCTTCTCTTCTTTTCTCAGCTATTTGTAAGGCCTCCCCAGACAACCATTTTGCCTTTTTGCATTTCTTTTTCTTGGGGATGGTCTTGATCCCTGCCTCCTGTACAATGTCATGAACCTCCATCTATATTTCTTCAGGCATTCTGTCAATAAGATATAATCCCTTGAATCTTTTCGTCACTGTATAATCATAAGGGATTTGATTTACTTCATACCTGAATGGTCTAGTTGTTTCCCCTACTTTCTTCAATTTAATTCTGAATTTTTCAATAAGAAATTCATAATCTTGGTCACAGTAAGCTCCTGCTCTTGTTTTTGCTGACTGTATAGAGCTTCTCCCTCTTTGGCTGCAAAAAATATAATCAATCTAATTTCAGTGTTGACCATCTAGTGATGGTCCATATAGTCTTCTCTTGTGTGTTCTCTTGGCAAAATTCTGTTAACCTTTGCCCTGCTTCATTTTGTACTCCAAGGTCAAATTTGACTGTTACTCCAGATGGCAACCCACTCTAGTGTTCCTGCCTGGTGAATCCTGGGGACAGTGAAGCCTGGTGGGCTGCCAACTCTGGGGTCGCACAGAGTTGGACATGACTGAAGTGATGCAGCAGCAGCAGCAGCAGCAGCATCAGACACCTCTTGACTTCCTACTTTGGCATTCCAGTCCCCTATAATGAAAAGGACATCTATTTTGGGTGTTAGTTCTAGAAAACCTCGTAGGTCTTCATAGAACTATTCAACTTCAGCTTCCTCAGCATTGCTGGTTGGGGCATAGACTTGAATTACTGTGATATTAATGGTTTGCCTTGGAAATGAACAGAGATTACTCTGTCATTTTTGAGACTGCACCCAAGTACTGCCTTTTGTACTCTTTTGTTGACTATAATGGCTACTCCATTTCTTCTAAGGGATTCTTGCCCACAGTAGTAGATATAGTGGTCATCTGAGTTAAATTCACCCATTCCAGTCCATTTTAGTTCACTGATTCCTAAAATGTCGATGTTCACTCTTGCCATCTCCTGTTTGACCACTTCCAATTTGCCTTGAGAAATGGACGTAAGGTTCCAGGTTCCTACTGCTCTTTACTTCCATCACCAGTCACATCCACAACTAAGTGTTGTTTTCTCTTTCACTCCATCTCTTCATTCTTTCTGGAGTTACTTCTCCACTGATCTCCAGTAGCATATTGTGCACCTACCCACCTGGGGAGTTCATCTTTCAGTGTCCTACCTCTTTGCCTTTTCATACTGTTCATGGGGTTCTCAAGGTAAGAATACTGAAGTGGTTTGCCATTCCCTTCTCTAGTGAACCACATTTTGTCGGAACTCTCTACCATGACCCATCCATCTTGGGTGGCCCTACGTGGCATGGCTCATAGTTTCATTGAGTTAGACAAGGCTGTGGTCCATGTGATCAGTTTCCTTAATTTTCTGTGATTATGGTGTTCATTCTTTCTGCTCTTTTATGGATAAGGATAAGAGGCTTATGGAAGCTTCCTGATGGGAGAGACTGATTGAGGGGGAAACTGGGTCTTGTTCTGATGGGCAGAGCCATGTTCTGCTGCTGCTGCAGCTAAGTCGCTTCAGTCGTGTCCGACTCTCAGTGACCCCATGGACTGTAGCCTACCAGGCTCCTCTGTCCATGGGATTTTCCAAGCAAGAGTACTGGAGGGGATTGCCATTGCCTTCTCAGAGGGCATGCTCAGTAAATCTTTAATCCAATTTTCTGTTGATGGGCAGGGCTATATTCCCTCCCTGTTGTTTGACCTGAGGCCAAACTATGCTGGAAGTAATGAAGATAATGTTGACCTCCTTCAAAAGGTCTCATGCTGCACTCAGACCCCTCAACCCTGCAGCAGGCCACCACCAACCCACACCTCTGCAAGAAATTCCTGGACACTCACGGGCAAGTCTGTGTCAATCTCTTGTGGGATCACTGCTCCTTTCTCCTGGGTCCTGTTGCACACAAGATTTTGTTTGTACCCTCCAAGAGTCTGTCTCCCCAGTCCTGTGTAAGTTCTGGCAGCTCGACGGTGGGGTTAATGGTGACCTCCTCCAAGAGGGCTTATGCTATACCCAGGTCTGCTGCACCCAGAGCCCCTGCCCCTGAAGCAGGCCACTGCTGACCAGTACCTCCACAGGAGACACTCAAGCACAGTTCTGGCTCAGTCTCTGTGAAGTCTCTGAGTTCTGGTGCACACAAGGTTTGTTTGAGCCCTCTGAGCATCTCTGGCAGGTATGGGGTTTGATTCTAAACATGATTTTACCCCTCTTACTGTGTTGCTGGGGCTACTCCTTTGCCCTTGGATGTGGGGTATCTCTTTTGGGTGGGATCCAACGTCCTCTTTTCGGTGGTTGTTCAGCAGCGAGTTGTAATTTTGTAGTTCTCACAGGAGATGAGCACACACCCTTCTACTCCACAGAAGGACTTATGCTCATTGAGTGTGTGCTCTGTGCCAAATACTGTTCTAAAAGCTTTATATGTATTATCATTTAATCTAACAGATCTGAGAAGTGGGCACTATTGCCAATAAATTCCATATTTTACCCTATGAGAAAACAGAGACACAGAATGATAGGTAAGTCATCCCAAGTTATACAACTGGTAAATCATGAAGCTGGAATTTGTACTCAGGCATTCTCTTCCCAGGACTTTCCAGGTAGCTCATTGGTAAAGGATCCATCTGCCAATGCAGGAGACCCAAGAGTCCCATGTTAGATACCTGGATTGGGAAGATTCCCTGAAAAGGAAATGGCAACCCATTCCAGTATTCTTGCCTGGAGAATCCCATGGACAGAGGAGCCTGGTGAGTTATCGTCCATAGGGCTGCAAATAGTGGGACACAAGTGAAGCAACTGAGCATGCATGCATTCTCTTTATAGGACCTTCTTTACTCTCAACCTCTGTGTTATGGCAATAGGTATTTACATGAACACTTCTTTTTTTAAGTTTAAATTTTGTTTCTATTCACTATAACATTGCCATATATTTCCTTTAATTTTCAGGGATATGTTTGAAAATTATGTCATAGAACGAGCTTTTATTTTTATGTCAGTGCAATGACTTTCTATGTCATAAATAATCATTTAGAATCTTGGCTTTATGTTGCCATTATGTTATAAATAGTTCACCGGTAAGATTGTTATCTGACCATTTATTTCAGTTTGCTAACACCTAAAAAGGGCTTCCCAGGCGGTCCAGTGGTAAATAATACACCTGCCAGTGTAGAAGATGCAAGAGGTGCAGGTTTGATTCCTGGATCAGGAAGATCTTCTAGAGGAGGAAATGGCAACCTGCTCCAGGATTCTTGCCTGGAAAATTCCATGGACAGAGGAGCCTGGTGGTCTACAGTCCATGGGGTCACACACAAGAGCTGGACATGACTGAATGATGAAGCACACAAACAACAGTTAAAAAATAGGAAATATGATCATTGGGGTTTTTTTGCTCTGCCTTCTTTTCTGATTCCACAACACAAAGGTTCATAACAGGCTATTTTATAAAATCTATGATACATTGTTCTCTAGATGAGGCAAAGGTTCATTGTTCTCTAGATGAGGCAATAGTTTTGGGATTTCCTGAGAAGCTACATGATGTTAAATTTTAGACTTGTAACTCATGTCAGACTCTATGATTATTTGTGACTTATCAAATTCTTGTCACCCCAATCAACAGAATCAACAGAGAGAAAACTTTATCCCTGGGTTATTTTTCTGGGAGCTTGAACACTGAAAGAAAGGGCAATGTCAAAGTGTGCTTAAGCAGCATTTGCTGCTGCTACTGCTGCTAAGTTGCTTCAGTCGTGTCCAACTCTGTGCGACCCCATAGACAGCAGCCCACCAGGCTCCCCCGTCCCTGGGATTCTATAGGCAAGAACACTAGAGTGGGTTGCCATTTCCTTCTCCAGTGCAGGAAAGTGAAAAGTGAAAGTGAAGTCGCTCAGTCATGTCCAACCCTTAGCAACCCTATGGACTGCAGCCTACCAGGCTCCTCCGTCCATGGGATTTTCCAGGCAAGGGTACTTGAGTAGGGTGCCATTGCCTTCTCCAAAGCAACATTTACTTCACATTAAAACACAAGAGTATTAAATAAATCCTAAAGGATGTACTTTGCCCTTGTGAAATCAAACCCTCTGTGAAAGCAGAAAATGACAAAACTGCTTAGAGCAAAACTGCCTGTTTCCATCCAACCACTCAGCCAGAATCAAGATCCTGAGACCTGACAGCTTCCTCACTAGATTCCAGCCCACCCCAAATAAGCCATGTACTCACACAACCAAAGAACCAGAAGAGACCTCTGGGACCCTGGAGACCCACAGTTGCCCAGTACTCCTGCAGTCCAGACTCCATTTATCTCCTCCCTCTCTTTCCAGCCATAGACCATGGCTTTGGAAAAAATTGTTGACCTGAAATGAATATTTTAAATATAATTTGTTATATTTGCCAGTGTTGCTCATCAAATATATATATATATATATAGTGTGTGTGTGTGTGTGGACTTCTGATCCAAGATCTCCAACCCATAATGACTTGAAATAATTACTAAGCCAAAGTAAGGAAACTTGAGATTGCACAATCTCAGAAGTAAAATTCAGAATTGCTCTTAGAATGGACTGTTGTCTTCAAGGATGTTTAGATCTGGAAAATGATGATATATTCAATCAGGCATTTTACTGAAGACCATAGAGACATAGTGACCTGCCCCAACCGGACTACAGAGGAGAAGACCAGAAACTATACATACAATATATCCCAATCCTAGACAGCTCAATAGGGTCAAGTCACTTGGGAGAATATTTGCTCAAAGCTGAAATGGACTGTTCTGCCAAAACCCGCTACTAGGACCAGTTTCATATCAGAAGATGAGAAACAGCATCTAAAAGCAATTTGCAGGAGTTAGATTTGTTGAGTATAATATGACACTCTGAAGAGGAGTGAAAATCCAGAACTATGAGAAAAGCCTGAACGTGGCGATGAACTTTCATGAGAAGTGTGGTAGATTGGGATTCAGCTGACAAAGACGAACACAAGAGGTGAGAAATATTTAGAGTGAGTGTTCATGTCTTTATGGAGGAGAAAGAAACCCAAGGAAAACAAATTACATCAGTTAAAGCGAACAGGATAGAGATAAGAGAAGCAAAAGAGCCAAGGGAGATAAGGTAAGCCCAGAGGGTTAAAGAGGATTAGGAGGGCAAATCTATCAGGAGGAAAGGATGATGAGAGAGAAATTGGAGCTTTTAATAAATGAGCGAGAGCACAGAATTAATCACAACTCTGAAATACGCTGAGCTGCTGAACTCATTTTTTAAGTCAGCTCTTTTGGTGGGGGGTGGGACGGGGGGTGGGGAACCCAAAATGTAAGAAAAAGAAATATGGTGACTTTGAAAGGAATGAAGGCCTTAGGAAAAATGCCACTGACATAAAACAGAATAGGGTTATCCTTACGGATGCCTGCATGAGGCCAGCCCATCTTCCTTCTCCGTAATGGTGGCAGTAACTGCAAGAGGGTATGAAACAATGCAGAAACCAGGGCTAAACTGAGTCAAACAACTGGCTATTACTAGTTTCTAAGTTAAACTATTTCATTGAATTAAACCTTTTCTAAGGGGCATAGATGCTGATTTTAGACCTAGAACAAACCTCTTGGACCAGTCCTTTAAATTTTAGACAAGTAAACTCACTTGTGTTTTGGAAATAAAGTAACAAGTGTCACAGAGATACTTCATAGGTGCTGGAATTTAGACCAGAGTTGAAGAACTCTACTCTCAGGCAGAACTCTTGGGATTTCAAATTGATCGTTATTGAGGACTAACTCTTCTCAGGTCCCCATCAAAGGCCATTACTGACCACACCATAGCACATCAAATCCACTCAATAATCTTGTGACTTATGTGTCCTTCTTCCTTACAATGAGGAAACTGAGAGCTAAGGAAATTGAATAAATGGCTAACTTTACAGTTGGTATGTGAATATTGTACTAGTTACTATTGTCTGGGAGTCTGATACAGGTGCAGTCTGTTTTCAGATATCTTACTAAGGGAAAGAAGAGCTTTAAAAAAAATAAAAGATTATTCACCTTTCAAGAAGATAGAAAACAATGACCATAGCATGCCTCAATTCCTTTAAGTATTTTAATATCTATAGATATTAAGTTCCTTGCAATTTTATGATTTAAAAATGCTAAGAAGACAAATGGAAGCATTGGCATCAGAATATTAAGTTTCAAATATAAATCAAATATAAGCCCAAATGTGATTATACTGAACTTTTCAGGAGTACATCTATTTCAAATAAAATAAGACCCTCTTAGTAACTAAACAACAAGATGGAAACTAGAATCAAAGAGAAAGTGACACTGTGACTCCACAGTTTCTGTGGAAAGTTCCAGCTATGCTCCCAGGCAAACAAGAGGACCAGTTGAGGAAGGAGACACAGAGAAGGCCTTCATAGCTCATGGAATAGAAGTTTACTAGGGGATTCTCTGCTAGCATCATGGCAATGCAGGGGTCACCTGAAGCACAGCAGTTACTGCATCCCACTGATTGTTCCACAAGTCACCTGGATGTCAACTTGCCAACCACCATTCCCTTTCCCTAGCTCAGAGAAACAGGAAGTCACACTTCTTAGAGCCATAGGGAGAAAAATCCAGGTATGAAATGAAGAGAAATGTTTATCTCTTGAACACCTTCCTTGTTGCACAGGAAAGAAATGGCTTGACAGTTTCTACAATAATAAGATATCTTACCAACTAGTCAGTTTCATTTTCGCCAAGAAGCACAAACACTTAATTATTCTTTCATATTGCTTTGTATCTTCGAAGTAATTTGCTTCTAAAGCAGCCACACTAGGGTGTAAGTAGGCAAGCTCTGGGTCCTGGCTCTGACATTTACTCCCCCAAATCTTCTCTTAGATCCCAGTGTCCTCAAATGTAGAATGAAAATAGTAATGTTACCCAACTCATGATCATTGTAATAATTAAATGACATAAAACACATGCAATCCAGACTTCCCTGACAGTCCAGTGTTTAAGATGCTGGGCTTCCACTGCAGGAGGCATGGGTTCAATCCCTGGATGGGGAGGTTCCACAGGCAGATATACAATAGAAATTATTGTAGTTTTTAAAAATTAATTTAGCAGTCCACACCAATCCACAGTCAAAACATGTTTTTTCCCTCTTAAGGATAGTTTAAATTTTTCTTTTTTCTTCTCAGTTAAATAAAATTCTCATTTTCTTTAGTAAAGTTATTAAATACATACCATACCTGTGTTGCATATTTTTGAGAAGAAAGTATTACAAATACAGTAGATACAGGGATACCACAAGTGTAGACCAAGACATCTCTAACAACTTTTTCTTTATCTGGGCAACCAGCTAAATTCACACTCCATCCTCAGGGTTTCCTTAAGTACAAGCATTTCTAATCTAATCTAGTCCTAGGAAGAGAGTAATTGTCTAAGCAATGACTTGCTTGGTGTGTTATACTGACACAGGAAGATATAAAGCACTAAGACTGATTGGTGGATTAACAATATCCAACCTTGAGCTTGAATTTCATAGAAAACAGGGAATGTTTCCCAAGACTTTTGGAGAAATGGGTACAGACTGCAGGAAATTCAATACCAACTGTGGAGTTGAACATGATCAACATGAAAAAAATGAAGAAGCATAATAAAAATGTAATAGCTATTTATAAGGAATTTGACTCCATGTCTTTGTCTTCATTATAAATCTTTCAGGGAAACAACATTGCCTCTTAAGTGGGCTAACATCTTAAAAGCAAATGCCTTCTGCCTCTGAGACATTTTGGAGAATGAAGCCAAGAACCCATCCAATGCTTATGTAATGCATGGGTGTTTGACATTTGCCAAGCCCTCTGCCAGGGAAATCCAGACACTTTCAGCCAAAAAGCTAATAGCAAAAGAAGGCAAAAGACTCTGAAAAGTGATTAGGGAAAGAAATAATGACTAAATGTCCAACTCAGTAGAACCTAGCAGGCTCACTGGGGGACTTCTGAAAGGAAGGCGTGTGGGAATGTGCAAAGCCATTGAATGTCTTGTGTAAGGAGAGTGTGGTCATCAGAGGATAAGTTTTAGTATTACTCAGAAAGATAATAAATGTTCAGCCCTGGAGCATGTACCATTGTTAAAGTTGATTTTCCATCATTAAAGTATTTATGATGACACAAAATTTGAATTTGTTCATTCTCAAAGCAGGCGCTGTGGTCCCACCAGGCCAGATGAAATCCTCTGGGCCCATGTGCCACGTCTTACTCAACCACCAGTCTTTGCTTCTCCCTCTTGCCACTACTCATATACACAGTGTTATGATATCTCTTGCTGATGACCTAACAAGCTCACAACTTCTTCAAAATTCACCTAAAGGTGACAAATGAAGCTAGAATTTAGAAACACATTCACCAATCATTGTACTGGTTTTTAAGACAGCAACCCACACTCGCTCTGTCTTGGTGCTTCCTCCCATAAACTTTAATTCAAGAGGAAAATGTGAGCAGCTTTTACATTTAATTTTGGGGCTCTAATTAAGGATTGGCTACTGTAGAGTTTTCATTTTTGTTAATTAATTTGTATTGGAATATAGTTTCTTAATAATGTTATGTTAGTTTCTGCTGTTGCTGCTACTAAATTGCTTCAATCGTGTCCAACTCTGTGCGACCCCATAGACGGCAGCCCACCAGGCTCCCCCATCCCTGGGATTCTCCAGGCAAGAACACCGGAGTGGGTTGCCATTTCCGTCTCCAATCCATGAAAGTGAAAAGTGAAAGTGAAGTCGCTCAGTCGTGTCCGACTCTTAGCGACCCCATGGACTACAGCCTACCAGGCTCCTCCATGCATGGGATTTTCCCAGGCAAGAGTACTGGAGTGGGGTGCATTGCCTTCTCCAATGTTAGTTTCTACTGCACAGCAAAATGAATTAGCTATACATACATATATTCCCTCTTTTTTGGATTTCCTTCTCATTTAGATGACATAGAACATTGAGTAGGGTTCCCTTTGCTATACAGTAGGTCCTCATTAGTATCTCTTTTATGCATATAATGAATAGATTATTCATGTCAATCCCAATCTCCTAATTCATCCCACCCCACTACTTTACCCCCGTGGTATCCCTACATTTGTTCCCTAAGTCTGTGTCTCTATTCCTGCTTTGCAAATAAGATCATCTATATCATTTTTCTAGATTCTATATATATATGCCTTAATATATGATATTTGTTTCTCTCTTTCTGACTAGCTTCATAGGATGTTCTATGATTTTTAGTTACTAGAGACAGAAATACAACTGCATGTGAAAAGTCCACATAGTATACAGATAGTTTTCTGAGAAATCCTGGGGTAACATAATCTTTCCTTTTGGTTATCCTATTGGGATTATTGAATGCAGATCTGATTTTCAAGTGGCAGTTATTCAGACAGGATTTCTATAGTCCAGGCTCCCTGCTCCAGTTGCTCATCAGGGACAAGAAAAATTCCTCAGCAAAGTTCACTGTGATTCTAGGCCAGAGACCAAACATAATTCCTTCTTCTCTTCACCACTTCTATTTAAAACATAAGTTTATGAGCGCTTGTCCTCCTGAAGAGTGTTCCTGCTGGCCCCACCGTGTACCCTGCCCACATGGTGGCAACTGGAGTAAGGTCTGCACCCCTGTCCTCGCACAGACCCCCACTCTTTCCTCAGCCATCTGCTTTCTGGAATGTCCTCCCTGACTCAGCCCCCCCACCAAGATTGCTGTTATCAGGGCTCAAATACCAGTCACTCCCCTATGAAGTAAGAAGAGATACCTTGGCAGCGCCAGCAAGGCAGGAAAACGCAGGCATCTCATCAGTTTTCAGGGTTAGAATTTCACTGTCAAGCTCACTATCTACTCTTCCCTCTCAGATAAACAGGAGATGGAGGCTCCCAGCACATTCTTTTCACACTCAAGAATTCCTGAAGACCACTCTGCAGTGGCACACAGAGAATCTCCTGAAGTCTGTCACTCAGGTGTTGCCTCAGGTAGAAACTAGGAAAATATTCTTCCTATCTTCTCATCTGCGATGCTGTGGACAAACCAATAGCCTTATCAGTTAATATTCAGGACTGGGCATTTTACACTCTTAAGAAACCTTATGTACAATTCAAGTAATGATATTTAACAATAAGATATACATTGGAGAGTTACATGCATATGAATTCTACTGCTGGAATTTCAATCCTGAAACAACAAAAAAAGTACTTATCCTATTCTGGAAGTTTAACATGATTTTTTTTTTAATTTTTTATTACCTTTTATTGGAGTATGGTTGTTTACAATGTTGTGTTAGTTTCTTCTGTACAGCAAAGTGAATCAGCTATGTGTACACGTTTGTTGTTGCTGTTTAGTTGCTAAGTTATGTTCAACTCTTTTGCGACTCTATGGATTGTAGTCTACCAGGCTCCTCTGTCCATGGGATTTCCCAGGCAAGAATACTGGAGTGGGTTGCCATTTCTTTCTCCAGGGGATCTTCTGGACCTAGGGATAGAACTCCTGTCTCCTGTGCTGGCAAGCAGATTCTTTTCTGCTGAGCCTTCTGGGAAGGCCCATGTATGTGTAGGATTTTCAGGCAAGAATACTGGAGTAGATTGCCATTTCCTTCTCCAATATATGTGTGTATATATATATATATATATATATATATATCTCCTCTTTTTTGGATTTCCTTCCCAACCACAAAGCATTGAGTAGAGTTTCCTGTGCTATATAGTAGGTTCTCATTAATTATCTATTTTATGCATAGTAGTCTATATGTCCGGAGAAGGCAATGGCACCCCACTCCAGTACTCTTGCCTGGAAAATCCCACGGAGGAGCCTGATGGGCTGTAGTCCATGGGGTCACTAAGAGTTGGACATGACTGAAAGACTTCACTTTCACTTTTCACTTTCCACTTTCATGCATTGGAGAAGGAAATGGCAACCCACTCCAGTGTTCTTGCCTGGAGAATCCCAGGGACGGGGGAGCCTGGTGAGCTGCCGCCTCTGGGGTCGCACAGAGTCGGACATGACTGAAGCGACTTAGCAGCAACTTAGCAGCAGCAGCAGCAACAGTAGCAGCAGCAGCAGCAACAGCAGCAGCAGCAGCAGCAACAGCAGCAGCAGTATATATGTCAATCCCAATCTCCCAGTTCATCTCACCTCCTTTCCCCTCCTTGATATACATACACTTGTTCTCTGTGTCTCTAATTCTGTTTTGCAAATAAGATAAAATGACGTTTTTAGAAGTAAATGAAATTAAAGAGTTAAAATCTCCTATCTCACCCAAATTGATTTTAGACAACTTGCCAATATTGTCATATTCTATATGGATTTCCCCCCTTCTATTGAGTTAAATTCTACACTCAGAATGCTTTCTTAACAACATCAAAAAATCATTCTTTAAATTGATCGTACACCTTGGTTCTCCCTTCTCTGAAGTCTCCTGCCAAAGACAAGGGGAGCCATACATATAGAATGGAGGTGGGCGTCTGCTTGCAGCATCTGCTTTTCCCTTCAGTACCTTCCCAGCATCTCAGATAAGATTCTTTTTTGAAACCCTCTCACACCATTCTGCTCACCACAGATCTTCTCCATTTTCTCGATCATCTGTTTGTTCTTATCCCATGTTTGTGGACATTCTTCTCCTTGGCCCTCATCTCATCTGTGCTGGAACTTTCCCTTAAATCAAACATACCCCCTTGAAATTTCTCTCAGATTCTCAGGATTCACGGGTCAAAACCAACCTCCCAATCTTCACCTCTCTACCCGTCGTTTCCTCCTGATTCTCTTCTTTCTGTTCATGGAAACTATTTTCCTAGAGCCTCCTCTCTAGACTCTAATGTTAGAACTGTCTTGGAATGAGCTTCTCTCCCACTCTATTTTACCTCTAATCACGATGTCCTCAATGTCCTTCTGATTTTCCCTTACATTCATACTGTCTCCACTGTCATTAGAAAGTCATTCATCATCTCTCTCCTACCCTGTTGTAAGTGCTTTCTGGCAGGTCTTCCCACTTTCAGGCTCTTATTTCTCTTCATCTCACTTGTTAGGAACACAGTTCACTTCCTGATGCCTGGCGCTATTCTTACCCTTGCTCTGCTCACATGCCTCTGGTCTCTTCCCATTCTCTATGGGAAAAGAGTCCAAAGTTTTGTTCCTGACAAATGTGACCCTCTGAGGCTTTTTTTTCCCCCAATCTATATAACACTTCATTTTTCATCCCATTAAACCTTTTTACATACCCCCGCCCCCGCTACACACACACTTTTTTTTTTTAGTTTGAGGGAATTCCAAGTACTTAAAGATATACAGCTCTCAATTTACTTGGCCAAACTTATTCTAACAAAAAGCCTCTTTCCTTCTTTGTGTGTTGAAATCCTACCTACTTTTCCATATCCAAATGCCATGAACTAATCCCTGATTTCTCAGAGGGAAGATAATCTTTTTATCTTCTATTCTCCACAGTACTTTGTACTTCCAATGTGGTACATACTTTGTACTTGCCCAGCACTATACTTCCATATACTAGGAAGGGCTTCTTTGAATTGTCATAATTTATTTCTCCATCCAATAATATCTGCCACATTGCCAACCTGAGGATTACAGTTTGTCCTTGTATACACCCACAGTAGCCAGTAAAGAGACATGAATTCAGTAGAGAATACTTGGGATGAACAAACGCATCACCTGAACATGCAAATCTCCTCATATGTAGAGAAGATTGCCTGGTCCATAAAGCCACAATATTTAAATAAAGTAGCATTTCTTGAAACATGTGCCTTTTTTTTTCTCATTCATATATGATGTGGTGTATGAATGAGAAAAGAAGATGAAGTTAAGAAACATGCCTTCAGCAATCCTGAATGAAAGAAGTATATACTCCTAATCTGATACATTAAATGGTATGCTTCATTCCACTCTGTAGAAGGCAGAATAATGACTCCTCAAAGATGTTCCCACCCTAATTCCCAGAACCTGTGAATACGTTAGGTTATAGTCCAAAGGGACTTAGCAGATGTGATTAAGTTTGTTAATCAGAGGACCTTAAAATAGGGAGATTTATCCTGGATTATCTGTGCAGCCAATGTGGTTACATGAGTTCTTAAATGCAGAAAATGTGGATTGTCAGTCATTAGGAGAGATGTAGTAGAAGAAGAGGCAGGAGAGACTCAAAGTGTGAGGAGTCAACACACAATTGCTGGCTTTGAAGTAGCAGGAAAGGGGCCATGAGCATCTAGAAGCTGGAACAGCCCTTAGCTGACCACCAGGTTGTAGATGTTCAGTAACATAATCGCAAGGAACTGAACTCTGCCAACAGCAACCTGAATGAACAAGGAAATTGATTCTTCTCTGGAGTTTACAAAAAGAAATGCCATCTTGGTAAAAACCTAGTTTTTAGTCCCATGAGACTATCAGACTTCTCACCTACAAATCTTTGAGATAATACATTGTTACTTTAAGTCACAATTTGTGGGCATTGGTTGCAACAGCAATAGAAAACTCTTGTATTCTCCAAGTGGTTGTTCAGATACATTTGATATACAGTGGTTCGAACTGGCTAAAACTAAGAATAGAGTGTGCCTACTTGTTGACTTAGAAGCCTAGAGGCACACCTGACTATTTTTTGATATGGAACCACACTAAAGCATTGTAAGTAATACGGCTTATTCAGTATCTCTTTTATTCAATCACTCTTTCTACAAGCATTCCCTGAATACCCATTTCTACACTCACAGAATAGTTTTTCTTAGAGTTTGTAAAGTTTTGTAATTAAATTTCATCTCTACCTGTAGAATGGCAGGCTCTCGGTAAATAGTTAAAGTGTGACTCTGTCACTCAGTGGAGAAGGCAATGGCAACCCACTCTAGTACTCTTGCCTGGAAAATCTCATGGATGAAGGAGCCTGGTAGGCTGCAGTCCATGGCGTCGCTAAGCGTCAGACATGACTGAGCGACTTCACTTTCATGCCTTGGAGAAGGAAATGGCAACCCATTCCAGTGTTCTTGCCTGGAGAATCCCAGGAATGGAGGAGGCGGGTGAGCTGCTGTCTATGGGGTCGCACAGAGTCGGACACGATTGAAGCGACTTAGCAGCAGCAGCTGTCACTCAGGCTCTCTCCTCTTGAAGTTCTTCATTGGTAAAATATGGGTGGTAATTTATCTAATTGAGAAGTGAGGTGAAGTCGCTCAGTCATGTCCAACTCTTTGCAACCCCATGGACTGTAGTCTACCGGGCTCTTCCGTCCATGGGATTCTCCAAGCAAGAATACTGGAGTGGGTTGCCATTTCCTTCTCCAGGGGATCTTCCCAACCCAGGGATCGAACACAGTTCTCCCAAATTGCAGGCAGACGCTTTACCCTCTGAGCCACCAGGGAAGTCTCATTGAAAGGGTGATCTTAAAGACATATGTCTAAGCAGTTTAAGAAAATAGGTCATTATTAATCCCCAAATATTATTTGTAAGATCTAAATCTTGATCCTTCGGTGCCTTAAGTATTTGTCTGGCACTGTCCGCTAGGGTCTCTCATTTCACACTATAGCTTTTGTAAAGGACTATTATTATCTGGTTTCTTTCTGGCTCAAAATTCTCAAGTAGCTCTCCACTGCCTTTAGGCTCAAGTCCAGATTCCTCAATCTGGCATGCATAGTCTCACAAGATGTCTATCCAAAGAATCTTCTCTCCTAATTCTTCCCAGCTCAGCCTGCACTCCCTCCTTCAGTGCATTCTCCACTCAACTCAAGCTTCCCTCTGACTCTAAAACTGCCCCATTCACCCTTTATGAAATCTCTGATCCTGTGCTGTCAGATCTGCAGTGTCCCTGTCCTTTTTTTTCAATGCACTCTGTCCCTCAGAAACAGTCTATCTTCTTTCTAAAAGTCCTCTCCTCAATATACCAACTCAGACTAACTCCCCACTCCTTGGTGTTGCCTGAATCTTGTTATAATAATCATTTGGTTCCAGGGTTTTACTCCTACTTGTTTCATTTTGGTTAGTGTCCCTCCCTAGCTGTATCACAGAGAGAAGTCTTCATAATTTATGATGTTTAATATCTACAGCATCCTCCACCCTGGCAATAATGCTGGATTCAGAAAAAAATGATGAGAAAATGTCTAACATACATTTTGTCTAATTCTTTGTGTTTATTTCTATATATTATGAAGGTCGGTTATATTTCCTGATGCTGGAGAAGGGACCTTATATAGGAAATGTCCTATGGAGCTCGGCAGTCCACTCTCCTCTTCTCACCAGAGCTACATGCTCCAGTGTGAGTGTGTGTGAGCGCTCAGTCATGACCGACTGTTGTGATCCCATGAACTGTAGCCTGCCAGACTACTTGGTCCATGGGACTTCCCAGATAAGAATACTAGAGTAGGTTGCTATCTCCTACTCTGGCAGATCTTCCTGACCCCAGGGATTGAACCCTCTTCTCCTGTGTCTCCTGCAATGGCAGTCAGATTCTTTACCACTGAGCCCCCCAGGAAGCCCCAGTGTGCTCTAAGGGTGCCCCACATGGGCTGCATGGATCCTTCTGTTGTAACAGGATGGCCTTGTCTTGTGTAGTGGCTGCTGGGCAGCTGTTTGGTAGAATGGTGTTCCAGTGTGGCTCTCTTTGGGGCCTGGGTTGTCCTGGGGTTGCTTTCAGCCCTGTGGTAGGGAGACAAATCTCTAGTGCTTGAAGGCTAGAGGAAGAACTCCAAAATGACTCTCACCATCACCAGTGTCCTTGTGGCAGACAAGCTTCATGAATTGCTGCTGCCAGCTTCTCCATGCCCAGGAGGAGTCCCCTTTGCTTCTGCCTCTCCGGAAGGCTTCTCAAGATCAGCAAGTGCAGCTGACCCCAGCTCTTTTCAAATCACTGTCTCTGTGCCAGGCCTCGGAGTATGCAAGATTTGGGGCACATTCTTTAAGGGCAGAATCTCTATTTCTTGCAGTTCTTTGGCTCTCCAATATGTACGCCCCGCTGGTGTACATAAAGCCAGGCATGCATAAAGCCAGATGTCCTGAGTACTCATCTTTCCAGTGCAGGGCTCCTGGGCTGGGGGCCCCCCATGCAGGTCTCAGAACCCTTGCTTCTTGAGGAGAATATCTATAATTGTTGCTATCTTTTTGTTTGTGGTTCATCTACCTGTGGGTGTGGATCCTGACTATATTGTGTCTCTGTCTCAATAACTATCTCATTGTGGTTCCATATTTGTACCTTTATTTGTGGAAAATATTTTCTGCCAGTCTCCAGATTGTTCTCACAGATGTTGTTGTTGTTTAGTCACTAGGTCATGTCTAACTCTTTCATGACCCTATGGACCACCAGGGCTATTCTTTTCCAGGTGAGAGTTGCCATTTCCTTTGCCCCAGGATCTTCCCGACCCAGGGAACGAACCCATGTCTCCTACATGGGCTTAGGCATATTCTTTACCACGAAACCACCAGGGAAGCTCCTCTCATAGCTTGTTGCTCTGTAAATAGTGGTAATTTTGGTGTGCTCATGGGAGGAGGTGAGCCCAAATTTCTTCCAACTCTGCTGTCTTGGTCATATCCTACTCAATATTTATTTGTTGAAGGAATTAAGAAACTATAAAAGAAGTCTGTAAAATGCACAATGATTGGACTCTGTAAAATGATTGATGATTAGAATATAATGTAGTTTAAGATAAAACCATACTTGGGAGGTTTGAGTTTGTTTTATTTTTACATAATAGAGGGTAGAATGTGTTTAACAAATAATAACAAATCAAAAATATGATGCAACACACATCTTTTAATAATAAAATAACACTGAATAAATAATCAATGGCATGAGTTCCAAATACTCTTGTGTGGATTTCAGATTATATCTATTACAACAAGCTACTCATCTAAGGCTAACCAAGGGACTGAATTTTAGTTATGTTCAGCAGAAATGTAAAGTTGTGATCTCTATTTCACTGTAATCTTTATTTTACTACAGTTACTAACCCTCTGCCCTACGGAGTTACATAGAGATTTTTTTGTTTTTGTTTGTTGTCATTATTGGTGTCAGTGGTGACAGTGGTATCTATTTTATTTCAGAAACCACTGCAAAGCTGTAAGAAAAGCCCTAGGGACATTGATGTTCTGGAATAAAATTCAGTCCGCACTAAAGCTAAGGCTTTTCACGCAAGGACCCACAGAAGCTTCCACAAGTTATGCTAGGACTAATGAGTCTTCCCAAATTCATGTCTGAAACAATCATTTGTTGTTGTTTTTCAGTCACTAAATCATGTCTGACTCATTGTGACCCCGTGAACTACAGCATGCCAAGCTTCCCTGTCCTACATAATCTCCCGGAGTTTGCTCAGATCCATGTCTATTGAGTCAGTGATGTTATCTAATCATCTCACTTTCTGCAGCACCCTTCTCCTTTTGCCTTCAATCTTTCCCAGCATCAGGGTCTTTTCTAATGAGTCAGCTCTTCACATCAGGTGGCTAAAGTATTGGAGTTTCAGCTTCAGCATCAGTCCCTCCAATATTCAGAATTGATTTCCTTTAGGATTGACTGGTTTGCTCTCCTTGCTGTCCAAGGAAACAACCATAGCCCACGACAAATAAGGAACTAGCCCCAAATACACAAAATCCAACCTCTGGCCCCTTGAATGATGTTTACATTATTGCCATCAACCAAGTGATAATTCACAGCTCAGAACTCTTCATCAGTTATCTTGTACTTTTTAATAATTTATTCACACTGAAATCAATTTATAAGCTCTGTCTAGCTCATCAGGGTGATAACAAAAATAGACTGTCTCAAAAGCAGTTTAAGTAAAGGTCAAGGAAATCTTAGAAATTTAGCTTTACTGAATCAAAGCAGCTGTACGAGCTTTTCCAATCAGGATGACAAAAGCGTTATCTGCAGTCCCAGGCCCCTCGCAGACACTTTCTCTCCTTATCTCCTGTGCCATTCACCACTGGGAGAAGCAGAGGACCCAGTATAAATTGTATGGTGAACATTGTTTTCAATTAAAGATAAACAAAACGTAGTCCTTCCAGCTGGGAATACTTGAATCTTCCTATTTCTCCATGTGAGAAATGAGGCAGAAAGATCCCGTAGTTCTGAAATGTCATGAGTGTTTTACTGGAATTGGCAGGCCTCCGCTCTGAAACACGGACTGCCAGGGCCAGTGGCAATTCACTGTTCTCCCTCTTTCCTGGCGTCTAACTCAAAAGCAGTCACATAAGGACACCCTCATCCTTCTACAGTTTGCTGGGCAGTGTGCGGCAGTGGGCTTACGAAGATAAAAGGGATTATCAACTTGCCAACATAGAATTTTCTGCCAACTTTTGAAGAGCCATGAAGAGGAGAAAGAAACAACAACAAATGATGAACTAAGGGGAACCCACTTAACATAGAAAGCAGAGTGAACCCTCTTCCTCGGCACAGATAGATGATTTGGCCTTAGGGCCGATTAAGTAATCTGTGGTTTATAAAACCTAGACAATTTGTAGATTGTGGCTTCTTGGTGAAGCCACTAATTAGTCCTTGAAGTTGAGTGTCACAAATTGGCCAGCCTGAATTCATCTATATTTTGGCTTTAGCCATTTTTTTTTTTTTCAATAATTTCACTGCTCTAGGTATCTCCTTTGTGATGGAGACCCTTAGCGAAAAACAGACAAAATACACTTTAGGTCAAATGTGACCCTCAGTCTTCACATTAGCCTACATCTGCATTTGTCTCTATTCTAAAAACAGATCCCAGAACTTGGAATATTAGCAGAACATTTCCTTCAGCTGCATAAAAGTGTAGCGAAGAGGAGCAAACGACCAAAACACCAGCCTAGGTAATGGCATACAACAAGGGAGAAGGTGGAAAAAGGCTAGAAGAGGTTTGTGATACAAAAGCCCACATTGTCAGCAGAACACATCGAGACATATTTTCTGCCTGAAACAATAACAATCATAAATGAACTATTGTTAACACAAAAATACCAAATACTGGTAAGAGCTGTCATTTTGGTTTTCTTTACACATGATAAATTACATTTGCAAATTAGTGTCTGATCTGAGATGACATGGAACAAATGGTAATATTTACATTCTGCACATTATCCTTGTCAGATTAAGCCGCAGTTGGCCAGTGTGGATATAAAGAGGCCTCAGGAGGTTTGTCTGCTAAACCAGCATGTAAATTGTCTCTAAGCCATCCACACGTCTACATGTATTATGTCCTCAAGCCAGTAACAGCCGTCCCATTTACATGTCAATTTTACCAAGTTAGGGTAGCTTTACCAGGTGAAGAGAAATCCTTCCAAGAATGTACTTCAAAGTAGATTAAGGGCTACACGATGCATTTGTGAGAAGATTTTAGAGGCTTCCTATTTCTTTAGCAGTCTGAGAGGAAAGGCAGGCAGAGGAAGAAAGTCGCATTTAAGCCCCCATAATGCAGTATGCAGCAAGGTGTGTCAGGTTATAACATTTTATCCTCACACTTTCACCTCTAATAGAGGCATTGTTATATCCATTTTACAGATAGGAAAATTGGAATTTGAAGACATTGAGTTATTTGTTGGCAGAATTAGTGAGGACAGAGTGTTTGAATCAGGGGCAGCTGATGCCAAGGTCTTGTATTATGTCTTTCTGACACTGGCCTTAACTAGAAATGTATGAACAGGAATACAGGACCCAGGGGCTTTTGGAGAGTGTAGCCTGAAAAAAAAAAAAAAAGAAGAAGAAGAAGAAGAAGAACACTGGATTCCTGTTGACCCATCAATTTATATTGCAGAAATAGGAGGAGTACCTATTGGGTTGGCCAAAAAGTTTGCTTGGGTTTTCCAAAGGTGCTTACAGAAAAACCCTAGTGAACTTTTTGGCCAGCTGAGTAGAATCCCTGCTAAGCTGTTGCGCAGGATACAAAGCTGACAGCAAACTTCCCACCCAGCTTCCTTCATTTTCACCATAAATAAAGGCAAGGGAGGTTCAGGGAGTCCCTGTGAAAGTGATTTAATTTGACTTCATACTAATCCTGTCCTAAAATTGAGCCTCACAGACAGGAAGTACAAGATGGCTGAGAAAAGAAGTTGCCTTTCTTGATCCTAGGGTTTGTGGTGGTAAGACAGTAGCAGAAAGAACCAATGCAGTGCTTGTTTCAGGGGAAAAAACGCCTCAAAACTTCATGATTAGATTGGCCACTTTCATAAAGCCAACTCTAAAATGAAGCTGTTAAAATGTAAATCTTATTACCCAATTTAAACCACTTGCAAAGACATTTTGAGACACTTCAGGAATTTCAATTATGGGTCAGGTAGCGTATAATATCAAAGGATTGTTATTAAAAGGGATATTGACACTGTAGTTAGATAAAAAAATGTTTTTCATTTTTAAAGAAATATGCTCAACATATGTAAGGATGAATCATTAGATGGGGTTTGTTTTCAAATATTTCAGTTAAAAAAAGTAATCAAAAGAAACAGAAGTAAGATGGAAAAATCATGTTGGTTCTTGAATTGGGGTAATGGCACTAAGAGGGTCTATTATGTAACTCTTATTACATATGTGCGTGTTTTTAAAAAGCTCATAAAAATTAAAAGAAAATAAAGTGCCTTGAAATACAGATCTGATTCATTCAAAACACATTTAAAACACAGTATGTTTGAAAGTGTGTTTGGATCTTCAGCTTCACCCAAGTTTACTCAGCCAGACTCATTAGCCGACAGCCCTGGGAAGGCCGGCAGCAAGATTCTGCAGTCTGTCAATATCTTCTCCTTGTTCCTTAACAAGAAACCTTAGAGAGGTTACTGTTACGACATGAGGAAGGAAGTGCTAAAATTGCCAGTGTTAATAAGACATGTTTAACTCCCTGGTCAGGGAAAGAGGTCTGTAAACTACAGAAGAGAGTGCCGTCACTATAAATCATACTTTAGGGTCTATCCTTGCTAGGGCAAGCTGCTGCCTCACACTATGCCTTCCATGGGTCCAGTTTTCAGTCAAAGACAAGATGCTACCCTACTTTGTGTACAGAGAAATTTCCCCATGCTCCAGAAGGGTCACAGAAGGTACTTGGGAAAGAGGGGATATGAGCTGAGAACTGGACTCCCTGGGACAAAGGTCATATTTGCTAACCTGCTGATTAAGCATTCACGTTACTCAGGGAGCAGCTTAGATCTGGGTTCCACAGAGCTTGGTGTCTGGACCCTGCTCCCCAAGGACAGGAAAAGTCAGTAAAGACAGAGAGGAGTGCTGGCAGCGACTTAGTCATCAATACATCCTGGTTCCAAAAGGTTTATAACTTTTTAAAAGAAACCATCTTTTCAGAAGAAATTTACAAAATACCTGTTCATTTGAGTGCCAGGAAAGATGTGTAAATGTGGTCATTGGGAAGATCTGGGTGAAAGGGGAGCAAGCAGAGGAGATGGTGCTGTGTGAGGGACTTTTAACAACACAAGGTATTTTTCAAAGTGAGTCAGAATTACATGTGATGCTTCTTGGAAATGTGGCTTCTTTAGCATTGCCCCAAACTTACTGTATCAGAATTTGGAGAGCAGAATCCAGGAAGTTGCATTTTAAGTGAGCTCCCCAGATTTTCCCATAGAGTAAAGTTTGAGCACTGCCATTTCTCCTCTTTGTCTTTACTTATTTCTTCATCTCCAGTGTCTACCTTGGGCTTCCCAGTTGATGCTAGTGGTAAAGAACCCACCTGCCAATGCAGGAGAGGTGAGTAATGCAGGTTCAAGCCCTGGGTCAGGAAGATCCCCTGGAGGAGGGCATGGAAATTCTCTCCAATATTCTTGCCTGCAGCATCCCATGGACAGAGGAACCTGATGGGCTACAGTCCACAGGTCACAAAGAGTCGGACACAACCCAAAGCCACTTAGCACATGCAACGTCCATCTATTATCCACTCCCTCAGCATTTCTGTTGAGGCTGGGTCCATGAGCTTCATGTTTTTTGTTTTTTGTTTTTTTTTTTGTTTTTTTTAGCTTTGTAATGCCTGTTCCCATTTCTCATCATTTTACCATAAATTAGGTTCAGAAGGACACTACTTGATAGAATCTTTTATATCTTAGCTCCAAGTACCTAGTCTTGCCCCTTCTCTGAGCCCACAGAGTACCTGTATTGCCCCAGTACCACTTGCCATGCTATATTGTACTTGTTCATTCAATTCTTGATGAACTGAGTAAATCAAGTTCATCAAGTTCCCCCCTTGATGAACTAAATGATACATGGTGGGCATTCAGTAACTGTTTTTTGAATTAGGAAATAGATGATTGTTACAGACTCATAATTCTTACTACTTAATGCTAATTAAGTAAAAGTTCTTTCTAATTGTCCAAAATGAATGCATGCCTTCTAGCCATCTCACCTACTGCCTTCTCCACCTGTCACCTGTGGAATTTGGCTAATGACTAAACATCCAGGAAAAACGTCTGTTTGGTCTACCTGGGACAATATGACCACATCTTGGTTGCAGGAGGAAAGAATACATTGTTTTACTTCCCCAACAAGAGGACCCAAAATGGGAGAGAAGCTCTTCCTCAAAATGAAATCATCATGCCTTTGGAAGAGCAATAAAAGTCGGGGGACAAAAATACCAGAAAATATCAAAGTGTCTAATGGGTTCCTAACCTGGATTTCATCACTGAAGTTGTTTAGAAATTTTTATAAATATTTACATGGGTATAGTTTTCTTCAGATTTTATGTAAAATCCAAGACATAAAGTGGCTAGAACTACTACAAAGCTTTGCATATGAAAACACTTTTCTCCAAAATCCAAGTGTTTTAGAAATGAGTATTTTAAAGCTCAGCAGGAAATCCTTGCTAAATTTACTTTTCCATTCTTCTGTAGTTAGGAAAGAACATTTAACTTTTCTTCAGGGGCTAGAGAAAAAAGATGCCTCATTTTCATTCAGAGTTTGTTGAGATCCTGATAAAGAACTCCTCGGAGTTGGGCAGATAAAGTTTATCTGGGATGTGGAACAGGGTACCCAGCCTCTTTCATCCCCTTGTACCTGCCTGCCTGGAAGAACCCAACCCTGGGTAAACCCAGCCACCTACCTTCTCTTGGCACCTGTGGGCGACATGGATTAGCTTTCATGGAAGATGGACAAGTTAAAGACCACTGCCTTCCCTAGTCATCCTCCCATCACTATTCCTGGATAGTTCACTCCCTTTTTTGCATAATGACTATTCCAAAATTTCTTTGCTGTCTTCAAATTTCCATGACTTCCTCCTGCTTCTCTGGTACAACTTTCTTCATATTCAATTTATTGTTACAAACAAGAGCCTGAAAGCAGGATAGATGCCTATCACCATGCCTGGACAGAATCAACACGCCTGCACACAGCAGTTTTCTTCTGTGATTCCCAGCTAAGGAAGGAGGCTGGGGGGAGGAGCTCTGTTTCTAAATGGCCCATCCTATTTTTTAGATAAAAACAAATACTTCTACATTAAGAAGTGTAATCATCAATATGGATACAGATATCGCTAAAGAATGTCTAACTACATTACTCTCATTTGAAGATCATTGACACCTTTAGATTTATAGCTCAATATTGGGTTTATGAAACAGTCTTCTATGTCTTTGGTACATAAATCAGTTCCTTAGAGCCTGATCACTACAATAGAAATAACAAAACTAACATTTTCAAATTGCAGTGTTGGGAACCAGATTCAGAATCTGAGATGGACCCCAAACTTTGCAACACCCTCTAAGGCTTGGCCTAAAACATTCAACCAATCTTACTTATTTTTGTTACCACCATGAGACAATTTTTCTGATTTTTCTTTTTTAGGAATGGTCTGACTCAGAACATCAAGTTTGACTTTTAAAGGATGATACAGAAGCTTCCCTTATTTTGTACTGATTAGTGCCTATAAGGAAAGCACAGCTTTTTTTCTTTTATTTTCTTTGCTGTTTCCAGTGGAGGTGATGCAGGCTTCCCTTCCAGGATGTCATTCTGAGGTCAGGAAAAAGAAGTTGAATTGAGTGGAAGTATCAAGGCTTATTCACACTATAGTCTCATTGACTTGCTTTTAGTTTCCTCTCAAAAGAAAAATTCTGTTTCTCAATCAAAGCTTGATTTAAGCTCAGATTTGTCTCTCCAGAACAGATATCCCTACATCACCTGGTGTGCACTTTAGGTGGAGAACATCTCAAGCAGTGTTGTAATGACTGGCTGACCTGGCAGCAAAGGCTGGGATGGTATTTTGGTCATCTTCATAGCCTCAGAATGTGGATCAACAGCAGGTCAATATGTGTTTGCTGAATAAGTGAAAAGTGTGCAATCTAGATCGGTATAGGTAATAAAGGAGTGGCAAAGATGAATTTGTGAAGTCTGTTTAATAATTTTATTTTAAAATAAAATTGTGAATCTAAGGAACATTGACTCTGGTTCTACTTTGGAGGTAAAAAGAATGGCAGTTTTTAAAATAGAATTGTATTATTAATATATGTCTACCCAAATCAGTTATTCTTTCACCGCGACTGACTCATTTAGTGAGAATAGCAAGTTTACAAATTTATATGTGTTTCCCAGCTTTGCTCTCTCTATCAAAAAATATAAAATGAATCACTGTGTCTTCACACATCTGTTGTGGTGGTTTTGTACTATGTCAATTTACCCAAGCTGGAACTACATTTCCCCAAATTCCCATCCTGTATGACTCCTAGTTAAAAAAGGGGTTACAAGAAAAATTTGCACAAGATTTAGAAGACAAAAGTGAGGTGAGTACCCTGAAGGTTGCTACAAAGCACCAGGTGCTGTAGCAGTTTATACCTGTGGTCACCAGAGTGCTTGCTCATGGGGCAGAAGCCAGGCCTACAGTCCCTCCTGCTGGATCTCCTCCAGTCTCTTCAAGTCCTGCCTGCCTATTTGCTCAGTCTTGTCTGACTCTTTGTGACCCCATGGACTATAGCCCACCAGGCTTCTCTGTAAGTTGAATTTTTCAGGCAAGAATACTGGAGTGGGTTGCCATTTCCTTCCTCCAGGGGATCTTCCCAATCCAGGGACTGAATCTGTGCCTCAAGTGTCTCTTGCATTGGCAGACAGATTCTTTACCACTAGTGCCATATGGGAAGCCCAAGTCCTGGGTCCATTGCATATGCAGCTTCATAACAAAGGCACTCACTTCTTCAAGACTCCAAGACATTGTGGCTGAAGATAGTGGCAGATATCCAGATGCAGGCTCCAATTTGCCTAGGTAGGTTGTGGTTTGTCCTGGGAAGTGCCAGCTTGACCATGCTCTACTCTACTTCATGCCTGGTTTACTATCCCAACAGCTGACTTCAGGACCACACCAGATATAAAGGTGACAGTCTTCCATAGATGTCTTTACCATCTCCTATCCTTGTGTGAAATCTAATCTCTGTAGTAGGTCCCTTCTTTTGTATCATTCAGAGTTGTCCTAATGCTGTGCTTAAATCCAAACTGATAAACCTATTCAGGGAATCACCGTGGCCTGCCTCGGTCATTCTGTATAGCGAGTATTGGCTAAAGCAGAGGAGAGTCAGGAGTTAGACAGTCTGGGAAGACCACTCTACAATTTATTATGATGTGTTTCCTAATTAGGAATTACTGGATTCATTTCAAGTTTATGAATTGCTTATAGGGCCACACCATTGCCCATCTCCAATGACACCTGTAGAATTGACCCATGTGTACCTTGTTCAGATGTAGATGGCAGCACTGGCAGAAAGGAATATTGTAAAATGTTCCTCTTTATATAAAATAGTCTTTTTCAATTTGTAGCAAAAAACAAATCTATTTGTATGGAACCATCCTTGACTCAGACCAGATGGGATTTATAGTTATCCAGCATAGTATAGCATGACACTGGGACTACAAATGGAAAGTACAGTGCATTTGAAGGGCTTTTAAGTTATTAAAGGCAGAAGAAATTAATTGAATAAGCCAGTTAACTTAAGTATCCCAATAATAGATTTGCTGGAAATTAATTCAGGTGACTTGAGCTTTGTTCTTTGGCTCCATCCCTTCATTCTTTCTGGAGCTATTTCTCCACTGATCTCCAGTAGCATATTGGGCACCTAATGACCTGGGGAGTTCCTCTTTTGCTATCCTATCATTTTGCCTTTTCATACTGTTCATGGGGTTCTCAAGGCAGGAATACTGAAGTGGCTTGCCATTCCCTTCTCCAGTGGACCACATTCTGTCAGGCCTCTCCACCGTGACCCGCCCGTCTTGGGTTGCCCCGCAGGCATGGCTTGGTTTCATTGAGTTAGACAAGGCTGTGGTCCTAGTGTGATTAGATTGACTAGTTTTCTGTGAGTATGGTTTCAGTGTGTCTGCCCTCTGATGCCCTCTTGCAACACCTACCATCTTACTTGGGGTATCTCTTCACGGCTGCTCCAGCAAAGCATAGCCGCTGTTCCTTACCTTGGACGGGGGGTATCTCCTTACCGCCACTGTTTCTGAACTTCAAGTGGGATAGCTCCTCTAGGCCCTCCTGTGCTGTGCAGCCACCACTCCTCGGGTTGCTCCTCCCAGCCGCCGGCCTGACCTCGGACACGGGGTGTTTCTACCCGGCCGCCACTGGCCTCCGACGCGAGGTAGTTCCTCTCAGCCACTACCCTGACCTCGGACGCGGGGTGTCTCCTCTCGGCCACCGCCCCGACCTCGGACCCAGGGTAGCTCCTCTCCGCCATGCTTAGTGAGCCGGCTCTCAGTCGCCTGCGCTTAGTGGTGAGCCAGCTCTCAGCCGCCTGCGCTTAGTGATAGAAGCAAGATCCAATGCTGTAAAGAGCAATATTGCATAGGAACCTGGAATGTCAGGTCCATGAATCAAGGCAAATTGGAAGTGGTCAAACAAGAGATGGCAAGGGTGAACGTCGACATTATAGGAATCAGCGAACTAAAATGGACTGGAATGGGTGAATTTAACTCAGATGACCATTACATCTACTACTGCGGGCAGGAATCCCTCAGAAGAAATGGAGTAGCCATCATGGTCAACAAAACAGTCTGAAATGCAGTACTTGGATGCAATCTCAAAAACGACAGATTGATCTCTGCTCGTCTCTAAGGCAAACCATTCAATATCACAGTTATCCAAGTCTATGCCCCAACCAGTAACACTGAAGAAACTGAAGTTGAACGGTTCTGTGAAGACCTACAAGATCTTTTAGAACTAACACCCAAAAAAGATGTCCTTTTCATTATAGGGGACTAGAATGCAAAAGTAGGAATTCAAGAAACACCTAGAGTAACAGGCAAATTTGGCCTTGGAATGTGGAATGAAGCAGGGCAAAGACTAATAGAGTTTTGCCAAGAAAATGCACTGGTCATAGCAAACACCCTCTTCCAACAACACAAGAGAAGACTCTACACATGGACATCACCAGATGGTCAACACTGAAATCAGACCGATTATATTCTTTGCAGCCAAAGATGGAAAGCTCTATACAGTCAACAAAAACAAGACCAGGAGCTGACTGTGGCTCAGATCATGAACTCCTTATTGCCAAGTTCAGACTTAAATTGAAGAAAAGTAGGGAAAACTGCTAGAACATTCAGGTATGACCTAAATCAAATCCCTTATGATTATACATAAGGGAAGTGAGTAATAGATTTAAGGGTCTAGATCTGATAGATAGAGTGCCTGATGAACTGTGGACTGAGGTTCATGACATTGTACAGGAGACAGGGATCAAGACCATCCCCGTGGAAAAGAAATGCAAAAAAGCAAAATGATGGTCTGGGGAGGCCTTACAAATAGCTATGAAAAGAAGAGGCGAAAAGCAAAGGAGAAAAGGAAAGATATAAGCATCTGAATGCAGAGTTCCAAAGAATAGCAAGAAGAGATAAGAAAGCCTTCTTCAGCAATCAATGCAAAGAAATAGAGGAAAAGAATAGAATGGGAAAGACTAGAGATCTCTTCAAGAAAATTAGAGATACCAAGGGAACATTTCATGCCAAGATGGGCTCGATAAAGGACAGAAATGGTATGGACCTAACAGAAGCAGAAGATATTAAGAAGAGGTGGCAAGAATACACGGAAGAACTATACAAAAAAGATCTTCATAACCCAGATAATCACAATGATGTGATCACTAATCTAGAGCCAGACATCTTGGAATGTGAAGTCAAGTGGGTCTTAGAAAGCATCACTATGAACAAAGCTAGTGGAGGTGATGGAATTCCAGTTGAGCTATTTCAAATCCTGAAAGATGATGCTGTGAAAGTGTTGCACTCAATATGCCAGCAAGTTTGGAAAACTCAGCAATGGCCACAGGACTGGAAAAGGTCCGTTTTCATTCCAATCCCAAAGAAAGGCAATGCAAAAGAATGCTCAAACTACCACACAATTGCACTCATCTCACATGCTAGTAACGTAATGCTCAAAATTCTCCAAGCCAGGCTTCAGCAATACATGAACCGTGAACTTCCTGATGTTCAAGCTGGTTTTAGAATAGGCAGAGGAACCAGAGATCAAATTGCCAACATCCGCTGGATCATCGAAAAAGCAAGAGAGTTCCAGAAAAACATCTATTTCTGCTTTATTGACTATGCCAAAGCCTTTGACTGTGTGGATCACAATAAACTGTGGAAAATTCTGAGAGCGATGGGAATACCAGACCACCTGACCTGCCTCTTGAGAAATCTGTATGCAGGTCAGGAAGCAACAGTTAGAACTGGACATGGAACAACAGACTGCTTCCAAATATGAAAAGGAGTATGTCAAGGCTATGTATTGTCACCCTGCTTATTTAACTTCTATGCAGAGTACATCATGAGAAACGCTGGACTGGAAGAAACACAAGCTGGAATCAAGATTGCTGGGAGAAATATCAATAACCTCAGATATGCAGATGACACCACCCTTATGGCAGAAAGTGAAGAGGAACCAGAAAGCCTCTTGATGAAAGTGAAAGAGGAGAGTGAAAAAGTTGGCTTAAAGCTCAACATTCAGAAAACTAAGATCATGGCATCTGGTCCCATCACTTCATGGGGAATAGATGGGGAAACAGAGGAAACAGTGTCAGACTTTATTTTTGGGGGCTCCAAAATCACTGCAGATGGTGACTGTGGCCATGAAATTAAAAGACGCTTACTCCTTGGAAGAAAAGTTATGACCAACCTAGATGGTGTATTCAAAAGCAGAGACATTACTTTGCCGACTAAGGTCTGTCTAGTCAAGGCTATGGTTTTTCCTGTGGTCATGCGTGGATGTGAGAGTTGGACTGTGAAGAAGGTTGAGTGCCGAAGAATTGATGCATTTGAACTGTGGTGTTGGAGAAGACTCTTGAAAGTCCCTTGGACTGCAAGGAGATCCAACCAGTCCATTCTGAAGGAGATCAACCCTGGGATTTCTTAGGAAGGAATGATGCTAAAGCTGAAACTCCAGGTCTTTGGCCACCTCATGCTAAGCATTGACTCATTGGAAAAGACTCTGATGCTGGGAGAGATTGGGGGCAGGAGGAGAAGGGGACCACCCAGGATGAGATGGCTGGATGGCATCACGGGCTCAATGGATGTGAGTCTGAGTGAACTCCAGGAGATGGTGATGGACAGGAAGACCTGGCATGCTGCAGTTCATGGGGTTACTATGAGTCGGACACGACTGAGCGACTGGACTGATCTGAACTGAACTGTGCTTTGTTCTACTTTCTTGTTCTAAAGCCACTCAACTGTCAATTGGGAAATCCAAAGAATTACCAAGTCAATGGATCAACAATCAAGTTCTCCATCATCATAGCCTGCAGAGGAAATTTCTCTTAAAGTTAAAAGCAAAACTAAAACAAAGAGCCAAAACCATAAAGCTCTTGTGGGTACATTTGAAGCACAAATGTCTACCCTCTACTTGAGAGGAAAATGTCTTCACATGCTAAGACGTCACTGATTCTCCTGCCTTGTCCAATTCCATCTTCCTTCCAAACTCCCGCTATTATTAGCTATCACCTTCTAGTCCTTCTCCTTGAGACCTGGGACTGGTTCTTGTAACTTGCTGTTAACAATGAGCCTTGCACATTCAGTTCAGTTTAGTCCAGTTCAGTCGCTCAGTCATGTCCGACTCTTTGTGACCCCACGAACTTCAGCACAACAGGCCTCCCTGTCCATCACCAACTCCCGGAGCCTACCCAAACTCATGTCCATTGAGTGGATGATGCCATCCAACCATCTCATCCTCTGTTGTCCCCTTCTCCTCCTGCCCTCAATCTTTCTCAGCATCTGGGTCTTTTCAAATGAGTCAGCCCTTCGCATCAGGTGGCCAAAGTATTGGAGTTTTAGCTTTAAAATCAGTCCTTCCAATGAACACCCAGGATTGATCTCCTGTAGGATGCACTGGCTGGATCTCCTTGCAGTCCAAGGGACTAAGCACCTAGTAAACAATGTCTATGATGAGCAGGATCTCATGTCTACCCAGGTCATAGTTCTACTCTCTGCCAATGAATAAGATATTATGGACATTAGATCAAGAGCAATGGAATTGGAGTTCTTTGTAGAACTAGCTCTTCAATTTGCACAGACTTCTACTTTATCAGGGCATCTGTTTGTCCTTTCTTTGTAGGTAATGTCTGATACTCTTTTACTGTCCACAGAACAGAGGTCTCCTACGAAGAAGTCTACTGCAGTAGACTTTTCAACATGCACTCCCAAAGATAGCTGGCACTGCAGTTTGTCTTGCCTAAGTGGATTAACACCTGCCAGGATGGATCAGCTGAGACCTTCAGAGCAGTGCAACTGAAGTCCGATGCCCATCTGCTTCCTACCTTCTTTGTCAGCCAATTAGCAGATTTGATGCTATCTTGAGTTCGAGATATAAAACCACAGCAACTAATAGAGGATGAGATGGTTGGATGGTATTACCAATTCAATGGACATGAGTTTGAGCAAACTCTGGGAGACAGAGAAGGACAAGGAAGCCTGGTGTGCTGCAGTTCATGGAGTTGCAAAGAATCAGACATGACTTAGCAACTGAACAATAACAACTGGCTTTTGAGAAGTATCTGGCTAAGTCTGACAGGCACTTGCTAGCAGTGATTTATTTATTCACCCCTCTAGTATGACTGAGTGACTTCACTTTCACTTTTCACTTTCATGCATTGGAGAAGGAAATGGCAACCCACTGCAGTGTTCTTGCCTGGAGAAACCCATGGACAGAGGAGCCTGATGGGCTGCCATCTATGGGGTTGCACAGAGTCGAACACTACTGAAGCGACTTAGCATCAGCAGCAGCTAGAATGTTTGGTAGGATTTATAAAGTATATCACAAGACATTCTACTATGGGGCCTAAATTCTCAGGAACAGTTGAAATGGTTTCAGAAAGAAGAAGCTTTGTTTGTAAATCAGAACCACCAAAAGATGGACCCCTGCTGACCCAAGAGCCCTTAGCAATCTTCGCCTAAGTGCCTGCCAAAGAGAAACCCTGAGAAAAATCAGTTCCAGAAAGAGAAGAGTGTCTAGAGTGTTTTTGGAATCATCCCAGGTAATTTCACACTCACATGAAGCCCTGAAATATTATTGTTAATCAAGCAAAACCCTTCCAGCTTAGAATGTGTTTATTTTCATACACAGTGATAACTCAGAGGATAACTGCAGCAATACAAGGATTTGAATGTGAGTGACAGCTGTCATGTCATCTCTGAAGATGTGAGGCTGTTAGATTTGCTTGTTCACCTCACTTTGGGTGGTGAAAGTCATTGGCAACTGTGTCCAAAAGAGCTTTGAATACCAGAGTTTTATGAAAGAGATTAGTTCATTTCTCCCCTGGTACTTTTTCTCCACATACAAAAAATACCTTAGTACATAAGTTACAAGGACCTCTGACTGATAAGTGATTTATACTAAAAACACTGAACATGGTCAGAAGAAAGCAATCCCTGCTATTTCCCCAGCTTGGAATTTGGATCCCGTCCAGGCATTTCTCTCTGAATCAGGCCCAAGGAACTCCATCTGGGGTACTCGCAAGCTGATGAGATCTTCTGCTTCATAAAAATCTTATAACCTTACCAAAGCAGAAGTAGGCTGACCTTATCATAAAGGTCTCTGAACAAATTACTTATCTTTTTTCTAATTTAGTTGAAAATTTAAGGTTTCTTTTCTACTTCGACACATTTTGGAAGTGGAGGAAAATGTGTTTTCATATAACCTCTAGCATTAAACTACACACATCACATCTACTTCTGCCAGAATTTACAAGGCCTAACTGGACTTTTTGAATAGGCTGGTGTCATCTGATTAGATTCATGATTCTTTTGAGCCAAGCTAGCTGATGTAATCAGCAATCTCTCCAGGATTGCTTGCCCATGGAAGCTGCTTTGTTAAACACTGAGCAGGAATCTGTCCATGAGTGGGAATCCACCCCAGTTTCAGATGCTCACACACTTCCTTGAATAATCACATTTAACTTGAAACGAATGGAGAAAATTTACTTGTGAAAACTCACATTCCTGGTTTATTTTCACAAAATTGTAAGGTTGAAGGGTTCACTAAGGTCATTTTTTCCATCTCTCTGCCTCTGGCAGTCTCTTCCTCTCAACAGCACCAAGTGGATGTTAGTCTAATCTAGGTTTAAAAGGATGCAGTAAAGTACATTTTTTCATTCCTACCTTGGCAATTCTTGAACCTGCCCCTTCTTCCTCTGACAAACATCCTTCGCTATGAACCTCCTATCCCCATGAAAACCCATTTCCGCCTTTTCCATTTTTGCAAGAACTGAGGAACACTACCAACCAAGGGGCGTATTTTCTTCTCACTTTCTTTCTGGGGTGAGTCTCACTCACTTCTATGTACAAATGCCGAATCAGAGAAGCTGTCCTTTCTGGTGTCCACTCTGGTGAAATTAACTTGGGACTTGTGTGTTTCATATCTCAAATTAGGCCTCCTCCCACCACACACAGGTTAAGTTCAACAAATAATAAAGTAGTGTCATAATAAAGATAAAACAGGCTTCCCAGGTGGCTCAGTGTTAAAGATTCTGCCTACAAAGCAGGATTGGGAAGATCCCTTGGAGTAGGAAATGGCAACCCATTCCAGTATACTTACCTGGGAAATCCCATGGACAGAGGAGATTGGTGGGCTAGCCCATGGGGTTGCAAAACATCAGACATTACTGAGTGACTAAACAACAACAAAGATAAAACCCAGAGGTATTAGTCATTCGGAATTATGTATGCAATATTTTTACACTACTGTATATAAAATAGATAACTAATGAGAACCTACTGTATAGTACAGGGAACTCTACTCAATGGCCTGTGGTGAGTAGAAGGAACCTGTCCTTCTATAGTAGGAAGGAAATCCAAAAACAGAGGGGATACATGTACATGTATAGCTGATTCACTTTGCCGTACAGCAGAAACTAACACAACATTGTAAAGTAAGTATACTTCAGTAAAATTTAAAAAAAAAAAGCTAAAATCCAAACAGTCTTGAATTGAACAGTAATGCACCAGTGTTGGTTTCTTAGTTTTGACAAATATACCATGGTAAAGTAAGATGCTAACATTAGGGAAAACTAAGTGAGGCATGCAGGAACTTTGTATTATCTTTGCAACTTCTCTGTAAATCTAAAATTATTCCAAAATTAAGAGATGATTTTTAAAATAATCTAAAATGAAATAATGCATGAAATATATTAGAACATATAACACAGCTGGAGTCTAAGGAAGAAAAACTGAATAATATCTGTTGTGGAGGACAAAGAGTAGTCCTGATTTTAAAATAATATGTATTCATGATTTTCTAAAGGAAAATGAAAATACACACCCCAAAGTCAAAAAGCATCCATAATCCCACTAAACACACATAACAACTAACATCTTCTATGTCTTTCCAGATTTTTTTTAAGAAGCTTATTCCTTTTTGCAAACCCTGCCACTAAGTGAAAAGTTATTAATTTGCAAAATTATTTCCATTAATTTTAATGGCAAAAATGACATGTTCCACCCCAATTGAAGATATCAAACAATTTGTGCAGATAGAAAAATATATCCAATTAATGAAGAAATCAATTTCTACAAATAACAATCATTTAAAAATAAATTAATACAGTTCAATCATAAAACTTAATGATGTTGTTTAGTCACTAAGTCATGTCCAACTCTTTGTGACCCCATGGACTACAGCACTCCAGGCTTCCTTGTCCTTCACTATCTCCCAGAATTTGCTCAAATTTGTGTTCACTGAGTCAGTGATGCCATTCAACCAACTCGTCCTCTGTTGCCCCCTTCTCCTCTTGCCCTCAGTCTTTCCCAGCATCAGGGCCTTTTCCAGTGAGTTAGCTCTTTGCATCAGGTGGCCAAAATTTAATAGAATGAACGTTTATTGTACTCACCAAAGGGTGGGAAAAAAAGAAAAGCCTTGATCCTAGGTGGATAGCCTGGAGGCGAGGTGTAAGCAAGTCATTGTCTGGAAAAGGTGGTGAGTCAGTGATTGACTTTCACACTAGGGAACTTTTTTGAGCTCATGTTTATCTTGCATATTTAAAAGCAAGTAAAAACACTGCAAACTTGAATGGCTTAGGATAACGAACATTTATTATTTCTCATGATTCTGTGAGTTAACTGGGAGTGTTTTTTCGGTCCAGGCCAGCTTGGCTGATCCCTGTTGTTAGCTAATGACTCAGCTGGAACTGGTTGGTTTAGGACAGTGATGACAACCTGGTTCCATAAAGGACCAGATAACAAATATTTTTAGGTTTTGCAAGCTCTACTGTCTAGGTTGTAACTACTCAACGACTCTGCTCTTGTAGTGTGAAAGCAGTCAACACAACATGTAAATAAATGGGTGTGTCTATGTCCCTTGCTTACCCCTGGTCTAGGATGACCTCACTCGTGAGTTTGGCAATTGTCAGGTTGATTGATCTAGAGGATAGTTCTTAAACTTAAGCATGCTTTATGATAACGTAGTTATGACCAACCTAGATAGCATATTCAAAAGCAGAGACATTACTTTGCCGACTAAGGTCTGTCTAGTCAAGGCTATGGCTTTCCCTGTGGTCATGTATGGGTATGAGAGTTGGACTGTGAAGAAGGCTGAACGCCAAAGAATTGATGCTTTTGAACTGTGGTGTTGGAGAAGACTCTTGAGAGTCTCTTGGACTGCAAGGAGATCCAACCAGTCCATTCTGAAGGAGATCAGCCCTGGGATTTCTTTGGAAGGAATGATGCTAAAGCTGAAACTCCAGTACTTTGGACACCTCATGCAAAGAGTTGACTCATTGGAAAAGACTGTGATGCTGGGAGGGATTGGGTTCAGGAGGAGAAGGGGACGACAGAGGATGAGATGGCTGGATGGCATCACTGACTCAATGGATGTGAGTCTGAGTGAACTCTGGGAGTTGGTGATGGACAGGGAGGTTTGGCATGCTGTGATTCATGGGGTCGCAAAGAGTCAGACACGACTGAGTGACTGAACTGAACTGAACTGAGAGCATGAAAGCACAGATCACTGGGGCCTACCTCTAGAGTTTCTGATTCAGTAGAGTTGGGGTGAAGCTGGAGAATTTGAATTTGTAACAAGTTCACAGGTGATTTTACTACTGTTGGCCTGGGGACCACATCTTGGGAACCATTGATCTACATCATCTCAGCTAGGATGGCTCATCTCTGCTCCATGTGCCTCTCCTCTATGAGGCTATCCTGGGCTTCTTCTGGGTGGTCTTAGGGTCCAAAGAGCAACAGGAAAGGGCAAACCCCAGTGCACAGGTACTTTCCAACCCTCACGTTATATTTTCTATTCTCCCATTGGCCAAAGCAGGTCACATGGCTGGGCTCTGTCAAGGTGGAAGAATATTAGAAGCATGGGTGAAATGAAGTTTGAACAAGTTGGATATCATTACTGCAACGAACTACCACACAGTATAGAGCCCAGAAAAACATCTTTAGAACAAAATAAATGCTGGGCACAAGAGACCCCTGAAGCACATGGAAATAGCTCACATGCCCAACGGATGGGAGAATCATAGAAGATACTACCTTTTTATCCCACTCATTTGATATATATTTGCAAAGCAAAACATCTTGGGTTCATCCATTCAGGCCACACAGTTCAAATCTGTTCCATATGATATTCTCCAATTAGAAACTGCTGTTGTCAAGTAATGAGTCTTTGCCTGAAATCACAATGTCAATACATAACTTCTGCTAGCATGTTTATTTAGCAAGTTTGGGGGTAAAAGAGATGTTATATTGAGATAAAAAATTTGACTACAAAGTAGAAAAGTGGTATAACCTTTCAAAACTTGTTTTAGCAGAAGGTTAGCTAGCAGTTGTGATATGAGATAAGTCTGGGTATGTTAAATACTTTCATGATTTCTAGTAAAGAGAAATGGAAGAAATTAGTTTTCTTTCAATTAAACACACCAAAAATGCCATGTTTTAAGAATGACAAATGAAATTAATGTGTTCCACCTTTGTCCTGAAGCAGTTTTCTGATGGGGCCCAGAATTGGGACATGGAGTGGAACCCTGAGGTACCCTCATTATGTTATGAAAGTCAGCATACGGTTCAGCCCTCTGCACTGACCTCATAGTTTCATGACATCATGGCTTTGATTTATAAAAGGTGTCTTGTCACGGTTCTATTTTTCAGGAATCTCTCTAAATGAAACACTAATGCTGAAATGAGTGATGCCAAATCCAAGCGGCTTACAGTATGTCTAGTGTTGTTTTTTTATGAGATGCAGAAGTATTTATATATTTCAGTATAAACTAAAGCACATTGAACTCTTTTGTACTTGACTTTATTGGAGATTAGAAAAATTGGTTTTGTTTACACTACAGTGTGGCTCAAAAACTGATGACAGACCAAATGATTATATGAAGAATATTTTTTCTTAAACCAGGCAAAGAATTAAAATACCAGTTGGAGAATAAAATATACTACCTATATAGAAACTCTATAGAAAGAGTTGTGAGATAAACTGATAGGAAGCCACTATTTATGGCTCTGAGCAACTGGTTAAATCCAGAATAAAAGAGACATTAACCCTAACCTCGAGGGACTTATGTCAAAGGTCAGACAGGTGAACATCTTGAGGGCCAATAAACAAAATAAATATGAAACCAGAAAAGTAGCAGTTTGCAGGCTGTGCTGCAGATTGGACAATGAAAGAGATGAATTAGAAAGCTTCCCATTTTCCCCCTTTGGGACACGTATGATATGTGAAGAGTTGACTCATTGGAGAAGACTCTGATGCTGGGAGGGATTGGGGACAGGAGGAAAGGGGGACGACAGAGGATGAGATGCCTGGATGGCATCACCGACTCGATGGATGTGAGTTTGAGTGAACTCAGGGAGTTGGTGATGGACAGGGAGGCCTGGCGTGCTGCAATTCATGGGGTCGCAAAGAGTTGGACATGACTGAGTGACTGAACTGAACTGAACTGATGATATGGAGATGATTCTATCAAATGTGTATGGTTACTGTGGTGGGTTTTATGAAAGCAACTACCTATCATAGAGAGTCTAGTTGGCATAATGAAAAAGAAAGAAGCAATCTGATCTTTTCCCTGGACATAGTAAGTCCTCTTCCTGCATAACTTCATTTTCTCAGTGGTAGGTTTGGCTATCATTTAGACCTTTTGGAGGTTCCCAGGAAGACTGTTGAAAAAGGGGTCCCAGTGAGGAGCTTTGGTTTCAGCTTCTGAGGCAAGGGCCCAAGGACAGCTTTGTTTTACACTGTTTTACTCCACCTACCAAGTGCCAGAAGTAAACTGTTAAAAGATAAACCAAGGCACAGTAAAATTCTTAAGAGTTTATTTTATTCAAACATGATTCATATAAGGCAGCTCCAGACTGGAAGTGATTTGGTGTGCTCCTCCTATGGGGACTTGGAACAAGGCTTTTTATAGAGAAGATAATGAAGCGCAGCCTAAAAATTATTTGTCTGGCTAGAGCTTAAACAGTTGCCTTATTTGGGAAAGGCTAGTTGACTATTTCCTATTGGTTGTTTTTAAATTCCATTTTCTACAATGTGTGTACACTGACTCTAGGTTTTTGGTTTGCTTGCTAGGTTATCAAGGTATCCTCATGGATACCAAAAGCCACCTCAGCCTAATGGTTTCCTTGTTTAATCATTTTAACAAAACTCATCTCAAAATCAGTATTGTTACCATACATCTTCTCCAAGCTACTACCTCTCTGTAATACCTGAAGACATCATGCAGAGTCATGGCCCATTGTGATCAAGATTTCCAACAGTAACATTTAAGAACATGAACACTGACTTGCTGACACACTAAAATGCATGCTGGGGAAAAGGGTGTTACTTTACAAAACTTCCCAAATAAAACATGCTTTCTCTTGAAAATGGATTATGTTGTAGGATTTAAAGCAAAATGGTATCCATTGATGGTCATAGATTAAAAGTATCATGTCTCAATATTTCATTGTCTTATGCTGTGATCTTTCAATATTTGCCTTTATGCTAACTTCTTATGAAATATTTCTTAATGAGGGGTATTTGATATAGAAGAATAAATTAGGAGATGGAACCCCACAATGGGAATTTATGGGAGATTGAATCTTGCAGCTTGTTTTTTCACAAAGTTCTAGAGACTTGTTAACTGCTTTGGGTGTCTCCAGGGTGTCATCAATTAATTGAACTTTGACCTTGCAGAAGTTGATGGATATGCAGGTGATTGAAGCAGTGGCAGTGTCTCCCTATTAATTACCCTTCCTGAAAACACCAGTTTTTCTCAGCTCCTCCAGAGAAATGTGGTAGTGAAAGAAATGAGTCTGCTCATTCATAGATCATGTGTTACCTACTCATCACTTGGGAGGTGGTGCTTGTCAAGGACAAAATAGAAAAAGATGTAGGACATCTTAATGTTGTAGCACCTTTTGAAGACTTGCCATGAGCTCATTTCCCGCAAGACATGGCTTTTGTTTTCTTTTTTTAGGAAAAGGAGCCTCATGGGGTTTAGCTGGAGCCTGCCTATTTGGAGATGTTGAGGTCTAATTGCACTTTTACCCCTGACTTCCTTATAATAACGGACCATCATTCATTAAGTACCTTCTCTGTTCAAGGCACACACATGTACAGGCTTTGCAAACATTTTCTCAAAAATTTCTCACCTCAGCTCCATTTAGCAAATAAGTGAAAAGATGTTCAGAAAGTTTCCCATAATCTCAGAGCTAGGAAGTGCGGAGCTAAGATTCAAACTGATGTCTGCCTCACTTTGAAGCCAATAAGAAATTCTTGGGAGTTAATTTTATTGCTTCATTTTTATAGCTTTAAAACATATATATGGAAAAAGATAAGAGGAAGCAGTAGAAAGTGGAGGTAGAGTTAATATGTTAATATTCTTGACAAGATTGTCCTGAGCGATAATTTTATAAAATGCAGAGAAAAGTTAAATGTGCACTGGTGAGTGTCAATATACAATTTTCACACTTACAAACTTCAAAAATCCCTCAGGGGATTTTTGGAGAAAATGCATTTTGACCTGCTCTATGCAAAACACATGAACATGGAACAACAGACTGGTTCCAAATAGGAAAAGGAGTACATCAAGGCTGTATATTGTCACCCTGCTTATTTAACTTATATGCAGAGTACATCATGAGAAATGCTGGGCTGGAGGAAGTACAAGCTGGAATCAAGATTATCAATAACCTCAGATATGCAGATGACACCACCCTTCGGACAGAAAGTGAAGAAGAACTAAAGAGCCTCTTGATGAAAGTGAAAGAGGAGAGTGAAAAAGTTGGCTTAGAGCTCAAAATTCAGAAAACGAAGATCATGACATCCGTTCCCATCACTTCATGGTAAATAGATGGGGAAACAGTGGAAACAATGGCTGACTTTATTTATCTGGGCTCCAAAATCACTGCAGATGGTGACTGCAGCCATGAAATTGAAAGACACTTACTCCTTGGAAGGAAAGTTATGACCAACCTAGACAGCATACTGAAAAGCAGAGACATTACTTTGTCAACAAAGGTCTGTCTATTCAAGGCTATGGTTTTTCCAGTGGTCATGTATGGATGTGAGAATTGGACTGTAAAGAAAACTGAGTGCCAAAAAATTGATGCTTTTGAACTGTAGTGTTAGAGGAGACTCTTGAGAGTCCCTTGGAGACTCTCCAACCAAGGAGAGTCCAACCAGTCCATCCTAAAGGAGGTCAGTTCTGGGTGTTCATTGGAGGGACTGATGCTAAAGATGAAACTCCAATACTTTGGCCACCTGATGCGAAGAACTGACTCATTTGAAAAGACCCTGATGCTGGGAAACATTGAGGGCAGGAGGAGAAGGGGATGACAGAGGATGAGATGGTTGGATGGTATCACTGACTCAATGGACATGGGTTTGGGTGGACTCCAGGGGCTGGTGATGGACAGAGAGGCCTGGCATGCTGCGGTTCATGGGGTCGCAAAGAGTCAGACACGCCTGAGCGACTGAACTGAACTGATGGAAAACACACTGCTGTATTATGATCCAAACAAGGTAAGAAAGAGGGGCTGCTAAGAAGGAAAGAAAATACTGTAGTTGCTTCTTTATTTAAGGGAGAAATTGAAATTTTATGCCTTCAGAATTGCTAAAGGACTGCTTTTTATTTTTAAAAAAGAGAGAAAATTTGCATTGGTTGAGACTGTATGTCTTTTTCCCATGCCACATGGCCTCTGTCCTTTGGAGGTGACACACATACTTCTTTGGAGAGCTTTGGAGATTAAGCAACAACCGCAGGCCCTTCTGTTAGCCACTACTAGTAACAGAGATGCTGTCCATCCAGACACCACCATTTTTCCAAACCTGAGACATTAGGTGCAATCCCAGAAAAGTGATTTATTCCGTGTGTGATATAAGCAATTCTACTCAAGCAACTAAGGAGAGCATCATTAGTAGAGCATGTCTTTTAAGGAAGTTGACTTCCCTCTTAGGAATACTAAGAAGGTAGCATCATGGAGTTGAGAATGGAGACTCCATCATTCAACCATGTCCATCCCCCATCTCCATCATTTGCTCACTGTGGTGTTAAGACATGTAATGTCCCTACACCAATTTATAAGAGAAATGATAATTAAAAAATCATAGTGAATATTGAATAAAATATTACCTGCAAAACATTTAAACCTGACTCTCAGCAAATATTACCTACTGCTAATATTGATAAAGAATTCAAGCCATATCTATTTTTCCTTTCCAGTATTTTCCTCAATTTCCCACAGTTGTTTTCTTTCTCCTCTTCAATCATCACTCCCTAACTTTCCATTCACTTTCACATTCTGAATGGATATTTTTGATGGTCATAATTTTTACTTATTCTTGGTCCCAAATTAAGAATTTTCAAATATTAAATCCACACCGAAACAAATCATGTAAAATATCACAATTCTTTAATCCAAATCAGAGCCAATATTTCTTTCTCTTTTTGCCTTAAAAAAAATAAGCATATCACATTATTCCTCTAAATCTTCATTTGTAATAAGTGTGACATATTAAAGTAACAAGATTGTTCAAGCTGAATTGTCAACTGACACCTTATACAAAACCTTTGTTATCTGTTTTTCCCTAGTTTCACACCATATTCCAGAGCCTGGCAGTGCTTGGAAGGAGACGACTTACAACTGCTTACCCCAGTGATGGATGGGTAGGTGGTGGGAAACTTACTGAAGAGTTTACTTTTCCAAGTTTGAAATGTTCAAAGTAGACATGTGTTAAGTCATTCATCAGAAATGTGGAATGCAATGACAGAAATAACCAGATGCCCTGTAACAAGATGCCACAGGGCAAACATGGAAAAACGAAATAACTATCCTTTTTTCTCTTTGTGTAATAAAAGAGAAAAAAAAATCTTGTAAACTGAAGTCTTACTTGCATTTGTGCACAATTATTACTTTCCCAAAGACAGGGAACAAATCTTAGGAGAAAACACTATAGCATCCTCACTATAGAGAAGAAGTTGAAGAAAACACTTAACACTTTTCTAGCTATTTTTTTAGGCATTGACAAAAGAAAGAGAAAAGAATTGTTTGGTGAATCCAAAAATATACTTTCAAAAGAAGAATTGTTCTTGTTGCTGTGGTAACAAATAATGTTTTCTTGCTTATGGTCTTGCCTGGTGGACTTGTGGTGACAATTATTTTTTCAACACATAACTTTATATTAACACACACTGTTGGGCAATGAAGAGACTGACCAGAGGAACCCAGCATGGTGAAATCATCACTCACAAGGGAGAATCGGAAGTTGAACAATAATTAAAATGGAAAAACAACTTTTCTCTCAAAATAACAAACTTGCTATAACTATAATGTACTTTTTGAAATCTCATGGTCATTGTCCTTATCATTAATACTTGTCGAGTTAGCTAATGCTTGTGAAAGTTCTCTGTAAACCTGAAGTGATGATGGTGGTCAGCAGTTAGTAGTTGGAATTGTGTTGCCTGCTGTTCACACAACATTCCACTAGGATCCTTTTGGAATTTATGAGACTCTGAATTTCAAAATTTATGTTGTGAAATGAACATCTAAAATCCCTGAACCCTCTGGAAGACCTACTTGAGTCTGAGAGAAACTAGCCACTTCACTTTCCTCTTTCTACTCTTCAATCATTATCCCCACACAGAGGCCCCACTGTTAGGGTTTGAGTAAAAATTCACATTTTCTTTCTATTTGTGTTGGGAATAAACCTTCTCTTCTTAATCTTCCCACCATAAAGAATCTAAAAAAGAGTGGAGAGATATAGATACAAATATGCTGGGCTTCCCTGGTAGTACTAGTGGTAAAGAACCCTGCCAGTGCAGAAGATATAAGAGATGTGGGTTCGATCTCTGGGTGGGGAAGATCCCCTGGAGAAGAGCATGGCAACCCGCTCCAGTATTCTTGCCTGGAGAGTCCCGTGGACAGAGGAGCCTAGTGGGCTGCAGTGCATGGGGTCACAGAGTTGGACACGACTTAAGCAACTTAGCATGCATGCATGCATAGATATAGATATTTAACAGATTCATTTTGCTGTACACCTGAAACTAACACGATATTGTAAATCAACTGTACTCCAATAAAAATCTTTTTTAAAAGCAAAATAAATAAATAAATGAGGAAAGCTGGAAGGAGGAGGAAGCTTTGCTCTTTGTATTTCAGCTGAATAGAAGATGGGCAGAGCAAAAGTTGAAAGATTTGATACAGAGAAGTAATAAGTAGGAAAGAAATCTGGATAGTAAGGGGAACAACATGGGCTTGGTGAAGTGGGAGCTGATTGTTTTGCCTGGGGCCCCCTACCCAGAGGAAAATGTAAGAGAGGTAAATGGCAAGAAAGACTAAGATAAAACACACCTGTAAGCTTAATTTAAACCATGGTCCAAAAGAGACCTCTGAGAAAAGATCTACAGAGGTCTTTCCAGGTCTGATATGTTTATTTTAAGTAGCACAGCAAATCCAGCAGTTTACAAAGTTACAGAATAGTATTCCATTTGTCCCTGCATATCCATATCTTCTCTCTGCATCTTTTGCCAAGACTTTGTAATACAGCCTCACTGCTTCCCACTAAAAGTCACTCCCTTAAATCTGCCATTCGCGTTATAGTATTAATTAACTCCACAAAGTTTAAGACTTCCATGTCACCATGAGAGTGTACTTGTCAAAATAAGAGGACAGAATATATTATGCATTTGTATATTAGCTTTATATATTTTAAATATTTAAGACCTCTGTTTATAGTCTTGCTACAACCTCAGAAACATTAGGGGCAAGCTTAGCACCATGAACATGTTTAAGTACTGATCCTGGGATAATGGCCTGCTTGCCTTTTGCCTCCATTTCACATTATCTACTTGTTTCCCATCAGGCTGACCACTGTGTCTCAGCAAAGGAGAACACACCTTCATGGTGGCTAGTCATTTTGGGTTAGTATAGAAATTATGGCTCATTTTTAGCTTCATCAGCTCAGCAGACACAAGGACTTCATAAACCAGCTGTAATTGTCACAGTTGAGCAGCAGTCCCAATGAGCATGGCAGCCATAATGATTTTCTAGCAAATGATGTGGCTGAGGCCTGTGAAGAGGTAGAAGGGAAGAAGACATTTCTGTGAGCCTGCTATTCACGTATTTGTTGTTCTCAGTATTTCTTGCCTTACCACATAGCTTTATTTTATAGGAAAAGAATTATGTCGAAGCCTTGAGTTTTATGGTACCCAATAAATGAAATTTCTGGGATATCTCCTACACAGCTACAAGGTGAAGCATAACAATGTTGGTTCTTGAAAAATACTCAAATGGATTTGGCAGCTCACTGTCTGCAAAATGACCTCAAAATAAAGAAATCACCTCTGCCTCCTCCTCCCTACAAGACAGCAGTTTCATGGGGGAAAAAAGGAAAAGAAAAAAAAAAAAAGCATGGTTCCACTACAGAGCAGGAAATGAAGAATAGAATATAACAGAGATGATGTGGGAAATTCTTTATGTTGGCAACATGCAATTTCCCAAAATAGAAGCTGGCCAGAACCACTTTAACTATTTGGGAATAAATATTGTGGCATTTTTCCTTACCCAGAGTGGTCAACAAAGACTCTTCAAGGCTGCAGAAGACAAATGCCAAACAGATCTTGTCCCAGCTGTGAAGTCTGTTCTTCCTGTCATGCCCCAGAGACAATGGAATTGACATAGAACTACCAAAGGTTATTTGAAAAATTACTTTTTTCAGATTACTAGAAAATTGAAAAGCATGTCTTCACAGGTGTTCAGTGTTTTACTTGAACAATTTGATTATCTCAATTATGTTGAATTCTTCAGTTAAATATTCCAGATATCTGTAGCAACCTGATATATTTCGTTTACTCCCTTTTCTTCCTTTAAAACAATCCTTTTTGTAATGCTGACAATGTCAACATGAACCCAGATGCTATATATGAAACAGAGAAGCTATGGTAGTGATCAGCCTTCCCTTTCCATTTTCAATCTTATGTGAACTGAATTTATTTAAAAAGTAATTGCTGTCACTTTCTCTCAAAATAAGACACATATTGAGTTGACCGAAAAAAAAGATAATTTATAGTTTTATCCATACACACACATTTCTGGAGTCTTTTGTGTCTAAGATGGTACATTTGTTCTTGGTTTTGGGGTTATTTTTTCTTTAAGATTTTTTTGATGCGGACCATTTTTAAAGTATTTATTGAATTCGTTACAATATTGCTTAAGTTTTAAGTTTTGTGTTTTTGGCCAACATGTGGGATCTTAGCTCACCAACCAGAGATTGAACCCACAACCCCTGCTTTGGAAGGCCAAGCCTTAAGCACTGAACTGTCAGGAAAGTCCCATAAGAGTGTACATTTGTGAGATTGGAGGGCCTGTCCTAGTAGTTTGGGCTTTCCTGATGGCTCAGCAGTAAAGAATCCACATACAATTCAGGAGATACCTGGGTCAGGAAGATCCCCTGGAGGAGGACATGACAACCCACTCCAGTACACGTGCTTGATAAAAGTCACAAGGACAGAAGAGCCTGGCAGTCTATAGTCTATAGGGTCTCAAAGAGTTGAACGCTGCTGAGCGACTGAGCCGTAGCCATAGCCTAGCAGTTGATGGACAAGCTAACTGCCTGAGGGAGAATCTAATATTTGATATGGCCTCCCAGATGCCTTGATGGAACCACAATCCTCATTTACCATTTACCAGGAAATTGAGATGTTTATTCATTCATTACAAAATGACTGCTGGTGAAGGCTCAGTGCTTTAGACCCAAGGGTCGTTGCTGATGTAAGAATCAAAATCCCTTACCTTAGGAGAAAATGAGCTCAGGGACTCAAAGAATAAAAGAGTACTGAGAATGAAAGGTGAACATATGTATTGAACATTCACCCTGAAGATGATTAGTGACTTTGAAAAGCAAAATAATACATAAAAATATATGAAGCCAAAATGGTAGCGCAAATTGCTTACTCTTCTGGCCTTTGCCAAAAAATACCATTTTGTCATTTCGAAAAGAGGCTTAATTTCAGTTATCTTTCAGGACCTCTAAATAATATCGCTAGCAAACAAAGGCAATCCGAGACTTCCATGAACATCTCTTTAATGGCAACAAACAAAAAGTAATGTCTTTGAGCTTGAACTTGAAGGACAATCCCTCTGCTGGTAGGCCAGCATTTACCAGTTAATTTGGAAGCTTGGGAACAAATCACCCTTTGATTTTTGGTGAAATGTTCACTCCCCAGCCTGTCAACAAACTCCTCTTAAGATACCGTCTTTTTTCCTCTCACATTCAGTCCAGCTTGGTCTCAGCATGGAACATCTTGCATGGCCCAGGGTTTTGCAAGGAATCCAGGGAGCTGTGAACGTCAGGCATGTTTAAGTATGATCCTGAGCATAGGGGCTTTCAGCTTAGTCTCTTGTGCAGAGATAATGGTTTACGTTAGATTGATTATATGCAGACTGAGAAGTGTATCTTGTGCAACAACTTGGAGGCGTGCTGAAAGATAAAAATCCCATTTGCTGCATTTTATACTGGTGGTCTCTGACGTGGGCAACACAGGCCTGCATAGTCCTTGTAAATCTCAGATATAATGAGGGCCAGATAGCAGCTCGTCTAACTGTTGAATGAAGTAAGTGTTTCTTTACTTCAGACAGAAGGATGGCATACTTGCTATCTAAAATCCTATGATATCAGGTTGAAAGAAGTCTTTTATTTATATCTCTGAATGCAGACTAGATAGCTGGTTAGTTATGTGAGCATTCCTGGTATTGCACAGCACAGTTTGAAAGAAGTTAGTTGTATTTATTCACCTTTATTTGATTTTTTAAAGATTTTTTTTATATGAACTATTTTTAAAGTCTTTATTGGATTTGCTACAATATTATTTCTGTTTTATGTTTTGGTTTCTTGGCTGCAAGGCATGTGAGATCTTACCTTCTCAACAAGGAATCGAACCCACACTCCCAGCATTGGAAGCAAAGTCCTAACCACTGGACAGCAAAGGAAGTCCTTTTATTTATTTTTATAATACTCTCCCTTCAGGGCCTTTAGTAATAAAGATGAGCTGCTTTCCAACATCTTCCTGTTTCCTTTCTGCCACCAGCCCTCTGGGCAAAGAACAAAGGCAACCCTGTGGTAGTTCATCAACATATGTCTTTAACTGGCAGCTGGGTTCTCAGATGGAAAAGCAGTATAAGTCCAGGAAGCAAGAACAATTCCAGACCCAATAATCCCACTTGAGTGGAACATAAGTCTCATGAGTGAAAACACCTTTGCTTCTAATGTTTCATTAATCCCAGTTTTATAGGCAGCAGTTTATTTTATGTCTAATAGAGCTATTTCCAAGTGTTTTATAGTATGATACATTTCTATATCTACAAGATGAATGGTAATTTCAGTTTTATAAGTGGAGAAACAGGAGCATGGAAGAATTACAAGGACCTTGGTGCTAGAGTCACCAGCAGAGTTGTTTTCTAGCTGCACCATAAACACACATACACATTTGCACACACATATGCTCATAGACTGTATTTTTTGGGGCTCCAAAATCACTGCAGATGGTGATTGCAGCCATGAAATTAAAAGACATTTGCTCCTACGAAGGAAAGTTATGACCTACATAGACAGCATATTCAAAGCAGAGACATTACTTTGCCAACAAAGGTCGGTCTAGTCAAGGCTATGGTTTTTCCAGTGATCATGTATGGATGTGAGAGTTGGACTGTGAAGAAAGCTGAGCACAGAAGAAATGATGCTTTTGAACTGTGGTGTTGGAGAGTCCCTTGGACTGCAAGGAGATCCAACCAGTCCATCCTAAAGGAGATCAGTCCTGGGTGTTTATTGGAAGGACTGATGCTGAAGCTGAAACTCCAATACTTCAGCCACCTCATGGGAAAAGTTGACTCATTGGAAAAGACCCTGATGCTGGGAGGGATTGGGGGCAGGAGGAGAAGGGGACGACAGAGGATGAGATGGCTGGATGACATCACCGACTCGATGGACATGAGTTTGGTTAAACTCCGGGAGTTGGTGATGGACAGGGAGGCCTGGCATGCTGCGATTCATGGGGTCACAAAGAGTTGGACATGACTGAGCGACTGAACTGAACTGAACTGAACTGATGCTCACAGAAAGGGCTTCCCCAGAGGCTCAGAGGTAAAGAACCTACCTGCGAGGTAGGAGATTCAGGTTTAATCCCTGGGTCTGGAAGATCCCCTAGAGGAGAGCATGGCAACTCACTGCAGTATTCTTGCCTGGAGAATCCCATGGACAGAGGAGCCTGGAGGGCTATGGTCCATGGGGTCGCAATGAGTCAGACAACTGAAGCAACTGAGCATGGTCACAGACATACACTACACTCTCACATGGAAATATTCATTCACACACTGCACACTCACTCACACACTTGCACACATACATGCATATTCAGGAGCATGAAGACCTAAAAGGAAAGAATCTCTGTATTACAACACTAGTTGGATGAAAAATAATGTAATTCAGGAAATTTTATAACAAAGATACTTTAACTTTTTTTTTTTCAAATTGTTTAGGAACTTCAACAGGCCAAAAGAAGTCATTTATTCAATGTATTTATTGCTCAGCAGAAATATTTAACAGGTAGTTTTAACATAGGCTGAAACATATTGTAAACACTAAAAATTTAAGAAGCAGCCCTCAAAGAAGTTTCTGGCATGGAGTAGGCATTTAATAATTTGCCTTGAATCTTTAAAAATGTTTGTTAAAAAATATTGTCGACTTCAGGCTAAATGTGACAGACTGAAATGTTTAATCCCATTTCTTCCTGAAACTCCATTAAAATTAAAATAAAGAAAAAATATATAAATAAAGAAGCTATAGCCCACAGAGTCAAAGACACATCACAGAAAATGAAAGCAAACATAGACAGTAAAAAAAAAAAAAAAATTGAAGAAGGAAATCCAAAGAAAGAGTGAAAATTGATTTCACAGAGCAGAGAACTCAGAAACCTACATGTCTATAGGGGAGGAAGCCACCAAGTCACAAATAATTCATGCTACTGAAATGGATCAGTCCCAGGCATTGGAGGTTTAAGGCACCTATGGAAGCCAACGTGGGGTGAAGAAGTAAATACGGGACAATTGGTTGAAAGTCTATATTGAGTCCTTCCCAAGTCCTCTCCTTGGTCCAGGAAAGTGGAAGTGTATTCTCTAGAGAAGCCCTTCACTTGGAAGATCTAGGCAAACAAAAGTCAATGAAACTGGTGGAAACATAGCAATGGACAGAGCTGAGACCATTGTAAAAGGCCAGTATTTGTTGATAAGACAAATAGGGTAGCGATGAAACAAGATGTTGTTGAAAAATAATAAGTGCCATTCAAGGAAGAATAAACTCATTCAAATCTAAAACATCTTAAAATAGTTTCTATAGACAAGTCAGAAACTAAAGTTGAGGGAATACCTTAAAATTAATACAAAACGACAAAAAGATGGAAAAGAAGGGAGCAAAAGATATGAAAATTAGACATTTTATTTGGAGGGTAAGTAACTAATAAGAGTTCCTAAGTAAGTAACTAATTAGTTACTTACTAATTGGTTCCTAGTAAGTAACTAATACAAAGAACAAACAGAAAAACTAGAGGAAAGTAAACAATACAAAAATGCAAAAAAATCTCCAAACAAAGGGATATGATCTCTAGATTTTAAAGGATCCACTATAGATCCCAAACAATTGCGAGACAGATCCATATTCAAGTGTGTCATTATGAAATATTGGGTCAACTAGATACTGGGAGAGGATACTAAACAATTCCAGAGAAACAAAACAAAGCTAAACAGTGAAAACAAACAAATATAAACAAACATTGGTTACATATGGGGAAGAAAGGGCATGGAATAGCATCAAAATTCATAAAAAGAGAGACTTCCTCCAGGAAGGCAATAAATAAATGATTCCAAACTCTGAAGGGAAAAATGAATTTCAACCTAGTTCCTATACACAAGCAGACTATTTATTAATCAAGTGAAGGAATAGAATAAAGACAGAAGGTTAAAAAATTACCTCATTTATGTCCTTTCTTGGGAGACTGTCATGATGAAAATAACAAGCCCTTACCTAATATTCAGCGTGTGCCAGACAATGTTCTAAGCATTTTATGTATAGTAACTCACTCAGTCCTTACAGAATTCCTGCCAAATAGTCACTCTCAAGAAGAAGTTGAGGCACAGAGAGGTTGAAACTCTTGCCCACAGTCTCCCCAGTTAGTAAATGGACAAGAAGGGCTGTGGATCCCAGCAGCCTAGCTCCGGGGCTACTATTCTTACTGTGCTGTGACTCTTTTCCTCAGAAACCCTGGATAGGACTTCCTTGGAGGTCTAGTGGTTGAGTTTGAGCTTCCAGGGCAGGGGGTGCAGGTTCAATACCCAGTTAAAGAACTCAGATGCCATGGGCATGGGCAAAAAAGAAAGAAACACTGGGGAGAGAAATTAGAGGCAACTGAAGTATACCATGTGGCTCAGTCCTAAATAGAGTCACATGATCACAATAATCAAAATCATGAATACTATTAAGCAGAATTTATATAAGTACTTCAAGATGTATGAAGAGCTGTGAGTTTGTGCGTGTGGTATGGGTATATGGTGTGTGTTGGGAGTAACTAGAGAGTCAGAGTCTCATCTTTCACTGTACAAAGTGAATAGATAATCTCAAGCTGAAAAATTAATCTGGTTCATCTTTGCCTAGAATATAGAAAGAACACAATAAATGTTTGTGAATGAATAAATGAATGTCCCAATATATATTCCTTGTAAGTTTATATAGCACTATAATTGAAAAACTGGAAGAGTGGCTTTTGTTGATCTCTGGCAATCTTTGTGTGTCATGGGGAAATTTCTATAACAAATTTAAGGAAAATATAACAATTTTTAGGATAGAATATGCATTTGTGTATGTATATAATAATAAGTATAGGATTATATACATAGAATATAATCTCTGCAGGGGATAAACACTCAGGTGCTATTAGAGGATTGGGAAGAAGAGAACTTTTTATTTGATATGCTGCTATAGTTTTTAAACTTTTGCAATGAATATGTGTTATTTTATAGTTAAAAATTAAAGATTTTAAATACATTTAAATTGTCATCAACAATTAATTTTTTTAACTTTTAAAGGTCAAAAATTCTTAGGTTTTGTGTTTCAACACCTTGAGTATTGATACCTTTAATAAAAAACATTGCTTCAGTCATGTATAAAAGTCAATCAGTTTTGGCTAAGACTAGATTAAAGGACGGGTTTCCCAGGTGGTGCTATGGTAAAGAATCTGCCTGCCAATGCAGGAGACATAAGAGAGGTGGGTTCTATCCCTGGGTTGAGAAGAGCCCTGGAGGAAGGAATGGCAACCCACTCCAGTATTCTTGCCTGGAGAATCCCATGGGCAGAGGAGCCTGGTGGGCTATAGTCCTGCCACCACCGCTAAGTCACTTCAACTCTGTCATGTCCAACTCTGTGCGACCCCATAGACGGCAGCCTACCAGGCTCCTCTGTCCCTGGGATTCTCCAGGCAAGAATACTGGAATGGGTTGCCATTTCCTTCTCCAATGCATGTATGTATGCTAAGTCGCTACAGTTGTGTTCGACTCTGTGCGACCCTATGGACAGCAGCCCACCAGGCTCCTCCGTCCACAGGATTCTCCAGGCAAGAATACTGGAGTGGGTTGCCATTTCCTTCCCTGGGCTATAGTCCAAAAGGTCACAAAAAGTTAGACACAACTGAAGCGATTTAACACATACATGCGTGTATTAAGGGACACCACTGTCATCAGGCATACCACTCACTTAGATACTCTGACAGTTGTGGGTTGTGGTTAAACTACTGGCACTCTGGGCACAAAATCTGGAAAGCTGGGAAGCTGTTTATTGGCAGCTATAAGGGCTTCCCTTGGGGCTCAGCTGGTAAAGAATCCGCCCACAATGAGGGAGACCTGGGTTTGATCCTTGGGTTGGGATGATCCCCTGGAGAAGGGAAATGGTACCCACTCCAGTATTCTGGCCTGGAGAATTCCATGGACTGTATAGTCCATGGGGTTGCCAAGAACCAGACACGACTGAGCAACTTTCACTTTCACTTTTTTTCATGACCCAATAAAAGCTTGACAGGTTAGTGTCCCGATTTCCAAGCCAATAGCAGTCAGGTGAGAGCCTGCTGCTACTGCTACTGCTGCTAAGTCGCTTCAGTCGTGTGTCTGACTCTGTGTGACCCCATAGACAGCAGCCCACCAGGCTCCCCCATCCCTGGGATTCTCCAGGCAAGAACACTGGAGTGGGTTGCCATTTCCTTCTCCAACGCGTGAAAGTGAAAAGTGAAAGGGAAGTTGCTCAGTTGTGTCCGACTCTGTGCGACCCCATGGACTGCAGCCCACCAGGCTCCTCCATCTGTGGGATTTTCTAGGCAAGCGTACTGGAGTGGGGTGCCATTGCCTTCTCCGGGTGAGAGCCTGCCAAGCTAAAATAAGGCCATAAAGCTTAAATAGATCTCTGTGTATGTCATCTTCTACTATCAGTGTCCAATACGTAAGGCAATTGGAAGGTAGCAAATAGGCTTTTTCGTTCACATTCAGAAACTTTAGCAAGGATTCCTGGACACACACCCCCACTGTGTTGTTTGAAGTCCTGGGTGGGCTCCTTCACAAAAGAAACACATCACAGGAGAGGGTAAAGCCTTGCCAAGGCTCTAAAACTTTTACTTCCTGTATTTGTTTTTGAATGTATTTATTCCATTTTCAAGGTAGGGTTCGGCTCATTTCTTCCCTATGCCCCCCAAAATTAACGAATGTAAAGCTCTTCATACAGACCTCATGTTGGGGTGCGAGTGGAGGGTTGTTTGGGGTTTTGTTTAGCTAATGTCTTGGACTAGTTGTGAGGTTGGCTATGTACACACAGAGTGGGGAAGTGAAGCATCACTGATCCTTTAAGGGAAAAGCTTAAAATAAACAGAGTTTTTCATCTACTTTATGCCAAGAGCTGAAATAATAAATACAGATAGGAGGTAGTCTCATACTTCAAATAATTTGTTGAAACTACATTCACAAACTCAGCCTGTTTCTATTTGCGCAGTTGTTAACCATAAGGACAGTCGTAACCCTTGCTGTGCTTTAGACAAGTGCCTTGCCAGTCACAGCTCACATCATCCCAGCCTTGGAAACTAAAATTAGTTGACACTGCTTGAGTGTCCAAACTGTAATCAATTGTCTCAACTTTCAGGGCAGACCCTTGAGTTTGACTGGCAGATCAAAATGGCAACTATCTGGTCAGAGGACCAAAAAGCACCCTGTGTCAGTATCTTATTATATAAACAATGCTGCCAAGAAAAGAGCAGAGAAACCAGGAAAAAGATACACTGGAAAAGAATACCAGAATGACCAAAAAGATTATCACTGAAGTTTAAGTATGTGACATTTTTAATAAAACTGTCTTTTTAAAGTTTATGTACTAATAATTCCTCGTGTATTATTCTGAGAAGAATAATTAAGAATGTTTCAAAATTATGTTTGTCTTAAGCTTTCATTGCCAGTTCTTTTGGAAATTATATAAAATTTGTAATCTACAAGGCTGAATCTACCAACATCCAAGTTTCACAGAGATAAAATATTGAGTAAATCCTGTTTGGAGTAAATAATAAGAAAACCTCTTTCATACCGCTTTCTGTGAACAGAGAGATATTTTAACAATAGGTGGGACAGAGTTTATGAAAGTGTTTTATATTTAATATTTTTCAAAAAACAAATTTTCTTTTCTCACCAGAGCCCAGTTTACTCATCTCCTGTCCTTTCCTTAACCCACTCCATTTGGGCTTTTTTCCTAACTTTTCACTGAAAGTACATCGATCAAGGTCACAAAGAAACTACATCATGCCAAAGTCAACATCACTTATCTTTCGTTAGCCTCTAGATAGTATTGGCTGTAGTTCATCACTCCATCCTTCTTGAAATATTTTGTGCTATATTCTTCTATAACACTGCAATTACTGGTTTTTCCTTCTACCTCAATGGCCCTCTTTTTTGGTCTTTTTATTTTTTTTTTGCTGGATCTTCCTCCTTTCTTATAACTTTAATCTGAGAATACCCAGGATCTACTCTTTTTCTTCTTCTCTCTGTAATTTTTTCCCTGTAACCCATGCCTTTGGTGATATCTCTACATGCACCCCAATGTTAATTGCATGCGCTACAAAGCCAAGACACGGAAACAACCTAAACGTTCATCAGCAGATGGATGGATAAAGAAGATATAATATATATGTGTATTCGCAATCACTTCAGTTCTGTCCGACTCTTTGAGACCCTATGGACTATAGCCTGCCATGTTATAGGCTATATAGCCTGCCATGTATAAGCTCCCCTGCACAAAGGATTCTCCAGGCAAGAATACTGAAGTGGGTTGCCATGTCCTCCTCCAGGGCATCTTCCTGACCCAGGGATCAAATCCACGTCTTCTGCATAGCAGGTGGATTCTTTCCTGCTGAGCCACCATGGAAGCCTGATGTGAGATATATATATATATATATAATGAATACATATGTACATATATTATATCTATATATATAAAAGTATATTCAGTTCAGTTCAGTTCAGTCACTCAGTTGTGTCCGACTTTTTGAGACCCCATGCACCCAGGCCTCCCTATCCGTCACCAACTCCCGGAGTTCACTCAAACTCATATCCATCGAGTAGGTGATGCCATCCAGCCATCTCATCCTCTGTCATCCCCTTCTCAATATTACTCAGCCATAAAAATGATGAAATATTGCCATTTTTAGGAACAAGAATGGACCTAGAGAATATCATGTTAAGTGAAATAGGTCAGATAAAGACAAATATTTTATGATATCACTTACACAGAGAATCTGAGAGAGATGGGAATACCAGACCACCTAACCTGCCTCTTGAGAAATCTGTATGCAGGTCAGGAAGCAACAGTTAGAACTGGACATGGAACAACAGACTGCTTCCAAATAGGAAAAGGAGTATGTCAAGGCTGTATATTGTCACCCTGGCTTATTTAACTTATATGCAGAACACATCATGAGAAACGCTGGGCTGGAAGAAGCACAAGCTGGAATCAAGATTGGCAGGAGAAATATCAATAACCTCAGATATGCAGATAACACCACCCTTATGGCAGAAAGTGAAGAGGAACTAAAAAGCCTCTTGATGAAAGTGAAAGAGGAGAGTGAAAAAGTTGGCTTAAAGATCAACATTCAGAAAACGAAGATCATGGCATCCAGTCCCATCACTTAATGAGAAATAGATGGTTAAACAGTGGAAACAGTGTCAGACTTTATTTTGGGGGGCTCCAAAATCACTGCAGATGGTGACTGCAACCAAGAAATTAAAAGACGCTTACTCCTTGGAAGAAAAGTTATGACCAACCTAGATAGTATATTCAAAAGCAGAGACATTACTTTGCCGACTAAGGTCCGTCTAGTCAAGGCTATGGTTTTTCCAGTAGTCATGTATAGATGTGAGAGTTGGACTGTGAAGAAAGCTGAGTGCCAAAGAATTATGCGTTTGAACTGTGGTGTTGGAGAAGACTCTTGAGAGTCTCCTTGAACTGCAAGGAGATCCAACCAGTGCATTCTGAAGGAGATCAGCCCTGGGATTTCTTTGGAAGGAATGATGCTAAAGCTGAAACTCCAGTACTTTGGCCACCTCATGCGAAGAGTTGACTCATTGGAAAAGACTTTGATGCTGGGAGGGATTGAGGGCAGGAGGAGAAGGGGACGACAGAGAATGAGATGGCTGGATGGCATCACTGACTCGATGAACGTGAATCTGAGTGAACTCTGGGAGTTGGTGATGGACAGGGAGGCCTGGCATGCTGCGATTCATGGGGTCGCAGAGTCGGACATGACTGAGCAACTGAACTGAACTGAACTGAACACAGAAAATCTAAAAAATAATACAAATGGATTTACTGACAAAACAGAAACAGACTCACAGACGTAACAAACTTATGGTTACCAAAGTGGAAAGAGGGAGAGAGATAAATTAGGAGTATTGGATTAATAGATACATACTACTGTATATAAAATAGATAAACAACAGGATTTACTATATAGCACAAGGGACTTCCCTGGTGACTCAGTGGTAAAGAATCTGCCTGCCAATGTGGGAGACCTGGGTTGGATCTCTAGGTCAGGAAGATCCACTGGAGCAGGGAATGGCTACTCAATCCAGTGTTCTTGCCTGGAAATTCCATGAACAGGGGAGCCTGGTGGGCTACAGTCCATGGGGTCACAAAGAGTCAGACATGACTGAGTAACTAACACTTTCACTTCATAGGGAACTATAATCAATATCTTATAATAACCTGTAATGGAAAAGGATCTGAAAATAATATGTATAACTGAAAAAATAGTATCTCTAAACTGGTGACTTTGAAGTCTTATTTTTCAGCGTGACCTATCTCTTAAACTCCATGTTTATATATCCAAATATGACTTGACAACTCTCACTGTCTAATTTTCACTGCATATGTAACACGGACCAAACAGAACTATCAAATCTCATCCCCCTCCCCTAACTCACTATCCCCAAGTCTCCATCTTGAGAAGTGGCACTGCTATCCATCTAATTGTTCAGACCTAAATCCCAGGAGGCATCCTTAACTGCCCTTTTCTTTTCACATCTCATCTCTAATTCCTCAACCAAATCTATTAGATCTACTTCTAACATTTCTTATCACTTCTTGACCTCTTCATTGCTACCAAGTTATTCCTGTCTCTTACCAAGCATATTTGTATCCAGTCTTGTTGTCTCCACCCTTGCTCCTTATAGTTAATCCTTCATATATGGGCCAAAGGAACTCTTAGAGTGTAAGCCAGATCTTTAAACTTCCTGGTATTTCTTTGTTGATTATCATAGTTCAAGCATTGTGCTAAAATCTCTGAAGAAAGGAAGGTCCAATTCAATACAGGAAATACAGGCATACTGTACCTCTTACCATAATGAGTGACAGGTGCAAAACGCATAACATAAACAAATATGAAGAAACTAATTTTGACTAGAAGGGTAATGGTTGCTATGGTGCAAGCTTGGAGAAATTATTGGCTGGTCATTCACTCAACACTTTTTTGAGCATATACTATACAGTGCACTGAGCTTCACAGGGAAAATTATATTTGAGTTGAGCAGCATAAGCAGAATTTGAGAGGGATAGTTTCTGCTAAAGGACCAACATGTATAGTACACAAAAGGAACTCATCTATTTATGTTCTTCTGAGACTCATGAGTGGTTCAGTGTTCTGAAACCAATCCATGGCTAATGAAACCACAGGGACAGAGCCTAGGAAGGTTAGGAGGGTCCACAATATCCTGGGCCCAAAAGGCAAGCCAGAGAGTCTTGAATTACCCTGAGGGCAATGGCAATCATCAAACATGCTTTGTTCTGTTTTGTCTTTTTAACAATGGAATAATATGATCAACTCTGTGTTTTAAAACATTCACTCAGGAGCTAGGATGAAGAATGATTAGTGGGAACAAGAACAGTGAGGACTCTGAGGTAACATTTTAGACAGAAAATGATATAGATCTAAATTGGAACAGGAGCAGCGAGAATGAAGAGCAAGAATAGAGTTGGAGTCCCCTCTGCTCTAGAATAGGTCCTTGATGTTTACTCATTTTATATATAGCAGTGTGTATCTGTTAATCCTCAACTCCTAATTTATCTCTGTATAACATAGGGAACTATACTTAATATCTTGTAATAACCTGTAACGGAAAAGAATCTGAAAAAGCATACATTTATGCAGCTGAATCACTATGGTATACACTTGAAACTAACAAGATTGTTAATTATACTTTGATTAAAAAAAAAAACCTAAAACAGATAAAAAGAATAAGGTTAGAAAAACTATCACACACAACTTGCAAATTCAACCTTGTCATTGTTTTGCCTGAATTCATCGCCAAGACTAAAATCCAGAGACTGATTTCACATAAAGTCTAAATTTCCAACTCCTTAAAAGTCCAAAATCTGCAGCACTGAGCCACATCCTTACCACAACACTCTGCTCAGTAGTAAAGAGTACTTGCTGTCTTCCTTAAATTGAGTACCCTCTCCATGGGGCCATGTACCCTCAAGCTTATTATATTTGACCCACTGGACCCCTATAGCCATTTGAGATAACCCAAGAAAATCAACAGGCCCTGTTGTTGGTGGGTGAGAGAGTGAGACAGGGGGGCCGACTCACCTTCAGGAGGTGGCAACTGAAGATGCAATGACCTGAGACAGAAGGGTGTGCAGGAGAGGGAGCAGGTTTGAGGAGTAATCTGTTCAGTTTTGGACATGTTGAATGAATATATTATTAAATTACCCTATCTCCTAGTGAAGTTATATTAAAGGAAAAACCATCTTCCATTATAAGCTTTAAAAAACAGATGACTCTCCATTAAACCAACCTGCTAATTCTCTTTCATTCTGCCAAAAAAAAAAAGCCTTTGATCCAAACATATAAATGTACTGTGTGCAAAAGGAGATGTCATTTTAAACAAATTTACATTTGAAGTGTCACAAGGAATTTTTATTCTTCCTGTCATTATTTATGTAAAGGAAAATATTGCCAAAATTAAAGGCGAAGGAAATTAGCTCTTCTAGTTAATGTCAGAGGACATGAAACATTTTTTACTCTGATGGAATGAAGAATTGGAAGACTTTTTAAAAACTTTACAAAGTTCATTTAATCTTACTAGAAAAGACTATAGAGCAATATATTCAAAGGCTGATTTTTTTTTCCTTAATGAGGAAAAATGTCAAGATAAATGAGTTTTAACCCTGAAATTAGAAACAGATTGTTTATGGAGCGTTCATAGGTGAGTCCACATTCCAGAATATTCTCTCTCCTCCTTTCTCCTCATCATTCATAGTACTTAAAGGTATAGCTCCAGCCACATCTGGTTCATTGAGACCTCACAGAATCACATAGTTCATATTCACCTTCCTTTTCTAAACCTTGTCTTCTAGCTTCTGTAGCTAGAGTTTAGCCCTTTCCTTTTTCACTCATGGATTCATTTGTCTTCATTTTACTTCTCTGATAAGTTAATAAGTTCATCAGATAAAGAAAGCAAAGCTCTGTTTCTCCTCTGGTGACCAGAATTCTGTGTCTGTCTCCCAGTGCTTGGTCAGTCCTTTGTCTGGTTGAGAGATAAGATTAGAGGATGATTTAGTTCTGGTTTTGGACCCTGCCTCAAGCTCCTGAAATGTGGGCAAGTTATTAAACCTCTTGGCTATAATCTCATCACTTGCCAAATGATAGTATCTGTGTGGGATAATAAGTCAGCATATGGAACACACTTGGTTCCCTATGCTAACTACACCTGGCATGTAGTAAACTCTCAACATTAAGTGTTGCCTGCCAGGCTCCTTTGTCCATGAGATTTCCCAGGCAAGAATACTGGAGTATGTCGCCATTTCCTCTTCCAAGGGATCTTCCTGACCCAGGGATTGAACTCTTGTCGTCTCTGGGGCCTCCTGCATTGGCAGGCAGGTTCTTTACCACTAGTGGCACCTGGGAAACCCCTAATAAATGTTAGTTACTCTTATTATGGACTTCTCTGCTGGCTTAGATGGTAAAGAATCTGCTTATAATGCAGGAGACCTGGGTTAGATCCCTGGATCGGCAAGATACACTGGAGAAAGAAATGGCAACAAACTCCAATATTTTTGCCTGGAGAGTTCCAGGGACAGAGGAGCCTGGCAGGCTACAGTCCATGGGGTCGCAAAGAGTCAAACATGACTGAGTGACTAACACTTTCTTTCACTTTCACTGTTATAAACCTAAACAATGACACAAATTATCTGGCCTTGGATAAATTAGGCATCTTCTGATGCCTCACTTATTTCTTCTGGAGGATGGGGACACTAGCAGTATCTGCTGCATAGAGTTTTTTGGTAATTAAATGAAATGATGTAGGTAAAACTCTATTTAAATAAGATCTGGCTCATAGGAGGAGCACGCTTTTATTATCAGTATCATCGTTTTATTTATTCATTCACTTTAATTTTTATTGGAGTATAGTTGCTTTACAATGTTGTATTAATCTGTGCTGCTGCTGCTGCGGCTAAGTCGCTTCAGTTGTGTCCGACTCTGTGAGATCCCCAGAGACGGCAGCCCACCAGGCTCCCCCATCCCTGGGATTCTCCAGGCAAGAACACTGGAGTGGGTTGCCATTTCCTTCTCCAATGCATGAAAGTGAAAAGTGAAAGTGAAGTCACTCAGTCGTGTCCGACTCCTAGCAACCCCATGGACTGCAGCCCACCAGGCTCCTCCGTCCATGGGATTTTCCAGGCAAGAGTACTGGAGTGGAGTGCCATTGCCTTCTCCGTATTAGTCTCTACTGTACAGCAAAATGAATCAGCCATACATAAACAGATATCCCTGCCCTTATGGTATTTCTTCTCATTAAGGTAACCACAGTGCATGGTGCATAGTTCTCTGAGCTATACAGTACATTCTCATTAGTTATCTATTTTATATGTAGTATCAATCATGTATGTGTTAGTCTCAATCTCCTGATTCTTCCCACTTCCCTCTCCCCACTTTGTATCCATATATTTTTCCCCTAGACCTGTGTCATCATTTTATTTACACCAAAGCAGTCAGTCAATTGATAGGAGAGGGAGTCTGAGGGGGGGCGGGGGGAGTAAGCAAACTGAGATGGAGAAAAACTAATCAAGATTTCTGGCATTGGGTAGAAATGATCTCCAACAATGGTCTCATATATATCTTTAATAACTCCTTTGCCAAGGAAGAACCATCAGTTTCTACAGTAAGTGAAAAAATTGGCCCCATGTGGACAGTTCAATTCAGCAAAGTAGTAAAAGCTCAATGATTTATTGCATCCTCATCAGCAAGTATTTGGAAAAGACAAGGCTGAGAATTATCACTGCAAATATATGGAGAGAAGGTTTGATAAGCAAACTAATAGCATAGGCAATAGTTTTAAAATATCTATATTTTAGAATAAATTGAGTTTCACTATTTTAGAAATACCCATTAATTCCTAGAAAATTAATATGCTAATTCCAACTACTAATTTCCCAAGAACTATTATTTAGAAATATGTTTACAGTCTAGATTTAATGACCATACATCTTAAAGAAATAAAATGTAATTTTAAAAAATTCAACAAATATATAAACACCAATAATTTTAAAGGAATTAGATTAATTCAGCGTATTACAGACATGCTTCATTTGTTGCACTTTACTTTATTGTGCTGTGCAGATGCTGCACTCCTTACAAATCAAAGATTTGTAGCAACTCTGTGTTGAGCAAGTCTAATTGGCACTATTTTTCTGACAGTATGCACTTGATTTTTGTCTCTGTGTCATGTGTTGGTATCACAATATTTCAAACTTTTCCATTATTATTATATTCATTATGGTGATCCGTGGTCAGTAATCTTTGATGTTAATATTGCAAAGATTATGGCTTGATGAAGACTCAAATGATGGTTAGCACTTTTTAGCAGCAAGTGTTTTTTAATTAAGATGTGTACATTTTTAAAAATATAATGCTATTGCACACCTGATAGACTATAGTATATTATAAAAAGGATTTTTATATGTAATGGAAAGCTTTAAAAAATTGTGACTCTCTTTATTTCAATATTCACTTTATCGAGGTACTCTGGAACTGAACCCACAATATCTTCAATGTTTGCCTCCATTTTAACATCAGCCATTTGTCAAACTCTTTCCACTTAACCTAAAAATATCCTTTTCAATTGGAGAAGGCAATGGCAACCCACTCCAGTACTCTTGTCTGGAAAATCCCATGGATGGAGGAGCCTGGTAGGCTGCAGTCCATGGGGTTGCTAGGAGTCGGACACGACTGAACGACTTCACTTTCACTTTTCACTTTCATGCATTGGAGAAGGAAATGGCAACCCACTCCAGTGTTCTTGCCTGGAGTATCCCAGGGACGGGGGAGCCTGGTGGACTGCCGTCTCTGGGGTCGCACAGAGTCGGACACGACTGAAGCGACTTAGCAGTAGCAGCAGTATCCTTTCCAGTATGTATTATTATCCCAGGATTATTGGAGGTTGAACAACTTGCCTTGGGACACTCAGATCATACAGTTGAGTAAGATCAGAAGCCAGGTCTGTCTCTCCTAAAATCCATGTTACCTTTTTATATCATTTTCCACTGAGAAAATATTTGATCCAAAGATGTGTTCTCCAAATACAGTAGTCCCTTGGTATCCACTGGAATTGACTCCAGGACTGCCCACAAGTATCCAAATCCATGTACACTCAAGTTCCTTATATTATATTGAGTGAGTGAAGTCGCTCAGTCGTGTCCAACTCTTTGCGACCCCATGGACTGCAGCCTACCAGGCTCCTCTGTCCATGGGATTTTCCAGGCAATAGTACTGGAATGGGTTGCCATTTCCTTCTCCAGGGGATCTTCCCAACCCAGGGACTGAACCCAGGTCTCCCACATTGTAGACAGACGCTTTATCATCTGAGCCCCCAGGGCATAATATTTTCACATAACCTATTTCACTTCAGTCATGTCCAACTTTTTGTGACTCCATGGACTGTAGACTCTTCTTCTGTGTAACTGGAAACAAAGGCCCAGCCTTATTATTTATTTTGCATCCTCTTAATGCACTTACCTCAGAGGTCACAAAGCAGGTGCTCTAAATATGCTCTTACATTTGAAACATGAAGAACTGTGATTGATTTTTACTGTATGAACCTGATTAGCGTGTCAGAACTATTGTATCCACTTCACAGGCTGCAAACTCAAGACCCAATGAGCATAGTCAACATCCAGTCTGTTTTTGAAAGAGGGAACCTGGAAGGATTGCTGTCAACTCAACAAACTACATGGACATAAATAAGAATGGAACGCATGTATGTTTTAATGAACCAAAAAGATGAATAGAATGCACTAGAGAGTCTTCAAAGCTTAGAGAATGAAAAAGCATGAATCTAGGAGTTGAAACACCTAGGCTTGAACCCAATGGTACCACTTCAAACAGTGTGACCTGGAGAAGAGGATATCATCTGTCACAATTTCAGTTTCATCTTTAAAGTGCATGTACAATACACACACTTGTCATTCACTGGAGTTTTCAAAAACTTAAAGCAATTTAACAAAATGTATAATGTTTAATTCAACTGTAGAGCTTATGACCTGACCTGAGGTAGGTCACCTCATTGCTCTAAGGCTGTTTCATTTTTTAAATGAGCATATAATATATATACATATATATACCGATATCCCCTCTCTCTGGATTCGTTAAAAGTACCATGCAACTTAATACGATTTCTCAGTTCAGTACAGTCGCTCAGTCGTGTCCCACTCTTTGCGACGCCATGGACTGCAGCACACCAGGCTTCCCTGTCCATCACTAATAACTCCTGGAGCTTGCTCAAACTTATGTCCATTGAGTCAGTGATGCCCTCCAACCATCTCATCCTCTGTCATCCCTTTCTCCTCCCGCCTTCAATCTTTCCCAGCATCAGGGTCTTTTCTAAGGAGTCAGTTCTTTGTATCAGTTGGCCAAAGTATTGGAGTTGCAGTTTCAGCATTAGTCCTTCCAATGAATATTCAGGACTGATTTCCTTTAAAATTGACTGTGATCTCCTTGTAGTCCAAGGGACTCTGAAGAGTCTTATCCAGCACCACAGTTCAATAGCATCACTTCTTCAGCACTCAGATTTCTTTATGGTCCAACGCTCACATACATACATGACTATTGGAAAAACCATAGCTTTGACTAGAGAGACCTTTGTTGGCAAAGTAATATATCTTCTTCTTAATATGCTCTTTAGGTTGGTCATAGCTTTTCTTCCAAGGGGCAAGTGTTTTTTAATTTCATGGCTGCAGTCACCATCTGAAGTGATTTTGGAGCCCAAGAAAATAAAGTCTGTCACTGTTTCCATTGTTTCCTCATCTATTTGCCATGAAGTGATGGGACTGGATGCCATGATCTTGGTTTCTTGAATGAGTTCCAACCCAACTTTTTCACTCTCCTTTTATACTTTCATCAAGAGGCTCTTCAGTTCCTCTTCACTTTCTGCCATAATGGACGTCTGTCATCTGCATATCTGAGGTTATTGATATTTCTCCTGGCAATCTTGGTTCCAGCTTGTGCTTCATCCAGCCTGCCATATTGCATATTGTATGCTGCATATAAGTTATATAAACAGGGTGACAATGTGCAGCCTTGACATATTCCTTTCTCAGTTGGGAACCAGTCCATTGTTCCATGTACAGTTCTAACTCTTGCTTCTTAATCTGCATACAGATTTTTCAGGAGGCAGGTAAGGTGCTCTGGTATTCCCATCTCTTTCAGAATTTTCCACAGTTTGTTGTGATCCACACAGTCAAAGGCTTTGGCATAGTCAATAAAGCAGAAGTAGATGTTTTTCTGGAATTCTCTTGCTTTTTCCATGATCCAACAAATGTTGGCAATTTGACCTCTGGTTCCTCTGCCTTTTCTAAATCCAACTTGAATATCTGGAAGTCCTTGGTTCACAAATTGTTGAAGCCTGACTTGGAGAATTTTGAGCATTACTTTGCTAGCATGTGAGATGAGTGCAATTGTGCGATAGTTTGAGCATTCTTTGGCGTTGCCTTTCTTTGGGATTGGAATGAAAACTGACCTTTTCCAGTCCTGCGGCCACTGCTGAGTTTTCCATATTTGCTGGCATATTCAGTTCAATACTTTCACAGCTCATCTTTTAGTATTTGAAATAGCTCAATTGGAATTCCATCACCTCCACTAGCTTTGTTCATAGTGATGCTTCCTGATGTCCACTCGACTTCAGACTCCAAGATGTCTGACTCTAGTTGAATGATCACACCATCGTGGTTATCTGGGTCATGAAGATCCTTTTCATATAGTTCTGGGTATTCTTGTCACCTCTTCTTAATATCTTCTGCTTCTGTTAATCTATGCCATTTCTGGCCTTTATTGTGCCCATCTTTAAATGAAATGTTCCCTTGGTATCTCTGATTTTCTTGAAGAGATTTCTAGTCTTTCCCATTCTATTGTTTTCCTCTATTTCTTTACATTGATCACTTAGGAAGGCTTTCTTAACTCTCCTTGCTGTTCTTTGGAACTTTGCATTCAGATGGGTATATCCGCCCTTTTCTCTTTTGCCTTTGGCTTCTCTTTTCTTAGCTATTTGTAAGGCCTCCTCAGACAACCATTTTGCCTTTTTGCATTTCTTTTCCTTGGGGAGGATCTTGATCCCTGTCTCCTGTAGAATGTCACTAACCTCCATCCATAGTTCTTCAGGCACTCTATCAGATCTAATCCCTTGAATATGTTTGTCACTTCCACTGTATAATCATAAGGGGTTTGATTTAGGTCATACCCGAATGGTCCAGTGGTTTCCCCTACTTTCTTCAATTTAAGTCTGAATTTGGCAATAAGGAGTTCATGATCTGAGCCACAGTCATCTCCCAGTCTTGTGTTTGCTGACTGTATAGAGCTTCTCCATCTTTGGCTGCAGAGAATATAATCAATCTGATTTCAGGACTGGCCATCTGGTGATGTCCATGTGTAGAGTCTTCTCTTGTGTTGTTGGAAGAGAGTGTTTGCTCTGACCAGTGCATTCTCTTGAGAAAACTCTGTTAGCCTTTGCCCTGCTTCATTTTGTACTCCAAGGCTGATCTTGCCTATTACTATAGATATCGCTTGATTTCCTACTTTTGCATTCCAGTCTCCTATGATAAAAAGGACATTTTTTTTTTTTTTGGTGTTAGTTTAGAAGGTCTTTTAGGTCATCATGGAATTCATACAACTTCAGCTTCTTTGGCATTAGTTGTTGGGGTATAGAGTTGGATTACTGCGATATTGAATGGTTTGCCTTGGAAACAAACAGAGATCACTGTGTCATTTTTGAGATTGCACCCAAGTACTGCATTTTGGACTCTTTTGTTGACTACGATGGCTACTCCATCTCTTCTAAGGGATTCTTGCCCACAGTTGCAGCTATAATGGTCATCTGAATTAAATCTGCACATTCCAGTCCATTTTAGTTCATTGATTCCTAAAATATCGGTGTTCACTCTTGCCATCTCCCATTTGACCACTTCCAATTTACCTTGATTCTTGGACCTAACATTCCAGGTTTCTATGCAATATTGTTCTTTATAGCATCCCAAAACCTAATGCTCTACCTGAAACATTGTGGGCACTTACATTAAACAAAATAATTAAAAAGTTAAGGCTGAGAGATATCATGACTTAGTCAAACCTGGGATCCACAGGAAGAGCTTCTTTATTGACATATCATAGTAGAGAATAGTATTTTGGCTAATGCTCATGCTTAGTCATGTCCAACTTTTTGTGGCCCTATGGACTGTAGTTCACTGGGCTCCTCTGTCCGTGGGATTTCTCAGGTAAGAATATTGGAGTGGGTTGCCATTTTCTCCTCCAAGGGATCTTCCTGACCCAGGGATCAAACCCTTGAATCCTGAATCTCCTGAATTGACAGGCAGATTCTTTACCACTGAACCACCTGGGTAATGAATATTATGAGCTAAAGGCTGATGAAACAAACTAGGAAGTAAAACAATCTCATTTAATCTATCCAAAACTAATTTGGATAATCTACAACCAAACATGAAATAGATAATTCTAGAGGCTTTACTAATATTCTTTAATGAAATTCCTCTGGGAATTATATATGGAAACTATCCTGTTTTTGCAGAGATTTTTTCCTCTTTAAAATGTATTTGGAAGACATAGTTGCCAGGCTTAACAATGAAAGCTATCAATTTTAACAGAGTTTTAAAAGTTTAGAATATTGTTTAGAATAAAAGGAGGAAACCAGAAAAAAGTTCCTGGTTATTGTTCAAATTGAGTAAGAATTTTGCATACATACTATGTATGTAGGCATACATACTGTATTTTAAAAAAATCTTATTATACACCTCCTTAGTGTTTATTTAACCTCTTAGCAACATATTTAATTTGTTAGAACATAGAAACAAGTAGTGTAATTTTTCTAAAAAATAACAGGGCTCATATTTTTATGTTATTTCCCTTCTTAGCTGCCAAAACTACAGTGCCTCCTTTGTCCACCTGGTGGAAATGCCTGGAATTGCAGGAATAGTTTTCAGTGGCACAAACCTCTCCAGTACATAAAAGAAACCAGGATGTCCATTCCTACGTTCAACAAGCACTTAGATACTGAGAAAGGTGAGATACTAGACATAATGATGAATGTCAGTGGCAACAAAGTTTTTAAAAGTTTAAAAGTACATCATATACTGGCTAGAAAAGGGTTTAAATACAACTGTGATGTACCAGCATATAGCACTCAGTTATTGAATTTAAAGTGCTACAATCTAATGAGTCTTTACCCTGGTTGCATATCTATCAGCACTTTAATTAAAACCATGTGTCTTACAACAGGATTCCAGTTCCTGTGAGACAGATTCAGCCCAAAATACATCTCACAAAGATGACTTGTCTAACCCTGATTATTTGAGTACCTGTTGCAACTGATAGTTGAAAAAAAAGTAAAAGAAAAACAATTGTGTGCCCCAATGAACAATTTAATTCAGGATGACTTCAGGATATCATTTTTATTGGATACTGCTCAATTTTCCCACTCCTCAAGGGAAAAGAATTTAAATTTGCTCTGTTTTTCAAAAACATAATCTAAAACACTCTAACCTGTGAGCTGAAATGCCTCTTTAAAACCTGTTGAAAACTATGTCTTTGCTGACTAGTTCAAAACAATTGCAAATACATAGTCTATAATTTAGGGCACTGAGCAAATTAAAACTATTTCCTAGCCTGCCCAAGGCCACAGAACTTGCTGTAATAGGCTCTGGAGCCGGTTTGCAAGGGAACTAGTAGATGCATGAAAGGCTTAAAAATACCCATTTTCTTTTGTTTATTTCTGTATCACTCAGGGATACAGAATGAGCCAAGAACCCATACATTTCATCTCTTTTTTATTTTAATTTTTATTTGTTTTGGTTGTGCTGGGTCTGTGTTGCTATATGTGGGTTTTCTCTAGTTGTGGTGAGCAGGGGCTACTCTCTAGTTATGGTGGGCAGGCTTCTCATTCTGGTGGCTCCTCTTGTTACAGAGCATGGGCTCTAGAGCACACTGGCTTCAGTAGTTGCAGCATGCAGGCTCAGCAGTTGCAGCACACTGGCTAAGCTGCCCTGTGGCATGTGGAATCTTTCTGGAGTAGGAATCGAACCCATGCCCCCTGCATTGGCAGGTAGATTCTTAGCCACTCGTCCACCGGGGAAGTCCCGTACAAATACCTGATGCACACACTTGATTCAGAGATGTTTTTCTCTCTTTAGACCCAACTCTGGTCTTGAACTCTGGTCTTTAGACCCATTTCTGGTCCTGTGCATGTCTAAATGTGACCTGCCTCTTAGCTAAGATGGTAAAATGACCACGCCAGAAATCCACTTTCTAAGCCATCTCTTTGAACAGGTCCAGACAAACCCATCCATTATCTGTATCAATTCATTTGGAGGTTTTCATTTTTCATTCAAACATTAATTTACCAGGTACTATCACTTCATCAGTTTTGGGGATACATAAAAGAAGAAAATTAAGCTCAAAGAGCTTACTGCCTAGTAGCCAAAAGTCTAAATTTTATTCTTTTAAAATATATTTTAATTGGAGGATAATTATAATATTGTGATGGTCTCTTCTATACATCACCATGAATTCACCATAGGCATATATGTTACCCCTTCCTCCTGAACCTCCCTACCACCCAATCCCCCAGGTTGTCACAGAGCACCAATTTGGGGTTGCCTGCATCAAACTCCCACTGGCTCTCTATTTCACATATGATAATGTACAAGTTTCAATGTTGTTCACTCAAATCATCCCACCCTCTCCTTCTCCCATTGTGTCCAAAAGTCTGTTTATATCTGTGTCTCCTTTGCTGCCCTGCGTGTAGGATCTTTCTAGATTCCTCATATATGTGTTAATACACAATATTTGTCTTTCTCTTTCTGACTTACTTCACTCTACATACTATGCTCTAGGTTCATCCACCTCATTAAAACTGATACAACTACTATGGAGAACAGTATGGAGATTCCTTTAAAAACTAGGAACAAAACTACCATACAACCCAGCAATGACACTACCAAGCATATACCCTGAAGAAACAGTCATTGAAAAAGACACTTGTACTGCAATGTTCACTGCAGCACTATTCACAATAGCTACATTTTATTCTTGCTGAGCTTACGAACCCTCACTTCCATCCAGGACTGCCCTCGGAAGCACACTTTCTAGGTAATAGTTTGCTTGACTTCCAAAAGGTATGTAAAACTTGAACTCTTAGGTCAGTGGGAGAAGTTTGCTCAGGGGAAGGATTTCATTCATTCCATCCTATTCCCTGTCCACCTTTATAGGAGAATAGAGAGGGGATGTTATTAGGAAAGTGTGTTGGCATCAGAATAGGGAACAACATAGAGAAACTCCCCTCACCAAGGAATTAAGGAGAAGAATGGCTTTGCCGAATTGTCCTCCTCTCTGGGCTAAGTGATCCCACTTTAAGAGACAAATCTCTATGTACACATGCTCCAGGAACCTCAGTGAAATGGAGAAGGATCCTATGGTCCTTGCTCTCCATGTCCTCCACCTTCCTTTTGTCTGTGGAAAAACATTAGCCGAAGAGTAAGATTCATCAAAAAAGTGACAAAATGCAGAAACAAAAGAAAACACTCCAAGACTAAGCTAGAATCATTTAGTCATTAAGCATAGTTCTAACACCTTTAGTTCCTTCTTAAGGGCTATAGAGAATATTCTGAGCCACATTCTGTGAACTATTTAGTAGCTACTGAAACCCTACCAGGTGGAAAAAATTAACTGCTTGATGACCAGATTGTAGCCCTAACATAACTGCCATAATTCCGAAGGAAATGGAAACAAACCAACTATGAAACTGAAGATTAACTGTACTTAACCAAAATGACACTGGTCACACCACCAATGACCAGTTTGAAGATGACTGTGCTGTTTCTCCATGTAGCCCCCACCCTCCACCTACAAAAAGCTCTAGCCCACTGGTTGTCAGTGGGAGGGAGCAGGCCTTTGGACAGGCGTCTGCCCTCCCAGCCATCTTCTCCCACCTCATTGCTGGCATCCAAAATTAAATAAACTTTCCCTCTCACCAACCTAGCCTCTTTAATGACTTTTGAGTGGCGAGCAGCCAGGGACCCCATTTTTAGTTACCTCAGTACTCAGCCAACATTTTAACTCTGCAAACTACCTTCTTGGAGCTGAAAATAGGTCTCTGGGTAAAAGTGATGAGTCTTACCAGTGGACCAAAAAGAAGAAGGAAGATCAAGAGACAGGAAGTAGAATGTAATGAAGTTAAAGAGGAAATGAGAGGCAGGGGTTAAAAAAAAGGAACAAGAGCTTAAGACTACAAACAATAAAGAGAATACCAGTTTGGACAAAAGGAAAGAAGGAGCTCACATGTGAAAGAATGATGAAGTGCTAATATTGACTGTTGGGATTTGCTACCTTGGGATCTATTCTTTTCATTGTGTAGTTTCCTATTGTTGAGAGTCTAAATATAATAGCAATTGTGATGTAAATAGGACCTTGGAAAGCACTCCAGAAAGGGGTGTGCCTTTTTTTCTTGCTCGTAGAGGGTTTCACTGGTGGTTCAAAGGTAAAGAATCCACCTGCAATGCAGGAAACACAAGAGATGTGGGTTGAATCCCTCGGTTGGGAAGATCCCCTGGAGGAGAGCATGGTAACCCACTCAAGTATTCTTGCCTGGGAAATTCCATGGACAGAGGAGCCTGGTGGATTCTAGTCCATGATGTTGCAAAGAGTCAGCCATGACTGATCATGCCTGCACGCTTGCTCTTAGAACCCGTAAGAAGAAGCCTAAGCTAGCCTGATGGATCATGAAGAAAACATGATCTAATCACCACCTGTTACCTCAACCAACAGACAGCCAAGCGTCACATAAATGCAGGTGACTCTCCTGGACCTAGCGGCTGACTTCAGAGGCAGCAGTGAGTTGAGCTGAGACTAGTTAAGCTATCCAAATGAGAAAAGCTGTCCAGCTGACCCACAGAAAATTTTAAAAAATCCGTTCGGAAGCATTTATGCATTTACCCTAAAGGATTCTTAGCTGAGGCAATATGAGTAGAGAAGTAGTGTATGGGCACAGAAGACCAGTTGTTTTATGTTATGTCCACAGAGGAAGATCCTTCTTTCAGTGGAATACACAGGAATTTGCAACCTTGAATGAACCCAGGATTCACTCACCCTAACTTTCGATTCTACTAAATAAATATATTTTGAAGAAGTAATGAAAACCTCAATAGGACTTTTTAGGACTTTTTGTAAATTTGGTTCTCAACTTCCTCTAGAACTGCCTTCTACATAATACACTTCCTATTTGTTACTTAAATGTTCTTATTGTTTCAAACAAAACGTAAAAGTAAAGGAGTTTGATCAGCGCAGCAAAGTTGCTCTCCACAAAAGGGCCAAACAAAATATAATCTTGAAATTGGAAACCCCCAAATCTGTTCTTCCACTGGCCCTGGAGTTAACCAATATTTGGACCCAGCTGCCTGAGGAGGAATGAGGACTGATGGAATCAGAGTTGGCAAGAAAAATGTCTCTCCTCTGAGGCTTCCAGCCGCATATTCGGTAAAGACAGGGCATTTGAAGTAAGAGCATAATCTACCTGTCAGAAACACTTTGATTTTACTGAAACACCAGGCAAACCGACAGCCACTTTTCCCACAACTGAGGAGAATCTCCTAACATGAGCGGCACTTGAAGACGTGTTAAAATTTTTGCAGCTATTAACACATTCCTAAGAAAAATACTGCCGGAGACACAAGAAAGCCAAGGATAACAACCTCTTCTTTCCAATGAAAATGTTCTGTCTGTTTGATTAAAGGAAGATAAATGAAGGGCAAGGGCCAATGCACCTCATATTCTGTGCTACAGTTTGGTTCGCCTTGAGACCAAGTGATTTAGCTTAGGAAACACGCAGCTTTGTGTTCATGACCCTGCATTCCTGGAGCAGGGAGTCTAACCAGGAACTACATGCATTCATCGGAAAAGCCCAACATTCTCTGACATTTTCCAGGGAAGGCAGAAGAGAGAACACAAAGCGGAGTTGTAAGTGTACATGTCCTTACACTTATTTCTGTTTCAAGAGATCCAAAGTGAGGCACAAATTGTCCTAAGTGAACATAACCCTCTGGACCAGGAGAGGTGAGCTCTGGCCCCAGCTCTGGAATAACTGTGACTTTGAACAACTCTTTTGGTGTCTCTGAGCATCAGTGTTATCTCCTAATAAACAAAGCAGTTGACCTAAAATAGTTCAAACTGTGAGTTGTAGCCATTAGTGGGACATGAAAGCAATTTAGTGCATTGCAGCAGCCAATTTTTAGAAAGATATTAAAAGATACGATAGGAAAGAATAAGATAAAAATACACTGTGCCATATATTGCCTCATTAGACTTTTGTTTTAGTTATTTGTTTGCATGTGTGTCACTGTGTATTACATTCTTTTTTATTTCCTTTTTTAAATTAGAGGATAATTACAGTATTGTGATGGTTTCTGCCATACATCAACACGAATCAGCCATAGGTATACACGCGTCCCATCCCTCGTGAACCCTCCTCTCATCTCTCTCCCCATCCCACCCCTCTAGGCTGTCACAGAGCACCAGTTTTGGGTATATTACATTCTTTAAAAATCTTAATAAACACTGGGTTTGGTCTCTTAAGCTTTTTTTTTTTAACTCTAGCTTTCTGGAATTGGGCTTCCCTGGTGACTCAGACAGTAAAGAGTCTGCCTGCAATGTGTGAGACCTGGGTTCGATTCCTGGATCGGGAAGATCCCCTGGAGAAGGAAATGGCAATCCATTCCAGCACTCTTGCCTGGAAAACCCCATGGACAGAGGAGCCTGGTAGGCTACAGTCCATGGGGTCGCAAAGAGTTGGACACGACTGAGCGACTTCACTTTCAGTTTTCTGGAATTAGATGAAACATCCAGGTACCATTTTAATCAGCCTGTATTATGGGCTGATCCAGACCTTAGTACACTTCAGTCCTCAATATGAACCTATTTGTATGTACATTGAAATCACTGAAGAGTGTGCTTGTGTATTGATGTGTGTGTGCGTTTGTGTTTTGATCTCACCTAGTACAGGACCTATTCACATAGCCAACAATGAAGTACAATGTGACTGACTACAGTAAAATGAAACAGCACAAACCCATGGCCTTCAACATTGGCGGCTTCAGTTTCCACAGGAACATTCTGGATGCCTGGGTGCTGTGTTCACTAGATTCACAGGAGAAAGTGAATTGCCACACACAAACTGCTGTAGACTGATAATCACCAGGAATATTTCTTGGGAAACACACCACCACAATGAGGACAGAGTTGTTCATAGAAGAAAGTTACATGGTCTTATGACTTAAACACATCTGAAGCAAGAGCATAAGCCTACAAAAGTGTTAAATATGCCTAATTTATTCAACGCTTCTTTCTTTATACTTGTACACTGTGCCCAGGAAAGAGCAGACACTCAGCAGGTATTTGTTGGTATTCAGTGTGACTTTGCTAGCCTGTGGGGATCTTCTATATCAGTAACTTGGCCCAGCTATATTGTACCAACCTAACATAGATAGGCTTGAAATAATCATGGATTTTTTATGACTAATATTGGCCTCTGATAACATGATCACTTCTTCTTAGAACACTTTATTTTTAAATTTTTAATTGAAGTATACTTGATATACAATGTTGTGTCTGTGACAGGTGTACAGGAAAGTGATTCAGTTATACATATATGTATATTTTCTTTCAGATTTTTTCCCCTATAGGTTATTACAAAATATTGAGTATAGTTCCCTGTGCTATACAGCAGGGCCTTGTTGGTTATCTATTTTATATATAGTACTACCACACAATTGCACTCATCTCACATGCTAGTAAAGTAATGCTCAAAATTCTCCAAGCCAGACTTCAGCAATACATAAACCGTGAACTCCCTGATGTTCAAGCTGGTTTTAGAAAAGGCAGAGGAACCAGAGATCAAATTGCCAACATCCGCTGGATCATGGAAAAAGCAAGAGAGTTCCAGAAAAACATCTATTTCTGCTTTATTGACTATGCCAAAGCCTTTGACTGTGTGGATCACAATAAACTGTGGAAAATTCTGAGAGAGATGGGAATAACAGACCACCTAACCTGCCTCTTGAGAAATCTGTATGCAGGTCAGGAAGCAACAGTTAGAACTGGACATGGAACAACAGACTGCTTCCAAATAGGAAAAGGAGTACGTCAAGGCTGTATATTGTCACCTTGCTTATTTAACTTACATGCAGAGTACATCATGAGAAACGCTGGACTGGAAGAAACACAAGCTGGAATCAAGACTGCCAGGAGAAATATCAATAACCTCAGATATGCAGATAACACCACCCTTATGGCAGAATTAAAGAGGAGCTATAAAGCCTCTTGATGAAAGTGAAAGAGGAGAGTGAAAAAGTTGGCTTAAAGCTCAACCTTCAGAAAACGAAGATTATGGCATCTGGTCCCATCACTTCATGGGAAATAGATGGGCAAACAGTAGAGACAGTGTCAGACTTTATTTTGGGGGGCTCCCAAATCACAGCAGATGGTGACTGCAGCCATGAAATTAAAAGACGCTTACTCCTTGGAAGAAAAGTTATGACCAACCTAGATAGTATATTCAAAAGCAGAGACATTACTTTGCCGACTAAGGTCAGTCTAGTCAAGGCTATGGTTTTTCCTGAGGTCATGTATGGATGTGAGAGTTGGACTGTGAAGAAGGCTGAGCGCCAAAGAATTGATGCTTTTGAACTGTGGTGTTGGAGAAGACTCTTGAGGGTCCCTTGGACTGCAAGGAGATCCAACCAGTCCATTCTGAAGGAGATCAACCCTGGGATTTCTTTGGAAGGACTAATGCTAAAGCTGAAACTCCAGTACTTTGGCCACCTCATGCGAAGAGTTGACTCATTGGAAAAGACTCTGATGCTGGGAGGGATTGGGGGCAGGAGGAGAAGGGGACGACAGAGGATGAGATGGCTGGATGGCATCACGGACTCGATGGACGTGAGTCTGAGTGAACTCTGGGAGTTGGTGATGGACAGGGAGGCCTGGCGTGCTGCGATTCATGGGGTCGCAAAGAGTTGTACACGACTGAGCAACTAAGCTGAACTGAACTGAACTGATGGATATGTTAACCCCAAGATCCTAATTTGGGATTAAGTACCTGCCTTTCCCCTTAGATAAACATATGTTTTTTTCCTTACTCAGCCACAAAAAAGAAATACTGTCATTTTCAGCAGCATGGATGGACCTAGAGATTATGATACTAAGTGAAGTAAGCTAAAGACAAATATCATATGTGGAATTTAAAACACTTTATTAACTTGGCTTCCAGGACACAACACTCTAATAGTTTTGTTTTTATCCCATTCAGTAGCCTGTCTTTCTAAGTATTCTTTCTGATTTTTTTTTTCCACTCTGGGTGTATCTTTTATAGATAACATGTAGCTCAATTCTTCAGCCCATTTACATTTATAGTCATCATTGATAATTAGAATGTGTTTCTATCATCTTACTTTGGTTTCAATTGCCCAATTTTTGTTTCTTTTTCCTACTTTTGACTGTTTGAAGTTTTTCCCCCATATTTCTCTCTCTAATGCTTTGGTATTTATTAATATATACTCTATTCATTGATGTACTGGAATGGGCTCATACCAGAGCATGGAAGTCAACTGTACACACATCTGTCCAACTTCTAGTTCAATGACTTCATGTTGGTAGCTTGAAATTGGCCATGGCAGGAGTATTTACATCACAGAAAATGGCAAATGCCACAAATCAGGGTGTCATTTTCAGAGAGAAAATTATTGTACACTTACCAGCTCACCACTATTTCTTTCTTTTAGTGGTTATGATAAGAAAAATTTTACTATTTTTTTTTAGATTTTTAACAAAATCTAAAATTAAATATCTTGATTTCCTTCTGAATAACACAAAATTTTAAAACAACTAATCTTCCCCCACTGAACTTATGAACTACTGTGGTCCAGTATTTTTCTTATCTTTTTTGTGTTCATGTGTGTGTTAAGTCACTTCGGTTTTGTCCAAATCTGTGACCCTATGGACTGTAGTCTGCCATGCTCCTCTGTCCATGGGATTCTCCAAGCAAAAATACTGGAGTGGGTTGTCATGTCTCCAGGGGACCTTCCAACCCAGGGATTGAAACTGTAGCTCTTGTGGCTCCTGAGTTGCAGGTGGATTCTTTACCACTGAGCCATTGGGGAAGCCCCTTATCTTTTTTGCAGCACCATAAATCACAGTTATTTTATTTTATACAATGTTTATATGTACCTGTTTGTTTATCATTTTTTATTCTCACCATTCCTTCTTAAATCTCAGCCTATCCTTCTGAGATCACTATCTTTTCTTAGAGTATATCCTCTATGAGTTCCTTTCAAGTAGGATCCCTGGTAGTAACTCTTCTTGCACTTTTATCTGTAAAAGACTTGTTGCTCTCATTTATGAGAATAGCTTTTTTTTTTTGGTGGGGAATAAAATTATAGATTGGTAGTTGCTTTCTGTCAGCATTGTAAAAACATTCCATAGTCTTCTGGCTTCCATAATTACTATTGAGAAGACTACCATCTAATTGTTATCCCTGAATAGGTGATTTGAATGTTTTCTCTGATTTCTTTAAGTATCTTCTTGTCTTGGTGTTCTAAGTTTTACTGTGATGTGTTTAGGATGGGTTTCTTTCCTTTTATCCACTTTGAGCTATGTTGTGCTCTTTGGAAATGTGTAGTCATAATTTTTATTACTTTTGGAAAATCTGCAACTACTACTTGTTATATACTTCCTTTCCTCCATTCTCTCTAGTCTATTATTTTAAACTCCTATTGTGCATGTATAAGACCTTCTCTTTTCATCTTCTGCACTTCTCAGTTTTTCTAACACACTTTATATCACCAAAAGGTCTTTGGTCTATTGTGAAAATGATGATCATGAAATTTAGAATTGTGATCATCCATAATGTTCATGGATCTTATAAAAGAGAGCATCCAAGTGAGAAAAAGTTGATTCCCACTTCATTCAGATTTGCCATCCCAAGGGTCACAGTTCACCTAATTATTTATTATAAAAGTACCTACACACTTGCAACTATTGGAACTTGGTGAGATAAACCAAACAGTGACTGGTCTAATTTCCAAAAGATCAAAATGAATTCTAAAGTTCAGAATTTACTGTATTTTGACTGCTTTGTCAAATCTTCCTTTAACTTATTTGTTGCCAGTTTTCTTAACTGAATTTTTTTTTTTTAGTGGAGGAAATAGGGGAGCCTGTCATTTTTTCTAAGAATGTACCTTAACAATTGTTTACTGAGTTAAATGTCAATCTTCATTCATATAGATTTGTTGAGCTACTGAATGGACCAATTTAATCTCTGCTTTCTGTTGAAAGTAATTAAAAGCTGAACCTAATAAATAGAACTCTCCAAATATTGTCTATTACATCCTGTAGTGACAGATTCATGTTTCTGATGCTACAAAGATTCTCTATTTGATTTCAGCATCTTGATAAGTATGGCTCATGGTCATGTCTGAGTGTATTTCTTAAAAGATGTGTAATCCTTTCCACACCAAAATGTCCAACTCATTGAGCATTATTATTACTCACCATTTTTAAAAATAAGTAAGGTGGTCAAATAAATTTTGGAGTAAAAACTGAAGTTATTTCAGCTTGTGTACTAATGTTAGCAGCCATGACAGAATGTTTAAATACAAACCCATTTGGGAAGCAGGCCGAACATTTTTTGATTCATTGATTTTCTATTTCGAAAACACAGGTTTCATTTTGATGTTATATAGTGTGGAATAAAGTGATGAATGGTGACAGATTGGTGAAATCTAATAGGTATATCACTTTTCTGGGGATTCTCAACTAAAGTTGGGGGGAGAGGTGAGAGATGATGAGAAAATGACCTATCAAATTCATCTGTGGAGGTTTTTTTCACAATATGCCTGTTGGACTCCAAGAAAATCTGCTATGGGATATGTAAGAGAGATGGCTACCTGAGTGCATAGCTCCACCTCCTGTGTTTGAGAGCTGCCTATGTTGAAAATCTAAGGAACCCTAGGCAATATTTAAGCACACTCTTTATTTTAAACACCCAGATGAAAACTGATATGCAAATGATATCCCTTTATAATGAAGATACAATAGTCTCAGACATAATAATTTCCATACTGTATACTGTATAGTTGGTTTAATGTCAACTTTTCCCCCTGACCAACTCTAGTTAGTCAAAAATAGCCTAGAAAACTTGATAGTCATGTTTCATGTCTAATGACATCCAAATTTCTCCATTATAGAAATTCTGTTGGTCAGAATATATGTTAATAGTTAAGTTAGGGATGCTGTGTTTACATAATGCTGATTTTTTCCAGGCACTGTTCAAACTGCTTTACATATATGAGATGATTTAACTGTACAAAATCTCTGTGAAATAGACACTATTATTATCCTCTTTTTACATGTAAAGAAACTCAGAGGAATTCTGAAACCTGTGCAAGTTCTTAAAGCTAGGAGTATAAAGACCTAGACATGCGTGTTTCTAGGTCCCTTTCACAAGAATGTGATACAGAAACTAAGTGATATTTTTTGTACCTACAGAGCCCAAAGAACTATCCAAGAATGTCAGATGAAAAACATGATAACTGAGTTCATTTTAAAGACACATAAAGAAGTCAAATCTCAGGAGAATTTAAGTTATATGGACTATCAATTTTCCTTGAATTTCTCTGTTACAGGGTCTTTTATTCTCTGTTTATAAGAATAGGAAAGCTGAAGGTATTCATACAAAATTAAAAACAAAATATGCATCCCCTGTTGAAAGCTGGGATGAAATCAAATGTCTTATATCATTATTATTCTTCCCACAGAGCTATTTCAGAATGCATCCTGAATAATTGCATGTGAACAGCATACAGTGTCCCCCAATGCGTAAAGAGTTGGATATCCAATCCTCACAACTTCAGTCTAAGTTCTTTATTTTCTTAAAAAGTCACAAGACATGTGATGGATGTACAGTTTGAATTTTCCTGAAAGCTATCTATATACTAGGTGTGTGATTTTCTTGCTAACCTCCTCTTGCTAGTATTTTTAACATAAATAGTAGTTTTATAGTCTGCAATTTAAGTATGGACATTAACCTAATTGTAGGTATATTTTAGGATTTTCAGAGGTGAATCAATATATATCCATCCAATTGAACAATAGCTTCCACACACCAGATAAAGACCTGTCACACAATAGTTTTATATAAGAGGAAAGAGGCTTTTTATCAAATATTGTTATTGCCAATATTGTATTGTCTTGCCCCCTTCTTTCCTCACCCAGTGTGAATGTGAAATGCTTGATGCCCATCAGATTGACTGTAAAGGAAAAGCTAGATTGAGGACACAAAACTGTTCTTCTTAAATGTGGACCTTTTCTATTGAAAAATTAATGTTGGAAAATAAGAGTACAAAGTCAACACAGAGGCATCAGATGTGACAATGTCCACTAAATGTCTGTGATGTTGAATTTCTATACCAGTCAACATGTATATTGAAGATGATAAACTGTAAGAGAAGACCTGTTTATGCATCTCAGCCATAGATGGGTCTTGAGGACAAGAGGGAGGGCAAACACTCTTTAGACAAGACAAAAAATAATGAAAAAATATTTCTAGCTTAATATTTTCAGGGAATTGAGCTTCTGAGATGGATTTCTGATGGACTATCTTTGGGGACAGCAGGGAAATAATCAACAAGACATAATCTGGGGAGGCCACTTTGTCCTTCATTCCACTGGAGGCAAAACTGTGTTGATGTATAAATGTGCCTTCTGGTTTCCAACTGTTGTTCTCACTCAGCAATAAGGCATGAAGCCTGGGAAACCACAGATATTTGGACCTAAGAAGGCATTTTATTTCCCCTCCAGGACTATGAGTAGAAAATACACAAGGGCACTTTATCTTAGTCCCGTGAGTTCTCATAGACCTATTACCCTCTTCCTCTGAGCTTGAAGCTTATTGACTTGATCTGTACATAATTTTGTTATCAAGAGGGATCCCTGGTACACACATCAGAGACCAGGAAGAAGAGTGAATGTATCCCTTTTTCAAAGGCCACACACCTCATCTTTTTAGCTTTTCAGTTGCCAGAAACAAACCATCTTAAAACAAAGCAGCCACAATCCCTTTGCCTAGTTATTTACCCTCCATATGCTTTGTTTCAGTAAGCTCCTCACTGAAAAGGAGAAGATTGGTCCTCACCCCTCCCAGTGCATACATGTACACACACAATTTTTTCCCTGAAATCTCCGTATCATCTTAATTTCTTCAGGACCCAGTCAATCCTAATCTCTTCTGTGGGGGGAGGGGGAGACAGAGCAGTGGGTTCATGCAGGGCTTCCCAGCGTGGTTTTTATTTTCCTGAATCCTTAGAGACTTTCCTCCACAACTTTTTTCCCAGCTGCACTTGGAAGCTGTAACAGATCCAGAGACCATTTTAGAACCTCATTTGTATTATCCTGACACTTAGGAATCCAGTTTCTGTTACAGGGATGTCATCAAAGTTGGTGGGCTCAAAACATGACCTACTTTTTAAAACCCATCTGTTAGGAGCCTATAGATTTTCTTGGTTTGTTTGTTTCTGACTGTCTACAGAAAGGGCAACAGCAATGTTCTCACTTTCCAAGCCCACCCCCAAATAGCAATCAACTGAATGTTCACCATGAACAGGCTAAATGCCTTCCAAACATCCTGCAGGCAAAAAAAAAAAAAAAAAAAAAAATCCAGAAAACAGTGATTTTCCTTAATCTAGAGGGAGAAGGCTGAGGGCAGGAAGTAGTGTTCTGCATAATTTATGCACATCTAGGCTATTTCCCATCAAAAACTCACTCCAGACCAAAGAGCTGCATTAGAAAATAGAGCACGAGATCTACCAGTTAGCTTTCCAAGCTTTCTCCACCATGGAGTCATGAGATTATGGTTCCAGAAGACAGTGACATTCCTAACATCATGGAGTCAACGAAGGAAGATTTGAGAACTGTAAATTGAAGTTAATGAACATAGCATAACATAAGCCACTATTGCCCTTGGATAGTATCTCTTCCATATGTCATCTTCATTGATTTTTTAACAAAGATTTTTTTTTTTGACATGGATCATTTTTAGCTAATCTTTAAGAAAATTTTATATGGAATGAACTGAAGTTAATATTTTTAAATGACCATTAGATCTTCAACTGGCTCAAATGGTTCAGAAAAAAATAATATGTCCTTCTACCAGAAGAGAGAATGATAAAGCAAATGTAGCAAAATGTTAAAACTGAGAAATACAGTGAACTACATGTGGAAGTTCTTTGCATTATTTTCAAAATCATTCTGTAATTTTAAAAGTATTTAGTAATAATTTTTAAACAACCACTACATAACAATGGGAGCTTTTTTGTTTGTTTCATTTTGGGTTTTTTTTTTTTTTTTTTGCCTATAACATGGATTCCAAATGCTAGCTAACATTAAGAATTGTGTGAAAAGCCTAAATGTAAGTTCTTAGGCCTGGGTCCAATCTACTGAACTAAAATCTTCAGAAAATGGTCTGGGATACTAAGGTGTCTATTATGATGCTTGGGAAACATTACCTGATGACTTTGACAATAATTTTTTAAAGAATAAATGAAATAAGACAAAATGAAACAACAATAAAATAAAATTTAAAAACTATCATAAGCAAAAAAATAAATAAAGTCATTATTGAATCTGTAACAATATGTTTCTGTCTTATGTTTTGGGTTTTTGGTCACAAAGCATGTGGGATCTTTGCTCCCCATCCAGGGATGGAACCCACACTGACTGCATTGGAAGGCAAAATCTTAACCGCTAAATTGCCAGAGAAGTATCTCTCCATTTTTTTCTTTTTTTAACCCTAGCTCGATGACTAAATGTGTTCATGTGTGAACACACACACAGTGAAACCTCTAGGCTCCCAAGGATGATCATTCCTGGGTTGGAATAAAGCTATAAATAGAGAGGTGAGGGGCAGAGGGAGAAGACAGGAAGGAAAAAAAAGACTTATATACACTGACTATTCAGTTAAATTGTTCATCTTTACCTAAAAATCAGATTTCAGATTCTACTAACAATCAATTTTACATCAAGTGCACACTAACCCAGTTTTAATTAGTGATTCAGATGTTCACCATAATACAGTTCAAGGTCCTAGTTTAGAGGTTTTTTTTTTTTTTTTTTTTTTTTTTCAAATTAAGGCCCTGCTTCTTGATGCTCCTATCCCTGACTTGGAATTCTGTAGAATCTCCCCTCTCTACCTCTGACCCTAGACTCCACCGTACTCTTGCAACTCTTGCTTAAAACCTTCCCTGTCGTATCTCCTGGAGTTTGTTCAAACTCATGTCCATTGAGTCACTGATACTATCCAGCTGTCTCATCCTCTGTTGTCCCCTTCTCCTCTTGGCTTCAATCTTTCTCAGCATCAGGGTGTTTTCCAATGAGTCAGTTTTTCACATCAGGTGGCCAAAGTACTGGAGCTTGAGCTTCAGTATAGGTCCTTGTAATGAATATTCAGTCAATCCTTTAGGATTGACTGGTTTGATCTCCTTTGCTGTCCAAGGGACTCTCAAGAGTCTTCTCTAGCACCACAGTATGAAAGCATCAATTCTTGTATATTATGTGATGTTAAAATGTGGCCTGGAGGAAAAATAAATGGAGTTTTGTTTTTAACCACCTTGAATAATTTGTAAGCATTCCTTGAAGGAACTCCAGAGAAGTCTTTCCCGGATGTGAAACAGCAGGAAACCTTCTCATCTTTCGTTCATTCCATCACTATATCTACTAATTTGGGCTGTTCTTTTTTGTTGGTACTCTTAATTTGGCCTCTGCACTATCTTCTCTTTAAAATATAAGCTCCCAGAAATCAGTGTTTTTAAAAATTTTGTTTTAATTTTAGCAAGCTTCAAAGCTAATCCCGAAGATAAATGTTCCATACCCAGATCTGAAGAACGCAGGCACAGCCCAGGGACTGAGTTTCTAAGCTGTACTTTGTGACTGACTCACCGTGTGGGCTTCAGGCAATTCATCTCTCTCCTTCCATTCACTCATCTCTGCAGTGGGAATAATAGCAGCCGTCCTCACTTATAGAGCTGCTTCCTTTGTCATTAAATATTTATTAAGCATCCACATGCATGACATAAAGTTGGAGCTGTACAGACTAAACCAGACAGACTCCATCCCTGGCTTTAAAGTAGTTTCATGATGCAAAACACAGGCAGAATATGGGCACTTAAGTACAGGGCAAAAGTGTGCAGATTTGTGTGAGTATGTGTGCGTGTGCTTGTACACTGAAGAACAAAACCTGGAAACACTGGCCGTCTTTCTAACTCCATGTGTTTGTCTTGATTTTAGGTTATCTTTGACCATTAATAAACTGTGGAAAATTCTGAAAGGGATGGGAATACCAGACCACCTAACCTGCCTCTTGAGAAATCTGTATGCAGGTCAGGAAGCAACAGTTAGAACTGGACATGGAACAACAGACTGCTTCCAAATAGGAAAAGGAGTATGTCAAGGCTGTATATTGTCACCCTGGCTTATTTAACTTCTATGCAGAGTACATCATGAGAAATGCTGGACTGGAAGAAACACAAGCTGGAATCAAGATTGCCGGGAGAAATATCAATAACCTCAGATATGCAGATGACACCACCCTTATGGAAGAAAGTGAAGAAGAACTAAAAAGTCTCTTGATGAAAGTGAAAGAGGAGAGTGAAAAAGTTGGCTTAAAGCTCAACATTCAGAAAACAAAGATCATGACATCTGGTCCCATCACTTCATGGGAAATAGATGGGGAAACGGTGGAAACAGTGTCAGACTTTATTTTGGGGGGCTCCCAAATCACTGCAGATGGTGACTGCAGCCATGAAATTAAAAGACACTTACTCCTTGGAAGAAAAGTTATGACCAACCTAGATAGCATATTCAAAAGCAGAGACATTACTTTGCCGACTAAGGTCCGTCTAGTCAAGGCTATGGTTTTTTCAGTAGTCATGTATGGATGTGAGAGTTGGACTGTGAAGAAGGCTGAGCGCCAAAGAATTGATGCTTTTGAACTGTGGTGTTGGAGAAGACTCTTGAGGGTCCCTTGGACTGCAAGGAGATCTAACCAGTCCATTCTGAAGATCAGCCCTGGGATTTCTTTGGAAGGACTAATGCTAAAGCCGAAACCCCACTACTTTGGCCACCTCATGCGAAGAGTTGACTCATTGGAAAAGACTCTGATGCTGGGAGGGAATGGGGGCAGAAGGAGAAGGGGACGACAGAGGATGAGATGGCTGGATGGCATTACTGACTTGATGGACATGAGTCTGAGTGAACTCTGGGAGTTGGTGATGGACAGGGAGGCCTGGTGTGCTGCGATTCATGGGGTCAAAAAGAGTCGGACACGACTGAGCAACTGAACTGAACTGAACTTGACCATTAATATATGGAAATATATTCAAATTTTCAAAGCATTGGAGTTCACAGGAGAGCATAACCAGATTCTGTCTCCTTTTCTATTTGCCCAAAATGCATTAACTACCGTGTTCCCAGAAGGTACTCAATAGCAAATACACACGATGATCTCTACAGAAGAATAAAGACAAGCATTTGCAGTACCAATGAGATTTCTCATGTGTTGGTGGCACCTAAGTGCATATTACCACCAGGGCATTATTCTGTATGGGAGAAGTCAATATGAGACCAAACTATAATAGCTATTTCTGCTAAGAAAATACTTTCTCTGTGCAGAAGAAGGCATTCAGAGATGTGGTAACCAAGAGGGTGCAGAACGGATGTTCCTATGTTACTATGTCTCCAGCTAGTAAGCCCTAGTCCTTCCCACTAACCTTGTGTCAATCTGTACTGCAAAAGACAGAGAATCACATGAGGTACATTAACATTTGTTTTAAGCCAGCAATAGTTGGAAGTTTTCATCCGGGCCCTAGCTGTGTTTCCCTTGTTTGCTTAATCTAGGCTTTCCTCTTCCTGAAAGATGAAAGGGTGCCATTTTAGCCTCCATACGTCCTAATCTGTGCATTCAACCCAGCACTGCCTCATTATTTATTAATGTCAAGCTCTGATACTTCAGTGGAGGATGGGGGCCGAATCGGCCATGGTGACAGATGTTCCAACATATCAGCTTATATAATGAGAAGTTGGGCCAAATCTGTCGAAAGGGGTGTTTTTTTAAAAAACACACTGACTTCAAAGAAATGAGTTGTGGCATCTGTAACATCTAGGGCGCAGCGCCAGCGGAGGCGAGCCGGGCTGCAGCCCGGGGGCGCGAGTTGTGCACTGATTGGAGCTCACGGCGAGGCTGGAACAACATCTGGGCTGCAGCACGCCCAGCCAGGCCGTTTTAAAAGAGCTCCTGTGGTGCCTCAAACTTTGATTTTACAGAGCTGCGAGGAAAGAAACAGGCTGCCTTCAAGAGCTCGTGTGTTTTGGCTCACATGTTGTGTCCTCGGTCACCAGGACAGGCCCCACTCAGGCCCCAAGTGAGGGACGCACTTAGACCATCCTCCTGTCCACTTTGCTAACTCTGTGGGTCTGAGCTGGGATCCAGGCCAGTGACCCCTAAAAGGCGTATAGAATAAGAAATACTTCTCACCAATCCATGAAAATTACACTTAATCTTTCTCAGCAAGAAACTCTCAAGGGATGCATTTGTGCAAGAACTTGACACCTATCAGTTGGTTTTGAATAGTATGTCAGTTGGAAATGAAATCGTGTACTGTCTGCATGTGAGTGTAGTTGAGGGAGCAAGGACCCTGCCTACAGCTGAGAATTAAGACTGCATCCCCAGTATCACCATATACCAGTATCTATTCCCAATATCATGATGTTCAAAAAACATTTATTCCCTGTCTCCTTTCTAGAGTGTTCATTTATTCAGCATATATTATTGTGAAAACAACCCAGTGTGACATAAAGTATACAGAGACCTCAACATGGACAAGACCTGGGACTGAATTGCAGCTTGGCATCACCCGGCTCTGTGAACCTCAATTACTGTTCAGATGCTTTGGAAGCCCTACAATTCTTTAACATAGCAGAGGTGATGAAAAGCATCATTTCTGGAGCCAGAAATACGTGTAGGCATGCTCAGTTGCTTTTCTTGTGTCTGTTTGCAACCCTCTGGACTGTAGCCTGCCAAACTTCTCTGTCAGTAGGATTTTCCAGGCAAGAATACTGAAGTGGGTTGCCATATCCTTCTCCAGGGGATCTTCCCCACTCAGGGATTGAACCCACATCTCCTGTAATGGCAGGTGGGTTCTTTACCAATGAGACACCAGAGAAGCCTCATATAGTGATTGCTTCTTTAAAACACAGATCTGCATGTTTGTACACACACACACACACACACACACAAATGAAAGCTATTATTTCAAAACTGAAGCCATCAGATGAGAAAATCAAAACTCCCCTTTCTTGTTTCTGCATTCTTTTCTTTTCACCCCCACTTGGCCAAATTTTGTTCTAGATTTCCTGATTCCCTTGTTTTTACAACTTTGTATATGTGTGTCTTTTAATCACTGTAAGATTCCTTTGCCAACTTTGTATCCATTATAAATTTTGGAAGCTTTCCATTCCCAAAACACAAGCAGGAGCAGAACCCAAAGAGTATGTTGTACATATAAATCAGAAATGGAAAAGGAAGCGCAGGAGCCTGGAGAGAAGTCAGTAGGTAGAGGAAGGGACTGGAGCTGAGAAGCCTGGTTTAAGATTCTCACTTACTAATGCCTACTAATACTTAACAGCCCTTCATAAAGTGGGCTTTACAAAGAATCAGACCTGGTATGAGTCTTGTCTTGAGTATATATGAGCCGTGTACCTTTGGTAAACTATTTATTTGGCTGAGTTTTAGTTTCTTCATCTGTAAAATCAGGGTAATAAAATTACCTCTCTCCTAGCTCAGTTACATAGATTATATAATATAAATTAGGTGAAGGGCTTAATAGAGTATCTGAAACATAGTAAGAACAGCTATGACTATTACCACTAGCTACCCCTTAGTCACGGAGGGGTGTGGGAAAGGAATCACCTCTATCAGAAAGAAGGAAGAGAAGAGAAACCTCCCAGCTCTCTGCCTTTCTCCTCTTCAAAGGACTGATGCTGAAGCTGAAGCTCCAGTACTTTGGCCACCTGATGGGAAGAGCCAACTCAGTGGTTAAGACCCTGATGCTGGGAAAGATTAGGGCAAGAAAAGGGGACGACAGAGGATGAGATGGTTGGATGGCATCACCAATTCAATAAACATGAGTTTGAGCAAACTCTGGGAGATGGTGAATGACAGGGAAGTCTGGGGTGCTACAGTTCATGGGGTCACAAAGAGATACAACTTAGCAACCAAACAACAACAACAAAGCTTCTGAAAAAGCCTTCTCCTCATTCTTGATAGAAAAGAAGTGGGCTAAGGAAAAACCACAGGCTGTTTGCCCAGGAAAAGACTTACCTTTAATAGAATCAACATGAAAACCAAATTTCAAAGAACTTAGGAGGAAAATATTGTTTTCTTTAGGGGCCAATAATAGTTCTTTGTGCCTGAAACAAAAAAGAAAAAAATAAAAACAAAAACCCAAGCCAAATATGCCAACAGATCAGGAAAAATTAAAGAATGACTTTAATAGATTATAGTCTTCACAAGCTATTAGATTTGTTCCATTTTCAAAAACTGACAGTCATCAGGGTAGAACAGTTCAAGTTCACGTTTCAAGGACTTATAGAATTATCCCAGTGTGGAAGCCCATAAATAAGTCACTTGGAGAACAGCACATTTTTCTCTTCTTCTTCCAAATTCAGTAACAGCAGAAATCAAATCTCTAGAAGCCACAGTGATAATCTGCCTTATCCAGCCTATTTTCACTTCAGGAGGGAAGATGGTGTGGGGACCCAGAAGATTTTTCTTGAAGTTTATGATGCGCTATCTAAACAAACATGAAGTCCACCTTCTATTTTGATAACTACCTTTTCCTCCTTATATGTGCTCCTCCCTATGGTCATGTCTGACTCTTTGCAACCCTGTGAACTGTAGCGTGCCAGGCTCCCCTGTCCATCAGATTTCCCAGGCAAGAATATTAGAGTAGGTTGTCATTTCCTCCAGGGGATCTTCCCTGATCCAGAGATCAAACCCACATCTATTATGTCTCCTTCATTGGCAGGTGGGTTCTTTACCACTAGAGCCATCTGGGAAGCCCTTTTCCCCCTTATCTAATGCCAGCTCAACTCTACTTGTTATTAGATTTCTATGACTTCAGTATTCTTCATGGAGACTCAGCTCTTATAACTGTTACAGCTGAGGGTAGTTTAGTACTTTGAACATTATTAACTCATTGCATCATACAGGCTGCACATTTCCATCAAATGTTGTTATCTTGTCCTCCAGCCTAGAAACCTTGGCATGATGCCCCCTCAGAAAGCCTGAATTTCATCTAAAACCATGTGGCAAGAAAGAAGCCAAAAATGGGCTGTTCTGGGAAGATTTAGGCTGGGAACAAAGTCATACTGTCCAAACAATAGGTAATCAGCCACATTCAGAAGTGCTCCATTGGCCAGTCCACAAGTTTCCACATTTCTCTGAGCAATCTTACTTGCTTCCATACCTGCTGCCCCATCTTGACCCCCTCCACTTCTACTACAGTGGCAAATAAATAAAAAACCCAGTTTCAACTATGTCTTCTTTCCAAAATGTATAAAACTCCAGTATACCAGGTATACCTAATGCTTGTCATAAGCCAATAATTATTTTCATGGGGTATAAAAGAAATTCCTCTTTTCTCCATCATCCAGTGGTTGTCTTTATGAGTTTCATGCCTAAGGATAAATAGGCTTGTTTCTGTTATTTTGCTGATTAAGTTTTACCTGGCTACTACAATGGATATGAGGAAAGAAAGAATGATTACTAGGTACATATTATGTGTCAGTTCCATTTTGTGACTTCAAGGATCTTACATTAATATTGTTAATATAACGCTAACAAATTCATATTAATGGCTACCACTTTTGAAGCACTTGCAGTGATCCTGTGTTATGCCTCTATGAGTTTCTCTTTCCAGTCTTTGTTGTTGTTCAGTCACTAAGTTGTGTCTGACTCTTTGCAACCCCGTGGACTACAGCATGCCAGGCTTCCCTATCCTTCACTGTCTCCCAGGGTTTGCTCAAGTTCATGTTCATTGAGTCAGTGATGCCATCCAGCCATCACATCCTCTGTCACTCCCTTCTGCCCTCAATCTTTCCCAGCATTAGGGTCTTTTCCAATGAGTTAGCTCTTTGCATCAGGTGGTCAAAATATTAGAACTTTAGCATCAGTCCTTCCAATGAATATTCAGGATTGATTTTCTTTAGTAGTGACTGGCTTGATCTCCTTGCAGTCCAAGGGACTCTAAAGAGTCTTCTCCAGAACCACAATTCAATCTTTACCTCCTAAAGAGAAGTCCCACTGAAGCCCTCCAGGGGATCACAATGCTCATACTGCTCATGTTTCCAATGACTTAGGTATAAGATTGCATATGCTCAAGTGCTTAACAGCATGAAATTAACTGCCCAAATCACAGTGATCTGGCTCTCACTGAAGCTTCAGGATTAACTGTCCAATATGGTAGCCACTGAACCCTTGTGGCCATTGACGTTTGAAATGTGGCTTATGAAACTACAGAACTAGATTTTACTCAGTCTTAATTATTTTAAGCTTAAATTTTAAAACAGAAGCAATGTAAAATATCTTTCCACTAAACAAAACTTTAATTTTGGAAGGGTTACACTGAAAAATTATCATCTAAATTGAGATGTCCTATTAGTGTAAAATAGATAGTGGTGTTCAAAGACTGACTAAAAAATAATGGAAAATTTCCCATTAACCATTGTTACATTAATTACATTTTAAATGATAATATTCAGGATTCATTGGATTAAATAGAATACTTAATGAAAATTAATTTCACCTGTTGATTTTTAGTGTGGTCATTCAGTACAGTTCAGTCGCTCAGTCGTGTCTGACTCTTTGTGACCCCATGAATTGCAGCACACCAGGCCTCCCTGTCCATCACCAACTCCCAGAGTTCACTCAGACTCACGTCCATCAAGTCAGTGATGCCATCCAGCCATCTCATCCTCTGTCGTCCCCTTCTCTCCCTGCCCCCATTCCCTCCCAACATCAGAGTCTTTTCCAATGAGTCAACTCTTCTCATGAGGTGGCCAAAGTACTGGAGTTTCAGCTTTAGCATTAGTCCTTCCAAAGAAATCCCAGGGCTGATCTCCTTCAGAATGGACTGGTTGGATCTCCTTGCAGTCCAAGGGACTCTCAAGAGTCTTCTCCAACACCACAGTTCAAAACCATCAATTCTTTGGTGCTCAGCCTTCTTCACAGTCCAGCTCTCACATCCATACATGACTACTGGAAAAACCATAGCCTTGACTAGACGGACCTTAGTCGGCAGAGTAATGTCTCTGCTTTTGATTATGCTATCTAGGTTGCTCAAAAATTTTCTTCCAAGGAGTAGGCATCTTTTAATTTCATGGCTGCAGTCACCATCTGCAGTGATTTGGGAGCCTCCAAAAATAAAGTCTGACACTGTTTCCACCGTTTCCCCATCTATTTCCCATGAAGTGATGGGACTGAATGCCATGATCTTCGTTTTCTGAATGTTGAGCTTTAAGCCAACTTTTTCACTCTCCTCTTTCACTTTCATCAAGAGGCTTTTTAGTTCCTCTTCACTTTCTGCCATAAGGGTGGTGTCATCTGCATATTTGAGGTTATTGATATTTCTCCCAGCAATCTTGATTCCAGCTTGTGTTTCTTCCAGTCCAGCGTTTCTCATGATATACACTGCATAGAAGTTAAATAAGCAGGGTGACAATATACAGCCTTGACGTACTCCTTTTCCTATTTGGAACCAGTCTGTTGTTCCATGTCCAGTTCTAACTGTTGCCTCCTGACCCGCATACAGATTTCTCAAGAGGCAGGTCAGGTGGTCTGCTATTCTCATCTCTTTCAGAATTTTCCACAGTTTGCTGTGGTCCACACAGTCAAAGGCTTTGGCATAGTCAATAAAGCAGAAATAGATGTTTTTCTGGAACTCTCTTGCTTTTTCGATGATCCAGTGGATGTTGGCAATTTGATCTCTGGTTCCTCTGCCTTTTCTAAAACCAGCTTGAACATCAAGAATTTCACGGTTCATGTATTGCTGAAGCCTGGCTTAGAGAATTTTGAGCATTACTTTACTAGCGTGTGAGATGAGTGCAATTGTGCGGTAGTTTGAGCATTCTTTGGCATTGCCTTTCTTTGGGACTGAAATGAAAACTGACCTTTTCCAGTACTGTGGCCACTGCTGAGTTTTCCAAGTTTGCTGGCATGTTGAGTGCAACACTTTCACAGCATCATCTTTCAGGATTTGAAATAGCTCCACTGGAATTCCATCACCTCCACGAGCTTTGTTGGTAGTGATGCTTTCTAAGGCCCACTTGACTTCACATTCCAAGATGTCTGGCTCGAGATTAGTGATCACACCATTGTGATTATCTGGGTCATGAATATCTTTTTTTGTACAGTTCTTCTGTGTATTCTTGCCACCTCTTCTTAATATCTTCTGCTTCTGTTAGGTCCATACCATTTCTGTCCTTTATCGAGCCCATCTTGGCATGAAATGTTCCCTTGGTATCTCTGATTTTCTTGAAGAGATCTCTAGTCTTTCCCATTCTGTTGTTTTCCTCTATTTCTTTGCATTTATCTCTGAAGAAGACTTTCTTATCTCTTCTTGCTATTCTTTGGAACTCTGCATTCAGATGCTTATATCTTTCCTTTTCTCTTTTGCTTTTCACTTCTCTTCTTTTCACAGCTATTTAGGAAATGTAAATATACATATGTGGCTTGTTTTATACTTCTGTTGGGCAGTGATGTTCTAGAAAAGAATTATAAAGAGAATAGAAAGTATAGCTTCTACATTGAAATGCAGGGAGAGATGGATAGAGGAGGGAAAAATGAGAAACTATTAATTTAGCCTGTCTTGGACTGCAAGGAGATCCAACCAGTCCATTCTGAAGGAGATCAGCCCTGGGATTTCTTTGGAAGGAATGATGCTAAAGCTGAAACTCCAGTACTTTGGCCACCTCATGCGAAGAGTTGACTCATTGAAAAAGACTCTGATGCTGGGAGGGATTGAGGGCAGGAGGAAAAGAGGATGAAAGAGAATGAGATGGCTGGATGGCATGACCGACTAGATGGACATGAGCTTGAGTGAACTCCGGGGGTTGGTGATGGACAGGGAGGCCTGGCGTGCTGCAATTCATGAGGTCACAAAGAGTCGGACACGACTGAGCAACTGAACTGAACTATATGAAAAGCCTTCCCTGGTGGTTCAGACTGTAAATAATCTGCCTGCAATGGGGGAGACCTGAGTTTGATCCCTGTGTGGGGAAGATCCCCTTGAGAAAGAAATGGCAACACACTCCAGTATTCTTGCCTTGAGAATTCCATGGACAGAGAAGCTTGGTGGTGGACAGTCCACAGGGTTCCAGAGTTGGACAAGACTGAATGACTAACACTTTCACTTTTCACACAACTATATAAAAGGAAAGTAATTTTATTTGAGACAAAACCACTGGCTCATAATTCCCTTTAGGGTTAATTTTCCAGTCTGTGTTCCTAACCAAATGCTGCACTAGCCACTTCCGGGTGCTGAGATTGTTCTGTGTGGTGCCAACTGCTCAATGACTGGACAGGACACGTCCCCCTCCCCTTATCAAAGTGCTTCAAATGATATAATAAACACACAGCTTATAGCAATGGCATTAAGTGTTCCCCTACATGGTATCTGTCTAGAGCTTGATTAGATGGAAGGATTACAGGAAAAGTTTGTGTTATAATGATTCTTTAAAGTAAAACTGTAGATCAAAGTTCACCACTGCCAAATATACAACTTGAGAACAAACTCAAGTGCTGCTATTAATCATGGTTTCTAGGGATTTGATGACACAGACCAAACTGCTGTAAAGAATACTGCTGTGCATCATGTTCTTGCAACTGTCATCAATGCTTTTGCCAAGTGTTCACAGAGCAGGAAGGAAAGCTGTTCAGCCTTCGCTGTAGGTGTCTCTCTCACCAAGATTAGTAAAAAATCTGCAACAGGTTTAAGTTCATGACAACAGCTCAAAGGTATCTGCAAAGCCTCTGCTTTCTTGTTGTTTAGTCACTAAGTTGTGTCTGCTTGCTTTGAAGGTGAGAAAAGTCTTGGAGAGATTGAGAGACAAAATGGGGGTGGAACATAAGGCATCAAGTAAATTGAAATCAGATTGACATTTAATTTCACTTCCATTGAACTTTCAATCAGATATAAAACTTTCCATTAAGATTCTATGAAATAACTTAAAGTAATTTATAGTAAACCATGGGCTTCCCTGGTGGCTCAAATGGTAAAGAATCTGCCTGCAATGTGGGGGACCTAGGTTCAGTCCCTGGGTTGGGAGGGAAGATCCCTTGGAGGAAGGCATGGCAACCCCCTCCAGTATTCTTGCCTGGAGAATCCCCATGGACAGAGGAGCCTGGTGGTCTACTATCCATGGGGTCGCAAAGAGTCAGACACGACTGAGCAACTAAGCTCAGCACTACATAGTAGACCATATCACAAATATCTGAGAGTATGGAGCTTTTTCTACATTTTTAACACCTTCCAAACAGAAATGCTTCTTAGAGTTGATGGCATCTTATAGTCTCTGTGGCCAGGCAGCAGCTATGATGAAATCATTGTTGCCTGTATGCTCTGTGCCCATTCAATAATATTGGTCTTATTTTAATCACTTTCTTTGAGTTCTTTGCACTGTTGGTACAAGAGTTGAGTTTAACTGCAAAATATAATGTCTCTAAGAGGATTACATCAGGATACAGTATTGAAAACGAAGGCTATTGTGCTCATAAAAAGGCATGAGAGAGAGAGAGGAAGATGGGGCATAAATTGACATTAGTGAAGTTATCACTGGTGAGATGATGTCAATGCCACCTTTTCTTACAAAGCAACAGCGAAGTGCTCTAGTTTGTTGGAGACATGTGCAAAAAGGTATCCTATTGCCTGCCAAACAATGCAATAGAAGGCAGAAGAAATAGGAAAGAAACAAGAAACTGGTGTGATTGATCAGGTGTTACACAGGATGATGGATAAGGCCTTGTATCAAGTTTAACTAGCATCATGTTTTCTTCTTAGTGGCTCAAAAAAAAAAAAAAAGACAACACAGTTTATATTCCAAAAAAGTCAATGCATAAGTAAATATACAGACAGAGAGTCTTAAAGAACTGTGCCCTCAGCCTATTCCGGACCTCACTGATACACTCCTAAGAGACTTCTTTTGTCTGGTAAACAATAAGTTTTAGTAAAATATACATAGCAAAATATACTATTTAACCATTTTAAAGAGTACAATTCTATACAATTAAATATATTGACATCACTGTGCAACTAACCCCACCATCTATCTCCAGCACAATTTTGTTTTCCCCAAACTGAAATTCTGTATCATTAAACACTTTTCCTATCTCCCCCAGCCCCTGACAACCACCACTCAACTTTGTGTCTCTTTGAATTTGACTACCCCAGATATCTCATATAAGTGGAATCATGCAAGAATTGTCTTTTTGTGTCTGGCCTGCTTCACTTAGCATAATGCTCTCAAGGCTCATCCATGTTGTAGCATGGACCAGAATTTCATTCCTTCTAAGTCTGAAAAGTATTGCATTGTATACATAGGCCATACTTTATCTGCTTATTTGTCGACGGACACTTTGGATCACTTCTACCTTCTGGCTACTGTGAATAATGCTGCTGTGAATGTGGCTGTACAAAGTCCTTGTTCAAGTCCCTGCTTTCAGTTCTTTTGGATATATGTCCAGAAGTGAGAAACTGGGTTATACGGGAGTTCTATTCTTAATCTTTTAAGAAGACACCATACCTTCTTCCACAGTGGCTGAACCATTGCCGCTTGCAATGAATAAGGGTTCCAATATCCATTCTATTGTTTTATGAAGTGATAGCTCACTGTGATTTTCATTTTCATTTCCCTAATGCTTTGTGACGTTGAGCATCTTTTCATGTGGCTATTGGACATTTGTATATGTGCTTTCAAGTCCCTTGCCCTTTCTCTGGGCTTCCCTGGTGGCTCAGACTGTAAAGAATCTTCCAGCAATGCAGGAGACCCAGGCTGCTCATTCTTTAAGCAGGTTGCCTTTTAAATTTGTTTTAATAGCCATTTCACACCATTATATATGACAGATAGTTATCTGCATGGACTTGCTAAATTTGTGCATTATATATTAAGCTAATTAATAAATAATATTAATGCCTTATCAGATATACGATATTTTCAAATATCAAATATTTGCAAGTATTTTCTCCCATTCCATAGGTTGTCTTTTCACTCTGTTGATAGTGGTCTCTGTTGCATAGATGTTTCAGTTTTGATGAAGTCCAATTTATCTATCTTTTGCTGCCTTGTATTATGTTTTGTAACACAGCTCAGTTCAGTTCAGCCGCTCAGTCATGTCCGACTCTTTGTGACCCCATGAATCGCAGCACACCAGGTCTCCCTGTCCATCACTAACTCCCAGAGTTTATACAAACTCATGTCCATTGAGTCGGTGATACCATCCAGCCATCTCATCCTCTGTCATCCCCTTCTCCTCCTGCCCCCAGTCCCTCCCAGTATCAGGGTCTTTTCCAAATAAGTCAACTCTTCGCATGAGGTGGCCAAAGTATTGGAGTTTCAGCTTTAGCATCAGTCCTTCCAAAGAAATCCTAGGGCTGATCTCCTTTAGGATAGACTGGTTGGACCTCCTTGCAGTCCAAGGGACACTCAAGAGTCTTCTCCAACACCACAATTCAAAAGCATCAATTCTTCGGTGCTCAGCTTTCTTCACAGTTCAACTCTCACATCCATACATGACCACTGGAACACAGGGATTATGGCAAAAACAAATCTGGAATCAGATGGACTTGAGGTCAAATCCTGATTTTGTTCCTTTCCAAGCTGGTTCGCCCTGGGTAGATCAGACCCTTATTTTGCTTCAGCTTGCTTATTTATAAAATTGTACTAAATAATACTTGTTAGGATATTGCACGAAGAAGGCAATGACAACCCACTCAAGTACCCTTGCCTGGGAAATCCCATGGATGGAGGAACCTGGTAGGCTATAGTCCATGGGGTCACAAAGAGTCGGACACTACTGAGCAACTTCACTTTCACTTTTCACTTTCCTGCACTGGGGAAGGAAATGGCAACCCACTCCAGTATGCTTGCCTGGAGAATCCTAGGTACGGGAGCCTGGTGGGTCACCATCTATGAGGTCGCACAGAGTCGGACACGACTGATGTGACTTAGCAGTAGCAGCAGCAGGATCTTGTAGATCAAACCATGCAAAGGATTTTGCAGATCATAATTCATGTTAAAAGAATATTAAGGAATGACATCAACAACAGTAATGTTTAAATTTGAACCCGGTGCAGTTTTCCTTGAGCCAATACAGCTACAAGGTCAGTGAACTTCGGCGTGAGGTCAATTTTTCCTTCAAGAAATGAGTTGATGCCATTCTTCTCCTCTCACTCTTCACTATCTCCATATATTTGCTCCTTTGTTTTAAGAGACATAGAAAAATTACTTTCTCAAATGAAAACCTGGATTCAGAAATAACTTCCCATAGCATTTTGACATTTGGTAAATATATTTCTAGGCCTCCCTGGTGGCTCAGTAAAGAATCTGCCTGCCAATGCAGGAGATAGGAGTTCGATCCTGGGGTCGAGAAGATCCCCTGGAGAAGGAAATGGCAAGCCACTCCAGTATTCTTGACTGGAGAATCCCATGGACAGAGGAAACCTGGTGGGCCACACTCCATGGGGTCGCAAAAGAGTCAGATGTGACTAAGCAACTGAACAGCTACAACATCGCATATTTCCAGAGGGATCATAAGAGGGAAAGCTGACCATTTCATTTTTCTTCTTCTCAATCCCTAACTGTAAACCCTGTTAATTTAATTTTCGAGGCCATTAGACTGAGGTGGCTCTGAGGCCACCTGTGTAAGTAACCCCTAATTTCAGCCTGCAGATGCTTCAAGTTTCGAAAATCAAAATCCTAGGGACAGCCCATCACAAACAGCCAACTAGGCTGGACTGTAAGCTATAGTCAAGCAGTAATTCCCTCCCTTTACTTTGGACTTTATAATAGACTAACCCTAAGCTCCTGTCTGTGGAGCTCTCCTAACCACTTACGGTTTAGCACTGCCATGCTAGAACAAATTTTTTGCTCAAATAAACTCTGAAAACTTTTAACATGCCTCAGTTTATCTTTTTTTACCCTCTCCACTGGAGAAGGAAATGGCAACCCACTCCAGCGTTCTTGCCTAGAGAATCCTGGGGATGGGGGAGCCTGGTGGGCTGCAGTCTATGGGGTCGCACAGAGTCGGACACGACTGAAGTAACTTAGCAGTAGCAGCAGTTTATCTTTTAACAACTCTTAATATAACTAAGATTTTCCCACTGGCTTGGAGCTAGCTCTGAATGCCTCAGCTACCCACATAAGGTAAGGGCTGTTCCCAAGAAAGCAGGTAACAAGAGGAAGGGAAGCTGTACTGATAATTCTGGGAATTATTCCTGCCAACCAATTGCTTTTCCTGGAAGGAGCTTCATGTTTTAGTCACACAGAATCAGCAAGGAGCACTTTCCTTCCCTTTTTTCTCTTCCCTTCTCTACCAGTTAGGATTTCCCCTCAACAATTATGACTGCCTCAATCACCTTCCTTCAGCACTGTCAGACACTATGTAGGCATCAGAAAACAGGCTTTACCCCAGTTTGTAACCTGATAGCCCAGTGTTTGTGGGCAAGTCCTTAATTTTCATGAACCCCAATTTCTTCATCTATAAAGTGAGGATGAAAGCATCTACAGGAGTGTTGTAAGGACTAAATGGGATAATGTATGTGACTATGCAGTATGTTCTATAAAATGCTGTGCAAACACTAGTCATTTTTTAAATAGCTCATGTGAGGAACAGTCTCAATTAATTTTCTTCCATCTTCCCCTAGAAGGAATTGTCTTCTTAATTCATTTAATGGAGCTAAGGCAAGAGAAGGAGGCACACTCACTAATAGTTACCTGGACTTTACCATGGTTTGACAAAGGAATTCAATGAAACCTTTCATCCTGTTATTCATCAGTGGGTACTGCAGGGAAAGGGTAGGAACAGAGCAAGGAGAAGGGGCCTGAGGTATTTTAAGTCGCCTCAGCCAGGAGGGAACTCACTAACACCAGAAAAAGTCCTTTTTGCTTCAGAATTAGTAACCATTTTCCCCCAAAACAAGCCTTGTCAAAGGGAATTATAATGTGTAAAGACCCCTGAAAGAACTTTATTGGCTTCTCCCTGATAGAAGAGAAATGACCTGAGGCCTGACTCATTTCTGGATGACTGCGTGACCAGCCCAGCCGTGTGGAGGACAGAGGAGAACTGCACAGGTGCTCAGTAAAGCACATGGACCCATTCATGTCATGGATGGGTTGTCAGGCAGAGTCTTGTAGCTTAGTCAGTTTTCAGTGACAGTAGAGTCACCACCTGCTGGTAATAACCTTCCAAAGCATCATCCACACAGTGGCTGAACTGTATATTGAGGAAGTTTTAGTCTCACTGTTGTCCATTCCACCCTTCTCTTTCTGCTTCACCGAGCTTTCTGGAGCTTCAGTGTCCAGCATGGTAGCCTCTAGCCAGGCAGATTTATTTTTTACTTAAATTTGAAATAATTAATATTCAATGAGATAAAAAAATCCAGCTCCTAAATCACACTAGGCTTATTTTGCAGTGCTCATTAGCCATGTGTAGCTACTGTAATTGTTGGTGCAGATAGAGAATATTATCACTGTTGCACAAAGCTCTATTGGACTACTGGAAAATTCTGCCCCAGAATATTTATTCCCTACTCCCGCAAGCCTTCCTTGAACTTTATCAAATAGCATCTCATCTTCACAGCTTTACTTGACCCCTTCCTCATCCACTTATAACCTTAGTCACATTCTCCAATGTTCCCACAGCTCTTGGTACTACCTCTATTGTAACATTTACTACATTGTGTTGGGACTGTGTTTTTGCACATTACTCTCTGTTGGGACTCTGAGCACCCCTCAAAGAACAACATTTTCTGGTTCATCTCAATTCCAGCAACAGCAACTGGCATGTGGCAAGTGTTCAACACTAAATACAGGGATGAATAAATGATTGAAGTGCATGTAAATAAGCAAACATGTATATTAGGAGCTCAGGGTGTCCTTCACAGCCTTCTCTTTGGGGCTCTGACAGGTATATCACACACACATGCAGAAAACAGAAAAAAACATAAGTGAAATACAATCTTATCAATCTGAGCAGATATCTGGTACCCCCCAAAGTACAGCTATGGTTAAATTTACTTTGTGGAGGCAGAGGATGCTCACTTCTTTATGGATGCTCACTTCTCTTGTTGTATGCCCATTTCACTCCCGAACTCTTAGGTGGATCTTATCACTAGAATCTGAAGAAAAGCCAAGCCAAGTACTCTCCTATATATCAGAGAAAAGGGAACAGGCAGGTAGCAAGAAGAGGCTCCTTCTATGCCCCAATACGCAGTGCCTCACTCATCTAAGCTGCTCATCCTGAAGACAGCATCAGATGCTAGGTTAACAGCCATTGTTATGAGTTTCCTCATAGCAAAACAGATTTTCTCCAAGGAGTCTCGGGTCTCCACCAATTGAGAACATATTTTTTTCCTGACAGAGCACTCCTAAACCATGAGAGCTAGAAAGATCTCTAGGTCCTCTTCTGTAATTTTATTTTTTTCATATTGCAAAATAAGCACTTTTTCTAGATGAAATGATATTGCAATATCAACTCACTGGCACAAATGTATAATAATAACCTAGAAGTGACTATGTTAGTAACCTCATGTGTTATCTATGTTAAGAAGGAAGGAAAGAAAAAGGGAGGATGAAAGGAAGGGAAGGAAGGTGGAAGGGAAGAAGAAAGCAAGTCTTTCTTTTCCAGTCCTTCTATGAGAAGCTCCTGATCTCTGTGTCTCTTTGCTAATAACAGCAAATTGGCAGCTCACCAAATAAAACCTCCAAACCTACCAAGTTTTAGATTCCTTTGCAAGTCTACAAAATTAATTCAATTTTTCATTAATTTATTCACACACTTACTCATGTATCCACTTCTTCATTAATCACTTTAAAAAAATTTTTCACCACATTCTGTACAAAAATAAACGAGATACAGCACCCTCCCTTGTGGATCTCCCATTGTGGCTGGGCTGGTTGACCTACATGAAAAGCATATATTGAGGTACTTTCTTTTAAGAGAAGTACACATAGAGTGCTGTGATGACATTCTGAGGTGGGGGGTGGGGTGGGGTGGGTATTTCTCCTGGGGAAAGGACGACCTAAAGAATGGGAATTGGAAAGGATTCACTGAGGAAAGAGAAAGTAATTCCTTGAAAAATGAGAATTTAGGCTTGAAGGACATTCAGGACTGAGGGAAAAACATGAAGAAAGACAAGGAGGCTTGAAAGTGTTTAATGTCATTGATGGAGGCTATCACTGAATTTTTTTAATATCTTATTTGAAGCTTGTAGACAGACCAACATTGTTATTCTGAAGGTCACTTGCTACTCCACATATTACTCTCCTACTTGACCCCTCAGGATCTTCTAGCTCTAATTTTTATATTTCTATCTCCTCACCATGCCCTCCGAAGGTAAAATTGAGTGGACAGCAGACATTTAAACATATACAATTTCTATTTCCTCTCTTCTTTACACACCAAGTTCATCAAATTCAGAAAAACAAAGTAAGCAGAATCTTCAAGGCACCCACTGTGATATTCATTCATTCCTTAGTCCCTAAGGCAAAGGACTACCAGAACTTTGTGACATTCCTTTATAGAAATAACTTTTGTAATTGTCTTTATCATTGCTGAGTGAGAGCTTCTATTTTGTTGGGGGTGGGGGGGGGAAGAAAAACAGTTCAAGTCATTTTCCCTTGAAATTCAATTAGGCAAATTAATAAGAAGAAATCTGAAAATCTCTGCAAAGCCATTTCACCAAATACCTTTAAGAAAAATGTGCAGGAGTTTTCCCAAACCCAAAACTAGTAAGTTTTTCCCTTCCAGTTATTAATAGAGAAATATCTTATTACAGTTCTGTAAACAGAGCCAAATTGAAGAAATTGCATTTAAATAATGTTAGGGTTTCCAAAGAAAACCACAAAACAAACTCAGAATTAAGGCGATAATGCATCCCTGTTGTACCTTGGCACAGGAGCAGGCATTTTGCAGTGACCATCTGAGATATGCAATATCATAATAAGGGCGAGGGCACCAACACACAGAGAAGCCAAGAGGCGACACTTTTTACCTGCCAACTGTGATATGTTTCAGTGTGAAGGTTTTTTCCCTAGGAAATCAGCATTTCAACTTTTACAGGGCATTTGAAGACACCCCAAATTTTTTTAACTGCAGTACCCCAAATGTCTAAAATAACGCCAATGTAGATGCTCAGTAAATACTTACTGATTGAATAAATATTGAAAGTGCCAACCTTTTTCTAGGGTAATAAAAGTGTCACGATGTTTTGGGATCCTTTTACTTACTTTTTAAGACACTGAAGTGTGCATAATTATTTTCATGTGCGCTCTGTCACTGAGTCGTGTCCGAGTCTTTGTGACCACATGGATTGCAGCCTGCCAGGCTCCTCTGTTCATGGAATTTTCCAGGCAAGAATATTGGAGTGGTTTGCCATTTCCTCTTTCAGGGGATCTTCCCAACCCAGGGATCAAACTTGTGTCTCCTGCATCTCCTGCACTGGCACGCAGATTCTTTACACTGAACAACCTGGGAAACCTATGCAACTACTCAATGACAATATTTCAGGTGAGTTGGGAGGAGGGATAATTTATCAAATACTAGCAGATATATACACTCAAAAAGAATTTTAAAATGCACTTCTGTTACTACTACTTTCACTAAGAATGTGGAAAGGCAGATTTAAAAAAATTCATCCAGTGTCTTAGGCCTCATACCAAAGGTACAAGCAATGAAAGAAAAAAATAAGTGAATCAAATCTCTTCAAAATTTAAAAACTTTTGTGAGGCAGAGGACATCAACTTAATAAAGTCAAAACACAGCCCACCAAATGGAAGAAAATATTTGCAAACAATATATCTGATGAGATTTATATCTAGAATATATAAAGAAATCTTGTACCTCAATAATTAAAAGACAACCCAATTAAAGATGGGTGAAGGATCCAAACAGACATTTCTCTAAAGATCTAAAAATGACCAATGAAGCAGAGGAAAACACACTCAATATCATCAGTCATCAGGGAATGAAAATCCAAACCACAATGAGATATCACTCACACCCACTAGGATGGCTATATACAAAAAGATTGATAATAACAAATGTTAGTGAGGATATGGAAAAATCAGAACCTTCACACGGTGCTGATAACAATGTATAATGGTGCAACCACTTGGGAGATAGTTTGGAAGTTCCACAAAATATTACAACAAGATCCACAAAATATTATGACAGGATTCATTCTTAGGCATATACTCAACAGAAATGAAAACATTCATACAAAAACATGTACACCAGTTTTTATCAGCATTATTCATAACAGCAAAGAATGAAAATAATCCAAATGTCCATCAATGAATGGATTAATAAAATGTAGTGTATACCTCCTGGAGAAGGAAATGGCAATCCACTCAAGTCCTCTTGCCTGGAAAATCCCATGGGTGGAGGAGCATGGTGGGCTACAGTCCATGGGGTTGCAAAGAGTCGGACACGACTGAGCGACTTCACTCACTTAGTGTATACCTACAATGTAATACTATTCAGCAAGAAAGAGGAACTGTATACTGATACATGCCACAACTTGAATGAACCTTGAAAGCATTATGTTAAATGCAAGATGCCAGTCACAAAGGACCACATATTCTATTGTTCCACTGACAATGAGAAGTGGGCAAATCTATAGACTGAAAGTAGATAGTGGTTGTCTAGGAGTTTGGGGTGAAAAAAGAGTAGAGGGAAAAGTGAGTGACATTTGATGGGTATGGAGTTTTTTGCAGGGTGATGAGAGTGTTCTAAAATTGTAGTGAGGGTGGCACAGTTATACCCAAAACTACTGAACTGTTCAGTTTATTTAGCCCACATCAGTGCAGCTTGCAGGGATCTTAGTTCCCCAACCAGGGATCAAACTCATGCCTCCTGTAGTGGAAGCTCAAGAGTCCTAACCACTGGATCACCAGAGAATTCCCTGAATTGTTCACTTTTAACAGGTGAATTGTATGGTTTGTGAATCATATCTCAATAAAGCGGTTATTGAGAAAAATATCTTTGCTTTATTATTGTTATTCTAGTGGTTTGATTAATATAAATTTTGAAATTATGAAAGCACATATTACCATATGTAAAATAGATAGCCAATGAAAATTTGCTGTATGATTCAGGAAACTCAAACCAAGGCTCACTAATAACCTAGAGAGGTGGGATGGGGAGGGGGTGGTAGGGATGTTTAAATGCAAGGGTACATGGGTAAACCTATGACTGATTCATGTTGATGTTTGATAGAAACCAATACAGTATTGTAAAGCAATTATCCTTCAATTAAAAAATAAAAAATAATGTACTTTTTAAAATGTTTTAAAATATGATTTAAAAATTAATATAATTTTTCTGATAAACACAGAATAGGTATGTTGATTCAACCTTGTGTAAACTCAATGAATTGCAGAGTAATCAGCTGTTTTGTATCTAATTCAGAATGAATAAAACCTTTCAAAATGACAAATTCAGGTTTTTGCCAATGAAAATTTAATTTTTAAAATTTATCTTCATTTTCATTTAAATGAAAGTTTAATTTCATTAAATTTAAATGAACTTTGAATGACTTGGAATTCAAATTGGAATCATCTCTAAATGTTTTACTAGAGGCAAATAGATGGGGAAACAGTGACAGACGTTATTTTGCGGGGCTCCAAAATCACTGCAGATGGTGACTGCAGCCATGAAATTAAAAGACACTTGCTCCTTAGAAGAAAAGTTATGACCAACCTAGACAGCATATTAAATAGCAGAGACATTACTTTGCCAACAAAGGTCCATCTAGTCAAAGCTATGGTTTTTCCAGTAGTCATGTATGGATGAGAGACTTGGACTATGAAGAAAGCTGAGTGCCGAAGAACTGATGCTTTTGAACTGTGTGTTGGAGAAGACTCTTGAGAATCCCATGAACTGCAAGGAGATCCAACCAGTCCATCCTAAAGAAAATCAGTCCTGAATATTCATTGGAAGGACTGATGCTGAAGCTGAAGCTCCAATACTTTGGCCACCTGATGTGAAGAACTGACTCACTGGAAAAGACCCTGATGCTGGGAAAGATTGAGGGCAGAAGGAGAAGGGGACAACAGACAATGAGATGGCTGGATGGCATCACCGACTCAATGGACATGAGTTTGAGTAAACTCCGGGAGTTGGTGATGGACAGGGAAGCCTGGCGTGCTGCAGTCCATGGGGCCACAAAGAGTCAGACATAACTGAGCAACTGAACTGAACTGATAATTATTTAACTTATTTCCAAACTGAAACAATTTTATATCATACAATTAAGAGCATCATGAAAAGGAAATTTTATTAACAACTTTTTCTGTTCACTATAAAATAGCAAATGCATTATTAAGCACAGCTCCCTTCAAATAATGATATATGAAAGTATGTCTTACATATTATAACTAAATAAAGCACAATTCCATTTTTAAAAATTGTAAGTAGAGGGTGGTCCTAAGATGGTGGAGGAATAGGACAGGGAGATCACTTTCTCCCCCACAAATTCATCAAAAGAACATTTAAACGCTGAGTAAATTCCACAAAACAACTTCTGGATGCTGGCAGAGGACATCAGGCACCCAGAAAAGCAGCCCATTGTCTTCAAAAGGAGGTAGGAAAAAATATAAAAGACACAAAAGGAGACAAAAGAGGTAGGGATGGAGCTCCGTCCCAGGAAGGGAGTCTTAAAAAGAGAGAAGTTTCCAAAAACCAGGAAACACTCTCACTGCCGAGTCTGTGGCAAGCCTTGGGAGCACAGAGGGCAACATAACAGGGAGGGGAAATTAAATAAATAATTAAAACCCAGAGATTACGAGCCCAACAGTAACTCCCCCAGCAGAGAAGCAGCGCAGACACCTGCACCCACCACTAGCAAGCAGGAGCTGGGCAGGGAGGCGCAGGCTGCATTGCTTAGAGTAAGGATCTGGCCTGAATGCCCTGAGGGCAATCTGAGTGAACTAACTTGGGCTAGCAAACCAGACTATGGGATAGCTACCACGTGAAAAGCCCTAAGACACTGCCAGGCCCGCGCACAGAATAAGGACTGAACAGAACTAGCTGGCTACAGACCATCCCCCTGCGGTGACAGGCAGCCAGAGCCAGAAGGGGGCAATCACAGCCCCAGAGAGACATTATCTACAAAACTGCAAGCAGGCTTCTTTGCTAACTAAGACTTCTTGGGGTTCTGGAAAGTCAACATCCGCCTGAGAAGGTGTGCCGGTTGTACACCCAGAAAACCGAGCGGCAGGGACAGGGGAAGTGATAAGTCGCAGTGACTGCACTCGCCAAACACCTCATCACCTGAGCTGCTCAGACCTGGGAAGGGCACAAAACTCAGGCCCAACCGAGTCTGCGCCTCTGAGGACTACCCAAGTGCCTGAACCTGAGCAGCTTAGACATGGGAGGTGCATGCAGCCCAGGGCCAGCCTCAGATGGTTCCTGGCGGACCAACCTAGAGCCTGAGTAGTGTGGGCAGGGAGGGCACACACACCGCGAGTGGGGGCAGGCCCAGTGTGGCTGAGACATTGCGAGCACATGCCAGTGTTATTTGTTTGCAGCGTCCCTCCCTCCCCACAGCGTGACTGAACAATTGAGCTTAAAAATGTGTCCATCATCGCCCTCTTTGTGTCAGGGTGGAAATCAGACACTGAAGAGACCAGCAAACAGAAGACGCTAAAACAGAGGGAACCACTTTGGAACTGACAGGTGCAATAGATTAAAACCCTGTCGTTAGTACCGAATACATAGGAAGGGGCCTATAGATCTTGAGAAATATAAGCTGGACCAAGAAACTATCTGAAAATGAACTGATCCCACAATACCCACAACACCACCAGAGAAAGTCCTAGATATATTTTTACTATTTTTACAATCATTCTTTTTTTTTTAAATTTTTAAGTCTTCTATTACTCCTTTAATTTTCACTTTTATAATCTACTATTACTTTGCAAAAAAAAAGGACCCTATTTTTTAAAGCAAACTTCATATATATATATATTTTTATAATTTTTATGACTTTGTTGTTTTCTTTCCTTCTTTTCTTCTTTTCTTTAATATTGTATTTTTGAAATTCCAAACTCTACTCTAGATTTTTAATCTTTGTTTTTTGGTATTTGTTATAAATTTTGTACCTTTAAGAACCCAATCTTCAGTACTCAGTTTTACTTGGGAGTGAGATTACTGGCTTGACTGCTCTCCCCCCCTTTGGACTCTCCTTTTTCTCCACCAGGTTGCCTCTGTCTCCTCCCTACCCCTCTCTTCTCTACCCAACTCTGTGAATTTCTGTGTGTTCCAGATGGTGGAGAACACTTAGGGAACTGATTACTGGCTGGATCTGTCTCGCTCCTTTTGATTCCCCTCTTTTATCCTCCTGGCCACCTCTGTCTCCTTCCTCCCTCTTCTCTTCTCTGTATAACTCCGTGAACATCTCTGAGTGGTCCAGTTGTGGAGTAGACATAAGGAAGTGATTACTGGCTAGCTTGCTCTCTCCTCTTTTGATTCTACCTCATCTCATTTGGGTCACCTCTAACTCCCTCCTCCCTCTTCTCTTCTCCAGGTAACTCTGTGAACCTCTCTGGGTGTCCCTCATTGTGGAGAAACTTTTCATCTTTAACCTAGATGTTTTATCAACCATGCCATATAGAAGAAGTCTTGATACTACTGTAAAAATAAGACTGAAAACCAGAAGCAGGAGGCTTAAGTCCAAATCCTGAGAACATCAAAGAACTCCTGACTCCAGGGAACATTAATTGACAGGAGCTCATCAAATGCCTCCATACCTACACTGAAACCAAGCACCACCCAAGGGCCAACAAGTTCCAGAGCAAGACATACCACGCAAATTCTCCAGCAACACAGGAACACAGCCCTGAGTTCCAATATACAGGCTTCCCAAGTTACTCCAAAACCACTGACATCTCATAACACATTACTGGACACTTCATTGCACTCCAGAGAGAAGAAATCCAGCTCCACCCACCAGAACACCGACACAAGCTTCCCTAACCAAGAAACCTTGACAAGCCACTGATACAACTGCACCCACAGTGAGGAAACTCCACAATAAAGAGAACTACATAAACTGCCAGAATACAGAAAGGCCACCCCAAACTTAGCAATATAAACAAGACAAAGAGACAGAGGAATACCCAGCAGGTAAAGGAACAGGATAAATGCCCACCAAACCAAACAAAAGAGGATAAGATAGGGAATCTACCTGATAAAGAATTCAAAATAATGATAGTGAAAATGATCCAAAATCTTGAAATCAAAATGGAATCACAGATAAAGAGCCTGGAGATAAGGATTGAGAAGATGCAAGAAAGGTTTAACAAGGACCTAGAAGAAATGTGAAAGAGTTAATATATAATGAATAATACAATAAATGAGATCAAAAACAAATAGTTGAAGGCAACAAATAGTAGAGGCAACAAATAGTAGAATAAGGGAGGCAGAAGATAGGATTAATGAAGTAGAAGATAGAATGTTAGAAATAAATGAATCAGAGAGGAAAAAAGAAAAATGAATTAAAAGAAATGAGGGCAATCTCAGAGACCTCCAGGACAATATGAAACACCCCAACATTCGAATCATAGGAGTCCCAGAAGAAGAAGACAAAAAGAAAGACCATGAGAAAATACTTGAGGAGATAATAGTTGAAAACTTCCCTAAAATGGGGAAGGAAATAATCACCCAAGTCCAAGAAACCCAGAGAGTCCCAAACAGGATAAACCCAATGTGAAACACTCCAAGACACATATTAATCAAATTAACAAAGATCAAACACAAAGAACAAATATTAAAAGCAGCAAGGGAAAAACAACAAATAACACACAAGGGGATTCCCATAAAGATAACAGCTGATCTTTCAATAGAAACTCTTCTGGCCAGGAGGGAATGGCAGGAGATACTTAAAGAGATGAAAGAAAATAACCTACAGCCCAGATTACTGTACCCAGCAAGGATCTCATTCAAATATGAAGGAGAAATAAAAAGCTTTACAGACAAGCAAAAGCTGAGAGAATTCAGCACCACCAAACCAGCTCTCCAACGAATGCTAAAGGATCTTTTCTAGACAGGAAACACAACAAGGGTGTATAAACTTGAACCCAAAATAATAAAGTAAATGGCAATGGGATCATACTTATCAGTAATTACCTTAAAAGTAAATGGGTTGAATGCCCCAACCAAAAGACAAAGACTGGCTGAATGGATACAAAAACAAGACCTCTATATGTGTTGTCTACAAGAGACCCACCTCAAAACAGGGGACACATACCTATTGAAAGTGAAGGGCTGGAAAAAGATATTCTATGCAAATAGAGTCCAAAAGAAAGCAGGAGTAGCAATATTCATATCAGATAAAATAGACTTTAAAACAAAGGCTGTGAAGAGAGACAAAGAAGGACACTACATAATGATCAAATGATCAATCCAAGAAGAAGATACAACAATTATAAATACATATGTACCCAACATAGGAGCACCGCAATATGTATGACAAATGCTAACAAGTATGAAAGGGGAAATTAACAACAACACAATAATAGTGGGAAACCTTCATACCCCACTCAACCTATGGATAGATCAACTAAACAGAAAATTAACAAGAAAACACAAACTTTAAATGATACAATAGACCAGTTAGACCTAGTTGATATCTACAGGACATTTCACCCAAAAACAATGAATTTCACTGTTTTCTCAAGCACACACGGAAACTTCTCCAGGACAGATCACATCCTGGGCCATAAATCTAGCCTTGGTAAATTCAAAAAATTTGAAATCATTCCAAGCATCTTTTCTGACCACAATGCAGTAAGATTAGATCTCAATTACAGGAGAAAAACTATTAAAAATTCCAACATATGGAAGCTGAACAACACACTGCTGCATAACCAACAAATCACAGAAGAAATCAAAATATGCATAGAAATGAATGAAAATGAAAACACAACAACCCAAAACCTGTGGGACCCTGTAAAAGCAGTGCTAAGAGGAAAGTTCACAGCAATACAGGCATACCTCAAGAAACAAGTCAAATAAATAACCTAACTCTACACCTAAAGCAACTAGAAAAGGAAGAAATGAAGACCCCCATGATTAGCAGAAGGAAAGAAATCTTAAAAATTAGGGCAGAAATAAACGCAAAGGAAACAAAAGAGACCACAGCAAAAATCAACAAAGCCAAAAGCTGGTTTTTTGAAAGGATAAATAAAATTGACAAACCATTAGCCAGACTCATCAATATACAAAGGGAGAAAAATCAAATCAATAAAATTAGAAACGAAAATGGAGAGATCACAACAGACAACACAGAAATGCAAAGGATCATAAGAGACTACTATCAGCCATTATATGCCAATAAAATGGACAACATGGAAGAAATGGACAAATTCTTAGTAAAGTACAACTTTCCAAAACTGAACCAGGAAGAAACAGAAAATCTTAATAGATCCATCACAAGCACAGAAATTGAAACTGTAATCAGAAATCTTCCAGCAAATAAAAGCCCAGGTCCAGATGGCTTCACGGCTGGATTCTAACAAAAATTTAAAGAGCTAACACCTATCCTACTCAAACTCTTCCAGAAAATTGCAGAGGAAGGTAAACTTCCAAACTCATGCTATGAGGCCACCATCACCCTAATACCAAAACCTGACAAAGATGACACAAAAAAAGAAAACTACAGACCAATATCACTGATGAACATAGATGCAAAAATCCTCAACAAAATTCTAGCAATCAGAATCCAACAACATTAAAAAGATCATACATCATGACCAAGTGGGCTTTATCCCATGGATGCAAGGATTCTTCAATATCCGCAAATCAATCAATGTAATTCACCACATTAACAAATTGAAAAATAAAAGCCGTGTTATTATTTCAATAGATGCAGAGAAAGCCTTTGACAAAATTCAATATCCATTTATGATAAAAACTCCAGAAAGCAGGAATAGAAGGAACATACTTCAACATAATAAAAGCTATATATGACAAACCCACAGCAAACATTATCCTCAATGGTGAAAAGTTGAAAGCATTTCCCCTAAAGTCAGGAACAAGACAAGGGTGCCCACTTTCACTACTACTATTCAACATAGTTTTGGAAGTTTTGGCCACAGCAATCAGAGCAGAAAAAGAAATAAAAGGAATCCAAATTGGAAAAGAAGAAGTAAAACCCTCACTGTTTGCAGATGACATGATCCTCTACATCGAAAACCCTAAAGACTCCACCAGAAAATTACTAGAGCTAATAAATAAATACAGTAAAGTTTCAGGATATAAAATCAACACAGAGAAATCCCTTGCATTCCTATACACTAATAATGAGAAAATAGAAAGAGAAATTAAGGAAACAATTCCATTCACCATTGCAGTGAAAAGAATAAAATACCAGGGACATTACTTTGCCGACTAAGGTCCATCTAGTCAAGGCTCTGGTTTTTCCTGTGGTCATGTATAGATGTGAGAGTTGGACTGTGACAAAGGCTGAGAGCCGAAGAATTGATGCTTTTGAACTGTGGTGTTGGAGAAGACTCTTGAGAGTCCCTTGGACTTCAAGAAGATCCAACCAGTCCATTCTGAAGGAGATCAGCCCTGGGATTTCTTTGGAGGGAATGATGCTAAAGCTGAAACTCCAGTACTTTGGCCACCTCATGCGAAGAGTTGACTCACTGGAAAAGACTCTGATGCTGGGAGGGATTGGGGGCAGGAGGAGAAGGGGATGACCGAGGTTGGGATGGCTGGATGGCATCACGGACTCGATGGACATGAGTCTGAGTGAACTCCGGGAGATGGTGATGGACAGGGAGGCCTGGCGTGCTGACATTCATGGGGTCGCAAAGAGACGGACATGACTGAGCGACTGAACTGAACTAAACTGAACTGAACTGAAAGAAATGAAAGACCTATATATAGAAAACTATAAAACACTGGTGAAAGAAATCAAAGAGGACACTAATAGATGGAGAAATATACCATGTTCATGAAGCAGAAGCATCAATATAGTGAAAATGAGTACACTACCCAAAGCAATCTATAGATTCAATGCAATCCCTATCAAGCTACCAATGGTATTTTTCACAGAGCTAGAACAAATAATTTCAAGATTTGTATGGAAATACAAAAAACCTCGAATAGCCAAAGCGTCTTGATAAAGAAGAATGGAACTGGAGGAATCAACCTGCCTGACTTCAGGCTCTACTACAAAGCCACAGTCATCAAGACAGTATGGTACTGGCACAAAGAGAGAAATAAAGATCAATGGAACAAAATAGAAAGCCCAGAGATAAATCCATGCACCTATGAACACCTTATCTTTGACAAAGGAGGCAAGAATATACAATGGAGAAAAGACAATCTCTTTAACAAGTGGTTCTGGGAAAACTGGTCAACCACTTGTAAAAGAATGAAACTAGATCACTTTCTAACACCATACACAAAGATAAACTCAAAATGGATTAAAGATCTAAACGTAAGACCAGAAACTATAAAACTCCTAGAGGAGAACATAGACAAAACTCTCTCAGACATAAATCATAGCAGGACCCTCTATGACCCACCTCCCAGAATACTGAAAATAAAAACAAAAATAAACAAATGGGACCTAATTAAAATTAAAAGCTTCTGCACAACAAAGGTAACTCTAAGCAAGTGAAAAGACAGCCTTCAGAATGGGAGAAAATAATAGCGAATGAAGCAACTGACAAACAACTAATCTCAAAAATATACAAGCAACTCCTGCAGCTCAATTCCAGAAAAATAAATGACCCAATCAAAAAATGGGCCAAAGAACTAAATAGACATTTCTCCAAAGAAGACATACAGATGGCTAACAAACACATGAAAAGATGCTCAACATCATTGTCAGAGAAATGCAAATCAAAACCACAATGAGGTACCATTTCATGCCAGTCAGAATGGCTGCAATCCAAAAGTCTACAAGCAATAAATGCTGGAGAGAGTATGGAGAAAAGGGAACCCTCTTACACTGTTGGTGGGAATGCAAACTAGGACAGCCAGTATGGAAAACAGTGTGGAGATTCCTTAAAAAACTGGAAATAGAACTGCCTTATTACCCAGCAATCCCACTGCTGGACATACACACCATGGAAACCAGAATTGAAAGAGACACGTGTATCCCAGTGTTCATCACAGCACTGTTTACAATAGCCAGGACATGGAAGCAACCTAGATGTCCATCAGCAGATGAGTGGATCAGAAAGCTGTGGTACATATACACAATGGAGTATTACTCAACCATTAAAAAGAATACATTTGAATCAGTTCTAATGAGGTGGATGAAACTGGAGCCTATTTTACAGAGTGAAGTAAGTCAGAAAGAAAAACACCAATACAGTATGGTGCTGCTGCTGCTAAGTTGCTTCAGTCGTGTCCGACTCTGTGCCACCCCATAGACGGCAGCCCACCAGGCTCCCCTGTCCCTGGGATTCTCCAGGCAAGAACACTGGAGTGGGTTGCCATTTCCTTCTCCAATGCATGAAAGTGAAGAGTGAAAGTGGAGTCGCTCAATCATGTCCGACTCTTCACTACCCCATGGACTGCAGCCTACCAGGTCTTCTGTCCATGGGATTTTCCAGGCAAGAGTACTGGAGTGGGGTGCCATCACCTTCTCTGAATACAGTATACTAACGCATATATATGGAATTCAGAAAGATAGTAATGATAACCCTGTATACAAGACAGCAAAAGAGACACAGATGTATAGAACAGTCTTTTGGACTCTGTGGGAGAGAGAGAGGGTGGGATGGTTTGGGAGAATGGCATTGAAACATGTATACTATCATATATGAAATGAATCGCCAGTCCAGGGTCGATGCATGATACTGGATGCTTGGGGCTGGTCCACTGGGACTACCCAGAGGGATGGTATGGGGAGGGAGTAGGGAGAGGGGGTTCAGGATGGGGAACATGTGTATACCTGTGGCAGATTCATGTTGATGTATGATAAAACCAATACAATATTGTAAAGTAATTAACCTCCAATTAAAATAAATAAATTTATATAAAAAAATTGTAAGTAATCCAATATTTTTTTTAAATTCTGATAGTGTAATGTTCTTTATAAAGATGTATACCTAAATATTTTTATAAAAAGATATCTTTTGGAAATATATATATATCCAAATACATGTACATATCTCTGAAAATTCATTTTTATAAAACTATTTTTCTGTTATTAAGCTGAATATTATTTATACACCAAGGTTGTCTATGAATTTGAAACTGAAAGGGCTAGTAAAACTTCTCATTACAGACACTCCTAAAACACATAAAAAACTGAGATCTAAAGTGGTTACATTTTGTCTAAAACCATGATTGGGAAATTCATGGTTTGAAATCAGGTTCCTTCATTCTCAAGGAAGTGATGATCTCCTTCAAACTTCCAAAAAATGAAAACTCATGATTTGAAAATCTATCAGCATGTAGATGGATATTAAGGTTTATCAACCTCTGTTGGATGTTTCTATACTTGAAATATATATATACATACACACACACACACACATACATATATATATGCATATATATTTGTTCATTTCCCCCAACAATGTTTTTAAGCTTTGAGTTCCCGGAAGGCTGTAATCATGTATGTCTACTTTACTCTTCACATAGTCAACTTCACCTGCAACTTCTCTGAGCACCTATTTTAAGGAATGATGATCAATGAGATTAAAACACAAAGTGGTAATGATTTAATAAAATGATTTAATTTCCAGTGGAAGAAACTCTCCATGTAGATGAGTCAGTAAACTCACCATGAGGACACCTGGCAGAGTTACACTTTGAAATAGAGGATTTTTTACAAACCTGTCTAATAGAAGATAGCATCAGCAGAGCATCTACCAACTCTACCATGACTCCTGAAAAAACTTATGAAATTATTTTTAATGGCTTTACACCAGACTTGGTTAGTGATCACTCTTCTTGTACCTTCTCCTTCACATCCAAATCTTCTCAGAACTGCCCTACTCCAAAATTTACTCTCTTCTCTTAATCAAACCTCCAGTTATCTCCAAAACTTCTGTGTTATCTATTTCATACTAAGGTGTGAGTTACTAATAGGTTTATATCTAGGGAGTGATGTCTCAAGAAGAATTCACATTTTAAAAGTGGGGTGCATTCTGTTCAAAATTCCACTAATGTAAACTGCCATATCAGCAGTACTATGCCCCAACCTCCTCTGGGCACCACCAAAGTCTCCTGACCCCACTACATTCCAGAAACCAGGGGTCAGCAACTGGGTGCCCTGCTAGAGAAAAGCTGTTGACCTCTGGGAGGGAGCTTGTGTGGAAGCAAGTGTTAATTTTCAAAATGTGACTGGTTCTGATAGCAACAACCTCACCTCATCACAATGTCCCTTGGAATGTTTTCTGGGCAAGGAGTCTAAAAGTGATCTGTCATCACTGGTCAGTGGTACAAGTAGCTTACTCTTACATCCTTGCCCTTCCCCCTTGGACCCAAAACAAAACATCCCAGTCTGGCTTCCTCTTCCTCTCACATTTGAATTTTCATGTGTTCACCATTTGTCAGGGCTTCATCTTCAATGACATGGTCAAGGCACCAAGAAATTATATTTAACACATGAAAAATGAATACCAGGCCCATTTCCTCATGCCTTGTAATTGTAAGCTACAAGATTTGTGTTTGGTGTCTCCATGTGTATGCCTATTCTTGGAACAACATTTACAGACACTTTAAATGATTCCTCTTCAAAGCCATAAAGGAGTTTAGTAACACACTTTAATATATAATTTCTTAAGCATTTTTTAATAAAATACAGATATATAATTATAATTATCAATGCATGTATGTCATTTAATATAATGATAAAAGGCTAGTCTTTGAAGTGACATGATGATTAATATTTACAGTAAAATCTAAAGAAAATAGCACTTGTACAATATTGCTGATCAAAAAGAAAAGATTAAAAAGTTCTCCTCATATTATGGTGTCATCTCAAATCACAAGGAGCAGAAAAGAAAATTCTCATCTTATTAATATATATAGGAATAGATCATTACTTTCCATGTTTTCTCAAGTTGGAAAACTCTCTTGTCCTCCTGAAATTATGCCAGACTCTGAGGCTGGGATATGTTCATAATAAGGACTTTTTCCAAATCTTTATCAAGCTATTAATACCATACACAAACATGTTACATAGATCTACTTATTGGAAATATGTCATGTACCTTCACACTAATTTTAAATTTAAAGATCAATATTCACTTGACGAACTGTTAGAGCATCCATGAAGAAATTTATCAGTATGTATAAACAGAGTCACATTGTGTGAAAACACTGTTCAAATAGTAATCCCCCTAAATATATAACATCCATGCTGTTTTAAAGTAAAGAAGCAAATCAGGAACTACATTCTTTCCCCATCAAACTAAGGATAGGATAATGCCATTCTGTTTAGCACTGAAAGGAAACTCCACTGCTTTCGTTTGACAAATATATGAAACATAATGAGTCAATGTCCAGACACATAATTTTATTCTCAACAAATATATGATAATGCTCTTCACCTTGCATTCTTAATTTCTCCTATTAATCTCATTTTGTGCTATCAAAGTTACTACTTGTTTTGAAACCATGTACACATTATTTGGGGGAATTTAAAAAAAATAATGTTTTTCTTTTTTTTGTTTTTCAGTTTCAAGGCTAAAAATGATGTTGAGGTTAAAAGTTTTACAGCTCCTTTATCATAATTGGTATCTTCCTCCTTAGTCTTCCAAGAAGGACTTTATAGTAATGGGTTTTGGCCTTTGCACTGCAACCCCCAAAAGACAGATTGCTGGAGATAACCCCCTGAAATTCCTTACAGCGCTATTTAACACCATGAAGGCCTATAGAATCTATCTGTTTTGAGAAAGACTCAGACAAAGGGACAAGGTTCAGGGAGGGGAGAGGTTTCAATTTGCAGGAATTTTCGAGACATAAATAAGTAGTGTAAGTGCCTTTTCTCTTTACTTCTAGATCATGGGTCAGGAATCTCAAAGCAAGATGGAAAAAGAAACCTGAATGAAAAAAACGACACTATAAAAACCTAAGTGAAAGCAGAAAATATTATTCCTCTTGATTTAAAAAGTTAGACATTTTTCATTGGAATCAAAATATTTGAGGTGGATTTATTTATTTTTTTGCCATTCCAGTCATATCATATATTCCTTTCCTGGTGAAAACTGGAATTTAAAATATTTATTGGTCTACTTGATACTAAATAAAATGAACCAAGAAAGTCCAAAACACTGGAAATTTATTCTCTGCATATGAATAAATACCTCTTATATGTCCAATGGAAAGTGAAAAAATTACAAGCCTCTCTATCTTCTTTAGGGAAATAATTATTATGGATTAAGAATTTTTACAGGACCAAAGTCACCTAGTAGATGTGATAAATAAGAGCAAGCAGGAACACAAAAGCTAATCCTTCATGATTACAAATACCTCAGAACTATTACTAAGACTTCAACTGGCTTTTGCATCTTAGGTTCTCACACTGTGCCCAAGAATAACAAATTGCAAGACTCTGTGTGCTGGTTACTGCTGGTTATCAACACTCAAGTAGGAAACTGTGTAGAGCATTTTCCTGATAAATTAAGTTATACATCTTAGTCTGGTTAGTATCATTGCCAAGTTTTAAGTTTGCTGTTTGCTTTTTTTTTTTAAGTATAAGAACTTTGGTTAAACATACTACATGATGCCAATACTCTGTGCAACTGGGGAGAAAAATAGAGGGAGGATGTGGTTTTGTAGGCTGCAAACTCCACATGCCACATACAGTATACATATATACCATAGCTAATCACAATCTCACCATGAGGAAGTCAAAAACCTCAGCGAGCCTTCATTTTCTATTATACATACATTTTACAAGCTACTTGATAAGTTTCTTTCCATATTGCTTTCCAAAGAGAAAAAAGAAAAATAAAAGAAAACAAAGAAAGAAAATACATTAGCTGGATTCAAACGTAGTTTAACTTCAAGGCTTCATCAGACCATATGTGCAGATACTTGAGATGATGAGAGAGTTAAGCTTCCTAGGGTCCTAGAGTCAAAGAAACTCTGCTGACCCCCACTGCTAAGCAGGTGCACGCCTTCCACGGGGGGCAACATCTGCCGATCCGTCATGGTTCCACTCGGTGAGGACCCCAAGAAACTTCCTTGGGAAGAAACAATTTTCTCAGGACTGGCAGCCAGTTTAGGGGATGTGGAGAAGTTATACCCATACAAGGCACAGGGGCTGTGTAATCTGAACGTGTTGTAGGAACCCTGGTGGGTCTGGTTAGCAGCAAAGGCGTTGCTGGGGGGTGAAGGCATGATGTATTGGAGCTGGGGAGACATCCCTGAAATCTGCATGGACAAGCTGGTCTGTGGGCAGCTGAAGGTGTCCCCATCCGTGCCGCCCATGGACATGTTCACCGAGGCACTGCTACTGACGCCCACGTAGGAGGGAGTCCTGGGAGGGGCGAAGGTCTCCCCTGTCTGGTTGGTGAGCCTGTTGTAGGTCTCAGCCAAGGATGTGCTGTATCGGTTGAGGGTGAGGCCAGAGCGGGTGCAGGCGGAATAGTCAGCTGGGGCCAGACCACACAGCTGGCTGGTGTTGGGTCCCAGGTGGAAGGCAGGAGATGAGCAAGGGGAGCCGGACAAAAGATGAGGGTGGGTGGCTGCAACACCATTCCCAGAACCTTGGAGTAAGGTAGAGGAACCTGTATTTCCTACAAAAGAAGTTAAAATGTAAAGAGCCTCTTTTCCTTTCAATTTTGTACACACGAGCTAGATGTGATTTGTTACACGGGGCAGGAACAAAGAAAAAAAGGACATGGTCTCTGCTCTCAGGAATTGTAATGTAATTGAATTTAGACTGAATGACTTTAAACACAGATACTCTCAACATTTTCAAGAAAAATTATCTCCTCAAGGGATGGTCTTTTTTGTTTGTTTGCTTTTTGTTGTTTTTGTTTGTTTTTTTGAAAAAGGTATTAGGACTCTACCACATCAAATTTTCACATTTTCTCCCTCAATTAGTTTTCTCATTATTTTGTAATAAACATTACAAAGATTGACTTTCCCAGCAACTTAAGAAAATATAAATTTCATGTTACTCTGTAATTTTTTCCAGAAGTATAACCATCACCTCACTTCTACCCACTTTTTACTCTTTTTTTCAGCAGAGTTTGCTCTGGATCAATGTATTTTCTTGCAAGAAAAAAGAAGGGATTCAAAGGAAAGACACAAACTGGCCAGACCCATCCTGTCTCAAACGAACTGGCAACCTCCCACTGAAAGCTTCTGTGGGTCAATGACTACCACGCATGCAGGGCTATTACAATAAGGCAACAGTCTCATACTTCAAAAATCTCATTTCCAAACAGAAAGCGGTTTGGTGAATCATATGCTAACCCAAGAGCAGAGGTCCAACAGATAAACAGTCCTGTGAAATAGAGAGGGTGTTTAACCCTGCCTCCAATCAATAACAGTGGTGGCGGCTGATCACGCCCCACCCCCCAGATTTGCTGGCAGATTGATGTCTGCAACTTGATGGAACTTAGGGAGAGAAGAGAATTCCAATGGGCTGGAGAGGTTGTAAAACCTTCATTGCTCTAGCGACAGTGTTTTATATAGCTTCTCAAAATAATCTAAAAGCCCAATCCACCCAATGATAATTATCTTAAAACCTAGCATGCTAAGTTCTCATGGGGATGCCGGGCAGGGTCAGGCATTAAGTGCAGGACTGAGTGTAGGATTGGGCTGTGAGTCCTAGCTATCCCATAGAGAAGGAAGCATCATCCTGTTCCATGCAGCCTTTTTGAGGAAACACCAGCCCTGGGCTTGTTGGAAATGCTCAACAGTGATCTCAGGGAAGGCTACCTCAGTGTACCTGAACTTCTCATCATAAATCAGCAGGAGAAATGTGCCTAGAGGCAATTTAGTTGAAGGAAGTGAAGAAAGAAGGGGGCAAAAGAGGATGATCTGGGACCAGTATCTGTAATTTCTTGTGAAGTACACTTGGTACCAGGGCCAACTAGTCTACCTCTAATTTTAAGAAAAAAAAAAAATTAAAGGTGAAATAAAGGTCATGAAATACATAAACAGCCTAAAACATCCAAAACTTAACTTAGGACCACACTAGCCATTTTCCTGGCCCATATCTATACCAGACACAAAACAGAGGGATCTTGTAATAGAAGGATGTTGGTAATGAGGTAGCCATTAAACAATAGTAATGACTTGGGCATTTTTCAGTGCCTGAGCATCTAGGTAGGAACTGACCATATCTATGATCCAGGAGACTTCATGATTTACCTTGCTTGGGAATTCCAGGGATATCTTCAAAGGTGAGGGTCCGTAGTGAAGGTCTCCAGAATGCATATGACTCCACAAGAGCTTCCAAACCCATTCTGAATGGAAGGGTCAGGACAGGGAACGACACAAGAAGCCAAGTTAGGAGCAGTTGGAGTTTTCACCACTAATAAGCTGCTCAGGAAACACCACTGGTGTTGACAGTGCCTCCCTCATTGGCAGGTTAAAAGCTTAGCACAAACACACATCAAAAAAAAAGGTTTGGAGATGAGCTACTATTCTGTCACCAAGAGCACAAGAGGATAAACCACCCAGCAAGTCCTGTTAATATTCTCTGAAAAATGAGCCGATCTCAGGGGATACAAAAGCTGCCCCCTGTGCTAGGAAGATGATGTGAAGACCATCCATCCCGGCTGCCCTGAGTCCAAGGCTCTGTGTGATCTGGAAGCACCCTCTCTCCCTGATTCACTACTACCCCACTGATGAGGAAGACTCTGTCACAAAAGTGTGCTCCTGCAAAGAGGCATTTCTACCCATCATTAAGTGCTTTGACCACCAGCCGAGAAGAGCAGTCATCCAAGGAAAATTGACTTCTCTCTCCGAGGCACGATCACCACACCCAGGACAGCCAGGGAGGGCTCAGGGCAGCAGCCCTGACTTCTCAACCCAGCCTCCAGTAGGACCACAGCAAGGTGATCTCATAGGGCACTAAGGTACGTAGGCCTAGTATTAGCATCAGACATTATGGTAAAGCCTCTACATACACTTTATGAATGGACACAAAGAGATAGGACAACTTCACAATGGACTATCCACACGATATCTATAAATTTTAAAACATGGCTGACTACTCTAAATACATACAAAAATGTATGCATCTCCTACCGTAAGTGATTCAGAGTCTTCCCTATTGTATATCAGATAATGAAGTCCTCCAGGTCCTATAAATGAGTTCCTTCACTCAACTAGCACCTTCTCAAGGCCTTTCTACTTTTCCCTCAACCATCTCAGCCCTAATCAATCTGTTAATTCAGGTAACATTATGCTTTCCATGAAACTCACAGCTTTGCTGAAGAAAATGCCTGATTCCTGAGTGTCACACTATACAAGGCCACCTCTTGAGATCGTCAGATACAGTTTTAGTGAATACAGATAATCTGTGTTTAATGCAAATTTAAAGACAGGGAGTATGATTAACAGCTTAGACTCCATGTGATAGCTGCTGTAGAGTCCCTGCATCTCCAAGTCATAACCTATGAACTAGGACTAGAGAAACACTCCCTTCAGAGTCACACCTCCTATACAAAATGGTGAAAACTCCCGGGAGACCCAGAGTAAGTGACCTGTGCATACAGATAAAACCATCTTCCCTTACTTGCCCTGGGCTGCACTGAGCATGGAGAACAGAGTCTGGCTTTGGATGGAATCACTGTGCCCCAGAGAGAGGACTAGTTAGTGCTCAGGACACTGAATTGGGGTCAGGAGAACTGGACTGTGACTACAACCCTCTAACATTGAGTAAATGTTTGGAGCTCTGTGAACTGCCATTTCCCACAAAGTGAGGACTGGAATACAAAGTTCTGAGTCCTCTCCTAGCCCTAAAGTTTACCACTAAGCGATTTACAAACCAGACATTGTATCTGTGGCTGACTACAAACCAGGTCTAAGAACACTCTATTCAACAATATTTTATGTGAAGTATTGAAGGGAGAAGTTTGGCAGCCATATCAGTCTCAAAGGCCCACATAATCTGCAGGTTGCATGTAATACTAGACTCATGAATGCTGTGCATGCATGCATGCTAAGTCACTTCAGTTGTGTCCAACTCTTTTTGACTCTATGGACTGCAGCCCACCAGGTTCCTCTGTCCATAGAATTCCCCAGGCAAGAACAGTGCCATGGGTTGCCACGCCATCCTCCATGGGATCTTCCCGACCCAGGGATTGAACCCACATCTCTTACATCTCTTGCATTGTCAGGCAGGTTCTTTACCACCAGCGCCACCTGGGAAGCCCCTCATGAATGCTGGGTGCTGTTTATTCCATTACTTTATTTTAGCTTGTACTAATACTCAATTTTTTTTATGATTTTCTAGAAACAAGCTTTTTTAAGTTAAAGAATTTAGGACACAGTTTTGTCCTAAACTGTTTTGTTAAACACAGATGAATTTTTGTAATTACAGTTTTAAATATTCAGGATACCTAAGTAGTCCTGGAGGGGCCTCAGGGGGAATTTACTAAGAGGCAATTAATGAATATTTACAGGACTTAGAAATTTATTAACCGTGGAGATGAGCATCAGTGCATTATTTGCTTTAGCGGTATAAACTTGACTATGTTTCAAATACAAACCCATACTCCAAATTCTTAGGGAGAAGTTACTAATCCTCACAAATAGGTAACCCTAAGCCTTAATGAGATGCTCTGAAGGTTACAGATCTACAAGTGGTCTGATTTGGACCTATTGATATTTTTCTTGAGGCTGCTGTTTCACACTACAAGTTCCAGAAAGGATTTCAGATATTTTGCAGGAAACAGTTATAAAATATTTATTAGCTGAATCTGGACTTTAAAAAAAAAGTCTTCATTTTCCCCAGTAATGGAGACTTTTCCCGTCTAGTTAAAGAAAAGATAAAAGGCACCTCCTGCAGGAGTGTAGCCAAGGCGATAATTTATACAAGATGCCTTTGAACAATTTCCACATTTTATCACCGCCCTAATTTATGCTATCAAATAGCCTAGTTTATTTAGTAAAATGGTTATGTTTTTTCCTAAAGTATTTAAAGAGAAGAAATTTTTGTACCTTCCTGAGTAAAAGATTTTATAGGGTCAACCCTAAGGCCTAACTGAAGAATGAAACTATTCTCAGCACATAAATTCTCCTTCACGTAACAAATGTCCTGCAGGAGCGCTTTTAAGGGCTGAAGCTACTGATTTCTATAAAATAGGCTGTAGGACCATAAATAGCCAGGAAGGTATAATTTTTAATTAAAGCAAATTGTTTTATAAAGTTTAAAAAATCACAAGTCCAAGTTTATTTCTTGTCCTGCATAATTTATTTCATGTATAGAGAAAAAATGAAAACAGAATGTATGTTAAAAAGTAGTAACAGTGCATCAAAATCAGGGGTATTAAAGAAATATTTTGTACTTTTTCTCATGGGATTTTTCCTCTATTAATATATAAAAACAGATCACCCCTTCCCCAAGTCCTCAGCACCAATGCACCCTCCTGATCTTATAGATAACTTGGGCTCTTTTTTTTTTCTTAAGGAAAATAACACGCAAGTTAGAAATCTTTAAAGCTTACCACATTCTCTCTTTTCCATAAAAGTGTCTTTTGCATTTATCAGTGGAAAATGTTAAAGTATTTAATATTGATTCACAGATAGTTAATATTGAGTCATAGATATTTAGCATTCAAAAATAAGCACTGAAGAGTTTGTCTGTCACAAACAGGAGAATTCATTTTAATGAGAAAAAAAGTGAAACTATTCATTTCACCAGCAGGGAAGCTACATATAAGCTCAGTAGGTTTTTTCCTATATTAAGGTATTATTTAAACAGTTGGAGCAAAATAAAAATTTGAAAGTTTAACAACCTTTTAAAAAGTGTTAAGATATAATTCATTATTTTTTTCATATCTGTTAAAAACTTTAAAAGGTGTAGAATCAGGAAATAAACAGTAGCCAGCACCATGACTGCAATGGCTTATCCTCCGTCAACAGTGAAAGGAAAGAAAAATTTCTATTGAACCTAGAATTTTTATCTCATGATACCAAACAAGAGGCTTAGTGGTTTATTTTGACCGATGCCTCTGATTTTTTTTTTTAACTTATCCAAAACAAAAAACAAAAAAACAAAAAAAACCCACCTTTTAATTGTGCCAACTTACCTAAAATTCTTTTAGAAGCCTTGCAATATCGGTTGGCCAAAAAGTTCGTTTGGGTTTCTCCATTACATCTTATGGAAAACTATTCTGAACGAACTTTTTGGCCAACCTAATATGTGTCTAATATGACTCTTGCAAAGAGTCGGGCACGACTGAGCAACTTCACTTTCACTTTCAATATGTATCTATCATCTCACTTCCATTTACAGGCTTATCCACTACACTATAAATACTACCCAAAATACATCTATAAAACTGTTTAAGGTTACCACTTCAAAAATGAACTGACAGTAATGTACAAAATGATAAATATAACTAACACTGCTCTACGTTATATAAGAAAGTTAATTCTACGTGTTCTCATCACAAGGAAAAAAACTGTTTTTCTATTTCTTTAATCTATGCCTATATGCGATGATGTATGTTCACTAAACTTATTGTGATAATCGTTTCATGATGTATGAGCGTTAAATCATTATGTGGTACACCTTAAACTTTAGCAGTGCTGTATGTCAATGACATCTCAATAAATGTAGAAGGAAAAAAAAAAGACAGTGTTCAAGCCATGTGACCCCACAATGTCAACAGCAGCGAGGTCTTTGCCAGAGTCACCCTACAGGAGAGCCTGGAATTAGTCCTGGCAGTATTGTCGCATGGTTTCCCAGGTGGCTCAGTCAGGAAAGAATCTGCCTGCAATGCGGGAGGCCTGGGTTCGATCCCTGGGTTGGGAAGATCCCCTGGAGGAGGGCATGGCAGCCTACTACAGTATTCCTGCCTAGAGAATCTAAATGGACAGAGGAGCCTGGCAGGCTACAGTCCATGGGGTCGCAAAGAGTTGGACATGACTGAATGACTAAGCAGAGCACAGTATAGTCTCAAGTCTCACTGCTGCCTTCCTGGAGTTTCAGTGAGTTTCAGTAAATTCATTCTCTGCTTAAAAAACAAAAACAAAAACTGAAAGCAATGCAAGGTTCTTAAATAGATAATTATTCTGCTATCAGAAGAGTCACAAGAAGATTTCATCAAAGTATTTGTCAAGGTCGAAAAAGGAATCATCCCAGGGGCTCCCACTCATCTCACCAATAAGCACCTCAGTTACTGATTTATTCAACTTTCAGAAACTCCTCTGAAGAGCAATGTCAACTAGGAGCTCATGCAATGATGTAACAAAAGCCAAGCAAAGCTTTTCTCCACATGGAAAGAGACATCTAAAACAATAAAATAATCTCAGTACAGCAGACATATGGTAGGAACACCTGGAAATCTTCCTACAGAGTAAAGGATTTCAGACAGAAGCTGCATTATTAGTCAGTCTTACTGATCTGCCTGCGCTAAGTTAGAGGCTATTCTACTCTCATACATTTAAGTCCTGATATTCAGTCAGTTCAGTCACTCAGTTGTGTCCAACTCTTTGTGACCCCATGGAACTGCAGCACGCCAGGCTTCCCCTGTCCATCATCAACTCCCGGAGCCTACTCAAACTCATGTCCATCAGGTCGGTGATGTCCAGTCCTCACAGTACATGGTGTTTAAAAGAACCACTGCATTACCAAAGGGGGAGGGATAAACTAGTGATTAGCAGATATACTCTACTATATATAAAACAGATAAACCACAGTGTCCTACTGTATAGCACAGGGAACTATATTCAATATCTTATAATATTTGGGATGATTTGGGAGAATGGCATTGAAACATGTATACTATCATGTAAGAAACGAATCACTAGTCTAGGTTCAATACAGGATACAGGATGCTTGGGGCTGGTGCACTGGGATGACCCAGAGAGATGATATGGAGAGGGTGGTGGGAGGGGGGTTCAGGGTTGGGAACTCATGTACACCTGTGGTGGATTCATGTCAATGTATGGCAAAACCAATACAGTATTGTAAAGTAAATATATATATATATATCTTATAATAAACCACAATGGAAAATAATCTGAAAAAGAAAATAAATAAATAAAACAGCCATTGCACATGAAGCTGAAATCAAGTCTTTCTGCAGGCACATAAGTTCATTCTGAGAAAAGGTCTCTGTCTATGCTTACCTTGCTCAGCCAATCATCTGAAAGAACTAAAAGTCTGGACTCCTACGTGATTGTTTTCTCTCTACAATTTTAAGTGAAATTGTTCCTAAAATAAGATAATCGAGGGTTTCGACCTCATATAGCCACAGCCTATCAATACCAAGTTTTTAAGAAGTATTAGAATAATGTCTGGAATAAAGTGATAAAAATGTCTCAAGTACTTTTTAAAAACAAAATGATTTTCAAAACATTTAAGTCAAAGTCTTACCCAGAGAGGGCATCTGGAGAACGTTAGTCTATTATTACTATCAACAGTTATAAAATATTTTAGAAAATGTCACACCAACTCTATTGGAATAGAATCATATCAATAAATTCAAAAACTCTTGGCACACAGACTAAGGAGATCTGCTTTTTGATAAAGAGTAATAGAGTGGAATTCATTACTGTAGCTCTCCCACTTAGTACAAACACCATAAAACACGACACAGAAAAAATAAACAAGTGTGTGGCTGTCAGTAGAGCCAAGACAAATTTGGAAACTAAAGAACATCAGCTGTCTTGGCAGTGGGGAGTAGTTTCAAATTCTAGTTGAAAATCTGAGTGAACAAGAGTCTCTGTCATATTTCGAAGAGAGATCAATACATAGTTGTGACATTGCTAAGCAAATTCTAAACCAAGAGCAGATGCAGACAGTATTTTGACTTGGGATATTAAAGATCCTGGGTCTGGAGACACAGGTTTCTACAAAGCCCCTTCAGAGGCAGCACACACTGTATACCCTGAGAACTTCCGCTTTTACCCCAGCATTTCACATCAACATTCAGCTTAGAAACAAGTAAGCCTCAATGATGCACCCAAAATAAGTTATATTCATGCCTCAATGATATTAACAAATTTAAACTGCATCAGAAATGATTTCAGAATCACTTAAGTAAATTTAAATGTTTACTTTGTAGTGGAAAACTCACCATAAAAATCAAATGTATTTATCACAGCCAGAGTGTTTTTAACTAAGACTCACCTGTTACGCCCAGAGTCTCGGAAGCCTTTGGCAAAGGGATTCCTATCTATTTTCAGGCGAGTAATCTGCAGAGTTGGAAAAAAAAAATCACATCAAATCTTAAGATAAAAGCCAAGGAAGGTTATAAAAAATGGTAGTGATGGAAAAACTAAAAGAAACTCCAGAATCAACTGTTAGAGGATTCTACTGTGTTCTTCTCCCCTGTTTCTAGGGTACTTTATTATCTTAGTAGCAAAGCTACAAGAATATTTCAGAAGTCATCTAGACATTCATTTGCTATGAAAAGAACATTCCCCTACTTCTATCCAAGCACTGTAATAAAGTTTGCTTTGCTATTAATATTCCCAGAGAAGGGGATTCTGAATCATCTGTTGATAACTGCCCTTCGTTTGACAATCTCTTTAAAATTCTTCCCTAAAAATTCCGTGAAATGTGTCTGCTTCTCTTGCAGTAGTGGTGATGGAGAACAGCTAATACCCAACTTCTATTTAACAGCAACTTATACACTGAAATGTTGTTAATGTTCTTCAGAAATAGGCAATATATACTCCTTGAACGTTCCTGCCTTCCGTTTTTCTTTGTCTCTCCTCAAATCATCTTTACAGCTCTCATCTCCTCTTTTATCTGTGGAGTCGTGACCTGGTCAGAGCACTACAGTGAATGTCTAACCAAAGGTAACCATGACTTGAAGGTTTTAATAAGATTCAATCTTATACACATAGGAGAAATAAATAATAGCTTCATTTTAACTACAGCTGTAACTTGTTGACTTACAACTAGATTTTTATTCAGGAAGATCCCAAGATATGAAGGAAATTTTTTTATAAGTGGTCTAATCATCTCCATTAAAAACAATTTTTTTTAGTTATACCATCTTGAAATTGACACTAATAAACAACATCCCATCTGTTTCTGACCATATCTCCATCTTGCCCAGAGAAGTTTATAGCCTATTTTCTAAGAAGCACATCATGCTTTGTTTTTCTGTGTTCCTTGGTTTAGTAGAATCTACTAAGTTCTAATTGTGCCATTTTGGTCAAGGACAAATGAACACTGCTGAATGACACTCAGGCAAAGAAAGGCATCTTTGCAGAGTCACCTGAAATCCCCCTATATCATGTTGTGTGCACTTTCAGCCATCTGCCAATCAGCTTTGCAACACCGAAGGCAGGTGTATTCCATATGCTACTGTCTTAGTTTGTGGATGCTGCTGCTAAGTCACTTCAGTCGTGTCCAGCTCTGTGCAACCCCATGGACAGCAGCTCACCAGGCTCCTCTGTCCACAGGATTCTCTAGGGAAGAATACTGGAGTGGGTTGCCATTTCATTCTCCAAGTTTGTGGATGAAACTACATTATAACAAGATAATGTAAGGGTCTGCTAAGTAATTCACTATGTCTACCACTCTGCCATTGAAAGAATTCTTTATAATTCATTATAGCTCAATTATCTGTTCATTTAAATAATGCTTAAAGAACACTTAATAACTTAAACATTCATTTACAACAGTATTTTAACACAGTGGGAAAGGGGAGGGTGGAATAAATTGGGAGAGGAATAGTGACATATATAAACTACCACGAGTGCAATAGATAGCTAATGGCAAGCTGCTGTATAGCACAGGAAGTTCACCTTGGGGTTCTGTGATGACCTAGAGGGGTGGGATGTTGGGGTGGGGTGGGAAGGAGGTTCAAGACAGAGGGGATATACACATATACATATGAGTGATTCATTTTGTTGTACAGCAGAAACTAACACAACACTGTAAAGCAATTACACTCCAATAAAAACATTAAAAATAAAAAAATAAAGTGCAGGGGAAGAAGTTTAAAAAATATTTCTGAGCTATAAATAAATGGAAGAACATAGTAAAAAACAGCATTTTAAAAAAGAGTTTATGGCAAAACCAATACAGTATTGTAAAGTAAAATAAAAATAAATAATTAATTTTTAAAAAAAGAGTTTACAGCTATTACAGAGAATGTTACTTGAATCAGTTCTAATGAGGTGGATGAAACTGGAGCCTATCATACAGAGTGAAATAAGTCAGAAAGAAAAACACCAATACAGTATAATTAACGCATATTATGGAATTTAGAAAGATGGTAACAATGACCCTATATGCGAGACAGCAAAAGAGACACGGATGTAAAGAACAAACTTTTGGACTCTGTGGCAGAAGGCGAGGGTGGGATGATTTGAGAGAATGGCATTGAAACATGTATATTATCATATGTTAAACAGATTGCCAGTCCAGGTTCAGGGCTGGTGCACTGGGATGACCCTGAGGGATGGGATGGAGAGCGAGGTGGGAGGGGGGTTCAGGATGGGAACACAAGTACACCCATGGCTGATTCAGGTATGGCAAAAACCACTACAATATTGTAAAGTAATTAGCCTCCAATTAAAATAAATAAATAAATAAATGTTTAAATTAAAAAATAAAAAAGAGTTCAGATTTATATCATAGTGCTTGTTTAAACAGAGGTACATTGCAATCACCAGCATCATTATACTGACATCACATCTATTATGTGCATACCATGTATGCTGTAATATGAGTTTTGCACATATTATTTCATTTAATTCTCATGGCAACTTAGATGTAGTTATTATCCCAATTTTATGTTTTCTTTTATACCAGCTTAAGTTTTTTATGATTATAAGGTTACTCGGCCATAGAACTGGACTGGGACCCCAAGTTTCAGAGCTTATGCTGGTAACCACCAGGCATGGAAGCCTGCCAACTTCCTATAAGTTCTTCAAAATACAGCTGGGAAGTTAAAAAACAAAAAAGAACTATTGCATTTTTCATCATCAATTTCCTTTCTTGCAACTTTTCCATCCTCTTAACTGATTTATCAGCATTTGTGAATTGGTATTAGTCACCAATATATATCAAAAACCCACTGTATCTTGTTTATTGTATAAAAGAGGCTTGGAGAAAATACATGTTTAAAATAACATTTAATACACAGTTAATTGGATGCATAGTTCAATTAGAGAGAGAGACAGAGAAGAAAGACTAACAGGGTTGTTTAAAAGGTATCAAAAGTACAAAACCCCTCTTTTCTCCTTATACACTGTTTTTTTCCTGAAAAAAAAAAATCATTTTCTATGATTGATATATTTTAAGAATATATTCCTGGGACTTCCTGGTGGTCCAGTTGTTAATACTTTGCCTTCTAACAAGGGGGCTTCTGGTTTCATCCCTGGTTGAAGAGATAAGATCCCACATGCCTCACAGCCAAAAACACAAAACAGAAAACAGAAGAAATATTGTAACAAAATCAATAAAGACTAAAAGGGAGCGTGCATGTGTCGCTTCAGTCGTGTCCGATTCTGTGTGACCCTATGAACTGTAGACTGCCATGGACTCCTCATCCACGGGGTTCTCCTGGCAAGACTACTGGAGTGGACTGGCATGCCCTCCTCCAGGTAATCTTCATGCGCCAGGGACTGAACCCACATCTCTTACATTTCCTGTATTGGCAGGTGGGTTCTTTTTACTAGGGCCACCTGAGAAGCCCTGTAAAGGGGCTATATCTTAAAAAAAAAAAAATCTTAATTATCTTCAGCCCTTTTAAAGGTTAATATCATGTTCCTTCCTAAAAGCCTACATAAAAAGTGTGACAATGTGAGTGTGAGAGGACAGGACAGCCTGGGTGGTGTCACCCATGGATGAGAGCAGATGAGCCTCTCAGCCCTAAGGGAGAACTCACAGGGCAGGGTTCAATCTCCTAAGAAGATTTAAAACAAAAGAAAACACAACAGAGAGCTTAAAGCCTTAGATTGTTGACTGAGATGTATATAAATGTCAAGAGAAGTGAAAATCTAAAATAATGCTGCTGACCTTTGAAAATGAAAAAAAAAAAAAAAATCTACCACAGACCACATTGCTCTGCTACATTGCTATTTCTTAAGAAAACTGGCCAGAAAATTGCATGGGTCAAATAATTGCCTCCATTCAATTTTCCACCTGCTTGATACAGCCTTAAATAATGACATATATTAATGCTCACTTATAGAGAAAAGAAATATTTCACTTCTCAAATTATTTCTAATTTAATGAAAGGATTACTCCACAATTGCTCATCTCTCAGACAGTAAGGGTATGTATAACCCTCTATCACAATTAAAGAAATAGCACTCTTGTACATATAAGAAGGGTAAATGATTCTGAAATACTTCCCATAACACATGGATGTCAGCTCTAAAATAAAGTGAGCTAACAAATCTCATGTCCTGCGATATAACTCACTTTCATGTTCTACAGGTCTATTTCCTAGTCAGTACACATGCTTTCTAATTTTAATTATGACATCAGGATTCAATGTCTCAAAATGGAAAGTAAACCTACACTGCCAGTCATGAGAGACATTCTGGTCTGAAGAAATCTTCACTAGAGTAGCTTTACATAGGCATCTTGGATAAATAATTATTACTACATATGCATGCATGCTAAGTCACTTCAGTCACGTCCGACTCTTTGCAATCCTATGGACCATAGCCCACCAGGCTTCTCTGTCCATGGGATTCTCCAGGCAAGAATACTGGAGTGGGTTGCAATACCCTCCTCCAGGGGATCTTCCTGACCTAGAAATCAAACCCCTTTTGCTATGTCTCCTGCGTTGACAGGTGGGGGTATATATATATATATATATATATATATATATATATATACATTCTGGATGTCATACATGGCAAGCACTTATGACCGTTCTTAACTTTCAGATAGAGTAAAAAGAGAGCTAGCTTTCAATCTGCACATGAAATTAAAAATCTAGAAAGATTCCAGTTCTGAAAACAATACCTGCTGGTTCTGATAGGCGGTGACAGTGGTGAAAACAGTTTCTGGAAAGGAAAATGCCTTCACTCCCTCTCCAGATGGAACAGGCTTGATAGGAGAAAGATCATCCCCACAGTCTTTACGGATGATGTGGACTCGCGGTTGGTATTTGTGCATAGAATGAAGTATAATCTATATCAAGAAAAGAGAAGACAAATCGTCAGCAACTTCAACCTAACCTCAACCCCTTGACTAAATATTGAGTGTGTAAAACAAATCCCAGTTAGAAATAAAGATACCCAAGTCTGTGAAAGTCCCAATTTAATAAAGTGTATCAAAACTGGAGTGAGACAATTAGGAAGCTGTTTGGAAAGTGTGCATACAAAAAAAAAAGGGGGGGCAAGTAATTATTTTGGTTGAAGCCCTGTGTGCAACCATATGAATATAGCATCACATTTTCTGTTTCTGAAAACACAAGAATAAATTCATCAGCATTTTTTTTATAATGAACCTAATGGAACACAGAGTCCAAAACAATAAAACTAAAAATGAGATTGAAATGATTATTTTAATTCCACCACACCCATCCCCTAAAAATAAATATTTGCACACCAAGATGTTCTTCAGAGAAGATTTTTCCTCTGTTGGTAACTAGAACATGTCTACTCAAGGGCAAAGGGATTTTAAGGATACCCCAGGGTTTGCCTTATGTGTGGTTCACAAAGTCTCTGGTTTGCCTGGAGAGCCCAGCATTCGTGCTTCCATCACAACAAGGCTTCCAAAACCCAGATGCCCGGGGATGAAAAAGCTCTCAGACTAACTTGAGGAATCTGATGATATGGTTCAACTGCCTTCTGCCCAATGATTCCACTTCTGAGAATTTATCCTAAGGAAATATTCCAAATCCCAAAAAGTGTTTCATGTACAAAGATGTGCAATGCACCATTTAAAACAGTGGAAAAACTATAAACCACTGACATGAATAGATTGGTTAGGTAAATGAAAATCCACACAATGGTTACAGCATAATTCAGCCATTACTAACGCTTTTAGAACATTTTTAGCCACATAATGAAACACTTCTTTTTAAATCCTAAATTAGAATAAAGGATCCGAGTTGTTTTTAAACTTACCATAACTACATAAAAATAGACAGTAAAAGGACCCATACAAAGATATGAACAGTGGTCATCTCTAGATGATGGAATTGTGGATGAATGTTTTCTTCTTCATTTGTTTTACACTTTCAAGGTAGAGGAGGTAGGTAAAGAAACAGCTTCATCCAATGAGACTTTCTATGTGCTGCTGGAAATCTAAATTCAATTATGCACTAATGAGTTTAATTAACAAATTTATATCTTTCCTGAGCTATACAACTTGAATTCAAGCTTTAAAGTGTTAGAAGTTTGGAGAAATGCTTAAACAAAAGTCTGAGAAAAAAAAAAAAACACAGTGGTTGGTTGACCTGCCTCATGCTTTTCAGGAAGTGCACAGTTTAATACACCAAATTCAGAATCACTGGTCAACCTAAACATCTCTCTACTTATACAGTGTGTTTGCTGCCCCAAAAGAATGTGTTTACCTTCCATTATTAACCAACAGTTGTGAGGTTTCTCTAACCCTAAAATTTTCTTTCTATCAGTGGAGGAAATGCCTGGAGAGTAAATCTAATGATGATATTCACCACACATGGCTGACAGAGGGATAGCATGAGTCTGAATAAAGGACAAGAGGGGACATTGTCATCTGGGGGGACACAACACAAGTCAGCAACCTCTGGAAAAGCTTTTTTCCAGAAATATAAAAGGACAGAATTTCAAGTTATTCGTGACTCACAAAGTCAATTTAAAGGGTTACAACTGGAAATCTTTAGATAAGTAAAATTAGCAAATAAAGTAGAAAAATAGAACGTGCTGTATTTAGTAAGGATAAGTTCTGTTTTGCAAAACACTGCCTGTTGGGGGTGGGGGTGTGTGTGTATACACTAAGTTAAACATAAAATGTATGTCTGGCTGTAATCAGATTAAAAGTCTGAAAAAGCAAGATTTAATTCTAATGATTCATAAATTCCAGAGCTGGAGAAAAATTGGAAAAAGTCACTTTACATTAAACAAAAATAAAAGGCATGGTCAGTTTGAAAGGACGAGAGTTAACTGACTTGAAGTGAAGGAAATAAAAAGTTATTTAGGTTTCTGTTTACTAGTCAATGAAAAGTAAATTCTTGTTTTATGAAATCTTTTTTCTCTCAAGCAGATTTCTCCATACAGCTCTATATATTTTAATAGTATTTATTTGTTTATATCCTTACACAATCTCCAAAATTATTTAAGGTGGGATATACTGGGAGTAGGGTATAGAAATAGCTGAGGCATGCCTATGTTTACACATTAAAGGGTAACTGCCAACAGTAACCTGAAATTATTAAAAAAAAATAATGTATTCTCAATATTACCTATAGGAATTTAGTATATCCCTACAAACTTTTAGGGAATGCTAAACAAGGCTTAGTTCCTGTATATAAAATAGCATTATTTGTTTTTTAATGAACTATCAAAGTTATAATGACAAACGGTCATGAATAATTTGCTTTTTATTAGAACAAGTAGAACTAGGAGAACCACTGCTCTTATGAACAAAAGGACCACAATGATAATATCCATTACTGAAACGCAAATAATTATAATCTGATCTGCACGTTCTATATTCTCTGTTCTGTTTAGACAGAGGATATTTTTTCTTTTGGATACTGTCTATTAGCACAGATAGTAACTTAAATCTCTGTCCATAAACACAGGCTTCTTTCTCATGTGTAGGTTAATACACATTTTTCCCATGTTAAAGACATTAGGTTTGACATTGGTGGGATAACTAATATTTTAAAATTTAGCCATTACTAGTCTTCCAATTTCCTTTTCATATATATTCTTCACAATTCTGACTCTCCTTCAATTTCTTTACTTCTTATGAAGCAGAATAAATTACTTTTTTAAAAAAGACACTAGGTTTGAGTCAAAAGAAGCATATTACTTAGTTCTGATGCTGCCTATCATATGACGGCAGAGGGGTGAGAGTCCCTGCGAGGTCCCTTCATCAAGAAAGCGACTAAGTTAGTCCCATCACAATAGTACTGTTGTCTTCTCAGACTGAATCACATCAACAGTAGAATATGACTACCTTATTTGGGATGATAAAACTGAGCAAAAAAAGAAACAAAAAAACATAACAGACACTTTCGGCCTTCCCAATCTCTCTTGGCTGGAACAAAATGGCTGCCGTACTGTGCTGCTCTGACAGCGCAATAATCTGTGTGCTGCTGCTGCTACAGCTGCTAAGTCGCTTCAGTCATGTCCGACTCTGTGCGACCCCATAGCCGGCAGCCCACCAGGCTCCTCCATCCCTGGGATTCTCCAGGCAAGAACTCTGGAGTGGGTTGCCACTTCTTTCTCCGAATCTGTGCGCTAGTCTTCTCTTTTGTCTTGAGTTAGAAGATCACTGAAGCCAGAGACTATGGCTTTTCATCTCTTACTGCATTTTACAAAGTCTTCAAAACTTTTGTTTTTAAATAAATAACAGGCAAGAGTACTCTCCCTCCTACCTCCTCCTCTAGTATCAAGCAATACGTGATTTCTACTAATAGCAAAGGCAATTTTCTTGCTTCCAAAATGTATAGGTACATATTTTTCTTTCCATTCCCCCCACACACTACTTTTTTTTAAAGTATTACATCCTGCCACAACTTTAAAAGAAAAAAAAATTGGGGAAGATGACACACTTCTATAGATATTGCTTGTTTTCTGAGTTTTTATTTTTCTTAATAGCGAAATATTATAATTATTCAGGTATAAACAACTGGGGTTCAATTGGCAATCTATTATTTTGTGTTTTAAACAAATGCTGTGTGATTTAAAACAGTAGATGTCTGAGTAAAGCATATTATCCTCTGTAATATGGGTGGGCCTCATCCAATTAGTTAAAAAACTTAAGAAAAAAAAAATTTAGGTCCACTGAGGAAAAGGAAATTCTGTTTCCAGACTGCCTGCCTCCAGACTCAAGTTGTAATATCAGGTCTTCCCTGGGTCTTTGCCAATCCACCCTGCAAATTTTGGACCTACCAGCCCTACATCTGTGTTAGTCAGTTCCCTAAAATAAATCTCTCTCGTGTGTGTGTATAATATAATCTGTTGGTTCTGTTTTTCTAGAGAAAGCTGTTTTATATAGAATCTAGTGAAATTATGAAGCTAAAATCACATAGACAGATAAATTACTACCTCTAATACTATATATTAGGTATTAAGCCAGTAATTTAATCAGAATTAGAATTATAAAATCACCATATTTATTTAATTTATTTAAAGTCATTTGTATCTTATCTAGGACAGCATATAGTTTTTAGATCCATTATCTCTTTAAAAGATATGTACTCAAAAATATATATATATATATACATGTATACTGAAACTATAGAACTCCAAAAAATAGAGTTTATTTAAGCTTTTGAAAATCATCAACATCAAGTGCCATTTATTTTTCAATTTTTTATTCTTAAAAAAAGTAAAGACTCTTCAATGGACACACTGGAAAAATTTCACACTTAGCTCCCTCCTTGAGACAGAAGAAACTAATGTTCTTTCACTGAAGTCAAGTGAAAAAGAACTGTTACAACCTGACTATGTACATAAAGAAAAAAAAGAGAAAGTAATGTACTAAAATTCAGGGCAAGAAGTTGTATCATTCAGAAGTGAAATGTACTAGGCTTCAAATTACAAAAGGCAACAAATAAAAAGCACTGGCAGTTTGAGAAGAGATTGAGTCTTACAAATCCAGATACTGCATCTGTACCACAATGAAATGTGTACTTGAATGTCTTCATTAAGGTCAATTACTTAAGATATTGTCTAGAAACTTAAAAATCACATCCTGTCATCACTGTATTACCATCTTACGACAGTTTTCATTTTTTGTTTTAAAAGATTGGCCCATAAATAAGCTATCTTCATGTCACCTCTCTGAGAAATGAATGAATTGGTATTCCTTTTATGTACGATACACTCTTCAAAAGGCACATCAATCCTGCTTCAGTCAAAACTCTCTCAAATAACAGAAAGCTAACAGAAATGCTAGCACTGGGTGAAAATCAGCACATATCCAGTGTTTCTTACTTATTAAAACATCGATAATAAGGTAGATATTGCACCTACAAACAACAGTGTGAAAATCATTAGTGTTAAAAATGACTCTATTATTGAAACTACTGACTTTAGCATATATTTCATATTTCAGTTTTCAGATGAAAAGGAATTATTATTACAACATGTTTTGACACATTAGATGTCATTACAAAACAATTGGGAGCTTGCAGATGGAACACACAGATAACATAAGCCTGGGCCACTATTGACAAGCGATGAGCCTCCCCTGGGAAAGGAAGAGGATACAGGCAGGACACCATAAATCATTATCCCTGTTCACCCAACTTCAAGAATTCATATTCAAAGTATAATAATTATCACTTTATGAAATTTCAAACAAATGTGTTGGCTAAAATTATCTTCCAACACAAATGCAGTATCCAGTTTTATCTATTAAAAGCTTCACAGAATACTCTGGCCACAGGCATAGCCTCTGATGAAAATGCAACCTTGACGTTGCACAACTGTGCACACTCTAGTCAACCAGGAGAGGAATGTCATGATCTTAGAAAAGTTCATTTCCTTCAGGCAGACACAGTATAGATAATGGTCGTGCCATCCAATGGAGGCAAATTAGGGAGGCCCTCTACTCACGTGGCCTTGGTCATCCAGCTCGTTGTTGGTGAGCTTCAGCTTGTCAAAACTGATCACTTGTCTCATCCAAGTCTCCCCTGAGGCAGGTGAGTCTGGATGAATGTACACGCGGGGTGGTACAGGGGAGTCAGCATTGCCCGCCACCATCCATTTAGAGCTGTGATAAACATACCTAGAAGGCAAAGACAAGGCTCTGTTTGTGGGTTGTTGCTTTCTTGGAATTTCCAAACTGTAGACTCAGACAAAATGGGCACCCTTTTAAGTCTAAAATTCAAGGATTTGCTCTTTAGATTCAATGTGTACAAAATAAGAATTCAAACACTTTAAAAAAAACTCTCTGAAGCAGTGGTAGCCTGCTGACCACTCAAGGTGATATGTTAAGGATTTAGTGAAAAATATGCATGCTATTTCCACCATAAATGCAAGAATTTCAATTTGGATAAATCACACTTATTCACGTTAGACATTCTGTCTATATTCTGATGGTTTCCATTTTTCTTCTGGATATGTAATTGACCTGAAGAAACAAGTTGTCAAGCTCCGCTTTAAGGAAATCTCAAAAATACTTGAGAGTTATATCTTCAACGGTCTAACTTTCTTTATCACTCCTCATTTTAGGCTTATGTTCAAACTAATGAGAGACATGGTAGAAAGTCAAGGGGAAATTGTCAGAATGTACAGTAAATTTATTTTTATAGGGAAAAAAGTCCCATCTATTATTTAGAATTATTTTTTTCTAACTCCATTACACTAGAAACTGAAAATTCAGTTTAATTTAGTTAAAATTCAGTTTAATTTAAAGTTTGTATAATCATAAAACATAGACTTTTATCTCCTCTAATTCTTTTTATTATTGTCAGAAAATCTTTAAATTTTTATACCACTAATTAAAATATACATCAAACTTTTAAAATTACAATTTATCTAAATAATATTACCTTTCTAATTAAGAGGCAAAACATCCTATTCTACTTATGTCTGTCAACTACACTGACTCTATAAAAATAACACACTTAAATAACAATGTTTCAAGTAGTATATAAGATAATAATGTTTAATCTTATATTCAGACTATCACTTATTGTTAGTTTAAAATAGACTAACTAAAAAACTAGAAACTAGTGTATCAATGATTAATTTAGAAAAGGATAGAAAAATGAAATTATATATTTGGATGCTTGTCTTCCTTTTGTTTTAAAATATGGCATACAATTTAAAGCAACAATTTATGAATAGTCTCAAAGAATTCTACCAGTATAGCAGGAAATTTTCTTTTTAAAATAGCATGAAGTATTTTCGTAATCCCTGGTGAGGCCCACTGTTTCAGCTATGCTCACACATTTCATTCTCTTTTGAATTCAATATGCCTTCTATTCTCTAATTCTTTTTCTTGGGAAAAAAATACATTATTACAAAATTAAGAATAACAATAAAAACAATTTCCCTTAATTGATACAGTGTAATTTCAATAAATAAGCTCTGTGCATGGGCTTTTGTGAATATGAATTTTACATTCTAATAAATCACAGTCACTTTTCATTTGACCAAATACTATTCTTTGATAGCAGAGAATGAGTCAAAATATTTATTTCTAGTATTGCTGAAAAAGTTGGAAAATAAATCTTAGAAATGCAAGAAAAAGCAGCACAATGGATACAGAGCTATTGCCAAAATAAATAGAACAATATGCTCTGTCAAAATTTTGAAAAGTATGCATATTGAACAGTTCAAAATTTCATACCCACTAAGAGAATAAATGCTACATGTTACATATTCTTTGTGAAACATTCTAAATACAAATGCTAAAACCAAATTTTTCTTGAGAAGCAATTTAACTGAAAGTAAATTTATGTTTTAAGAATTTGATCTTTTAAAATCTGGCATCTTAGTATTAATACTTGAAATTTTTCTTGTTTTATATGTGACTAATAAGGATCAATTAAATAAAATAAGCCATCCAAAATATATGGAAGAGATTTGGAGGAAGAAATAGAAGCCAAACTTAGAAGAGAAAGGAAAGATTTCTAAACTCACTAGAATTACACTGTTTTCCTCTGTACAAACCCAAATTAGAATATGGATTTTAAACCAAGTATACTTAAAGATAAACTTCAAGGCACTTCTAGCTTCTATCATGTAGTAGACAATTTTAACAAAACTCCCTAATGAATTATTTAATTAAAATAAGCTATACAACTTATACACAAAATGCAAATCATAAAACTGTCCTTTTTACTACCCATATTTTTAGCATTCCATATGTGCCTCTACTAATTAAATCTGTATACTTTTGACATCATAAACCTGTTTCCAAAAAGTGACTCCCTAAATCTTAAATAGTAATAAAAACCAAATCTGATTTCATTTAAAAACTTACTAAATGTTCTAGGTGTTTATTTAAAAGACAGAAACAAAAAAGACCACAATTGAAAGCAGGGTCTTCCAACTTGCCACTCAGAATTTCTTTTAAATGTTAGCATTTTCAACTCCCCAGGAAAATAAAAATTATTGTCATTGAAGACTGTTGATTTGTTTACTCACAGAAGGAAAAGCAAAGTTTGGTTTGGTACTGAAGAAAGTATTTTTTCCAGCTTTACTTGATATCTAGATAAATATATTCTCTCAAAACCCAAATATTACAATAATTTTTAAAAATTCTGTTAACTACCAGCCACAAAAAAAACAACAATAAGATAACAAATTCATTACCAGCTTAAAGATGGTCTTGATATCAAGATGTCTTGATATCATAATGAGTTATTATTTTGTTTTCCTAAATTATAAAAAATCTTCAATAATTTTCTCATATTAAAGAGAAAAAAGCCTGTAAACAGTTATGATTTTGTACATAACATAATAAGGGGAATTTATTTAAAGGTCACAAAATAATCAGGAAGAAATTGAAACAGTTTAACTGTTATGTACATCTACAAATTTTACTTCATATTTCCTCTCAAAATCCTAATCAAAATGTGATCAACATAAAAGACATACTTAGCTAACCGACACTAAACTGGCCGCTTATTAAAATTCCTCAACACTTAAAGACATTTCTGTATCTATTAAAAACAAAACAAAAAATAAATGTTCACATTTACTGCAAGAGAAGGCACCATCTAGACTACTGCAAGTGACTGGGGTTGGACTGTGCATCCGATCATTCTACAAGCTTCTGGAAACAAATATCATAGTCAGTACAGATGAAATCTGCATAGCCTATGAAATCCTGGGGCTTTTTTATCCTTTGTACCCATCTGATCACTGTACCTGTATCTTTTGTTGTCCACTGGCACAATATCCATAGCAATATAATACTGCTGGTGAGGATCTAATCCTGAGATCTTCACTCTCATTGCTGGAAACATGCGCCTATGTATAAGAAAGGGGAGGAAAGACGGTTTGGGTTTTGTTTGGGGTTATGATTATGCTTGAAGAATGAATAAGCAAAGAAAGCTCTTGACTCTGTACTTTTCATGTGGACAAATTTATAGCATTCACTTTGGCAAATGTAATCCAAAGAATCTGAACACGGGATGTATCAAAATGGAATCATTTAAATGTAATTTGTTATACCTGTTCTTGCATTCTGTGTTTACTGAAATGTCAGTATACCTAAAAGCCAAATACACACACACACACATACACATATATATATTCTGAAAAAATAATGGTACAAAAAGCACTTTATTTTTTAAACAAAAATCAGTAAGCAGGCTGACCTTAATAAAACAAATAATAAATGGTTCCAAATAGTAGAAATAGAAAATTTGAATTTCTAAAAGTGATAAAATATATTATAATGTGAAATTTTAAAAGGGTTATAAAAAAGCACAAGGAGCCAATGTGCCATGCCATAACCAAACAATATGTTCTTTATTGAGACAGGACTTCCTGTCTGCCGCATGGTAAAGGTGAAGTGCAAAAGTTGCTCTAAATTTGAAAGGTATAGTAAAACTTCTTTATTGAAAGCAGAAACTAAACACAATGTATATTTACCAAATCATTCCTTCCCCCACCATGCCCTGAAAATACTTTATTTAACCACACTTACTCACAACTTTGCTAATTAAAACAAGTGAAACCCACATTTCTTTTAGCTTCCCAGAGATGCTTATCAAAGGAGATACTAAAGTAAATGCATCTATCTTTTTAAAAAGCACAGCAACAAGGAATACAACGGCAAATATTGTGTATATATATATGTGTGTGTGTGTATATATATGTATATATATATATATCTCCTTCTTTAAGAAAAAAACAAAAAAACTTTCATCTACTGATTTATGTCTAGGACCCTTCCAGGTAGTCAAATTTTTGCTAATTTAACCTTATAACACAAATTTTAGTACTGTTATTTACCAAAAATGTTTCCATAATAATGCCATTAAAGACCACTTCAGAGAAAAGAAAGTCCATTATTCCTAACTAGGCATGAGAACAGTTTAATACACTGGCTGTGTAAGTGTTTTTCTCAGTGCACCTGTAAGATAAAGAGTAAAGGTGTTTAACTACATCCTTTATAAGACAACTGTTGCTTTGTGTTGTTGAAGACTGAATTTGGATCATTAATAAAAGCTCTGTGAAAATGTAGAAGGTAGCATATGGATTCAATAAAATATGTTTTTGTAATTTCTAATAAGTTTGGATACTTTTATATTATCCAGGTTTTTGCCATGTGTACTCCCTAAAAGAGTTGTGTGTGTTAAAAGTTTCTTTTGGGGAATAGTAGTCATAGATTTCACTGCACTAAATGAACTGAAAACTTAAAAACGGAAATATTTCTGTGTGCCTTCACATTAACATGATCTGTGCAACAAATCCATTTATTTTACTAACTGATGGATGTGGAAATTTCACACTTTTAAAAAACAGATAAAACTTACAAATTTTGTTTTGGTATTCCTCAGCAAATTTAGGTTAATTTGTTGGATTTCACTTGGGGGGGGGGAAACTATAGTAGCTGTGAATCTATAGAAAGAATGGTTTTTAAAAATCAGAGCAATTGTTTTTGCAGGGATTAAACATGGTTTACAGATGATTCCAGTAATTTTCATCCTAATCTAATATCAAGATAGTATAACACAGCACATTCTCATACTCCCAGCGAATCTGTGGATAAAGAAGCAATTGGAAGTTTCGAATCTATAAAAGCAAACGACAGTTTTGCTAAAGAGTAAACTACGTTTTTTAAAAAAGGGGTAGTGGTAGTGGTGGATAATCTGTTCCACAGTTTCAGAAATATAACGAAAGTCTAACTAAATACCTGAAGAGATGCTAAGTCGGATCACGAATCTTTAACACTTCTGCCCACGGAATATCAGTAGTCACCGTCACCGCCTCGGCGGCCACAGTGATTTCTCCGCAGCATCCAGACAGAGAGGACTGCTGGGCTGTGCCCCGCGCCGACTGCACTTCAGGTTAGGTAGGCAAAGTCGGTCTCAAAAGTGAATCACTACCGAGGGCCTCGTCTTATCTGTACAAACTGCTAAGAGACACCACCGTGCTGCAGATTCTTTTCCCTCACCCACCAAGGCGTGGAATGAGGCCAGGGCCCGGGCCGTTCGCGCCAGCTTGCCCTTTACCTGCCCGCCTTGGTGATGATCATCTCCGTGCCGATCTCGTGAAAGCGCTTCCAGAGCTCAGCTCCTTGCAGATCCACCCGCGGGGCCTGCGGCGAGGGCAGCGGGGTCCCGGGCCGGGCCAGGGTGGGCGCCGGGGACCCCTTCGGGGAGCCTCCTGGGGATGCCAGCGGGGAAGCGCCCTGCAGGAAGCCATCCTCACAGCCGCCTGGGCAGCAAAGGGCAGAGAGGGGGTACCGGTGAGGGCTTGAGATGGGAAGCCTAGTGGGGAGATAAACCCCCCGAGGGCGGCTGGGGAGAGATAAGGGCCGCGGGAGAAACGGAAGTTTTCCTGCCATTCGGCCCTTGTAACAGGCCCACCGGTGGGTAAATACCTGCTCCGCCCGCCGAAGGGACGGACACTCGACGCTCAAGTAGGGCCCTCTTGGTCCCCAAGTCTCAAGTCCTGAAGAGGCGTGCGGCCCAAGTCCACCCCACCCTCCCTGCTTCCGCCGTGTCAAGGCCCCAAAATAAGTTTTGTGCCGCAGCCGGAGTCTGGGATCCGTGCCGGATACACCGGAGCCATGGAGAGCACAGAGCAAAAGCGCCTGACGCTCGGGTTCCTGGTCTCAGATGCTTGGGCCTCGCTTCGCAATCCGCGTCTTTGCTTAGGGCCCGGCCGGAAGCATCCTCTAGAAATCTCTCCAGACACCGCTCTAGCCAAACTCCCCGGCCGTCCGGAGCGTCTTAGCAAAGCAGCACAGGGAATAAGAAGAGCGCGAAAAACAAGCCCAACATCGCCGTCGGCCTTGGCAGCGGGAACCAAGGGTGGGGGGAGGCAAGGGAACCGCTCTGCTAGCCCTTGGGAAACCACGTTTGCAAACACACCGCCCTCTTCCTGGTTTGCCCAAATGGTTTAGGCATTTGTTTCGGTTTCGGGGGGTGGGGGGGGGGGGGAATACGCCGTCGCTCACCCCACTCTCTAGCTTTGAAAAGTTAGGAAATAAAAGAGAGCACCCAGGGGCTAGAAGCCCAAGGGAAGCAGATGCGGAAAGCACAGATCTGCACCGCTGAGTGCCGCAAATTGCAGCTGCTATGGGTGAGCTTCGCCTAGTGGGCGGCGGCCGCCTGAGAAGCCAGACTGGAAGCGGCATTTTAACCGTCTGGACTGTGACCCGAGTTGCGCGGAGGAGCGGCCAGGGCAGCGGGAGCTTTCAGCCCTGACACCCACCGCTAGTGCGGCTGTGGCTGAGTTGCCCTGGGTGCATAGGGACACCGCACGCTCGCATGCCCACAACTCGCAGAAGTTCAGGTTCTCCGCGGCGGTACGGGCCCGCGGGACTGGGAAGGGACGTGCAGGGAAGAAGTTTAGGCGGGAGGGGCCGACTCACCCGCGGTTCCGCGGGAGGCGCAGCTCCGCTCCAGGTCTGCGCAACTCCGGGTGGGCCCGGAAGCCGCCCCAGCCGGCGGCGGGAGCGCAGAGCCATCATCTCCCTCGGAGGAGCCCTTTTCGCCGGCGCCGCCGCCTCGGCTGCAGCCACCGTCATCTAAGGCCCCGGCCGCCTCCTCCGCGCCCAACTTTCGCCTCTTCTTCTGAAGCTGTTGCTGCTTCTCGGCGCCGATCAGTGCCTCCACCGAAAAGGCGTGAGCCTTAAGGCTTAGCATGCTGCACGGCGAGCCCCTCCGTTTCTCGGCCATCCCCGCCGCCCGGCGCCCGCCCCTCGCTCATATACACGCGCGCGGGCACACGCACACACTCGTTCTCCTTTCCCCACCAAAATCTGAACGACTCTCGGGGCCTCCCGCAGGCCCAGATAAGCGCCCTTCCTCGCTGCGGGCAGAGACAAATTTGGCGTTTCCTCTCTCGCGACTGTGTTGGGATCCGAGGAACCAGCGACGCGCCCGCCAAGTTTCCTTCCCTCGGTCTCTCGCGCGCGCTCTCTCACTGATGGACTCCTTCGCTCCCACCCCCTCCACCTCCTCCTGCTGCTCCAAGATCTGCCTCGACTGATGCGCCAGCGAGAACTAACATGGGTAAAAAACACTCTGCGGACACAAATTAGGGATTGTAATTGAAATTTGTTGCCTTGATCTGTCAGCACTTCCAGGCAGGAGAGCGGTGGGAAGAACTTGCTCATTAGTGTCAATAAAGGGGCGGGGGCGGAGTCCGGGGTCCTGTCAATCACTGAGACGCCCAGCCAATCAGAAGGCGTCGACTCCGCTCAGCCCGCGCCCAGTTCCTTACAAGGTTGCAAAAAACCTAGAGTGGAAAGCGCCGCCATCTGGCTTGGAAGCGCCAACCCCGGCGCTGAACTGGGTCAGTCTCCCTGCCTCCCACAGCCCAGTCCAGCCCAGGAGTCTCCAGCTTTCCCCACCGGGACCTGGAAAGGCTGAGGTTCCTGGCTTTGAACCGAAGTGATCAACACATTAGAATACCAAAAATCTTTCAGTAAACCTAAAGTTACAGTCCCTTTCCCGTATCGCTTAATATTGCCACAACTCAGAACATTTTGAATGGAGAGAATTCACAGCTGCCAGGCCCATCTTTTCTGCTCTACACATTCCTGCCTTTAGTAACACCCATTCTGCACCGGGAGTGGTATAGACGTATTTATTTCTTCTACTCTGTGAATTTTTCTTGGGGAGGGCGGGAGAATTTAAGGTATGTTTAAATCCTTTATATTTAGGAAAGCAAAATTTTATCCTATTATAGTTCAGTTCTTTCTATGAACTAGTCAGAAAAAGAACGCTCTTTTCGGAGCCTCCCATTTCTTTCATACCGTGATAGTTAATTTAAACCTAGGATTTTAACTTTTTAACGATAGGACGTAGCTTTAAGACGCCTAAACAGTTTGCAAAGTGAAATATGTTTTAAGATGCAGTAAGATTTCCATTGCAGTTTTAAAAATGTCTCTGTGATTTAACGTAGCTTCATATTTTCCCTGTTTTTGACAATTTGCTACTTTTCTCAGACTTTTATTAGAAACAACATGTTTCTTTAAAACAAATTTTAAAATGCTTTTAAATTGAATAACACTAAGCGTATCTGCACAGTTTGTTTTGTACTTTCTACTCGATTTTTGCCCTGGATTAACAAAATTAATGGAGGTCGTGTAAATAGAGCAAGTCTCTTGTAGAATAAAATTCATGATGCATATTACTCTTAAATTTTTTATGTAAAATACAGGACAAAGGGTTGTGCTGTTTTGTTTCTCTCTCTTTCCCTCGCTCTGTTTAACCTCCACGCTGTCCGCTGCCCCATTATCTCTTAGTTCTCTCGTAGTTTCCAGTACAGCTATTCAGGCAGTAGCTTCTGAGATTTTTTTTTTTTTTTTTTTACCGTAGCTCCAGGGGGAACTCGCGGTTCCTCCAAGGCAACCAGGAGAGCAGAAAGCAGAGCAAGCGGTGTTCAGAGGCGTCCCCGCACTCCCCGCCCTCCGGCGGGCCCAGCAGTCTCCGGGTCAAAAACGACTCCTTAGCAACCTGCGGGAGGAGGCCTCTTTTAAAAGATTGAGAACCCTACTCAACCTGGAGGAGGTGTTTTGCATTTGCAAAAGAAGGCTGTGCGCACAATCTGGAGCGGGTCGCTCTTCAGAGGACCTCCAAACTCTGCGGCGCCCTGGGCGGGTAGTATAGCTTTAAAAGTAAGCGCAAATCCTGTTTCTGAAGCCTGCCCTAAGACCGGCGCGAGCCTGGGAGAGCGAGGAGGCCGCCCGGAGGGCTCGGGCAAGCGGTGGGGAGGGGGATGCGGTGGTGGGAGGGCCGCAGACGTGGCAGGAGGCTGCGCACCGAGCTCCGCGCGGCTGGGGCATCTGGAGCCAGCAACCGCAGCCTGCGGGGACAGAGCGCCATGCACCAGGCCCCGGCCCTTGGCGACCCCTAGGAGAAGCGACTTGTTGCTCCTCCAAGCCGCCCTTGTGGCCTTGGGGATGTGGAAGCGCTGAGGCCCAGAGTTGGAGTCCCCGGGGCCCTCAGGCCTACTCCGGCCCCACTGCAGGGGAAGGAGCCTGGGACGGTCACGGTTTTCCAGACGCGAAGCCTGCTTTGTAGACGGGTTCTTGTCCGTTTTCATGCCTCGCAGCTCAAACTGATTCAGAGAGAACTGCATCGGCCTACAGGGCACGCTGAGGTTCACACAGAGCCAAGGCCTCCTATCCCCCTACACCATTTTCTCCTTTATCCCCGGCGGCGATGGACGCAGCCTTCCGCACGCGCTGGCACCTAGGACTTGTGTCCACTTAAGCAGGAAAGCCGGGCCTCACACATACCCACTATGTCAGATGGAACATGACCCACAGAAATAATTCAGGTGTGCCCTGGGCGCCCTGGACAGAACCTAGGTTCTGGTCTCCCTAGTCCAAGTTCCGGCTGGGCTTTGGGAACCACAGCCATGAGCCACACCACCGCTCTCCACTTTGGGCTCGCGCTGAATCCGGCTCAGACTCCTGGACCCAAGGACCCAGCGGGACTAGCTGCCCCCAACAGCCGGGAAGCAGAAGGTCGCAGACCTCAGTGCACCCCGACTTTCGCTCCGGCGAGGGTGCGCCGAGCTTCTCACGGGGTCGGGAGGGAAGGCAGGCTGGCTTGGCATGCCATCGGAGTCTCAGCCTTCGAAGTGCTGGCGAAGCTAGCACCTTATTGCTGCGTTTTCTCAAAAGCATAGCATGCGTGTGCCAGAGCCAAGCCAGGGCCTTGCACTTTGCGAGTCAAGAGAGCAAAAGAAACAGGGACAGGGAGCTAATTGGCGGGAGAAAAACAACCCGGTGCGCTCGTGCACTTGTCTGTATATGCATTTTTGCATGGGTGCGTGTGTGTGCACCTGCGCGCGTGCAAACATGGGTGGGGGGCGTGTGACAGGGGAACGTGTGCCTCTCGTCACTTGAAGAGAGAAAATGTCGGTTCCCAGTATGAGCTATGTTAAGGAAACGATTAAAACGGAATTAAACTGTCAAGCCTCTGACAAGAATAGCAGTGCTCTATTTCAAGTAAAAGCCATCTAGGCAAGAACGCTGTCAGTGGGCTTGTCTCCAGAACTTGGGCGGGGGTCAGGGAGAGGAAAGAACAGAACAACCCTGTGAACTGTACCTAGTGGAATCCGTGTCCAGCCAGATAGCAAAACTAACGCAGGAAGGACGGTGGGCGTTGAAAAGCAAGTTGGTTCCTCTTCTTTATTTTTCTCGGTGCATTTTAAAATTGGACAGTTCTGAGAGGTTTTTTAAAAAATGCCTAGGTTCCCACTGTGCTTTTTCAGCCTAGAGCCTATTTACACTATAGTGTAATATATAGAGATTCCACCTGCCAATGCAGGAAACATGGGTTCCATCCCTGGGTGGGGAAGATCCCCTGGAGAAAGAAATGGCAATCCACTCCAGTATTCTTGCCTGGGAAATCCCATGGACAGAGAAGCCTGGTGGGCTACAGTCCATCGGGTAGCAAAGAGCCAGACACGACAGCAACTGAGCACACACACATACATGTTTGGAGACAGCTTGCTATTTACGCTTACTTAACATAACTACTTGTATTATATTTATAAACAGCATATTTTTAAATTCTAAATTTAAAAATTCTAGCGAGGATTTCCTTCTCTAAACAGACTTTTTTAAAAAAATCTTTTACACTTGACGATGGTCATGAGTTTCTAACCCTTGTGATAATTTTCCCCACACAAGACCTGACACAGGAGGTGAGCCCTGGCACACCAGAGAGTTTGTTCTTGGCTTTTGAATGGGAGTTGCATCAGGTGGTCCCCGAACTTCCGAACAGGTAGAATCCTGACTTTCTTCTCACGCGTTAAAAAAAAAAAAAAAAGTTTATTATTAGCTAGAGGATTAACATAGTGAGAAATACTGAAATAGACTCGAGAGAGGGGGTGACAAGGGCATCAAGGGAGTACTTATTTGGCTGCCTTAATTTGTAAGTGAATCTGGGAAGAAACCCCATCCTAATTGGGGGCGTGGATTTCAGAGCGCCCCCCCCCCCACCCCACCCCCGCCTCCGCCGCCTCAGTCATTCAGCAGCACCTTACTCGCGGGCGGGGCTCCCTTTCTCCGCCACTTCCTTCCTTTCGTCTCTGCTCTGCTCTTCTTTTCGCTTCTCCCTCTGATCTGGGTTAACAAAAATAAGAAAATGTAACCTGTATAAGTTTACAAAGACTAAGAGAGTACATTCGATCTCCGCTTTCGTGGGCCTCCTCCCTGCCGAGTCTCCAACTGCAAACCCAGGCCCCGTAGAGAAAGCGATCCAGAACCGCAATTCCTTGAGGCTTCTGTCGCGGATTTGCACACACAGAGAGCACATCCTACACGCTGGCAATTGACTACCATTCTCTTTTTCTAACAGCCAGTCTCTCAAGTATTCTCGTCAGTTGAGAGCGAGTCTCGCCACCAAAGAAGTGCCGCAGCCCACGGAAGCGCTCTTCAGGGCTCCCAGGCGCCCAAACTCGATTTAGAGCCTGAAGAGACACCTTCTAGGGTTGGTTTTTCAGTCAATGCTCATTTCTCAGTGAGGTTTAGGGGAAGTGCACAGTTTGGGGAAAGCAAAAGGAGTGTAAGCTTGTCATCATTATTCTTCCCTCCCATGTCCAGGTTCTCCAGTTTAAGGAAGGAAAGGAAGGGAGAAAGGGGTCCTCTAACCCACCAAGTTGGGGGATGGTGAGGAGGGAAAGAACCTGTAATGAATCCGGAAGGAAACTCACTCTGCTGGGGGGAATGAGCTTCCCCACTCATATCCAATTTCCAGCAGTTATCGGCTGTCTTTCCAGCCGATGCTGGAATTATTTTTCACCCTGTGCATGAAAAACCACCCCTTCACTTCCTCATTCTTTGATCCACACTCTGATGACCCTACTACAGTAAGGGGTTAGTAACAGAAAAATCCAAGAAGCAAAATTTGTCTCTATCACTAATCAGGTATTAGCTGATTTGGAGGCGGTAATGAAATTAACACCTAGATGTAAATGAATACCCAAAGGTGGGTAGTCGGACATTGCTGATACCAATATTGCAACAGGTCAATTTGGACATAAACCAAATTGGGACAAAGAATGGGGAAATTAAACAATATTCTCTAAATAGTTGATGGGCATTTTAATAGCTTATACTTCATAAAATCATGTTTAAATTGATATTTTAAATATGTAGCTTCATATTCTTAGAACTAAATATTTAATGCTATTTTCCCCCATGAATGAGGATTATCTTGAGTCTGCTGGTTTAATAAAATCAATTGAAAAGAAAACTGAGTCCCTGTTTAGTATCCATGTAAGAATCAGTAGGTAAGCTTTTAGCTTTTTATACAAATTATTATACCATCTAATTAGCTATAAATTGGACCCTATTCTCCTATTTCATATCTGTAGATACCTACAGTTATTAAACAGTAAATATTTTGTGTGCACTTATATAATCTGCTGAAAGTATGAACAATAAAGAATGTGGCCAGAATTTATTCATATTTTTGTACTGACAGATGAAACATTTCAGTTTCAGCTGAATGAAGGGGATTTTGACAGATTAAGTCTAGCACTGGAAATTCACAAAAAGAAGTGAGCTACTGAAATATAGTATTAGCATTAATAATGAACTCTGAATTTAAACACACAATCAAAAAAACCTGAAAACAAGCTTTGGCTTTTCTACATTACTTTTGGTTTTGATTTCATTTTTAATCGTGTAAAGTCTTCCATCCTTTAACAAGTATAAGATGAACAGCTAAGATCGAGGAAAAATGAAAGAGCTTGTGATTTCCCTCTTTTGATATAAAAATATTACAGTGTGTCTCAAAATAATCTTACTAGAAAACACTTCCAACCTGGGTTTTCAGAAAGAACCGAATGAGAATCTTCAAGCAAAAGGCTAAAGAACAATAAAAACAAGAGGAACTCTACCAAAGCATTTAGACATTTTGGAAATGCTGCATGTGAAAAATTCTCAGCATACACAATACTGCATCTCCGAATTCAATCTCAAGAAGAAAGAAGAGGGAAAAAAAGCAACTCAGGCCATGCACAATAGGTGATGTAAATTTTGAATAACTAACATTTCTAGAAAGACTTGTGCTTTTTTATGTTAACCTTTAGTCTTTGGTTCGGGTTCCTTCTCAAATTACATAAAATGTACTTTAAGAAGCACTCACTACCTGCTACAGATGTCCAGGAAAAACTGAATTATGGAAGTCGGAAACATATGGCAGTTGCCTATTGCAAAAGGAAGGTACATATGAAAGTTATAAATTTCTTTCTTTAAGTCAGCATTGTAAACGCATTTTATAGGGTTCACAGTATGTATTACATCTGTAGATTTATTTTTTTTTGAAATATATGTTTTAAGGAGATATTTGTGGTTTGGGATTCTAAGAGAAAGAACTCATCTTGATGTGTTAGAAATAAAGAAAAAACAACAAATAAAAATAAATGTGTGGAGAGGCAAATTTTTCTTTTATTTCCCCCACTCGTTACACTGAAAAGGACATCACATCATGTATTGGCAAAGGAATACTCACAACACAGGAGTTGCCTGTCAGCAGAGCACGCTGTGCTTATTGAGTTCCCAATCTGAAGAAGCAGAGATGTCAACTTGAGCAAAACCAGTTTGGGGTTGATCTAAAAACCACCAGGTTAAGAACTGGATCATGCAAATATCAAAACCACACCAATTAAATTTGTTTTTGAGAAAAATTTCCAACTACTTGCCGATCTTTTCCCCCATAAAAAATTAAAATTTCATTTAATCCCTTTGAAGCCACGTTTTGATTGCAATCGCAATTTAATATTATATATTCAGAAGAGAAACCAAGGACTATCAACTATAGAAGTATCTTAAACTTTCAAAGTTATTTGAAAATAATCCCTCCAAGTTTCTAATTTTAATTTGTGGATTTTAAGAGTCACAGCTCTCCTGTTCCAGTTTATTTGGAGAAATGTTAGAAGCAAGTTATGTGAACGGTCTTGGTTAAAGAGAAGTTTAAACAAATATATACTTGTTTAATACCCTATGACAGGGGCAGGTGTCTACATTAAGGTCGCTGTGGCTTCATGTCAAGAAAACGGTCTTCAGATTTCCCTTGTAGAAGCTTGGGAAATGCAGGAGGCTGATCTCCGCTTTGCTGTGCAGGAATGAAATCTACTTGCTGGAGCTCCGGCTGTGTGAAATAATACAAAAATAATAGCAGATGCTCCCCACCCTGGCAGAATTTTTATTTGGTTGCGTTTTGAGTTCCTCTAATTGATCAGTTGTTGAGTGGTCGCTTGGGTGGGTTTTCTCTTCCAGTTCCTGCCTTACTGAAACCCAGTCCTGGCCAAGGTTTAGACCACTCGGTCTTGGAGCGGCGGCAAGAAACTGAGCTTTTATTATTGGGGGCTTCCAGACAGGTGTTGGGGGTGGGGGAGGAATGCCGGAGGAGCCGAAAAGATTATCAGATTCTTTTCTACTTATTCACAAGAAATTTGGGAACAGAAAAGTGCCAGGAAATTTCTGACCTCTTTCTCCAAGTTTTAGGTGGTTCCCAGAATTCCTACCCCGTCCTACCCAGATCATTGTCCTTAACATTTACAATTGGAACTCTTCAAGGGGACCCCCTCAATAGCATATATTATTTAAAAACAAAAACAGCAGTAGCAGTAAAAAAAAAAAAAAAAGAAAGAAAGAAAGAAATCAGTCCAGTTTCCAGGGCACCCTAGAATCTCCAAGGCGGATCCGAGTAGTAAAACATTTACTAATTCACATTCTAGAAGAGGTTCCACGCCTAAAATTAAAATCCAATCTGGGTTTCTGAAGCTCGTTTTGCTTTGGTCAATATCTGCGTTTTCTTTCATTTTGTTTCTGTTCCCTTCTGGGTTTGGTGCTTTTTTTTTTCTTTTTTTTTTTTCCTCCATTGCCGAAGACAATTTGATTTACAGTTTGACTGAGAGTTGCATTTCTGTTTAGAAGGTGAAACGTCCAAGTCAGTTAGCCAAATTATTCCCCGACGGCTCCAATATTGCGCCAGAGTCCCAGAGTCAGTTATTTTTACGTCTGACTGTATTTCAAATGTGCAGGGTGATAAATAAAACCCGCCTCAAGCTGCAAACTATCTCAGTGTGATGAGGAACAATTGACAAAAATTAACCCAGCCAAAGCGTTGGGGTTCTCGCGAGCGGCTGGAGCATAAATCAGCATCGCGGCGGCTTCGGGAAGCCGCGCGCTCGAAACCGCGCGCCCGCGGCAGCCACGATGTTCCAGCAGCCGCTGGGCTCGCCTGGTTGGAGTCAGTGAGGCTCGGCTCCTGGGATCTGAGCGGGAATCTGATTCTACTTCGAGTTCAGAGTCATCCGCGGAAGCGCGGCATGTAGGGTAGAAAGGCATGGCCACGCCTAAACGACTCCCTAATTTATCACTGAGAGTTGTCCAGCGGGTTGTCTGAATGAAGTCAGGAAGACTAGGGAGGCAAACTCAGGGGTGGGGGACTGACCAGGGAGTAACAATTCCTCGACTCTCTCTGAATCCCAGAGGAGTGTCTCTGATTGTTCAAGTCACTTGAAAGCGAGATTCGTTTCAGCCATTAAGTAAATCTATTTTATGGAAAATCAAAGGAGCCTGGAAAACTCTCTGCCTCGGCGCTGGAACTGCTTGGAGCCCGTGGCCCGCCAGTTATTTTCACTCCCCAGTGCACAAGAGTCCTCGGCCTCTTCTTTGGGGTGAAGTGGCCGGCCACGACACCCAGGAGATGTGGGTCAGGCAGAGAAGAAGGTGTCCCGGTCGGTCGCCGTCGGCCCTCGCCACCTGTTGCAGAGACCAAGTCTACGATTCCGCGACCCCAGGAGGAACTCGCGTTCAGCGGCCACAGGGAGTCAAGGCTGCGGAGCCGAGGGTTTCTTTCTGTTGCTAAGAGCAAAGAACAGCCCTCTTGGTGCTAAGTGCACAGTAAGTGCGAAGAATAAATACATCATCTCCCGGGCCGGCTCTCTCAGAAAGGCCTCTCAGCCCCCTGCCGTTCGGAGCCAGCCGAGGGTTATTGATTAGTGTGGGCGCCCGCGACGCGCTTGCGCCTCCGCTTATAGGCTGAAAGGGCTTGCTGCCCCGAACGCCGCGGGCCCCTTGCCTAGCGCGGCGCTGGCTCCTCCGAGGGAAACTAAGGATCCTCGAAACCCTCAGAAACACCCACAACCGCACCGCCGCCGATTTCCCGGGCTTCCGCCCAACCGGCGGGAGAGGCTAGAGCGGCGCCGCAGAGCCCAGACCTGGCGTGAGCGGCGTGTGCGCATGTGTGCGTGCGTGTGCGTGCGGAGACGGCGCGGGCCGTTAGGCCGGGTTGGTGCGGGAGACTGCGAGTGTCTGAGCGGGGAATGGAGGCTGTGTTCGTCTCTTGTAGCTGCCAGTGAAGCCTCTCCTTTTAAAAATGGCTTAAAGAGCAAAGTGAGCGTAAACCTAAGCCCTACCCCCACCCCCTAACACACACACGCCCCACGGAGAGCTCTGGTTCCGGTGCAGCGCGTGGGAGTTGGGCGCCCACCGCGTCCGCTGCTGAGGTCGGGCGGCTGCGTCCTGGGGAGCCTGGGCCTCTGTGGCTCCTGGGCTCCGCGGCTCAGGCCTCCTCTTCGCCCTCGGCTCGGCGGTTCCGGGCCCCTGACCTCGCCAGCCGCGCCGCCAGCCGCGCCGCCCACCGCTTCCTTCCCCGAGGGCGTAAACGCTAATTCACTCGGGCCTCGGCCAGCTCCCTGGCCCGCGGCCCGCCTGGCTCCGAACTTTCGGGGCGGGGGCAGGCGGACTGAGCTCCTCTCCTGAAGTGATTCCACACGCATTTGTTTCGGGACCCCGGCCTCGTCCCGGCCTTAACCTCCTCAGCTTTACAACGGCTTGCCCACCATGTGGTGGCGGGATAATATATATTCCGGCTGGCAGAGACTTGTCAACTATCCCGCCGGGTGGCAGTTCACAGCCCTCCCAGATTGGAGGGTGGTGGAGTGAGGGGGTTTCAGGTCCCGGCCTGCGACATCCCAATAGGAGGGGCTAGTGGTCGTTTAGGTTCCGCGAAGCCCACCACGCTTCAGGCCAGGACACGTGGTGCCCTTGGGGACCGTCGGGCCGCACTGTCCCTGAGCCCTGCCTAGAGCAGAGCAGCTTTCCTGGAACCCTGTACTAGGCTCTTGGTCGACCTCACCATCTCGCCATGGGCAGCTGCCACAGCGGGAGACCCAGAAAGTCCTGGCTGGAGGAGAAACTGAGCGTCACCCAAAACCCAGGTTGAAAGAGGACCCCTCTAGGTTGTCCTGAACTGTTGACACGGTGGAGGCGACCCTGTGTCTCATCGGAAAATCAAGCCCAGAGAAGAGATTGGCCGCTGATGATCAAATCTCCTGGGAGAGTCTCAATTGAAGACATTCCCAAACTTTTTACAAAGCTATAAAACTATCCAGAAGAAAAAGCAGCTACTTGGATAGAGGGAGACAGTTGAGAATTACAAGGTAATTCTCATTAGAAGGAGGAACTTAAAAGGAATATTAATATGTATTTTCTTTGCATCTGAGTTTAGGTTAACCCCATAGTTTTAATGCTTTAAACCAAAGAACACTCCGACAAAAGACTTAAATATGTCCAACCAGGCCCTGGGCCTGCTAGCATAGTTCCCAGGCCAGTTATCAGTACCCCAGATACAGATGGTCGGAATGAGCTTCTCGTTGTCATTTACGTTTAAAACTGCAGAGCATTCCACTGATGAACGTTCTTGACTTCTCTCATTAGTGAGGTTTTCTTGGGTTTTGTTGTTCTGTTGTTTAAAAAGGCACATTTCACTAGTTTAAAAGTAGGTTAGATTGTTTCAAACTGTCCCATCTTGAATCACATAAAATACCAATAAATGAATACAAAATAACCTGTACATGGGGTAGTAAGCTAAGATGACTATGGGCTCTCAGATGCATAGTTAATTTCTAACAAGACTTTATTTGAAAAAATGAAAAACGTTTTGGGGCAGTTACAGTTACATTAGAACATGTTGTGGAAATAAGCTTGCAGTTAGAGAAAAAATTATTAGAAACAGCTGTGATGTTAATGTTTCAAAACCCAGAGTACTCAATATGCTCAGTATCTACTTTTCATCATTTTTTCTTGTGCATCCACATAACGCACTACTCTGTGTGTAATACAAGACACTTGTTTAATAAAGCAAATGATTGTCTGTGTCAGGGAGATTTGGTTCTATTTCCCTCTCCCAGTCCATGTGCAGAGCAGATCAAAGACCTGATTACCTCTGTCTTTCCAAAGGCTCCAGATGGTGTCTTTTTTTTTTTTTTTCCAGATATTTTAGCAGTAGAATTCAAAGGACTAAAGAATCTGTGTGATGCTACAGATGAAAGCTGCACCCAGGTAAATTATTTTTTTAAAATGAATGTCATGCATACCTTAACCTTATTCCACTAAAGTTTTGAGGTTTCTCATGTGAATAAATATATAAATGGTGAGTAAAGGTTAGAACCAAGTGAAACAAATCAAAATCCAGGCTCAAGATGAAAATACTGATATGCATGTGGCTTACTGCACAGTTACTAAACAGGAACTTTGGGTTTGTCTCTGAGCTTCCTGGGAGCAAGAGTAAAGAGCAAAGTAAGATGCTTATAATGCACAAGGAGAAATCTAATCTTTTTTTTATATATACTAAGCAACTGTTCCCATCACTTTAGTGATGACGTTAGTAGCAGTAGCTGTTTTGTTTGGGAAATCAACTGCCTTTCCCCTTCCTGGCCCCCAAGTTCCAACACACTCAGGTACTCTTCATGGGTTGTTTTTACTTTGTTAGAATTAGGCTGAAGCTGCTTCTCTACACAGAGGCAGTTCAGTGTCTGGAAAGAACTTTGAAATCAGAGGAATCTGAGTACATTACTGGCTTTTGCACTTAGGGTTCTGCTGTAAGCCTTGGCAAGGCCTCTCTGAGACCTAGTTTTCTTTATAAAGTGGAGACAAACTAGCCCATAGGCCAGAAGGAGAGGGTATTCTAGTTGTTCAGTTGCTCAGTCCTGTCCGACTCTGAGATCCCATGGACTAGATACAGCACGCCAGGTTTCTCTGTCCTTCACCATCTCCCAGGGCTTGCTCAAACTCTTGCCATCAAGTCAGTGATGCCATCCAACCATCTTGTCCTCTACTGTCCCCTTCTCCTCCTGCCTTCAATCTTTCCCAGCATCAAGGTCTTTTCTAATGAGTCAGCTCTTTGCATCAAGTGGTTAAAGTATTGGAGCTTGAGCGTCAGTTCTTCCAATGAATATTCAGGATTGATTTCCTTTAGGATTGACTAGTTTGATCTCTTGCTGTCCAAGGGACTCTCATGAGTCTTCTCCAACACCACAGTTCAAAAGCATCAATTCTTCGGTGCACAATCTTTTTATGATCCAGCTCTCACATCTGTACATGACTACTGGAAAAACCATAGCTTTGACTAGACAGACCTTTGTCGGCAAAGTGAAGTCTCTGCTTTTAAATACACTGTCTAGGTTTATCATAGCTTTTCTCCCAAGGAGCAAGCATCTTTTAATTTCATGGCTGCTGTCACTATCTGCAGTGATTTTGGAGCCCAAGAAAATAAAGTCTGTCTCTGTTTCTATTGTTTCCCCATCTATTTCCCATGAAGTGATAGAACTGGATGCCATCATCTTTTGAATGTTGAGTTTTAAGCCAGCTTCATCACTCTCCTCTTTCATCGGGAGGTTTTTTAGTTCCTCTTCACTTTCTGCCATAAGGTGTCATCTGCATATCTGAGGTTATTTGATATTTCTTGTGGCAATTTTGATTCCAGCTTGTGCTTCACCCAGCCTGGCATTTCTCATGGTGTACTCTGCATATAAGCTACATAAGCAGGGTGACAGTATACAGCCCTGATGTATGCCTTTCCCAGTTTTGAGCCTGACACTAAGAAACTTTGTGTGAGGCTGTAACTGCTGTCTGTATTGCTCTTAACAATAACACAACCATTAGTTTCCTTTCTCCTTTTCCACAACCACAAAGCATTCAATGGCACTTTTCCATTTGTGCCTCAGAGCAAATAAGAATGCCAAGCTTTAAGACTGGAAGACCTGCCAGTACAGGTATATGAGCAAGGTCTCTGAGCTCCTTTACTCTCCCTGCTTACCTGTAATAGTTATTTTTCTGGAAAGAGAAGGAGGTATTGGTAAGACAGACCTTGTCTTAATCCAGCAAGTATAAGAAGTGTCAGTCCTTGAGGCTGCAGGTCCACAGGTGGATGCTATGCAGTAGCCCCACTCCTAGGTACCAGTGGAAGTGGCAACTGTCTGGGTCACCTTGGTAATGAGGTGAGTCATGGCATGAATGAATTCCAAGAGAAGGTAGTTAGATCTCTTGAGTATTTTTTTGAAGGGGACAGGTGCTACAGTTTTGCCATCACTAGAGGAAGTCAGTAATCTTAGAAGTATTGAGGATCTTAGATGTATTGAGGATTTTAGGCAGGAACTAAATACAAGATAACCCTCCCCTTTCCCCCTCCCTCGCTCACTCTGCCTCTTACTGTATAGAACTTCTAAACTGAGTACTTGTGAAGAATCCAGTAGTGGTTCTAGGTTTTACAGAGACAGGTTCTCTGTTGCGGGTCCACAACCTAAGACTATCCAGGCAGTTGCCCCCAAGAGGTCCTCTCTTTTTATCCCTCTTCCTTCTTCATTCTCTTTCACCTGCTCAATACCCACTAAACTCTCTCATTTCTCCTTCTAAAGCTTGAAGGTTGGTACTGGGTCAAATATCAATCTAGTGTATCCAAGTCTTTGTATTTTCCAACATTAGTTGTATCTTAGAGAAGAAAAGCAATGTATATGTGCATGAGTGACTTGTTCTACATGATTGTAAGCATCCGAAGGCCATAAACATCTTGATGTTTATGCATTGATTGACTGCATTTAGAATGGCAGGCAATTTGTTTCAGGTTGGCATGGCCCCATGATTAAGATGCCAAGAAGTGCACTTGTCCTTGTTGTTTGTGAAGTACAGGCCAAGTGGTTTAGAATAAATATCCAGCTCCTTTCCTTGGAAAATGCACAGAATATGGCAGAAGGGAAGCAAGCCTTATGATGTTTTCTTGTGATGGGATTTTTCCCACCTAATAACGCAGTTATTAGGTACAGATTATGGCATGCCTCCCGCAACGGGGTCTGCCTGGCAGTGGGAAGGAGTTTAGAGAGGCCAGATTATTCATGTGGCATGGTTTTTGTAGCCATGTTTGCCAACTGCCTGAAACTCTCTCAGGCGAAGGGAAAGAAGGAGTGAGAAGACAACTGTACTGTAAGTAGGTGAATCTGAGTTCTTCTGCTGGTTTTAGTGGATTCCAGAATTAAGGCTGCAGGCAGAACCAGTGAACTATTTTCTAGAAGAATACTGGTAGGAGAAGGTTACAGTAAATTCTCACAGTAAGACATTTTCTTGCTTCCTCTATCAGTTGGGTCATGGGGCCTGCAACCCAGCCCCTGCCTCAGTCCTCTCTGCTCACCTGTCACTGGAGCTCCCTCTGAGCAGCCCTTCATGCTGTGGTCCACCCAGAGCTTCAGCTTGGCCAACTGGTGCAGCACTCCTGCGCTTCCTCCCTGGAAAACTGGTTCTTCTGGAACTTCTGCTGCTATTGCTTGCTGCCATTAAGTTGCTACACTTACCTGTTGCCTTGGTTACTGATACTATCTCCATGGTTACCCCAACTTCCCATTGCTGGGCCTGCATACATGTTTAGGTCTTACATGTTGGAGGCCCTGTCAAAGTGCTTCCTTCTTACCTGCATGGGGTTGGGCTGTAGTAGTCCAGATTACTTGTCTTTTCCTCCTGCTGTGAATTCTCCTGCATTTTTCTTGCCTGGCTTCACCCACACACAGAGTAAGAATGAGCTAGGAGATCCAACCAGTCCATTCTGAAGGAGATCAGCCCTGGGATTTCTTTGGAAGGAATGATGCTAAAACTGAAACTCCAGTACTTTGGCTACCTCATGCGAAGAGTTGACTCATTGGAAAAGACTCTGATGCTGGGAGGAATTGGGGGCAGGAGGAGAAGGGGATGACAGAGGATGAGATGGCTGGATGGCATCACTGACTCGATGGACATGAATCTGATTGAACTCCAGGAGTTGGTGATGGACAGGGAGGCCTGTTGTGCTGCGATTCATGGGGTCGCAAAGAGTCGGACACGGCTGAGCGACTGAACTGAACTGAACTGAATGCACTTTAGCCATTCCTTTTAAAGGTCCTTTCTTTGACTGGCAGGCCCAAAGGTGTGGTATGTTACTTCCTGTGCACCTCTCCTTGTTGCTGCAGGAATTCCTCATGTACCCACATATGAAGGTTGGTTGCTATTTGCCTTCAGGCCAGTTAGATTTGGATGCATATTTATCCTGATCAATTTATGGTGCATTTATCATATAAGTCTCAAGCTTATTTGTTTTCATAAATTTCAGTATTGTATAAGTTGCATATTAGTCATGGAAAGTAATGCTAACTGATGTATCAAGCAATTGTTGAGAACTCACCAGGTGGCGCTAGTGGTAAAGAACCTGCCTGCCAATACGGGAGATGTAAGAGACGTGAGTTCAATCCCTGGGTTGGGACAGTCCTCTGTAGGAGGGCATGGCACCTCACTTGGCATGATGCCAATATTCATGGCACCAGTATTCTTTCCTGGAGAATCCCACGGACAGAGGAGTCTGGCGGGCTACAGTCCATGGGGTTGCAAAGAGTTGGACATGACTGAAGCAACTTGCACAACACAGCAGTAGATTTTTCTCTGTCCTACGTTTTGAAGGGAAACCCCACTCTTTTTGGTACAAGCGATCCCAGACTAGTATCCCCAGATTCAAAGGACAGAGAAAGTAAGAGTGCACTGTTTAATCAGGTATGAAAACTAAGATAAGTACTATAGGCCAATGTTTGGTTTTGTTCTTACGCAGCTGGTTCAAGGACAAAGGTCTCTTTGAGGTCAGGGAGAATTACATTCCATGGAATTGAAACAAGGTGTCTGGAGGAAGATGAGGATATGAAGAGCCAAAGGATCTCCACTTATTGTGAAAACAGCTGTATCAGTGTTAAAAGCCCTAAATCCATCTATTACAGATCTCCATAGTGTTTTTATTGCCAGAGTAGTTTTCAGTGACTTGGAACTTGGGAAGGTTTAGCCAACAAGTTATAGAGATATTCCAAATCCAGGAATTAATCATGTCTTTTCTGGCCTTTTACTTTTAGTCCTAATACATGCTATCAGCACTCTCCCTTCCTTCTCTGTCTTGGTTAACATTTTATTTGTCCCTTTAATGATTTAACAGATGTCAAACTTTGTTAAGGGTTTGACAAGGGTTGATGTTGCTCAAACGTCCTTGCCCAGGTCTGGTTCATTTATGAGGGGATAACAGACCACTGATGTCATTTTCATGTGCTTTGATGGAAGTTTTAGTGTCCCAACTCCCATGCGGATGGAGTTTTACACTTCTAAAGTGGTCGCAGCCTTCTTGTTAAGTTCTTTTCCTAACATATTCTTGCATTTTACTTTTTCACTGAACAGTATATTGTAATACCATTTAGAATAGTTGATTCAACACCAGTACACTCAAATTTTCCAGATGAGAAATAGAGTTAAGAGAAGAAAACGTGAAATCTCCTCTTTTTACGAGAGATGATGGTCATTGCACGTTGATCCATAGTTCTAGTCTTCAAAGAGACTAGAAAAACCTTTGTGCTGTCTGTTCTTAGAATAGTTGCATTTATTGTTTAAAATAGCCTGACTTACTATTCTCATTCCTGAACTTTTGTGTGAGAGAAGGTCTTAGAAGTCCTGCCAGAATCGTAGAAGCTGTTTGATTGGTTAATGCTCACTGGCCAGATTCAAAGCGCCCAAGGAAGGCTCTGGCCAAAGAAGGAAACTAAATGGGGATCCTTTGAGTGCCAGGAGACACATATGTCATGAACAATACTGACCATGGAGAAGAACTGGCCTTCACCTTCAAGAGTTTACAGCTAAATGAACCATAAAAAATAAGTTAATTTTATTAATATGGCTAGGAAAGCATAGTCAGAGGCAAACTAATGATAGTACCTAAATACTATAAAGACAGTGAAAATACTTCACTGATATTCTTCTATGCAGAAGTATTAAAAAATGCCCGAGTAGGAATCAGGGCCAGGTGAAGGAGTAAGAGTTGAGAGGTTGTTTCTGGTGTAGATCCTTTAACTTGCTGCCTATATGACTTTGCGGGAAGTTTTTTAACTTCGATGAGCCTCTGTTTCCTCAGCCGAAAAAAAAAAAAAGTAATGTGGACCCTGGCAAACGCATTAACTGATTATGTGACTCAGATGAGACAGTATATTTGAAAGCACTTTAAAGTAAAATACTGCACACAGGTAGCTTACCACCCCACAATCCATGCACAAACTGTTGTGGCTCTTCTTTGAAGCAGAAGGAAAGAATCCATAGGAAACAACTCTTTGGGGTGGAGGTAATTGTTTTGGTGTGCTTTGACACCAAAAGTACATGTAAAATCAGTGATGTTAGTAGAGGCAATTTTTTCTCCTAAAGTTTACTTTCAGCAGCTGAAGTCATTTGCTACGTGAATGGAAACATAATTCAAGTGTAGTAGGATGTGGCACTTGGTGATGGCTGCAGATCAATTCTTTGACAATTTGCCAAATTACTAATTGCAGAAAACTGTCAGGTATATATCTTTTACCAGGTGGAGAAGATTCGTTAAGAGCCTTTTCACCAGCAGAAGCAGAGGCATAGCCAGGACAGATACCTACAGAAATATAAAAGGCTATAAAGTGTGTTTAAAGGATAACTCCTCCATCCACATCTTAAATGCTAAGTCCCGGAGAATTGCTTCAGTATCTGAAATGTAAATCATGTGGGAAACTGATAATTGAGCTGCCCTATCCAAACATTTGTGAAAACTACTGCTGTGCACAATCGCCAGAACTAATCTTTTAAAAAATTCAACAATAACTCAGTGAATTGGTCATTCAACAACTTCATCAGACCTGTAAATGGTGACCATTGATTCAAGTGAGTGTGGGTTGAATCTAAAGTGCTTTCCCCATCTCTCTCTCTCTCTGTTGAAGAAGCATGAGCACTGCTGTAATGGCATTTAGGCAGTGGAGATTTTCAGAACTGGATGAGAGAAAGATTCATAGTTTCATTTATTCAGTTTGAAGCAGGGTTGAGAATAGTGTTAAGGGGACGGTAGGAGTGGAGGCCAGTGCTGGGGTGAAGCAGCCCTTAGAACCCAGGTACTGGGGTCCATCCCATGAAAACTGGTGTTCAGACACAGCAAAGCCAATCAAATTTCAGGAGCACTCACAGTAGGGTTAGAGCTATGTTCAGACAATGACTCTGAAGCCCCTCAGGTGGTGAGATGTGGGTTGGTGACATCAGTGTTAGCACCTGAGAGCAGCAAAGGAACCAATGCTGAGCCAGAAGTCAGGAATCCTAAGTTCTGACCCCAGATGTAGACCAGTGTTTTGAATTCTCTGTGAAGTTTTTTTTTTTTAGTGTGAACCCATTTTCAGTTAACACATGGTCTTGGTGTACATGACATACACTTGGGTCGTGCCATATATAACTTAACAAGTGAATTAGATGGCATCCAAACTGGTTTGCACTCTCCCTGGTGGCTCAGACGGTAAAGCGTCTGCGTGCAATGTGGGAGACCTGGGTTTGATCCCCGGGTCAGGAAGATCCCCTGGAGAAGGAAATGGCAATCCATTCCAGCACTCTTGCCTAGAAAATCCCATAGACGGAGGAACCTGATAGGCTACAGTCCATGGGATTGCAAAGAGTCGGACACGATTGAGCTACTTCACTTTCACTTTCACTTTCAGTGAAACAAGTACACTGCTTGTCATGGGCTTGCCTGTCACAGAAATATCAAAAGTGCTGTAAGTTTTTTAAGTGTTTATTTTTCAGTTTTTTATCTTTGTGAACAGATAATGGTTTATGGACTTACAGTGTGGTGCATGGTCTCAAAGTTGTCTTCTACTTTGATGCTTTATGTATGCAGATGTGGGAGGGGAACTCATTCTTTCAAATATAGTGATACTTCCTTTATGGGTCATTATTGGAGAATGAGAACGTGAAACTTTATGTAGGTGACTGCTTCAGAAGATAGAAAAAATTTTAAAGGAATATCGTCCTACCTTGTAGATGCAGGCACACTGAAAGTAAGAAGTAGTAGAGCTGACAAGGAAAACAATCTTATAAGCATAGTCCTCTTAAGCAGGTAATTGTGGTCTCCTGGATGATGTCACATATCTTTATAGCTCTGTGATACTTGTTAATCATAAAAAGATTATATCACATTTTGAACTCTCTGTTTAAAAGTTAGGGAAATAAGCTGTGTTTTGTTAAATATTTTAATATAAATACCAGTATTTTTAAATTATATCACTAAAAATTGGGTTTAGCAAATAAGTAAGACACAATTTAAAACTGTGGGATATAACTTCCTTGTCTCGTATCCATCTGATAATGCAGCTGGATCTGATGTGGCACACGGAGTCCACAGGGAGAGGGCTGAGGCTCCATCTGTCCTGCTGCTATGCTTTACAAGGCCTACACTCCCAAAGTAGCCATGCATGTCAAGGTTGGAGGCTCAGCAATTATGTCCACATTCCAGGGCTTTCCCTTTCAGCCTTCCCAGAAGTTGCCATGCCACCTCTGCTTATATGTTACCATCCAGAATTTAACAAATGACCACACTTCGCTACCAGGAAGCTGAGAAATGTAGTTTCTATTCCAAGAGCCAAGAGTCCAACTAAAAATTGTGAGTTCTAATACTACAGAAGAAGGAGAAATAGAGATTGCAACAAAAACAGCATCCTTTTTATCAGTACTTTAAACTTCTGCTTCTAGATGGCTGTAACATGAAAACCAAAATATTAAAATTGGGTTAGATCAATTCTACCTCTATTTATTAAACACCTACTAATATTCCAAGCACTGAGCTGGATGCCAGGCATCCACAGATGAAGTAATATAATCCTTTATCTCAAGTTGTTTAAAATCCAGTGGGGCATTGTAAGTGCCATCAACAAAATATACTAGGAGTGTTAAAGAGGGAGCTATTAATTTTGGTTTGGGAACAGCGTTGTTAAGAGAGTCAGGAAATGTTCACAGAAAAGATAACATTGAAGCAGAGTCCTGATGTGAGACGCTGCCAGAGGAAGAGGTGTTGATGAAGTCACCCCACATGGGGACATAGCTCAGGAGAACCATGGCAGAATGACAGTGGATGGCATATTGGTGAAATAGCCCAGGGAAATGGAGGCATGTAGCTGGAGAGGGAAGTTGAAGTCACATTTAGAAGGATTTTAAATGTTTTATTTAAGAGTTTGGTTTTCGTGGGCAATTGGGAGCTACTGAACTGTGCTATTTTTTATTTGTGTGTTTTCAAACAGGACAAAGATACAACAAAATTTCAAAATCTGTCAGTTCAGTTCAGTCACTCAGTCATGTCCGACTCTTTGTGATCCCATGAATTGCAGCACACCAGGCTTCCCTGTCCATCACCAACTCCCGGAGTTCACTCAAACTCATGTCCATTGAGTCGGTGATGCCATCCAGCCATCTCATCCTCTGTCATCCCCTTCTCCTCCTGCCCCCAATCCCTCCCAGCATCAGGATCTTTTCCAATGAGTCAACTCTTCGTATGAGGTGGCCAAAGTACTGGAGTTTCAGCTTTAGCATCATTCCTTCCAAAGAAATCCCAGGGCTGATCTCCTTCAGAATGGACTGGTTGGATCTCCTTGCAGTCCAAGGGAATCTCAAGAGTCTTTTCCAACACCAAAGTTCAAAAGCATCAATTCTTCGGTGCTCAGCTTTCTTCACAGTCCAACTCTCACATCCATACGTGACCACTGGAAAAACCATAACCTTGACTAGACAGACCTTTGTTGGCAAAGTAACATCTCTGCTTTTCAATATGCTATCTAGGTTGGTCATAACTTTTCTTCCAAGGAGTAAGCGTCTTTTAATTTCATGGCTGCAGTCACCATCTGCAGTGATATGACTGGTGATAGAAGCAAGGTTTGATGCTGTAAAGGGCAATATTGTATAGGAGAATGTCAGGTCCATGAATCAAGGCAAATTGGAAGTGGTCAAACAGGAGATGACAAGAGTGAATGTTGACATTCTAGGAATCAGCAAACTAAAATGGACTGGAATGGGTGAATTTAACTCAGATGACCATTATATCTACTATTGTGGGCAGCAATCCCTTAGAAGAAATGGAGTAGCCATCACTGTCAACAAGAGAGTCCAAAATGCAATACTTGGATGCAGTCTCAAAAATGACAGAATGATCACTGTTTGTTTCCAAGGCAAACCATTCAATATCACAGTAATCCAAGTCTATGCCCCAACCAGTAACACTGAAGAAGCTAAAGTTGAACGGTTCTATGAACACCTACAAGACCTTGTAGAACTAACACCCCCAAAAGATGTCCTTTTCATTATAGGGGACTGGAATGCCAAAGTAGGAAGTCAAGAAACACCTGGAGTAACAGGCAAATTTGGCCTTGGAGTACAGAATGAAGCAGGGAAAAGGCTAATATAGTTTTGCCAAGAGAACTCACTGGTCATAACAAACACTCTCTTCCAACAACACAAGAGAAGGCTCTATACATGGACATCACCAGATGGTCAACACCAAAATCAGTTTGATTATATTCTTTGCAGAAGAAGATGGAGAAGCTCTATACAGTCAGCAAAAACAAGACCAGGAGCTGACTGTGGCTCAGATCATGAAATCCTTATTGCCAAATTCAGACTTAAATTGAAGAAAGTGGGAAAAACCACTAGACCATTCAGGAATGACCTAAATCAAATCCATTATGATTATACAGTGAAAATGAGAAATAGATTTAAGGGCCTAGATCTGATAGATAGAGTGCCTGCTGAACTGTGGACTGAGGTTCGTGACATTGTACAGGAGACAGGGATCAAGACCATCGCCATGGAAAAGAAATGCGAAAAAGCAAAATGGCTGTCTGGGGAGGACTTACAAATAGCTGTGAAAAGAAGAGAAGCGAAAAGCAAAGGAGAAAAGGAAAGATATAAGCATCTGAATGCAGAGTTCCAAAGAATAGCAAGGAGAGATAAGAAAGCCTTCCTCAGCAATCAATGCAAAGAAATAGAGGAAAAGAACAGAATGGGAAAGACTAGAGATCTCTTCAAGAAAATTAGAGAACCAAGGGAACATGTCATGCAAAGATGGGCTCGATAAAGGACAGAAATGGTATGGACCTAATGGAAGCAGAAGATATTAAGAAGAGGTGGCCAAAATACACAGAGGAACTGTACAAAAAAATCTTCATGACCCAGATAATCACGATGGTGTGATCACTCACCTAGAGCCAGACATCCTGGAATGTGAAGTCAAGTGGGCCTTAGAAAGCATCACTATGAACAAAGCTAGTGGAGGTGATGGAATCCCAGTGGAGCTATTTCAAATCCTGAAATGTGAATGTGCTACACTCAAGATGCCAGCAAATTTGGAAAACTCAGCAGTGGCCACAGGACTGGAAAAGGTCTGTTTTCATTCCAATCCCAAAGAAGGGCAATGTCAAAGAATGCTCAAACTACAGCACAATTGCACTCATCTCACACGCTAGTAAAGTAATGCTCAAAATTCTATGTCTACTATAGTACGGTCAGAGCAGGACCCCAAACATTGGCCATAGGGAGGGAGATGCTTGTGAGACATTTTTAAAGAAGTAAGAAGACTTGGTTGGAGAAGGTTGGTGTATATGTGGATTGAAGGAAAGGGAGTTACAGTTTCAGTGTGACTGACACTGAAATGTGTATTTTTTTTTAACTGCTGTCAGACTCAAAAGGAAAATTAAATTTAGGGACAAAGGTGATTTTCATAAATCAGATCATGTTGAGATAAGACCTATAGAACATCAAGGTTTAATGTCCTATGGGCATTTGCAAATTTTAATTATCTGCTCCTGAGGGCAAGGGCTGTTGTTTATCCCTTTTTCTTCAGTATCTCCAACAAATGCTGCTTGACTATGACTTCTGCACAGTAACACATATATATTGAGTTAATGACTAAATAATTCAACTAATACAAAAATCTAGGGAGGAGATAGGAATTTGGAAATCAGTAGTGTATGTGCGATATTTGTTCAACTGCTCAGTCATGTCCAGCTCTTTGTGAACACATGGACTGCAGCATGCCAGGCTTCTTTGTCATTTACCACCTCCTGGAGCTTGCTCAAACTCACATCCATTGAGACAGTGATGCCATCCAACCATCTCGTCCTCTCTTGTCCCCTTCTCCTGCGTTCAATCTTTCCTAGCATCAAGGTCTTTTCTAATGAGTCAGCTCTTTCCATCAGGTGGCCAAAGTGTTGGAGCTTCAGCTTCAGCATCAGTCCTTCCAGTCAATATTCAGATTGATTTCGTTTAGGATTGACTGGTTTGATCTCCTTGCAGTCCAAGGGACTCTCAAGAGTCTTCTCCAACACCACAGTTCAAAAGCATCACTTTTTTGAAAGTCAGCCTTCTTTATGGCCAACTCTCATATCCATACATGACTACTGGAAAAACCATAGCTTTGACTAGACAGAACTTTGTCAGCAAAGTAATGTCTCTGCTTTTTAATATGCTGTCTAAGTTTGTCATAACTTTTCTCCCAAGGAGTGAGTGTCTTTTAATTTCATGGCTGCCGTCACCATCTGTAGTGATTTTGGAGCCCAAGAAAATAAAGTCTGTCACTATTTCCATTGTTTCCCCATCTGTTTGTCATGAAGTGATGAGACCAGAAGCTTGGGTCCTGGGAATTGATTAAATGAATAATTATAAGAAAAAAGAAACATAAAAAGAAAATTTAGGAAACTTGGGTGATCAGATAAAGCATGTTCTAGAAAACAACATAGTTTTAAGACTGAGATAGAGATGAATTCTGGTTCTTTGAAAGGATAAATAAAATTGACAAACTATTGGCAAGACTCATCAAGAAACAGAAAAATCAGATCAATAAAATTAGAAATGAAAATGGAGAGATCACAACGGACAACACAGAAATACAAAGGATCATAAGAGACTACTGTCAGCAATTATATGCCAATAAAATGGACAACGTGGAAGAAATGGACAAATTCTTAGAAAAGTGCAACTTTCCAAAACTGAACTAGGAAGAAATAGAAAATCTTAACAGACCCATCACAAGCACAGAAATTGAAACTGTAATCAGAAATCTTCCAGCAAATAAAAGCCCAGGTCCAGATGGCTTCACAGCTGAATTCTGCCAAAAATTTCGAGAAGAGCTAACACCTATCCTACTCAAACTCTTCCAGAAAATTGCAGAGGAAGGTAACTTTCAAACTCAGTCTATGAGGCCACCATCACCCTAATACCAAAACCTGACAAAGATGCCACAAAAAGGGAAAACTACAGGCCAATATCACTGATAAACATAGATGCAAAAATCCTCAACAAAATTCTAGCAATCAGAATCCAACAACACATTAAAAAGATCATACACCATGACCAAGTGGGCTTTATCCCAGGGATGCAAGGATTCTTCAATATCCACAAATCAATCAATGTAATTCACCACATTAACAAATTGAAAAATAAAAGCCATATGATTATCTCAATAGATGCAGAGAAAGCCTTTGACAAAATTCAACATCCATTTATGATAAAAACTCTCCAGAAAGCAGGAATAGAAGGAACATACTTCAACATAATAAAAGCTATATATGACAGACCCACAGCAAACATTATCCTCAATGGTGAAAAATTGAAAGCATTTCCCCTAAAGTCAGGAACAAGACAAGGGTGCCCACTTTCACCGCTACTATTCAACATAGTTCTGGAAGTTTTGGCCACAGCAATCAGAGCAGAAAAAGAAATAAGAGGAATCCAAATTGGAAAAGATGAATTCTGTTAAATGCCACCACAGAGGAAAGTTTCGAGTATTCAGCTCACTGGTAATTTTGGAATTAAGAGTGGCAGAGACTGTTTAGAGAGAAATTTCTGTAGAATGATGAGTCTCAAATTTCAGTGTGCATCAGAATCAGGAGGGCTTGTCTGGTAGATCTGAGATGTTTGCATTTGTAACAAGTTGCCAGGTAATTCTGTACTGTTGCTGGGCCAGGATAATGCTTGAAGAACTACTGCTATAGTACTTCAGAGAGGAAACAGTCAGATTATTTGGGGATGAAAGAGCCTTTGCTAAAGGAAGAACTGCAGGAAAGAGGGGGGAAAAACCCGTTCTACTCACTAATATAAGACTTCATGACTTCCTGGTGGAAAAGCAATAGATTACATCTTCCTTAACTGTTTGAAGCTGAAGAACGTTTGTTAAGACATGCAATGTCTTCAAACTTCTGTTTCCTATTCTGTATAAATATGAGTAATAATAAAACCTATCTCTATGCATTGTTCTTAGTAATAAATGAAGTATTAGTAATGTTATAGTATTCACCTCTATGTTAAGTGCTCAAATAAATAATCTTGAATCTGAGCATATACACTGTTTATCAAAGGTCAGAAAAGCCTGTACATAAATGTATCTGTTAACAATAAAAGCTGCCTCTATAAACCTCCAGCAACCCTCCAAAATATGCTTTTATAATTGGCACTGGAGTGCCATCTATAAATTATAAATTGAGCACATATAAAAGGCTTGATGACTATTTGCAGGGACAGTGGAATTTAATACCACATATCACAAAACCTTTTCCTTCTTTGTCTTTAAATATGTGCTGTTCCAAAATTTCCATCTCCTAAAATATTTTCCTCTGGTCACTTTTTAAAATAAACATTTAAATTAATCACTCAACATTTCTTTCATTAATGTGATGAGTGAATATAAATCACTAAAACATGTTTGAGGAAAGAATACAAAAATCCATTCAAATAAAATATGTGAATGCTTACTAAAGAATTTAATAAGAAGCCAAAACAAACTTTGTCAATATTCTTTATTAAACAAATGAAGTATTTCTTTAAGTTACACTATGTTTAAACAATGAATCCATAAGATTAGGTAAACAAACCAAGATTTTGAAAAATGTAAATATGTCTTACAAATATTCTAATCCAATAATTATATTTAGGTAGGCAATAATTATTGAGTGTGGTGTTTTATGACTAAATAATAATATTTAAGATAGTGTATGCATATTAAGCGGAGAAGGCAATGGCACCCCACTCCAGTACTCTTACCTGGAAAATCCCATGGGCAGAGGAGCCTGGTAGGCTGCAGTCCATGGGATCGCTAAGACTCAGACACGACTGAGCGAATTCACTTTCACTTTTCACTTTCATGCATTGGAGAAGGAAATGGCAACCCACTCCAGTGTTCTTGCCTGGAGAATCCCAGGGACAGAGGAGCCTGGTGGGCTGCCATCTATGGGGTCGCACAGAGTCGGACACGACTGAAGCAACTTAGCAGCAGCAGCAGCAGCAGCATGTATATTAAGAAAAGGAAAATATTTATTATAATATCAACTTCATATAATTCTGAGAATTAAATCATATACATAAAATCTTTAGATTACTTGGAACAGAGTAAACACAACAATAATATACATAATAGCTATCACTATTTTTGTCTTAAATTATGGTCAAGTTGTTACTACATTAGCCTAGTTTCATCAGTAATCCATCATTATATAGTGTATGTTATTAGCCTCGTTTTACAGATGAGGAAACTAAACCTTAGTGAGGTGAAGTAACATCGTAAGTACCATAGCTAGTACATGGTGGAGCCAGTGTTAGAACCCAGACTATTTGCCTCTACAGCTCTCCCTTCCCCTCGCAGAACTATAGTACAGTCCCTCCATATGTTGGTATACATAGTATTATCAATCTAATAGGAATGTTGATGAAGGCGTCATACTGAATGTGTATCCAGTACATTTAATTTGAAGGATTTAACTACAAAGCATGCATGAAGTTAAACTGAATGTAGGAAATGTGTCTAAAAGAAGACTGTAATCATGTGGAGAATTACTAAAACATGCCAAATAAGATACTATCCACATTAGCAAATCATATATCTGATAGAAGCTTGTATCTAGAATAGATTAAAAAACTTACAACTCAGGAATAAAAAGACAAATAACCCAATTAAAAACTGAGCAAAGAATCTGAATAGACACCTCTCCAGAGAAGAAATATAAATGGCCATTAAACACAAGAAAAGGTGCTGGATATCATTAACCATCTGGGAAATGTACATCAAAGACACAATGAAATACCATTTTACACCTACTATCATAGCTAGAATAAAGAAGCCAGGTAATAACAAGTGATGGTGAGGATGTGGCAAAATTGGAACACTCATATGCTTCTGGTAGAAATGCAAAATTGTATGCAGCCATTTTGGAAAATAGTCTGACACTTCCTTAAAAGAGTAAGCACAGTTACCGCTTGATCCAGCAACTCCACTCCTGGATACGTACCCAAGAGAAATGAAAATACATGCCCACTCAAAACGCTGTTTATGAATGTTTGTACCAGCATTACTGATAATAGCCAAAAGGTGGAAATCACCCAAATATTCATCAACTGATGAATAGGTAAATAAAATGTGGCATATCCATACAATGGAATGATATTTGGTCACAAAAAGGAATGAAATATCGATACATACCACAACAAGAATGAGCCTTAAAACATTATGCCAAATGAAAAAAGCCATACAAAAATCAACTGTCTTTCTATACAGTGACAACAAACTGTCTGAAAAAGAAAATGAAAACTATCCCAATTGCATAGCATCAAAAACAACAAAATGCTTAGGAATAAATTAAACAAAAATGGTGAAAGATCTGTATGCTGAAAACTATAAGACAGTGATGAAAGAAATTGAAGAAGACACAAATGGAAAGATATCCCGTGTTTATGGATTGGAATAATTAATATTGCTAAAATGATCACACTACCCAAAATCATCTGTAGATTCAATGCAATCTCCATCAAAATTCTAATGACATTTTTCACAGAAATATAAAAAAATCCTAAAATTGGTATGGAACCATAAAAGACTGCAAAGAACCAAACAATCTTGAGAAAGAAGAACATAGCTGAAAGCATCACATTTCCTGATTTCAAACTATATTACAGAGCTGTAGCATTCAAAACAGTATCGTAGTGGCAAAAACAGGCAGACAGACAAATGGAACACTATCAAGAGCCCAGAAATAAATCCTCACACAAACAGTCAACTAATATTTGACAAGAGAGCTAAGAATATCCAGTGGAGAAATTATAGTCTCTTTAATAAATGGTGTTGAGAAAACTGGATTTGCAAACTATAAATGAAATTGGACCCCTATCTTACACTGCTCACACACAAAAATGAACTAACAGTGAATCAAAGACTTAAAACTACTAGAAGAAAACATTGGAAAAACCCCTTGACATTGGTCTTGGCCATAGTTTTTTGGATATGACACAAAAAGGATTTTTTTTGTTGTTGCAGAAGTAGCAAAAGCAAAAAGTAATAAATGGGAAGACATCAAACTAAAAAGTTTCCGCATAGCAAAAGAAACAATAAAATGAAAAGGCAACCTATGTGATGACAGAAAATATTTACAAACCAAATATATAATAAGGGGTTAATATACAAACTATATAAGGAACTCATAGAATTCACCAAAAAATCCAAATAATGGTGAAAGGACCTAAACAGACATTTTCCCAATAACTGAAGAGGTGCTCAACACCACTAATCATCAGGTAAATGTAAATGAAAATCACAATGAGATATTGCCTCACATCTATTAGAATGACTCCTATCAGGAAGACAAGAGGTAAGTATTGGAGGCGATGTGGAAAAAAGGGAACTCGTGTACCATTTTTGGGAGTATAAATTAGTGGAGCCACTGTGGAAAACATTATGGAGGGTCCTCAAAAAATTTAAAACTAGAACTACTATATAATATAACAATATCACCTCTGAGTGTATATCCAGAGGAAATGAAATCAATACCTCAAAGAGATATTTGCACTTCCATGTTCATTGTAAGGTATCCATTATAGCTAAGACATGAAAACAAGTGTCAGCAGAGGAATGGATACAGAGGATGTGATGTGATGTACACACACACACACACACACACACACACACACACAGGAATATTATTCAGCCTATAAAAGAAGGAAATTCTGTCATTTGTGACAATGTGCATATATATACCTTGATGGCTTATGCTGAGTGAAATAAGTCAGAGAAGAACATATATGGTATGATCTCACTTGTACATGGAATCTAAGTGAGCCAGATTCATAAAGACAAGGAGTAGATTGGCAGTTGCAAGAGCAATGTTTATTACTGAAATTTCTGGGAACAAACCTTAAATATTTAACAATGGGGCATGTAATTAAATTAGGGTACACAAATATCATTGAACAGTATTCAGCTATTAAATGAAAAGTGTAATGAATGTTTAGCAACATGAATGGATTATCATTATGGCATATTACAGAAAACAAATAGGCAAACTTCAGAAACAAAATACCTACCAGAATACAAATTTAAATCAACTACCTAAAATTATTATATGTACATGAACTCAAATAGGAAAAGGAGTACGTCAAGGCTGTATATTGTCACCCTGCTTATTTAACTCATATGCAGAGTACATCATGAGAAATGCTGGGCTGGAAGAAGCACAAGCTGGAATCAAGATGGCCGGGAGAAATATCAATAACCTCAGATATGCAGACGACACCACCCTTATGGCAGAAAGTGAAAGGGAACTCAAAAGCCTCTTGATGAAAGTGAAAGAGGAGAGTGAAAAAGTTGGCTTAAAGCTCAACATTCAGAAAACGAAGATCATGGCATTCCGTCCCATCACTTCTTGAGAAATAGATGGGGAAACAGTGGAAACAGTATCAGACTTTATTTTGGGAGGCTCCAAAATCACTGAAGATGGTGATTTCAGCCATGAAATTAAAAGACGCTTACTCCTTGGAAGGAAAGTTATGACCAACCTAGATAGCATATTCAAAAGCAGAGACATTACTTTGCCAACAAAGGTCTGTCTAGTCAAGGCTACAGTTTTTCCAGTGGTCATGTATGGATGTGACAGTTCAACTGTGAAGAAGGCTGAGTGCCGAAGAATTGATGCTTTTGAACTGTGGTGTTGGAGAAGACTCTTGAGATTCCCTTGGACTGCAAGGAGATCCAACCAGTCCATTCTGAAGGAGATCAGCCCTGGGATTTCTTTGGAAAGAATGATGCTAAAGCTGAAATTCCAGTACTTTGGCCACCTCATGTGAAGAGTTGACTCATTGGAAAAGACTCTGATGCTGGGAGGGATTGGGGGCAGGAGGAGAAGGGGATGACAGAGGATGAGATGGCTGCATGGCATCACTGACTCGATGGACGTGAGTATAAGTGAACTCCGGGTGTTGGGATGGACAGGGAGGCCTGGATGCTGTGATTCATGGGGTCGCAAAGAGTCAGACATGACTGAGCGACGGAACTGAACTGAACTGAACATGGGCTGATGAAGACATAGAAAAATTGAAATTTTGATTTGTTGACAGGAACTGTAGGTAAATATTTTTATTTTTTTTCAATTTTAATATAATGGGCAGAAAATAAGAGCTGTATGGTACCATGGAGAAAAAGTGCTATCAGTTTCACTCACCAAAACTGGTTTTTATGACAATGAATGAAGTAAAATAGGAATTGAGAAAATATTAGATAGATTATTATAGATATCTGATACAGTTTACCAAATGTTAATTTAAATTAAAATTTTTCCAAGAAAATGTTCAAGGCATTTTAGGAAAATTTTATTTTACTGTTGACCTCTTTACCCCATTTGGGAAAGGAATTGCTATAGGAGATGCCATTCTACCTCTATGTCCCCAGAGGTGGATACATAAGAACTACATGCTGAAATGAGACTTTCTCATGTAAGATCAGAGGAAGAGAGTGCATAAAAATTGAGGAAGTGGATAAACCCATGGATGAATGCTGAGCCCATCAAGCTGGGAGATGAGGACCAAAGGGCTGTAAAACCAAAAGTTCCAAAGTTGGATATGGGACCAGAAGTAAGAATAAGTACAAGAAAGCCAGAAACAGACATTCTACTGTTTCATAGTAATCTGAGATGATTTTTAAATTTTCATGCTACTTAATGTGTAGAAAGCTGGAAAGAATATCACTCTCAGACTTACAACAGAAACAATGACAATAGCAAACAGCCAGATCTGAAAAATCATGATTTTTCATGAAACCATCAGAAAGCTGAGATCACAGGGCAACCAACTAATCCAAAATCTAAAGTAACACAGGAACCTCCAAGAAGAGACAAAACAGGAACAATTAGGGTGTACCTGGGGCTGATGCAACCAGCCATTGCAAAACTAGTAGGAAAAATTCTACTAAAAATGTTCACAAATTACATAAAGCCAAATAGAGGCCAGAATGAGAATACAGAATTCTGGAAAGCAGGAGACAAAAGGGGAAACAGCACCATTTTCAGACTCTTCTCTGTAGATCTCAGAGTAGTCACCAAAACCAGTAGGGGTAGGGGGAGAGTACCATCGTAGGATCTGGGAGAGGGGGAAAGCATCCATGGTAAGAAGGTCATGAAATTCAGCCCAAGTCCTTCTCTCCTATTTTTTTCCCATAAGGGACAAAATTCCTAAGCTGCTGGGAAAAGGCCAGTGACCCCTATGGGCACTTAGGATTTTGGTGAAGACATGGCAGCTGGTGGCAAGGACCTGAGAAATATTGTTTACCTCTGAGGGAAGAACAAGAACACACCTGATTCTAGATCACTAGAGGTCTTCTACAGCTGGGGATAGGGCAGGATCACAAGAGGACCCCACCAGTACAACCTAGGGAAACAATTTCTGCCTAAAACTGAAGTTTAATAAGAGCAACAGAAAAGCATTCTTCTTCCTCTTCCCAAAACAGAGACTAAGAATCTTAAAGCAATAGCTATTAGCAGTCGACTACTGGGAGATGGGCTGGAATGTGCTGAGAGACCTATCTGATACACAAGAACAAAGGAAGACCTAAAGGTGAGTGTGCAGGAAATACTGAAGAAAACCCTCTGACATACCAACCACCACAATAAAATCAGAATAATTCTATGGGAATTTGAAAATATGATGCACTGGAAATAACCTTAGCATCAGCATTCCACTGACCCATTTAAATTTCTGACTAGATTGACTCAAACTCCCTTCCCCCATACTAAAGACCTAGAAGAAGAAATGGTATGAATAATTCCATACATAAAATATATTTACCTCAGTCTCTACTGTACAAGATACTCAACTTTCAACAAAAAATTATGAGGCATACAAGAAAGCAAGAAAAGATATAACACAACTTCAAGAGACAAAGCAATTAATAGACTAGACTCAGATATAGCACAAGTATTGGAACTTTTAGTCAGGAAATTTGAAATATCTATTATTAATATGTCAAGGGATCTCATGGAAAAGGTAGACAATATGCACAATTAGATGAGTAATACCAGACGAGACATAGAAACTGTAGGAAAGAATCAAATGCTAGGAAAAGTCATTTTAAAGAGATGAAAAATGCCTACCATGCCTATTGAGCCATCAGTAGAATCAGTATATCCAAGGGAGGAATCAGTATACTTAATGATAAAAATTTGATAAAAATTTCCCAAATTGAAAAAATAGGAGAAAGAAGAGAGGAAGTGGGGAGCAGAACAGAAATTCAAGATCTGTGGAACAGTATCAAAAGTCTAACATGTGTAATTGGGATACAGGAAGAAGAGGAAGACAATGGGGCAGAAGAAATATTTATGGAAATAATGGCCAAGAATTTTCCAAAATTAACCATTTTCCAATCAACAGGTCAAAGAAGCTCACATATATCAGTAGGATAAAAACAAACATACAAAACACCCAGATATAAACAGTTTATATTCAAACGACAGGAAACCAAGGACAAAATCTTGTAGGCAGCCAGAGAAACCAAAAACAAATGAGGAACAAATCTAAGAATAATAACAGGTTTCTGATGAGAAACTGTAAAAAGCAAGACAAAAGAGCTGCATCTTTAAAATTCTTGAATGTTCCACACAGATATGGCCCAACAGAAACCATAGAAGGTCTGGCTTCCTAGATAGCGGAAAGGAGGGGCCTGGTAATATATCAGGAAGTGCTAGGAAGTTAACATATTTAGGGGTAGTATTTGACCAGCAGAAGGCAAAAAAATAGAAATAAACCAGCAAATAAATTGCTCACTTTTCTGCTGCCAACCTCCCAACAATAGATTGTTCCAAGTTGTTAGGGTTTCATGTGAGCTCTCTGGAGAAATACTATGTGACCAATTTCCAACTTGTGTGTGTGTGTGTGTGTGTTTTTTAAAAAGTTGTTATAAATTAGATTTGCTTTCCTTTTTCTGTGCCTGTTTCCTTCTTCCCTTTCTCTTGTTTCACTGGGATTATACCTTCCAAAAAGTGAGTAGCATATTCACTTTGCTTCAGGATCTGTTTTAGTGTAGAGAAAGTGCCTTACATGTTGATGTTTGTAAGAATTACCTGCGGAATTCAATAAAATGCAGATTCTGATTCAATACTCTTGGGTTGGGCCTCAGATTCTGCATTTCTAACCAGCTCCCAAATGATGCCAGTGCTGCTGGTCCATGGATCACGTTTTGAATCACATAGCTATAGAATATATAGAATAAAGTAACTGGTATGAGAAGGGTTGTAGTAATACTCCCTGGTATGCCATGGCATTGCAGTTATTAAAGCTTTTGCTCTTGTTAATTGAGTTGAAGTACAGGTGAATGACATGGTATAAGAACATTGTGTCTTCTGTGCTTGAACATTATGGGGATGATGATAATTATAAGGATTATGTTGTTGGGTGGCTGCTTTTGACATCATCAGAAGCCTTGCAAAAAAAAAAAAATTATAGGCTGCAGACAATTGTTAACCTGTGTCATACTGTAAGAGTCAAAGGACCTTATGGCATCTTAGTAAAACTTTCATCTCCTGTGAGAATGACTAGGCTAAAATTCAAGCCTTTCATCTGAGTATAAGGGTGATAAGTCTGCAAAAAAAAACTAACTGTGCAGCCTCAGCAGTTCTACATCTAACTCATGACTCTGCTAGGGAAAGAGTGGGGATCCTAAAAATTAGGATGAGGACATTTGCGTGCATGAGTTTGAGAATTATTACCCCAATTTATCTTGAATTCTCTGTCCATGAGAAGCAAATCCTTACTTCTTGCAGAGGCCAGGAGTTTCTGTTTATCTAGAGAGTACTCAATTACTTCACTTTAATTTGGTGCCTTAGAAGATGATGCTGGTTTTCATCAAGGTCTGCCCCACTGCATATTTTATTGCGTCCAGGTAATAACTGGGGTCAGATTTTAGCACAGTCTGAGCAGGGAAGTACAAGGCTGCTTCAAGAAAAGGCATTTACATACAAAATAGTAGTACCAGCATACACATATACACACATATCAGTAGAAACATAGGAATACATTGGGGTATTGAGGGGGCTGACTAGGGGAAGGTGTAATATATGAGTGGGTAGGAGATAGTCCATCATGGGGATCTCACACATGACTCAGGATTCAGTGTTCTGGAAGTATGTCTATTTCTAGTCTTAATAATTTGCTGAGATGAGTCCTTGAAGGTTGAACGTAGCCATGGCCTATAGAAGTGGGGGGCTTCCCTGATAGCTTAGCGGTAAAACAAACAAACAAACAAAAAAACCCACCTGCCAGTATAGGAGACATGGATTGAGTTCCTAGGTCAGGAAGACCACCTGGAGAAGGAAATGACAACCCACTCCAGTATTCTTGCCTGGGAAATCCCATGGACAGAGGAGCCTGGAGGGCTACAGTTCCTGACTCAGGGATTGAACCCAGGCCTCCTGCATTGCGGTGGATTCTGTACCATCTAGACCACCAGGGAAGCCCTGATACTGAGAGGAGACCTGAAATACCATGCTGGTCCTCTGGGTAGAGCGGGAGTTTATGGAGATCAGATGCTACATGGACTTTTAGCCCAAGTTTTTCTCACTGTGAGTTCAGTGGCTTAATAGATCCACCCTGTGGTTATACTTCAAATATACACATAGCAGCTGATAGAATTCTTTCATAGAAGGATCAGTTGAAAGCTCCTGAAATAAACCCCCATCTTATCCTGGCCAGGACAGGCATAGTAGAAGTGATATAACAACTGATATAACAAATGATGCAAGAGGTATTGAAAAAATTAGCACCACTATCACACAATTAAAAGATGCAAAATGGTCTGCATCAGGTTCCCATTAATTTACCTACCTGCTGCTGCTGCTGCTAAGTCACTTCAGTCGTGTCCGACTCTGTGTGACCCCATAGATGGCAGCCCACCAGACTTCCCCGCCCCAGGGATTCTCCAGGCAAGAACACTGGAATGGGTTGCCATTTCCTTCTCCAATGCATGAAAGTGAAAAGTGAAAGTGAAGTTGCTCAGTAGAAAACCCAAATGGATCACAACTGATGAATAAGGACTACAGTAAACTTAGTGGCAGTGGTAAGGGGCCATTCATAGCTTCACCCTCAGCTGCCATGGCATCAATAAGACTCTGACGCCTTGTATGCAACTATTAATTTAGGGGAATTCTTTCCTTATCTCTGGCCACAAAAAGGATGAAAAGAGTTTTTTCATTCATATAACAGGGATAGCATTATGCCTCCCCTGTCTCCTTTCATGGATATCGACCTGCATGGTACCCTCTCATTGCCTATTCCTGTTCCTTTCCCATTGTCAGTCTCAGAAATTTTCCCCAATGAATAATTTATACAAACAATTCCATTTTGGAGGGAGATATTTCTTGGATAATTCAACCTAACATAAGGTGGAAGTAAGATTGATTTTATTGCCATCATTTGCAGTTATCCGTTTATGGAATTTCAGATGATTTCTGCTTCCTGCAATGTTAGGCTCTGTCAATTTGTATTCCTCAGTCATTTAATGGTGGGGTACTTCTTCCAGGAGACAAAGTAAGATCCGCTGAACTGGAAGTTGTGATTACCACTTGGCCATTTTGTATTAAGCATCAGCCAGCAAAGTAAACCAACAAAGTCTGAGATAATTAACCCTAATTACTATGAAGAGCATGTATGGAGACTACAAAATTGAGGTTCTAGAAAAAGTATATCTTATACCCAAGGAAATCACTGGATTATCTATTGATATTTCTATGGCCAGGGATAAGTGTGAATGGGCAATTCCATCAACCCTGGCAAGACACCTTAGGGTGTAGACTCCTTGGGAATGATTATCAGCATAATTCCACTGAGTTAGTACAATGCTTCCCAGGTAGTTCAGGGGTAAAGAATCCACCTGCCAACACAGGAGACTCAGAAGATGTGGGTTCAATCCCTAGGTCAGGATGATCCCCTGGAGAAGGAAGTGGCAACCCATTCCAGGATTCTTGCCTCAAAAATCTCATGGGTAGAGGAGTCTAGCGGGCTACAGTCCTTGGGATGTCAGAGTTGGACATGACTTGGGTGACTGAGCAAGCAAGTATAATGCTGGCCAAGGGAGAGGGAAGTCTGGAATGAGAAAGAGAAGGGAGATAATCAGTATTAACTCTAGCTCCAAGAGCAACTGCTGCAGCATCAGTGACTATAGCTTAGGTTGATAATCCTGTTGAAGTCTACCTAGGAGATTATAACTAGATGTTAGTTTCAAGAATGAGACATAACTTTTCTCTCAGGGTGGAAGTAAGGACATCCTGTGCGTGTATGAGATTTGGATATATTGAAGAGTGAAAACAGATCTGAGAGGTGCATGGGGTGAGTTGTACTAGACCAGTTTTGCCTCGGTCCCTATTTCTTCAACATTTCCTATCCCCTGGGTCTCAGGTGTCACCTGGCTTCCCAGCCTGAGAGCCACAGTGATAGCTCCCACAGATTCTGCAGTTCACTTTATATTCTAATACCACTGATGGTCTCAGCTTCCCCTGAAGGGTGAGGACTATTCTGAGATTATTGCAAATAGCCTCTTTGGAAAAATCCCACATAGCTGACAACCAGCTATGCTTTCTTCAGAAAATGGCCAATCTGGGTAATGCACTATTTAGTGTGGGCTTCCTCTTTTTCCCTACCTTATTTCCCACTTCTTCCCTGGCACTGAACTTGCTAATAGAATATTAGCACATAATCTGTCTCAGAATTTGTCTTCCTGGAAACCAAGCAAGGGTTCAGTTCAATTCAGTTGCTCAGTCGTGTCCGACTCTTTGCAACCCCATGAATCACAGCACACCAAGCCTCCCTGTCCATCACCAACTACTGGAGTTCACTCAAACTCATGTCCATCGAGTCAGTGATGCCATCCAGCCATCTCATCCTCTGTGGTCCCCTTCTCCTCCTGCCCCCAATCCCTCTCAGCATCAGAGTCTTTTCCAATAAGTCAACTCTTCGGATGAGGTGGCCAAAGTACTGGAATTTCAGCTTCAGCATCATTCCTTTAACACCCAGGACTGATCTCCTTTAGAATGGACTGTTTGGATCTCCATGCAGTCCAAGGGACTCTCAAGAGTCTTCAACACCACAGTTCAAAAGCATCAATTCTTCGGCGCTCAGCCTTCTTCACAGTCGAACTCTCACATCCATACATGACCACAGGAAAAACCGTAGCCTTGAATAGATGGACCTTTGTTGGCAAAATAATGTCTCTACTTTAGAATATGCTATCTAGGTTGGTCATAACTTTTCTTCCAAAGAGTAAGCGTCTTTTAATTTCATGCCTGCAATCACCATCTACAGTGATTCTGGAGCCCCCCAAAATAAAGTCTGCCACTGTTTCCCCATCTATTTGCCATGAAGTGATGGGACCAGATGCCATGATCTTCGTTTTCTGAAGGTTGAGCTTTAAGCCAACTTTTTCACTCTCCTCTTTCACTTTCATCAAGAGGCTTTTTAGTTCTTCTTCACTTTCTGCCATAAGGGTGGTGTCATCTGCATATCTGAGGTTATTGATATTTCTCCCGGCAATCTTGATTCCAGCTTGTGCTTCTTCCAGTCCAGTGTTTCTCATGATGTACTCTGCTTGTAAGTTAAATAAGCAGGGTGCCTATATGCAGCCTTGATGTACTCCTTTTCCTCTTTGGAACCAGTCTGTTGTACCATGTCCAGTTCTAACTGCTGATCTGCATACAGGTTTCTCAAGAGGCAGGTCAGGTGGTCTGGTATTCCCATCTCTCTCAGAATTTTCCACAGTTTATTGTGATCCACACAGTCAAAGGCTTTGGCATAGTCAATAAAGCAGAAATAGATGTTTTTCTGGAACTCTTGCTTTTTCGATGATCCAGCGGATGTTGGCAATTTGATCTCTGGTTCCTCTGCCTTTTCTAAAACCAGCTTGAACATCTAGAAGTTCATGGTTCACGTACTGCTGAAGCCTGGCTTGGAGAATTTTGAGCATTACTTTACTAGCATGTGAGAATAGTGCAATTGTGCGGTGGTTTTCTTTGGCATTGCCTTTGTTTGGAATTGGAATGAAAACTGACCTTTCCCAGTCCTGTGGCCACTGCTGGGTTTTCAAATTTGCTGGCCTATTGAGTGTAGCACTTTCACAGCATCATCTCTCAGGATTTGAAATAGCTCCACTGGGATTCCATCACCTCCACTAACTTTGTAGTGATGCTTTCTAAGGCCTACTTGACTTCACATTCCAAGATGTCTGGCTCTAGATGAGTGATCACACCATCATGATTATCTGGGTTGTGAAGCTCTTTTTTGTACAGTTCTTCTGAGTATCCTTGCCACCTCTTCTTAATATCTTCTGCTTCCATTAGGTCCATACCATTTCTGTCCTTTATCGAGCCCATCTTTGCATGAAATGTTCCCTTGGTTCTCTACTTTTCTTGAAGAGATCTCTAGTCTTTCCCATTCTGTTCTTTTCCTCTATTTCTTTGCATTGATTGCTGAGGAAGGCTTTCTTATCTCTCCTTGCTATTCTTTGGAACTCTGCATTCAGATGCTTATATCTTTCCTTTTCTCCTTTGCTTTTCGCTTCTCTTCTTTTCACAGCCATTTGTAAGTCCTCCCCAGACAGCCATTTTGCTTTTTTGCATTTCTTTCCATGGGGATGGTCTTGATCCCTGTCTCCTGTACAATGTCATGAACCTCCGTCCATAGTTCATCAGGCGCTCTATCAGATCTAGTCCCTTAAATCTATTTCTCACTTCCACTGTATAATCATAAGGGATTTGATTTAGGTCATTCCTGAATGGTCTAATGGTTTTTCCCACTTTCTTCAATTTAAGTCTGAATTTGGCAATAAGGATTTCATGATCTGAGCCACAGTCAGCTCCCGGTCTTGTTTTTGTTGACTGCATAGAGCTTCTCCATCTTCTTCTGCAAAGAATATAATCAGACTGATTTTGGTGTTGACCATCTGGTGATATCCATGTGTGGAGTCTTCTCTTGTGTTGTTGGAAGAGGATGATTGCTATGACCAGTGCGTTCTCTTGGCAAAACTCTATTAGCCTTTGTCCTGCTTCATTCCATATTCCAAGGCCAAATTTTCCTGTTACCCCAGGTGTTTCTTGACTTCCTACTTTTGCATTCCAGTCCCCTGTAATGAAAAGGACATCTTTTTTGGTGTTAGTTCTAGAAGGTCTTGTAGGTCTTCATAGAACCGTTGGGTGTTAGTTCTAGAAGATCTTGTAGGTCTTCATAGAACCAACCGTTCAACTTCAGCTTCTTCAGTGTTACTGGTTGGGGCATAGCCTTGGATTACTGTGATATTGAATGGTTCACCTTGGAAACGAACAGAGATCATTCTGTCGTTTTTGAGAGTGCATCCAAGTACTCTTTTGTTGACCATGATGGGTACTCCATTTCTTCTAAGGTATTCCTGCCCCCAGTAGTAGATATAATGGTCATCTGAGTTAAATTCACCCATTCCAGTCCATTTTAGTTTGCTGTTTCCTAGAATGTCGATGTTCACTCTTGCCATCTCCTGTTTGACCGCTTCCAATTTGCCTTGATTCATGAACCTAACATTCCATGTTCCTATGCAATATTGCTTGTTACAGCTTTGTGCCTTGCTTCTATCACCAGTCATATCCACAACTGGGTATTGTTTTTGCTTTGGCTCCATTCCTTCATTCCTTCTGGAGGTATTTCTCTTCCGATCTCCTGTAGCATATTGGACACCTACCGACCTGGGTAGTTCCTCTTTCAGTATCCTATTATTTTGCCTTTTCATACTGTTTATGGGGTTTTCAAGGCAAGAATACTGAAGTGGTTTGCCATTCCCTTCTCCAGTGAACCACATTCTGTCAGACCTCTCCATCATGACCCGTCCGTCTTGGGTGGCCCAACAGGGCATGGCTTAGTTTCATAGCCATATGTAATTGGAAGGCTTTTAAGTTATATCTTAATTGTTTTCCTATTTCTCTTCCATTTTTGATTTCTCTTCCATTTCTTTGAGCTAATATCATATCTTAAATCAAGGTTCAAGAAACTTATTCTGTTAAAGAGCTAGATGTTAAATATTTTTTGGCTTTGTAGTCCATATGGTCTCTGTTGCAACTGCTCAATTCTGCTCTTGTAGAGAGAAAGCAATCACAGTAAAACATAAGTGAAGGAGCATGGCTGTATTCTAATAAAACTTTATTTACAGAAGCAAGCTATAGGCTGGATTTTGAATACAGGCCTTAGTTTGCTCACACCTGTATTAAATTAAAAGTACCATGATGTGATGGAAAGAGCTTGAGTTTTGTAGGAAAGTAGATCTGGATTTGATTCCCAGTCCTACTGTTAATACTTACTGGGCTTCCCTGGAGGCTCAGTGGTAAAGAATCCGCTTGCCAGTGCAGGAGATGCAGGTTCGATTCCAGAGTCAGGAAGATCCCCTGGAGAAGAAAATGGCAATTCACTCCAATATTCTTGCCTGGAAAATCCCATGGACAGAGGAGCCTGGCGAGTTACAGTACATGAGGTCACAGAAGAGTCGGACACGACTTAATGACTAAAACAACAAGAGAGTACTACTTACTACTCTGTAATTGTGCAGGTTTATTTCTCTGAGCCTCAACTTTCTCATTTGTTCAAGTGGGCTTTGTAACATTTCACATTTTTGTAGTAATTACATGAGATAATGAGATCATTTTTGCAAAATATTTGACACAGTGTAAATGTTCCATAAATCAAAGCAATTGCCTTATTTTATTTTTTCTGAACAGCACTTTGCGTATAACCCAGAACATTTTAAGTACTGAATAAATGCTGGTTAAAGAAGTAAAAGATACAAAATCAGCAAACTGCATTCTTCTCATGACATTTTTCTTATGTAATCTTTCCTAACATCTTTTTTGTCCTTCATATAAATGCACAGATTATCTGTGTGTAAGCTGTGTATGATATTTCTAATAGGAAATCACTGGATTAGGATTTTGGCCATTAATCAGTCTCATGACTTTTAGTTATGTGAGTTTTCCACAAGTCTTATCACTAGAGATCACTGATGTTGCCACTTGAAGCTTTACAGATCAAATACATTAGAATATAGGGGATTTCCCTGATGGTTCAGTGGTTAAGACTTTGCCTTCCAGTACAAGGGGTGCAGGTTTAGTCCCTAGTCAGGGAACTAAGATCTCATATGCCTCACAGCCAGAAAACAATATTATAACAAGTTCAATAAAGACTTTTAAAATGATCCAAAAAAAAAAGGAGGGGGGAATATAAAGACTGCCTGAAGATATGTCGTCTTCTCTAAGTTTGAGAGAGCCTGGGCTATTTTTGAGGCATGCAGTATATAAACCAATAAAGAAGTGCCAAATGGAGCTAAAATCGTGTAGTATATTTTAAATGTTTACATGAAGTAAAATAGAGCTTTTAACCCTCAGAATAGAATGTATTATATTTTCTTTTGATTGTAGACTGTCAGAGGTCTGAACAGAAGGCCCATCGTGACTGTGGGACTGAGGCAAATGGATCTCGGGGTTCAACTTTTCTGAGCCTGACCCTGCTCAACTCATAAGACTTCTAACTTGTTGGCACTTTAAAGCATTTTTCAACAACTGTTTTATGCTTCTGAGAAGTAGTTCTACACTTCCATAAAGCACACCTGGAAATATTGGTGCATTTTGGATAATAGCTTTCATATTTCAAAATTAAATCTGATAACTTACTCAGTGTGGAATGAGAAAAACAGATGCTCAGCCAGAAGAAATTCTATAAAATGCAGTTTAGATTGATACACCTAAAGCCATGCATAGGTAATAAGTAGTATCATCCAACTTGGGGGAATATGTTTTGGAACTAAATGCTATTTTTTATTAAGTTTAGAAAAATGATATGTATATATATATGTGTGTGTGTGTGTGTATAGGATGCATTAAAAGTATATATCAGTGGGAGTTTTTTTATTATGGGTTGGTATAAATTATCCTTGGAGTCCTCTAGAACTAAAATGCTTTGCAATAATCTTCATGAGTGTGCCCATGGCCACAAAATTGTGTAATAAAGATCATAGTGGGTCCATACGCACAGCATTTTGTTGTAGACATGGAGTTCAGAATGTGTCTCCCATGTGGCTTTATTACAGCTGACATCCTTCTGGCTGTCAGAATTCTATTTCTATCGACTGATATTTATAGAGCAGCATATTGTGGTAGGCCTCTACTATGAGCATTCACTTCAGACTCCTTAAGAATGATTATGAATGAACAAGAATGTTTCTTATTAATCACTGCCACCTGAGTGGTGAGGAAGCAAAGAAGAACTTAATAATTATTTATGGAATGTTTTTGAATGGATATGCTATCATATTTTATTCTCACTCTGACCTGGTGAGATATGTATTATAAACTCAATTGTATAGATGAGAATCTATAGTCAAGTAGCTAGTAAATAGTCAAGATTTATTTATTTATTTATTTTAATTTTTAAATTTAAATTTATTTTAATTTGAGGCTAATTACTTTACAATATTGTATTGGTTCTGCCACACATTTATTTTGGTATCAACTATGCTGAGATGTCTGGAGGGCCAACCATATTCATTGTACTATGATCATTTATAATAAGAAGGGACTTGAGCATCTGTAGATTTTGGTATCTGTAGGGACTCCCAGAAGGGTGACCAAGTGGGCAGCTTTGATCCAGCTAAACTTAAGTGGTCATGATATTGTTATTCCATAGCATCTTTTCTATGGAGTAAAGTATCAGAGACTGGGGTAGACACTGGTTTATGTCTTTCCTAATTCCTATACCAATGATGTTTTCCTGGAAACCCAGGTCAAACCTTCCATGAGTAACGGGGAGGTGTTTAGATTGTCTTTTAATTATTTTTCAGTCTTTTCCCCTTTTAGCTATCCAAAGGCAAAAATCATGTCTTATAATGAGAAGAAGAATGATATCATAAAAGAGGCTCAAGTTTTGCAGTTAAGCAGATTGTCCCACTTTACAGGCAATGAAACTGAGGACTAATAAGATGAAGTGACCAGTCTGCAATCACACTACTGTAAAGTGGTAGAGATTGGATGAGAGTACAAGTTAATTTAATTTAAAAGCCGTATCCCCACTTCTTTTCCTCCCCCTCTCTCTCCAAACAACGATGTGAAGAATGGACCCATGATGGGGATGTTATTTGGTCCTAATGTACAGTTGGATCCTTTCTGCACTGGTTAAGACATACATCTGGATTTACTAATGTCTTACACTTACAAATGTCTCATATTGTTACACTTCAAATCTGGGAAGACTAAATCAGACAGTTGAAGCAGGTACAAGAGAGTAACCACCATATTATTTGCTCTATAGAGATGGTTGAAGGTTCAATCACTTACGTTAATTGTGCTGTAATGCATGGCTTTCTGTAAGTGGGACATTGCTTCCTGGTTGTAGCTTTGACTGCAGCAGCAGATGGCGAGATCAGGGTTGTATGGTTTGAAAATTAGCGTTAGAACTGACCTGAGTTAGCTTCTGGTCAGGCTGAGCTACAACTGACCCTGATGCCATGTTCGAGCTGTCTTCTCTCTGGCACATGGCAGACTGTGGAACCTGGCAAGTTTAGTTCAATTCAGTTGCTCAGTCATGTCTGACTCTGTAACCCCATGGACTGCAAGCACAGTAGGCTTCCTTGTCCATCACCAACTCCTGGAGCTTGCTCAAACTCTTGTCTGTTGAGTCAGTGATGCCATCCAACCATCCAATCCTCTGTCATCCTCTTCTCCTCCTGCCTTCAATCTTTCCCAGCATCAGGGTCTTTTCCAATGAGTCAGTTCTTCACATCAGCTGGCCAAAGTGTTGGAGCTTCAGCTTCAGCATCAGTCCTTCCAGTCAATATTCAGAATTGATTTCCTTTAGGATGGACTGGTTGGATCTCCTTGCAGTCCAAGGGACTCTCAAGAGTCTGCTCCAACACCACAGTTCAAAAGCATCAATTCTTCAGTGCTCAACTTTCTTTATAGTCCAACTCTCACATCCATACATGACTATTGGAAAAACCATAGCTTTGACTAGATGAACCTTTGTTAGCAAAGTAATGTCTCTGCTTTTTAATATGCTTTCTAGGCTGGTCATAGCTTTTCTTCCAAGGAGCAAGCATCTTTTAACTTCATGACTGCAGTCACCAACTGCAGTGATTTTGGAGTCCAAGAAAATAAAGTCTTGTAACTGTTCCCATCGTTTCCCCATCTATTTGCCATGAAGTGATAGGGCCAGATGCCCTGATCTTAGTTTTTTGAATGTTGAGTTTCAAGCCAGCTTTTTCACTTTCCTCTTTCACTTTCATCAAGAGACCCTTTAGTTCCTCTTTGCCTTCTGCCATAAAGGTCGCGTCATCTGCATATCTGAGATTATTGATGTTTCTCCCGGCAATCTTGATTCCAGCTTGTGCTTCATCCAACCTGGCATTTCGCATGATGTACTCTGCATGTAAGTTAAATAAGAAGGGTGACAGTATACAGCCTTGACATACTCCTTTCCCAATTTGGAACCAGTCCGTTGTTCCATGTCCAGTTCTAACTGTTGCTTCTTGACCTGCATACAGATTTCTCAGGAGACAGGTCAGGTGGCCTGGTATTCCCATCCTTTTAAGAATTTTCCACAGTTTGTTGTGATTCACACAGTCAAAGACTTTGGTCTAATCATTAAAGCAGAGGTAGATGTTTTTCTGGAACTCTCTTGCTTCTTCTGTGATCCAGCAGATGTTAGCACATCCATTGAATTCTCTCTGGCACATGGCAGACATAATTCTGTGGAACCTGGTAAAGTGATGCTTTAAGCTGAGAGTGAAGAACCACATTATCTAAAGGGACTTTTGGCAGACTTATCACCTCTATGGCAGCTGAGCCAGCCATACCCATAGCCAGTAATTCTACTGTTGATAACTCACCTGATCTTCCATGGAGATGACTGCCAAGAATTTCATCCAGAATAGACTGAAAGCTGATGATTCAATCTGGTTACAGAGCACTGACCACAGAGACTGGTTCTTGCTGGGTGGTCCGGAGCAGGGTATTGTTCCAGTTCAAAAGGATAAATTGGAAATGTGCCTGCGTACACATTCATGAAATAGTCTAATGTGTTCTGGAAGAAATCTCTCAGAGAGTACTGCTTTCTGAGGAACTGGTACACAATCCAAACATCAACACAGAATATTTAAATTTATTAAGTCACTTATTCTTTCATTCAACAAATATATATGGGCTGCCAACTGTGAGCCAGTCACTATTCTAAACCACTGAGGCTCAAAGATGAATGAGAAGCAATCCCTGCCTTTAAGGAGCTCACAGCCCAGTGGGCAGACAGATATATATTAATAGACAAATATAAAGTAAGGTGAGGGATTATTGCAAATGAAAAACTCCAGGGGATATTACTGGAGCAGTAAGAAAGGACCTCTCAGCCTGGTGTGTGGATAGGGGTTTAAGGGGGACTTCCTGGATAAGGTATCTCTTGTGTTGAGTTTTAAAATAGATGCTATAGTATATTTGACAAAATAAAGGGTGAATAATAGTCCATGAAGAGGAGCTTGGAGCAGTAAAGTACCATGCAGCCATGTGCCTTTTTGGAGAACGTCATGAAGTTTATTGTTAATGGAACACATTTAGGCTGATTATAATATATCCAGAAGGTCATCTTCTTTGTCCAAAATCAGAGCCGTATTGGTCTCTAAAATTGTTCTAATTTGGTATGATCTATAGTTATCAATCGGAGAAGGCAATGGCACCCCACTCCAGTACTCTTGCCTGGAAAATCCCATGGACAGAGGAGCCTGGTGGACTGCAGTCCATGGGGTCGCTGAGTTGGACACGACTGAGCAACTTCACTTTCACTTTTCACTGTCATGCATTGGAGAAGGAAATGGCAACCCACTCCAGTGTTCTTGCCTGGAGAATCCCAGGGATGGGGGAGCCTGGTGGGCTGCTGTCTATGGGGTCACACAGAGTCAGACACGACTGAAGTGACTTAGCAGCAGCAGCAGCATAGTTATCAATAACTTGAGTGATATATCAGAGTTCATATGATGAAATTTGAGTGCGCAATAATCATTGTAACAAAATAACAATATGTGCTCTCTTTCTACATAAAGATGCGTAGGGCTTAGTGGGATACATCTGGTTTCTGCAAGTACTAGACTATCAAACTCAACAGAAATTTAACTGGGAACACCATCCTTGCATCTCTTAGGCTTTAATGGTGGCACTAATCTTCACCATCCCTCCTGAGATTATATTGTTTTTGATTTACTATCTTGGTTCTTTGAGACCAGAGCCATTTCAAAGGTTTCTATTTGGTCTTCCCCACTAGAATAGGTCTTAGTCCATAAGTTGAGGACCCAATGTGGGGGTTACTTTAACTGTTTAACATGTCAATTCCAATTATAAGGTAGGGAACTAAGGAAATGACCAGTGGGAGTATCTTTGTAGGCCAGACTTTAACCATAACTGGATCTATTACCTGTCATCTGTAAGCCCTACTCTAACATGGGGACAATGATGATGATTTAGGCTGCTGTGCTTGCTGTGCTCACTCAGTCATGTCCGACTCTTTGCGACCCCATGGACTGCAGCCCACCAGGCTCCTCTGTCCATGGGGATTCTCCAGACAAGAATACTGGAGTGAGTTGCCATGCTCTTCTCCAGGGGCTTTTGACCTTTGGGATCTGTCAATTCAGACACAGAGTAAACTAACCTTGATCTGTCTGCAGACTCCCCCTTCCTCAGTCTGTCTAGTCAGCTGAGTATATGACTGTACATCCCATTGGGGAAGAACAGAGGAAGTCACTACAGTATGTCCTTGTAGCAGTGTTGCTGTGTTCTTTTCAGAGAGCCTTTTAAGTCAGGTGACTCTGGATCTGAAAACTGAGCAAGGAATTGGTACCCTTTTTTTTCTGATTGTAGAAATAAAGGAGAATGCTTATTGCCCAGTGGTCTGTTTGGCCCCTACAGGTGCCATGTTATGTTAACCATCTCCACAATTTCCTGTTCTTTAAGATCTCTTGGCTACCCTCTGCTCTTGCATGTAATTATGGTAACTGGTGTCTGGTGGGAAAGTACCCCCATCTAGGCTCTAATACTTTGGAGCTGAGTGTTACTGAGCTCAGTTCTGTGACTGCCTCCCCTACAGTCAGCCAAGCCTACAGAGAGGGTCCACTGTGAATATCTACTGATGCTCACGCCCCTCCCAACATTGCCATTTTCATGGCCTTGGTGACTGATGTACTCTGTTCTCTGGGCTTCACTGTAGAACATAATCTTCTGGCCTGTTAATACATTCATTCCAGCATGCCTACTTGTATTAGCCTCTTTATTTCTTCCTCTGCCATCAGCCAAGGCAACCCCTGCACTTCCATTTATCTCAGCATTGGCCATAAGCTTTTTTGAAGCATCCAAGAGCCACACTGGCAGTGAGTTTGTTGCATCAGTTGGGATCCTTACCAAGATATTAAGTAAATATTAACATTTAATGTTTGCTCATTTAATCTTATATTCTGGATTTTTTAAATATACATTCTAGATACTCATATCAATCTGAGTCTAATCAGGAAACAGAAACTATATTGTAATATGAACAAGAGATTTTTAGCATAAATAATGATTAAACCATATTATAGGGGAGTAACTATAAGGGTATAGAAAGAACTCTAAAGTACCCCTTGGGTTGAGGAAGCATATCCATGGAAGGAACAGCTTAGAAGGGAGGCTCCCCACTCCAAGGCTTCAGACCTTCCTGGGGTAGGTGTGGTTGCAGTTGATGGTTGAGATGTTTGCTGGGTTTCTTGGGTCAGATTTGGTCTGCTGTTGTCAGGCAGAAGAACATAACTCACTGGAGTGTAGGTAAGCTGAAGCTGATAGGTAGGCATGAAAAAGAGCTGGGGTGCCACTTTCAGTGCAAGTCCCAGAGTTCACTAGAATTGACAATAGGAAGACTCCAGCAAGATAGTCACCAGGTCTCGGCAAGGACTGTGGGGTCACCAGAGGAAGCTGTTAGCTCCATGTACACTCTTGTACACCCACGAGAACTCCCATGCAACAGCAGTACCACTCCCTATTTCTTCCTAACAAGACAGAGCTCTCTTCCTCACATGTGAAGACATTCTCCCCCTCCCCCATCTAAGAAGATACACCATTCCAACAGTCTGACAGGGCTCTGTAGAACCAACATCATCCAGATGACGTCATGCCATATTTCCAGGGTCTCAGGTTTTTCCCAGGCATGGTCCTTAGCATAACAAACTTGCCTTAAGTGAGCATTTGGGCATCTGTGAAATGCTGACACACACCTATCAAATCTCTAGGATGTTGCTCTGCTATATCTGAGTCAGGGACCTCTCAGTGAGCTCCTGAAGATATGCTCTGGCTCTCACACTCAGCTTTCTTTTTCTTCAACTTTTTATTTTGTATTGGGGTTTAGCCAATTAACAATGCTGTGATAGTTTCAGGTGAACAGTGAAGGGACTCAGCCATACATATACATGTATCCATTTTCTCTCAAGCTGCCCTCCCATCCAAGCTGCCACATAACACTGAGCAGAGTTCTCTGTGCTATACATTAGGTCCTTGATGTTTACCAGTTTTAAATATAACAGTGTGTACATGTCCATCCCAAATTCCCTAACTATCCCTAACCCACCCCCATCCTTCTCCCTGGCAACCATAAGTTCTTTCTCTAAGTCTGTTTCACACTCAGCATTTATTTTCCTGTTAATGATTAAAAGTTTCTCATCATCTCTGTAGGGCATCAAAACAACTTAGAAATAAGTAGTCATGTCCACTATCCTTGTATTGATGGCTATTTTTACTTCATATCTTTCAAATGGATTCACCTTGATGTACGGCAGAGACTACCACAACGTTGTAAAGCAATTCTCCTCCAGTTAAAAGAAAATGTCTGGATTGTTTAATCTGCAAAGATATTTCCTTCCACTCAGACATTTTCCCAGGTAACCACTTGTGAAATCTCCAGCAACTGAGCTGCCAACTTGTGTCAGAAACTATCTGTGTTCCACTTACCATTTAGGAGGGCATCCTTCTTGCCTTTCTGTGATGATGCCCTATTCCTATCTTTCCACTGTTTCTCAGACTGTCTCTGTGCTAATGAGCTTACATTCCAGTGGGAGCAGGCTGTGTGTACCCATATTTCTGCTGAAATCCTCTCTGTCTGCATTGAAGGAGCTTCCCAGAAAACTAAGAGCTCAGCTGGGAGAGGGGGTGCTATAGATGGATTTCAAGAAGGGTTGCTGTCATTCAGTTGCTAAGTCATGTCCGGACTATTTCAGACCCCATGGACTGCAGCATACCAAGCTTCCCTGTCCTTCATTATCTCCCAAAGTTTGCTCAAACTCCTGTCCATTGAGTTAGTGATGCCATCCAACCATCTCATCTTCTGTCACCCTCCTCTCCTCCTTTCCTCAGTCTTTTCCAGCATCAGAGTCCTTTCCAATGAGTTAGCTCTTCGAATCAGGTGGCTAAAGTATTGGAGCTTCAGTTTAGGCATCCAGTCCTTCCAATAACTATTCAGGTTGATTTCCTTTAGGATTGACTGGTTTGATCTCCTTGCTGTCCAAGGAACTCTGAATAGTCTTCTTTATCACTATAATTAGGAAGTATCAATTCTTTGGCATTCAGCCTTCTTTATGGTCCAACTCTCACATCCCTACATGACTACTGGTAAAACCATAGCTTTGGCTCTATGAATCTTTGTCCCTAATGGCTCAGATGGCTAAAGAAAAATAAATAAATCTGTCTGCAGTGCAGGAAGCCCAGGTTTGATCCCTGGGTCAGAAAGATCCCCTGGAGAAGGGAATGGCAACCCACTCTAGTATTCTTGCCTAGAGAATTCCATAGACAGAGGAGGCTGATGGGTTACAGTCCATGGGGTCAAGAAGAATCAGACTTCATTGAAAGGTAGGGGAGCGAAGAATCCTCTTGCAACCCCCACTGGTTTCTTTTATGAGAATTTTCTTCCTTCTCAGTACACAGTATAGTGGTTAAGTGCAGGAACACGACCCATGTTTACATTCTGCCTTCACTCAACATTGAGTAGTTGTGTGTCCTGGGTATGTTACTGTGTGCTGAGACATCATTTGTCTCTCCAAATCTATTCTCCAGTCTTCTCTACCTGGCTCTATATTTAGGAGGCCAGCCTGTAGAGACTGCACCACCAAGTTCCCTTATCCTATGGTTTCTAGTTGAGGCCATCAATGTGATATAGTTCAGGAGATCGGAAAGAGGGAAGACAGGTCAGGGTATTGATTATCCCAGCTACCTGCCCGTCAGGTCACAGCTTGGCAGTGGCTGTGTCCTTCTACCAAAAGCTGTTGGCTGTTCTTACAGCGTTCCAGTCTGGGATAGTAAGAACTTTCTGATGGAATTAGCCTTTCACCATTGCTTGTTGGTTTCCCCTAATCTTACCAAAAACTTTGTAAATAGTCACTTCATTAAACCTTCTTTATTTACCTCTTTTGTAGGTGGTGTCTATTCCCTGCTGGGGTGGATCTCAACAGGTATAATTGTTTTTCATTTCTAAATCTTTTCCCTCACTTTATAAAACAGAGATAATAAGAGCATTTATGTCATAGAGTCTTAGTGATGGTTAAATGAGGTAATGTAGATAAAATTCTTAGCATGGTGCCTACAGCATAGTAAATGTTCAATGAATGTTAGCTGTCACTCTTGGTACTGTTATCATTATGATTATAATTTGTATTCAGGCCCTGGACATTGGGGCTGAGATAAGAATTCTGAGAACTGGGCTTTCATCCAAAACCTGCACTCAAGTCAGGATACTTGGCAACATGTAAGTGCAACCAAAGATTGGGTCCCTTTAGACCATTGCATGATAAATCCACTTTGCCAGCATACAACTCACAGCAGGATAGTTCTGATCATCATTACTTCTGAGTGCATTTAAAGGCCAAATATTAGTGCCATTACAATTTACATTTCCCTTGATACAAATTAAACTAATTTAGAGAAGGAATTCTTAATCAGTAGCTTGAGGTAGAGGAAAAAACCACTTTTAAGCACCTCAAAAGGCATTACTACAACTTAGAAAAGCAAGGCTTATCTCATCCTAAATGCTTTATAATTCCTGAATATATATTACAATGAAAAGAAAGCAATACCTAAAAGAAATGCTGTAATTTATCCATGTTATCTGTGTAATCATTCTAATGGCCTCATCATAGTTTGGATCAGTTAGCATATTTTGTCATAGAGGAGATAACCATCCTAATGAGTTTGGGTTGTAGTTTTATCTCCATGTAGTCCTTGTACTCTCATATCCCAATTTATAAATGCGTGATCGTGATCATAAGAAGGATGGACAGGTAGTGGGGAAGGGTTTGGTACCTATTTAATTTGCACAAGTGGAAGAAAACTCCAAGTCCATGTTTTTCTGGTAGTGAGTAAATAATATTATTTTTCTGTGCAGCAGTCTAATTTTTTGGTATGTGAATAGAATAAATTTCCATGTAAAGAAAGAACAATGCAACTGATATACAAGTATTAGTAATGCACCATTCGTGTCTGTGCTAGTTTCCTTGAGCTGCCATAAGAAATTACCACAAACTTATTGGCTTGAAACAAAAATTTATTCTCTCACAGTTTTGGAGGCTAGAAATCCAAAGCAGCAGGGCTGTGCTCTCCCTGAAGGCTCTAGCGGAGGACCCTTCCTTGCCTCTTCCTAGTTTCTGACTGTTTCTGACAATCGTGGGCTTTCCTTGGCTTGTGTGAGCGTTAACTCCAATCCCTCTCTCCATCTTCACGTGGCCAGTCTTCTCTCTGTGCCTGTGTTCAGATTCTGTTCTTTTTGTAAGAATACCAGTCATATTGGAAGTAGGGCCACTCTAATCCAGTATGACTTCACTTTGCGTGATTATATCTGCAAAGACCCTATTTCCAAATAAGGTCACATTCACAGGTTTTCAGGGGGACATGAGTTTTGGAGGGATGTTATTCAATCCGTTGTAACTACTCATGGATTTAGTTCATCTCTTTGTGGCTCTTTTATGCTCTTCTGTACTTTTTTCTTCTTAGATATTTGTTTCACATATTTTTGGCCATGTTTCTTTCTTTTTAAAAATATTTGATTGGATCACCAAGGGAAGAAAGATTTGAGTTACATCATTTTGGTGATTACAAAGCAGACAGACTCTGGGGCAAGTGGTTTGTCTTACCCCTTTTTACTCCCCTCCATAGGATATATACTCATATTTTCACTATCCCTTTGCTACATGGAAGATTATGGGTTGGTGAGGGAAGATTTTGGTGAATAATGAGCCATCAACAGACTTCTCCATATGCTGTTTTATAGTCCATAGACCCTAATAAGATGTTCTGCCAGGTAACTCCCAGTTCTCTGTTGCCCACTCCGCAAGTTCTTCCTTCCCTGTGTTCTTTTTCCTGAAGCTACCTGCCTCCAACCAGGGAACACTCCTGGTAAAAAGATTTCCTTTTGGCCCTTCTTAATATATCACTTAAAAGAATCCCACAATTCTCTTCCATTTTCCAGCAAATGTGAGTTCACAATACCTAAACCTGTAGAACTGATGGATTATTTGGGCAGAGAGAAAATGTAGAAACAGAGACTCTTCTGCCTTCCCAAGCCCTCTCTACTCAAGCCTCTTCTTCACCCTTCCCCAAGTAGGGAAGAGTTGCTAAACTGATTGTTCAAAGTCTTGAAATACTGATGGGTAGTCTGAGGATCAGGTTTACTGTGTTCATGCTCATGCACTCATGGGCTTTCTGCTGCAACCCTCCATCATGCTGCTGGTGTGGTGGGAACCTGAATCTGCCTTGTTGATCCCCACAAAGTATGTCTGCACTTGTTGGTCATTGCTTTGATTTCTGGCCCATGACGGGCCAGAAATGGTAAGAGCCTACTGTAGGTTAGGAGTAGGGGTAAGAAGTGGCTCCACTGTGTAATTTAGAGTATGGGCACATAGAGCCCACACTAGTTTTTTACCTTCATTGTGCACTGGTGGTAATTGGGCAGGGCTAAGCCAGTAAAATCAAAGAAACAACCCCAGCACTTTGCATGTTGCTTCCCTTTGTGTGTTGGGGGTGGGGGTGGGGGTGGGGAAAAGGCACAGCAGGAAATTTGAGTAAGGGTGGTTGTCAGAGCAGAATATGTATATTTTGGATCCCTTAGCCAAATATGTCAACATCCCAGAAACGTTTCTAACAAGTATGTTACAAGCAATGTCTGCAATAAGAGAACTGGATTTATTAGCTGGCTTAACTTCTTCAGGCCATTCATTATTTCAAATAATTGGGAATTGGTCCCATTGTGGCAGCCCATGGTATGTTGTAGGTAGCCCATTTCATAGATGAAGCTATGTTACATTATTATAGGAAGTATGAAGCATGTTCACACTGTTCATGGGGTTCTCAAGGTAAAAATACTGAAGTGGTTTGCCATTCTCTTCTCCAGTAGACCACGTTTTGTCTGAACTCTTCACCATGTCCTGTCTGTCTTGGGTGGCCCTACATGGCATGGCTCATAGTTTCATTGAGTTAGACAAGGCTGTGGTCCATCTGATCAGATTGGTTAGTTTTCTGTGACTGTGGTTTTCATTCTGTCTGTCCTCTGATGGAGAAGGATAAGAGGCTTATAGAAGCTTCCTGATGAGAGAGGAGGCCTTACAAATAGCCGAGAAGAGAAAAGACATGAAAGGCAAAGGAGAAATGGAAAGATATACCCACTTGAATGCAGAGTTCCAAAGAATAGCAAGGAGGAATAAGAAAGCTTTCCTCAGTGATCAGTGCAAAGAAATAGAGGAAAACAATGGAATGGGAAAAACTAGAGATCTCTTCAAGAAAATTAGAGATCCCAAGGGAACATTTCATGCAAAGATGGGCACAATAAAGGCCAAAAATAGCATGGACCTAACAGAAGGAAAAGATATGAAGAAGAGGTAGCAAGAATACACAGACGAACTGTACAGAAAAGATCTTCATGACCTAGATAACCATGATGGTGTGATTACTCGTCTAGAGCCAGGCATCCTGGAATATGAAGTCAAGTGGGCCTTAGAAAGCATCATTATGAACAAAGCTAGTGGAGGTGATGGAATTCCAGTTGAGCTATATCAAATCCTAAAAGATGATGCTGTAACAATGCTGCACTCAATATGTCAGCAAATTTGGAAAACCCAGCAGTGGCCACAGGACTGGAAAAAATCAGTTTACATTCTGATCCCAAAGAAAGGCAATGCCAAAGAATGTTCAAACTACCACACAATTGCACTCATCTACACGCTAGCAAAGTAATGCTCAGAATTCTCCAAGCCAGGCTTCAACAGTACATGAATCATGAACGTCCAGATGTTCAAGCTGGTTTTAGAAAAGACAGAGGAACCAGAGATCAAATTGCTAACATCTGCTGGATCATGGAAAAAGCAATAGAGTTCCAGAAAAAAAACATCTATTTCTGCTTTATTGACTATGCCAAAGCCTTTGACTGTGTGGATCACAATAAACTGGAAAAGTCTTCAAGATATGGGAATACCAGACCACCTGACCTGCCTCCTGAGAAATCTGTATGCAGGTCAAGAAGCAAAAGTTAGAACTGGACATGGTACAACAGACTGGTTCCATTTCGGGAAAGGAGTACATCAAGGCTGAATATTATCACCCTGCTTATTTAACTTATATGCAGAGTACATCATGAGAAATACCAGGCTGGATGAAGCACAAGGTGGAATCAAGATTACTGGGAGAAATATCAATAACCTCAGATATGCAGCTGACACCACCCTCATGGCAGAAAGCGAAGAACTAAAGAGCGTCCAGATGAAAGTGAAAAAGGAGAGTGAAAAAGTTGGCTTAAAACTCAACATTCATGTCCATATGGACATGGAGAGAAGAGAGGAGAGGATGAGATATGTGGAAAGACTAACTTGGAAACTTACATTACCATATGTAAAATAGATAGCCAATGGGAATTTGCTGTAGGCTCAGGAAACTCAAACAGGGGCTCTGTATCAACCTAGAGGGGTGGGATGGGGAGGGAGATGGGAGGGAGGTTCAAAAGGAAGGAGATGGCTGATGCATATTGAGGTTTGACAGAAAACAACAAAATTCTATAAAGCAATTATCCTTCAATAAAAAACAAACACACACACACACAAACCCTCAACATTCAGAAAACTAAGATCATGGTATCCAGTCCCATCACTTCATGGCAAATAGATGGGGAAAAAATGGAAACAGTGACAGACTTTATTCTGTGGGCTCCAAAATCCCTGCAGATGGTGACTACAGTCATGAAAGAGACATTACTTTGCCAACAAAGGTCCATCTATGGACCTTTGAAAAGCTATGATTTTTCCAGTAGTCATGTATGGTTGTGAGAGTCGGACCATAAGGGAAGCTGAGTGCTAAAGAATTGATGCTTTTGAACTGTGGTGTTGCAGAAGACTCTTGAGAGTCCCTTGGACAGCAAGGAGATCCAACTAGTCCATCCTAAAGTTAAACAATCCTGAATATCCATTGGAAGGACTGATGCTGAAGCTGAAACGCCAATACTTTGGCCACCTGATTCAAAGAACTGACTCATTTGAAAAGACCCTGATGCTGGGAATGATTGAAACCAGGAGGAGAATGGGACGACAGAGGATGAGATAGTTGGAATGCATCACCAACTCGATAGACCTGAGTTTGAGTGAACTCTGGGAGTTGATGATGGACAGGAAAGCCTGGTTTGTTTGCAGTCCATGGGGTCACAAAGAGTTGGACACGACTGAGTGACTGAACTGAACTGATGAAGCATGTACTTTGAAAGTGGCTTTACACTTATTCATGGCATCGTTGTACAACAAAAGAGAATGTCATTTCATAGTGGCTCTGACTGATGTGTTACTAGCTGGTCATTAGATTCTAATGTTTACATCTCTGTGTAATATTTAAGTTTTACTGGACACAACACTCTTAACACTTGGTGTTATTGGAATATTTTTTATTAAGCTATTCAGTGACTAGCTTTGAGGCTGTGGCAATATTCTAGATCCTAAATTATTAACTGAATATGTATTGGACTCTGGTTCTTTGTCTTATCAAAGAGAAAGGTTATTAAAATTATGAAGGATTTAGCTTATCAAAGGTCCTTTGCAAGATCATTAGTTAAAACAGAATTTGGAAATGTAGCTTATTTTAAATTAAACCAAACTATATATTATTAATAAAACCATTAAAACCAGCAGGACTGTTAACTATTTTTAATGGATTGGTTAAAACAGCAGAATTTTTAAATCCATAAATTTTGACAAGATAAAATAATTAATCTGTTTCTTATGAATAAGAGTTTAATATTTTTAAGGAATAATAATTTCACATATATCTAATTTTAGTTACTTGGTTACACATTTAACATTTCCAAGCTGTTATAAATAAAGATTATAGAAAAATACATAAAGTAAAACTATTAAAAATATTTTGTGACAGGTAGGATACAGTTATTATCTGTAAGTGAGTATAATAATGGGTGACAGGTATGATATAGGTAAAATTTTTAAGCAAATTGAGAAGAAAGAGAAAAACATGTTTTTGTGCTACCTTCATTCCAGAACCTGAATGGATTCTAATGGAATAAACTCTTCCTTGTTTTTTCCCACAAGAACATGAATTTTGCACTTGAGTACCATTAACAGATCATTCACTGTTTTTGTTCAGTCTAAGTCATGTCCTACTCTTTGTAACGTATCCTATTCTTTGTAACTTTAATGGACTGTAGTCCACCATGCTCCTCTGTCCATGAGATTCTCCAGGCAAAATACTGGAGTAGGTTACTATTTCCTTTCTCCAGGAGATCTTCTGACCCAGGGATTGAACCCAGGTTTCCTGCATTGTAGGCAGACTTTTTACCATCTGAGCCACCAGGGAAGCCCTGTCAGTAAACTTTCAGGAAATGTCAGAGTTGCTCCATTTTCAGGCTGAGGAAGCAACGCCTATAACCAGAGTCCAGGAACACTCACTGGAGGCAAACTAAAACCCACAAAAATTATGTACTTACCCATGGTGACCCAGAAAATCGTTAGGCTCAAATCCTTGGGCTCCTGAGACAACCCTTCTTGTTGCTCTCACTTATAATGTTATGTGCTTCCCTGTTATATACCTTCTGAACGAACCTCTCAGTATGCTTTGGCATAGCTAAATTTTTTGAGGCTTTTGTCTGGACCATGAAACACACGTTCCACTTTGTGGTGCTACACAGATTCAGATGTAAAATATGAATTGAGTCCTTATGACTACATACTGACTTCAGTCCTTTTGGACAACTTCAACTTAATATCACTGAAAATTCCTTGCACGGATCATGACGAAGATGTGACCCCCATAACTCCTCTCAGCTCATTATAACCTTTCATCTCCTCTAGAGCAAGTGAACTGGGTATTATTTTCATTTATGCTGCCTTATCTTTAATCAATTAAAGAAATATTTAACTGTATGAAAATGAAGGTTGCAACTGAAGGAGAAAATATTCAAGGGGTGTTTGCACTACTTTTTTTTTTTTTTGCTAACTGGCCCAAGGTGAGTTCACTACAAAGTTACCAACTCATGCTAATGAGACTGTCCGAAATCTGCCAGCCCACTCCACTTGAGCTTCACGTCCTGTGCTACTGAAGTTTTGCTCATGGCCTCGGCATTGTTCTTCATAGTATCCGTGGCTGGGTCTGTTAAGACCTTTCATACAATAGCCTCAGAACTCTGGTTGCAATTAGAGTTTTGATTAGCTGTCAGTGATGTCATAGCCATGGTTATTTTAAATCCACTGTGCTAAGTGTTTTCCTTTTCTTAATGTACTGTAGAAATTCCATTTCTTGACAGCAATAAGACACTTCAGGCAGTGTGTTTTGGGGCCAATATTGCACTTCTCATGGAGTTAAGACACTTGGCCTTCAGCCTCATGACTTATAACACAATCTGAGTTATGCTATAATCACCCAGATATATACATGGCCTGTTGTGTTTTATTGCTTAAATGGAACCTGTCCCAGTGCCTCATCAACTGACAAGGTGGGAATATAGCCCCGGATGACTGTTCAGATTCCCACTGGGAGTTGCATTTGGTCAGATCTCCTTCAGCCTTTCAGGGATTGCACTGAAACTCTGGAGGCCTTTGGTGTACTTACCACACAACAGAAATCAAACCCTCCAGCATCTCAGGTCTCCCTGCCAGACTGGCCAACTTAGGTTGCCAAATATCTCCCCCTCAACACATTTATTGAACTTTAAAACAGCAGAATAGCATTGAATGAAGTCCAGTAATTTTTATAGGATATATTTTAGTCACTAGACTTTGAAGACTATTCCAACATTAATTATAAAGTTTCTGTGTCTGGATAACATATTGTTAACAGTTATTTCGCAAGTGCTAATGGCAAGATGGAAGATTTCCAATAACTTTGTTGAGGAAGTGGCAATTAAAATATTGAGCACTACAGGGTACATACAAAATAAAAATAATCTTGAAAACACAGCACTGTATTTCATGATAAACATGGGGGTGTTCCCTGTATTTTCAAATAGATATGTCTTTTCACTTTCCATCTCTTTTGGTTGAAGGAGGATCAAGAAGTTTCTATTTTGCTGGTTTGTTAATTTTTAAAGGCAGTGTAAAATGCCAGGGCTCTGGGCTGGTTTGATATTATTTACCACAACATCATGAAATGATTTTAAGACAAGTTGTTATCCATATTTCTTTCAATAACAAATATCACTAAAATGAGATCATTGGCTTCATGTGACAATTTATGACTCTGGAAATGCATGAGCTGTCTTTTCTAAAGACTTTCAAAGCCCTCATCTAGCATGGTTTTCCCTCCAGAACTCTCTGGTGTGACCACCCATCTTCCAAACTCACCCTACCACAGTCAGCCAGCAGCTTGCGGTTGTTCTCCAGTCAGAACCTGAGAGCAGAGTGGTCGACAACAGGAGACGGCAGGCAGGATGGAGGACACTCCAGGACATATGGAATAGGAGGCAAGATAGAGGGTTGAAGGGACTTGCCCAGGGTCACAAGGCTGGGGATCTTTAGCCGGTGCGTGTGGACTCTGGGTGCAGATATATGTCATCTTCACTTTATTGCTTCCCATCATTTTAAATTCAGAGTACAAATTATTAATTGCATAATCAAGACCACTGGAATCAAAATAAACTGTCACTTGGTACAATTACATTTTGAAAAGGATTTTAGACCAAGAATACATTTACTTTCCAACTTTACTTTGTTCACTGCTTTCTTTTTTTAGCATATCCTGATTGCTATGTAGCTTTAGGCCTGCTGCTGCAGTCACTTCAGTTGTGTCCTACTCTGTGCAACCCCAGAGATGGTAGCCCACCAGGCTCCCCCGTCCCTGGGATTCTCCAGGCAAGAACACTGGAATGGGTTGCCATTTCCTTCTCCAATGCGTGAAAGTGAAGTTGCTCAGTCGTGTCTGACTCTTGGCAACCCCATGGACTGCAGCCTACCAGGCTCCTCCATCCATGGGATTTTCCAGGCAAGAGTACTGGAGTGGCTTGCCATTGCCTTCTCTGAGCTTTAGGCCTAGGTTTCTCATTTTAATTTGGTGAAATAATTTTTTTTTTTTAACCTGAAGTCTAATCTGTATTTCCCACTTTGGTTTAAAATGGAATGCTTATTATTTATTGGCTAATGATATCAAACTATGCTATAATATCACCGTGTGAAGTTTCCTGCTAAAGTAATTTCCTTAAGGTTGTGCTTTTCTGGGATCAGTGTGTACTTCCCCTGATCTTCCTTCGTGGATAATATCTTAAAAACGTGGTATCTCTGAAGTTTCGTAAAAGAGCAATGGGATCAGGAATTAGCTCTTCTTTTCTCATGCAAGAACAATAATGAACATGAGAAATTGAAGTTACCAGGAGTTAGTATTTAAAAAAAAATTTAAGGATCTATACTCAGGCAATAATTTAAGGATCTATACTCAGGCAATAATTAAGGACATTTCTTCTTTTATAACCTCTGTATTTACAGAGTTAATTCTATATTTTCATGTTGCTTTACTCATTTTTATGAATCCTAAATATTAAACCAGATTATTAGATTAATTTAGATTAGCTTTCTTAACTGTTTTGTTCACCAATATTTCAAGGGCATGTGAATTCAGTTAAATAGTTCATTTCTAAAATTTCATGATCTAGTCTGAAAACAAATACTTCTTTAGGCTGCCATCCTAAGAGAGGATTCATTATTTGTTGATTCATTGCTCCTTATGAGAGGACTTATTATTTATTGTTAGGTAAATATTCTTGGTTAATATTGGGTAAATATATTACCTTTATACCTTTGCCTCATAGAGGGAAAACATCCATTTTTTCTTTTTATGTTCAATATGTTATGATGTCTTCATCAAATAGATGTTTAAAAAATGCACATAAACTGTGGAAGCTGAATAAATGTATTTAAGCTATGGCATTTTTTCTCTAAAAACCATATTCTTAATTCATGAGTCACAAAAGTCATACGTTTAGAAAAAAATCATTGGTTATATGTAAATGACATTGGAAAAATTTTCTGATTTTCCAAGTGATTTTTAAGACTATTAAACTAACACAGTCAAGCACAGAAGTAGGAAAAGCTTCTAGGTAAAAAGCTAGCATCAGGGGTTGGGATAGTAAACTTTTAGTGAATTTCAGCATAACAATCTCACTCTTCTGTTTTGCTAATATATCTCTAAGAATATTTACAGAATTGATTTTGAAATACAAATTTTTAAAGCTAGAAATAAAATTCATATGAACAGAATTTGGTTGAAAAGATGATCTTAGAAACTAAAAGTAGTTTTCCTATTGGTAGCTGGGCCCCCTGGGAACCAATTAATGAATTCTTAATCTAAATTAAATGTCAGGTCTTGAAACAGTTAACCTCCAGAAAATGTACAGTTTATTCCTAGAATGGATATAAGTACTGTGTGATTAGATGAGAGTCATTAAAAATAACTTGAAATAATTGTTACCTATGATAGCTCAGTTGGTAAAGAATCCGCCTGCAATGCAGGACACCCTGGTTTCATTCCTGGATTGAGAAGATTGACTGGATAAAGGATAGGCTACCCACTCCATATTCTGGCCTGGAGAATTCCATGGACTGTATAGTCTATGGGGTTGCAAAGAGTTGGACATGACTGAGCGATTTTCACACCACACATACCAGAGTCACTGGAAAAAACAGTACTTACCTGTTAGTGACACTGTGAGTTTTTATGACTAATAATCCAGCAATTTTCCTCTTGATTTTATTCCATGTCCTCATGACTCTGTAGCTATTCTACCAGATACTAAGAACCAAAGTTTGGGCTAGACTCAATGTAGCCAGTGAAAGACAGAATCTTCTAGAGTTTGATGGTTTGGGCTTTGACAACTGAAAGGTTCGACTTTAACTGCTATCTCTTAGTAAATTTGAAAAACCCCAACTATGTCGCTTTCAGACAGAATGGTAAGACAAATGTAGGGACTGAAAAGACAGATTTTAATACATTTTTCAGGATGTATTAAAAGCATGTGATATTGAGATATCTTTTTTCATTTTCTTTGTGTGTGTGTGTGTGTGAAAACACTCTTTTATCCCAATAACCCATTTGTTCCATTGTCTTGTAAAATTATCTCTGAAGAAAATTTTTGAAAATGCTCTTATTGAAAATATGTCAGCTATGATCAATGAAAGTTTTTCTTGCTCTTCTAAGCCATACAGCCAGATAGCATTTTATAAGACTGTTTTACACTTAGATTTAGCCAGATGGGTGAGTTCTAGCCAGTGGAATGAGTAGAAGTGATGTATAGCATTTCTGAGCCTGGTATATGAAAACTTCCCCTGATAGATTCTCTATGCTCTTTTCCTTCATGTGAATTGATGCAGGGGGGTGTGGCAACGTCAGGAACTTTGTGTTAAAGCTGATAGAGTCACAACTGGGATGAGCACAGGACCTTGAATCAGTGCCTGGAGTTGACCCCATGTAAATCAGTAACACTCATTTTGGCCGTACATGAGTGAGATATATGTTTTAACCATTATAAACTTTGGTTTTGTTTTTATAGCAGTGAGCATTACCTTAACCAATAATCTGTGTAATTAGAATGCATTTTCTTTAACAATTTATTAGTTATGAATATTAGAAGTGCTGTTGTTAGCATTTAATGGTGTCATTGCACATGGGTGAAGCAGTTTCCTATTGAATAAATGTTTAGCTTTGTGACCATATTGTCGTTTCCCTTATTTTTACTGTTTTCTTCCTTCGCTGAGTTTACTAATACATGAACAGGCTAGTCCAATTTCATTTGTCTTTCACTGAGGCCACAGATCCCCTCCATCACCACCCTGCCTCTGGAATTCTGCCTAAAATGAAACAGCAACAGAAGAGAGGTCAAGAACTTGGAAGGATTCATATGGGAGAAACCAGGTACAGCTTGATTTAATATCAATATTTCATATGTTCAGAGCATGGAGTCTCAGCTACAAGATAACAGCCCATCATTTTTATGCCTTTCCATCTGTGAAAAGCTGTTCCTCAAAACACAGTGTATGAACAACATAGCAGCTTTTCATTTTAGACATCATATTTAGTGGGGGAAAGAGATCTTTTGATGCATAACTAGACTTGTAAGATAATTGAAATCTATGGAGTTTTAGGGCCAGACTCATAAAGAATACAGATTTCCTCCTGAAATATATTGCTGGGGAAAGGTACAGAACACAAATCTTTAACATAATGAAAATTTCACCTCCTGCATATATAAAACAAAGGTAACACCATCTACTATCCACCAGTAAAGACACAAGTACTTTATACACACTGAAGAGATAGTAGAATAGGAGGAGCTACAGGGATAGAGTAAAATTTTAAAGAGGGTTTGGCAAAGGGAGGGCTGAATAGGCAAAACATAAAGTATTTTTAGGGCAGTGAAAATATCCTGTCTGATATAACAGTGATGGAGATCAAACCAGTCAATCCTATAGGAAATCAACACTGAATATTCATTAGAAGGACTGATGCTTAAACTGAAGCTCCAATACTTTGGCCACCTGATGTGAAGAACCAGCTCTTTGGAAAAGATGCTGATGCTGGGAAAGATTGAGGACAGGAGGAGAAGGGAACAACAGAGGATGAGATGGTTGGATGGCATTATTGACTCAAAGATAGGAGTTTGAGCAAACTCTGGTAGATAGTGAAGGACAGGGAAGCCTGGCATGCTGCAGTCCATGGGGTCACAAAGAGTTAGACATTACTGAGCGACTGAACAACAACAACAACAGTGATGGATACATGTCGTTATACATTTGTCCAAACCCATGTAATGTATGACATCAAGAGTGAACCTTAATGTAAACTATGGACTTTGGGTGATTATGATGTGTTAGTGCAGATTCATCAGTTGAACCAATGTACCATCCTGGTGGTGAGTTTTATAATGGGGGAGGTTGTGCACATGTAGGAGAAGGCAATGGCACCCCACTCCAGTACTCTTGCCTGGAAAATCCCATGGGTGGAAGAGCCTGGTAGGCTGCAGTCTGTGGGGTCGTGAGGAATCGGACATGATAGAGCAACTTCACTTTAACTTTTCATTTTCATGCATTGGAGAAGGAAATGGCAACCCACTCCAGTGTTCTTGCCTGGAGAATCCCAGGAACAGGGGAGCCTGGTGGGCTGTCATCTCTGGGGTCACACAGAGTCAGATACGACTGAAGCGACTTAGCAGCAGCAGCAGTGCACATGCAGGGCTAAGGGAGTAGATGGGAAATCACTGTACCTTCCTCTTAATTTTCCTGTAAATGTAAAATTTCTCTTGAAAAAGTCCTTAAATTTTTTATAGGAAGTCAAATATATAATGCATTTAAATTTATAGAGTGAAGTTTTGTTTAAAAGGTATGAATAATAATAATAGTAATAATAATATAGATAAACCCCATTTAAAGCATTTTATAGCAAAGCATCATCTTCATGGATCACAGCCATATCATGGCAAAGAGGCTTGGATAATTCAATGAAACTATAAGCCATGCCATTCAGAGCTTTCCAAAATAAGTAAAGAGTTCTGACAAAATGTGGTCCACTGGAAGAAGATTCTTGTATTCTTCCCAGGAGAACCCCATGAACAGTATGAAAAGGCAAAAATATGACACCAGAATTTAAGCCCCCGAGGTGGGAAGGTATTTAATATGCAACTGGAGAAATACAGCAATTATTAATAGTTCCAGAAAGAATGAAGAAGCTTAGCCAAAGTGGAAACAATGCTCAGTTGTGGATATGTCTGATGGCGAAAGTAAAGTCTGATGCTGTAAAGAACAATGTTGCATAGGAACCTGGAATGTTAGGCCCATGAATTAAGGTAAATTGGATGTGGTCAAGCAGAGGAGATGACAAGAATGAACATGGACATCTTAGGAATCAGTGGACTAAATGGATGGGAATGGACGAATTTAATTCAGAGATTGATTATATCTATGACTGTGGCCAGGAATCCATGAGAAAAAATGGAGTAGCCCTCATAGTCAACCAAAGAGTCCGAAATACAGTACTTGGGTGCAACTTCAAAAACCACAAAATGATCTCAGTTCATTTCCAAGGCAAACTTTTCAACATCACAGTAATCCAAGTCTGTGCCCTAATCACTGATGCCAAAGAAACTGAAGTTGATCAGTTCTGTGAAGACCTACAAGACCTTCTAGAACTACCAGCGAAAAAAAGATGTCCTTTTCATCATGAGGGATTGGAATGCAAAAGTAGGAAGTCAAGAGATTCCTGGAATAGCAGGCAAATTTGCCCTTGAAGTACAAAGTGAAGCATGGCAAAGGCTAACAGAGTTTTGTCAAGAGAACACACTAGTCACAGCAAACAGCATTTTCCAACAACCCAGGGGACAGCTCTACATATGGACATCACCAGATGGTCAATACTGAAATTAGACTGATTATGTTCTTCACAGCCAAAGATGAAGAAGCTCTATTCAGTCAGCAAAATACAAGACTGGGAGCTGACTGTGGCTCAGATCATGAGCTCCTTATTATAAAATTCAGACTTGAAGAAAGTAGGGAAAACCACTAGGCCATTCAGATATGACATAAATCAAATTCCTGGTGATTGTACAGTGGAGGTGATGAATAGACTCAAGGGATTAGATCTGGTAGACAGAGTGACTGAAGAAATATGGATTGAAGTTTGTAATATCAGTTCAGTTTAGTTGCTCAGCAGTGTCCGACTCTTTGTGACCCCATGAATGGCAGGAACGCCAGGCCTCCCTGTCCATCACCAACTCCTGGAGTTTACCCAAACTCACGTGCATTGAGTCGGTCATGGCAAATAAAAGGGGAAAAAAGTAGAAGGTAAATGACAGATTTTCTTTTCTTGGGTTCCAAAACCACTGGGGACAATGACTTCAGTCATGAAATTAAAAGATGCTTGCTCCTTGGAAGGAAAGCTATGACAAACCTTGACAGCATATTGAAAAGCAAAGATATCACTTTGTTGACAAAGGGCCATAGTCAAAGCTATAGTTTTTCCAGTTGTCATATATGAATGTGAGATTGAACCATAAAGAAGGCTGAGCACCAAAGAATTGATGCTTTTGAACTGTGGTGCTGGAGAAGAGTCTTGAGACTCCCTTGGGCTTTAAGGAGATCAAACCAATCTATCCTAAAGGAAATCAACCCTGAATATTCATTGGAAGGACTGATGCTGAAGCTGCAGCTCCAATACTTTGGCCACTTGATGTGAAGAACTGACTCATTGGAAAAGACCCTGATGCTAGGAAAGATTGAAAGCAAATGGAGAAGGGGATAGCAGAAGATGAGATGGTTAGATAACATCACTGACTCAATGGACATGAATTTGAGCAACCCTCAGAAGATAGCTGAGGATATAGGAACTTGGTTGCTGTAGTCCATGGGGTCACAAAGAGTCAGACATGACTTAGCAACTGAACAACAGCAACAAGGAAAGCAGGAAATAGAAGTGGATCCATACTTTTTTATCTTTAGCAGAACTCATGGCAAAATGAAAGTGATAGAAAAATAAGGAATGTCTCTCCCTTCCAGTCTTCCTATCACTCCTGTGGCATTATGGAAACCATCAATGGAAACCCCTTGGACCGAGTTCTCAGGTACCATCCCAGGTCAAGAACTTGTTAGGCAGGTACTTCACTTTCCATTAAAGCACCCAACAGTACCCAGAGCTTTTAAAATACCAGGGAACACTGTGGCAACAAAAAGACCAATTAGTCTAATGATGGTTCTTATTGCTCCAAGCTCAAAGATGGAGATCATGGCCCTTACTAGTGTACGGTTGCAATAATATTTTTCCATGGAAGACCCCTCTTTGTGAAATCAATGTGAATAATCCATCTATTTCATAATTCACACAGGAGCAGATTTTCAGAATAGTAGCACTTTTGTTTAGTTACACCTAAATCATAACAACATAAAAATTCCAACAAGAATATGTGTTTAGCAGAATCGTCTTTCTTTCATCTCATCTCTTCTGTCACATCTCTTTCTGTATGAACTGTAAGCTACTTCAGTATATTATTCAGATGAACCACAGAATATCCTTTCTTAAATTCTTATGTATAAGGAGATAGATTTCTGGAATATTTTTAAGTCATCATTCATTCAACTTTAATAAAAAAAAACTTACGATGTTCTAGGCTTAGCTATGGTAAAGCCTCAAGGAATATATAAACAACAACAACAACAAAAACTAAACAAATATATAAACCAAAGCAGCTAGCAATTATTAGATGTCATGAAATGGTGTGAAATATTTCATTTAATCCTCACAAACACCCTACAAAGCAAACACTAATAGGATCTTTGTTTCCACATGAGCAAACTGAGGTTCAGAGTGGTTGAGTCACCCACCCAAGCTGGGGAAGGGCAGAGCCCATGTTGGTTCTTATCTAGAGTGTGCACTCTTAACCTCCTCATGATGTCTTCTATTGTCTCTACTCTAGGATACTATCATAAACTCCATTTGAGGGGACAGACATGCTAGCATGTAATTTGGGTTTTTTGTTTTCTTGTTTTGTTATTAGCATTTTTATTCAATTTATTTAAACTGAAAAACTAACCGGATCACCTATTTCTTCCATACCCTACCCTTTGCCTCTTGCAGCCCCCAATCTGTTCTCCATATCTATGAGCTTTTTATTTTGTTTTTAGATTCCACATATAAGAGGGATCATATGATCATATGGTAATTGTCTTTTTCTGTCTACTTTTTTCATTTAGCATGACATCCTCAAGTTTTATCCACCTTGTTGTGGATGGTAAGGTTTCATTCTTTTTATGACTGAATAATATTCCATTGTATAACTAAACTAAAATTTCTTTTTTTGTGCTTCTTTTTTATTGAAGTATAGCCTATATACAATATTATATAAGTTACAAGTGTACAGTATAGTGATTCACAATGTTTAAATATTATATTCCATTTATACTTACTATAAAATATTGGCCATATTCCCCATGTTGTACTATATAACTTTGTAGCTTATTTTACACAGAATAGTTTGTACCTCTTAATTCCCTACCCCTATGTTATTACCTGTTACCCACCCCACCATGGGACTATAATTTCAAGTTTGTTCTGTATATTTGTGTCTGTTTCTTGTTATATTCACTAATTTGCTTTATTTTTTAGTTTCCACATATAAGTGGTATACAGTATTTGTCTTTCTCTGTATAAATTACTTCACTTAGCATTATGCCCTCCAAACCCCTCAATGTTGTTGCAAATGGCCAAATTTAATATTTTTTTTTTATGTGTGAGTAGTATCCTTCATGTGTGTATACATGCCTCTGTTTTCTTCTAGGAGCTTTATGGTTCCAGGTCTTATGTTTAAGTTTTAATCCATTTTGAGTTAATTTTTATGTAGAGTATAAGACAGTGGTCAAGTTTCATTCTTTTGCAGGTGGCTATCCAATTTCCCCAATACCATTTATTGAAGAGATTGTCCTTTCTCCCTGCATATTCTTGCATCTTCCTCAGTTTCTTTCATTGATGTCTTACAGTTTTCAATATGCAGGTGTTTTACCTCTTCAATTAAATTTATTCCTAGATATTTTATTCTGTTTCATGCAATTTTAAACAAGATTATTTTTAAATTTCCCTTTCTGGTAGTTCATTATTTGTATATAGAAGCACAAAATATTTTTGCGTACTGATTCTGTATCTTACAAATCTACTGAATTCATTTATTAGTTATAACATTTTTGGTAGAGTCTTTAGGATTTTCTGTATATAATTTCATATCATCTGCAAATAGTAACAATTTTACTTCTTCCTTTCCAATTTGGATGTTTTTTATTTCTTTTTCTTGCCTATTGCTCTTGCTAAGATTTCCAATAAAATCTTGAGTAAAAGTGGTAAGAGTGAACATCTTTGTCTTGTTCCTGATCTTACAGGAAAAGCTTTCAGCTTTTCACCTTGAGTATAATATAAGCTATGTATTTATCATATATGGCCTTCAATTATGTTGAAGTATGTTTCCTCTATACCTGTTGAGGTTTTTTCATAAGTGGCTATTGAATGTGGTCAAGTGCCTTTTCTGCATCTTTTGACATGATCATATGATTTTTATCTTTTATTTTGTTAATGTGGTGTATCATATTGACTGATTTGTGGATATTGAACCATCCTTGCATCTCTGGAATAAATCCCACTTGATCGTGGTATATGATTCATTTAATGTATTGTTGAATCCAGTTTGCTAATACTTTGTTGAGGATTTTTGCATCTATGTTCAAATTATTCTATATTCATCTAGATTGTTCAAATCAAGCAAGTAATTTGAATGTGTTAAGAATGTACAGTGTGAGTGTTCTCTTGCGGTCCAGAGGTTAAGACTCCATGCTTTCACTGCAGGGTGCATGGGTTAGATCCCTGGTTGGGAACTCAGATCCTGCATGTGGCCCAGTGCAGCCAAAAAACCAAAATCAACCAAAGAACAACAATAAAGAATGTACAATGTAATTCTGGAGCACAGCAGAGGGAGAGAATAACTTGTGCTGCAGAAGTGGGAAAAAAAGGATGTGATTATATTGGGGTTACTGGATGAAGAAAGAGGGACAGACACTGCAAGCAGAGAGGAATTGTTTTCAGACCACAAAAGGCATGGTATGATGCACTAGTGATGGGATTCCAGGACGGAGGTTATGATGAAAAGTAGACAGAGGCCAGATGGTTAAGAAGTCTAAATATGCAAAATGTTGAAAAGGTCCTTACGTAAAGATATTAAGAGGATTCCCGCCCCCCTGCCAGACAAAGCTGTTTGTAATGCGGAGAATGGACAGAAACAATGATGGGTGGGCAGAATGATGACCTTTGTACTGTCATTTATTTATTTTTTTGTTTCTGAGTATATTGTTTCAGAAGAAAGAATGAGATTTATGTCTTATGGAAAAATTTATATATAATTAAATGGTAATGGCAACTTCCATGTATTAAGAGCCTGCTCTGAGCTGGGTGCTGTTTGAAACTTTGCATGTTATTTTACTTAATCCTCAAAAATACTTTGGCAATTATGATGCATTTATGTCTGCTGATATATGTCTAAAAGCATCCTCATTTTATTGATGAGGATTTGGAGGCTCTGAGAGTTTAAAATGCTTGTCCTAGATAATTCAATTCTAAATAGCCAAAAAATGAGTTCTAATTATATTTTGAACAAGGGAAGTATAGAGTTAGGTGATATTTGCAACCTTTCAAATGGCTTTATTGAGATGTATAAGTGTAGCATGTCTGGTTTTTAGAAAGTATAAATAATTTTTCAGTCACACTTAATATTTGGTCATTGTTGATCAGGATGGATTTTTAGTCTTCTCATTTTTAAATATAAATTTTCAGTTAGAGTATATTCATATTATACTGAACTCTAAAGGAAAATACCAAAGACAAACACAGAACAGCTCTCTTAGATTCGCAGCGACCTACATAGCAAATCTGAAGAAACTGTAAGTCCTATCACACAAACATATTTTTGATATTGATTTCTGGAACCATGCACTGTCTGCTTCCATTCTCTGTAGTGGGAGTTTAGGCAGCCTCCAGCCAAACTAAAATAGGTTTTGCAGAATCAAATTTATTTTTTTCTTTTTTTTTTTTTTTTGGTATTTGCCCTCAGTGTAGCACCATTTCTCATATACTTGAGGCTGACCTAAGTTTGGGAGATTTTCCAATCAATTGTTCAGACTTCTTTCTTTATTTTATAACCCATAGGATACTACTGACCAACACAGGAAAACATCTGTAATAAAGAAAGCCAAAAGCTACTAAGAACTTAATATTAGATGGTCATCTTTTCCTTTTTATAGGCACTCCAGAGTTGAATAGTTGGTTCAATCAAACCAGTCATCTTTAATTGATTACACTCTTCTAGAGGTTGATGCCTTGCTTTGTCCAAATCTTTACAAGGTAAATAGGATAATTTGCCTACAATTCCAGCATTCAGAGTAGAGCTGGGGAAGGGGCGTTAACAGATACAGCACTACTCTTTTTCACTCCTTAACAGAGGGTTGAAGTTCAGCCAGAGGTCTTGTATAATAGGAGTTTTTAGAGGATATTTAGTGAGGTCCCTATTGGAACGTTATCTATATCACAAACAACCGTACATCATTTGATAATCATGGGCAAGTTTCAACTCGGGAATGACTTCGTGTTGATTAGCTTTATGTAAAGTGGGGTGGCCCCAATTTTGAGGATGCCAACATACTTCTATCCTATCAAATCCCTCACATCAGACAGTATTATCTGGTGGAGGAGTGGAAATAGAGGAGAGGGAGAGAAGTTCTGGAGCCATCCCTGGACACCAAGAGGTTTTGGCCCAGCCTTCCTGGCTAGGATATAATATGAGAGAGTGGGCTTCATGGTCTCCAAAGTCTCTGAAAGCTTATGACACTCTGCTCCTAAGCTCTGTCATTTACTCTCTTTGTGTGAATGCAGGGGTTCAGCTGTCCAACCTGAATGGCCAATGAGAGTTCCCAGCAGGGCCTTCTGCTGCTGTTGTCATGAAGACAAACAAGGCTGCATGCTCCACACTTCCTATATCCGGAATGCAGTTGTACCACTCCTGGCAGCCAATGGAAGCTAAGAAGTCAGCTTACCTGCTTTGCAAAAGTGGCCTGGCACCCAGGCTGGGCCACAGCTCTTCATTTTAATTATTTTAGTTTTCATAGAAAATCTCTACAGGCCTGCTAATTCAGTGGCTTTCAAACATTTGGAGATACAACCCACAGAAAAAAAGCAAAAATACAGAAATGCATTTGATACATACCTAAAAACTAACATATAACTTGTACTAAATTTTCATGAAATGACACTTAGCCTTATTCTATGTGATACCCTCAAAAAATATTTTCATTTTTGATATCATAACCCATGATAGATTGTGGCCTACAGTTTGATAAGCATTGTTCACACTATTTTAACTGGATTAAGCATTTGTTTTTATTTCATTTTCTCTCCTCAAAGAGAATGTATATCCTGTAAGGGCAAGGACATTGCACAAGAGTGTCCTTGTATTAAATAAGGCAAATAATGGCAACTAGTAACTAGAGGCATTTCCTTATCCTCACATTATTGCGGTACCACAAAAAGGTGGTCTTCATCATTTTAAGGTCACTTACATGTCATTCATATCCTGGAATCATACCTGAAATTTACAGAATTAAAAGAATTTTACCCAGAAGGCAGGTTTTACTCCTAGGAAACAGGTAGTAATGAAGTTTCTCACCATTTCTGATATTTTTTCTCATTCCTACTCAGTCATGTTTATTGAACTTAAGGTTATAGAAATTTTCCAAGGGCTAGGCATTTATTAGCATATAAATCTTCTATTTTGACCCAGAGGGACTGTATGGGGAGGGAGGTGGGAGGGGGGTTCACGATGGGGAACACAAATACACCTGTGGCAGGTTCATGTCAATGTATGGCAAAACCAATACAGTACTGAAAAGTAATTAGCCTCCAATTAAAATAAATAAATTTATATTAAAAAAACAAAACTTAATTTCTATATATAGTTTGTTGACTGAATTGTATCATATCTTTTTCATGCTTTATACACTAAATATATTTTTAAGGAAACCTGAAACATTCACTTATTTTTAATGATAATTATGATTGTTGGTGTGTACTTTTATGATACAGTTATATAAATTCAGTAAGTTTTAAGCACTGCCCAATATTTTTTCATAAATCTTAACTATGAATTTCTCAAGCGTTTCATAGGCAGGTAGCACAGGGCTCCACATGTTCAAATTCCTTGCATACTGTCAGACTAGGCATAGGAGAAAAATATCCAGGATTTCAGATTTACAATAAATTCTGTAAGCAAATAAGCCTATTTTATATTAAGGTGCTTGATAAGGATTTGAATTAAATATATTATAATTTAAGCTTTTTAGTGTTGTGAGAATGTGAGTGGCCATAACATGGAACTAACAAGAGAAAATATACAGCAGTCCTCCATAGACTGTTGCATAGCAACAGACTATATATATTTTTTAATTCACCCATCATTCATTCTTTCTTTCATTAGGTTGTCCATAAACATATGTCAAGTGTCAGCCTTGTTGGTTGGCACTTGGCAAAAAAGAAAAAAAAAATTGGTCAAAGGCATCTAAAAATATGCAAGACATGGTCTTGATCCTTAAGGAACTTGTAAGTCTACAAAGTCATGAATCACTGTGATAACAATTGCCAGTTGGTGGTACAGCCATTTCTGTGCTTTGTGTGTCAGGAATCAAATAACCAGCTTAATAAAGTCAAATGGTTGTGGAAAGGACTAGGAAGATTCTGAAACTGAAAAAACAAGGAAACTTTGAAGGGAAGATTCCAACAAGCTTCCAAACAGAACGATTAATCTATACAAATTTAATTTCTCTAGTATAAATGGTGATACCCAAGATGTATACCCAACATCCATAGGTAGAATGTGGGATGCATAGAATAAGAATGGAGAGCTAGGGTGAACATTATACTAGAAGCCTTCAAATGAGAGTGGAAATCCTTTGTCTTGAAGTAGTTGTTAAATATCCATGAATTTTTAAATATTTGAATTAAAGTCAGGTAGTAAATGCAGATGATAGTCTTGCCACAATTGATCTTAACTGTAAGTCTGCACGAGAGGAGTAGATGTTAAATCTATATTGATAGATGGCTTTGACCAATGAGAATGCATAGATATTGAAAGAAATTTGGAGAGAAGGCCATTGGGAAACACAAGAGAAAACTGGATTCCAGTTCAACTCACAGGTTCTAATGACATCAACTGTGGAGAATTAAAGGCTGAGAAACAAGCATTTCTACAGAAGTGTACTCAGGCTCAACCATTAAAACAAACTTCATTCTACCAATTGCTCATAAGGCATAGAAAACAAGAAAACAGATAAAGCCCTTCTGACATTTCTCGTAAAGTTGCCATCTGGTTTCTCTGATAATCTCAACACGACAATGAGAAGAGAGAAAGAGAAAAAGAGTCACACAGATACTACTAGAATGATGTTGACCCAAGTGGAACACTGGTTCATTGGAAGCTCAAATAGCTGACCCAAGGTAGTGTGTTAACTCAAGTCTCCCATGGAGAAATGGAGCTTGACTATCTGACACATTTCTACTATGCAATTCTGTCTTTTTTTTTTAGCTGAGAGAAACTCATGAAATCCAATGCAAAGCTTTAATATCAATACTATGGAGAGTTATTGAAGAACAACCATCTTCCAAAGATAACAAATGGATAACTCAAAAACTAAATTCAAATACTTGAACAGTATAAAAAATCAAATTTTGTAGTAATAAAAAACAGGAAGTTATTCTTTAGCTTAATAGGATAAGGATGGTGATAATAAGAAGGAGGAGGAGGGATGGCCAATTTGAATGGAGAGTCAGGGACATGGTTAGTCAAACTTGCTGATTGTTGATGACCTGTATCTAAATGAAAATGTGTATTCCCTTTATTTTAGCAATTCTGCTTCTAAGAATTTATTTAGTACAACAATATAACCATAGATGTGCTCAAACATTGATATACATCTATCCATGATGTAGCATGGGTTCTAATGGAAATAATACAAAAATGGAACAGAACAGATATCACTTATCTAGGGCCTGATTTGGCCTATTCTGGTACTTTTACGTGCTGAATACCAGCCCACTCCCTCCACATTAGTCCCGAGGTACTCCCCATCTTATGTCCCCATCATCCCTTACCTGAACTATTGCAATAGACCCTAGCTAGTCTTGAGATCTCCACACACCCTCCTCCGATACATTCTTCAATAGCAGCAACACTGATTTTAAACTATAAATAAAATCATGTCATTCCACTGAGGAAAATCATCCAAAGGACTTTCCATTGTGCTTGAAATAAAATCTAAACTTGTACATCAACTTCAAAGTCCCTTCATGAAATGGTCCCAAAGACTCTTGCTTGTGTTGTATGCATCCTTTGTTGTTTGGTTTTTGTTTTATACTGAAGTATAATTTACACAGAGTGAATGACACAGATACAAGTGTATAATGTGTTAAGTTTTGACAAATGTATTTACCCATGTGACATACACCCGTATCATGATATAAAACATTTCCATTACCCCAGAAGAACACTCTTCTCAGTTAATCCCTGTCCTACTCCCTAATTTAGGGACTATCATTATGATTTCTATCATCAAAAATGAGTTTTGCTTGTTCTAGGATTTCACGTAAATGGAAGCATATGGTCTCACCTCTTTTGTATCTGGCTTCTTTTACACCATGCAGTGATTTTTGAGATCTATGTTGTTGCCTGTGTCAGGATTCCTCTTTGTTGCTCAGTGGTAGTATACCCCAGGTTTTAATCTCCAGCCTACCTTTAACCACATTTTATGATATTCTTCTCTGTACTCACTAAACTCCAGCCATATTGATATTTAGTTCCTTGGATATGCTTTTGTTTATCTTCAGGATTTTTGCATCTGGTGTTCCCTCTGCATAGAATGCCCTTCCCTCATTCTTTGCATGACTGGTTTCTTATCATTTTAGGTCCAGCTAAAATAACACCCTCCCCCACCCCAAAAAACCTTCTCTGCATAGGATATATAAAGCACTTCCATGTAAGTTCTTTGTTACTCTTTTCTTTCTGGGCTTCCCTTGTGGCTCAGCTGGTAAAGAATCCACCTGTAATACTGGAGACCTGTGTTCGATCCCTGGATTGGAAAGATCCCCTGGAGAAGGGAAAGGCTGCCCACTCCAGTATTCTGGCCTGGAGAATTTCATGGACTGTATAGTCCATGGCGTCACAGAGTTGAACACAACTGAGCAACCTTCACTTTCACTTTCTTTCTGTTACAATACTGATCACAATTTGCAGTTCTTTTATTTATTTTCCTGTTAACCTGTCTATGACTTCTTTCCAGGATATAAGTTCCCTGAAGGTGTATAAAGTGCCTCTTATTGGTTGATTTACCCCCAAAACCTAGTGGCTACTGCTGCTGCTGCTAAGTCGCTTCAGTCGTGTCCGACTCTGTGCGACCCCATAGACGGCAGCCTACCAGGCTCCGCTGTCCCTGGGATTCTCCAGGCAAGAACACTGGAGTGGGCTGCCATTTCCTTCTCCAATGCATGAAAGTGAAAAGTGAAAGTGAAGTCGCTCAGTCATGTCTAACTCTTAGCGACCCCATGGTCTGCAGCCTACCAGGATCCTCCGTCCATGGGATATTCCAGGCAAGAGTACTGGAGTGGGATGCCGTTGCCTTCTCCGAAACCTAGTGGAGTATCTGGTATATAAAAAATGTTCAGTAAATTTGGTTAAGACTTACTTGATTCAAATAAGTAATTAAACTTGAATTGTTATTTCAATAGCCATTAAAACATCCTTGTGGAAAAATATATAATGTCATAAATATTTATATATAAGAAGATAGTTCAATGGGTAGATTACATAGCAGTATACATGATATAAGCTCATTTTTGTGAAAAGTAAATCTCTGAGTACAATGAAAATATTGTTGAGTGGCATAATCTTCATCTTCTTCCTCATACTTTTCATATTTTCTAGATTCTGTACAATGAATGTTAATAATTGTTTTTTTGTTCAGTTGCTAAGTCATGTCCAACTCTTTGAGTCAGCTCTTCACATCAGGTGGCCAAAGTATTAGAGCTTCAGCTTCAGCATCAGTCCTTCCAGTGAATATTCAGTAGTGATTTCCTTTAGGACTGGCTGGTTTGATCTCTTTGTAGTCTAAGAGACTCTCAAGAGTCTTCTCCAGCACCACAATTTGAAAACATCAGTTCTTTGGTGCTCATTCTTCCTTATGTTCCAACTCTCACATCCATACATGACTACTGGAAAAACCATAGATTTGACTATATGGACCTTTGTCACCAAAGGGATGTCTTTACTTTTCAATATGCTGTCTAGGTTTGTCATAGCTTTCCTTCCAAGAAGCAAGTGTCTTTTAATTTCATGGCTACAGTTACCATCTGCAATGACTTTGGAGCCCAAGAAAATATACTTGAAATTAATAATTTATTTTTAATCAGTGACTTCATCTGGAGTCTAATGCCATGCTGATATCCATGTCTTCCCCTGGCTGGACTGCATCAGACAGGCCTGGGCTGAATCTAGATCAGAGGCAGTTCATTCTGGATATTTTGCAAAGTATCAGGTGAGGTGGCCTTTTAAGAAGCAGAGAAGTCAGGAAGTGGCTCCAAGGAAAAATCTCTTTTATCTAGGGGTAGGATCACCAAGCTTTTGTATAAAAAGGCAGCTAGTAAACATTTTAGGCTTTGTGGACATTTGGCCATTGATGCAACTACTCAGTTCTGCCTTAGGGTAAATGCAGCAAAATGTAATCAAATGGACCTGACTGTGTTCCAATAAAGCTTTATTTACAAAAACATGTGGTGAGCTGGATTTGACCCAAGGATCTGGTTTGCTGACACCCTGATTTGTGTAACATCTCAATTTTTATTTTCTCATTTTTTCCTGACTATTTAGTGAAGTCAGACCATCTGGCTTTACTATTTGCAGGCAGTGTGCTCCTCTGAGCATGCTACTTAACCTCTGTAAGCTTCTGTTTTCATGCTTGTAAAACAAGGATAATAGAAGCTTTTTGACAATTAGATAAAATAGTCCGTGTAAAGCCCCCCAGCCAAGAGCCTGGCATAAGTGCTCATTCTAGTTATTCTCTGTTTGCCTCAGCGTCTCTTCTCCACTCTGCTCTGCCTGGTACCTGCAAGATTGGCCCCTCTAGATGGCATCACTCAATCCCTCTTGCTGGCTGGCTGCCAGTTGAGTTCACCCAATAGGAACACTGGCCTGAGAGCACAGAGTAAGAAGAGAAAGCAGGCTTGAAGTCTTCTTCCTCTCTCCTTACTTATCTCAGCACTGCCTCTCTGTCAGCAGCTATGTATCTCCCAAGTCATGGACCCCTACCAGAGAGCTCCTACCCGTGGCTCTGGCTCTTTGTCAGTGAACTCAGGCAGCAGTATTACTTCCCTTGCACTTTCAGACTTCCTGCTCTTGCTAGTCTCTGGAAGCTTTCACATCCTTGGGTTATTCCCTGTGTGTGTGTATTAGCCAATCAGTCGTGTCCAACTCTTTGCGACCCCTCAATCCATAGGATTCTCAAGGCAAGAATACTGGAGTGGACTGCCATTTCCTTCTCCAGAGGATCTTCCCAGCCCACGGATCGAACCTGGATCTCCTGCACTGCAGACAGATTCTTTACCATCTGAGCCACTGGGGAAGCTAGATATACTTCTTCCAGGTCTGGCCTAAACTTTGTTTTCTGATATAGATTGCAGTTACTTTCTGTCAATGGTTTTAGTTTAGAAACTTTATTTGTCTTGAAATCCCAACATCTGGGAACCACTAGACTTTCCTGTTTGTTCCCCATATCTGCTCCTGTGTTGCATGAAGGCCTGTGTGTGAAAGGAGCTGGTATGGGTGGGCTTCAGAAGCCCCATCTGAACCACTGCATTTCCTGAAGGGTCAGCACAGTGAAGGACTGCAAAGGCAGGTGAGATTCCAGTATGACCACCGAGCTGCCCACAAAGTCATTGACCAAAAGAACAAAAGGGCCAAGAAGAGGCCTTGTGACTCTCATGATACCACAGTGGGACATTATTTGGTTGGTGCTACCACCACCCCCATTGCAAAGAACACCACCCTCACCGTAAGAAAGTAAACCTTCTGGAAGTAGCACATCTGAGAAAATATGGCCGCAATCCAGGAAGCTGTCTCCAGAAACCACACCCAGCTGAGAGCCCTCGCTCCAGCTGGAAAGTCTGGTTATTGTTTGGATCGACTTGTAAGGTCCCCATGGGACTCCTCTGCTCTCTCTCTCTCTCTCTCTCTCTCTGATAGTAGCAATAGAACACAGGGTCTGGGCAGCAGGGTCTCTCCTGCTGCCATATCCCTCACCTAACATGCGGGCAGTGCATTCTTGACAGGCATGATGGTGTGAGTAGGAAAGGTTGAGTTGTCTCAGTCGGTCTGTGCATGCTACAGAAGTCTGCCCGAAGAGTAAAGGTATTCTAGGTGAAGCTTTTCCTAGAGTCAGGGCTTAAGGGGAATTTGGAAGCTACCTACTCCATCCTGCCAGTGCCAGAAGTACACTAAACTACAAATCAATGAACTGAAAACCAGGCAGAATATTGGTTCTCTAGTTACACAGAAACATGAATCATCAAACCAGTGTGTAGTATATGTACGTGTGTGTGTGTGTAAGATGTCAGAAAATCTTTCTATTCATTCATCATCACCCGGAGATCAAATATGCAGAAGCAAATGCCCATAAGGGATATATGTGAAGACAGTTCTTTGGTTTCTGATTCTGTGCTCATTTCTGGGGATCTACCTCTCTTTATTCAAATCTAGCCATGCTGCTTTTCTAGCCATGCCAATGATGCACTTCTCAAGGCTGTTCTTTAGTGTTAACTTTTACTTCACAGCAATAATGTATTACTCAAAGTGGTTTTTTAATGTGTCTTTATTAATACTCTCATTCATATGCATTCATGTATGCTTAGTCACTCAGTTATGTCTGACTCTGGAGCCCTATAATAGACTGTAACCCACCAGGCTCCTCTGTCCATAGGATTCTCCAGGAAAGAATACTGGAGTGGGTTGCCATTTCTTCCTCCAGGGATCTTCCCAACCCAGGGATCGAACATTCATTTCCTGTGTCTCCTGCATTTGCAGACAGGTTTTTACCACTAAGCAACCTGCGAAGTGATGTTATTGTTAGTGGTAACTACCATTGACCAAGCTTCTGCTATATACCAGCCACTATTCCAGGGAATTTACATGTATTATCACATTTATTTATTATAGCAACTCTATGATGCAAGAATTAATATATTCCCATTTTAATAAAGAAGTGAAAAACTGAGAATTTGCAACTACCAAGAAGTCATAAAAAAGCAAGAGAGTTCCAGAAAAACATCTATTTCTGCTTTATTGACTATGCCAAGTCTTTGACTGTATGGATCACAATAAACTGTGGAAAATTCGGAAAGAGATGGGAATACCAGACCACTTGACTTGCTTCTTGAGAAACCTGTATGCAGGTCAGGAAGCAACAGTTAGAACTGGACATGGAACAACAGACTGGTTCCAAATAGGAAAAGGAGTACGTCAAGGCTGTATATTGTCACCCTGCTTATTTAACTTCTATGCAGAGTACATCATGAAAAATGCTGGACTGGATGAAGCTCAAGCTGGAATCAAGATTGCCAGGAGAAATATCAATAACCTCAGATGTGTGGATGACACCACACTTATGGCAGAAAGTGAAGAACTAAAGAGCCTCTTGATGAAAGTAAAAGAGGAGAGTGAAAAAGTTGGCTTAAAGCTCAACATTCAGAAAACTAAGATCATGGCATCTTGTCTCATCACTTCATGGCAAATAGATGGGGAAACACTGGAAACAGTGACTGACTATTTTGGGGGGCTCCCAAATCACTGCAGATGGTGACTGCAGCCATGAAATTTAAAGATGCTTGCTCTTGGAAGGAAACTTATGACCAACCTAGACAGCATATTAAAAAGCAGAGATGTTACTTTGCCAACAAAGATCCATCTACTCAAAGCTATGGTTTTTCTAGTAGTAATGTATGGGTGTGAGAGTGGGACTATAAAGAAAGCTGAGTGCCGAAGAATTGATGCTTTTGAACTCTGGTGCTGGAGAAGACTCTTGAGAGTTCCTTGGGGCTGCAAGGAGATCCAACCAGTCCATTCTAAAGGAGATCAGTCCTGGGTGTTCATTGGTAGGACTGATGTTGAAGCTGAAACTCCAGTACTTTGGCCACCTGATGCAAAGAGCTGACTCATTGGAAAAGACCCTGATGCTGGGAAAGATTGAGGGCAGGAGGAAAAGGGGACAACAGAGGATGAGATGGTTGGATGGTATTACCATGGACATGAGTTTGTATAAACTCCATGAGTTGGTGATGGACAGGGAGGCCCGGCATGCTGTGGTTCATGGGGTCGCAAAAAGTCAGACATGATTGAGCGACTGAACTCAACTGAACTGAAAGATTAGAGCATTGGGATTTAAACTAAGCAGGTTTTTCTGACTCCAATATACACTCTCTTTCCAGTATACCAAGGCAGATATTCTCCAATATTTGTGTAATGATTACACCTCTGCTTGCTACACAGAAGCTATGGAGGCATCCTATCACCTCCCTACCCTACAGACCTATTCAGCATGGGGACCTGGTCACAGGACCAAGCCTGGATGCTTGCTGCTCAGCAAATATTAGGAAAAATTCCATATCCAAGGCCTTTACATATCTAGTTCTGCCAGTTACTGATAAATAGCTGTTGGCAAAATTTATTCTTAAAGTTGCTTAAAGAAAAAAGTTTTGTAACCAGCAAGAAAGCTATTTGGTAGAATTTCAGTTTGAGAATACCTGTGTCACATGGAAAGCATCTTGATTTGTGTGCTTTAATTTTCTGTCAGTTCCTTGTTGGGTGGTCTGCTCTTATGGTAGTAGAGTTGGGCTCCATATCTGTAAAACCAAGGAAAATTTGGATAAGTGGAGGTTTTCACTGAGTCGGGTTGATCTTGACCTTCTTCCAGGCACAAAATGAATTTCCTGAAATGGTGCACATCTTTGGTCATAAAGCAGATAATCTGAAAACGTGCTTAAGAATTGTTGATGATGCTTATGTCATGCTTGAGGCTTCCCTGGTGGCCCAGATGGTAAAGAATCTTCTTACAGTGTAGGAGATCCACGTTTGATCCCTGGATTGGGAAGATCCCCTGGAGAGGGGAAAAGCAACCCACTCCAGTATTCTTGCCTGGAGAATTCCATGGACAGAGGCTATAGTCCACGGAGTTGCAAAGAGCCATGCCATGCTTATGTCATGTCATGCTTAAATAGAAGTTATGTTATGCTTAAATGAAAGATTTTAATTTTAGAAATACAACCTAAAAGTAGATTTTGTGATGCATCTTGAAATTTATTTCAACAGATGTTTATTGAGCATGTACTATGTGTTGGGACTGTTCTAGGTGCTGGAAATAAAATAGTGAACTAAGCTGATAAAAATCTGTGTGCTCATGGAGATTATGTCCTGCTATAGGAAGACAGACAATAAATAAGTAAAACATAAATCAGATGGTGTAAATACTATGTAGAAAAGAAAAAAGACATAGGGTGGTGAGGAGTGATGAGATGGGAAGGATATTGGAATTTTTAACAGAGTGATCAGGGAAGGCCTCATTGAGAGAGTGACATTTGAGCAAAGACATACAAAAGTGGGAGAAGTGATCATGCGAATACTGGAAGGAATTGTATTCTAGACAGAGGGACAAACACTAAGGCCCCAAGAGGGTGCTGGGCATGTTGGAGAGTTGGCAGGGCAGCAAATATGGACAAAGTGAGCAATTAGAGAGTAATAGGTGAGAGAGGCAGTGGGTACACATGGCCTTGTGAGCCATGGTGTAAACTTTGGCTTCCATGCCATACTGAACAAGCCACTGCCAAGTATTAAATAGAGAAAGTACTTCCACATTAACAGGATTCTCTGCCTGCTGTGTTGAGAACAGACATTATTGGAAATAGCTGGTTATATTAGTATATTTGTTTTCTATGCTGTGTAACATATTACCACAAAGTTAGCAACTTAAAATAACACATATTTTTAATCTCATAGTGTCTGTGAGTCAGGAATGTGGGCGCAGCTTAGCTGAGTCCTCTGCAGGCAGGAGTCATGATACCAACCAGCCTGAGTTCTCATCTGGAGGCTCAACTGGGGAAACGTTCACTTTTAAGCTCCCTCAGGTTGTTGACTGTTTATTTTTTGCAGCTGTAGGAGTCATGTAGTTGTCTTCCTCAAAACAAGCACAATGAGAAAACAGAAGGAGAGAGGCAAAAGAAAGAGGGAAAGATTGAGAGAGAGAAAGTGAGAGATCCAGGATCTGTTAGCAGTACAGAGTCTTATGTAACTGAACAGAATCATGGAGTAACATCCTAGTACTTCACCAAAATGCATTGGTTACACACAAGTCACAGGCCCAAGATCATTCATGGGAGGAGATTATACAAAGGTATGGGTACCAGGAGGTAGGGGAGCATGGAAGCTTCCTTCAACTCTGTCAGTTACAATTATGAAAAACTGATTAGGGGGCTCTAATCCAAACAGGAAATAAAAGGCTTAGACTAGAATAATTAAAGAATTCATTGTATAATCTTTATTGGATCCTTTGGTGCTGATGATGGCTTGGGCTGGACATGATGAATTTGGAAATGATAAGCCAGAGAACTTCATTACCTTCTTTGAGCATCCTTTGGCCTCACTTAATCTTACCTGCCTTCCCTGGTTCTTCACCATCAGGTCTTAGTGCCCTGGCTTGAATGTAATACTCATCAAAGTTCTCCGGGCCATCCTGTATAAACAAGAAGCTACACTGCCCAGTTCCCTTTCCCTCCCAGAAACACTTCCAGCAGCCAAGCGTGGGGCCAAGTATGGTGCCTTCCTGTGCAGCAGAGGTCAGGGCCCAGTCTAGGGCTCTAGGACTCCTGGCTGAGTCTGACAATGGCCCTTCTCTTCTCATGACAACCTTCTCTGTGTGGCTTTGAGTCAGGGCTCACTTATCCTCAGGGTTTCCTCCTCCTGGTACCAACTCTCCTGTGCCTGGATGCCTGTTCACAGTCATTGTCTTAATGCCCTCCTCTTGTAACTGGCATCCTCCTTGACTTTTTCTAGCAAGTCCCTTTCTGATTCCTGTGTTATAGTCCTAGGCTTTTCTAGGATCATACCACCACCCACCTTAGGGTTTGATGTCTTGCCTTAAATTCCATTTGGTGTTCCTGCTCAAACCTCAGAGGATTGACAGCTTCATGTTTCTTTTCCCCAAACTATGGGATTGTGGCCTCCTGTTATGTCTCAGACCAGATCCTCCAACCCATCTAGGACTTCTTCACAAGTGTGTTAATGCTAAGAGTAAAACTGAGTTATAGCTGATATTCAGCAAGATACACACAACCAAAGTTGCCCGTTGAGTCACTGTACACTGAGATGTACAGTGTAGCTCAGAAGCCACAAATGGTCAAACCAGACTCATCATTCATCTTTTTATGTGAGAAGAACCTTACAGGTGATGTCCAGGTGAAGCTGGACACTTCAGATTTTCTGGACCACACCAACCTTCTTAGTTTCTTCCTATATATCTTCATGTGTTGGGAAGCTGAGTCCTTGGGCTTCAGGAAGGAGTGTGTGTGTGTGTGTGTGTGTGTGTGTGTGTGTGTGTGTGCTCTGTGTGCATGTCTGTGGGGCTGGCAGTGTGTTTCACTTAAGACAAAGTAAGGTTTAAGAGTAGATTAATGTTTTATTGCTTTATACCCTATTAAATAATCAGCACTCCATATTTTCTGAGCTATTATACTTTCTTATGTTATCTTAAAATTAAAAATCTAGAGAACTTGATCTGTGCCCTATATATAATATCTATAGGTCACTGGATATCATACAGCTCTATGAACAATTCCCCAAATTTCTGTTTATCTGTTGTTGATTTTATTTTAACCGAGAAGTAAATAAGCAAACTTTAAAAAATTCAGAAATGTATATGGGTATCACTTTGGTATATAAGTACTTTTTAGCAGGTTATTTAAGGGCTGCTATCAACTGGGTGGTCTTTTATTGTATTTTCTTTTCCAAAGTTAATTGGCTATAAATTCACTTTTAAAAATCTTGCTGTGTATCTAGCCTTAGCCTTTGTTTTCTTAGAAAAAGAAAACAAAAGCCAATCTGCTCTCTGATAATTAAGATTCCTTAGTAGTCAGATTCCGAGAAGGCAATGGCACCCCACTCCGGTACTCTTGCCTGGAAAATCCCATGGACAGAGGATCTGGGTGGGCTGCAGTGCATGGGGTCTAAGAGTCAGACACCACTGAGCGACTTCACTTTCACTTTTCACTTTCATGCATTGGAGAAGGAAATGGCAACCCACTCCAGTGTTCTTGCCTGGAGAATCCCAGGGATGGGGGAGCCTGGTAGGCTGCCGTCTACGGGGTCGCACAGAGTCGGACACGACTGAAGCGACTTAGCAGCAGCAGCAGCAGTAGTAAAACTCTGCATGTGTGCTAAGTCGTTTCAGTCATATCCAACTCTTTGCAACCCCATGGACTACCCCACCAGGCTCCTCTGTCCATTGGATTCTCCAGGCAAGAATACTGGAGTGGGTTGCCATGCCCTCCTCCAGTTTGTCTTCCCAACTCAAGGATCAAACCTGTCTCCTACGTCTCCTGCATTGGCAGCTGGGTTCTTTCCCACTAGTGCCACCTGGGAAGCCCAGTCAAACTGTACCCATATATAAAACCTAGAGGTTCTCTTGTCACTTCAGAACCATTTCGTATGATTAGATATTTGCTATTAGAGAGCTCAAGCTTGATCATCTGTCTTACTGTTAAGCATCTAAATGAAATTTTAGATGATGGTGAGGTATAAGACAAATTCCATGAAATTTGTCACAACTTCAGAGATTAAATGATGTAATATTTTTGGTAGTTCTAACTGCTGATTTTGTTGTTGTTGTTAATAATAAAGTTTTTTTTACTATTTCTGTTTTAAAGGACATATGTTGTCAAAAATTATAGTTTTTATACGTATTGAGTTACAGATGACATGTTTTTGGTTTCAGTGAATGTGGACCTAAATGACAAGCAAGAATAGGCAAGTTATCCATCTGTGCCACCACAGACAGTTTCCTCCCTCTGATAATCCTGCAAAATCTAGTGAAAACCTGGTTTCCTGGTGTTAGAGGGTCAGAAATATTAGAGTTAAGGGAAAAAATAAATCCACTGGCTGAAGGAACTTTACTAGAAGTCTCAAACCTAGTATCCATGGCTAAACTACTAGTTTTAAACAGGTAGTCCTTTAAATTGTAGCACATTCTAGAAGATCTACATTTTTTACTGCCCTTGGCCATAATTTGCATTATTGATGTCATGTTTTACATCGTTATATTTATCCTGTTACTATTTATTGTAGTTGATTTTGCAATTTTTTTGTCTTTTAATCTTCATCGTACAGAGAAGGCAATGGCACCCCACTCCAGTACTCTTCCCTGGAGAATCCCAGGGACAGGGGAGCCTGGTGGGCTGCCGTCTATGGGGCCGCGCAGAGTTGGACACAACTGAAGCGACTTAGCAGCAGCAGCAGCAGCTTCATCGTAGCATATTTAAGTTGACCCACAGCCTTTACTGTGTATTTGCCATTCTTAATGGGATTTTTCCTTTCCTATAGATTCTTCTTGTTGTAACCTTTTCTTTTCCACTTAGAGAAGACCCTTTAGCTTTACTTTTAGAGTAGTTTTATTATTGATTATCTTTTCATTTTTGCTTTTCTTCAAAGTTCTTCATCTCTCTTTCAGTTCTAAATAATAATATTGCCAGGTAGCATATCCTAGGTTGTAGATATTTTCCTTTCAGCACTTTAAATATTTTATGCCACCCCTTTCTGGCCTGAAAAGTTCTTCAGAGAAATCAGCTGGTACCTTTATGGGGGTTCCCTTGCATATGATTCTGTTTTTCTCTTGTTGCCTTTAGAATCCTCTGTCTTTAAATTTTGCTATTTCAATTATGATATGTTTTAATGTGGGTGTGTTTGCGTTCATCTTGTTTGAAACCCTCTGTGCTTCCTGTACTGGATGTCTTTTTCACGTTTGGGAAGTTTTCAGCCACAATGTCATCAAATATATTTTTTACACCTTTGTTTCTCTCTTCTTCTAGGGCCCCTGTGATGTGAATGTTGGTATGCTTGATGTTGTCCTAGAGATTCCTCAAACTGTTTTTCTGTTATGTTTGGGTGATTTTCATTATTCTTTCTTCTTTTAGTGTATTTTTTATTTCAGTTATTGTATTCCTCAATTCTCACTGGTTCTTTTCTGTATTTTCTAGTACCTTGTTTAAATTCTCCCTGTGTTTATCTACTCTTTTCTCTAATTCAGTTAGCCTTCTGATTACTAACCCTTTGAACTTTTAATCTGATAAATTATTTCTACTTCACCAGTTATTTTAGGCATTTTCTCTCTTGTTCTTTCAGTTGAAACAAATTCCTCTGTCTCCTCATTTTGCTTAACTTTCCTTATCTCTATGAAATTAGGTGAAACAGTTATGTATCCTCATCTTGAAGGGGTGTCCCTTTGTGGGAGCATCTCTATATAGTCTGTGGGTACCCTGTGGCTTTGGTGGGAGAGCTAGATCGGACATTAAGCAGGAGTCATGTCTTTCCCCAGTGGATGCTGACAGCTATCACTTTGGCAGGAGTTGGGACTACTAGAGATGAAGTGGCTCAGCCAGAGCCAGGTGTGAAATTAGCTTCTCTTCTGCTCAGTGGCCAACACCACCCTATTAGGGGTGGGAATGAGTCCCAAGCTGGTGGAGCAGAAGCCCTGAGGTTTGAGTTGAGTTCATTTTTTCCCTCTAAGAGTATGTTTTCCTGCCTTCTAGCACCCCAGAGGGGAGCAGTGTTGGAACAAGACAGGCTGGGATCGGTTCTTAGTATGGACTTGGGCTTGGACTGTGGTGGTTCCAGCCCCAGTCAGAGCTCTGGACCTTTTGTGATGAACTGCCTCACCAAGTACCAGTGCTGCCTTCAACCCCTTCAGATACTGTTCCAGGTCTGAGCAGGCTCCATTCCTCACAGTCCAGTGCTCCTTTCAGCTACAGCAGCCCTTGCCCTAATGTGGAGCTGTGTCACAGAGCAACAGGGCCTGGAGTGGGCATTCATTTCAGACTCGGGCACACATCAGGGTGGTCACAGGAAATGGACCTGTTGCTGCTGCTGCTAAGTCGCTTCAGTCGTGTCTGACTCTGTGTGATCCCATAGACGGCAGCCCACCAGGCAATTTCAATCTGCTTTCTCCACCTTGTCTCAAGTAAGTGTGTGTGCGTGCACTTCATGAGTAGAATCTAGGCTTCTTACAGCTCTCCTGTTAGTTCTACTGGCTTCTAACCAGCTGAGGAGGCTCACCTTCCTGGTATCAGACTCCAGGGGTGGAGTTCCCAATATGTGCCTCAAATTGCTCACTCCCTAGAGTGGCTCTCCAATCCCATGCAATCTCCTTCTTCTTCTGTGTCACCTCCCAGTGGCAAAATAGACCTTATCATGTCCTTTCCCTTCCTACTTAATTATATGTGGATCTCTGTTACAACCAGTTGCACAAGAGCTGTTCTGCCAGTCTCTACTTACTTTTCAGTGGGGATCTCCACATGTAGAAATATTTTCAATGTGTTCAAAGGGATTGTCTAACAATCTTGATCTGAATCCTCTAGTCCTGTGTCTTAAGATACAGTCAGGTGTCTGATCATCACTGTGGGTACTTGTGTATAAGGCAGCAACTTCAAAGGCTGTGCCTTGAGTGAGTACCTTCACAGAATCCATTCAATTAATATGAATTTTTATGTATTGAATACCAATAGCAAAATGATAATGTCTAACTGAGAACATGCAATTGTTCTCATACTCAACCCTTAGTAAAGAAGCAATATGGAATAAGCATGTGCCAATAGGGTGGGCTTGGGGTACAGGAAGGTACCAAACTTTCTTTAATATGGGAAATAATATAAGTCAAGGGGGAAAAATACTTATGTGTGTCATTGGGGTCCTGGAGTGTGGTTCTGGAGTGGCCTTGTCTATGTGCTTACATTATACATGGATAAATGTTTCACATCTGCTACTACCTCTGTGGCATATTCAGAAGAGGGACAATACTGTCTGTAAAGTGTTTTACTTCCCTTAGAAAATATCACGTAAATATATGGTAATACACTATTATCATTATATAGAGCAGAGGCCAAAAGCCTCTTGCCAAAGTGATTCTCTAAAATTTTACACCTATTTCATGCATTAAAAAAGAAATGTGTAGCATATGCTTTCACTTACTTAACGATTAGCTCATCAAATTTGTGATCTGTGTGACAGAAAGCCAAAAACACTGTGTCTCTCAAGACCCTTCCTCTGCCCCATGTCTGTCTCTTCTTCCAGCATTATTTTTAAAAGCTCTGATCTCACAGGTCCTGAGCAGTAAAATAAAGCTCAAACTCAACAACTTGCATTTGTGTTGATCTTTTAAGTTCACAAAATGTTTTTATATAATCTCATTTGAGTCTCACAACTACTCTATGGGGCCAGCAGGGCAAGGAATAATATTCCCATTTTATAGCTGTGGAAACTGAGACTGAGAGAAGAAAAACTTCATGGCTTGTTTCAGATTATCCAGTTATTAACTAGTTATTAACCAGGTCATCTGGCTCAGTTCAATAATGCTTTTTTCACTCTGTGTAGGCTGCTTATGGGAGACAAAACTCTTATGATGCCAAATGACCTAAATAACTTCCTCTTCCAAAGTGTTTTCAAAGCCTGTTAAAATGATGAAATGTCACTCTGCAATCACGTTACTTTAGTACAAAAGGAATTTTGCAATTGTAATTAAGCCCCCAACTCAGTGGACCTTAAGATAATGAGATTGCCTAGGGTGTGGCTGACCTAATCATGTTGTTTAGTCCCTAATTTGTGTCTTGACTCTTTTGCAACTGTGTGGACTGTGTGGACTGATTTATATTCATAACAAAGCCTGCCAGGCAGGCTTCTCTGTTCATGGGATTTCCCAGGAAAGAATACTGGAGTGAGTTGCCATTTCCTCTCCAGGGGATCTTCCCAACCCAGGGATCGAACCCACATCTCCTTCTTGGCAGGTGGATTCTTTACCACTGAGCCACCAGGGAGGCCCTGACTTAAACATAGGAACCATTAAATATGGATCTAAAGATCAGAGATGGAGGAAGTCAGAGAGATTTGAAGCATATGAAGGACTCAAAGTGAGGGCGGTTCTTGATTGCTAGCTTTGAATATTGGGAGGCCTCCATGGCAAGGACTTCCTGTAGCCTCTAGGAGCTGGGAGTAGACCCTGCTGACAGCCAGCAAGAAAATGGGAACTTCAGCCTTAGAACTCCAAGGAACTGAATTGATCCCAGAGCCTAAATGATCTTGGAAGCAAATTCTTCTCCTGAACTTTTAGATAAGAAATCAGCCTGGCTAACGATGACTTTACCCTTGAGATATTATGAACAGAGAACCCAGTCACACCATTCTGAAATTTCAAACTACAGAACTGTGACATAATAAATGAGTGTTGTTTTAATTTGCCAAATTTGTGGTAATTTGCTCTGCAGTAATAGACAACTAATAAACTGTGACTCATAAATATTTACTGAGTGCTCATTACCTGCAAGACAGTAATTTTTTATTTTAGAGACATTTTATTCTGTGTCTGTTTCTAAGAGGGTTAGTTTAAAAAAAAAATCTGCAGAGTTTTTGTGGTAACATTAGCATTTCTCCTGATGGAAATATAGGGCTTTCCTGATGACTTATTTGGTAGAGACTCTGCCTCCAATGCCGGAGACTTGGATTCGATCTCTGGGCCAGGAAGATCCCCTGGAGAAGGAAGTGGCAACCCACTCCAGTGTTCTTGCCTGGAGAATCCCATGGACAGAGCCAGGCAGGCTACAGTCCCTGGGGGCCCAAAGAGTCAAACACAACTGAGTGACTACACCTTCACTTTCACATGGAAATACAGAAAATTCTAATCCATATCCTCTTGAAGGTGAGCGTGAGTATGTCCCTTATTCTAACCAATGAAATGGAGGGAATTGACACATGTCTCTTCCAGGACAATGATTCCAGTTCCCCCTATTCTCTTTCCCTGCTATAGCGCACCCTGAAGCTCTGGACAAGAAGGGAGTTTACGATGGTTTGGGGGGCCCTGTCAGCCTGGGTCTAGGGAACAGAGCCTTCCATGCATCTGATTTGGGAGTATAGTGTGAGCAAGATATGCATCTTTTTTTGCTTTCAGCCTCTGTCTGAAATAAGCTGGCCTATCCTGACTGAAACATTTGCCTCAAAATATTGGAGTAGCTTTGGTACTGAGCTTGATAAACACTGACAGTTGTCCTGCTACAATACTGAGGAAAGCCAGGTGATCTGTTCCCAGGATCTTTTAGTTCAGTCAGTTCAGTCGCTCCAACTCTTTGCGACCCCATGGACTGCAGCATGCCAGGCTTCCCTGTCCATCACCAACTCCCGGAGCTTGCTCAAACTCATGTCCATTGTGTCAGTGATGCCATCCAACCATCTCATCCTCTATCATCCCCTTCTCCTGCCTTCAATCTTTCCCAGCATTGGGGGTCTTTTCCAATGAGTCAGTTCTTCACATTGGGTGGCCCAAGTATTAGAGTTGCGGGACCTCTGACTGAACATTTTTTGCATGAGAATAAAAATAGAGCTATATTTACCATCATTTTCCCCTCCATGTAATTGAGTAGGGAAAGGATGGAGGAAGTAGGGTGAGACTGAGAAGATAAGGTACACAGGAAATAGCATGTGATTTTCTGGCTGCGCAATAATTACTGAGTGGCTACACCCAGGCTCTGTGAGGAACCCAAATGTTAGTGGAGACAGGCCCACTTTCCATAAAACGTTGATAACCATACTCAGTCATTAGTGTACCAGTGAGTTGAAGTGAAGAAATGGTGCACTTTTTTTCTTTTAAACTTTTTTCTGTATTAGAGTATAGCCGACTGACAATGTTGTGATAGTTTCTGTTGAACAGCAAAAGGGTTCAGCCATACATATACAAGTATCCACTCTCCCCCAAATTTCCCTCTCCTCCAGGCTGCCACAAAACATTGAGCAGTTTCCTGTGCTATATAGTAAGTCCTTGCTGTTCACCATTGTAAATGTAACAGTGTGTGGATGTCCATCCCCAAATCCCTATCTACCCTTTCCCCCTATTCTTCCCCCTCCCCAGCAACCATAGGTCCGTTCTCTAAATCTGTGAGTCTAAAGAAATCATGTACTTAAATACTTAAAGGTTATTCTAGTCTCCAGATTTGCTGAAACACACTATCCTAATTTGGGAGAAGGAAATCAAGACTGTAAGAAATGGTATGGGGTTTCCACATTCCCTATTTCCCTGTTTCATTTCTGTAGATGACCTAGAGCATAGATCTAGATGGTGGCTGAGTTTAAAAAAAAAGCGAGATTTATATTCATAACAAAGTCACTAACAAATGTAACTAGTCTTATTATTTTGTTAGCAAAGAACTATCCTGATAATCATTCATTAGCTATCTTTTTTTTAAAGCAATAATTGATAAAATATTTCATTCTCATCATGATAGTCATTAAGGTTTAGAGTTTTAGGTGAAATTAAGCTGAAAATTTTGGTCTATTTAACCATATACAACAAACTTATTTTGAAAATAACCTTTTTTGTGTGGGGGGAGAGAGTAAATTCCACATAACGGCTAACAAGTGGAGGTCAAAGTGAGCATCTGTCAAAAACATTATTTCAAGAAGTTTCGATACAAAGCAGGAAAACTCTATGTAATGTTTAAGCTCTTGGTTTCCAGGCATAGCCCGTCATCACTATTTTTCCATTTGTTTGCTAACCAGATTAATTAACTCTGTAAGGAGTTTCTTTCATCCATTTGTGAAGTTTTTCAAGTAGATTTTCTCAAACTAAGCTAAACCTAGATTTCTTTAGAACTTCAGAAGATTTCTGGAAATCAAAATCAAAATGGGATTTTTTTTCTTTGGGTTTAATTTTCTTTTCTAAGTAGGAAAAAAGAACACAATTTCAAAAATGTGGTTTGATTTTCCTCATTTCTTTGCAAACCTTTTTAAAAATATATTTTAAGGTAATTCTAATGGTATTAAAAGTTGAATATCAAGTTCACCTTCTTTCTCTCTTTCTTACTTCCATGGTATCATAAGTGGGTATAGATTGTGAATTCTGAAGACACTAACTCTCACTGCAGTGAAAATTTGGAGTTAGGAATGAGCCTTACTAAAGGCTTTCTGTGTCCTGTCCTGTGTAGTGGGATGGTACACTGGGGAGATGAAGCAAGGCTGGACAACATAAAACTAGTACCTGGTACTTCCTGAAATCTTCCATTCTTCCCCCAATACCATATTTCGCTTCTTCATAGCACATTAATATCAAACTGACAGAAGATTTTTCTTTAAATGAGCAAATTTTCTCTTCAGAAAGTACATGCAATGACTAGTTCCAATCTGGCCATGAAACAGGGGTGTCATGGAAGGCATAAAAGGGCCTAGGTTTTAAGTACAAGTTTTTTTCCTTTCCTCCACACACACAAAAACATACATTTAGTATTTCTTTATTTAAGGACATGCCCGCCCACAAACATCTGAGAAACATCTGTAGACAAAATGCCAAAATGCATAGTAGAATTTGACTCACACCTCACCACCCACCAAGACCCCTGTCAACTCACAATAAACACCTTTCTAGCATCTGCCCCAGAGAAAGAAACGCCACATTACCCAAAGGTCAGAGCAAACAGATGTCACTTATTGCAGACCCTAATCATATCCATATCCAACCTTAGGAGGCCTGCAGTGAAAGCCAACTTCGGGAGTCGGGGTTCCTCCAGTTACAGATTCCAGTCCCTGCATCTTCCCTCCCTTTCACTGGAGCAAGGGGGGCCTTAGGAGTGGTTGTCTCTAGGGGCTGTCCCTGTGCCCTGCTGTCTGAGCCCATGACTGAGTGTGGGTCTAGGGAGGCAGCAGGAAATTCTTCATGGTTGACCAGCATCTGAGCAGTCCTCCTGCTCCTCATTCAGCCAGACCTGGAATATTTTTCAAGAACAGCTCCTGCCTCAAACTTTGACTCCCTGTGGAAGAGTTAAAACTATTCTCCTCTGTCCTCAGAGTCCTTTGTGCGCATTTCTGTGCCTCCTCCTATAGCTCTCTTCATACTGAATAGCATCTCCTTACATCTCTGAGTCCTAAGAGACTGAGTTTCAGTTGGAGGAAAGAAGAGGGAAGGAAGGAAGGAGAGTGGGAAGAAAACAGAGAGGGGAGATATGGCATTTACCCAAAGAAGTTTAATGAGAAGGCAATGTTGGAATGCCATTTAGTGGAGGAGGATTGTTTTATGTTTGTCTTTATAAACTGCTAAAGCATAATACTCAATTCAATCACTTCACATTCAGTATCTATAAAAGAGTTTTAAAAAGATAAATGCGTGGATAGTTTTTGTTGTTCCTGTTGACCTACCCTTTACCTTTCTCCTATCTTCTTCCCCATTTCAGTCCTGAAGGGCAGGTCCAATTCATTCAAGGAGAAATACAATGAGAATCATAAATTATTTAGAATTTAGAAGACACAGAGGTTTAAATCTCATAATATAAGTTTATACATTTGAAGAATTCCTTCTCACAATCACAAGCAAGTTTGGGAAGGGTTAATTGTTGAATGTAATATAAAAATAAAAGCAAAAATGAGGACTATAACTCACTTTCCATAACAATTTTCTGTCTCTGCCTGCCTTAAAACCAAACAGACACATACATTATATATTGAACAGCCTGAAGGCTCAGCTTTGTGCAGTTCTTGAAACAATCCTACCATGTCTGTTCCTGTATCAGGGCCATCCTCCCAATGACTAAGCTCTAGAGGCAGTAATGCTGTCATAAGCCTAGTGATCCTGGAGTGACTCTCTATGCTCCTTGAAATCTTTCCTCCATCCTTATGACTACGCATCTGTTTTCCATGTGCTTGTGTCCCAATATTTTTCCCCACTAGAACCCTAGCCTGACCCTTAGATCATAAATTGGAACCTTCCAACCAAGTCTTATTAACTTACCTCCGTGGAGACTGAACCTTGCTCTCTGACCAGACTGTACTTCAACAACCACCACCACTTCTACTTAATTATCTCTGTCTGCCAGGGGCTCCTTTTATATTACTGATAATTCTCACAAAGACCATTCAAGGTAAATAGCATTGTCCCCTTTGGCAGATAAACCACAACTCAAAATTCGAGATACCTAATGCCTTAATCAGGCTTCCCAGGTAGCACAGTGGTGAAGAATCCACCGGTCAAGCCAGGAGATGCAAGAGACACGAGTTTGATCCCTGGATTTGTGGGCTACAGGTCATGGGGTTGCAAAGAGTTGGACACAACTGAGCAACTGAAGACATACACACACACACACACGTGCAGTGCCTCAATCAAAGCTAAACAACTAAAATGTAGAAGAGGCAGATGTCTCTGGTTCCAGAATTTATGACCTGCCAACCCCTCCTCTCTGAAACTTTGACACTATTTATCCACCATCCTTAAAGAACTCCTCTTCCAGGGATGCAACACAAGATAGTCAGGTATCAGGGTCAGGCCAAACCAGATGCGGATTTGGACACTCATAGAAGAAGCTGACTTTGCATCAGTGTTCCAACTCCACCCAGAACAGCCTTATTCTCCTTGCAGATATTGAGTTAGTTTTAAATTATATAATATTTTAATGACATGGATAGAGGAGCAGTCGGACATGACTGAGCGACTTCACTTTCACGTACTTTAATGACAGTCCTGCAAAGCTTCAGCATCATCACAAGGGCCTCTTTAAATATTCTTTTCTCATATGAGAAAAGACATGAACAAAAATGTAGGCATTTCAGATGTTTTTTTCATACAAATATAACTACCGTAAAACCTCAACACATTGTCGATTCTTAAAGGAGTCCCATTTCATTCCTCATCACTAGAATTTACAGAAGTAAAACTTAATGTCCCTAAGAGTTTGAAAATTTTATAGAATTGTGAATGACTCTTGTTTGCTCTGAATTGAATTACCCATTTAAGTACAGTGAGTCTTCTTGCTTTTCTTTCCTCCCGCCTTCTGAGTTTTCCAAATAAAGCTATCAAATAAAACAAACTACTGAACATCTCTGTGTACACAGTATTGGTCTACAGTATATCTACTTCTCAAATATCCATTAATAGTTAGATTTTATATCTTTATGATTCTAAACCAAGTTCTTGAGATGTTGATAAATGAGAAAAATGAGAGCTCTTTCTAAGTGATGATTTTTTTAAATTGATGTCTCTTTGAAGAGTCTCCTTATTTGTTCAGATCTTTCCAGATTCCTATTTTAAAAGGTTTTCCTGTGTATAATAGCTATCTTACCCTTCTGTATGGGCTTCTCCAGGTCTTTTCAGTATGAAGAAAGACCTGTATTATATGTAACACACAGACAAAGCAATTTTTGCTGCTGTAACAAAGTCTCAAATGTATTAACATATCGGTTCAAATACAATAGAAATTTGTTTCTCATCCACAGAAATTCCAGAATAGATTTGTCTGATTAGCAGATGACACTTTCGTCACGTGGCAAAATGGAGACTCAGTCCCTTCCTTCCTGCGCTTCTGTCATATTCACCATACCCAAGGTGTCCATGCATATTTGCCTCAAACCAATGGAAGAAGAAATATCATAAAAGATGGTTTTGCGTGAAGGACTTTATGGGCCAGACTTGCAATGATACATGTCACTTCCATTTACATCTAGTATGTGGAACTTTGGCCACCTGATGCGAAGAATTGACTCATTTGAAAAGACCCTGATGCTGGGAAAGATTGAAGGCAGGAGGAGAAGGGGATGACAGGGGATGAGATGGTTGGATGGCATCACCAACTCAATGGATATGGGTGTGGGTGGACTCCAGGAGCTGGTGATGGACAGGGAAGCCTGGCGTGCTGCAGTCCATGGAGTCACAGAGTCGGACACAACTGAGCGACTGAACTGACTGAACTGATGTGGAACTTAGTCACATGACCACATCTAAGTACAAGGTATTATAAGAAGTCCAGAAAGAAGAGGAAATGAGTTTAGTGAACCCACAATGTGTGCTTAGAGTCAAGTAAATCTGGGTTCAAATTCTAGCTCTATAAAAAATTCTTATGTGAGCCTCCATGCCTCAATTTCCTTACCTTTTAAGAGATAATAAAGCTGATTTCAGCAATTGTTTTTAAGCATAAATCAAATACTAAATTTACAATGATTAACATATAGTTTTGTTAGTTGAATCTGAAAGGTCAAGGTAAGTTTTCTTTTATGATTATATAAATTTGAATAATTTTAGATTTTGCCTAGTTCCCAGAAAGCTTTGTGATATTAGAAATGCCCTCCTTGATATTTCAAATTTTCAGCAATATTTTACAAAGACACTCATGTTACCAAGCAACCTATATTGAACATTAAATAAATACCATAAATTGGTAACATATCATCTAATGATTATCCATGTTTTCAGTTATTCCTACCAAAATTTTACAGATTACACTGAAAAAAATTGATTATTTTCCCATTTAACCATGTTTAGTCTGGTGAATTGATACAATTTGGGGGAAGTAAAAATAATAGCTACAATTGAATTCAACCATAATGATGTTTTCAAATCCTTTGACCACAATAGTGGAATGAACTCTTAAAATTCTCTTCAAAATTCGAAAGGTTGCCAGTCTTAAGTGTTAAAACTTCATGCATAATCCAGGTTCATAAAAACGTTTTGCCATTTCAAAATCAGAAGTCACCCAATAACCAAAATTTTAGAATAATTGGAAAGAATCATCAGGATTATTTTTTTATATGTTGTACAAATCATATGCTTTTACCTCCTTTGGTTCCCCCAGATCAATTTTACCCTTTGTATTTCCTCTCTTTTTCTTCTTCTTCTTCTTTTTTTTTTTTTTGTACCAGCAGCAGTGGGATTTCTGCCAGAACTGAACTCAGCCGCTTCCCTGGGAATGTTGTCCAGTTGCTAATTTCACTACCGGAACTGTGTTCCCTCGCGTTCTGGCCTATTTCCATGCATGCCTCCACTAGAATAAAGGGTCTGACGGTTCTGTGGATAATGGTAAACATATGTAGCCAATGCTTTGCAATTCTTTTAGAGCCAGAAAGCATTAGTAGGTATTTTAGTTGCTGGCAACAAAAGAGTCAATACAAGGCACTTCAAACACCAGAACCCAAAGAAAACTACACATCAATGATTTTAATGCACAGCAAAGTTCTTCTTTCATTCTTTCTTTTTTAAATCATTGACTAATTAAAAATGAAAGTCAGACAATTATGACAGCATAATTCCAAACTTTAAAACTACAGGGGAAAAGGTTGGGTTTAGGAGGAAAGAGAACATTACAACTTGTTTATTTTGGATACTATTCCAATTTCAAATTAGGCCTTTTGATTCTTTAAGTGTACAAGAGAACTTTGACTTTTCCTGAGTACACAAGGGGAAAATTACATATCGTGATGTCATTGTCTTTTGGATTTCTCATACCACCAGATACATTAGTCACACTGTCAATGTCAAGGAGATACAAGAGAAAAAGGAAAAAAAATATTATCTTCATATGAGAATCAGTAATGATTTCTCTTTGGATGCACCTCTTCAAAATTGTTTCCTAAATTCCAGTGGAATCTGAGAGAGCTATTAAAAATGTATAACAGTATCTCTAACAGGTCTATTTTATTCCCTTCTCCAGGGGTTCTTCTGGACCCAGGATCAAACCTGGGTCTCCTGTACTGCAGGCAGATTCTTTACCATCTGAGCCACTAAGAAAGCCTTTATAGTACTCTATTACTAAACTAATAAAAATATTATTATGTAATGGTCAATAAGAATACATTGAAGGATACTTTGGATAGTGTCTTATTGGCTGTATAACTTTGACCATTTAATGGGTTTATTATTCTGTATTGTGTGTTGATGATTGCAGGAAGACATTTTCATCCAAAATACTGGAAAGTGATAATCCTCCAACATTCTTGTCTACAGTGTTAAACTGATACAGGTGTCCCCAGCCTCCTGATTGTTTGCTCTTGCCAATCCATTGCAGTAGCTGCCTCTTTATTTGCCTGGAAAACCATCCAACATCCCTTACTCTCTGCTTTGTTTCCTGACCTCTGGCTGATTAGAATTCCTTCCAATATAATGGAGGGCCTATCTGATTGAATGTCTTTAAGATAGAGCAGAGTTGGTCAGTGCTAAGCAGGAACTTCTCTACCTAAACTCAGAGCAAATGACCCAAAATTGCTTTCAAAGGGAGGAACCAATTGCAGAGACCCTGTGTAGAGAAAATCACTGATATTGATTACATCATGAAGAATTCTACCTGACTGCAGTTGAAACCAATATCAGGATGTTCAGTTGACTCCATTCCCCAGAGGCTGTCTCGTAGACTGTAAATAGAGAGACAGATGCATGCCTAGTCAAACCTCTGATACAATGGTGTAAGTGAGCCAAAGCAGGAAGGATCATTCAAAGTCCTTTCAAAACAATTAGCTACTCCTCAGGTGGCACTAGTGGTAGAAGAACCTGTCTGCCAATGCAGGAGACATAAGAGATGCAGGTTCCATCGCTGGCTGGGGAAGATCCCCTGGAGGAGGGCACAGCAATCCACTCCAGTATTCTTGCCTGGAGAGTCCCCATGGACAGAGGAGCCTGGCAGGCTACAGTCCATAAGGTCACAAAGAGTTGGACACGACTGAAGTGACTTAGCACACACATGCACAAGTGGGATGAAAGATAAGCTTCAGAGCAGTTGGACCATTTCTCAATTGCTCAGTGTTGACTTAGATGCAAGTTTCTCATCTAGGCACTACTGACATCCAGGGCCAGATAATTCTTTGTTGTTTGGGGAGAAGAGCTATCCCGTGCATCACAGGATGTTTGACAGCATCCCTGACCTTTACCCACTAGATGACAGTGCCCCCACCCTAGTTGTAGCAACCAAAAGTATCTCCAGACATTGTTATTTGCCCGTGGGAGAGAGGGAGCAAACCTGGCCCTCACTGAGAACTTCTGAGTTAGACAAATCTGTGTCTGGAGTCTTTTAGATGAGTGGCCAGGTACTGGCCTTTAGCTTAAGCAGCAGTGTTCTGAGCCATGGGAATGGTGGTCAGAATGCTTGACTGTTGGGAAAAGAGACAGAGGCTGTGAGCTACATAGGATGGGGCCACTTACGAAACCAGCAAACACACAGTCCACAAACTGTTTCACTTACCCTTTGTGACTCCCATGAAAATGAATAGTTGGCCCCAGAGTTTAAACATTTAGGTCATAATAAACCCATGAATTTAATTATTACACACTACATCTCTATAGAGCTACAGGTTTTGTTTTTGTTTTTAGTCACTCAGTTGTACAGACTCTTAGCAACCCCATGGGCTGTAGTCCAGCAGGCTCCTCTGTCCATAGGATTTCCCAGGCAAGAATAATACAGGGGGTTACTATTCCTTTCTCCAGGAGATATTCCTGACCCAGGGATTTAACCTGAGCCTCCTGTGTCTCCTGCATTGGTAATTTGGTTCTTTACCTCTGAGCCACCAGGGAAGCCTCAGTTTGCATCAAATCCTGGGTTTCTATTGCTCTGCCTTCTTATAAAAACAAAGGTTAAACAGGGACAGGTGGCATATACTTATACCATAAAAATATCTAGTCAAATCCCATAAACAAAGAAAGATGATCTCCTTCTCTATAATATAGTCTTCTCTGGTGTCTCAGATGGTAAATAATCTGCCTGCAATGCAGGAGACCTGGGTTCAATCCCTGGGTTGGGAAGATTCTCTGGAGAAGATTATGGCACCCCACTCCAGTATCCTTGCCTGGAGATTTCTATGGATAGGAGCCTGGTGAGTGACAGTCCATGGGATCGCAGAGTTCGACACAACTGAACAACTAACACTTTTCATTTTTTTTCCCCATGATACAGGGAGAAATTCCAGTACATGTTGGCTAAGATGACTCCTGGGTTGTGGGCTACATGGAGTTCATATTGGATATTTATCAGTGGGGCTACAGCAGCCAGTTTGTACCAGGAATAAATAAAATAATCTTTAATTCTCTCTCCTATACCATACAGAATTTGGATCTAGTTCGAAGGAAAGAAATGATTTTCTCCACTGTGACAATGCTTTAACCAACTTCTTGAACTCATTTAACTGCCACTGCCACTGATCCTATTGTTTTGTTTTTTACATCATCAGAGTTTGATCAAAGGGTTCAGAAAAATTAGAAATATAAAGAGCAGAGCATGCTGTGCGTCAGCTGCTAGTAGAGAACAGATTAAACAAACGCCAGGGTTTATCACAGTCCTGGGACTATCCGAGCCAGCAGTTTCAAACACAGCAGACCCTTAAATGATTTCAAATCCTTTTTCTATTATCCTTTACAAAAATAAAGCTGGATACACACTAGATTCATAAGCATTCTCTGACACACAAAATGATCAAGGGAAGAACACATAGCAAGCAAAATCAAATGCTATTTCTCAAAATTAAATGTTCAGTAAATATAAACAACAAATAAGAAATGAACCTCCTCATAAGTTCTGAAATGATTCTGCTTGTGTCATACTCTTCCATGATAATCAAGCAGTGGTATGCCGTCTCATTTGTAGAGGTTTTTGAACAATTTTTTATGCTACTCATGCATGTCCTTTTTTCTCTCTTGAAAACACAATACAAAGAAGAAACTAGAAACCATCAATAACCTTCACTTATAATACATTCAGTTCAGTTCAGTCGCTTAGTCATGTGTGACTCTTTGTGACCCCATGGACTACAGCATGCCAGGTTTTCTTGTCTATCACCAACTCCCAGAGCTTACTCAAGCTTGTGTCCATTGAGTTAATAATCCCATCCAACCATCTCATCTTCTATCATCCCCTTCCCCTCCCACCTACAATCATCCCCAGCATCAGGGTCTTTTCAAATGAGTCAGTTAGTCGAATTAGGTGGCCTAAGTATTGGACTTTCAGCTTCAACATCAGTTCTTCCAATGAATACTCGGGACTTGTTTCCTTTAGGATGAACTAGTTGGATCTCCGTGCTGTCCAAGGGACTCTCAAGAGTCTTTTCCAACACCACAGTTCAAAAGCATCAATTCTTCAGCACCCAGCTTTCTTTATAGTCCACCTCTAACATTCATACATGAATATTGGAAAATCCATAGCTTTGACTAGATGGACCTTTGTTGACAAAGTAATGTCTCTGCTTTTAAATATGCTGTCTAGGTTAGTCATGACTTTTCTTCCAAGGAGCAAGCGTCTTTTAATTTCATGGCTACAGTCACCATCTGCCGTGATTTTGGAGCCCAAGAAAATAAAGTCTGTCACTGTTTTCATTGTTTCCTCGTCTATTTACCATGAAATAATGGGACCAGATGCCATGATCTTAGTTTTCAGAATGTTGAGTTTTAAGTCAACTTTTTTTGCTCTCCTCTTTCACTTTATCAAGAGGCTCTTTAGTTCTTCTTTGCCTTCTGCCGTAAGGGTGGTGTTATCTGCATATCTGAGTCATTGATATTTCTCCCGGCAATCTTAATTCCAGCTTGTGCTTCATCTAGCCTGGCATTTCTCATGATGTACTCATGATACATCTCATGATGTATAAGTTAAATAAGCAGGGTGACAATATATAGCCTTGATATACTCCTTTCCCAATTTGGAACCAGTCTATTGTTCCAGATTGGTTCTAACTCTTGTCCAGTTCTAACTTGCTTCTTAACCTGCATACAAATTTCTCAGCAGGCAGGTCAGGTGGTCTGGTATTCCCATCTCTTGAAGAATTTTCCAGTTTGTTGTGATCCACACATGAATCAAAGGCTTTGGCATAGTCCATAAAGCAGAAGTAGATGTTTTTCTGGAACTGTTGCTTTTTCAGTGATCCGACAGATGTTGGCAATTTGATCTCTGGTTCCTCTGCCTTTTCTAAAACCAGCTTGGACATCTGAAAGTTCATGGTTCACATATTGTGGTAGCCTTGTTTGAAGAATTTTGAGCATTACTTTGCTAGCATGTGAGATAAGTACTATTGTGCAGTAGTTTGAGCCTTCTTTGTCATTGCCTTTCTTTGGGATTGGAATGAAAACTGACCTTTTCCAGTCCTGTGGCCACTGCTGAGTTTTCCAAATTTGCTGACATTTTGAGTGTAGCACTTTCACAGCATCATCTTTTAGGATTTGAAATAGTTCAACTGGAATTCCATCACCTCCACTAGCTTTGTTTGTAGTGATGCTTCCTAAGGCACACTTGACTTTGCATTCCAGGATGTCTGGCTCTAGGTGAGTATCACACCATCATGATTATCTGGGTCATGAAGATCTTTTTTGTGTAGTTCTTCCATGTATTCTTGCCACCTCTTCTTAATATCTTCTGCTTCTGTTAGGTCCATGCTTTCTGTCCTTCACTGGGCCCATCTTTGCATAATATGTTCCCTTGGTATGTCTAATTTTCTTGAAAAGATCTTTAGTCTTTCCCATTCTATTGTTTTCCTCTTTTTCTTTGCATTGATCACTGAGGAAGGCTTTTTTTAAAATCTCTCCTTGCTATTCTTTGGAACTCTGCATTCAAATGGATATATCATTCCTTTTCTCCTTGCCTTCAGTTCAGTTCAATTCAGTTGCTCAGTCATGTTCGACTCTTTGCAACCCCATGAATTGCAGCACGCCAGGCCTCCCTGGCCATCACCAACTCCCGGAGTTCACTCAAACTCATGTCCATCGAGTCGGTGATGCCATCCAGCCGTCTCATCCTCTGTCGTCCCCTTCTCCTCCTGCCCCCAATCCCTCCCAGCATCAGAGTCTTTTCCAATGAGTCAACTCTTTGCATGAGGTGGCCAAAATACTGAAGTTTCAACTTTAGCACCATTCCTTCCAAAGAACACCCAGGTCTGATCTCCTTCAGAATGGACTGGTTGGATCTCCTTGCAGTCCAAGGGACTCTCAAGAGTCTTCACCAACACCACAGTTCAAAAACATCAATTCTTCGGCACTCAGCCTTCTTCACAGTCCAACTCTCATACCCATACACGACCACAGGAAAAACCATAGCCTTGACTAGACGGACCTTAGTCGGCAAAGTAATGTCTCTGCTTTTGAATATACTATCTAGGGATGCTGCTAAATATCCAATAATGAATAGGACAGTCTCTCGCCACCAAGAGTTACTTGCCAATAGTGTCAAGACTGAGAAACTCTGTTCCGTTTTGTGTTTGACTTACCATGACTATGCTTATAACAATAGCAGTTTTGTCATATGTATGGTCTTCTAAATAATATGTAATTTACTTTCATTGGTTTTAGAATTCTAGAAAAATAGTGTTATGTAGTAGTCTGTAACTTCCTTTTTTTCTCAATAGTTTTTAGGAGTCATTCATAATTATGTCCATTTATTTTCACTGGTGTTTATTATTTCATTGTGTGAATAGGCCTCAATGTAATTTTTATTCTATTGTCAAATAACATTTTGGTTTTTTTAAACTGGATTTTTTTTTAAATTTTTTTGCTAATAACGTTTCTAAGAACATTTTGTACAAATCTACTGGCACACATATGCAAGAATATCTGTGAAATGTATATATAGGATTAAAATTGCTAGGTTAAGGGGGATGCAGACCTTAAGTTTACAGAATAATGCAAATTTCAGTGTGACTGTACCAATTTATATTCTTATCAGCAAGATGTAAGATTTTGCCTTGATCCACATTTTCTCCAATTTCAGTATGTTTGCTAATTTTTGCCAATCTAGAGCTTATAAAACATAAATCACTGTGGTCTTACTTTGCATCTCCTGGGTTACTAGCAAGATTGAGCATTTTTTATATGCTCATTCACCATTTGTATTTCTTCTTCTCTGAGGATCTTGCTTTTCTCTGAAGTTTATTAGTGTTCTCAATCTTATTCGTTGGATGAAAAAGCCTTCCTCATTGGTTTGTGACATTTCCTTTATTACATAACATGTTCTTCTATACTAGAGTCTCCTTTAAAGTTATCCATTTTGTTTCATTGATCTGTCAATTCTTTGCTGATATCATATGGTTTTCATCACCAGAGTTCTATATTACATTTTACTCTATGGTAGTGAGAGTCTGATTGCAATATTTCCTTTGTTCAAGATTTTATAAGCCATTCTCATATCTCCATTTAATGAGGTAATTCAATGTTAGAATCATTCTAATAAGCTAAAATTTAAAAATAAATTTTGATTAGTAAATGAGTAATTTATATTTAATGTTTAGTCTCATTCAGAAATAAGACATTTCTTTCTCTTCTTTTATATCTTTTGAATTACTGTTATGGTTTACTTCAGAAAAGTTACTTTTCTGTTTTACTTAAAAAAAACTTACACAGCTTTTTGTTAGTGTTTTTTTCTAGACATTTTATGTTTTAAGTTACTCATGTGAATGGAATTTCCTAACCATTTATTGCTCATATAAAGAAAAGTTATTTGGGATATTTATCTTTTTTTTTTTCCACTACTCTGCTGAATTGTCTTCCTTAGTTTAAGAATATTTAGTCGTGTCTCTTTAGTTCTGAATGAATTTCACACCCATATAATAATTTTTCTCTTATCTTCAGGCATGCATTTTGTTTCTCAGTATTGTCCTACTGTGTTAACCAAAACCTTTAAACCAAATTACCGGTAGTAATAGTGAGCAAGTTTTTCCAGTGGTCATGTATGGATGTGAGAGTTGGACTATAAAGAAAGCTGAGTGCCAAAGAACTGATGCTCTTGAACTCTAGTGTTGGAGGAGACTCTTGAGAGTCCCTTGGACTGCAAGGAGGTCCAACCAGTCCATCCTAAATGAGATCAGTCCTGGATGTTCAGGACTGATGTGGAAGCTGAAACTCTAATACTTTGGCCCCCTAATGCGAAGAGCTGACTCATTTGAAAAGACCCTGATGCTGGGAAAGATTGAGGGCAGGAGAAGGGGATGACAGAGGATGAGATGGTTGGATAGGCATGGGTTTGGGTGGACTCTGGGAGTTGGTGATGGACAGGGAGGCCTGGGGTGCTGCAGTTTATGGAGTCGCAAAGAGTCGGACATGACTGAGAGACTGAACTGAACTGAATAATAAGCAAGATCTTGTTTGTTTGGAGGTTCTCAGAATGTGATTTTGGGAGCACACTACTACTTCACCATGAAATATGGCTATTGGTTTAATACACTTAATTTTCCTCATGTTGATATTTCTAGCCCATTCCTAGTTGTCTTAAGTAGGAATGTGTGCAAAACATACTTTTTCAATGTAAATGATACTGATACATTTCAGAAAGTTAAATGTCTCAACAATGCTATAATGGGTCAAGTAATACAGAATATTTAAGATACTATGTGGCAAAAGCAGATGTGTGTTATTTCCAACCATTATAAAGATACTTTGATTCATCTGGAAACTACTTGCAGTGCTTGCATGCTCCACTTTTCTAGCTTAGTTCTTACTATGTCCTCACGACTTTCCAGTATTGACCTTGGCCAGCCAACTACCATTCCCTCTTCTTCCAGTTCTACCTCTCACTTCCTTGACTGTATTTGCTGTTGTCCAGGACTAATTCCAGATACTCATGGTTTCAAAAATCCTCATCCAGAAATAGCAGGATGCAGTAGATCAAAACAACTCAAAGAGAAATGAAAAGCTGAAGATTATTTCTATAACATTGTTTCAATTTGAAGTGCTCATTTATCTGGTTCAATTAATCTACCATTTACCTCCATTTTAGAAAATAAGATAAAATGTAAAGTCAGGTTTTCTAATTATGCCATTTCATATCATCATCATTATTATTAAATATAATAAATTAATAAAATTTATGATATGTAAAGTTATTAATATAATACTGTGCTTGTACATCTTAGTTACCACTTGGATGTGCAACAATCTTATATCTATCAGAAACTGAATTACAAAAAAAATTGTTCATATTATATTAGATACACTAAATTGCTCATACCTAACTCATGATAATTCCTCTTCATTTAAGGATTTGTTATTAATATTTTTAGACAAGAAATAATTTTCTTTGCAACATTCTTTCTACATAAAGTCTCATTTCTTGTGTCTTATGGGTTTCTAAGTTTCTTTCTTAAATGAGGGAAGAAATTTCCAGCCTAGAAATTTACCGTATCCAGTGTTAACTTTATTCAACTTTCTTTCAGGTTCTTAAAACTCAGCCTATGCTTGTTTATCCATTTAAAATTTCTAACAGCCTCAAACCATGAACTAGATGTTCGAAATTTTTTGCATTTTGCATTTTAGCAAGTGAAATTTAGAAAAAAAATTCCCCTTGTTTACAATCTACTTTCCCCGAAAACAAAAATTCTTACCATCTGTACTCATTTCTGGAGAAGGCACTGGCGACCCACTCCAGTACTCTTGCCTGGAAACTCCCGTGGACGGAGGAGCCTGGTAGGCTGCAGTCCATGGGATCGCTAAAAGTAGGACACAACTGAGCGACTTCACTTTCACTTTTCACTTTCATGCATAGGAGAAGGAAATGGCAAGCCACTCCAGTGTTCTTGCCTGGAGAATCCCAGGGATGGAGGAACCTGGTGGGCTGCCATCTATAGGGTCGCACAGAGTTGGACACAACTGACGTGACTTAGCAGCAGCTACTTATTTCTTGTTTTCTCTCTCTCTTTCTCTCTCGCTCACGCACACACACACACACACCTGCAGGTGCACCAACTAAATATTCCCAGGTTTTACTGATCAGTTTGATTCCAAGCTGCTTAGAGGGCCATTAAGAGGATGACATGTAAGTAGAGTAAGGAAAGCTTTGGGATAAGATGCCTGATTGCAAATCCTGGCTTCTATACCTCCAGTGTTTCTTTCACTCTGTTTCATTTTTTTGTAAAATATTTATAAATAAGACCTTGATTTTGTTAAATATTTCTAAGAATTGTCCCTTCAAATTTTTTGGTGAGGATTAAGTAAGTTGAAATATGTAAAATACTCACAACATCAATCAGTGTGACAAATGCTTAATAAGTACAGTTTACTTTTGTTATTCATATTAAACAAATTGGTTTTGAAGAAAGGAAAGCAAGGATAATTTCATCCTTCAAATATCTTTAAGACAAGTGCACGAGACTGAAAAATTATCTAGCATATATCCTAACTGGGTCAGAAATAAGGTGCTAACAGAAACAATCTTTTGAAACCATGTTCATGGATCGGAAGAATCAATATAGTGAAAATGAGTATACTACCCAAAGCAATTTACAAATTCAATGCAATCCCTGTCAAGCTACCAGCCACATTTTTCACAGAACTAGAACAAATAATTTCAAGATTTGTATGGAAATACAAAAAACCTCGAATAGCCAAAGCAATCTTGAGAAAGAAGAATGGAACTGGAGGAATCAACTTGCCTGACTTCAGGCTCTACTACAAAGCCACAGTCATCAAGACAGTATGGTACTGGCACAAAGACAGACATATAGATCAATGGAACAAAATAGAAAGCCCAGAGATAAATCCACACACATATGGACACCTTATCTTTGACAAAGGAGGCAAGAATATACAATGGAGAAAAGACAATCTCTTTAACAAGTGGTGCTGGGAAAACTGGTCAACCACTTGTAAAAGAATGAAACTAGATCACTTTCTAACACCGCACCCAAAAATAAACTCAAAATGGATTAAAGATCTAAATGTAAGACCAGAAACTATAAAACTCCTAGAGGAGAACATAGGCAAAACACTCTCCGACATAAATCACAGCAGGATCCTCTATGATCCACCTCCCAGAATTCTGGAAATAAAAGCAAAAATAAACAAATGGGATCTAATTAAACTTAAAAGCTTCTGCACAACAAAGGAAACTATAAGCAAGGTGAAAAGACAGCCTTCTGAATGGGAGAAAATAATAGCAAATGAAGCAACTGACAAACAACTAATCTCAAAAATATACAAACAACTTCTGCAGCTCAATTCCAGAAAAATAAACGACCCAATCAAAAAATGGGCCAAAGAACTAAATAGACATTTCTCCAAAGAAGACATACGGATGGCTAACAAACACATGAAAAGATGCTCAACATCACTCATTATCAGAGAAATGCAAATCAAAACCACAATGAGGTACCACTTCACACCAGTCAGAATGGCTGCGATCCAAAAATCTGCAAGCAATAAATGCTGGAGAGGGTGTGGAGAAAAGGGAACCCTCCTACACTGTTGGTGGGAATGCAAACTAGTACAGCCACTATGGAGAACAGTGTGGAGATTCCTTAAAAAATTGCAAATAGAACTACCTTATGACCCAGTAATCCCACTGCTGGGCATACACACCGAGGAAACCAGAATTGAAAGAGACACATGTACCCCAATGTTCATCGCAGCACTGTTTATAATAGCTAGGACATGGAAACAACCTAGATGTCCATCAGCAGATGAATGGATAAGAAAGCTGTGGTACATATACACAATGGAGTATTACTCAGCCGTTAAAAAGAATTCATTTGAATCAGTTCTGATGAGATGGATGAAACTGGAGCCGATTATACAGAGTGAAGTAAGCCAGAAAGAAAAACACCAATACAGTATACTAACACATATATATGGAATTTAGGAAGATGGCAATGACGACCCTGTATGCAAGACAGGGAAAGAGACACAGATGTGTATAGTGGACTTTTGGACTCAGAGGGAGAGGGAGAGGGTGGGATGATTTGGGAGAATGACATTCTAACATGTATACTATCATGTAAGAATTGAATCGCCAGTCTATGTCTGATGCAGGATACAGCATGCTTGGAGCTGGTGCATGGGGATGACCCAGAGAGATTTATGGGGAGGGAGGTGGGAGGGGGTTCATGTTTGGGAACGCATGTAAGAATTAAAGATTTTAAAATTAAAAAAATAGAATAAAATAAAACATTAAAAAAAAAAAAAGAGAAATGGTTTCATATGCCTATGCCCAGTAAAACTAGCAACAGGTATGGAAAGAGATATGATATATTGAATAAATACCTAGGAGTGAAGTTGGTAGGTGACAGGATAAATGTAAATTTTACCTTCCAATTATTCTTTGAAGTGGTCATACTATATACCTTATACCTCCACCAGCTGCGGATGAGACTTCTGGTTATTCAGTATCCTCACCAACATTCCATTTGCCAGTCTTGTATGTTTTAACCATTCTCAGGAGCATGTAATGGCATTTATTAAAGGAATTGAAATTGTAATTAAAGTCTTTAAAACTCTGAATTCAGTTTCACTGGTAAACTACCAAACATAGAAGGAACTTTTAAACATTTGGAGGGTGGGAGAGCACATCCTAGAGTGAGGTGAGATCTAAGAACTTGTTTCTTAGGGACTTCATCCGTCCCACTCTCACTCACTCTTAGGCCAGAGATGACTGGCTCCACCAGTGCCTGAGACTTGGACTTTGGTCCATTGGCTGGGAGGCTGGGAGGGGTGTTAATTAGTTATAATTAGATTCCCAACTGGGAGCTTATGACTCAGTTTTCTTGGATGAGCTTAGTCCCTACTCAACCTTCAGCTTTCCAGCTTCCTAAATTTTGTTGCTGCCATCTCATCTGTTTTCTTGTCTGTCTGAATCTGTCTTTAAAACAAATCCCTTTACTGTTGTTTTTGTTGGGGATGAGGGAGACTATGAAGTTAGGTGGTGGTCTCACAATGTTTTCTGCGGCCTGTCTCAAGTCCCGGTCCTGCAGGGTTTCTGATCTCTGGAGAGAGGTGGTGAAGCAGGGGGCTGTGACTCCCACGGCCCTGGAGAGTGAATGGGTTGGTTTCCTCACTGACCACTTAGTGGGAATTTGGGGTGAGTGACTTTTTTTGTCTACTACCTGTTCAGTTCAGTTCAGTCGCTCAGTTGTGTCCGATTCTTTGTGACCCCATGGACTGCAGCATGCCAGGCTTCACTATCCACCACCAACTTCCGGAGCTTACTCAAGTTCATGTCCATTGAGTCAGTGATGCCATCCAACCATCTCATCCTCTGTCATCCCCTTCTCCTCCCACCTTCACTCTTTCCCAGCATCAGGGTCTTTTCAAGTGAATCAGTTCTTCGCATCAGGTGGCCAAAGTATTGGAGTTTCAGCTTTAGCATCAGTCCTTCCAAAGAACACCCAGGACTGATCTTTAGAATGGACTGGTTGGATTTCCTTGCAGTCCAAGGGACTCTCAAGAGTCTTCTCCAACACCACAGTTCAAAAGCATCAATTCCTTAGCGCTCAACTTTCCTTATGGTCCAACTCTCACATCCATACATGACTACTTTGACTAGAGGGACTTTTGTTGGCAAATAATGTCTTTGCTTTTTAATATGATGTCTAAGTTGGTCATAACTTTTATTCCAAGGAGCAAGCGTCTTTTAATTTCACGGCTTCAGTCACCAACTGCAGTGATTTTGGAGCCCCCCAAAATAGTCTGTCATGGTTTCCATTGTTTACCCATCTATTTACCGTGAAGTGATGGAACCAAATGCCATTATCTTAGTTTTCTGAATGTTGAGTTTTAAACCAACTTTTTCACTCTCCTCTTTCACTTTCATCAAGAGGCTCTTTAGTTCTTCTTCACTTTCTGCCATAAGGGTGGTGTCATCTGTATATCTGAGGTTATTGATATTTCTCCTGGCAATCTTGATTCCAGCTTGTGCTTCATCCACTCCAGCGATTCTCATGATGTACTCTGCATATAAGTTAAATAAGCAGGGTGACGATATACAGCCTTGATGTACTCCTTTTCTGATTTGGAACCAGTCTGTTGTTCCATGTCCAGTTAGAAATGTTGCTTCTTCACCTGCCTACAGATTTCTTAGGAAGCAGGTCAGATGGTCTGGTATTCCCATCTCTTTCAGAATTTCCCACAGTTTGTTGTGTTAAAAGGATTAAGTAACACATGTTTTTCACACCAAGAACAATATCTATCTGAAACACAGTGAGGTTTTTATAGCTATCAGCCATCACCACTTACTACTACTCACAGAAGGCCAAGAGAAGTTGTTTACTTTTAAGGGTAAATGCGGGTAATGATGAATGTCACCCAAGGTAGTTTTAAAAAACTATTTTAAGGTTTATGTATGAAAATATATATTATAGTTTTTGCTTATTAATTCTATTTGTGGGTTTTTGGGGTCCAGGTTTATCTTTGTGCCATGTACAAGATTTAGCAAGCAATATCACAGACGTTGCTTATTAATTTTGTTTGTGCTTACTTCATCCAAGTTTAAGTTGATCTTTATACCATTTCTAAATAATATTTAGCAAACTATTAATATTTAATAGTCTAAAAAAGAATTTCAAGGGGCATGTTTAGCTTGAGAACATAATTCTATGTTTTGCTTTACATTTTAGTACAGCAATCATATGAAAACAGATAAATGAAATTTTGATCCATTAAAATAGACAATAATAAATAATCATTAGTCAACAGACAGAAATTCTTTAAAGCTTTTTTCAGTCATAGAAAACAGCTTTCTTTTATTTGTAATTAGTGAGATGGTGATTATATCCCTACAGTATAAAAAGTAGTATATAGTCACATGCATACATAATTTGATATTGAATTTGGATAACTCCTAAATTTCCTAAAATAGGATAAAGTATTAATACATTTGCTAATTAAACTTCTATTTATTTAGTGTTTTGTATTAAACAGCTGCCTATTTTAGGTAGCTATGGCAAATGTCACATCTTACTGAGTGTGTCAGTGTGTCTGTGTTGAGAGGGTTCTGCAAGGAAGATGTAACATGGCATGGACTAGGGTGAGTTGTAAGTGGAGCGGGATATGGATGGTTGGAGAGGAACTGGGAAGTATTACCCTTGAGGTCAGGTAGAGGAAGAAGGCTCCAAGGTTGAGATCCATGAGTCAGCAGGTCAGTAGCCAGATCTGAGCAAGAAATACATTAATATGAGAACCATTAAGCTTAAAGGATTGGCAAAGAGAGGAAGCTGAGGACCATTTAGGGGAACTCAGGACAAAGTTGTGTTCAGCTCTGTTCAGGTGTGTTCTGAATTTCAATGACCTGGTGCTACAATTGTGCTTCTGCCCATCTGAAAAGGATAGCATGGCACCTAGCAGCAAGAACCTGTTGCCAACCACTTGTCATATGTAGTTCTGTGTTCTTCTGAATGATGATCATTCAGATGTGGCCACAAAAGGAGACACAGGAGCAGATCAGGAAAGCAAAATGTACTATACTCACAGGTCCAAGAGACAGGACATCACCTGTGTGGAAACACCAGCATAGTCAGGAGGGGGAAGGAACAGAGAAGAGTGGGGAGCCATTGCCTTTACTGGGATTTCTGTGAGAAGAGCAAGGCAGGGCAGGGTAACCAGTTTAGGGCTGCTGTCTATGGGGTCGCACAGAGTCGGACACGACTGAAGCGACTTAGCAGCAGTAGCAGCAGTCGGAATAATATTAGCAGGCTCTAAGTTATGGGCATGGTCCCCGGTTGCCTGGCACTTAGTTATGGGTGATTAAGGGAGAGAAATACTGCTTCCAGGGGTGCACAGTCCACAAAAAGAACGCATGGTTCTGGATTGGTTAGTTTGTATGTGAAATGCTTGCTCCCAGCTAAGCTCTTATCTAAGAACTGGGGCTAGCCTTAGGAGCAGAGTCTCTCCCCAGACAAGTTTCTCAGATGTCAAAACATCGTAACATATAAAAAATAAAAATATAAATAATACATATATCAACTCTCTAATTAACACAGAGTTATTCCCTTGCAAGAGAGTTACATGGATAAATGTAGTAAGTGTTGTCCTCAACTATGAAAATTAACTTCTGTTCTATCAAGTGTTAGGGCATCTATATAGTTGCAAAAGGCACAGCTGGTTACAAACTTGCTTACACATCACCTCATTTTATCACTGTTTACTCATGTGCAAAATGAACTGATGACCATAAAATGTTATAAGGTTACTTTCTTAGGAGGTGTGTCATTACCATTTTTGTAAGCTTCAAGTTGATATTTCCTGCCTCTCACCTCTCTAGAGATTATAGGGTACTTTATATGTTCCATCCTTTCCAATTTTTTTTTTAATTCAAAATACTCTAGTCTTGTAAAATGTATTTTTTGCTAAAGAAAAATAAATTGGCTGAGAAACAAATTAGTTCTGTAATAAATAAATTCTGTTTTTAGAAACATTTGTACCCTAGAGACTTCCCTGGTGGTCCAGTGATGGGAATCCGCCTCGCAATCCAGGGGATGCAGTTTTGATCCCTGGTTGGGGAACTAGATCCCAAATACCACAGGGCAGTTAACCCTGTGAGCCACAACTAGAGCCAACAAAAGATCCTGCATGATGGCAATGAAGATCCCATGCACCGCAGCCAAGACCCAAGGCAGCCAAATAAATCAATAAATAAATACTAAAAAAAAAAAAAAGATTTGTACTGCAAAGCTACTTTTGCATTCTATCTATGCAACTTGGATTTGACTTTCAGTAAACTTTTATCAAAAGTCTAAAAGCACATGAACACAGTCTCTAGGCAATAGTCTGCACCTGAAGCCCAGCAGATGGGATAGGATTTCTGGGATCCTCTTGGACAGTCTGAGACTGGGTTCCATGGTCAAGAGTCCACCACTGGCCAAATGCAGGCAACACATCTTTAATGTCATTAGAGCAGAGGTGACAAATTCAGTTTGAATCTCATGGATTTGTTTTTGTTTTTTGGTTATATATCTTTTAGCAAATTATGTAAGAATCCTCTAGTGTCCATGAAACGTCTTTTATTTTCCATATCCTGTGACCATTCACCAACTCTTTTCTCCAAAATTCAATGTTTCAAATGTTGAAAAGATTAATATTCAAGTGATGAAACCCATGCATATCTCAGTACTCCCTGAACTGCCTTTGGTATAGTCAAAGGCAGGGACCCCAGTTGTTACATGATCCTTTCCCCTAGCTTCTGGCTCTGCCAACCTCTGCCCTACTGACTTATGAGGAGATGAAATCACAGCTAGGACTCCTGAACATAATTGCACTTATTTTTTAAATATTTATTTATTTTTGGCTGCATTGGGTCTTAGTTGTGGCAAGTGGGATCCTCACTGCAGGGAATGGGCTTAGTTACCCCTTGAAATCTTAGTTTCCCATCCAGGATCCAACCTGTGTCCCTTGTATTAGAAGGCAGAGTCATAACCACTGGACTACCAGGAAAGTCCCCCATAACTGCATTTACTAATAGAAATTAAAAGTAATTACCATTTATTGGGGCTTCTCAGGTGGTGCTAGTGGTAAAGAACCCACCTGCCAATGCAGAAGACATAAGAGATTCGGGTTCAATCCCTGGAGGAGGGCCTGGCAACCCACTCCAGTATGCTTGTCTAAAGAATCTCATGGACAGAGGAGACTGGCAGGCTATAGTCCAAAGGGTTGTAGAGAGTCAGACATGACTGAAGTGACTTTGCATGCACACAGACACCATTTCTTGAGAGCCCATGATGTGTCTGGAGTTGTAGCTTCATTATCTCTCCCTCTCCCAATAACCTTATTAGGTAGGTAAAGACAATAACAAGAATGTTAATAACACTTATCAACTTTCTAACAAACACTGTACTACAACTTCTAAACACATAATCCCAATATATCCTTAGCAGGGAGTGCATGAATTATAGTCTCTGTTAATTTAACTAATGTTGAAACTGAGGTTCAGAGAGTTTGAGTGACTTACCCATGGTCACAGCGTGTGGCCTAGCACAGCCAGGACTCAAATCTAGAGTGGGTTGACTCAAGGCCCCAGTTGTTCCCAAAATACCCTTCTGGATCATCTGGATATGCCCTCCCATGAATAAGTAGAGCAACTGACCAGAGTTTCCAGCTATAGCCTGAATATCCACATACAAATACACACATAATATGCCTGTGTGCTCTTAAACCTGCTTGTAAAATAAAGGTTGTCCCTGTAGAAGCCAGTGCTTCTGCACTTTTGAATATGGGTGACATCCCTGCCAGCTCCAGATGGAGTCAATGCCATCCTCTTCTCCAACAGCGCTTCTACTGTTTCCCTTGGAAGGAAATTCAACGGGTTGGCCACCAGATCCTGGGTTGTGCCTGGAGCTGTGTGAAAGGTTTTGCACATTAAAAGCAAAACTGGCAAACCCAGGCTTTTTGACAGCTTTGTGAAGTGTGAAAAAAAATCATATTTCTCTGGCACAGTTTTATGAGTTTTTGTCTTAAGCAAGAGAGGACCTTTGCCTGTGAAAATGGAAAAAGGGTCATGTAAATGACCTCAGCACTGGCAACCTGATTTGAGATCCAGTGAATTCTGAAACTGAAAAATTTCACCCAAATCCTCAAATGTTCAGTGCAACTGCAGAAGAGCTTTCCTTTGCATCCAAGGAACCTCCCACCCCTTGGCTCTATCACCTGCAGGTGGCAGGGCCCAGAAAGCCCAGGTCCAGAGATCTACATCAAATGTTGCTGTAAAGAGTAACTGACCCATGACTAATTACAACGCTGGACAGGGTATTTGCAAGGATTCTTCCAGAAGGTACATTTGTACAAAAAGATTATTTGGTTGGACTAAAAACATAAATATAAGAGGCTGGTGAAGGCTCATGAGAGAGAAACCCTCTCTACAAATATGTGTAGTGGAGCTAATGGAGGATGAGAAGACAGAAAATCTAATCCTTGAGGTAGCCATTTGCTTCCCATCATTTCAAACAGGCAGTCCACCATACAGCTAACCTAGCTTGAGCCTCAGGGCCCCCATCCTGCACATCCTCAGGAGAGTCCTGCCACGTGATCAGATGATCATGTGTCTGAGTTTGTCAGCCTTTTGCCATTTTAAAATTTGTTGCATGTCCTCATGTGTTCTTTCCTCTGTGTGTGCACAAATCTGTGTCTTAATCTCCTCTTACAAGCACTCTAGTCCCATCAGATGCTGCTGCTGCTGCTGCTGCTAAGTCGCTTCAGTCGTGTCCAACTCTGTGCAACCCCAGAGACGGCAGCCCACCAGGCTCCCCCATCCCTGGGATTCTCCAGGCAAGAACACTGGAGTGGGTTGCCATTTCCTTCTCCAATGCATGAAAGTGAAAGTGAAAGTAAAGTCCCTCAGTCGTGTCTGACTCCTAGCGACCCCATGGACTGCAGCCTACCAGGCTCTTCCATCCATGGCATTTGCCAGGCAAGAGTACTGGAGTGGGGTGCCATTGCCTTCTCCAGTCCCACCAGATGAAAGACCACCAAATGACCTCATTTTACCATAAGGATCTCAGAAAGGCATTGTCTGTAAATACAGTCACATTCTGAAGTCCTCAGGGTTGGGACTTCCACACATGAAACTTGGGGGGATACAGTTCAGCCTGTAACACTCCATCCTCTTCATCACCGCAAATCATGTAGTTCTTACATGCAGATACATTCACCCCATGCCAACAGCCCCAAATCTTAACCCATCCAAATATCAGTTCTAAGGCCCCAAACTCATGTTTCTCATCACTATCAATTCAGTTTTGACCTCTGGGAGATTAGAGTTCTGGGCAAAAGGTTTTGTTATTCCCAGCACCCAGGCACCAAAAGCTTGGAGTTGCCCTTAGCTGCCAGCATACCATAGGAAGAGGTAGGCTCAGACGCTGGGCAATTAAAAGAACAGCTCATTCTTGAATAGTTCAACTCAACATTTGAAGTTGACACAATTATATTTTCCTCTAAGAATTTAATTGGCCCAGTTTATGACTGTATGCCAGCCCCAGAGGGCTGATTTCACAAGCTAGGTCATTACTTGGCCCCTCCCCCACATCAGCAGGAATCTTAGACATGCCAGTTCATTTTCCACCAGAGGGTCTCCACATGCTGGAGGACCCCGAGGGTCCTTCATGTTTATCCAGCTTAGTCTCTACCTCCAACATCGCTACTTTTAATGTCCAACACCCCAAACCCACAAACTACTCCCAAAGATCAAGGAAACCAAAAGAGACTTATTGGTGAGGCAATTAAAATGGCAAATCTCACTTTGAGTTGGCTAGATGAGTCACCGAAAAGGGTGGTGGTGGGGGTTGGGGATCCTGGTGTTTCTATATTTCTGTATTTTTATCTCCTGTTCTTACTACTTGACCTGAGGGGTTGTGTGTGTGTGTGTGTGTGTGTCTGTGGTGTGTGGCAGCAAACAGCTTATGATAAGAGAACGAAAAGCCAGGACAGGGTAGAATAGAGGTTAAAAAGTAAGACAACTGTAGGATTCATAGGTGACAGCGAAGGCTATTTTGCCAGTATGTCTGGCACGTCACATGCGTATTCCTATAAACACATATTATTTACACACACACACACACACACACACACACACACACATTTGCTGCTGCAAGGCAAAACAAATGCAAACAAACAAAAACCAAAATCCTTCACTTGAAATGTCATAGGCCCCTGATGACTCATGAATCCTAAGTAATAAAATTGAAACCCTTGGTGGTTGTTGGGCTGTTTTTCTTTACTTACATAGTGGGTACTAGGGCCTTAGAAGTATCTCTGTTCATTCAGCAAACATGCACTGAGCAATAGTCACCTGTCAAGAACTCTCCTAAATGCCAGGGATTCAAAGATAAGTAACAATGTAAGGCAGACACAATGATGTAATGTGAAAAAAACATCCTTTCATAGATACCTCAGTACATTCAGTTGGGTTTAGGGCACAGGAAGAACAAAGTGCAGCCTGGCCGGCAGGGGGCAGAAGAATCAGGAAAATGGGGTGGTTTAGAGCTGGGTCCTGGAGTGGGGTTCTGGGGAGAGCAGCCACATGGTAGCCCAACATGCAGGGAGACTGTTCAAAGATGACAAGTCATGGAAGGAACGTTGGAGAAGAAGTGACTCAGGCTTGTAGGATGGCAGTTGAACACAGTAAAGTGGAAATCTGCACTCAAAAATCCTTCCGGGTATAAGCTTTCCCTTTCATTTTAGTTACTGTTCCAAAGGGAACGAAAAGCCTTTGGGTTGACTTAAATATGGGTCACTCTAAATATTAGGTCAGTAACCATAAACAACTCAGGGACTATTTCTGACAGAAATGCATTTGAAAGGAAATTCTTCTGGAAAATTTGTATTTTGGACGTGGCTTATTTTACCAACTGGAGGTGAATAGACTCAAATACAGAATGTGTCTGTATCTGTTTTTGCTTAGAAAAAAATTTACACTGCTATACCAACTACAATCAGCAGTCAGCAGTCTTTATTCCATCTAAGTAGCTAGGGTAACGTGTAGATAGGTGCATAGGAACTACAGGCTTGAGGGGGGTGCACCAGGCCCCAAAGCAGGATACAGCACCAAGGGAATTTGTGGGTGCCCCTTACAGCAGCACACACTTTTAGTATTCTGCATCCAGTGTTTTGTTTGTCTTTTGCCACACTTCACAGCAGGCAACATCTCCCCAACAAGGGATCAAACCGGTGCCTCCTGCCATGCATGCATACGTGCTAAGTCACTTCAGTTGTATCCCACTCTTTGTGACCCTATGGACTACAGCCCGCCAGGCTCCTCTGTCCTTGGGATTCTCCAGGCAAGAATACTGGAGTGGGTTGCCATGCCCTCCTCCAGGGGATCTGCCAAGCCCAGGGGTTGAACCTGCATCTCTTTAGTCTCCTGTCTTGGCAAGCGGATTCTTTACCACTAGTGCCACCCAGGAAGCCCGCCTCCTGCAGTCAAAGCACGGATTCTTGATTCTTAACCTTTGGACCACCAGAGAAGTCCCAGTATCCAATATCTAGCGTCACTTCAGCAGAAGAGTTCAGGGTAGTCTGCTATGTGAGTAGTTGAGATTTTGGAGTATGGACTGAAAAGAACTTCATAAAATTACCCCAGACATAGCACGTAGCCTTTTCATTATTGTTTAGTCGCTAAATTGTGTCCTATTCTTTTGCAGCCCCTTGGACTGTAGCCCACCAGGCTCCTCTGACCATGGGATTTCCCAGGCAAGAATACTGGAGTGAGTTGCCATTTCCTTCTCCAGGGGAATCTTCCCTTCCCAAGGAGTGAACCCATGTCTCCTGCATTGTCAGGTAGATTTTTTTTACCACAGAGCCACCAGGGAAGCTATAGTTTAGCTGGAAATTAATAAATGTTTTGAAGGAATGAATGAATTCTAGGCACCCAGCTACTTCTTTACATAGAAGGTAAAGTGATTTCACTAAAGCTCTTTTATGGACATTTAAATGTATGTGGTTTTTTTTATCTAAGAAGGGTCTTCTTAACTATATATGCCCATTGCTATTTGGAATTGATAGAGTTCAGAAGTTAAAAAAAGAGTAATTCTTGAATGCCCTGCTTACCACATTAGGACCAATCTCCTTGTGCTTAGAAGTGGATTTTTATTTGGCCCTATCCAGCACACATGCTCTAGGAAGTCTCTTTCTATTCTCCTACAGACAACGTGTCCATTCCATCTCCATAACTAGAAGATCCTCCCTGCCTCTTCCTGAGTATCTAAAGCCTACCCATTCCTGCAGGGCAGGCTCAGTTCTGACTGCCTTGGTGCATCAGCTTCCCTTTCCACTGCTGCTGCTGCTAAGTCAGTTCAGTCGTGACCAACTCTGTGCGACCCCAGAGACGGCAGCCCACCAGGCTCCCCCATCCCTGGGATTCTCCAGGCAAGAACACTGGAGTGGGTTGCCATTTCCTTCTCCAATGCATGAAAGTGAAAAGTGAAAGTGAAGTCGCTCAGTCGTGTCCAACTCTTTGTGACCCCATGGACTGCAGCCTACCAGGCTCCTCCATCCATGGGATCCTCCAGGCAAGAGTACTGGAGTGGGGTGCCATTGCCTTCTCCGCCCTTCCCACTAGTGGCGTCCAAATGTACTTTCTCCTGCTTTTGACTTCTTGATGGCCAGATCAGTCTTCAAGCTGGAGTATCTCTGTTTAAAATGGACACAAACTTCCCAATTGATACAGAGTTGAGGATGGCTTTAAGGGAACCATTTCCAGATCCTCAACTTTCATGTATACTCCTTTGTAGCACTGTTCTGCATGAGAACTCACCTAGGTGTTAAGTTGTTGCCTTAAGCAATTAAGGTGTTCCCTTTAGCAATCAGCCCTCTCCCAGTTTGTAAGGAAAGGCACACCTGTGTGTTGTTCAACTAAAATCTTACAAAACTGTAAAAACCTTACCAGTGCTAAGCAAAGGAAAACTTCAAAAATATAATGTTAGTGCTAAGAAAGTAGTTGATTATAATAATTGACTTCTAAGTTTGGTGGTTTTGTTTTTTCCTTTCAGTAAAATTGAGAGAGAACCTAATGGAGCTTATATCATAAAAGCATTTTAATAATAGATCACTCTAGATGTATGACACTGAAAGAGAAAAAAAACTGAGCCACATTGTTTATGGGCTTCCCATGTGGCTCACTGGTAAAGAATCTGCCTGCTAAGGCAGGGGATATAGGTTCAATCCCTGGGTTGGGAAGATCCCCTGGAGAAGGAAATGGCAACCCACTCCAGAAATCCCATGGTCAGAGGAACCTTGCAGGCTACAGTCTATGGGGTCAAAAAAGACTCAGACATAACTTATCGACTTAACGACAACAACAACATATTGTTTATATAAGCTCCTTCCTTCTCTGTCTTATGATTTATGTTTAAAAAGTGTTTCCTGGTGCTTAAATCTATAAAACCAAAACCTTGAAATAAAATTGATATTGGATTTTATTCAATTTGGCAATGACAAACTGAAAAGGACCAACAAAATGAAAAAAATTTCCACTTGTTTCATTAAATTATGAGTATCTAAAAAATGTTCATTTTTACATTTATACAAAATTTAGTGTATTAATATTGTTTTTGATCAGCTGTGTGCTAATTATAATAATCCAATATAGAATAAGTGGTTTAATATTTAGAGCCTTCCATAATGCAATAAAAATATTTAAATTAAAATTTGTATACATACTTTTGTCACAAAGAACTTTAGGGTCCTCAGATAAGACTTTTAATCCTGAAAATATACTCCAGTAGGATTGGATTCAACAGGAGAAATAGGATGGAAATATAGATCAAAAGAGGAAAAAAAAAAATGTAAAATTTCCAGCTTGTTTGTGAATTTTTTACCGCTTTCTTAAGGTATAATTTATATGTCATAAATGCACCCATTGTAACAGTGCAACTGCTCTGTTTTTTAGTAAATGCATTCCATGGGGTTGCAAAGAGTCGGACATGACTTAGCAACAGAACAACATTACAGCTGTGCAACATTCCTGTCCCTATAATCCCAGAAATACTTTAGAGCCCACTGGCAGGCAGTCTGCATATTTTAAAAATAGGAAACAATGAGTATCAAATAGCTACGTTAGATTTCACTGACCACATTTGAAAGTGAAAATGTTGGTATTTTTAATGCATTGGAGATTGTATCTGATGTATCTATATAAAACTATAATATGCAACCTCAGATATCAACCTATGAATATGAGAAGCGGGCTCATAGCTAATAAAAAAAAAAGTAAGAGTTACCCAAGCAAAAATGATTGAAAACCAATAGCCTACATCATATAATTGGCCATTAATGATATAATAGTCTAATCTCTAAAGTTTTCTCTTTTTTTAATCAGTTGGCTGTTTTATTTCATGTACAAGAATTTTGAAAGCACAGCTGCTTTCTCTTGAATACTTCTAGTCCTGTTTGTCTGAATTTTTTAAACAACTGTTTTAATAACAAGTGCTCATATAGCCCTTTGTTTCAGAGACTGTTCTGAAATTTTTCATATGTGTTAACTCATTTAATTCTCACAATAACCCTATGATGTAGGTATGTTATTATCCTTATTTCAAATAGGAGAAATAGGACCAAAGAGAAGTTGAGTCACATTCCCAAGGTTATTATACACTTGGCAAGTGGCAAAACCTGGATTTCAATGATAGCACCTAAGCATTTGGAGCTTGTACTCTTAAACATGAAATATTTTAATTCTATTTTATTTTATAAAATCTGGTCAATGCTGTCCTTGTTTGGTTGATTGACTGAAGCAGTTTATTGTGTTATTGACTTGGATCCAATTCAAAATGGCTTTTTTCTTAACAACAAAAAAGATGCAATACCACAGTCTGTATCACAGGAAGAGCAACAAAATGTTTCTTCCTCGTTTGAAATGACACAGGACACATTTTCTGAGTCAGAAGACAATATCATTGTATTCTTAGTGAAAGTGAAAGAAAGTGAAAGTGAAGTCACCCTGTCATGTCCGACTCTTTGCGACCCCACGGACTATAGACTCTCATACCCCTCCGTGGGATTTTTCAAGCAAGAGTACTGGAGTGGGTTGCCATTTTCTTAGATGACAGGAAATGTCATGGTTATGCTCTGAATCGTTGGCAATATTTCTGTTGACTTAAGTCCCCTGGGATTCTCTTGGGCTTTCTTCTTTTTTTGTTTTTCTTTCATTTTCTGGTAGTAACAAATTTTCTTTTTTTTAAAAAAAATTAGTTAATTTACTTTCATTAGAGAATAATTACTTTACAATATTGTGATGGCTTTTGTCATACATCTGCATGAATCAGCCACATACATGTGTTCCCCCATCCAGAACACCCCTCCCACCTCCCTCATCACCCTATCCCTCTGGGTTGACCCAGAGCACCGGGGTCAGAGCACCCAGGCACCCTTTGGGTGCCCTGCTTCAATTAACAAATTTTCATTTGATAAAACCCTTAGGCTTTATTGCCACGAGGTAAACAATATTCATCTACTTTTTTTTAGATTCAATAAGACTCTAAATCTCATTTTTAAACTAAGTTCCATAAAAATGTTTGTGTGTGTATATATATATATACACACACACATACATATATTTTCATGGATATATATGTGTATGTAAAAATAGATTTTAAAGGGTAATCTTGGACTCCATCCTCATATATAACCTTCTCTCAGACCAGGAAAGAATACACTATTATTTAAAAATCAGGAATAAAACTTGCTTCTACTGCATAAAAATAAAAGGTGGGTTTGTTTTAATTCTCATTGACTTGCATACTCTGTATTCGTAATAAAAAAAAAATAGGAAAGCCCCTCAATTACTAGAGATTAAAGTGTAAGGGTCTACGTCAGCATGATAAAGATTTCTAACTATGATTAAGGTTCCAATCTCATGACATGTGGAATAACCTATGTAATTATATTCCCCTTAGTGCTACAGAAAAGTCCAAGTGACTGTAATACATGCTAACTTAATCTTAGCCACAGAAAATGTGTTTCTAATTTTCAAATTCGGCAATTTTTCAATAAAAGTTGTTGCACTTCGTCTGATCTATTCTCAAAATACGGAAGTGCTTGAAGCCCGACCACCTGCAATAACAGATTACTGCTCTCTAAAATATTACCATACACCTACAATGTGGAGGCGCAAAGCTTTGCTAAAAAAGATCTTTGTTGTTTTTTCTAAAAGAAAGAAGTGATCCCAAAGTAAAGCTGGTTTTCAGCAGCCTCTCTGCTCCCAAATGCGACTGGCATCAAAGTCTAATGAAAACCTGTTTGCGGACACTGGATCTATTCCAAGGTACACCATTGGCATATTCTAGACCCCTTGGGACATGACTCATATAAAAAACACAGGGCTGTCATCGGACGGCTGGTGGCTCAAATAAATCAAATTTACTTTGAAAACTGAGGCATACCAAAATTTTATTAGGTGAAACTTTGGCATTTCTTATAGCCAACTTGCACATATATATTTTTATTACTTACAGCAGTTAAAAGGTATGCTACCAATCATATGCAAAACAAGAAAAGATTTCTGAGTACATTTTTTACTGGGTGGTAGTAGGAACTACCTTTTTTTTAAAGGGGAGGAAAAAAAAAGGAATTCCAAATAGTAAGTTGTAATAGGTGGCGTCAAAGAATTCAGCCCAGCGTTTGCGTAATTCACAAGCCTTATGGTGCAAATGTCTCCATTGCACCTCTGTTTAGCAGATCCCATCCCTAGTCTTAAAAAGTGACTTTTTACCCTAAAGTGATTTCTTGCTCACTAAAACTATCAACTGTACCACACTTCATGGGATGATGACAGATAGTGTTTATAATGTGCACTTATGAGAAACAGACACGAACACACTCAAGTTCTTGATGATCTAAAAAGGATTAAACTTTAAGCTTCAAAGACCTACTACTGCTTACACTCTAACCCATACACTAAGTCACTTTCAAATTCCAGATTAAGAAAGTTTGGTCTTCTCTCCAGTTAAATGTTAGATATTTCTTCATTTTTAAGTCTCATATGTATTTACCTTTTAAGTAGTCACCAAAGACATGACAGAAAACAGGCCCTGTTTTGTATTAATTTGCAAATACACCCAGTAAATAGCATATTTGCAAATTAATATTCACCCTTTAAGGACACAGCTATCACATTTTAAAAGTGATGTCTGCTTATTTTCCTTAAAGTGACAACTCCTTTAAGAATCTCATGTCGTAAAGCATGAACTATTGTGTATGTGTTTTAATACACACACACACAAATTTTACCAGATAGTATGGATAGTTCAGTTCTCCTTAATTGCCAGTGAAGTTAAATATTTTGTCATATTTTAATTTCAGAGTTGTACCACTTTTGATAGTTGCCTGTTTATATCTTTTGTTCAATTTTTTTTTCCTATTTGTGTGTTCATCAGACCTTACTGAAATGGTAATTGCCCTTAAAATATTAGCCCTTTGTCAAAGATGTACCAATCTTTTCCCCAGTTTTACAATTTTCCTTTAATTTTATTTATATTTTCCCTAAACAAATTTTAAAATAAATAATAAAATCAAAGCTAGTCATCTGTTCAGAGGAAGAAGACAATTCAAGCTGAGGGAGAAAAGAGAAACAAACACAGGTGGCCACGAGTGAGGCTGGTTCCTGCTGGAGCTGCTCTCAGCCACTCTTGTCTTCTCTTCCCATCACAGTCCTATTCCTTCCAAAACCCTGAATTGAGCCCATTCCCATAAAATACATATTACTGCATCATCTGGCATAGATCGACTTACTGTCTTGCATTGATCTTTGAATTATTCAGATTGTAAGCAATTTAAGGACAGAAACACTTTTCTAGATTTCTAATCTTCTGTACTTCTAGCACCATGCTCAGCAGGTAATAAGCCTTGAACAATTACGCACTCATTGATTACAGATGTGTTTCCTCCCTTTCATTCCACAGCCAAATCACTCCATTTTTCCTTTCTCGAATATTTTATGGAGGGTAAGTTTATGTGTGAAAATCACTGAGCCAGTTTAAATGAAGTGATTTCTGTTCTGACAAATTACTATTCAAACCTGTGTTCAGAGTAAGTGATTTCCTTAAGTGATGGGTAAATCCAGTCAAAATAGTTAATTTAAGCCTTTGGGTGACCTTGCTTGCTCTGAATCGGGAAGAACGCACTATAACACATAGAAAGTTGAATTTCCCTGGGATTCCTGCACTGGTTGCCCGGTGAATTGAGGGGGACTCCTAGAATAATACCAAGATAGAGGAATAACACTGGTGGTATAGCTGATGGTCTTTTCTGGGTGCCTCCCTACATGCTAAGTCGCTTCAGTCATGGCAGACTCTTTGCGACCCCATAGGCTGTAGCCCACCAGGCTCCTCTGTCCACAGGATTCTCCAGGCAGGAATACTGGAGTGGGTTGCCAGGCGTTCCTCCAGAAAATCTTCCGCTGCCCAGGGATCTAACCCGCATCTCCTACGGCTACTGCATTGCGGATTCTTTACCGCTGAGCCACCGGGAAAGTCCTGGTCTTTGCTAGAATGATACTAAAATAGAGAAGCTATGTGAAAATATATGTAAAGATATTTCTAGGAGATCTTTAAAATATATATACTATAATTCAATTTTAATAGATTATCATTTTAGTTTTGGGATAAAAGGCATTCTTTAAGACAAGAGATCGTACCTATAAATGGGGGTGCATGGGAGAAATGTGTGCCACTGAGCTTGTGAATTAGGAAACTCTGGGCTACATTATTTGACATCACCTTATTAACCATCACTAACTTATTTGGGGTTTCTTTGGGAAAAAAGTTTCAGTTGAAGTCATGCAAATTAAATTCATAAAGGAATGCAATTTTCACTAACCTAATTGCCAAAGAATAATTTAAAATTATGACATTTAAGATTACTAAAGATTGAGAGAAGTTTTTTTTTGTTGTTGTTCACAGAGGCTGGAAGGATAAATTATAACAATTTTGGAAGGCACATTGGCAATATATATTACAAGTCTTAAAATATATACTAATCTTTGACCCAGAAATTCCATTTCCAGGATATTTTCTTAAGGGAATAATTATGGAAATGTTCAAAGACTGAAAGATAAGAAAGAATACAGTATTAAGATAGCAAAACTTGAACATGATGTAAAGATCCAATAAGAGAAGATTAATTAATGTTTAAAATTGAAGTTAGCTTATTAAATAATATTAGTGATATGGAAATATGTCCTACACACTAAGATACAGAGTGGATTACAAATGTTGTACGGAATATATTTTACATTTTAGTAAGAGTATACAGAAAATAAATTAGACAGAGATACATTAACATGTAACTAGTATAATATTAATTCTCTGGGTGGTAGGAATACAGGTTATTTTAGTGTTTTTTAAGTAAAAAAAATAAATATATACTATTTTTTTAATTTGAAGAAACCTATATACAAAACTTCCATGTGCTTCTTAGGGCCTTCCCTGGTGTTTCAAATGGTAAAGCATTTGCCTGCAATGCAGGAGACCTGGGTTCGATCCCTGGGTCAGGAAGATCCCCTGGAGAAGGAAATGGCAACCCACTCCAGCATTCTTGCCTGGAAAATCCCATGGTTGGAGGAGCCTGATAGGTTACAGTCCATGGGGTTGCAAAGAGTCAGACATGACTAAGTGACTTCACTATAAACAAAACAGGCTGTCAAAAAGAGTTTGAGGCTAAAGTTATTTGTACATATTTAAGGTGGTTTTCTTAGCCTGCAGTACTAATGATTGCTATGTAGTGCTTAGAAATTCTTCTGAATGTTCTAAAAATATGCATTTCTAATGGGGATTTATGATAATGTATTTTTATTTTCACTGTAGCTTCAGCAAAAGGGAATATTTAATAATATTATAGAGTTCGGTGAATTTACTTTTTAAACCATCTTTTGCAATTTATTTTTTTAAAGTGCTGCATTTAAACTTGTTTCATCAAAGTGATAGCAACAGCTTAATTTTTTAAATACAAGTAATAGATATTAAAGTGAAACACTTAAAATGTGTATAATTATACACATTTTATCAGTGTTTGTTGACAGATTTGAGACCTTTTTTAAAAAAATGTTCCTGTGTCTGGAGAAGTGGGATCAGGAAGAAATTTACTTCATGGTCTTCCTGTATGACTTAGCTCAGGAGAATTTAAGGGGTAACACAAATCAAAATCCCTAAGCTCTAACCAGGCTTGGCTTTATGGCTTTAAACACAACTCATTCTTGACTATCTTAATTAACAGAAGAAGTGATGGAGATGATCACACTCAATAAATAACTGAAAGTTTTCAGTGATTGTCTTTGCAACAAATGGTATAATTTTTCAACAAATATTATACCAAATATAATTGCTGCTAATTATTGAACATAGGATGAGTTTGGGGGCACATAGAATTATTTTGTTGGATCTGAGTAAAGCTGGTTTAAATTTTAAATAATTGCAAGGAGAAATGAGATAGATTATGGATTCAAAAAGTTAGTTGTGCCATGTTTCTTTGCCAATTTGGCTTCCAATTCTATCTTGAAACATAAGGATATGATTAACTTGTAGAAATTATTTCTTGTGGAAAAGCGTAAGTTTATTCTCACCCATACTCTGAAAATGGAAACATTTCCCCAGACTGTTCCAGTGTGACAGTTTTTCTTTAGGTCAAATCAGACCTTTGGGCCAAAGCCCTTAATCAACCAGTCAACAGGAAAGCTTTTCTCAGTCATGAAAAATGATTTTTTTTTCTTTATAACCATTCCTGAAAAAGGGAGAAGTTTTCTTCAGGTTTAATTTATAAGTTAGAGAGATATTTCTTCCATAAATAGAATAATTTTGCTTGTTACCATATTTTAAAAAATAACATGGATAGTGTCCACAGTTTTGACGAAGGGACTAGGAAGATAACCTAAATTGTGCTTCTGCAAGTAAATGAAGCCCAGTGGCGATAGAAACAGGATTGTTTGTAAACTAGTAATTCAAAATCCCCATCTGATCTTGTCGCCAACTTAACCCTCTATTCTAACTGATTAGGCAAGCAAAACTCTGCCTGGTGACTGTTTGGAACAAAGTACTTTCATGGTCAGATACAAGAGCTGGACATTGTTGTTTAGCTGCTGAGTTGTGTCCAACTCTTTTGTGACCCTGTGGACTGTAGCCCACCAGGCTCGTCTGTCCATGGGACTTCCCAGGCAAGAATACTGGATGGGTTGCCATGCCTTCCTCCAGGGAATCTTCCTGACCCAGGGATCGGCAGGCAGATTCTTTACCACTCAGTCATCTGGGAAACCCAAGCTGAACATAAGGAGAATTTCACTCTGTAACCTGACTTGCAACTACAATTGTTTGAAAACCTCCCACAGCCTCCTTCTCAGATCATTCTCCCACACTCATCTTGGCCCAATGGCTCAGCAGGTAAAGAATCCACTGGCAATGCAGGAGCTGCAGGAGACATGAGTTTGATCCCTGGGTCAGAAAGATTCCTTGGAGGAGAAAATGGCAACCCACTCCAGTATTCTTTCCTGGAGAATCCCATGGACATAGAAGCCTGGCAGGCCTCTGTGACCAGGGTTACAGAGAGTGGACATGACTGAACCACTAAGCACTCACACACTTCTTCCCCAGCTGCTTTCCCCTTCTTACTAAATATTTAAGAACAGCTAACTATGGAGTGGTGCTCATCTGGCTGAAATTTTCTTAGTTTTGTAAAAGACAGTGTGGCATACTCATGCACCTGAGCCTTAGATAAAACTAGAATGTCATTAGCAAAAGGAAAGTGAGAACGATGGGGAGAACACTGTACCAGGACTCAGGACACCTACATTCTAAGTCCCTCTCTCATCCGCGAGGCTTGTCTTTAAATGACCATTTGATGAAACTTCTTTGTGCCTCATTTCTGTCTCTGAGAGAAGTGAGAGGTTATGCACAACTGTGTCCTTTCCAGCTTTCATGGTCTGTGAATCTAAATCTGTTCACAGGTTATACTTAAAAATGATCTTTATTTTCTTTCTTCAGAAAGCCAAATCTGTTTTTCAGTGATATCAAAGAATTATAGCCTGGTTTGCCACAAAACTCGTCAACAGATTGGATCATACAAATATTCCTGGAGGTTAGTTTAGGAAACCTATATGCTAGTACTTTTGACTGCCTCCTTCAGGAAAGGAAACTAAGTTTCTCCAAAAGGTAAGTGTATGTTTATTTTATTATATTTTACATTCTCCTTATTTCATTTTATTTTTCAGAAGGTTCATATTATAGAATAAAGTATTAAGTGGTGAACTAATTTATAAACATCTTAACAAGATCAAATAGAAATTTAAACCATAAATATAGTGTCATTACTACAAAACAATACAGATTTGCTTTGTCTGCTTGACTTTCCTACTCCTTAGAATAAGCAGCTAATCAGATACATATTCAAAATCAGTATTAAATGTTAGAAATAAAGCAGTGATTAATTTCTAATCAAATCCAAAGGACACCTCATAGAAGATTGTTAGGCATTTTGATTGTGATTTGGAATGGACCTTTGGTTATCAACAACTTCACAAATGTTTTCCTGCACTTGATGATTGTAAAACTGGTTTATGTGCAAACTCTGATCTCTTTCTGAATTTTGTAATAGAGCATGCACTGTCATGAAATATATTCACATTTTTATTTTGAGAATAAAGGAGTTGCTGCTTTCTCCCTAAATGTTATTATTATTATTAAACTTATGGAATACCAGATACTTTCTTCAGTAAAGGAGGTGACTTTACCTTCTTAGAGTTTCTGAGAAACTCTAGTTGCTTTAAATACCATTTTCTTGACAGATAAACTACTTCAAATGTGTCAAGTTGTATTAATACAATATGTCAATATTTGAATAGGTTTTACAAACACATTTGTTTTGATTCAGCAAGTATTTGGTAAAGCTCCTATTAGGAAAAAGATTATCTTAAGGACCATATGATATACAAAAATGCAATACATTAAGGATTCTGTCTTGGTATAGCAAAAATATATAGTTGGTGATAAACCAAAGAAACAAAAACAGCTATAGCAGAGTTCAGTAAATGCCAAAATACAGTGTTCTATGACTCAAAGAAAAAAGTATGATGCCAGGATAATTGATCAGATGGGACTTCCTGGGACAAGTTATTTGAACTTAACTGTTAGTATGTCCCTTCAGAGATTGCTGTGGGGACAAAGTATTCCAAGTGGCTTGAAACTAGCTAGGTTAGGACATGTTGGAAACACTGAAATTGGCCCAAGTTCTCCTGATGTCACTACCTCCACTTGGAACTAGCTCCTCATAGCACTTACTATTTACTGGTCACACTCTTCCTGAAGTATTGAAGTATTAGTCACTCAGGTGTGTCTGACTCTTTGCAACCCCATGGACTATAGCCTGCCAGGCTCCTCTGTCCATGGGACTCTCCAGGCAAGAATACTGGAATGGCTAGCCATTCCCTTCTCCAGGGGATCTTCCCGACCAAGGGATCAAACATAGGTCTCCTGAACTGCGGGCAGAGTCTTTACTACAAGGATTCTAACAAAGGCCACTGAGCTGAACTGTATAAAATGCAAACATGGAGGAGCAATAAAAAGCCAGATTAGAAAGGCAAATTGGGCCCACACTGTGGAGAGTCTTGAATGCTGGATTGGGAGTGGAGCTGGCTCTGTGGACAACTAGACACTCTTGAATTGAACCTTCTGGGCTTTCACACCAGACTGCCCAGCCGTTCATAGGTTATCTTGGCTGAGGGAGGGTCCTTAAGGTTCAGAAACTATGTGAAAGTCTAAGTATTTTACCCTGGGTGAGGGCAATGAGAAAGGTGAAGGAAGTGGAGTGGTTAAGGAGACAAATAAGGAGAAAATTGGTAATCTCAATTATATAAGAAATATTTCTCAATTATTTAATACTGTGATAGTTCCCAAAAGGGATTTTAGAATTTTCTACTTATGAAAAATAGAACCAACAAAATAGCTCAGGGGTAACTAAGTGGAAGAAGGCCAAGGAAGGGATGAAGTAATTTGTTAATTATCTTTTAAAAAGTATTGTCATTAGCTTTTGGTGTTAGCAATTGGCTGAGACCTGATTTTTAAATGGATTTCACAATGAATTATTTTATCCTGTTAGAAACTTTTTTTAATGTTAAAAAGAATTGTTAAAAGTAATTCTATCAAGTCAATTTTTAAGGGGACCCTAAAATTTACAGCTTAAGAAAATCAAACTAAAAGTATTTTTTCAGAGTAAGTAATACTTTTACTTTTTATTTTTTAGAATTTTAATTATTGAATTAAATGGAAATTAATGTTTTACTACTTGACCTTTTCATGTGATATTTTTAAAATTTCCTAAAAATATAGACAAATGTAGTTTGAAAATATGTATTTCGAAAAAAGCTGAACATGAATCATAAAGGCCCATAGTGAAGAACTTTATATTTAAATAGGATTACTTTTTATAGCTATTTATTTTCATACCAAATGTACAACAAAATGAATATATCTTTATATACATACAATACAAACCCAGTAGCTCAAATGTATAATTTAAGTTATAAAATCAACAATAAATGGTTATTTTAGATACAGATTCATATGCTTTCATAAATTTTCTCTTAGTCTAATTATCTTATTTATGTAGAAAAATTAGCATATGAAATAATAATACCAATAAAACAAACTCTGACATCTCACAGTAAACGAGTCATTGTACACAGAAAACAATTTGAATGTTTTAAGGTGCAAAATAAGAAATATGATTTTTATGAAGAGATTAATTCTAAAAATGGCAACATGTTGAACTCAAACAAACTACTCAAACAAACACTAGATGGTGGCTTAATTACCATCTAAAGTCAAACTTTCTCACATTATCACAGAATTCTTTCCACCACACTTCAAGAGATACATTTGTGCATTAAGTGAACTAACTGAACAAAGCAATCCAAAAGGACCTATTTTTAAATAACAATATTTTTAAATTCATTGATAACATGTCAGGTGATAGAGACAATATTGACCCAATTATAAATTAAAAATAGTTCCCATTACTGAGTAATACTAATAGTAATAATAGCTTGTCAGAAAGCATTTGAATCTGTACCTGAAGGAAAAGTGCTTGGGAGAACCATATTTACTCTGCCAGATTTCCTAACAAATTACTGGAGTTGCAACAGTCATTAGAAATAAATAATATATTATGGTAGCAAGAAGGTTTTACATCAAGAATTCCTTCTGAACTCTAGAGACTTAGTGATATGTTGTTTTATTCACATGAGTGCTCTCAGATATAAATGTCAGTCTGTAGATCTGAATTGCATATATTATCAAAATTATAATCTAATAAAATCCAAGCATCCACAGTCCTATCTACTTTCAGATTTTTGCAAAAAATACTATCAGAATACCACTTTTTTCTGTTTCATATTTAATTGCACTGGCTGTGCAAAGGAGGAGTTTTGTGAAGTTTATAAGCTAAAAGAGAAACTGAGAGATTGGATATTTTTCACTTTAAAGATTTGTTGAAGTATAGATTTGGGCTTCAAAATGACTTATTGAGTGGATATTTACACAGGTTATGGGTAAAAATTAATATTTAATGACAAAGCAAAAATTTCAACTTTAGAATATTTCAAGATTAAAATAATTTGCAAAGGATGTGTGCTCAATACAATAATTCAGGTATTTACAAAAATATATGAAGGCTACAGTAAGATGTGTATTTGTTGAGGAAAATTTTCATCAGTGTTTGAAATACTTGATTTTTAAAAATATCAGTTGGATTTGACACTTGTATAATAAGAAATTCAAATATATTTGTCAATAGAAGAAAGGGAAAAGTTGTTATTTTTTAAAGATTGATATACAATTTATGTTTAATTTAAAGAGTGTGAATTATTTGAATTCTGCTTTATGGTATGAAGGAGTCTGGTCAAAAGGAAAACAAGTAATAAATATGCTTTTGCCATTTGCTACCTGCTACTCCTGTGAACAAGTTTCTCACAGATGATTTCTATCAAGAATGTGAAGAGATCACCATGAAAGAAATCTTGACTAGGATGTATGTGTAGCCAGCACACCATAAAACTATATCATAAAATGCAATTGTGCTAAAGCAAACTCCAATTTCTCATTTAAAATGTGAAAAGATTTTATTTGGAAATCATATACAAATTCAGCATGTAATATTCTCCCTAGCATTTGTGATTTGCTTTTCTTAGCATATCTATATAAGCTAAAGAAAATACAATACATATTTTTTTCACCAAGTGCCACATAGAAACCTTCAAAATCCTCCCCAGCTTACTCTGATATGCTGAACAAGTATAATCATTTTATATGTGACTTGATATGAAAAAGTTTTGGAATAACTGCTCTCAGGGAATGGATTTAACTGATTGTTAGGCAAAGTACAGTAGAGCAATGAAAAATAAGCACAGATAACCCCAAAGTCAAAAAATGTTACCAAGGAGAAAAATGTGTTGACTATAGCTCAAGCTGTTTTAGTTATGAGATTTAAAAAAGCATATTGTCTGTTCAGACATCCAGGTGTAAAGACGCTCCAGAAAGCGGAGCACCCATCCTTCACCAGATTTCTCTAACGAGTCTCCAATATGCTCATGGTAGAAACCTGTAAGGGCATTAGTTGTGGTTTCTTATAAAGACCATGTAGAGAAGTTGTCTGAAGTTATAGTCAATGGCTAAATCTTACAGAACTTGAGAGAGTTTGGTATTTGGGGAAATCACTTCAAAGCTTCACTATTCTGGGGACTATTTGGGAACAGGAAGGGGAGAAGTATGAATATACTCTTAAAATAATGTACATCAATAAATCAGCATTCATACTAAATTCTTTAGCTGTATGGTGATACAGATCAGAATTTCTGTTAACAGTGGAGACACAAAGAATCTTTTTAAAATATATGCTATTTTAAAATCCCATTCAGGAGTAGGTCTGAAGTTTTAAATATGTATTCCTATTACTCGTATTTCTTAGGACTACGTATTTTTTTATCTCATCTACTATTTGAGGATTTTCCAGGTTCAATATTGTGTGCATCAAATTACTCCATATTCTTGTATGTTTCAGAGAATCTGAAGAGACAAAATAAAATCGTTTCCTTTTGATCTAAAATGGCATTTCCTATTTAAGAACAAAAAAACCACAAGAAAGTTTTGACTCCTACAACTAATGTATTCAAAACCTGTGCAGCTTAAAACTGAATATGATTTCCAGTGAAAGGTTTCCAAACTTACTGGAAAAGTCTGAGTGAAAGGGAATGCTTGTATGCTTACAAATAATGGCAGAACTCTGGACTCTGAATAATAACCTAGGAGTTATTGAAGGCATGAGAATATCTTGTAAAAGGCAATTGTAAAGCATTTTGTAAAATATTATTGCCATTCAAATGTTAAATGATGACAATAGGAGTTCTTCAGGGACTGCTAAAAAGCAAATACTGTTGGAAGAGGAATTATAAGGAAAATGGAAAGAAAACAGAGCAGATATAAGGACCTCATAAATTTAAGAGAAAATTAAGAGACAGTTCTGAGTGATAAAAGGAGAAGGCTTACCAATTTTATGTCCTATTCCATCAAAATAAATGGCTCATTTTTAATTTCAGAGAGCTCAAAACCAAATGGGGGAGTCAAAGTTAATCTCTTAAATGTTTATAGAGACATTTTTCACACATGCAAGCAAACACAGAAGAAATACATACTGAGAGATCCCACGATTTTTTAAGATGTATAGCACAGTTGAATTCTTTTCGGGAAAACAAAGTAAGAAGGGTGCATCTTTTCTTCATTGTACAGCTACAGTTGGGTGTGCGTGTGCTAAGTCTCTCAGTCATGTCCGACTCTGCAACCCTGTGAACTGTGGCCCACAATGCTTCTCTGCTCCTGGGATTTTTTGGCAAGAATACTGGAGTGGGTTGCCATTTCCTCCTTCAGGGATTGAACCTGTGTCTCCTGTGTCTCCTGCATTGGCAGGCAGATTCTCTTCCACTGAGTCACCTGGGAAACCCACAGCTACAGTGGAGCTGTCTATATGAAAGACAGAAAGGCAGGATGTTCAGCCATCTTCCTTATTCACTCATCAAAATCAAGGTTTTTGGAAAAGAGTCTTGATAATCAAATCTTGTTTCCTAAGAACCAAACCTTCATATTATTACTATACTTAATAATAATATTTGTTATTATTTAAATAATATTTATTTATCATTAATATTTATTCTTTTAATAATATTTGTTATTACTGATTATTATAACGATAAGAGTACATAATTCTTCTACTTTTAGAGAAGTAAAACCAATATTATGGGGAATGCTTTCTGCAACTGGTATATTTAACCAAAATGAAGAAAAAAGAAAGGATCCTTATGTAAATCAAATACAAGATTTTCCAGTTCTGCAGAATGGATTCCTTAGTCTTTAGCTGCCCTACTTGGCACTTGTAAGTTCTTAATTATTGGTCTTTGACCTTTCAGAAAGAGAAAGTGAGATAAAACATGAATGACGCTAGAATGTTTTCTGAATGAACAATAATGAATAGCCTTTTAATATATATATATATAAATAATAGGATTAGAGTCAAAAGATAATATAATTATCTCTCTTCCATGGGTATGTTTTTCTCCATTTTACAGTAGTCACGTCCAGGAAGCAAGACTTAATCACACGTAGCTAAAGAAGACCGGTTTCTGGATTATTGAGGTTTGTTCTGTGTTTATGTTGCATTTTCCTTTTCTTCATGTTGTGTTGAACTCACTTTTGTCTCCTCTGTAGGCTGTGGGTTGTCATGTTTAGGTTTTATATTGTCTGCATCAAAGAGTGACTGCTGAATCTTCATTTCCCATATGCTGTGAAGAAAAGTGATAGAAACAGGAAAATATATAAAAGAAGCAAAAGAAAGCAAGAGAGAAAAGAATCAGAGAGATTACCTCCTACGCTGTCTGCTCCTGAAGGAAACATCTGCCTGAAAGCTTTACTCTGGGAGTGACCTGTTCACATAGTCCAAACTGAAAGGGAAGAAGCACAGACTTTCTGAAAACTGAGACACAAAATTGAATGGATCACACTATTTTGCTTCTTCAACACTCTGCAAATATTACATTTAGAAAAAGTCAGAGACAAACACATGTGCATATGTATAGGCAGAATGTATAAAGATCAGGGTTCAAATTTAGAGAAATATGTACTAAGTGAAAAGCCACCAGTCCACACTGGGGAGCCATGGGGAAAGTCAGGGACAAAGTAGAACAAGGAGAGCACCATATTCTACCACCTATATCCAATGGAGTCAGTTTGTTTGGCTCAGTTTGGGGATAATTTCACCCAATATTCCTAGACTTGCTAGTGCAAAGCTTTGTAGAATCCTAAGTGAAGTCCGGGCAGGAGGAGAAGGGGACGACGGAGGATGAGATGGCTGGATGGCATCACTGACTCGATGGATGTGAGTTTGAGTGAACTCCGAGAGATGGTGATGGACAGGGAGGCCTGGCATGCTGCAGTTCATGGGGTCGCAAAGAGTCGGACACGACTGAGCAACTGAATTGAAACTGAACTGAAGTGAAGTCCTGCCTTAGTCCTCAGACACTTTCTGGCCCTGGGATTATTCATCTCCCAGATGAACTCTGAGGCCCTGAAGCTTGGACACTGCTATTCATGAAGGCCCTGTCCTGGCCCTCCCTTGTGACGGGACTCTGTAAGTTATCCCAGGTATGGCTCTGGAAACTGAGGAGTCTCTCTGGAGCCAAAGCCATACCTTCCTTTGGCAGCTGCTCCGGTGTTTAATGATCAGTGGCCTTTTCATCTGAATGACCATTTTTTGATAACAGAAAAGTACAAATATGATCTCCTTGAGGAGAAAAAAAATGGATCTTCTTGATGAATGACTACTAAGGAGAGCTGGATTCACAAGTTAGGGAAATTCCATGGTGAGCAGAAAGGGGCCAAATACATTTCAGATTAGCAAAGGAGATTTATACATCAGAGGGGACTTCAGGCTGGCTTTAGCTCAGGGAGTGGGGGCAATGACCACAAAGGAAACTCACAAGATGTCAATGCCTCCTGAATGCCAGCTCTCAGAAAAGATGACTTTATTTAACAATAAGCAAATTAAAGGGGAAAATTATTGTCCAAAACAGACAAACATCTTTGTTGAATCGAAGGAAGACCATTTTGAAAGCCTCTGACTGAGCCCACTAAAAACTCTTCAGAGAAGAGGTTATCCTGGCCACCTTAGAAATCTGCTTTAAACCTTCCAGTTTAAATTTAGTTTGTTATATCCAAACCCCATGATAGTCCAACATCATGAGAACCCCATGAACAGTATGAAAAGGCAAAAAAACAGGACACTGAAAGATGAACTCTCCAGGTCGGTAGGTGCCCAATATGCAACTGGAGATCAGTGGAGAAATAACTCCAGAAAGAATGAAGAGATGGAACCAAAGCAAAAACAACATCCAGTTGTGGATGTGACTGGTGATGGAAGTAAAGTCTGATACTGTAAAGAGCAATATTGCATAGAAACCTAGAATGTTAGGTCCATGATTCAAGGCAATTTGGAAGCGGTCAAATAAGAGATGGCAAGAGCAAACAATGACATTTTAGGAATCAGCAAACCAAAAGTGAAAGTGAAGTCACTCAGTCATGTCTGACTCTTTGTGACCCAGTGGACTGTAGCCCACCATGCTCCTTTGTCTAGGGGAATTTCCAGACAAGAGTACCGCAGTGGGTTGCCATTTCCTTCTCCAGAGGCTCTTCCCAACCCAGGGATCAAACCCAGGTCTCCCGCATTGTAAGCAAGACGCTTAGTCTGAGCCACCAGGGAAGTCCAAAGTAGACTGGAATGGGTGAATTTAACTCAGATGACCATTATATCTACTTTCATGGGCAAGAATCCCTTAGAAGAAATGGAGTAGCCATCATAGTCAACAAAGAGTCTGAAATGCAGTACTGGGAGGCAATCTCAAAAATGACAAAATGATCTCTGTTCATCTCCAAGGCAAACCATTCAATATCACAGTAATCCAAGTCTATGCCCCAACCAGTGATGCTGAAGAAGCTGAAGTTGAATGGTTCTATGAAGACCTACAAGACCTTCTAGAATTAACACCCAAAAAGGATGTCCTTTTCATTATAGGAGACTGGAATGCAAAAGTAGGAAGTCAAGAAATACCTGGAGTAACAGGCAAATTTGGCCTTGGAGTACAGAATGAAGCAGGGCAAAGGCTAATACAGTTTTGCCAAGAGAACACACTGGTCATAGCAAACACCCTCTTCCAACAACACAAGAGAAGGCTCTACACATGGACATCACCAGATGGTCAACACTGAAATCAGATTGGTTATATTCTTTGCAGCCAAAGATGGAGAAGCTCTGTCAGCAAAAACAAGACCGGGAGCTGATTGTGGCTCAGATCATGAACTCCTTATTGCCAAATTCAGACATAAATTAAAGAAAGTAGGGAAAACCATTAGACCATTCAGATATGACCTAAATCAAATCTCTTGAGATTATACAATGGAAATGACAGATTCAAGGGATTAGATCTTAGAGTGTCTGAAGAACTATGGGTGGAGATTCATGACACTGTACAGCAGGCAGGGATCAAGACCATCCCCAAGAAAAAGAAATGCAAAAAGGCAAAATGGTTGTCTTGAGGAGGCCTTACAAATAGCTGTGAAAAGAAGAGAAGGGAAAGGCAAAGGAGAAAAGGAAACATATACCCTTTTGAATGCAGAATTCCAAAGAATAGCAAGGCAAGATAAGAAAGCCTTGCTCAGTGATCAATGCAAAGAAATAGAGGAAAACAATAGAATGGGAAAGACTAGAGATCTCCTCAAGAAAATTAGAGATACCAAGGGAACATTTCATGCAAAGATGGGTTCCATAAAGAACAGAAATTGTAGGGACCCAACAGAAGCAGAATATATTAAGAAGAGGTGGCAAGAATACACAAAAGAATAATGCAAAAAAGATCTTCATGACCCAGATAATCATGGTGGTATGATCACTCACCTAGAGCCAGACATCCTGGAATGCAAAGTCAAGTGGGCCTTAGGAAGCATCACTACCAACAAAGCTAGTGGAAGTGATGGAATTCCAGTTGAGCTATATAAAATCCTACAAGATGATGCTGTGAAAGTGCCGCACTCAATATGTCAGCAAATTTGGAAAACTCGGCAGTGGCCACAGGACTGGAAAAGGTCAGTTTTCATTCCAATCCCAAAGAAAGGCAATGCAAAAAAAATGCTCAAGCTACCACACAATTGCACTCATCTCACATGCTAGTAAAGTAATGCTCAAAATCTCCAAGCCAGGCTTTAGCAGTATGTGAACCATGAACTTCCAGATGTTCAGGCTGGGTTTAGAAAAGGCAGAGGAACCAGAGATCAAATTACCAATATCTGTTGGATCATTGAAAAAGTGAGAACATTTCAGAAAAACATCTACTTCTGTTTTATGGACTATGCCAAAGCCTTTGACTGTACAGATCACAATAAACTGTGGGAAATTCTTAAAGAGATGGGAATACCAGACCACCTGACCTGCCTTCTGAGAAATCTGCATGCAGTTCAGGAAGCAACAGTTAGAACTGGATATGGAACAGCAGACTGGTTCCAAATCGAGAAAGGAGTACGTCAAGGCTGTATATTGCCACCCTGCTTGTCTAACTTATATGCAGAGTACATCTTGAGAAATGCTGGGCTGGATGAAGCACAAGCTGGAATCAAGATTGCTGGGAGAAATATCAATAAACTCAGATATGCAGATGATACCACCCTTATGGCAGAAAGTGAAGAAGAACTAACGAGCCTCTTGATGAAAGTGAAAGAGGAGAGTGGAAAAAGTTGGCTTAAAACTCAACATTCAGAAAATGAAGATCATGGCATCCGGTCCCATCACTTCATGGGAAATAGATGGGGAAACAGTGGAAACAGTGACAGAGTTTATTTGGGAGGGCTCCAAAATCACTGCAGATGATGACTGTTGCCATGAAATTAAAAGATGCTTGTTCCTCGGAAGAAAAGTTATGACCAACCTAGGCAGCATATTAAAAAGCAGAGACATTATTTTGCCAACAAAGGTCTGTCTAGTCAAAGCTATGGTTTTTCTAGTAGTCATGTATGGATTTGAGAGTTGGACTATAAAAAAAGCTGAGCCCCGAAGAATTGATGTTTCTGAACTGTGGTGTTGGAGAAGACTCTTGAGAGTCTCTTGGATAGCATGGAGATCCAACCAGTCTATCCTAAAGGAAACCAGTCCTGAATATTCATTGGAAGAGCTGATGCTGAATCTGAAAATCCAATACTTTGGCCACCTGGTACAAAGAACTGACTTATTTAATAAGACCCTGATGCTAGGAAAGATTGAAGGTGGGAGGAGGAGGAGAAGACAGAGACTGAGATGGTTGGATGGCATCACTGACTCAATGGACGTGAGTTTGAGTAAACTCTGGGAGTTGGTGATGGACAGGGAGTCCTGGAGTACTGCAGTCCATGGGGTTGCAGAGAGTCAGACACGACTGAGCAACTGAACTGAACTGATCCAAACCCACCTCCTCTGTTACCTCTTATCTTGCCACTCTTAATGAAGGCAGGACTGCCGGTTCACCAGAACTTTAGTGACAACACATCCTACCCAGAGCCACCAAATCAGACCTTAGTCTAAAAAATATTGTCTTAGTTCCCAGTTTTATAAGATCAATAGCATTTCAGGAAACAATGTTCTCCTTAAACTAGGAAAAAAGTTTATTTCTTCCACAATGATATATTAAGCCAGGAACATTTATTCAAGGAAGCCACTCACTGGTCTCAGATATCACAAATCCTGGGGGCACCTAAGGTTATACATCAGGTGCTTAAAGAGTAGACCACCTCTTCTGTTCTCAAGGATCTGGCACTCTCTCCTGATTTTGAAGATTTGAAAAATTTAACAGTAGCTGTTGATGTCTTTGCCTTCCAAGTAAAGAAGTGGGAATTGAAACCAAAGGGGCAAAAATGTCTACAATAAGGGATTGGTGCATTCTTGGATGAAGTGGATGGCCAATGAATTCATCCAAGGTTGGAAGGAGATACTGGGGCTATATTAATAATAAAGTTAATCCTGCAATCCACTTTTTATTTTCAGGTTAATAGCACTGATGTATGGAAACAATCTAACAAAGTTATAAAAGTAATGCAAGTCCATTTGTTTCTTATTTATTAACCCAGCCCACTTTGTGTGTCACCCAGAAATTTATGACCCAGACTTGACACTCAAGGAACTTGCAGTCTTGTTGGGGAGACTGGACTTAGGCTTGAGGTCCAGCAAAAGAGGATTTCAGAGATGGAATTTAATCAAACAAGTGTTGATGACATTGTTTTATTGTGTGCTATCTCTCTGTGCTTTCTTATCCAGACAGGAACTCCTCATGCATTTCCTCAGATCAAAATTTATATGCCCAGATGTATTTAGAGATGCTTGTGTTCTTCTTTTCATTTCCATTACCGTTAGACTATATGGATTTGCATTTATACAGCACTGTCCTGAAAAATGTGCAACTAAATGCAATCCTGTCACTTTACTAGGATCATTCCCATTTTCTGGACAGAAAATTTGAGGCAATTTAGACACTTGTTCAAGTTCACAAAGCAAGTCAGTGGTAGAGCTGTAAATCTAATCTAAAAGGCTACTTCCCAAGCCCATTAGTTTAGTTACAAATGTTCAGCCCTGGGATTTCTTTGGAGGGAATGATGCTGAAGCTGAAACTCCAGTACTTTGGCCACCTCATGTGAAGAGTTGACTCATACTGGGAGGGATTGAGGGCAGGAGGAGAAGGGGACGACAGAGGATGAGATGGCTGGATGGCATCACTGACTCAATGGATGTGAGTCTGAGTGAACTCCAGGAATTGGTGATGGACAGGGAGGCCTGGCGTGCTGCGATTCATGGGGTTGCAAAGAGTCGGACACGACTGAGCGGCTCGACTGAACTGAACTGAACTGAATGTTGACTTTAGTGTAATGATGGTTAGGTTTGTCATTTGAAATAATTTGTACAGAATAAAGGAGATTGGGGTGGAATGAGTTTTACCATATATGATTGATCAGTTCAACTCAAGTGTCAATTATATGCCAAGCATTGGATCACACACTGAGAATTTAGAAAGGAAGCAAATCCAGTCACTGTGCTCATGAGTCTCAAAGTATGGTAGGATCCTCCCAGCTAGAATGAGAGGATTAGTGCAGCCCTGTATGATAGAAATTGAACTCCTATCAGTGAACTCCTCAAATGTCCAACAACAAAGTGTCTAAATGGGCATGTCTCAAAAAGCCAAGGAAAAGTGAAACAGACTTTTTCCCCTGCAAGTAGACATACTAAATCTTGCAACAATGTAGACACTCCTAGCAGATTAGAGCCACCCATCTGTCTATGAGTTTGCTAATCATTTCAAAGCTAAAATATAACCTCTCAAGAATGTTTTGGATTTATTCATAGGCCAATTTGGTGAGTCATAAAAAAGAAGCAGCATCTGCATTCAGTCAACCTCATTGGAATTCACTGAAAGTATGAAAATACCAGGAGAACTTTCTATCAATGATGAACAATCATGCTCAACATAATAAAAACTCATTACAAAGGAATTGGGGGGGGGGGGATGGGAATAAGGAAGCGAGGTGAAGATTAAAGCCAAACCAAAATATGGATGGATTGTTGCAAGATTAAGAGGATCTTTGTATTAGAGGTAAAGAAAATGAGTGCAAGTTTGTCCATGGAAAGAAAGTGAAAACAAAATTGTCCCTTATGTCAGTTAATTTTGGATTTTCTATTATTTATTAACATTTGGTGATTCATAACAAGAGCAAGGAAATGGAGAAATTGAGAATCATTAGAATGTAATGATGAGTTTCAAAGTCAGCCTCTAATGAAAAACAGAAATTTTAGAAAATAAAAAAACCCAAATCATATTTTTTTAAATCTATAATGACTTCTTTTGAAGTCCCGAGTTGAGCTACAGTATGTGCTTACATTGGCTGTTGAGTTATGATTTAAATTCATGCTGTATTTAGGAGGTTAATGTTTGTTGACTTCTATGGTAAAAATTTAATTGTGGAAACTTGAGGAAAGATAAAAAATGAAAACAATATAATACTCATTGAAGTTTACTGAACTGTTTTAAAAGAAAAGGAATAAGTTACCTAGTTTCGAAAATTCAACTCAGATAAAATACATGTGAGCAATATACACCGAAATGTTAAGAGAATTATCTCCCCAATATATCAATAACTTCTAGCCTTCTTTTCTTTTTTCTTTGTACTTCACTTGATTTTTCAAAGTTTATACAATAAGCTTTTATAATTATAAAAAAGTCATATTATTTTAAAATAGACTTGTATCCATGTTCTAGAAGGAATAGATTATGTGATGATAAATTGAACACCTGTTAGAACACAAGTGATATAGTAGTATATAATCAGCCTTTACAAAAAACAAATCAAACTCTACAAGCTTAATAACTTCTTTTTGGCTTGAACTGTAAGATTCAGCAGATGTTATATTGGAATTTTAGTAAAGGACATGATCTGGTCTCCTGAGATTTACTGACAAAAAGAATTTATTTTCTGTTAGGATCAGAGAAACTTCACTTAGCTGGAAAATAGGGCTGAAAGTCTATAAACTAAAGGAAATAATACCATAATCCAGGGAAGGTGCTAATGAAAGCTGCCGCATCAATCAATAGAAGCCTTAGGGATGAGGGCAGAGCCTAGGTAGTATATGGGATATTTAAGGAAGAAAAAGCTCTGGTGGGAAGTAAAAATGGAAATGATAGGAGGGGAAAAAAACTAATAATTAATCATCTGCTGTTGTTGTTGGTTAGTTGCTAAGTCTTGAGTGTCTCTGCAAAGTATCATCCTAGGCTCTTATCTCCAATTAACAGATGAAGAAATTAAGAATAATGGTAGCTATTAAATAGGAAAACTGACAGATACATTGAATTGTTTATTTGGTTAAATGTGGTCTGAAAGACAAAACCTATTATTAGTTGGAATCTAATAAACATGAAAAAAAAAAAACACATAAAATTTAGTGGGCTAAACATTGACCGAAGTGTACTATGTGATGTGAAAGGAAAAACATTTTTTAGTGTAGGTGCCCCATACTACACTTAATAGCAAAGACACAAGGACAGTAAGCCCCTGTCTCCACAAGTATGGTGATATTCCTGGGGCTTTGTATCTCATTACAAGAGATTTATACTAGAAAGAGAATTAAGGTCCATAAAAACACTAAAGTGGTGCACACGGAGAGCCCGACTAAATGATGACTTGGATGAGTCATAATGTGTATGAAAAGCATAAGCACTTGGGGAAGATGATGTGGCCTGATCTAAACAGGATAAGTAGGATAAGTGGGATAAAAGTAAGGGGAAAAAATAGGTCAAATATCAATAAAAACTTTTCAATAGTGGGAACTATCAAAACCAGAAGATTTGTTCCCAAAGGAAATTCGTGATTGGGGAAGATTTAATACTTGAGTGAGTTAAACATGAAAGAATAACTAATTGAGAACAGTTCTAAATTTTATGCTTCTATAGATTCATTTGTAAATAAACTATTGAACAATGAGGCCTCATTTATTCATCAGCATCAGGGAACACATTGTTCCGGAGAAGTTAGTTCCCCAGATACTGGAAGTCTCACAACAGGAACAGATTTTTCTTTAATTTTAAGCTCTCCAATGGAGATTTATTTAAATTGCATGACTCAGATCCTTGGCTTCTTAAACATTCCAATCCAGAATTAGGATATGAGATGCCAGAAGTGTGGAGGGAAAGGCCTCTGGAACATGGGGTCAGGACAAGCAGAGATCCATCTTAGTTCACAGAAAGGTGATCTGGAGGTCTTTTACTACTCTAGTCCTTATATATTTGTAAACAAAAGCACAGGAGATGATCTTTAAAATGTCTTCATCTAAATTCTCTGATTCTGAACATCTGCTACCTAACTGCACTATACAGGCAGGCAGACCTCACTTAATTGTGCTTCACAGATACTGTAGTTTTCCACAAATTGAAAGCTTGTGACAACCCTGCTTTGAGCAAGTCATTTCATTTTTCCAACAGCTTATGTGCATTTCATGTCTCTGTGTTACATTTTTATAATTCCTGCAATATTTCAAACTTTTTCATTATTTGTTATCATGCTCTGTGATCAGTGATCTTTGTTACCATTTTGGTTCTTTTTAGCAATAAAATATGTTTTAATTAAGATATGTACATTTTTTAGACACAATGCTATTATTGCACACTTGACAGACTATAGGACAACAGAACTGTTATACACACTGGGAAGCTAAAATATTTGTGTGACTCACTTTATTGCGTTGTTCTCTTCATTGTATCAGTCTGGAACCAAGTCTGCAGTAGCTCTGAGGTATGCCTGTAATATTTGTCTCTACGTTAAATATTTTAGGCACTCTTTTCAGCTAGTGGACCTCAGTTAAGGCTTTATGTGAGGTGTTACACTCTATCAGTAAATAAAAGGCATGTGCTCAATAATAATGCTTTTCCTTGGTACTCTAAAGCTTCTTTGCACTGTTTTAAAAATTATTTTTAGGTTCACAGGTAGATACCTATAACTGAGGCTGCTGAAGTCTGATTACCAAGCGCAAGGAATCACACTCTATTCCTATTTGTCAAAGGTCAAGTCAGAGATGATAATAACTGTTATTATTCTGTCACTTCTGAGCCGAAGTTTTCACAGTCAGCATACTGTTTGCCATCTCTCTTTTGCCTCTGTCACAGTGACTGTCTTGCCCCAAATGGATGTGGCTCCTTCAGCTTGGGCCTTTGCATATATATAATGCCCTCCTTTTTTCTCTTTTTGGCCTCTGTTTTAAATTCTGTCTTGTTGTCAAATATGCATATTGCTACCCCAGTTTTCTTGTCATTTCTATTTGCATGAAATACCTTTTTCCATCTCCTTCCTTTCAGTCTTTGTGCATCTCTCACCCTAAGTTGAATCTCTGGGAGTTTATATTCTAGAATTGGGCATAATTTACATACAATAAAATGTAGGTAATGTTTCCAGTTTGAAGACATTTGGACAATTATATCCACCTGTATAGTCACCTAGTGTATGAATTAGTGAAGCCACAGAACTGTGGAAAGGGCCTGGGAGAAAAGAGGGCTGAAGACAGTTCCTTGGGGGAAAAGATGTAAAGGGAGGACAAACTAGGTAGATCGGGGGACAGTAGTGACAAAGAAACCAAAAAGGAGCCGGTAGAGGCAAATGCCACTGGAAGGTGAAGAAAGAACAGGGTTGATGTGAGCCTATGGGATTTGTTACTCAAGAGGGGACTGGTGATCTTGGCTTCATGGTTTTAGTAAAGCATTGCAATCTTAATTGCAAATTGATGAATAAATTATAGGTCATGTTGGAGCAGACTAAATGAGTAGAGGAGCATGCAAAGTCATGGTAGTGGGTACAGTGTTAGAAAAGTTGCAGCCAAAGTAATAGTACAAGTCATGAGGTAAGCGAGCAGATGTTATGAGAATAAGGGAGTTAAAGGGGCAAAAGCATTGAAGGTTTTGATTGGAGAATGTTATAATACAGTTTCGGATTTCAGAGTCAGGCGAAACTCTGGCAATGATTAGATAAAGAAAAGCACCTTGGAAATGAGCTGCTAAAATGGAGTGGAAGAGGTCAGTGATTTTTGAAGCTAAGTTATTGAATTGATGAGCCACACAGTCATTGTGGTAAAAGGACAGTTTGGCTAGGGGCAGCAGAAGACTGAGAATCAGGTGTTAATGTCATTTGTGGAGTTGCAGATATTAGTAGTAGTAAGGGTGAGACAGAGGAAGCCCAGGTTACTGTGTGGGCCTGAACTGACCAAAGATGAGGGCTGGAGGGTAGGTCCTGGAAAACCAGGATGATGGAATAGTGATCACCCAGATGCAGACAGGGTGATGGGCTTTCAGAATGAAAGCAAACAACAGTAACAAAATAGCAGGCATACGTACATTCAGAGACGGGACTCGGGTATATGAGCATTCATGAGCTGACCAGTGAGAGCTCAGTGAGCTCAGTGAGATACAGTGAGCAAAGGGAAAATTCTGGTGGAGAGCTGGAAAAGGGTGAGATTTTATAGAGACTTGAAGGTTAAGGTGAAATTTTAGTTTTTCACCTGAGTTCATGGGGGACCATCTCATGGTTCAAATCAGAAGGTTACATGGTCAGGTCTGAGTTATAAAAAGCCTTTCTGGGGACTGTGAAGAGAATGTATTGTTATGAGTCAAGCTGTGAAGGTTAATATAGGAAAAAATTGTATACAAATCCAGTGAGGGTCTGGAATAAAACAGAGGTGGTGGAGCTGGAAAAGGGGCAATAGCTGTAGCAATCAACATGTAATTGGCTTGGTTAAGAGAAGAGAGAGAGAGAGCAGAAGCCAAGCTTCTTCCCAAATCTGTTATCATCAACACTGTATACTTAGGTAAGAAATCCTACTCAGAGAACAGACAGATGTGGAAGTTACATTTGAGTACCAAACTTGAACATAGAAGAGCTCCAAAAGAACCATAGAGAGAGAGAAGGAAAATGAAGAGGAAATGAAGACGTCCTTGTTCTCAAGAAACATATGATGTGTATAATTGTCTCGATTTGATGCCCTATATCCTGATATATATGGGCTTCCCTGGTAGCTCTGCTGATAAAGAATCTGCCTGCAATGCAGGAGACCCTGGTTCAATTTCTGGGTCAGGAAGATACCCTGGAGAAGGAAGAGGCTACCCAATCCAGTGTTCTTGGGCTTTCCTGATGGCGCAAATGATAAAGAATTCGCATGCAATGCAGGAGACCTGGGTTCAATCCCTGAGTTGGGAAGATCCCATGGAGGAGGGCATGGCAACCCACTCCAGCATTCTTGCTTGGAGAATCCCCATGGACAGAGGATCCTGGCAGGCTACAGTCCATGGAGTCACAAAGAGTCGGACACAACTGAGCACAGCACAGCATCCTGATATATATATAATAAAATGTGACATTATTTTTTGAAGTCTTTGTCTTTCAGATGTTTATTAAATGTGTTAAATCAATTTAAAGTATGTGCTTAGGCTGACACATTTCAGTGATTAATTTAACTCTGCTATTATCATTTGCATTATCTTTGTTTACTATGAAATTAGTCACATGGAAATACAATCATAAATAATGGAAAACAAGAAAAAATATTTTATAGAATTTCTTTTTTAAGACTTAACTTATATAGAGGAAACCACAAATCTGAATGTGACCTACTGGTACTGTTAATAATCCTGATTCTGGTCCTACTCGAGGAAATAAAACATAGAGTATCTGACTGATCGTGTGAAACATTAAGGGCTTCCCAGGTGGTGCAGTGGTAAAGAATCCGCCTGCTAATGCAGGAGTCATGGGTTTGATCCCTGGGTCAGGAAGGTCCCCTGGAGGAGGAAATGGCAATCCATTCCAGTATGCTTGCCTGGAAAATCCCATGGACAGAAGAGGCTGCCATCCTTTAGTCCATGGGATCATAAAGAATTGGATGTGACTCAGTGATTGAGCACACACACACAGGCACACAAGGGTTGACTAGGACATTCATCAGTCTTGAAGGGAATTTTTTCAACTTTGTATAATAACAAAGGAGATAGAAAATATGTAAAATTAATGAATTTTTATATGGGCTTCCTTAGAAATACAGAAATCTATTATTGAATATATTATTTGGACTTGCAAATTCTTTACAGAAGGAAAGCAATTTGAAACATTATCCCTCTTTTAGGACTGTCTGATTTAGGACTGTTCCAAATCAGAAACAAAACTAAAACTTTAGCAAAATATCAATATTTGTTTCAGGAAATTTTCTTCCTTCATGAGAGTCCTCTCCACACATTAAAACTATGAAGAATCATTTCTCACAATCTGAGAAACTTATATAGTGTTCTTGCTCCTTTTCAAAAATATGACTCAAAGTATGACTTAAAATCAGACCTAGATCAAGGCAACATGGATGAAGCTCCCAAACACTGTTTGGTGAAAAGAGTCAGACAGAAGGGAATGAATATCTGTGGAAAGCAGTTCTGAGGGAAATTCATAGTAATAGAGGCCTTCCTCAAGAAAGAAGAAAAATCTGAAATAACCTTTCTTACCACCTAGAAGAATTAGGGAAAAAAGAACAAACAAAGCCCCAAATCAGCAGAATGAAAACAATAATAAAGATGAGAAAGGAAATAATTAAATACAAATAAAAATAATAGAAAAAATAAAAAATCAAGAATTGGGTTTTTTAAGATAAATAAAATGAGCAAACCTCTAGCCAGGTTCACCAAGGGGAAAAGAGAGAGGACCCAAATAAACAAACTAAGAAATTAAAGAGGAGAGATAACAACCAATACCATAAAAATACAAAAAGATTGTAAGAAAAAAAATACAAAAAGATTGTAGTTATATGCCAACAGATTGGACAACCTAGAAGAAATGGACAAGTTTCTAGAAACATATAGCCTGCCAAGACTGAATCAAGAAGAGATAGTTTGAACAGACTGATAAATAGAAATGAAATAGAATATGTAATTTTAAAAACTCCCTGCAAACAAGTCTGGACCAGATGGCTTTACTGGGGTGTTCTATTGAATATTAAAGAGGAATTTATACCTATCCTTCTCAAACTACTCCAAGAATTTGAAGAGCTAGCACTCCAAAATTCAGTCTGTGAAGTCATCATCACCCTGATACCAAAACCAAAGACATTACCAAAAAAGAAAATTACAAGCCAATATCTTTGATGGATATAGATGTAAAAGGCCTCAACAAAGTATTAGCAGACTAAATCCAACAATATATAGAAAGGATCATGCACTGTGATCAAGTTGGATTTATTCCAGGATCACAATGGTGGTTCACCATAAGCAAACTAAATAATGTGATATCACATTAACAAAAGGAAAGACAAAACCCACAACATTATCATCTCAACAGAAGTAGAAAAAGCATTTGACAAAATTCAACATCCATTCATAATAAAAACTCCCACCAGAGTGGGTATAGAGGAAATACATCTCAACATAATAAAGGCCATTTATGACAAACCCACGGGCATAAATACTCAACATAAAACATAATACTCAACAGTGAAAAGCTTCCTGCTAAATTCAGGAATAAGATAAGAATGCCCACTCACTGTTTCTAATCAATCTAGTATTGGAAGTCTTAGCCACACCAATCAGACAAGAAAAAGAAAGGGTATCTAGATAGGAAGGGAAGAGGTAAAACTCTCAGTATTTGCAGATGGCAGGATACTCTATAAAGAGAGCCCTAAAGTCTCCACACAAAAACTATTAGAACTAATAAGTGAATTCACTAAAGTTACAGGATACAAGATTAATATACAGAAATCTGTTGCTTTTCTTTAATAATGGACAGTCAAAAAGTGAAATTAAGAAAATAGTTCTATTTAAAATCACACAATAAAGAATAAACTACCTAGGAATAAACATAACCAAGCAAATGAAAGAACTATATGCTGAAAATTATAAAATATTGATAAAGAAAATTGAGTTAAAGAAATGGAAAAATACCCCATGTTCTTAGATTGGAAGAATTGATATTGTTAAAATGTCCATAATACCAAAGCAATCTACAGATCTAATGCAATTGCAATCAGAATTCTCCTGTCATTTTTTCACAGAGCTAGAACAAATAATCCTAAAATTAATTTGGAATCACAAAAGACCCTGAATTGTCAAAGCGATCCTGAGGGGAAAATGAAGAAAACTGAAGGAATAACCCTCCCAGACTTCAGACTATACACAAAGCTACAGTAATCAAAAGAGTGTGGTACTGGCACAAAAACAGACATATAGATCAAGGGAACACAGACATATAGATCAAGGGAACACAGACATATAGATCAAGGGAGCACAGACATATAGATCAAGGGAGCACAGACATATAGATCAAGGGAGCACAGACATATAGATCAAGGGTTTCAAAAATGAAACCGTGCACCTGTGGTCAATTAATCTATAATGAGGGAGGTAAGACTATCCAATGGAGAAAACACAGTCTCCTCAGCAAATGGTGTTGGGAAAGCTAGATGGCTACATATAGATCAGCAAAATTAGAACATTCCCTCATACCATGTACAAAACTAAACTCAGAATGAATTAAAAACCTAAATGTAACATGATACCATGAAACTCCTAGATGACAAAATAGGCAAAACATTCTTGATCATAAATCATAGCAGTATTTTCTTAGATCAATCTTCCAAGACAAAAGAAATAAAAGCAAAAATAAACAAATGAGACTTATTAAGACTTAAAAGCTTTTGTACAGCTAAGGAAACCATCAATAAAGCAAAAACACATTCTATGGAATGGAAGAATATATTTGCAAAAAATGGAAATGACAAGGAGTTAATATTCAAAATACACAAACAGCTCATACAACTCAATGTCAAAAAAACCAAACAACCCAATCAAAGAATGGGCAAAAAAGCCTAAACAGACATTTCTCCAAGGAAGCCATACAGATGGCCAACAGGCATATGAAAAGATGCTCAGCATCACTAATTATTAAGGAGTGCACACCATAACCACAATGAGGTATCGCCTCATACCTGTCAGAATGGCTATCATCAGAAAGTCTACAAAATATAAATGCTGGAGAGGGTGTGGAGAAAAGGGAATCCCTGTACACCGCTGGTAGGAATGTGCATTGGTGCCCCTGCTATGGGAAACAGAATGTGGATTCCTTTTAAAACTAAAATCAGAGCTATCATGTAATCTAGCAATTCAACTTTAGGACATATATCTGGAAAAAAATGAAAAATATTAATTTGAAAAGATATATGCACCCCAATGTTCACAGCAACACTATTTACAATAGCCAAGACAGAGAAGCAACCCAATTGCTCATCGATAGATGAATGGGTAGAAAAAGATGTGGTATATATATATATGTTTGGTGGAATATTAGTCAGAAAAAGAACGAAATATTGCCATTTGCAGTGTCATTGGATGGACCCAGAGAATATTATGCTTGGTGAAATGTCACAGACAAATGCCATATAATATCACTTATATTTATACAAATGAATCTATCTAAAAAATGTCTCATAGACATAGAAAACAAATTTATGGTAACCAAAGGAGAAAGGAAAAGAGGGAAGGACAAATAGGAGAATGAGATTAACAGATACAAACTATTATATATAAAATAGATAAGTAATAAGAATTTACTGTATACTGTATACAGTAAATCCACCACAGGGAATTATACTTAATATCTTATAATAACCTGCAATGGAATATAATATGCAAAAAAAAGCCAAATCACTATACTGTACACAGCCTTGTAAATCAACTATATGTCAATTTAAAAATATATATATAATACTCAAAATAACCATCAAACTTAAAATATTTTATATATTTTTATCTTTAAAATATTTAACATACAGTACAGGATCAAAGCAGCCTAAAGATATATATCACTTAAATGCCTATTTTCTAAAATTCTAAGAAGTTATTTGGTAATATTTTTTTCCTGTATCAAAATCTTATCTCCAAATCCAGGAGCATATAACTGTTGACTATTCACTGATATAAATATCAAAAAAATTAAGAAAAGGTTTATTTTTTAGTATCTAGCATTTATGTCAGCTTGCTTACTCAAAAGATTTTTTTATGCTGTGGGAATTATCTGTTTTTACTTTTAAGGCATCTCTTATCAACTTGCAAATCCAGAGCATCCACATAAGCAAAATACTGGTCCTTCCCTAGATGCAGTATCATTCTAGGGCAGAGAGTTTCTCTGTTACAGGTTTTTGTTTTGTTTTGTTTTGTTTGCAGAGGCTACACTAATTGCAGTGTGCAGGCTTCTTCTTGTGCTGGCTTCTCTTGTTGCAGAGCAGGATGGCATGTAGGATCTTCCCCGACCAGGAGTTGAACCCATGCCCTCTGCATTGGCAGGCAGATTCTTAACCACTAGACCACCAGGGCAGTTCGCATTACAGGTATTTTTGTAGCAAGAAAAGAATACTATAACAACTGAAGAGAAATAGGCATTGAGGTAATGGGAGAGATTTTCAGGCACTTCTTAATTCAGAATGTGTTCTGATTCCATCCAGAATCAAAGAGGTATAGGAAACTAATGCAGTGTAGATGAAAGGTCATTTCGCAGACCACAGAGCTCAGGGAAGAGGGTGATAGGAGGGCACACAACGCAGCAATGGATTCATTGCATGTCCTCAGTCACAGCAACTGGCACCAAAATAAAAGTAACAAACTACACGGAGCAGAACCCTGTGTGTTTGTGGTAGAAGACCTATTCTTTAAACACTGAACAAGAAGCAACTGCAACCCAAGAGACTTTTTGTATCATCAGAAACAATCGTGCCACCAGATGGAGCACAGAATGGGCCAGAGTGGAATACACAGCTGAACAGCATATACAGAAGAGCCACAGGTGGGATAAAGGAAGAATACAAAGGTATGAATTAGGGCCAGCAGGACATTTGCTTCTAAGAATTTTACCATAGGTTGTGTTGGAAGAATTGGTTATTAACACCAGACTAACACCATAGTTTATACCTGAAGATTATTTATTATTATACATAATTTATTCTATAACTGGGACTTCCTCCTCTTGTTTAATTATTCTCTTATCCTTATAATAGTCCATGAACTAATATAACCACTATAGTGACGGTCAGGAAGATGAACTGCTTTAAGAGTAATTTGCCTTTATTACTTTGGAGCCCCAAGTCAGTATTCCTTAAATGAGAATACAGGACAAAACCAGACCGTATGAGGCTCTGTTAATAGAAATATGTTTGTTCAATATATTTTTGACTTTCTGAAAGTTAAGTTCCTAAGTGTTTCCCATTAGCAGGTTTTTGACCATTTTTATATTCTTATCTTTGTCAATAGATAAAGTAAACATCAGTTCAGTTCAGTTCAGTTGCTCAGTGGTGCCCGACTCTTTGCGGCCCCGTGAATCACTGCACGCCAGGCCCATACAGTAATTCATAAATGCAGGATGTTCATTTTCCTCACTAACACCTAACGTTATTTTGCTAAATATACATCTATAAATGACTGTTTATATTAGATGTGAAGTATGTGTAAAAACCCACACAGGACTACCTGTCTTTCCAAATAGTGGCAAACTGTCTTGAATTGAATCAGGACAAGCAGTGTAAACAGGATGGCATATAAAGTGTGATACAATATACGGAGGACATAGTATGTATGAAGGGTAACTGATTAATAAAACATGGCTGGCCTTGATTTCATTTATAAGAAACTTAAGACATTTATCAACATCTGTCTGAACCCAGATCCAGTCTCTTGGACTCTGTTGTGGATAAGCTGATTAATAAAAGATGATGTCTTAGGAAGGAAGCTTAGATCTTTGTAAGCATTGACAAAGGAAAAGGCAGGGTTGAATCTACATATGAAAGGAAATTGTAAAAGTAAACTAGTTTACCGCTATATGCCTGGCTGCCACTTCCCTATAACATTTCATTTCCCTCGTATTGGCTCAAGTCTGGAAAAATAGGAAGGAATTTCAAAAATTAAGTGTGGAATTAATTTACAAGACAGATTATAGGTTTTTTTGTGCTTTTTTTTTTTTTTTAAACTGAAATATAATCCGTTTCCCTTGTGGCCTCCCCCTCTCGGTGTTCTTAACTTTGCAGCTTTCCATGTTTGTTTTTCATTTGTATCCTTGATCTTTTAGACTTTCCTTTCCCCCTTGGCTAGAATAAAATACCAGGACTGAACAAGTGCCTCTCTTTACCAGCTGGAAGACAGTGGTCCAATAAACATTGCCCTTAGGAAGCCATCAGTGCCCATGTTCCATCTTCCAGTTAACCAACCCTCAAATCATCTTCTGTCTAACACATTTAAGTGTCGCCTGGTCACTTTGCAATTTCTTCATTCAGCATCCACAGATCAAGGACATGGAGGTCAAACAGAGTAGCAAATGCAGTGATGCCTGGAAATAAACATCTCTGCTATAACATCTCCTAAATGTCCAGGGAAAATCACTTCAGGACTCTTAGGAGGAAGGGCTCTAAGATCTTAGGAGAAGGTACCATGAGTTAGAGAGGGAATTAGAATCTCTATAAAAACGAATACTTTTCTAAATATTTAAGGAAACACAAAAAGCAAAAGTTGCATCATCAGTGCATTTCATTAATAATAGTCAAATAATAAACAGGAAAATTATAAACTCTTTCAATCTCACATCGTTATAGGTTGTCAAAGCCCTGGTTGCTCTGGCAGAAGACGACTCTGTCTGCAACTTAGTTTTATGACTGTGTCTAGAGTCTAGATTGGGTATTTGGTAAAAATCCAAACAGATAATCTGAGGAGGAAAATTGGAGATGAGGATTAATGGTAAGGGTGGGTCCACTGAAGACCTGATGGTCATACATCGCCTGGCCCATTTATATTCATCTAACTAACTGGACGGGCTTCCCTGGTGGCTCAGCAGTAAAGAGTCTGCCTGCCAGCGCAGGAGACATGGGTTTGATCCCTGGGTTGGGAAGGTCCCTTGGAGAAGGGAATGGCTACCCACTCCAGTATTCTTGCCTGGAGAATTCCATGAACAGAGGAGCCTGGCAGGCCACAGTCCATGGGGTTGCAAAAGAATTGGACCTGACTTAGAGACTAAACAACAACAACCAACTGGATAGTCCCACAAATGCAACTCTTTTTTGTGCTCTATAAAATTACTTGGGTCAAATAAACCCTATATCAGTAAAGTGAAAGTGATTGTTAGTCGCTCAGTCATGTTTCAGCAAAACAGAAGCAAAGGGCTAGAAGAAAACAAAGAAAAATATTCTGACCAGTGGTTAGAAAAGGAGGTCCTAGAACATTCTGAGGTTGTGGCGATCAGGTTGTAAGACTTATGCCTCCATAACCAAAGACTTTAATTTATATATACAACTTTCATTTATATATAAATCTAAAAGACATGAAGAAGAAGCAGCCAAAAATCTCACCAGGGGGATTATGGGAATCACTGTTGCAAAACTGATTTATAAATCAATCTTTTAAGGAGTCAAACAACCCCAGAGCAAGAGGAGGGTGGGAAGCCAGGCCGCCGGTGTCCATTGTGGGGAGTTTCTGCTAGTTTTGATATCCATATTCCCTAGTTAACTGCAAGTTGTCCAGGAATTCTTTTACTAAGACTGTTTTTGTAATCTAAAACAGTCCTTCAGACAAATCAGTAACTTGCCATGCCAATCCTGAGAACATGATAAATATTAAACAATTAAAAATAATGATTTGTTTAGCCATTTTGAGTATGTGAGTATAGGCACTTGTGTATGTATATATGTGCATATGTGTATCCTGGTATGTTTGAGAGAGAAACTATGATAATTCATATGTGTATTACCTGAAATTAACAGAGTTCTGTGAAGCTGTGATGGAGCCTGCATACTGCTACTTTATCTTTTGGAGGTGTGTGTGCGTGTGTGTTCCTGTTTGAGCAGTTGCTGACAGGAGCTGGGGAACTGAGACTGATAAAGCTGCAGGAGGGCTGTGCAGGCATAACCTTTACTTCAAGCAGGAAAACCACCATTAAAAAAAAGAATAGAGCAGGCTGGGCAAAGCTGGAAGCAGGGCTGTCCGGTAATGTCCGACATGTGGTATTATTTAAGGCGGAATCCCCCAGGGCTGGGAACCATACTGCTGTTGGGATATTGTGCTCTGCAATGATGGCTCTGGTGGGGGGGTGGGGTCAGAACTGAGATGCACTCTTGTGGGTGAGAGGTCAGATTCCCCCCTCCACCAAGGGAGGGGTGTTTGCGCTCCCAGGCATCGTGGGAAGAGTCTGATCCTGGGTCAGGAAAGAAGGACTCAGAGAGAGTCTTAAGGAGGATATTTCTTGCAGACAGAGATGGGTCACCTTTGTCTGTCAGGGTCATTCACGCTGGATCAAAAGCAGTAATGAACGTTCTGTGATGCTAAGAGATGCTCTGTTTTAGGGCTCCTGCCCACCCAGCCCACTTGGTGAACACCTCAGTCCCTGCACTTTCACTTATTTCTGAAGGTCTGTTAGAGGCCCTGCAGCAGGTCTGGCTTCCTCAAGCTAGCAGGGGGGAAGTTGGTGGACAAAGCTTGAAGTTGGGAATGACCTGGGTTCATTTCTCCCCTGGAGAAGGAAATGGCAACTCATTCCAGTATTCTTGCCTGGAACACCCCATGAACAGAAGAGGCTGGTGGGCTACAGTTTATGCGGTCGTAAGAGGCAGACTCGACTTAGGAACTGAGTATATTCTCACAAAAGGGAGAAAATCACGTCAGTTCAGTTCAGTCAAGATCGACTCTGTGACCCCATGGATTGCAGCGTGCCAGGCTTCCCTGTCCACCACCAACTCCCAGAGCTTGCTCAAACTCATGTCCATTGAGTCAGTGATGCCATCAACCCATCTCATCCGCTGTTGTCCCCTTCTCCTCCTGCCTTCAATCATTCCCAGCATGAGAGTCTTTTCTAATGAGTCACTTCTTTGCATCAGGTGGCCAAAGTATTGGAGTTTCAGCTTCAGCATCAGTCCTCCCAATGAATATTCAGGATTAATTTCCTTTAGGATTGACTGGTTTGATCTCCTTGCAATCCAAGGGACTCTCAAGAGTCTTCTCCGATACCACAGTTCAAAAGCATCAATTCTTTGTCACTCAGCTTTCTTTAAGGCCCAACTCTCACATCCATATATGACTACTGGAAAAATCATAGCTTTGACTAGACGGACCTTTGTCAGTAGAATAATGTCTCTGCTTTTCAATATACTGTTTAGGTTTGTCATAGCTTTACTTTCAAGGAGCAAGTATCTTTTAATTTCATGGCTGCAGATACCATATGCAGTGATTTTGGAGCCCAAGAAAATAAAGTCTGTAACTGTTTCCATTGTTTTCCTAGCTATTTGCCATTGAAGTGATGGGATGGGATCCCATGATCTTACTCTTTTGAATGTTGAGTTTTAGGCCAGCTTTTTCACTCTCCTCTTTCACTTTCAAGAGGCTCTTTTCTGTTTTCCAAGGATCTAGTGAAGATGACATAAAAGGAAGAATGTGAAAGTGATCAATAAACCATGAAGTGGGACTTCCCTAGTGATCCAGTGGTTGAGACTCCCTGCTCACAACACAGGGTGAGCAGGGTTTGATCCCTGGTCAGGGAACTAGATCCCCTCAGGCTGCAACTAAGATTATGCATGCTGCAATGAAGATCCACTGTGCTGCAACTAAGACCTGGTGTAGCCAAATAAAAACATACTTTGGGGGGGGGGGGGAGGGAACACTTACAGGAAGCTTGAAAAAAAAATTTTTTTTAATAAATAAATAAACCAGGAAGTGCCATTCATTCCTATATGCTCCTGCTTCAGGTCCTTTGCCTAGCTGTTTCTCTGTCTGAAATCCTCTTATGTCCTAATTTTTGTACCCTAACTTTCTTCAAGTGTCTGCCAGCTGTCACTTCATCAAAGAGCCCTTCTCTGGCTGCTTTGTGTAAAACAGTGATCTTCCCAACTCCACTGCCTTTGGCACTTGTCCTAACTCTGCTTTATTTTTCTCCAGAGCCCTCGCCACCATCTGACATATATATTTTGTATATTCTTTAACTGACTCCATAAAGAGAAGGATTTGGGGCTGTTTTATTCACTGCTATCTCCCTAGGGTCTAGAACAGTGCCTGACACATAGTAAGCACTTAATAAATATTGTGGAATGAGTGAATGAAATAACTCATTGTAAGATATTATTAGAGCTGCTCAAGTCTCCACAATATAAATATACTCCAAAGTTAAAAAGGAATCATTTCCCATCACTCTTCTCCAAATGCTCCTGCGTTGTAGAAAGTACTGAGAGGCCTGAAATGAAATTCAGAACTTTTTCCAGGCTCTTAGATGTTTTCCCTGGCCTGGATCATTTTGAAGGATAACTCTAAAAGCCTTCAGTTTATATGGGTCTTTTTCCTCTTTTTTTTAAGCCATTAGACCTCAAGGACAAAAACTGCATCAGCAGATGACTACTCTAAGTTCCCTATGAACAAAGGTCTCCTGCAGGTCTAATAAAAAGATAATAGAAGCAGAGAGTACTCAGTTTCTCTTTTCCCAGCCTTTTTCTTTTAGCCTTGCTCCCTGGGTTTCTCTCTCTTTCTCCATGTTTCTCTGGGAATCCTGTCTGCTCTAGGTAGCTTTTTCTAATATAATACAATGTTTGCAGAGAGCATTTTATTCTTCACAGCAACATTCTGGGCCTCCTGAAACCTGGTTTTCTGGAAAGTTAAAAGGCATTGGCCTTCCACTCTGATCTTTGTCACCTCTCTGACCTTGTCTGCTCTCCTCTCTACCCACACCAGCCTCCTGGAACACACTGAGCCCATCCCACCTCAGGGGCTTTGTTCTGGGACTCTCTTCCTGCAGACAACTAACTCACATCTTTCAAATGTTTGCTCAGATTCCACCGTCTCAATAGAACCCACATTAACCACCTTACTTCACCTTGCAAATGTCCCCTCCTCTTGCCTCACAGCCTCCCAAACAGCACCCCAATCCTCCTAACCCTTTTTCCCATCTTCTCTTTTTTTATAGCATTTATCATCTTCTAATTATTATATAATTTACTTTTTATTTGCATGTATTATTTGATATCTGACTCTCTCCTTCTGGAACATTAGCTCCATGAGAGTAGGGATTGCTTTTGTTTGGGGGGTTTTTACCACTTATTTCTGTACTCCAAGGATCAAGAGCAGGAAGAGACACAGAAAAAATGGTTAATAAATAGTGTTGAAGAAACCAATTGACTTTAAAGATGAGTGAGATGATTTGGATATTGCTGGCTTTTCTTGTCCTAACTAGTAACTATAAGCATTCTGAAATCTTAATTCTTTGTAAAATATATGACATCGAATTTGCTTCTGTTTCCTTCCTAGAAACATTTTGCTACTGGAGCAATCCTTCAATCCCAGGAGTATGAAATGAAAACCTCCTAGGAATTCTACATAGTTCCTGACTTTAAGAACACAGAAATGTAAGCAAATAAAATATAATTCAGTAACATGAAAGCAATAATGGAAGCATAATCAAAGTAAAGAGAAAGCCCAGGGGGAAGAGACCCAGAATCTTCACATGGATGGGAGAAGAGTATCAAGGAAGCCTTCAAAGAAGAGGTGATGGTAAAGCTGAAGAGGTTTCTCCTGATGAATCAGACTTGAAAATAGGCATGCTAAGTAAGGAAGGTCATTCCAGGCAGAGGGAACAGTGTAAATGGAGCCATCAAGCAGTGTGGTACCCATGGGGATCAATAAGTTCCGTATTGCTATACCACAGAATACAATGTAATTGGTTCCTTTTGGGTGAATGACAATAAGAATGGTAGCCTATACACAGAGTGCTTTCCTTGTGCCAGACAGCTTTCTAGGTTTTTATACATTAGCACATTCAATCTTCCCAGCAATCCTGGACCGTAGACACTATATTATTCCTATTTTGTAGATGGGAAAACTGAGGCACTGAGGTATTGCTATGTAAGATGATAATCCTGCACAGGCTGTAAGAAAATAGGATATATTTTTTGTTTTTTATCAAATCATTTTTTGTTTTCTTAAAACAGTTATTTTAAAAAAGTCTGATCTAGCTCAATCCAGGACTGATATACTCAGTCCTGGATTGAGCAGGAGAGCAGGAAAGAGTAAACTGGTTGCTAAAGGAAGAGAGAAGGTTGTTTGTTCTTTTTTTTGACTTTTGAAAGTAGTGTCATTTAAAGTAAAACAACCGTGGTAGTGGTGTTGTCTTAGCACGATGAGGACTTTCTGTGCACACAAATAGAGAGGATAAATATTTTTTTTATGTGATCAATAATCAAAAAAGACTATGACAAGTGGAAATAAGTATGCTTTTTAATATTTTACAGAAAGCTATATTAAAACTTTATAAAGGCCCATTGGATATTTATTTTCTCTCCTCCAGTAACAGTCTTAAATAAATATAATTACTTTTGGACAATAAAGTGCTGCAACGTCGTATACTGAAAACCAATAAAAAAATACCAGTCACTTGGAAGAGTTCCTGTTTGCTGGCTAACCGGGCCCTTACACAGTGGAGTCAGAAGGTGAAAGGTTAAAAGTGCGTTCTTGATTCTAGACTGAAAATAATGTGTAAACTCAAGTTTTTTTTTTTTCTTTAAGTCAAAAGTAGTTTTATTTCTTTTTTAAAAAAAGTTAATTAGCCACTGATGTGGACAGCCTCCAGGATACAAGTCAATTAGGACACTTCGTCCATAACTTTTCCATACTGAAGCTGCACGACCCTTGCATTTATAGAGGTGTACTCTGGATAAAATCTCTTTGCAAGGAACAATAAAAGCTGAATGATGGAGACCATGAGCTTAGGGTTGATGTCATAAAAGACATGCTCAATATTTTGGCACTTCCCTCCTGATGTAAAAAGTGTGCTATTCTCATTTGGCAGGCCACGGCCAAGCGGAATAAGAGAAGCGTGTGCTAATCCACTGCTGCTCTAAAATGACAGTAAAAGGCATTTGCTGCTTTTCCCATTTGAATACTACAACCTCTTTGATTCACACCATATTTGCCAGGCTAGATCTCTGCTCTTTTATTTATATGTCACTACCATGTTCAATTCACACATTATAGCTTGCTGCCCAAAATGATAGGATTTGATCATTTTACTTTTAGCATTATTTGGTATCTACCGACTTATCAAGATAATTTCTTTCCTTTATTCTTTATTAAAGGGTTGTTGACATACTAAAAGTTTTACATACTTAATGTATATAAACAGATGTGTTTGGAAATAAGTGTACACCATGGGGGGGCTTTCCAGGTTGGGCAGAGGGGTAGGGGCTTTCCAGGTGGCACTCAGTTCAGTTCAGTCACTCAGTCATGTCCAGCTCTTTGCGACCCCATGGACTGCAGCACACCAGGCCTCCCTGTCCATCACCAACTCCCAGAGTTTACTCGAACTCATGTGGTTTTAAAAAAAAAATATTTGCCAATGCAGGTAGACATAGAGACGTGGATTTGATTCCTGGATTGGAAAGATCCACTGGAGGAGGAAATGGCAAGTTGCTCCAGTGTTTTTGCCTGGAGAATCCCATGGACAGAGGAGCCTGGCGGGCTCCAGTCCATACGGTCACACAGAGTCACACACAACTGAAGCAACTTAGCATGCACACCATGGGCTTCCCTGGTGGCTAAGATAGTAAAGAATCTGCCTGCAATGCAGAAGACACAGGATCGATTCCTGGGTCAGGAAGATTCCCTGGAGAAGGGAATGGCAACCCACTCTAGTATTCTTGCCTGGAGAATTCAATAGACAGTGGAGACTGGTGGGCTCCAGTCCACAGGGTCACAAAGAATTGGACATGACTGAGCAACTAACACTTTCATATACCCATAAAACGATCACCACAATCTATGCTATACACGTCATCTCTAAAAGTTTACTCCTGTCTTCTTTATTCATTATTATCATTATTTAATGACAAGACAATTAACATAAGATCTAGTCTCCCTGTCCCCTCTCCCAGACTCTGGTAACCACTGGATCTTTTCTTAATGAGCACTTATTGTGTCCTTTTAATACTACCAACATTTCCCTTTAAAGAAAGAAACAAGCTTCTCACATAGCACAAAGTCCTACATTTATAAGTTTTATTTATATTTAAAAATATAAATTTGCATATAAATGTGAATTTTGAGAGCTATTTCAGAGGAAGAATTGATAAGTTTTAATGACTAATTGGATGTGGAAAGTGAAGTAAAAGGAAAATTTAAGAAAGTTCTGAGCTTTCTGGCTTAAGGAAATCAACGAATGGTGATGCCTTTCAAAGCCCAAATGGAATGGGCCTTGAAGGAAGACAATCGGGCCAATTTGAATACACTGGGCTTGAGGGGCCTGTGGGATGTCCTGGTAGTGTGTTGCCTATTTGGCTTTGAAGCTTAGGGTGGGTTTAGGCTGAAGATATGACACGGAGGTAGTGGAAGTAAAGATGTAAGTGAGCTCATCAAGTAGAATTAGAAGACAACATCCCAAGGGAGCCTAATGTTTGGGGAGCTAGAGTGAAAAGGAAGTCACAGATAGACTGAGAAGGCGCATCCAGAGGGGACAAGAGAGAAATAAGGAGAGTCCAGGGCCCTAGAAGCAAAAGGAAGCCATGTTTCAAGAAGCCAAGAGGGCTCAACAGCAAAGAGGTCACAAAGATCATAACTGCAAAGTCACCTTTTTTAGCAATAATGACATCAGCAACCTTGATAGAATCACTCGCAGCTGATATATTGCTGATCATCACATCATAATAGAAATAATCATCTTAAATTGTTGATGTGGGTCTTTACACATTTACAGAGAACAGTTATACGTAATGCCTGATTTCATGCTCACAATGTTCTTGTTAATTAGATGTGACTGCTTTCATTACATAGAAGAGGAGAAAGAGACTCAGAAAGTCAAGTAATTATATAAGAATAATAAGAATAATCTTTCTAAAACATCTACTATGTGCAAAACATTGTGCTAAAAATATATTTTGCAAAAAAAAAAAGATTACAATGTAAGTTTTATTAACTCAGTTTAAGGAAAATTCAGAGAAGTGGGATAACTTTTCCAGGCTCACAGCTAGGAAAGGTCAGAAAGGGGCTTTGAACTCAGATCTTCAGAGTGCTAAAGTCTGAATTGTTTCCACTTTTAAAGACTGCCTAACTGTTTAGGTTTTCTGGCAAATATTACTTTAACATTTTTTCATGAAAATCAATATGTGTTCTTGAAAACACTGACAGAAATCCAATTTTGCAAACCGAATTATTTCCCTTCTTGTTTATGTTATGATTTAAAAGATGTGTTCTCCATGGAAAGAAAATACACTTTAAACATAGTATTTGGTTGCACAGAAATCATATACTGAAGGTACAATATTAACCTCTGTAATAAAATATTAACCACAGAATTCCATAATGCAAATACTATACTGAAGACAGCGCTGGATTCCATAAATACAGAGGAGCCCCTTGAGGTAAAGAAAGAAAGAATGTTGTCTTACTGGAGAAACTTCCTAGGGAAAGTTTGCTTCCAAGATGGTGGCTCAAACAAATCTGTCTTTTTCTTCCATTTGACAAATATCTGCATGTTTAGTTTTAGTAGTAAAGTTCCAAGTGCCTAGCATTCAATTTCTACCACATTAATGATAAAACATAAACTATATTTTAGGTTTTAAAAAGAATTATATATAATATATGTGATTTTTTAATTCTACTGAACTGATCAATTGGTGAGAAATTAAAGCTTAGTCTGGATCTTGGTGGTGTGTGTATGAGATTCATTGCCTAATTCTTCAACTTTTCTATATATTTTTTTAAACGTCCTAATAAAATGTTAGTTAAAAAATTTTAAAGAAAGAAAAGAAAAAACAAAACAAAACACCAAAGTGTCAGGAATGTCATAAGCTCGAGATCCAGGAAAGGAAGTATGCTCTATGAATATAACTGAATTGTCTCTCTCCCCAGAGTGCTCGGTCTTCAACTATTAATATTCAGTTATTTTATGAGAAAGTTTAGATCCAGATTGAACTAAAATAGAGTTGATTTCTGTCCACTAATTTGTCTCCATAACAAAGTTACCAAACCTTTCACATTTCTTTAGTTTTATTTCCATTTCCAGGAAATAATGAAAAGTATGGCACTGGTTCATAGAGGTTTTAGAATATAAATCAAATTTATAGTCAGTAAATGAATTATGATATAAGCTAATTATAAAGTAAACTGACTTTATAATTTTATTTTTAATCAGGAAGTAAGGTAATTTTATAACCTAAAGTTTGGAGAAAACAGAAAAAAAAATCAAATCTCCTCCTTAAATGCAATGGTTATAATTTTTGTATACTTTTCTGGCCTTTTGTTTCCTAAAGATACAATAGTGGCAAACATACAGGTTTAGACTCTGTTTTTTTTACTTAGTATTATATGTTGTGTTTTTCTATGTCAACATATTTAACATATTAAAGGTTGCATAACCCTTTACTATTATAAACAGTACTATGATGAATCTTCAACTGTATGGCTTGTTTTACATTTTGGATTAGATTGTTGGAAGGAGAATTACTGGGTCAAAGAGCAAGAAATTTTAATAGCTCTGTGTATTAATAAATTACTTTCCAAAAGTGTTGTACTAATTTATATTATAAATGTAATGTTGAAAGTCATCTTTGCCAGCATTGAGTATTATAACTTCTCAAAGTTTGCAAATGTTACATGTAAGAGATTGTACCTTATTGTTACATTTTATTTCTACAGAATATTTTAAAACAGCTTCCTTCTGCCTACCATGTGAGTTGACAAAGCAGAAAGTATGACAGTCAGTGAATTTCATGATCCTTCTGGTTATAATTAAGTGTTTCCCTATTGCCCACCATAGCAAATTCAAATTCCCAGCTCTTGTCTTCAAAGTCCTGGACCAATTCTCTGTCTCCTCCTCTGTCTTGACAGTTCCTTCTCAATGTGTCTCAAAGTTCACTGGGATCCTTGATGAACACACACATGAAGGCTCTAAGCCCCATTAGATACCCGAGTTTGATTCTCCCGGGTGGGCTCACAAGGCCCTCATATTACCCTCTGCATTTTTTCTTCATGAATCTCTTTGGCTTCCTTTATTTTGTAGAATTTTATGCCAGAAGTAAGGGCTTCCTAGGTGGTGCAGTGGTAAAGAATCCACCTGCCAACGCAGGAGATGCAGGAGACATGGGTTCGATCCCTCGGTCAGAAATATCTCCTGAAGGAGGAAATGGCAGCCCACTCCAGTATTCTTGCCTGGGAAATCCTTGGACAGAGGAACACTACCACTACTACTACGCCAGGAAGAGTCAGGTTAAATTCAAAACATGTTTAGGAGATTATTTTCCCCAGGAAGTCTGCATAGATTAGGCAAGAAACAATTTAATATTTAGTACTAAAATGACAAAATATAGCTAAAAGCGAATGATGATGGTCCTTGCCATTGGCAAATATAATTTGCACTTAACTATGGAAAAAACACGGAGAAGGCAATGGCACCCCACTCCAGTACTCTTGCCTGGAAAATCCCATGGACGAAGGAGCCTGGTAGGCTGCAGTCCATGGGGTCGCAAAGAGTCGGACACGACTGAGCGACTTCCCTTTCACTCTTCACTTTCATGCATTGGAGAAGGAAATGGCAACCCACTCCAGTGTTCTTGCCTGGTGAATCCCAGGGACGGGGGAGCCTGGTGGGCTGCCATCTATGGGGTCACACAGAGTTGGACACCACTGAAGTGACTCAGCAGCAGCAGCAGCATGGAAAAAACAAAGCTGTTCCAGTTAGAGGACCCCTGGTGGCTGGATGCTCCTGCCCTAAACAGATTGACTTGCCTTCTAGAAGAGGGAAGTGAAAAGTCCTTTTGGGGAAAGGGAGAGATGGTTAGGTATGTTGAAGGCCATTGGGGGAGAGTGGGGTGGGGAGATCAGTCTTTGAGAAAGCAAGACAACTTGAATGGGACAGTAGGGACTTGCCAAGTCTAATGTAAGTCATGTCTGATTCACTGCAACTCCAGGGACTGAAGCCTGCCAGGCTCCTCTGTTCAGGGAATTCTCCAGGCAAGAACACTGGAGTGGGTAGCCATTCCCTTCTCCAGGGAATCTTCCCAATCCAGGAATTGAACCTGGGCCACTCAAATTGCAGGCAGAGTCTTTACCATCTGAGACACCAGGGAAGCCCAAGTCTAGGAGGGTCCCCAATTCTTCAGATAGAGAACTATTTCTTCATTTCTGTTGTAACATTTCAACTATATCTGCCTCAGGCTGATGAAGCCAAGAAAAGACCTATCATGTAGCATCATAATCATAATGTTAACAAAACCACTGATAATATTTTTAAGTACACATAATGTGCCTGGCATGGTGCCATCAGGCATGATTTCATTTTAACCCTCATGCCACCACCCCATGAAGTAGGCACTGATATGATCCTCATTGTGTTACAGAATGATAAATGATCCCGAAGTCACCCCACAGGTATCCAAATATCTTGATCCTTTCTTGGCTGTTTTCTTACATGGGATTTAAAGTTCCCCAAGGTCATCAATGGTATCTTCTATGGGTTCAAGTATTCACAGGAGGCAGGGCTGGAGACAGGACCAAATCAGGTAGCTGCTCAACATATGAGCTGAAATACAATGAAAGAAAAATAATGATTCAAAGATCTCAGGATTTTTCTATTAAAAACTTTTTCTTAAATTAAAAGTTGAGTTTCTTCAAAAACTACTAGAATTCTCTGGACCTTCCTCCTGCTGCTTTCTCCCACCCCTTCCCAGCAAACCCTTGGAAGTTCTTTTTCCTTTTGGGTTCAGGTTAAAACCTAGAAATTTAAATTATGAACCACTAGGCTTTTATTTTTCCAGACAGTTGGCAAAGGCCTCAGTCAGTAAACAATATTGTTTCTAGTCCTTTGAAATAAGCACATATTTTAAAATGCTAACTTAGATCCCTTTTATGTAGGTCAGATCTTGGTCAAAATGATTGAATGGCTCGATGCCCACCTCTGACGTTGGAGTGGAGGTCTGTCATTGATCCAAAGCATCACACGTGCTCAGGTCTTAGACGGTTCCCAGGAGGTCCAATTTAGTGTCAGCATAATACATATTTTTTCAGCTTAAGTATCTGGGCTTAGATTCTTATTTCCTATTAAAGCTACTGTTTGTACCAGATGAAGGCTAATGAGTAAGAACTCTATAAATCCACTTCGATCCAGCTAGGTGCTGGCAGCCCTTCATCACCTCCCATAGGCAAGAAATTGTCCACTCCACCTCCCACCCTCCAAACCAAAACAGTGCTCTGGGCCTGCTGTTCAAAGCCTCCATTGCCCAGGTCCAAAATCAGGCTATGGAATAAGTCTAGGGAGGTTTTTCAGGGCTCTGCTGTGCATGTCAGAAACTTGTGGGGAAGGGGAGACCAAGAAAGTCCACAGTATATCTACTCCAGAAGACTTGGAGTCATCACTGGCTTGAAAGGCAACCAAGGAGACCCTTTCCAGGGATTGATGCTGGTCCTATCACTCTCAAAGCACTGAGATGCTGAATGAAGGCTTAGAATACAAAGGGGCCTGAATTTCCTTCCACGGACCACAACAAAGCCTGTGTCTTAAAAGAAAATGTAAAGAAGAGGAAGTTTTAGACAAGCAAGGTGGTATAAAGGCTCCTTTTCCAGCTCCTAGGAAACCCTATAAAGGTTATGAGAGAAACTCACTCCCATGCACTTCTTTTTTTTTAATTAATTAATTATTTTTGATGTGGACCATTTTTAAAGTCATTGATTGAATTTGTTGCAATATTGCTTCTGTTTTATGCTTTGGTTTTTTGACCACAAGGCCTGTGGGATCTTAGCTCCCAAACCCACACCTCTAGCATTGGAAGTTGAAGTCTTAACCACTGTCCCACCAGGGGAAGTCCTCCTCCTATGCATTTCTTAAAAGTTTCTGTTCTCCCAGATGATCCCTCTTAGAGTCTGAAACTAAAATGTCTTCACCCAGTGATGACAAGATATCGATTGAGCTTCTATTTCTAAAGAAATCCAAAGTGAGCTGGCCTCAGATGTTACTAATCAGTGATACGATGCTTAGGTAATACTGCTGACTTTCCCTGGCTAATCCAGCTTAAACCATATTTTGCGTGCATGCTAAGTCGCATCAGTCGTGTCCAACTCTTTGCAACCTGTGGACTGTGGTCTGCCAGGTTCCTCTGTCCATGGGACTCTACAGGCAAGAATACTAGAGTGGATTGCCATGCCCTCCTCCAGGAGATCTTCTTGACACAGGAATCGAACCCAGGTTTCCTGCATCTCCTGCATTGCAAGTGGATTCATTACCACTGAACCACCAGGGAAGCACCAAACCGATTTTAGGGGCAGTTTATTCAAAAGCCATTGATAATAATAAAGAAAAAAGATAAAGCTATTTTTTTAATTGAAAAAAGGTCCATTATTTTGAGAGTTTGTCACATTCTTGGAAGACTTATACCTATGCACCTAAGAATGGCTGTGACTCCTTCAACTTGGCTTTCTCCCTGATTCCTTCTGGCTCCTTATCAATCTTTATCTGCCCCCCAGTTTGTGATTGTTTTATCTCCAGCTAGGAAACCATGTGTTTCTGTATGCCACACTCCCGACCCTCAGCTCTGAACTTAAACATAACCCAAAGTTTATCTTGACCCTCCACATACAGCCGGTGAGAGAAAGTGGCTCTCTGGAGACTGGAATGCCCATATTAGCATGAGAGAACAGTGCTAGAAAAATTGAGTCCTATTTGCGAGTCCAGCAGCGTGTCCCCTGTGGCGTGGGTCCCCAATCTCTAGGCTCTAATGCCTGATAATCTGCGGTCAAGCTGATGTATACATGAGTATGTATGTGTGCTCAGTTGCTCAGTCGTGTCTTTGAGACTCCACGGACTGTAGCCCCCCAAGTTCCTCTGTCCGTGGAATTTTTCAGGCAAGAATACTGGAGTGGATTTCCATTTCCCACTCCAGGGGATCTTCCCAACCCAGTTATTGAGTGCACATCTCTTGCATTGGCAAGTGGATTCTTTACCTGCTGAGCTGTTATTTATCTCGGGGAAGCCCATGGATAATAATAGAAATAAAGTGCAGAATAGATGTAATGTGCTTGAATCATCCTGAAGCCAACCCCTCTCCAGTCCATGGAAAAATTGTCTTCCATGAAACTGGTCCATGGTGCCAAAAAGGTTGGGGACCACTGCCCTTTAGCACCACACTGGCCAAACAGTGTGCAAATGGCATCTGTCAGCAATTGCTTAAAATGCTTTCAAACCTCTTGAAAATCTCAGTAAGAAAAAAAGTAGACTGATGAACTCCAAACATTAGCTTTCTTTTATTTTTTTTTTAATTTTTACTTTAACTTTATTTTACTTTACAATACTGTATTGGTTTTGACATACATTGACATGAATCCACCATGGGTGTACATGCGTTACCAAACATGAACCCCCCCCCCCCACCTCCCTCCCCATAAATTTGTTTTCTACTTCATTGTTTTGTTCTGCTTTCTTTTTTTTAATTTTGGTGTGGAAAGGATGTGAAGAGGCCAACCAATGTTCTCTTCCACTTTGTGAATGAGGGAAACCAACCACCAAGCACGGTCCTTACTCACATCAGAGCAACAACTTGAAGGCCCAATGCTTTGCTAATTTCTATTTTTATTTTCTGAACAACACCAAAAAAGTCTCTTTTACTCTTATGATAAGACATGATATGTTTAATTTTTAAGATAAACCTATTTCTGAATTTTATATTTTTATATCACCTTTTCCCTAGATACATTTTTCTTCAACATTTTTATTTATATTCTAATACACTTGGTATTTTCAGCCTTTTAATTTTTTATTTTCCCCTGCATTTGATCTTTAATCCCTCAGTTTTCTATCTCTCTTTAATCAGCTTCTACGATCCATTCATGTCCATCACTTTCTTCTTCCCATAATCTCTACCTCTCCCCCGTGTTCCTTTTCATCTTGTTTCTATCAGTAGTCCTTCCTTCTTGAATGCTGTTTCTGTATTCAGCCCTTTCTTCACTTTTTATCTCCTCCTTTTTTGTCCTATTTCAACATGACCCCTTTGTATCACTACCCTTTCTACACAGCAATGAAGGAGAGTATGTGTGTGTGTGTGTGTGTGTGTGTGTGTGTGTGTGTGTGTGTGTGAGTGTGTGTGTGTGTGGACAAATGCATTGAGAATTATTTGGTGTGGGGGTGGACAAAAGGGGAGAAAAGATTGGGGGAGACACCAAAGAATGTGTTCATAGAAGGAGAAATGCTTTGCTTATTCCCATCCCTGGGGATGTTAATCAGAACGTTTCTTTTCTAATGCCCATTTAATAAATACAAGTTATGTACATATGTTTCCTATATAACAGTATCCCGAATCAGTCCTGTATGTGTGAAATGTTTCAATTTTCCTAAAACATTCTAAAACTTATTCCAGATCCATTGTACAAAGAGTTAAGGAGGAACGGGATTGCTTTCTGACTTTCATTTGGACTTGTTTCAAGCATAATAAACACTTGTTAAGATTATGTTTTGAACAGCACAAAAATGTTTATCGACTGTATTTGAGACAACTATAAAATTACCAGGGCAGCTTCAGAGTGAAGTTACTTGCTACATTCTATACAACAAAAATCTAGATATTAAAACATAGATCTACTTAAAATATTAATTTTTCTGGGCTTTAGACTTTGAATTTGGTTAATGTGCATTATTTGAGTATTGCTTTTTAACAAAAACAGTTTTATTAATCTGAGTACAAAAATAAAAATGACTTTGTGTGTGTCTTACGTATTGATGCCTTCAATATTTATAAAGATTTATTCTATATCTACCATTAGGCAGAAAATTTTCCTTTTGTTCCACAATCACGGTTCCTTACCCAGCTCCCTGACTGAGCAGTTCAGAGTTGGAAATGAGCCCATGTATAATTGCGTACATATAAGTATCAAATCTTAACAATGACTGAGGACATTTGTGACACAAAAAGAACTTAGATCAGAAATAATTCCGATAACTCTGCTTCATTGTTAAAGTCTGAAAATTATAAAGCATCCTTAAATACTAATGAATAAATAAATACATGAGCAATAGTATCATTACCTTTTAATTACAAGATCTCTGCTTAAAATCCTGTAAGAGGATCTTTTCTCACAGACCGCTTTTCAGTCATCCTATATTGGTGAGTTTGCCTGGTGTTCTCCCAGATGACCTGGGTTCAACATCTGCTCTGAGGAAATATTCTTCTGGCACAATAATTAAAATACAATGATCTTATTACAGTTGGAAAAATGATTTATTCATCTTTATTATACATTGATTTCTGGCATGGCAGAAAACAGGAGAAAGATATTAAATGTAATTCCACGGGGCCGGAGATGGGTCTAATATTACCTAATATCTTCGGGACCGACCAGATCAAATTAGACAGTAATCCAGAGTTTGAGAGGTTGACTCACACTTTGAAGAGAAGGGACACTGTGGAGCCCATTGAGCTCTTGATGAATCAGTGGGATTGGGTGGCTTCAAGAAGGGGCACTGTTACATGCACCTGGGGAAGAGGAATAAAATATATGAATGGGGGTGGAGAAAGCCACAGAAACTGACAAAGAGGAAGGATCGTCAACAAAACGACACATGCAGAAAGAACAAAACTGACCTGCAACGAAAAATGGAATGACCGTGTGAGGGGACTATTCTTTCTCTCCTTAGGCAAAACTGTGGCAACTATTTTTAAAGCATAGTTTGGAAAACTAAACAGTCTTACTTTTCTTCCAGCAGGAAGAATATGGGGATATTGTTCCATGTTTGAAAATAAAAGTGTTAATTGTTCAGTTGTGTCTGACTCTTTGTGACCCCATGGACTATAGCCCAACAGGCTCCTCTGTCCATGGGATTCTCCAGGCAAGAATACTGGAGTGGGTAGCCATTACCTTCTCCAGGGGAATCTTCCAGACCTAGGGATCGAACCCAGGTTTCCTGCATTGTTGGAGGATTCTTTACTGTCTGAGCCACCAGGGAAACCCCAAATTATTCTTTCTTAATGAATGAATTTGATTCTCAATTCCCCACTTTCTTCTAATGCCAAATTATAAATCCATGCATTTAATTGCTGCCCTATCTTAACATTTTGACTGTATGTAATTATAATAGGTATATGTAATTTCTAAAATGATTCAGTATTTCTGACCATGGTCTGAATGTCTCTCTAACTGTTAACAGTACTGAACCTAACATGGCAATAGGATAACAATGTTTTAAATACAGGGACAATAATACATATAAGAAAAGATAACATTAAAAATCAGCAGTAATAAATATTTATTAGGTAAATGGAAATATTTATTAGGACTACTGTTGTGACTCATTCTGTTAATGCTAGTTATTCAGAATTTTTCTATTTAAAAATAAAACCATGTAGTTTAAGTCATTATCTCTTTTTCAGAATTATTTGGGATATCCTATGTTTTTTGCTTTCAATGTAAATTTTAGAAATAGTTCATCAGTTTCTACAAGAATTCCTGCTGAAGATTTCTATCAGAAGTATGTTGAACCTGTAGACCAATTTTGGGAGAAGTGATAGCTTAACAACAGTGAATCTCCTCACCTACCAGTAGAGTGCAGGTCTTGGGCAAATTTTGTTAAATACAACTCTAAGTACTTAATATTTTTGATGCTGTCATAATTGGTATTTTTAAATTTCAATTTTCCACTATTTATTGCTAATAAAAAGAAATACAAATGATTGCATATCAGCTCAGTTAGGTTGCTCAGTCCAACTGAGCAACTCTTTACAATCCCTTGGACTACAGCACACCAGACTTCCCTGTCCATCACCAACTCCCAGATTTTGCTCAAACTCATGTCCAGTGTCAGTGGTGCCATTCAACCATCTCATCCTTTGTCATCCACTTCTCCTCCTGCCTTCAATCTTTCCCAGCATCAGGATCTTTTCCACTGAGTTAGTACTTTGCATCAGGTGGCCAAAGTATTGGAGCTTCAATTTCAGCACCAGTCCTTCCAATGACTTCAGCATTGATCTCCTTTAGGATTAACTGGTTTCATCTCCTTGCAGTCCAAGGAACTCTCAAGAGTCTTCTCCAACACCACAGTTCAAAAGCATCAATTCTTTGGCACTCAGCTTTCTTTATAGTCCAACTCTCACATCCATACATGACTACTGGAAAAACCATAGTTTTGACTAAACAGAACTTTGTCGGCAAAGTAATGTCCCTGCTTGTTAATATGCTGTCTAGGTTGGTCATAGCTTTTCTCCCAAGGAGCAAGTGTCTTTTAATTTTATGCCTGCAGTCACCATCTGTAGTGATTTTGGAGCCCCCAAACATAAAGTCTCTCACTGTTTCCATTGTTTCCCCACCTATTTGCCATGAAGTGATGGGACCAAATGCCATAATCTTCATTTTCTGAGTGTTGAGTTTTAAGCCAGCTTTTTCACTCTCCTCTTTCACTTTCATCAAGAGGCTCTTCTGTTCCTCTTCACTTTCTGCCATAAGAGTGGTGTCATCTGCATATCTGAGTTTATTGATATTTTTCCTGGCAATCTGGATTCCAGCTTGTGCTTCATCCAGTCCAGCATTTCACATGATGTACTCTGCATATAAGTTAAATAAGCAGGGTGACAATATATAGCCTTGACATATTCCTTTCCCAATTTCGAACCAGTTCATTGTCCCATGTCTGGTTCTAACTGTTGCTTCTTGACCTGCATGCAGATTTCTCAGGAGGGAGATAAGGTGTGTACTGACCTGTTATCCTGTGGCTTTGATAAACTCACTTCATTCTAGAAGATGTATAGACTTCCTAAGCATTGTCTATATGGACCATTATGTCATCTTCAAATAAAGATAGTTTTATGTTCTCCTTTTCAAAAACAAAGAAGAAAAGTTAACCTTGATCATTTTCAAAAGTTGATTGGAGAATAGCATTCTTGACATACACAATGTTTGCAAGTTTAAAAAACAACTCCAACTCTATGTATAAAAAGGAGCTTTTTGAGAATACTGACTACAGAAAAAATTTTCAGTATTTGTTTAACAATGAAGTCACAATTTTTCCTGTGAAGTGGTTTTGTGTCTTAGAAAGCCACAATGGCTTTTGCTGCTAATAACTTAAATATGGGAAGAAGAATGTGTTAAAGCTGCATATTGTCACCCTGCTTATTTAACTTATATGCAGAGTGCATCAAGAGAAATGCTGGACTGGATGAAGCACAAGCTGGAATCAAGATTGCCAGGAAAAATATCAATAACCTCAGACATGCAGATGACACCACCCTTATGGCAGAAAGCAAAGAGCCTCTTGATGAAAGTGAAAGAGGAGAGTGAAAAAGTTGGCTTAAAACTCAACATTCAGAAAACTAAGATCATGGGATCTGGTCCCATCACTTCATGGAAAATAGATGGGGAAACAGTGACAGACTTTATTTTGGGGGGCTCTAAAATTACTGCAATGGCACCATACTCCAGTACTCTTGCCTGGAAAATTCCATGGACAGAGGAGCCTGGTAGGCTGTAGTCCATGGGGTCGCTGAGAGTTGGACACGACTCAGTGACTTCACTTTCACTTTTCACTTTCATGCATTGGAGAAGGAAATGGCAACCCACTCCAGTGTTCTTGCTTGGAGAATCCCAGGGACAGCGGAGCCTGGTGGGCTGCCATCTCTGGGGTCGCACAGAGTCGGACACAACTGAAGCGACTTAGCAGCAGCAGCAAAATTACTGCAGGTAGTGACTGCAGCCATGAAATTAAGATGCTTGCTCCTTGGAAGAAAAGTTATGACCAACTTAGACAGCATATTAAAAAGCAGAGACATTACTTTGCTGACAAAGATCTGTCTAGTCAAAACTATGGTTTTTTCCAGTAGTCATGCATGGATGTGAGAATTGGACTATAAAGAAAGCTGAGTGCCAAAGAATTGATGCTTTTGAACTGTGGTGTTGGAGAAGACTCTTGAGAGTTCCTTGGACTGCAAGGAGATGAAACCAGTTAATCCTAAAGGAGATCAATGCTGAATAGTCATTGGAAGGACTGGTGCTGAAATTGAAGCTCCAATACTTTGGCCACCTGATGCAAAGTACTAACTCAGTGGAAAAGATCCTGATGCTGGGAAAGATTGAAGGCAGGAGGAGAAGTGGATGACAAAGGATGAGATGGTTGAATGGCACCACTGACTCAATGGACATGAGTTTGAGTAAACTCCTGGAGTTGGTGATGGGCAGGGAGGCCTGGTATGCTGCAGTCCACAGGATCGCAAAGATTTGGACATGACTGAGAATACTGAACTGAACTGAATGTGTTAAGAAAGAAAGAAAAATAGGTCCACTTGTTTTTGGAGATTTATAAATCATGAAAATATGGTAATGAAAAATCAAGGAAAATATAAGAGGAAAAAAGTCAAGACCAAAAAAAAAAAGACCAAAAAGAATGTCAGGAATTGCCTTTGGAAATCAATACATCAATAATTTATTATCTCAAAGAATTTCTTGTTATTTCTTTCAGAAACTCAGGTCCTTTGAGACCAAAATCGAATTCATCAACTTCCCCCCCAAAACCTTTTTTTTTTTTCTTTTCACCATTGTTTTTCATCAGAACCACCTTTCCCAGGATTGCAAATGGAAGTCAATTTGTTATCTTTGGTCCCTTCTCCTTCACTTCAGACACTGAATTGAACATCAGGCCCAGTGCATTTTACCTAAAGTCTCTCCTAGAAACCACTGCACCCCATTTTCCTTCATGCTTACCTGGCCACCTGCTTCCCATTTCTCCCAGGTTCATCTGAATGTCAATTATTTATCCCACATGCAGAAGGGCAGAATGTGCCTCCACAGCTGCTGATCAACAGCCCTTTTCTTCTCTTTCATGTCCTCATCTTCTCCAGTACTTGTTAAACCAAGAACCAGAGTCTTGTTCAGGAAACATCTCAAGGACACCATGCCTGTGCTAAGCATCTCACCCCAGACCCAAGTAGGCTGGTGCTCCCCACCTTCACAGTGTGGCTCCCTCTGTCTCTCCGGCTACTCTATCTGCTCACTCTTAACGCTTGCAGATTCTGCTTATCCCCTCTCCCTCAAGAGGCAGTCCCCAGAACTCTAGTCCTCTTGACTCCCCCTCCTCTGGGTTTCTTCATCCATCCCTGTCAGTACCTTTCCTATTGGCATTTAAATTTCCATTGCTCTGTATAACTTTAGAAGCTTCATGGGTAAAAGTCAGAGGCTATGAGGTAACCATAATCCTTTCCAACTCCTGAAGTGTCTAGCAAGGCTCATTAAATGCTTATTGAATGAATAAGTCGGAAAACCAGTAGACATAGTGTCTTTAACACACATCAAGCTTTTCTGTTGTTGTTAATCTTTTGGCTTCACTGCGTGGCATACAGGATCTTAGTTCCCCAAACCAGCCGTCTCTACATTGGAAGCATGGACTGTTAACCGCTGGACAGCCATGGAAGTCCCAGGTCTTTTTTCCTTTTTCTAGGCCTTTGCCATTTGCCAAAACAGAGTTCTCTTAAAATTAAGAAATTTAATTTTATTGTTAGACAAAACAGGATTCTATTAAAATTAAAGAAAAAATTAATTCATGGTTTCTATTTCTTTTTGGAGGAGGAAATAAAGCTTTTGTGACATTTTCAGATAATAAATGACAATAATAATTGTTGACTATTGATCATGTACTAATCAGACCAGGTTACCATAACAAAATACCACAGGCTTCATAGTTTAAACCACAGGAATTTGTTTTCCCACAGCTGGAAGTCTAAGATTAGAATGTCAGCTTGGTAGAGTGCTGTTGAGCACTCTCTGTCTTACAGGCAACCCCCTCCTCTCTGTGTCCTCAAAGTGTCTTCATGTTCTCTTTCTATAAGGCTAGAATCCTATCAGATTAGGACACCAATTTATGACTTTGTTTAACTTCAATTACTTCCTAAAATCCCTGTCTCCAGATCTAATCACATTATGGTTAAAGCTCCTGTGTACGCACTTGGAGGCCTTCCCCCGTGGCTCAGCGGTAAAGAATCCGCCTGCCAAGGAGTAGATGTGGGTTCGATCCCTGGGTGGGGAAGATCTCCTGGAGAAGGAAGTGGTCACCTGCTCTATTATTTTTGCCTGGAGAATTCCTTGGACAGAGGAGCCTGGTAGGCTACAGACCATGAGGTCGCAAACAAGCTGGACACAACAGAGTGACTAAGCAACAACAGTATGCACTTGAAAGGGCCGTAAGCATTCAGTCCATGTTAGGCTCTAAAAAGGTGGGTATGTGGATTGGGCATTACAAAAATGAGATCCAGGAGACTGGCTCCCAGGGATAGACGGCCCAAGCACCAAATTTCAACTCCCAAACTTCACTTCCAGTAATTCAGCATGCCAGTTCACACTAACACCCTCCCTCAAATCCTACCTTCACAACAGCCAAGGAATTTCAGTTTTTAAAAATAGAGTAATAACTCTGAAAATTTTCCAGGCTGTACTGTTCTGGATTTCAAACAGATTTCCGGATGTGAATTTACAGGTATGTTTGACATTGAGGGACATAGTTGGGTGGGTGAGGCTGAGCAGAGTCTGGGCTGCCCACAGATTCCCCTGCAATGTCCCCCTCCCAGTGCTGGCTGAACTCAGCTCTGGTGATATGAAGGCAGTGGAGAGGCACCCATAAGGATGTATCTAGTTCTAGGTGGCCCCGGTCATAAAATTCCAGTGTGCACAAGCAGAGTAATTTGCTGTAAGTCAGGTGAAAGTTGAACTCCTCAGCTGCTGGAATGGGGAATAGGCTTTCTGGGAAAACAAATCCACAGTGTTCAGATTCTTTATGAAAATAGTCCTGGCATTTTTGCCTTAGAGAAAGGAGTCCTGAGCCAAGAAGGATCCAGACATTCCTGCAAGTTTACCCTCCCCTGCTGTCAGCTCTGAATGATTATTGATACTTCAGAAAAGAGCTATTTTGGCAATTTTCATTTTCATTAAAAACACATCTCACAAACATTTTTGTCCTTTTAAAACTTTCTATTTCATTTTATAATTTTTTAAGCAGGATAAATATATATCTTCTTTTTAACTTTTTATTTTATATTGCAGTACAGTTGGTTATGGACAGAGATTCATGACATTGTACAGGAGACAGGGATGAAGACCATTCTCAAGAGAAAGAAATGCAAAAAGGCAAAATGGCTATCTGAGGAGGCTTTGCCTTTTTGCATTGCTTTCTCTTGGAGATGGTCTTGATTCCTGTCTTGAAAGACTAGAAATCTCTTCAAGAAAATTGGAGATACCAAGGGAATATTTCATGCAAAGATGGGCTCAATAAAGGACAGAAATGGTATGGACCTAACAGAAGCAGAAGATATTAAGAAGAGGTGGCAAGAATACACAGAAGAACTGTACAAAAAAGATCTTCATGACCCAGATAATCACGATAGTGTGATCACTCACCTAGAGCCAGACATCCTGGAATGTGAAGTCAAGTGGGCCTTAGGAAGCATCACTACAATCAAAGCTGGTGAAGGTGATGGAATTCCAGTTGAGCTATTTCAAATCCTGAAAGATGACACTGTGAAAGTGCTGCACTCAATATGTCAGCAAATTTGGAAAACTCAACAATGGCCACGGGACTGGAAAATATCAATTTTCATTCCCATCCCTAAGAAAGGCAATGCCAAAGAATGCTCAAACTACTGCACATTCGCACTCATCTCACACACTAGTAAAGTAATGCTCAAAATTCTCCAAGCCAGGCTTCAGCAATATGTGAACCGTGAACTTCCTGATGTTCAAGCTGGTTTTAGAAAAGGCCAAAGAACCAGAGATCAAATTGCCAACATCCGGTGGATCATGGAAAAAGCAAGAGAGTTCCAGAAAAACATCTATTTCTGCTTTATTGACTATGCCAAAGACTTTGAGTATGTGGATCACAATAAACTGTGGAAAATTCTGAAAGAGATGGGAATACCAGACCACCTGACCTGCTTCTTGAAAAACCTGTATGCAGTCCAGGAAGCAACAGTTAGAACTGGACATGGAACAACAGACTGGTTCCAAATAGGACAAGGAGTAGTGGCTGTATACTGTCACCTTGCTTATTTAACTTCTATGCAGAGTACATCATGAGAAACACTGGGCTGGAAGAAGCACAAGCTGGAATCAAGATTGCTGGGAGAAATATCAATAACCTCAGATAAGCAGATGACACCACCCTTATGGCAGAAAGTGAAGAACTAAAGAGCCTCTTGATGAAAGTGAAAGAAGAGGGTGAAAAAGTTGGCTTAAACCTCAACATTCAGAAAACTAAGATCATGGCATCCAGTCCCATCAATTCATGGCAAATAGATGGGGAAACGGAGGGAACAGTGTCAGGCTTTATGTTTTTGGGCTCCAAAATCACTGCAGATGGTGATTGCAGCCATCAAATTAAAAAATGCTTACTCCTTGGAAGGAAAGTTATGACCAACCTAGACAACATATTAAAAAGCAGAGACATTACTTTGCCAACAAAGGTCCATCTAGTCAAGGCTATGGTTTTTCCAGTGGTCATGTTTGGATGTGAGAGTCGGACTATAAAGAAAGCTGAGTGGGGAAGAATTGATGCTTTTGAACTGTGGTGTTGGAGAAGACTCTTGAGAGTCCCTTGGACTGCAAGGAGATCCAACCAGTCCATCCTAAAGGAGATCAGTCCTGGGTGTTCAGGACTGATTGGAAGGACTGATGTTGAAGCTGAAACTCCAATACTTTGGCCACCTGATGTGAAGAGCTGACTCATTTGAAAAGACCCTGATACTGGGAAAGATTGAGGACAGGAGGAGAAGGGGATGACAGAGGATGAGATGGTTGGATGGCGTCACTGACTCAATGGACATGAGTTTGGGTGAACTCCGGGAGTTGGTGATGGACAGGGAGGTCTGGTGTGCTGCCGTTCATGGGGTCGCAAAGAGTCGGACACGACTGAGCGACTGAACTGAACTGAACTGACACATGTATCTGGGCTTCCCTGGTGGTGCAGTGGTAAAGAATCTGCTGGCAATTCGGGAGACCCAGGTTCGATTCCTGGATACAGAAGACCACTTGGAGAAAGGCATGGCAACCCACTCCAGTATTCTTGCCCAGAGAATTCCATGGACAGAGTGTCTTGTGGGCTACAGTCCATAGGGTCACGAAGAGTCAGACATGACTGAAGCACTGAGCATGCATGCACGCATACACTTATCTGTTCTTTTTCAAATTCTTCTCCCAGTTAAGTTGTTTCAAAATATTTGAGTATAGTTCCCTGTGCTATATAGAACGTCCTTGTTGTTAATCTATTTTATGTTATTTTTTAAACTGGAGTATGATTGCTTTAAAATGTTCTGTTAGTTCCTGCTATACAATGAAGTTAATAAGCAATGCGTGCTGCGTGCTGCCTGCTCAGTCGTGTCCAACTCTTTGCGACCCTGTGCACTGTAGCCCACCAGGCTCTTTTGTCCATGGAATTTCCAGGCAAGAATACTGGAGCGGGTTGGCATTTCCTACTCCAGGGTATCTTCCCAACCCAGAGATCAAACCCACGTCATCTCTTGCATCTCCTGCATTGGCAGATGGATTCTTTACCTCTAGCACCACATAGGAAGCCCAGCTCCAAAGTTATTATAACCTCAATTATATGTATACATATATCCCGTCCCTTTGGGACCTTCCTCTTGCTCCCCCTACCCCACCCCACTCCTCTAGGTCATCACAGAGCCCTGAGCTGAGCTCCCTGCGGTATACAGGAGCTTCCCACTAGCTATCTATTTTACACATGGTAGCATATGTAGGTGCCATTTTTTGTTTCATTTTTAAACTTTTCCTATTGTAATTTGTTTGTTAGGCTTTGGTTTACTTATTTCTTTTTTGTTATCTTTACTCCTGGGGTGAAAAGCATTTATAGCGGAGGTGTTTTCCTGCTGTGTTTGCATTCAAGTTCTCTTCTTGCTGCTTCTAAGGCTCATTTCCTCCCTGCTTCTCTGCATGAAATCAAATAGCCTAAAAATTTTATTCTATCCACTTTTTACTGTTGATTTTAAAAAGTAAAAGTGGGTTATAGAGAGGCAAAAAGTCAATCTCTTTCCCTCTGTGAGAAATGGCAAGGACATTTGATCTAAACTGATCAAATTTGATCTAATCTGATCTAAACTGGAATTCTTCTCTTATCATGATTAATTCAGTCTATCCAGAGAGAAAATGAGAAGGTGATGTTTCCCAAGCATACATTACTTAAATATTCACGGTAAAAATAATTGTACAAAAAGGATATTGAAATACTGTCTGACAGTTAAGAAAGTACACCTGAAGTTGAAAATACCAAAACTTACACTTTGCTTCAATTTTTGTAATGGATTATCTGAGACTCCTCAATGAACTGATAATAATTAGTTCACAGGCATTATATGAAAACGGGTGTACTGTGCATTTCCATTGTTTTACTGAAGACGGGCTTCCCAGGTGGCTCAGTGGTAGAGTGGTAAGGAGTCTGCCTGCCAGTTGCAGGAGGTGCAGAAGACAAGGGTTCGATCTCTAGGTCGGGAATTCTCCGGGTAGGAAATGGCGACCCATCCTAGTGGGCTACACTCCATGGGACTGCAGAGTTGGACGTGACTTAGCGACTGAGCGTGCACACATTGCTGACTGAGCAGGACTTTGAGAGGCAGCCTCTTCATGCTAAGACCTTCCCATGAATGTCACACATTCTTCCATGGGATGATCATCTCTGCCAGGAAACTCGTCTTCATCAGCTGAAAATCCTCCCGAAATAACATCGGTTAACTTGGTTTAATTTTATTTCCAACTTCTAAGGCAATGAAGAATAGCTAGCCATGAAGGAAAACTTCTATTTTCCTTCATTCCAGGCTAACCTAGACGTCCTCTTACACCGGAACCCCAGAAGTGGTAAAGAATCTGCCTGCCAATGCAGGAGGTGCAGAAGACATGGGTGCAGGAGGTGCAGAAGACAGGGGTACACTTACCCTTTGATGGTCTTCTTGTGTCTGTGCTGTGTTACTTTCTAAGCTCCTTTAAAATAGCGATTTCAGACTTATATATAGTTCCAGCTTCTTCTATGTCTTGTCTTCTTTTCTCTCAAGCCTCCTTGAAGACAAGGACCATTTTGACATCCTTATGATGTACAAAGAAGTGGTTTAAACCTAGTAGTAACAAATATATGTGGCGTGTATGTATTTAATTTAAGGTGAGCTGTATAGCACTCATTCAACTGTAAGCTGTTCTGGGTGCTTTACCAATATTAACTCCAGTAAATTTTAGAACAATTTAATGGCATAAATATTATTTTCATTCTCATTTCACAAATGGGGAAACTGAGGTGTAGAGAGATTAAGAAACCAACCAAGGGACTTCCCTGGTGGTCCAGTGGTTAAGACTTTACCTACCAATGCAGGGAATACAGATTCAATCCCTGGTTGGGGATCTGAGATCCCACATGCCTCCTGGCCAAAAAACCAAAATGTAAAACAGAAGGAATATTGTAACAAATTCAATGAAGACTTTAAAACTGGTCCACATCAAAATAGAAAGAAAGAAAGAAATCAGCCAAATGTTACATCAGTAATAAATACCTGAGCCAAGATTCAAACTTCAAAATAAGGAGGTTGCAGAGCAGGGTAACATACAAGTTCTTTAAGTATATTATTTTTCTCTGCAGATGTTGTGCATCTTCAAATTTAAGTGAATAGTTTCAATATTTTTATTTATAATTTCAGTATTTATGATATTTAAATATTTATAAATTCAGTATTTAAAGTGTAAAATTTAGATATTACTTAATTTTTAAAGCAACCAATTTTTATATACACAAAAAGCTTTTAGTGCTTAGCTTGGTTGTTTCAAACTCTGATATGGATAAGACTGGGATCAACTTTTAAGATGACCAATACCAGACACTTAGAAAAATAGACAAAGCAGCTGTCCACTGTATTAATTAAGTAATAGATAGGACCTGTTTATCATTCAGTTCAGTTCAGTTCAGTCGCTCAGTCGTATCCAACTCTTTGAGACTCCATGAATCGTAGCATGCCAGGCATCCCTGTCCATCACCAACTCCCGGAGTTCACTCAGACTCACGTCCATCGAGTTGGTGATGCCATCCAGCCATATCATCCTCTCTCGTCCCCTTCTCCTCCTGCCCCCAATCCCTCCCAGCATCAGAGTCTTTTCCAAAGAGTCAACTCTTCACATGAGGTGGCCAAAGTACTGGAGCTTCAGCTTCAGTATCATTCCTTCCAAAGAAATCCCAGGGTTGATCTCCTTCAGAATGGACTGGTTGGATCTCCTTGCAGTCCAAGGGACTCTTAAGAGTCTTATCCAACACCACAGTTCAAAAGCATCAGTTCTTCAGTGCTCAGCCTTCTTCACAGTCCAACTCTCACATCCATACATGACCACAGGAAAAACCATAGCCTTGACTAGACAGACCTTAGTTGGCAAAGTAATGTCTCTGCTTTTCAATATACTATCTAGGTTGGTCATCACTTTTCTTCCAAGGAGTAAGCATCTTTTAATTTCATGGCTGCAGTCACCATCTGCAGTGATTTTGGAGCCCCCAAAAATAAAGTCTGACACTGTTTCCACTGTTTCCCCATCTATTTCCCATGAAGTGATGGGACCAGATGCCATGATCTTCGTTTTCTGAATGTTGAGGTTTAAGCCAACTTTTTCACTCTCCTCTTTCACTTTCATCAAGAGGCTTTTTAGTTCCTCTTCACTTTCTGCCATAAGGGTGGTGTCATCTGCATATCTGAGGTTACTGATATTTCTCCTGGCAATCTTGATTCCAGCTTGTGTTTCTTTCAGTCCAGCGTTTCTCATGATGTACTCTGCATATAAGTTAAATAAGCAGGGTGACGATATACAGCCTTGATGTACGCCTTTTCCTATTTGGAACCAGTCTGTTGTTCCATGTCCAGTTCTAACTGTTGCTTCCTGACCTGCATACAGATTTCTCAAGAGGCAGGTCAGGTGGTCTGGTATTCCCATCTCTTTCAGAATTTTCCACAGTTTATTGTGATCCACACAGTCAAAGGCTTTGGCCTAGTCAATAAAGCAGAAATAGATGTTTTTCTGGAACTCTCTTGCTTTTTCCATGAGTATTTGGGGTATCAAAATGAGTTTATAAGATGGAATATTAAAAAGATACAAATGAAAAAGAAGCAAACTGTGTGCTGGATCACCCTCTATGTACTCTCTCTGAATGAATACAAGAACGCAGGGACAGGCCATCCTCTGACAAATTGTTCATAATATTGTACCCGCTTCAATAATAGCAGTTACTCATTGTGAATTTGTTGTGACAGATTGGTTTCTGCCCTCACTGCATTTAATCAAGCGTTGCCCGTTTTCCACCTACAGTCTGTACATGTAAAGATTCTTGCTTTCAATCTCTTAATTCCTCTTTCTATGCTAACTCTCTTTCACAGCCAGTGACTTTCAGGAACTTGGCACTCCTTTTTCAATTTATTGCAGTTGCAATATGTATTATATTGGTGTTAGGTTTTTCCCTGTTCCTGTTTAGTTGCTAAAGTCCTGTCTGGCTCTTTTGCAACTCCATGGACTGTAAACTGCCAGACTCCTCTGTCCATGGGATTTCCTAGGCAAGAATACTGGAGAGGGTTGCCATTTCTTTCTCCATGGGATCTTCCCAACCCAGGAATCCAACTCGTGTCTCATGTGTTGCAGACGGACTCATCGCCACTGAGCCACGGGGGCTTCCCTTTTATATATGTATATAATTTTTCATCTGTCACTTTAACAATGCATGTACAGTTTCACTACCTAAGTAAATGAACAAAAATTCTTCTTCAGGGAATATCAATCAGGCTAATTCTTGGATATGTCATGTAATTTTCTACTTGGAGAGATTAGGAAATTAGTCCTGGGGGCTCTAAAATAAACACTTTCCCAATGGGTATATTGAATCCTCTAGCAAGAGGATTGATCTCTGGGTCAGGAAGATCTCCTGGAGGAGGAAATGGCAACCCACTCCAGTATTCTTGCCCAGAAAACCCATGGATGGAGGAAGCTGGCAGGCTATAGTCCATGGAGTCACAAAGAGTCGGACACAACTGAGAGACTTTACTTATGTGTGAAGCTCAGGAATGTTTGCCAAGGCTGTTCCTTGGCCCATGTCTGGGATCCAGACTCCCTAGGTGTGCCTGGCCTTTCCTTCTGAGCCTCTGACACTTTCCCAGAGAGCAACCAGTGTTAAATGGCCACACTAGTTGAAGTATCTACATGCCTTTCTATCTTTCCCAAGCTAGGAAATCGACTCTTCCTCTTTCCTGTCTTCCTGTCCTTGGGCATATCCATTCCTTCCTTTTTGTGTGCATGTTCAGTTGCTCAGTCATGTCTGACTCTTTGCAACACTATGGGCTATAGCCCTTGGGGCTTCTCTGTCCATGAAATTCTCCAGGCAAGAACACTGGAGCTGGTTGCCATGCCATCCTCCAGGGGATCTTCCAGACCTAAGGATTGAACCTGTGTCTCTTATGTCACCTGCAATGGCAGGCGGGTTCTTTACTACTAGTGCCACCTGCAAAGCACCCCCCTGTTCTTCAGTTTCTTCTAGGAGTTTCAGTTCAGTTCAGTTCAGTTGCTCAGTCATGTCCGACTCTTTCGACCCCATGAATTGCAGCATGCCAGGCCTCCCTGTCCATCACCAACTCCTGGAGTTCACCCAAACTCATGTGCTTCGAGTTGGTGATACCATCCAGCCATCTCATCATCTGTTGTTCCCTTCTCCTCCTGCCCCTCATCCCTCTCAGCATCAGAGTCTTTTCCAATGAGTTAACTCTTCACATGAGGTGGCCAAAGTATTGGAGTTTCAGCTTTAGCATCAGTTCTTCCAAAGAACACCCAGGGTTGATCTCCTTCAGAATGGACAGGTTGGATCTCCTTGCAGTCCAAGGGACTCTCAAGAGTCTTCTCCAACACCACAGTTCAAAAGCATCAATTCTTCGGTGCTCAGCTTTCTTCACAGTCCAACTTTCACATCCATACATGACCACTGGAAAAACCATAGCCTTGACTAGACAGACGTTTGTTGGCAAAGTAATGTCTGTGCTTTTGAATATGCTATCTAGGTTGGTCATAACTTTCCTTCCAAGGAGTAAGCGTCTTTTAATTTCATGGCTGCAATCACCATCTGCAGTGATTCTGGAGTTTAGGTGTTTACAAAGGATGGGAAGAGCCCAAAACAGTATGCACAATTGCTAAGAGCAGCCAAACTTTCTTTGGACAAAGGGCTGGAGGAAGGAAAATATAGGGAGGAAAAGAACTAAGCCTCTGAACCAATGATTCTGACTTATTTGGTGATAGAGTTATGGCTGCTAGTTTGCTTCCACCTTTAGCCAAGGAAAAAGGACATATTTTAGCCCTGCGGAGATGTCAACATATAATCTTGCTAAGTGAGCACTATCAAGAAAAGCCTAAGAAATTCAGAGGACAGGGTTGATCTGTTATACACAGAGCTCCTCTCTGGGACTGGCTAGAAAGAGATAAGGCTTATGGGAAAACTTGTTAGGGAAAAAAGAGGCATGTTTGAACCAGCAAAGTAAAAGTGTTCAGCCATTTCATTAACAACTCATGGAAGGAAAAAGTAGGAAAGTGAGGGTTAAAGATCAGATATGGTCTCAAAATTGGTGCTTTTTCCCACTCTTATGGGTAGAAACAGAAATAATACTAAAGTGCAGTGAGAATACACAGGTGGAATCTCTATATGGTAAGAGTTGTTGTGTTGCTCTACAGTATAAGCTCCAAGGGGGAAACATCTAGTGGATGCTAATCCACAAAGCTGTCCAGCCTTGGCCTTGATCCTAAAAAGCAGCAGTAACATTTTAATTCCTTCAACCAAGTGGTACCCAGCTTTTTATTACACCACTAATCACTCCCACTAAGTTGGATAGTCTAATCCTCACCCACTTAAAAGTGGCACAATCTTAATCCAGAAGGAAAGGGATGGTGGTCTGGAGGTGGGCATGTTTTAACGTATCACCAGCACCAAGCTTTTCCTCACCTTTTGATGAACTTGAACTTTGGATGAATCAATGTTTGCAACACTCGAGGGCATCATAATAATTTGTTTGAGGTCTGTTTGTGATTTGTTGGCTGTGTTTATTAAAGCTGATATAAAAGGACTTAATCCCTAGGGCTTTAGCAAATAACCACTATCATTTACCGGGAAGTGGGTGGCATGTCAGTTGTCAACTCTAATTTCCCCTGAAACATGCTTTTCTTATTATATTGCTTACATCCACAAGACTGTTGGACACACCATGAGGAGGGTTCTAGGGGAACAGGAGACCTCGAGCTACCTGATGAGAGAGGATATTTTTCTGGGATAAACAACATGTAGTGCTTTGATTTGAAAGAAACAGTAATAGGATGTTGAGGTTATTTTTTCCCTTGAAGTTTTTGAGGACTTCAAGACAATTTCTGTGAAAAATTGGTATAGATTTTTGTTGCCTACTTCCTTCACATAAAAGGTGAGTGAAAGGACATATCCAGGGTTACTGCTATATTCCACTAAACTTAAGTTAAATCATTATTTTATGTTCCATTAAAGAGAAAAAATGCCATTAATTAAAGTGACACACTTTTTTCTTATCACTCAACATTTATATATTGTTGAAAACTACTCTGAGACTCATTTTAAGTAGAGATTTTATTATATATTATACTTTTCTGTTTCTCTGTCTTCCTAAGTGTATGATAAAACTTCCATGCCAATTCTTTTTAAAGACATTTGAAAAAAACAATTAAACTCACCCCCCTTTTTTAGCATCACCTGTGTACATAACTCTAGGAAATGACAGTCACATGAACAGCTGTGACAAAGTATGATAATGCATAGGCTGAGCAATTACATCACAATTGTGACCTGATTAATGGTGATTGCAAGATGCATCACAGTTAAAAAGGTGAAAACTTTACATCTTAGGATCAATGAAATACAGCCTTGGGGGATGAACAAAACTTCCCGCTATAGACAGTGTGGGTGTGTTTGCATAACTCTCCTCCATTTTTCCCCTAAGGATACGCTGCCCTTTGAATAAGATCTTATGTCAGACCTTCATGTTTAAGATGATGCTATCATCCATCATGAACTTGGAGTTGCTTTTCTAGTTGGGGGAGTGCAATAGTGATTCATGGACACTCTTTACTCAGCCCCCTTGCCTAGAAATGGCCTTGGCTCAGTAAGTGGATTTTATTCCACACAATTCCAAATGCAGAATTTGGATGTGTCTTTGAAACTTGAGAAATCTTAACCCAACCTTACACCTAAATGTCAGTCTGAAGATGAAGACTTGATTTAAGACTTTGCTCTTTGACTTAAGATTTCTGATCCAGGACTTCCCTGGTGATCCAGTGCTTAGGATTCTGTACTTCTATTGCAGGGGACACGGCCTTGACCCCTGGTCAGGGAACTAAGATCCCACATGCCATGTTGTACAGCCAAAAGACAGAAAATGAAAGACTTCTGATCTTGCAAGCAGTTCTTAAAAGCTTCCACAGTTTCAATATTTAAAAGGAGCTAAGGTTGGAGGTAGAGTTTAAATGCTAATGAGTGTCAAACTGGTGTCAATCAAAAATAGGAGAAATTTGGTTATTTCTCCTATTTTCCTCAGTGCTCACTTTGTCCTCCAGCAAAAGGCAGTATCCTTTGGAGCTTGAATCAAAGAAGAGGAAGGTAGAGAGGAGATGGAGGTATTCTGTGAGGTTACATAGTCAATGGGAAAGTCCCAGTGGTGGGATGGCTGAAAGGATTTGCAGAAGAATACCAGTTATTTAATATTTAAATTGGTCCATTTTGCTAAGACATGAAACACTCCTTTTGTCCAAATTCTTTGTACAACCTGCTGTGCACACAAAGATCTTATAAACTGGATCATGTGATAAGGGGGAAAAAAAAAAAAACATAAGAGGGTCTGGTTTCCATAAATGAGGAAACTTAGTACCTTTTGAAAAGTGAGAGTGTTAGCTGCTCAATCCTGTCAGACTCTTTGGGACCCCATGGACTGCAACCCTCCAGACTCCTCTGTCCATGAAATTCTCCAGGCAAGAATACTGGAGTGGGTAGCCATTCCCTTCTCCAGGGGATCTTCCTGACCCAGGGATCCAACCTGGGTCTCCTGCATTGCAGGCAGATTCTTTACCATCTGAGCCACCAGGGGACACAAGAGTACCTTATGGAGTGAAGGAAAACCTCAACCTAAATTTATTCTGGGAAGCCAAGTGTTCAGAGTCACAAGTGAGCATGACAAAAAAAGTCTATCAGATATTCTCAGCAATCCTGGAGAAAACCTGACCAATTTCCTGTAAGTCATAGAATGAAGGTGTGGAGTATTCTTTTCTATAGTTCATGTGTCACCTTGTCCGCAAGTAGCATCTAGGTTCCACACAGTACAACTCTTATGCTGGGCCAGGGAAGTGGATTATGAACAGGTGAGGAAGACAGCTGGCCAGAGTCCAAACAAGAAGTGGGCTACCAAGGACTTACATGGGTCTGAGGTTGAGCAAGATATTGCTCCTCCTTGGGAGCCAATTATGAACAAGGAGGAATGAAAAGCAGAGGACCCAGATGGTAAAAATAAAAAGAATTTGTGTTAGAAAAAAATAATCAGGTCCTAGATAGCTACCATCTTAGTACTCTCTTTGTAGGCTCCAGCCTCTTGGTCCCCAGCCTCTGGGTTATCCTACTCTCAGTTCTTTCTTTCAGCTTTACTCAGTCTACCAAAGGATACTGCTTTTTGCTGGAGGACAAAGTGAGCACCAAGGAAAACAAACAGACAAAAGCAATTTTAAGTCCTATACCTGCTCTAGTCTGGAACAGTTGGGAACATGTTCTAGAGGAGCCAAAAAGAAGTCTCTGGGTCACACAAGCTCTGCATCAGTAGATAGGAGTCCTGAAAACAAAAAGGCTAGAGAGAGATGGTGAACCTGGGTACAAAGAGAAGCATCACCAAGGTTTGTTTATCTACAAGCCACTCTGGTTGGCTACAGAGTGGTTGTCCTACAGCCACTCTGTAACATTCTTGAACAGGCATTGTAAGACAATTTTTGAGCACATACTTTGTGTATAAATATTTATTTATGTATCATATATGTGTGTATATGCATGTGTGTGTGTGAGAGAGAGATGACATAGAAGTTAATATATAATAAAGAAAATAAACTATTAAGATATCTTGATAATCATGATGGCTTCATACTATAAGCAAATATCTCAAGACCACATATATGTTCATGGCAGGAATCATCATTAATGTGAATGCCTATAAACCTGCATTTAAGATAGTCTTCTTGGTAATTTTAAATTTCATCCCCTTCCTGTCAGATCTGATTAGTCTTCCTTATTTTCCTTCCTGAAAAGACTGATGCAGAACTGGGGCTGGGTGCTAGGCATGGGGTGAGGGGTGGCTCTGCTGTCTTCCGGTCTCCTTGCATGTTGCATGCTGATTGCTTTCATCTTATCATTTCTTCCCAAGCATCTTTTTCAGTCTCCTGACCATTTTGTGAGCACCGGTTTGGTTCAGACTTTATAATGAAAGTGCATACCCACTTCCCATAGAACACCCTGCTCACGGCAGCATGGCTGACTGTGCCTGGAGGCAAGGCCAATATGCGCACTAAACACTAACAGTACTTAGTCACTTTCTTCATGTTTTAGACCAGGAAAGTTTCTTCCTGCACCCCTCTGGACTGTTTGCTTAGCCCACTGGCATGTTATTAATATATCCAAATTTGGAGACTATCATCTAAACCACTGAATTAATCTAATATGTAAACATCTGAGAGTTGAAAAACCTTAAGCTGAAGAGTTTGACCCAATATTTTTTACTCTCAGTTTAACACAAATGAGGCAGAGTGGGGTTGAGAGAGGGGAACTAAAATTATGCCCTTATATATATTTAAATCTTTTAAAATGTCTTATTAAGTCATTCTAGTAGCTCTGTTGATGCCAGCTTTAGACTGAAGACAATGAAATCTCTTCCAAAAGGAACAAAACAATAATTGGTAGCTGCACACAGCAAGGCAGTCACGGACTATGTGATCCATCATGAATCCAGAAAGCCAATAAATGAGCCTAATAATGATGAAGAGTATCCAAGAACATAAATCAAATGGACTGTGAACATAAATCAAATGTTATTTTAAGGAAAAGACTGTCATGCTCTCCTCTCTGAAGTAAGAAACATTGTATTTCTTAATATAGTGAAACATACAGAAATCTTCCGGTCTACATATCCACTCAAGTAACATGCTGGATGATTTCCCACCTGTGAGCACACACCTCCTGCTCTTAATATCTTGGTTTGTAATGGAATAATGATACTCTCTCTAAAGAGTACACAGTTAAGATAAAACATTTTATATGTATATAGTATTTTTATTAAAGTTCAAGTCAGACTCCTTGTTGGCTTCTATGGAAGGCTAAAAACCACGTCTCTGATGATGCACAGTGACAAGTTCAGTTATAGGATAGCCCTTTCCTGAAAGCAGAAGAGCATTGCTTTTGTTTTGCTCTGAATCATTCCATGATTCCATGAAGACTTCCTGAGTTGGAAGAAACCTTCATAAATAAGACATTGTCCCATATATTTCATGCATCAAGTTTTGGCTGGAACTTCATAACACAAGGTCTCCCATGGTGTTATATTGTCAAGTCCCTCAACATTTGTGCAGCGATGATGGTGATTTTTGCCCCAAACCCACCCCTCCTGGTCATGTAAGGAGGAAAGGAGAAAGAGTAGAGTGAGAATAACCAGTCCAAGACTCCCTCTGAAAATAATACCTGTTAATATTAATGGCACTCCCACCCATATTCAATTGGCCAGGACTCAATCATGTGAATACAACCTAACTGCAATGGAAATGGTTAAGTGCAGCCTTCCCTTATGTCTAGAAGAGGAACTGTATAGTAGGCACAGTGTGATCTTGGTCAAAGGTAATCAGAGGCTGCACATCCAAACAGCAGTAAGAAACCATTTCATCTCATCAGATTGCCAAGAATTAGAAAGTCAGATAATACGAAAGTGAGTGGAAATAGGACCCATCACAGATTGCTGGTGGGTCTGCACTAACTCTGGTGGACAGTCTCAGAGCAGGAGACGCTCTTGAATATACACATATCCTAGGACCCAGCATTCTATTCTTGAGCACATGCCCTATAATAATGTTCACACAGATGCCCATGGAGATTTGTACAGAGATGTTCTCCACAGAGTTATGGATGAAAATCATGGCAACCAAAAGCTCCATCAATAAGGAATAAATAAAGTAGAGCATATATTCAATCAATAGAATACTATGCAGTGATCAGAAGCTCTGATAAATATAACTTCTCCTCTTTTTTTATTTTGCACTATGTAAAAACAATGGCAGCCAGGAATATATTGCTTTTCTTCACTCTCATATGGAGAAATAACATATAGACAAAAAGACGAAGCGCCATGTTGCAAAAGCAGCAAAATCCCAGATGTGTACCACTTGAGGACCACCTCCAGAAGATAACAAGTATCACAAGAGACATCTGAAGAATTCTTTTCTGCTTTTGAGGGTTGGAGGGACTAGTTCTTTATTTCAAAAAGACATTTATCAATTTCAGCATCAAAACAGTTACACTATTGGTTTTGCTTTCTCCCAATCAGCCCCGAAAGAGACCACACCAAAGGAGAAGACAAGTTAAGCCAATTAAGCTGCAGGATGCACACCTAACAAGCTTCACTGGAACCTCACCAAAAAGCGGGGATTGGTTGGGGAAAGAGACTCTAAAAGATCAGCACGCTGCCAGCCCGCAGACTGCATAAAGCTGTCACAGCCAGAGGGGTCACCAGTGTACCCCAGCCCCAAAGACGCAGAGTTTAAAAATAATATAAAATTTAAAACTAATTTTATACATAAGCTATTCAAGACTTCTCGGGCAGTAACTGATACAAAGCACAATGAGATAGTGCTTTTAGAGACAGCAGTTTCAGATCCAGAAAAGGGTGATGAGATGCGTTTCATGTGGCTAAACTCTCTTCAAATGGCCCAAGAGTTGGTTTACAGAGTGATGCAAAGACATATAGAGATCTCGGAGATATTTATAGAGATAAGGACATCTTAAAAACATAAGCCAGAGGTAAAACAGAATAAGATTTGTGCAAATATTCTTTATGTAAAAATTTTTTTAATTTTTATTTTTACTTTATTTTACTTTACAATACTGTATTGGTTTTGCCATACATTGACATGAATCCACCACGGGTGTACATGTGTTCACAAACATGAACCCCCCACCCACCTCCCTCCCCACAACATCCCTCTGGGTCATCCCCGTGCACCAGCCCCAAGCATGCTGTATCCTGCATCGGACATAGACTGGCGATTTGATTCTTACATGATAGTATACATGTTTCAATGCCATTCTCCCAAATCATCCCACCCTCTCCCTTTCCCTCTGAGTCCAAAAGTCCACTATACACATCTGTGTCTTTTTTGCTGTCTTACATACAGGGTCATCATTGCCATCTTTCTAAATTCCATATATATGTATTAGTATACTGTATTGGTGTTTTTCTTTCTGGCTTACTTCACTCTGTATAATCAGCTCCAGTTTCATCCATCTCATCAGAACTGATTCAAATGTATTCTTTTTAACGGCTGAGTAATACTCCATTGTGTATATGTACCAAAGCTTTCTTATCCACTCATCTGCTGATGGACATCTAGGTTGTTTCCACGTCCTGGCTATTATAAACAGTGCTGCGATGAACATTGGGGTACATGTGTCTCTTTCAATTCTGGTTTCCTCGGTGTGTATGCCCAGCAGTGGGATTGCTGGGTCATATGGCAGTTCTATTTGCAATTTTTTAAGGAATCTCCACACTGTTTTCCATAGTGGTTGTACTAGTTTGCATTCCCACCAACAGTGTAGGAGGGTTCCCTTTTCTCCACACCCTCTCCAGCATTTATTGCTTACAGATTTTTGGATCGCAGACATTCTGACTGGTGTGAAGTGGTACCTCATTGTGGTTTTGATTTGCATTTCTCTAATAATGAGTGATGTTGAGCATCTTTTCATGTGTTTGTTAGCCATCCATATGTCTTCTTTGGAGAAATGTCTATTTAGTTCTTTGGCCCATTTTTTGAATGGGTCATTTATTTTTCTGGAATTGAGTTGCATAAGTTGCTTGTATATTTTTGAGATTAGTTGTTTGTCAGTTGTTTCATTTGCTATTATTGTCTCCCATTCAGAAGGCTGTCTTTTCACCTTGCTTATATTTTCCTTTGTTGTGCAGAAGCTTTTAATCTTAATTAGATCCCATTTGCTTATTTTTGCTTTTATTTCCAGAATTCTGGGAGGTGGATCATAGAGGATCCTGCTGTGATTTATGTCGGAGAGTGTTTTGCCTGTGTTCTCCTCTAGGAGTTTTATAGTTTCTGATCTTACATTTAGATCTTTAATCCATTTTGAGTTTATTTTCGTGTGTGGTGTTAGAAAAATGATCTAGTTTCATTCTTTTACAAGTGGTTGACCAGTTTTCCCAGCACCACTTGTTAAAGAGATTGTCTTTACTCCATTGTATATTCTTGCCTCCTTTGTCAAAGATAAGGTGTCCATATGTGTGTGGATTTATCTCTGGGCTTTCTATTTTGTTCCATTGATCTATATTTCTGCCTTTGTGCCAGTGCCATACTGTCTTGATGACTGTGGCTTTGTAGTAGAGCCTGAAGTCAGGCAAGTTGATTCCTCCAGTTCCATTCTTCTTTCTCAAGATTGCTTTGGCTATTCGAGGTTTTTTGTATTTCCATACAAATCTTGAAATTATTTGTTCTAGTTCTGTGAAAAATATCGCTGGTAGCTTGATAGGGATTGCATTGAATTTGTAAATTGCTTTGGGTAGTATACTTATTTTCACTATATTGATTCTTCCGATCCATGAACATGGTATATTTCTCCATTTATTAGTGTCCTCTTTGATTTCTTTCATCAGTGTTTTATAATTTTCTATATATAGGTCTTTAGTTTCTTTAGGTAGATATATTCTTAAGTATTTTATTCTTTTCATTGCAATGATGAATGGAATTGTTTCCTTGATTTCTTTTTCTACTTTCTCATTATTAGTGTATAGGAATGCAAGGGATTTCTGTGTGTTGATTTAATATCCTGCAACTTTACTATATTCACTGATTAGCTCTAGTAGTTTTCTGGTGGAGTCTTTAGGGTTTTCTATGTAGAGGATCATGTCATCTGCAAACAGTGAGAGTTTTACTTCTTCTTTTCCAATTTGGATTCCTTTTATTTCTTTTTCTGCTCTGATTGCTGTGGCCAAAACTTCCAGAACTATGTTGAATAGTAGCGGTGAAAGTGGGCACCTTTGTCTTGCTCCTGGCTTTAGGGGAAATGCTTTCAATTTTTCACCATTGAGGATAATGTTTGCTGTGGGTTTGTCATATATAGCTTTTATTATGTTGAGGTATGTTCCTTCTATTCCCGCTTTCTGGAGAGTTTTCATCATAAATGGATGTTGAATTTTGTCAAAGGCCTTCTCTGCATCTATTGAGATAATCATATGGTTTTTATTTTTCAATTTGTTAATGTGGTGAATTACATTGATTGATTTGCGGATATTGAAGAATCCTTGCATCCCTGGGATAAAGCCCACTTGGTCATGGTGTATGATCTTTTTAATGTGTTGTTGGATTCTGACTGCTAGAATTTTGTTGAGGATTTTTGCATCTATGTTCATCAGTGATATTGGCCTGTAGTTTTCTTTTTTGTGGCATCTTTGTCAGGTTTTGGTATTAGGGTGATGGTGGCCTCATAGAATGAGTTGGGTAGTTTACCTTCCTCTGCAATTTTCTGGAAGAGTTTGAGTAGGATAGGTGTTAGCTCTTCTTGAAATTTTTGGTAGAATTCAGCTGTGAAGCCGTCTGGGCCTGGGCTTTTGTTTGCTGGAAGATTTCTGATTACAGTTCCAATTTCCGTGCTTGTGATGGGTCTGTTAAGATTTTCTATTTCTTCCTGGTTCAGTTTTGGAATATTGTACTTTTCTAAGAATTTGTCCATTTCTTCCACGTTGTCCATTTTATTGGCATATAATTGCTGACAGTAGTCTCTTATGGTCCTTTGTATTTCTGTGTTGTCTGTTGTGATCTCTCCATTTTCATTTCTAATTTTATTGATTTGATTTTTCTCTCTTTGCTTCTTGATGAGTCTGGCTAATGGTTTGTCAATTTTATTTATCCTTTCAAAGAACCAGCTTTTGGCTTTGTTGATTTTTACTATGGTCTCTTTTGTTTCTTTTGCATTTATTTCTGCCCTAATTTTTAAGATTTCTTTCCTTCTACTAACTCTGGGGTTCTCCAATTCTTCCTTTTCTAGTTGCTTTAGGTGTAGAGTTAGGTTATTTATTTGACTTTTTTCTTGTTTCTTGAGGTATGCCTGTAGTGCTATGAACTTTCCTCTTAGCACTGCTTTTATAGTGTCCCATAGGTTTTGGGTTGTTGTGTTTTCATTTTCATTAGTTTCTATGCATATTTTGATTTCTTTTTTGATTTCTTCTGTGATTTGTTGGTTATTCAGAAGTGTGTGGTTCAACCTCCGTATGTTGGAATTTTTAATAGTTTTTCTCCTGTAATTGAGATCTAATCTTAATGCATTATGGTCAGAAAAGATGCTTGGAATGATTTCGATTTTTTTAAATTTATCAAGGTTAGATTTATGGCCCAGGATGTGATCTATCCTGGAGAAGGTTCCATGAGCACTTGAGAAAAAGGTGAAATTCATTGTTTTGGGGTGAAATGTCCTATAGATATCAATTAGGTCTAACTGGTCTAATGCATCATTTAAAGTTTGCGTTTCTTTGTTAATTTTCTGTTTAGTTGATCTGTCCATAGGTGTGAGTGGGGTATTAAAGTCTCCCGCTATTATTTTGTTATTGTTAATTTCCCCTTTCATACTTGTTAGCATTTGTCTTACATATTGCGGTGCTCCTATATTGGGTGCATATATATTTATAATTGTTATATCTTCTTCTTGGATTGAACCTTTGATCATTATGTAATGGCCTTCTTTATCTCTTTTCACAGCCTTTGTTTTAAAGTCTATTTCATCAGATATGAGTGTTGCCACTCCTAAAAATATTATATTGTTCAATTCAGTCACTCAGTTGCATCCGACTCTTTATGACCCCATAGACTGCGGCATGCCAGGCTTCCCTGTCCATCACCAACTCCCGGAGCTTACTCAAACTCAGGTCCATTGAATCGGTGATGCCATCCAACCATCCCATCCTCTGTCATCCCCTTCTGCTCCTGCCTTCAATCTTTCCCAGCATCAGAGTCTTTTCCAGTGAGTCAGTTCTTCCAATCAGGTGGCCAAAGATTTGGAGTTTCAGCTTCAGCATCAGTCCTTCCAATGAAGATTCAGGACTGATCTCCTTTAGGATGGACTGGTTGGATCTCCTTGCAGTCCAAGGGACTCTCAAGAGTCTTCTCCAACACCACAGTTCAAAAGCATCAGTTCTTCATTGCTCAGCTTTCTTTATAGTCCACCTCTCACATTCAAACACAGCTACTGGAAAAGCCATAGTTTTGACTAGATGGACTTTTGTTGGCAAAGTAATGTCTCTGCTTTTTAATATGCTCTCTAGGTTGGTCATAGCTTTTCTTCCAAGGAATAAGCGTCTTTTAATTCATGGCTGTAGTCACCATCTGCAGTAATTCTGGAGCCCCCAAAATAAAGTCTGTCACTGCTTCCATTGTTTCCCCATCTATTTGCCATGAAGTGATGGGACCGGATGCCATGATCTTTGTTTTCTGAATGTTGAGTTTTAAGCCAACTTTTTCACTCTCTTCTTTCACTTTCATCAAAAGGCTCTTTAGTTCTTTGCTGTCTGCCATAAGGGTGGTGTCATCTGCATATCTGAGGTCATTAATATTTCTCCCAGCATTCTTGATTCTAGCTTGTGCTTCATCCAGCCTGGCATTTTGCATGATGTACTCTGCATATAAGTTAAATAAGCAGGGTGACAATATACAGCCTTGATGTACTCCTTTCCCGATTTGGTACCAGTCTGTTGTTCCATGTCCAGTTCTAACTGTTACTTCTTGACCTGCATACAGATTTCTCAGAAGGCAGGTCAGGTGGTCTAGTATTCCCATCTCTTTCAGAATTAACCACAGTTTATTGTGATCCACACGGTCAAAGGCTTTGGCATAGTCCATAAAGCAGAAGTAGATGTTTTTCTGGAACTTTCTCTCTTTTCTGTGACCCAATGGATGTTGGCGATTTGATCTCTGGTTCCTCTGCCTTTTCTAAAGCCAGCTTGAACATCTGGAGGTTTATGGTTCACGTACTGTTGAAGCCTGGCTTGGAGAATGTTGAGCATTACTTTGCTAGCGTGTGAGATGAGTGCAATTATGCGATAGTTTGAGCATACTTTGGCATTGCCTTTCTTTGGGATTGGAATGAAAACTGGGCTTTCCCAGTCCTGTGGCCACTGCTGAGTTTTCCAAATTTGCTGGCATACTGAGTGCAGCACTTTCACAGCATCATCTTTTAGGATTTGAAATAGCTCAACTGGAATTCCATCACCTCCACTAGCTTTGTTTGTAGTGGTGCTTTCTAAGCCCCACTTGACTTCGCATTTCAGGATGTCTGGCTCTAGGAGAGTGATCACACCATCGTGGTTATCTGGGTCATGAAGATCTTTTTTGTATAGTTCTTCTGTGTATTTTTCCCACCTCTTCTTAATATCTTCTGCTTCTGTTAGATCTACACCATTTCTGTCCTTTATTGTGCCCATCTTTGTGTGAAATGTTCCCTTGGTATCTCTAATTTTCTTGAAGTGGTCTCTAGTCTTTCCCATTCTATTGCTTTCCTCTATTTTCTTTGCACTGATCACTGAAGAAGGCTTCCTTATCTCTCTTTGCTATTCTTGCTATGTTGCTCAAGGAAACACATTTCAGTTCAGTTCAGTTGCTCAGTCGTGTCTGACTCTTTGTGACCCCATGAACTGCAGCACACCAGACCTCCCTGTCCATCACCAACTCCCAAGTCCACCCAAAACCATGTCCATTGAGTCAGTGATGCCATCCAACTATCTCAGCCTCTGTCGTCCCCTTCTCCTCCTGCCCTCAATCTTTCCCAGCATCAGGGTCTTTTTAAATGAGTCAGCTCTTCACATGAGGTGGCCAAAGTACTGGAGTTTCAGCTTCAACATCAGTCCTTCCAATGAACACCCAGGACTGATCTCCTTTACAATGGACTGGCTGGATCTCCTTGCAGTCCAAGGGACTCTCAAGAGTCTTCTCCAACACCACAGTTCAAAAGCATCAATTCTTCCCCACTCAGCTTTCTTTATAGTCCAACTCTCACATCCATACATGACCACTGGAAAAATCATAGCCTTGACTAGATGGACCTTTGTTGACAAAGTAATGTCTCTGCTTTTTAACATGCTATCTAGGTTGGTCATAACTTTCCTTCCAAGGTGCAAGCGTCTTTTAATTTCATGGCTGCAATTACTATCTGCAGTGATTTTGAGTCCAGAAAAATAAAGTCAGCCACTGTAGCCACTGTTTCCACTCTTTCCCTATCTATTTGCCATGAAGTGATGGGACCGGATGCCATGATCTTAGTTTTCTGAATGTTGAGCTTTAAGCCACCTTTTTCACTTTCATCAAGGCGGAGCTACCCCAGGCCCGAGGCCGGGGGCAGTGGCCGAGAGAAGCTACCCCATGTCCAAGGTAAGGAGAGGAGGCTGCACTTTGCTGGAGCAATCGTGAAGAGATACCCCACATCGAAGGTAAGAGAAATCCAACTAAGACGGTAGGCACTGAGAGAGGGCATCAGAGGGCAGACAAACTGGAACCACAATCACAGACAACAGGCCAGTCTGATCACACGGACCACAGCCTTGTCTAACTTAGTGAAACTAAGTTATCCGTGTGGGGCCACCCAAGAAGGACGGATCATGGTGGAGAGGTCTGACAGAATGTGGTCCACTGGAGAAGGGAATGGCAAACCACTTCAGTACTCTTGCCTTGAGAACCCCACGAACAGTATGAAAAGGCAAAAAGCTAGGACACTGAAAGATAAACTCTCCAGGTCGGTAGGTGCCGAATATGCTATTTGAGATCAGTGGAGAAATAACTCCAGAAAGAATGAAGGGATGGAGCCAAAGCAAAAGCAACACCCAGTTGTGGATGAGACTGTTAATAGAAGCAAGGTTCAATGCTGTAAAGAGCAATATTGCATAGGAACCTGGAATGTTAGATCCATGAATCAAGGCAAATTGGAAGTGGTCAAACAGGAGATGACAAGAGGAAACACATTTAACAGAAATAAATGGAATTTGGATTGCAAGGACATATGCATGAATGGGTTGGAGAGGATTCGGATGAAGGCAGAAAATAATATAATCTAAAAATAGAGAGACAAGGGCATACATAGTCCAATACTTATTACTGTGTCATCAGCTGAAGACTCTGGTCAACCTCATTCTGGTCCTCAAGGGTGTGGCTCCATCCCCTCTATGTACACACCATAAGAACCACGGGAGAAGTTTGTATTAGGGGTAATAGTGTGTGATCATTTCTTCTACTTCTGAATCACATTTCAATCACATGTGTTTGGCCTTAGCTTCCACACATTCTTTAAATATGATTCTAATAAGAGTTTATGAAGCAGCAGAGCCGAGGGGACCACTGGGTCATCCGATCTTACTTCACAGATGAGGAAGCTGAGACTATAAGCAGTCAGGGACTCTTCAAGGCCTCCTTTCAGTTTCTTGGTTTCTCTTTATATGTGAATTTTGTTTAAGTTCTTTTGATGAATTGTTTCCTTTTCTAAATGCTATCTTTCCTCTCTGCAGGGTTGCTCCCAATTTTGCAAAAACAAAACAAAACAAAACAAAACAAAACAAAAAAATACAAAAGAAAATAACCCACAAAGAAACAACAACAACAACAAAAAAAAAAACAAAAAAAAAACAGGGGACTGAAGAGTATTCAAACCAAAACTATTTTATTCACAGACTTAGAGAAAGAACCTATGGTTACCAGGAGGGGAAGGCCAGGGGAAAGGGATAGTTAGGAGTTTGGAATGACCATGTACACACTGCTATATTCAAAACAGATAACCAACAAGGACCTACTGTATAGCACAGAGAACTCTGCTCAATGTTACGTGGCAGCCTGAATGGGAGAGGAATTTAGGGGAGAATGGATACATGTATATGTATCCATATATATGTATGGCCAAGTCCCTTTGTTGTCCCCTTGAATCAATCACACCATTGTTAATCGACTATACTTATATATAAAGTAAAAAGTTTTTTTTAAAAAAAGCTAAAACTATTTTAAGTGTAGGAAACTGGGCGGATAATAAAAACATGTTTTTTTAACTCATTTAGATGGTGCACATCTGCATTTATTTGTTCTCTGACTTTGTAGGTTCTGTGGGTGGTAGCCCAGGAAAAAACACACGGAGACATTTGCTTGGGGACTGTACCACATAAACAGCATTACCACGGTGGACAAGAATGTGCAAGACGAAAACCAACACTTGTCAAAATCCAGACCCACAGGCAGCTGATGCCCTGGAGATGTCCATGGCTTCCCTCTATCCTTTCCTCGTTGAAGTTCACGTACTTCTTCAAAGATGCAAAGATCTTTAGTTGCACTTTCAATTAACTACTGCTCTGTGTCCCAGTTACAGTCATGTACTGCCAAGTTACTGTTTGGGCAACAGTTAATTATCAGCTGTCTGGACTAGCTCACCGTAAACATATTACAGTGTTTCATCACTCATGTTTTATTTAATTTCACTTGTCATCAAGGTCCCTGATTGGAGCTCGGTGATTTAGTCTGAGAGAGGTGACTTTTTTCTTTACTCCTGTTGAAAAATGCTTGTCATTCATTTTATGCCCTGTCCCTGAGGCAAGGACGCTCCTCCCTCTCCACCCGTCCTTCAGCAACCGCCCCCCCCCCCCACTGCCACCACCACCACAAGGCCAGGTCTGGCACTTCTTCTGGCAGCTCTGAGAAGGAGCTGGGCCATCGATTGTAATTGCTATGCTATGGCAAGAGGCTAAATGAGAGACACATGGTGGTGTTTGGGTGGTATCATCTGTCTTCAGTTTATAATGACATTTCCAGCATAAAATATTAACGAGAAGACCCCAGGACCACTGCCCGAACTTCAGATGTGAAGAATTAGTGAACTCCTGCGTAGATTGTGTGAACGATGAAGAAAACTTTAGAGAGGAAGATACAGTTTTCCCTGGAGATGTTTGTGTTTTGCTGGATGCTCTGGTGATGATACAGATCCTTCATCTTCAATGCACAAAACACATGCAGATACATAACACACACTGAGATGTGCCTGGCGGTTGTCTCAGCATACTGATCACAAGCATAGAGAAGCCAGAGGAATTGCCTGGAATGAGCCCCAACTCTGTTACTCAGGTAAGTGGAGACACGTATAAGAATGAACTTCTGCTCTGAAGTGTTATCAGGCAAAAAAAGCACACCCCTGCATGCCCCATTCCTCTAACATGGAAAAGAGACAGAAGAAACATTCTTTTTCCAAAGGGAAACCACCAATGCCTTCCAGGTTGTAGCCTGTGGGCTGGGTTCCCAGCAAGAAAGGGCAGATTTTATCTCTGACTGTAGAACAGGCTCAGAAAGGAAAGTCCTATCCAAAGACCTTCCTGACCCATGAGGTTCTTCAGCACAATGTGAGGGTTTCTGTCTTCAGAATATCTACCTATATACCTACATGCTGCTGCAGGTGCTAAGTCTCTTCAGTTGTGTCTGACTCTGTGCGACCCCATAGACAGCAGCCCACCAGGCTCCTCCATCCCTGAGATTCTCCCGGCAAGAACACTGGAGTGGGTTGCCATTTCCTTCTCCAATATACATACATACATACCTACATATATACATACATACTTGCATATCGAGTTGACCAAAAATTCTTTTGAGTTTCTATGTAATAGCATAAGGAAAAACATGAATGAACTTTCTGGCCAACTCAATAAATAAATAAACAATGGGACAAGAATATCTTACAGTCAGTAAATGCAGCATGTCCTTAAAACATTCATTTGCCTCAAATTTCTATGTCTATTATTTTCAACCCAAGCAAACATTTGCCATCAAGAGCCAGCATTATTTGAAGCTGATTCTAACTTTCTAAGATTATTGGAAATAAACCTTATCTACTTAGCCCAGGATTATCTGCTTTTGAACATAAAAATGGAAAGAACAACTCCTGTTGCAAAACGGTTAATAGGAGGACTTCTTGTTATCAAAGAAACAACACCTTAATAATAAGTATGTCTTTCATTTGTAAATGTGTAATTTTGTAATGAATAGTCTATAAAATAAATGATCATATTGATCAGCAAGGGCCATCAGTCATTCGAGGTGCCCTGAACAACTACTAGGACCAAGCAAAGAAAGGAAAATGAGAAGCAATAGACATGGCTCTTGCTCTCAAGATACAGCATATTTTAGGAGCAGATGCACATGGAAATACTGGCATAGAAGCAAAATCAGTGTAAATAGCAAAATGATTAGAGGCCCACAGAAACCCAGGCAAGGGAATACACAGTCTCTAGATAAGTATATACCTGTCCCAAATATGTGTTAGAGTAGTTGCAAAACCTTGGTGGAAGAAGCATAGCTTTTATCATCAAATTCTTTATCTCTTGTTAAATGGCTTTGGGCAAGTTGTTTGGGTGAGTAATTGATAGAATGTGGACACTGACATTATCGTAAGCTTCACAAGGACAAGAATGCCATCTACCACTGCAACCACTCTGGGCATCAGCTGAAGCTGTACCATCTGAGTGGTGACACTTAGTGGCAGTGTGACACTGGGCAAGCCACATGGGAGAGAAGGGTCTGAACCTTCTCGTCAGCTACTCTCCAAGGACCCTGGCAGTTCTAAGGCTGCGATGACACACACAGAGGCGTTACCCTCCGGGGACCTCCTCACCAGGAAAGTCTGAAGAGACTCCAAGCACCCAAAGGCTCTTCCCTTACTTTTGTTGTTTTACTTTTAGCATTCCTTCCCTTTGGTCTAGAGGTTGGTTTTTGCCACTACTGGTCTTTTATAGATAAATGAATGTCCAGGACTGAAAATACATCCTGAAGCACCCATTTTCTACAAACTGTTCCTTGAAACACACGTGATCCCTTGAAAAAATATCAAACCCTGCCTGCCAATACAAATGATGAAGGAGATGTGGGTTAAATCCCTGGGTCAGGAAGATCCTCTAGAGAAGGAAATGGCAACCCACTCCAGTATTCTTGCCTGGAAAATTTCATGGACAGAGGAATCTGATGAGCTACAGTCCATAGTGTCGTGACAAGTTGAACACAATTGAGCGTGCACACCAGGCTAGCAAAAGTCACTCACAGGCACACTAATGTATTAAAGAATTGGAGAAATTCTTATGCAACACCCCCTCTTTTCTTCCTAATTCATAATATCACTCAGATATTATGACACATAAATAGTAAGGTAGATCCAGAGATTCTCAGAGAAATTCTGAGTCTTGGATAAGATAAGATACAAGGATAAGATACAAGGTTACTCTTGGACAGTTTCTAAAGAATAAGAAGGATGTGGTTGCCAAAATGGCCCCATTCTTCACTCTGCCCTGCATCCGAATTCTTTACACCATGACGTTCCAGCTCTTCATAAAAGATGGAGTCTGTCTCCCTGCCTTTTGAGTCTGGAATGGCCTGTGACTTGCTTTGGCCAATTAAACACAGCAGAAGGGACCTTGTACCAATTGCAAGCCTAGGCCTCCAACACCCTTGCATGTTGTCCCTGGCTTCCTCAGAAACCTCTCATCACTCTGAATTACCATTGGCTACGAAGACTTGGACACGACCGAGGGACCTGACTTTCACTTTTCACTTTCATGCATTGGAGAAGGAAATGGTAACCCACTCCAGTGTTCTTTCCTGGAGAATCCCAGGGACGGGAGCCTGGTGGGCTGCCGTCTATGGGGTTGCACAGAGTCAGACACGACTGAAGTGACTTAGCAGCAGCAGCAGCCTTCTGGATGATGAAAGACAAAGTGGCCCAGTCACCCTCATCTTTCCAGCCAAGAGCCACCCAATCACTGGATAAGTAAGTGAGACCATCCTAGACTGAGCCAGTCCCCACTGAGCTACCAACTGAAGACAGGTGACTGAGTAAGTCCTGCCAGAATCACCTGAACTGGCCCACGTCTGCAGAATGACTCAGCTGACCCATGAACTTGTGAGCATTAAAAAATGGTTACAGCTTTAAACTGTTACTTTGAGGTGCTCCATTACACAGCAATTCAATAACTGATACACACAGTAAAACCACTGTTTACTCCCATGGCTAAAATTGGAACCCCGAAAAGCATAGGAAGATGATACACTTTATTACTGAAGTGGAGAAGGAAAACAGATTCCAGCAAAAATTATAAGTCTTTCCAAGGCAGGGGTTAGGTCTCATTCACATTTATATCCCTAATACCAAGCACAATGCTATGCACATAGAGTGATCAATACTTGATTTTGAAGAATAAGGGCTTGGTTTATTGTCATTGTACCTGACAGTCAATTCTATACCAGGACCAATGAAGGATCTATCACAGTTTGAGAAAGAATATATATATTTTAAAAAATCTAAAAACAAAGAGAAATGATGGTGATGGCAGACAGTTGGAAATGAATCATTTTCCTGATTGGAACTACTATTTCTCATGCTTCTGGGATTATAGGCAGGTGGCCCTTCCTGCATTTGCACCCTGGAATTAACATCTGTGCAAATGTGGTAAAAAGAAAAAAGCAAAGCGGATGAATTCCTGAATTGTTCTCCCCAACATTCATGGATCTGTTTTCTTGGATGATTCCAGTTCACAGGTGCACTGGCCACACACTAATTGAAAGAATTATTTTCTTAACATTCAATGTCATCTGCAAAGGCTTTTGTGAAGAGCAGAATTGTTTCAACCAGCTGCTAGGAACTGTTTTTATTAATTTTTGAAAAAAATCAAACAATGCCGAAGCAGGGGATGTTTGTGATATTCCCCTTCTTCACATTCTTTAGGGGGAAATCAATGGAAGACAACAACCTACAACTCCATGAGGCTAAGACCTTTGAAGACCAAAGAGTTGGATTCTGTAAACAGCAACAACAAAAATGTATCCTCTTTCCCTCTATTTTTATCCTCACCCCATGATAGACTGTCTGTGGACAGCGTGTCTGGGGGATTCCTGCTGGGGCCAGTGGAGTCCAGACCAGGTCTGTCAGGACCCTGTGAGCTCGCTGTGCCTGAGAGACTTAATTCCCTATTTCCACCATGTGTGCTTGATTAAACTAGAGGCGAGGCCTCAAGTTCAACCACTTCTGCTCTTAGTGGCTGCCAGATTCCGCTCCAAGGGACTGGTCCTAATAGCTGAAGAAAACCTCCTTGTGGAGTCAGATCTCCAATGTACAAGAATTCCCACATTTTCCCAAAGTCAGACAAATTGTAAATACATGTGTGCTAAGTCGCTACAGTCTCATCTGACTCTTTGCGACCCCATGGACTGTAGCCTGCCAGGCTCCCGTGTCCATGGGACTTCCCAGGCAAGAACACTTGAGTGAGTGGCCCTGCCCTCTTCCAGGGGATCTTCCCTGACCCAGTGATAGAACCCACGTCTATTATGTCCTGCATTGGCAGGCAGGTTCTTTACTACTAGCGCCACCTGGGAAGCCCGACTAAATCTAAATCCCACTGCAGCATTAGATGACTTTCTTCTAATTATTTCCTTTCCTTCCCTTTTTGATTTTAACTCCTTGAAAGTGGAAAGGTTTGTTTTGTTTTTTTTTAAAGGAAAACACTCAGAAAACATAGAAATGAGAGATTAAAAAGAAAAGCATGCACCCTGTCTCTCTTGTCATGGGGAAGCCAGCAGTGACCTAGAACAGGATTGCGACAATCAAGGTTGAAAGTGATAAACTGTCCTTTTAAGTAATGAAATAAGACACAAATGAGGATCAAATATTATTTTATAAGGCATAATTGGGCTCTTTGACTACTCAGGTTCTTTAGAAATACTTTCTTTTTTAATTTCAAAATACATGCTTTGTTGTAATAACCTATCATGGAAAAGAAACTGAAAAGGAATATACATATATATGTACATATATATATACATGTAAAACTGAATCATTGTGCAGTACACCTGAAACTAACACAACATTGTAAATCAACTATGCTTCAGTAAAAAGTTGTTTATTTTAGAAGAAAAAAAAAGGTGCTGAGAGGAGTTTTGCACACATTTCCCTGAGATTATGGCATTGTTACAACATGCAACAGAAAATGTTAGAGTTGTCCTCAAAACATAATGCATTCATTCTGGAGCACGATTTCCTTACCTTTATTTTTTTTTTTCTTTTTTTCACATTACAATCAGCAGCAAATTAAATGCAAATGTCTAGAGAAATGAAACACTTGCACTACAAATTTACACGCACCAAATCAGAAAAAGAGAAAGTTATAGTCCTCTGGCCGATTGTAAATCCCCAGACTCCTAAATATGTTCACTCAAAGTATTAAAGAGCAACTTAACCTTGCTTGGAGGACTTTGACTCTTGCAATTCCCAACATATGTTTATTCTTCAAACTAAAAATTGCATTTCCATTGGGTTTAATATTAATATGCCAGTTTCTGCTAGCGCTTAAGCTACTTGTTAGAAACAGGTCTGGAGCTTTAAAAAAAAATTACCTAGAGCTTTTTAGATAGCTGGAATCCCATATAGAAGACTGTCATCAAAGGAGAGTGCCAAATTTTGATTAAGTACCAGATTGTTTTAAAAGACAAAACATAGAGCAGCAATCACATATTCAAAGTCACATGGGGGCAAATTCTACTATCAAGTGCCAATGGCTTTTGCCATCACTTATAGACATGTCTCTCAGCAGGTGATCTTTGCAGCGAGGTTATTGCAAAGTGTGCCATTTGCTCAAATTTAATGCATCACCCAAAGTCACCACCCCCACTCCACCATATCTACTGAGCTCCACGTCATCCTTTTCCAGATGTTGGATGTATTAGATAAAATGGGAAATGGTACACTTCCACTTTTTAACATTTCTTTGTAATTGCTTCACCTAATGTAGCTCTCAATCACCCCCATCCTCACTGATCTTCCCAGACCAGAAACAGATGTGCAGTGTCATTGTATACTCACCACTTAATGATTAAAAACAAGGGAACTGAATAAGGCAGGACAGGGTTGAAAGTCACCATGTAGATATTGGATTTCCCTCTGAATTCAGAGGAGCTGTGCTGAAAACCCATGCAGAATTAGAGTGGGAATCAAAGCTGCCATTTGCCGAAGTTACTCATATAACAAGAGAACCCCAAAGATGTCTTTATTCCTCCCAATGCCTCCTGCTATGTATTCTTCATTTTTATTTTTGCCTTTTCTTTTTTTAAATATAAATATATTTTAATTGGAGGTTAATTACTTTACAATATTGTATTTGTTCTGCCATACATCAACATGAATCTGCCACAGGGATACACGTTTTCCCCATCCTGAACCCCCCTCCCACTTCCCTCCCCGTACCATCCCTCTGGGTTGTCCCAGTGCACTAGCCCTAAGCATCCAGTGTCATGCATCGAACCTGGACTGGCAATTCATTTCATATATGATATTATACATGTTTCAATACCATTCTCCCAAATCATCCCACCCTCTCTTTCTCCCACAGAGTCCAAAAGACTGTTCTATACATCTGTGTCTCTTTTGCTGTCTCGCACTGCTAGGCATACACACCGAGGAAACCAGAATTGAAAGAGAAACGTGTACCCCAATGTTAATTGCAGCACTGTTTATAATAGCCAGGACATGGAAGCAACCTAGATGTCCATCAGCAGATGAATGGATAAGAAAGCTGTGGTATATATACCCAATGGAGTATTACTCAGCCATTAAAAAGAATACATCTAAATCAGTTCTAATGAGGTGGATGAAACTGGAGCCTATTATATAGAGTGAAGTAAGCCAGAAAGTAAAACACCAATATAGTATACTAATGCATATATATGGAATTAGACAGATGGTAACGATAATCTTGTAAATCACAGCAGGATCCTCTATGACCCACCTCCCAGAATATTGGAAAGAAAAGCAAAAATAAACAAATGGGACCTAATTAAACTTAAAAGCTTCTGCACAACAAAGGAAACTATAAGCAAGGTGAAAAGACAGCCTTCAGAATGGGAGAAAATAATAGCAAATGAAGCAACTGACAAACAACTAATCTCAAAAATATACAAGCAACTCCTGCAGCTCAATTTCAGAAAAATGAACAATCCAATCAAAAAATGGGCCAAAGAACTAAACAGACATTTCTCCAAAGAAGACATACAGATGGCTAACAAACACATGAAAAGATGCTCAACATCACTCACTATCAGAGAAATGCAAATCAAGACCACAATGAGGTACCATTTCATGCCAGTCAGAATGGCTGCAATCCAAAAGTCTACAAGCAATAAATGCTGGAGAGGGTGTGGAGAAAAGGGAACCCTCTTACTCTATTGGTGGGAATGCAAACTAATACAGCCACTATGGAGAACAGTATGGAGATTCCTTAAAAACTGCAAATAGAACTGCCTTATGTATCCTTCATTTTTAAAATAGGTTATAAGGACTACAAGAGCCACTTATTCACATACAAGGAAATGAGAAAGATTCCATCCACCAAAGAGGAGTAGGTGCAGTTTACCGGTCCACTCAAACAGTACAGAATATTTTACTCAATAGTTAGAACTCTCCTTCTGAAAGATTCAGTTACTTTGGAGCGGAGGCCACCCTCCTCTTCTGTCATGAGGAAGCGAGAACCACAGGAAAGCAGGGACCCGACGGGTTAGCAGCAGGTGATCCATACATGCACACCTGCAGCAGCCTGCCCCCTCCCCGCTGCGTGGCCCGGCTGGGCTGCGTTCTGTCACCGGGGACAGCCAGCACAATGGGGGATAGGCAGAAGAACAAGGTGAAATGACATTTGGAGGGTTTTCTGAGTTATGATGATAGTCTTTGAAATTCCCCAGCGTTGTGAAGGGTCTTCAAAGGGTTTCTCAGCTCCAGGATTTAGTGCTCTGGACAGCCGCCCAGGTACCACAAAATCCCCATGTGCGCACGTCTCCTTTGTTACCCGTGCACAGACTCCCTCCCTGACGTCAAAGCCATGTTTGCTCAGCTTGTAGAAAATCTGTTCCTCCTCGCTGGCCACATTCTTCCCTTCTCTGAGTCAGCGAGGCTTCTGCAGAGCGATGACACTGAAGCTGCTGGCTCAGTGGAAGGGGCAGGAAAGGGGGAGAGTTGTTTTCTGTGTGGAACCATGTGCTAACCAGATAGGGCTTGTTTGCCTAAGAAACCTTGTGTTTATTTCTTGTTTCTGTTTGTTTTTGGCATCTCCCCAGCATTGTAGTAAAATGTCCCTCTCTTCGCTTTGTGAATGTGAGGCCTGTGTCAGAGGGGCCTCCCCCCTCTTTCCCTGGTCCTTCGATGGGGGATCCTTCTGGACCTGGCTGAGCTCAGCATGTGGCCACCTTCTCTCTCCACCTTGAAGCAGACTATACGTAGGATTGGTGCAGGATGGTGGCTTACTGCTATTGTGCAGGAGGTGGTGACTGTCACTGGCTCTTCTGAGATCTAAAACATCTCAACACTTGCCAAAGTTTGGATTGAACTGTAGTACAAGGAGCTTTGAAAAAAAAAATCTGCTTTGTTTTTCAGTGAAGTTATTTTAGCTTTTCTGGAGACTTAGTCATTTACAGCTACTCCAAGTAAGATGACAAAACCATCCTTTTCTTTGAAGATATCAGTCTTACCTTAGAGACTAGAAAGAAATATTTGTGACTAATAGCTTGGTCTATTCCATGTAATTTATTGGTAAGAATGGGGAAAGGGCTTGATATTTGTTACATGTCTATAATGTGACAGACTTTCAACATTTATTATCTGACTTTAAATCTGAGAAGAAGCTATTCCCATTTTTCAGCTGGGAAACTGAGGAAGAGAGAGCTTATAAAACTCATTCAAATTCACATAACCGATAACTGATGACATGAGAATTTAATCCCGTGCCAGAAGAACACCAGAATGCAGAAGAAAGATTCTGACACCGTGTTCTTGACAGAAAGACCTCATAATTTCATGGCTGGCCCCAGGGTGCTGCTCATACAACAACAGATGTCAAGTGGAAAGCAGAGAGCGGTGGAAACTTTCAATGATTCACTCTGACTATCCCACCACATGTCCTGTCTACCTTGTCACCACACCTTACCCCTCTGATTCCGCAACATTTATTCTCATTGCAAAAGGGCCCACTCTACACCAGCTACTCTTTGGGGCCCTTGTTTTCAAAGGTAAATGATTTCTCCCAGAGAGGAACTTACATCCCAGTAATATTTCCTTCTCACCTCCAGGCTAGAGATAACTTAAAACACACTTATGTTAGGAACTGAGAATTTAAAGAAACTCTGCACTCACTGACACATGTTCACACTTTTCCACCTAGCTCAGCCACCCCCAATCTGGAGTCCCTGAAATGATATGGGTGTCTGTAAGCTATTTAGTTATTTAAGTGTTAGTCTTTGAGACTTAATAAAATATTTAATCAGATTAAATGGAAAGCATATCTTTACTTGAGAAATATGTCACAGACTAGTTCAAACATCAAGGTTTTTGCATTTTTACTGGAGTTATAGTGAAATAGGCTTTTGATTCATCCAAGGGGGAAAATTATGTGTTACATTATAATATAGTATATAAGATAGTGAGGATACCACTGGTGGTTTCCAGGGAGGAGCTAATAAAATAACTTTAAGGTGGCAAAAAATTGAATACTATCCACACATTACCTCAACTCAACACTGGCAGGAAGGTGTTTTAGAAATTATACATTATACTTTGAAAACAGGAGATGAAAGTGATTAACCTAAGACTACTTTAAATTATTGCTTATAAGGTCTATAAGGAATAGACTCCAGCTATAGATGTATATATGGAGAAGGCGATGGCACCCCACTCCAGTACTTTTGCCTGGAAAATCCCATGGACTGAGGAGCCTAGTAGGCTGCAGTCCATGAGGTGGCTAAGAGTCGGACATGACTGAACGACTTCATTTTCACTTTTCACTTTCACTTTCACGCATTGGAGAAGGAAATGGCAACCCACTCCAGTGATCTTGCCTGGAAAATCCCAGGGACGGGGGAGCCTGATGGGCTGCCGTCTATGGGGTCGCACAGAGTCGGACATGACTGAAGCGACTTAGCAGCAGCATAGATGTATATAACTTCTGTGCATGCGTGCTAAGTCGCTTCAATCATATCCAACGCTGAACAACCTGGACTGTAGCCTGCCAGGCTCCATCTGTCCATGGTATTCTCTAGGCAAGAACATTGGAGTCGGTTGCCATGCCCTCCTCCAGGGGATCTTTCCGGCCCAGGGATCAAATCCACAACTCTTTATGTCTCCTGCATTGGCAGATGGGTTCTTTATCACTAGCTAGTTCTTTACCACTAATGGATTCTTTACCACTGTCTCCTGAAAAGTGAAACTGAATGTGTTAGATGCTCAGTCATGTCCTACTCTTTGTGACCCTCTGGACTGTAGCCCACCAGGCTCTTCTGTCCATGGGGATTGTCCAGGCAAGAATTCTGGACTGGGTTGCCATTTCTTATTCCAAGGGATCTTCCCCCAGGATCGAAATTGGGTCTCCTGCATTGCAGGCAGATTCTTTATGTAACTCCTAGAAAACGCTAGTCCAATCAACGTGTGTGAAATCCCTGATTTCTAGAATATTATTTGAAATTCTGAGAATGCTGCTACATTTCTAACACTTCTGCAATTAGATGAGCATGTATTATACTCTACATTTTTAAAGATAAATAGTAAAATGCCAAGAGAAACTAAACTCATCAGATTAACTGTATACAGCTGGGAAAATGTGCGTGTCTAGACCACCTATGCACTTATTTGGCCACAGAACTTAGACCCAGTGGCTATGTAGAGACAGAGCCAACAAAGTGATTCATCAACGAGTAGTCAAGAAGCAGCAAAATCTCATTTTCAGTGAAAATCACCACCCATAAATAATTTATAAGTTCAAACACAGTTTATTCGGTATCCCGTTTTTCCAGTACACAGTTCCCATATCCAAGGGAAGGATCTCACATAGAGTCTGCTACATAGAATTTACACATTTTTTGATGAAACAATGGTGTCAAGACACCATGAAGAAAATTGGGTCCATGGGCTCAAACAGCAATTACAGCTAAATGAAACACAAAAATTGAAGGGTGAATATTTTATTCAGTTCAGCTGTTAAGTCTTAATGCAAAGAAATAGTTTCCACAAATTTGTAATGGACACCAATTTAATCTCCTCCATTATTAGCTTTTGAAACTCTTATCATGATGTATTTTGGCGGCCAACCAAACCCAGGATGTTCAGCTTAACAGATTTAACCTGAATTTTTAGGGTTTCCCCTCTTCTGCCATTCAAAGCATACAATTAAACCTCTTGGTGAACTGCTGATAACATTTCTGTAAGCTAAATTTGCTTTTGGATACAAAAGACACATTCCTGAAGACTGACATAACACTGCCACTGGGCCAAAAGGCAAACATACTGCGGAACAGTTTTTCAAAAATGTATATTGTTTCAGGATTATATGCAGCAACTCACTGTATCACTAAACAGATATCAGACTGTTGGGGCTGAAATAACATCCTTCGTAGCCAGAGCAGGTATGTGGTTAACAGGGATGTCTCTCTGAGACCAGTTGTCTGGACATCAGTATACATCAACTATCATGGCAGATGGCAAGGTGAGAAATAGAACTCGAACAAAAGAGGTCCATGCTAATACCTGCTATTAAAGCTTCCTTCTGACAGTTATAGAGAAATAGTAACACTGCCTGGATCGATACCAGCCTGAAGTATTGGATCAAACAAAAGAATACTTTCATTCAACAAGTGCTTACTGATTATCTAAACAGCATCTGGCTCTGTAAAAGAAACAGAGATATAATGATGCTACTGAGCTTACAATCTGCTGGATTACAGGGACATTAATCAACAACTCATGCAAATGAATATTGAATTGTACTTGGGATAATAATTCTGAAGAGGATGCATGACTGAAAACTTGGTGTGCTTCATCTGTTAGTTTTGATATGCTGCCTAATTACTCTGAACTTCATTTTCTTATTTTTATCTATTTTTAATTTTTTTGAAGTATAGTTGATTTATAGTGTTTTAAGTATACAGCAAAGTAATTCGGTTATACATACATATGTATGAATATATAGATTCTTTTTCAGATTCTTTTCCATTATAGGCTATTATAAGATACCTAACATAGTTTCCTCTACTATACAGAGTTGGACACGACTGAAGCAACTTGGCGGCACTGGCGGCTATACAGTAGGTCCTCATTGTTTATCTATTTGATATATAGTTATGTAATCTGTCAATTCTAAATTCTTAATTTATCTCTTCCTGCCCTTTGGAATCTGTAAGTTTGTTTTCTATGTCTGTGAGTCTATTCCTGTTTTGTAAATAAGTTCATTTGTACCATTTTTTAAAGATTCCATATATTAAGTGATATCGTATATGTCTTTCTCTGTCTGGCTTAGTTTACTTAGTATGATCACCTCTAGGTCCATGCATGTTGCTGCAAATAGCAGTATTTCATTCTTTTTGTGGCTGAGTGATATTCCACTATATATAGATGTTTATATAAATATACATGTATATACACATATATACATGTATATATGTTGTGTACATATATATACATACCATATCTTCTTTATCCATTCATCTATTGATGGACATTTAGGAGAATAATGTGGGGGTTCCTTTAAAAACAAAAAATAGTGTTACCACATGATCCAGCAATCCCACTCCTGAGCATGTATCCGGAGAAAACTCTAATTCAAAAAGATTCATGGACCCCAATGTTCATAGCAACACTAGTTACAATAGCCAAGGCATCTGTGTGTGTGTGTGTCTGTGTGAGAGAGAGAGAGAGAGAGAGAGAGTCACTCAGTCATGTCCAACTCTTTGCAACCCCATGGACTGTAGCCCACCAGGCTTCTGTCCATAGAATTCTCTAGGCAAGAATACTGGAGCAGATTGCCATTCCCTTCTCCAGCCAAGACATAGAAGCAGCCTAAATGCCCATCGACAAGTGAATCTTTTTCTTATTGTTTTCATTGAGGTGTAGTTGATTTACAATGTTGTGTTACTTTTTTTTTTACCTTTAAGTGAGGTCAACGATGGTCCCTGTCTCCCTGTTGTAGGGGATTATATGAGATGATCAATGTAAGTGCTCGTAACAGTACCTGTCATAGAGTATGATCTCAATAAATGCTAACTATTATGGTTGACACTCACTGTTATTTTCATTACTATTAGTAAATGGAACCAGAAAAGCTTTCCCTGAGGAAATGAGCACTAGTTGGGGTGGGGGCAGTTCTGAGGATCTGTGGAAGCTAACATCACAAGGAAGAAAGGGATGAAATTGCTAGGTGGGGACAAGCAGGTGCAAATGCCCTGTGGAGGGTCTAAGCCTGGCACAGGGGAAGCTTCCAGAGCAGGCTGGCATGGAAACACTAAGATGTAAAAGGAGGCTGCAGAAGTGGACAGACTGAATATCTTTGTGGATGTATTCAGCACATCTAAAATATTTAGTATAGATTTGTAAACACACAAAAGATGACATTTCCATTAAAGTGGAAACCCCCATTCTACAATGCTTTGCAGAGAAAATATAGCATAATTCTGCTCCTGTAACTTCAGAGTGGATCATTTGTTCACTTATTCTTTTTTATCCATCTTCCAACCATTCAACATTGATTGAACATCTGCAAAGATGAATAAGCACCTTCATTACCTGGTAAGGAACCTTGAGACATGAATACTGGAGTGGGTTGCCATTTCCTTCTCTAGGGGATCTTCCTGCTCCAGGGATCAAACCCAAGTCCCTTGTACTGGCAGGTGGATAATTTACCTCTGAACCACCAGGGAAGCCCACCAATTATTTAATAGCTTGTAAATAACTTTTATTCATCCACCAGGTCACCCTTATATTTGTTATGCCAAATATAAGGCAGAGATAGAATCAATAACCCCTAATTCTAAGATAATTTATATAAAGCACTTTCTAGAGGGTCAACACACCATAAATGATAGATTTAACTCTTTTTTCTAAAAGTTGGTGACTTTCTCTCTCACAGAGGAGCAGATGCTATTGGCAAAAGAGTGAAAGAGTTTAGCCACTAGAGGCCTAAAGGGACACAGAGCCTTCCTCCTGGGTAGAGAGCAAGAAAAGCTGTCTTGTGACTAAGCCCTGAGGCAAAATGCAAGCCTGTCAATTATGCCCAGTTGCAGATTATAGAGCACTATAGTGCATCTGAAGCAAAAGGGATTTTTGTGGCCAAGAATGGGCGTGTGGACATGTCTAAATGCCCAACCTATGATTTGATTGTTAACCCTCAAAAATAACATGTAGCATCGTGCTCCTCTGAAAACCTGTAAACCCAGTTATTCTTGAATTATCATTATTATTTTTAAGAGGCGAGTCGCTTGGGATAAAATAAGTAAAGCCAAACCAAAAAAGAAAAGGAAAAGAGAAGGAAGGAAGGGAGGGAAGGAGGGAGGGAGGAAGGAGCGGAGAAAGAAGGAAAGGAAACACTTGAGCACATACAATTGTAACCATTTATTCAAGCCAGGGAACGGAAAGAGAAAGGCTCCCCAGGTGGTTCAGGGGTAACGAATCTGCATGCCAAGGCAGAAGATGCAGGAGACTTGGGTTCCAAGCCCTGGATTAGGGAGATCCCTTTGAGTAGGAATTGACAACCCACTCCAGTATTCTTGCCTAGGAAATCCCATGAACACATGGGGTGGCAGAGTCGGACACGACTGAGTGACTGAGCATGCGTGCACCAGAACCTAAAATCTTAGAAACTGTACAAAACATGAATGTTTGAGAATCTCCTAATTTCAGCTAAGGACAGAAGTTCAGAACTGTACTAATAAGGGAAAATCATCAGAGCTTGTAACAGTGAAACAAGACACAGCCATGAGAGGGAAGATATATGGTTCCCTGCCCTGCTGGATTCATCCTCCCACCTCACAGTCCTCCCAGAGTATATCCAAAGCAGCTTTCTGCCCTGTTCTCTGGTACTGTTTCTGTGTCATTCTTCTGTCACAACAAACATACACTCTCAGTGGCTAAAAGATGGCTTCTCCCTTTGCCTAACATTCAACAGAACTATCTATGAACTCTAGAAATATTTGCAATCTTTTCCAAGGGAAAAGTAGGAAATGTGTCTCACAAGTCATGGTTTCATTGTTAAAATTCAGAATCAAACTACTAGAATAAAAGAATTAATAGTCTAATCAGCCAACGTTTCCTTATTAGAAGGATTTAGGGTTGTAATTTGAGGTGAAATCATTCTACTCTTCCCAATGCCAGTTCCAGCTTGTTGACTTTCACTGGAAGGATAATACTTGGAAATGTGAAGCACAGTGGGTAATATTTATGCGAAATCTTCAGGAATGGTGGTGTGTTGCTCTTGTGCAAGACTGGGGCATTTTGCCTAGATCAAGAAACTAACAGATTAGCACATTAACGGTTTTAGGAAACATGCACATAATTGGCTTTGAATGTGGTCTTTGACTTCTAGGAGGAATATCTAATAATTTCCAAACTGATAGAGTACTTCATAAAACATTTCTTTAAAAGTGCAGATTACTAAGAATCTCCTAGCGTCGACAGTATAGAACAAGTATAAACTTCACTTTTGGACAGGAAAAGGCCACTGGAGGAAGTTCCAACCTCCAAAATGCCCTAAAACTATAAATAAGGTAATTTTAAAAGAGCTCTTACACTGGTCTTCAATTATACATTTTTATAGTGTGTCATATATAAAGTCTCATATCCCAGGAAGGGATTTAAGTACTATTTTCCTATCAACTTACATAATTCTCACAACAGCCCTACGAACTACCAGTATTCTCATTTTAGAGATGGAGCAATGGCAGATTTAAAAACTTATCAAATTCACCGCAGGTGGTAACTGGAAAAGCTGACTTGAACCTAAACAGTCTGACTCCAGAAACTGTGGTCTTAATCACTACATACCACACTGATTTTCTCTGGAGGGGTTAAGAACTCTAACATTCAGGAAAGGTCTTGCAAACAAGTAAATATCATCATTGTCAACATCATTAAAGGTCCACTTTTCCCTTCCCTGTTTTCTTTTCAAGTGGGGAGAGATTGTACTTATCACATAATGAAGCTCAAACCAAATATGCTAATAAGTTGCTATATATAGGGGACTGTAGTTTTGCTTATGGGCAACATTTCCACTATTAGAGGGAAAATATTAATCTGTCAGCAGAAGATCGACTCCCTAAGATAGTATAAAAATTTATCAGCAGTTTTGCTTAAAATGTTAAAAACATTTTGTTTTCTCTTGTTTCCTATATCATTCTCCATAATGACTCAAATGCCAGTATGGAGTTAGAATTTAAAGAATCCACAACAGGTAACCCATTGCATGGTGGGGTTGGAGAATAAGAAGGAGCAAATGATAAATGATGAGGGAGACAAGAGTGTGATATGAAATGTGATAGTGTGATATGAAATGTGATAGAAAGCAGACGTAGAGAGAGCTAAGATGTGCAGAGAAACAGTAAGGAAGCAGCCCTAGGTCCATGACAAGCTTCCAACACTGAAGGAAGTCTCCTCTCTAGAAAACAGGGCAGGATTGATGGCCCCGGAGATCACTGCCCAGTTTTGGCATCCAGATGTTACATGTCTGTGGAAACACGTCTACTTTCAAGAGAGAAGGTTACTTTACCAGTATTTTTCCCCTCTGCACCTCTCCGAGTGGCATTTAGACAGTATTACTTGTACCTTTTCTCCTCACAGATCCAGACTAACTCAGATGAAGGAAGCAGTCAGAACATCACTATCAGTGAGGGCTGTGATTCAGCTTGTGACTGCAGTTCAGTCGCTCCAGTCATGTCTGACTCTTTGCAATCCCATAGACTGTAAACCCACCAGTCTCCTCTGTCCATAGAATTTTCCAGGTAAGAATATGGGAGTGGGTAGCCATTTCCTCCAGGGGATTTCCCCAACCCAGGGATCCAACCCGCATCTCTGGCATCTGCTGCATTGGCAGGAAGATTCTTTACCACTAACACCACCTGGGAAGCCCAGAATATGGTCCATGGGAAGAAGATGGTCAGAAAGACAAGAGAGACTAAGGGGAAATACAACCCTGCTACATAAAACAGAATCAAGGGAAAAATTCTCCTAGAAAAGAATTCTACCTGGTGTCTAAAGAGTTCACATGTTGAAGTCCACATACTGAAAATAAGAAAGAAACTAGGAATACATGAGAAATCAACACAAAGCTTGCAAATATAAGCCGACTGTGTAATAAACTCCATATTAAAAACAAAGAGATAAGAGATTGGATTCTTCATCAGATTTTCCTCTTCTTAAACCTCACTCAATACACTGGAACATTCATTCTGGGTAGCTAGAATCAAAGCATTTGGAATACAATTTTTTCTCTCCCTGTTTCAATTTTCATCTTCGTTTGGTCTTCCATGAATGAATATGTATAGCCCATCAGTCTACTTTGATGAATTATTGAGAATTATCTGATATTTCCTTTTTCTAGCCTTATAGTCAATCAAGTGTTCTGAGCAAAAAAAAAAAAAAAGAATCAATGCAGATTAATGTTTTAGATTAATCCCTTCAGCTTTGAAGAACAGATTTAAGATGGGTGAGGCTGGGAGAAGGAAGCCCAGGTGGGAGACTGCAATGGCCCAGGTAAAGATGCAGAGTTTCTGAGCCAGGACAGTAGAGTAGGGATGGGGAAGACAGGAAAGGTTTTTAAAATTAGATTGAGTGATTGAATATGCGCTTAAAGGAGGCAGAGAATTTGGAGGAAGAGGAAGTTTGGAAGCAAATACATAGATTTGATTCTCAAGCTAGTTGAGTTTGTGGTCCTTATGGGTGAATCAGATAAAAAAGGCCTTCTGGAGACTTGTACAAACATGAAATTCAGAGAGAAATCCTTGGAGCTATAGACTAAGTCATCAGCAGCCTGCAGGTCACTAGAGTGAGGAGAGTAGTGATGACCAAGGGGAGATCACAGTGTAAGCAAGAATTAGCTCAAGCACACAAGTCTCAGCAAAAATAAATAAATAAATAAATAAATAAATATGGGGGGAGGAGAACAAAATGCCTGTGTCTGACAATGTGCCAGAGACTGTCTATTAACACTCAGGACTAGCGTCTCACTTCTGAGCCCTTCCTCATACGGCAGGGCCCAAAGTCTAGAAAATACATCTTTCCAACTCCCTTGATAGTACTGTTTCCATTCAATTCTGTCAATAAAAGTTGCTTACTTGAAGGCAGGAGAGAAGAGTATGTGATCCCTGAAGGTATGTGCTTGGTGACTCTGGATGGTTACCAGAGGCTTCTGTACATCTTCCCAAAGCAGCTACCCAGTGCTGCAAGCAGTAGGGTTTGGGGTTGTATTTTACTACAATTTTGTGAAGCTAGCAGCCACTTTCTTAAACTCTGCTCCCTAAACCAAAAGCTTCTAATTTCCTATTTTAAAACTCATCTCACCCACATTTACATGGGTGATTAAATCAGCAACAAAGAAGGCAAAAATATACAATGGGGTTTAAAAATAAAGCCCCTTATTAAATAGCCTTGGGAAAACTGGACAGCTACACGCAAAAGAATTAAACTTGACTACACTCTCATACCCTCATACATGCATTAGCATATGATCCAGAAATGCCACTCCTGGATATTTATCAGAAGAAAACAAACACATTAATCAGGAAAGATATATGTACCCTTATGTTCAGGACAGAATTATTTACAATAACCAAGATATGGAATCAATCTAAGTGCCTTAACCTAAGCAACCTAAGTGTTGTCAATGCAAGAGACATAATAGACTTAATAGAAATGGATTTAATCCCTGGGGGCTTCCCAGGTGCCTCAGATGGTAAAGAATCCATCTGCAATGCAAGAGACCTAGGTTCAGTCCCTGGGCTGGGAAGATCCCCTGGCAACCCACTCCAGTATTCCTGCCTGGAGAATCCCCATGCACAGAGGAGCCAGGGTCACAGAGCTGGGCACGACTGAGGTGACTTATCACGAACGCACACATGTTGTACAATAGGAACTAGCAATGTTACAGGTCAATTACATTTCAAAAACAAACAAACTCATAGAAAAGCAGATCAGATTTGTGGTTCCTAGAGGCTAGGGGTGGGGAAGGGAGGAAGGGGTAACTAGATGGAGGTAGTCAACAGGTCCAAACTTCCAGTTATAGCATAGATAAGTGCTATGAATGTAATGTACATAAAGGATAAAGATGACTGCTGTACATTAAACATGAAAACTGTTAAAAGAGTAAATCCTAAGAGTTCTTGTCACCAGAAAATATTTTTCTGTTTCTTTAATTTTGTTCGTATAGGAAATGATGAAAGTGAAAGGAAAGTGGAAGTGAAAGTCACTCAGTCATGTCTGACTCTTTTCGACCCCATGGACTATAGAGTCCATGGAATTCTCTAGGCCAGAACACTGGAGTGGGTAGTCTTTCCCTTCTCCAGGGTATCTTCCCAACCCAGGGATCAAACCCAGGTCTCCCACATTACAGGCAGATTCTTTACCAACTGGACCACAAGGGAAGTCCATATGAGGTGACGGACATCCACTAAAATTATGGTGATAATTACTTCATGAAGTATGTAAATCAAATTATTATGTTGAACATCTTAATCTTACACAGTGCTGTATGTCAATTATATCTCAATAAACCTGGGAGAAAAACATTTCTCCCTTAAAATTCAACGGGGTCTTTCTTCACAAACAAACCTTTAGTAACACCAAAAGCTGGTGTCATAGGTGTGTATCCACAGCGGGTTGAGAGTGAGAGGTACATTAAAAAAAAGGAAAGACAAACAGCACAGACATACTTTTAGGAGGAAAAAACCCTTAGAAAAAGGAGAGGCAACATATTAGATGCTAATTAAAAAGGGAGATGGGGCAAAATAATGAGGTGAGTGTGTGTGTGTGTGTGTGTGTGTGTGTGTGAGAGAGAGAGAGAGAGAGAGAGAGAGAGAGGGAAAGAGAGAGAGACTATGTGTGTGTGTGTTATAAGACAGACCTGAGCAGCTTTATACACTAAGGCAAGAGCCAGCAGAGAGGGAGAAAGTAAAGATACATGAAATAGTAACTGTGACTGATGATGTCAGATCCTTGACCAGATGGAAGGAGACAGGACAACTGATGTATAGGTTCCCCGTGAACAAGAGGAGGAATTTTATTCTTCTAAGACCACAACAAGCAAGAGGATGTGAACTGGGAAGTTGAAAGAGGGTCCACTTGTCTCAATGAAGTAGGTTCCAAGTGCAGAGGACACATGGGCTTAATTGCCCAGCATCCATGCCCCCTTCTTTGGGTAAGGGAATCTTGACTTCCCTTGGAGACCACCCCTTTCCATTCTCCAGCGTCTGATGCTTAAGTGAAGCACGTGATCATGGCCTCAGCAAATCTGAGCACCACTTTCTGCCATCTATAGACAGGTCTAGGGATGTGTTACAACTGGAGCTAATTGGATGATTGGATGGGACATTTGCTCTGGCAAAAAAAATAAAAACGATTAAGAGGCAGATAAACATTTCCCACAGGGTTTCAAGCAGAGACCATAGGAGTTATTTTGTTCCTGTGGTGGGAAAAGACACTCTGACTATAGAGACAAACCAGAAGGAATGGAGGTGAGAGAGAAGGTGAGAAAAATAAGTCTCTGTTTCAGAGACTGAGGTTTATCTCTGAGCTTTATTTGAACCTCCATCTTTTCCTGGACTTTTCAGTGAGTTTAACCAGTAAATTCCAATTTGGTGAAGTCAACTTGAGCTGGTTTTTTTTCATTTGCTGAAAGAGCCCTAAACCATAGAATGAGGTTGTCTGCTGAAAGTGAAGGGGATGGGGCATATTTAAAAAATAAAAATAAAAAGCAGGCTGATAGCATAAACAGCAAAGAAATGGAGCTGAACCAATAATCACCCCGTTAGGCCATAAAATACAGTTCAGTTTGGCTGAACTCAACCATACTAAAGTCAAGCCCAAGTCAATAATTTGGTGTTTTAACGTTCTCTGTGGCAACTAAAAGAACTGATTTTTTTTTTTCATCACTTACAATTGCCTTTGTGAAGTATGGACCGCCTTTGGCTGGGCTCATATGACACCTAACATCTGGATAAAAATTGAAAAATGTGATGTCAACCATGTGTTTTGTCAAACACAATTACAAACCCCTGGGTAGTTAGAAAATATCTAATAATTGTTTCATATTTCATCTGAGTCACGTGCACACAGAATTTGTGACTCCAAACTTTCACAGTTAAGGAACATAATCTCTGCACCCACCGTTCCTCTGTTTTACAAGTCAGCCCCCAGCCCAAATGTGATGTCAGCTTTTCCCCCACTAAATGTTTCCCCTGTGTAGTGTTTCCACCAAACAAATGCATCAAAATTTCAGCTCCATGAGCAACTGTTTGTATTGGAGTCATATTTCTTATATTTTAATTCTGTGTTGTATACACTGCAGTAGATGTAGGGTATTCCAGTTGGAAGGTGAATGTCAACTTGAAAGGGCAAATCTAAATCTTTAATTTTGCCAAGAATGAAACTAACATTCAGGTCAAGACAGTTAAGTGACTTGTACCAAGTTCTATTCTTAGTTAGTGGCTAAGCTGAGATTTGAACCCATGATATGGCTGCTGCCTCTTCCTGTCATAACCTGGAAATGTTGCTAACTGTGCAATGTTGCAGGAAAGGTCACTTTGTAACTATGAACATCCTTAGAACTGCTCAAAATAGTGTCAGTAATCCCTCAAATGCGTCCTTCTAGCTGTTCAAAAAAGTGCAAGCTTCAGAAATTTAAAGTATTTCTTGACATTATTAAATATCTTAGCACTATAGCCATTGTCCTGTCTATATACAGTTCCTGAGATTTATTGTTCAAATATTTAATAATAACTCATGTGGCTACATTTAAAGGGACTTTTATGTGAATTAGCTCATCTATGCGATTCATTTTTTATGTTTTGTTTCTGGAACAATTTTCTACATTTGCGATTACCTTGTGGAATGGAATGTAATATAACAATCAAACACATTCATGCAATATGATCTCATTTGCAATTGGCAGGGCAGGGTTATCTTTATTTTATATAAATATATAAAGAAGGGAGCTTAGACCCTTGTCTTTTGAAGTAAGTCTCTTACTTCAGAGAGCGACCTGAGATTCAAAGTCATTGTTCAAGCTGTAGGGAGATTATGATCCTATGACTTCTTGCTTATTAATTCATTCCATTAGAATTATAATAGCACCAAATATTCCATAACAAAATTTCCATTACTTCACTAGGTTTAATCATTAGCATTAAATGGAATATTACAGATTCACATAAACATGATTCTGAGCTGAAAAACTGTACAAACAAGCTACATAATTTATTCTGAATTAATTTCAGAATAAAAGGTTTTGTCATTTTCCCCATGTTTTAGAGAAAGAGTCAAGTTTATGAGTTAAAATAAAACATACAAAAAGGGGAGTTTGGTTCAAAAACCTAAAGAAATGAACCCCAAACTTGGTGATTTAAGCAATCAGTATCTATTTTGCTTTTATGTTTCTCAGAAAAGATAAAAGTGGGATCAAGAATTTAGAAGAACATCATGTTTTAAAAATGGTAGCGTTCATGGCTCTCACATCTTTTTAACTGCAAGGAGTAATAATATTCATGGTTATTATCAAGCAACCAACCAATTAACCAATAAATATTCACTGTACCTGCTGCATGCTAAGTTGCTTCAGTCGTGTCCGCGTCTTTGCAACACTATGGACAGGTTCCTCTGTCCATGGGGTTATCCAGGCAAGAATACTGGAATGGGTTGCCATTTCCCCCTCCAGGGGATCTTCCTGATCCAGGGATCGAACTTGTGTCTCTTACGTCTTCTGCGTTGGCAGGCGGGTTCTTTACCACTAGTGCCATCTGGGAAGCCCCTGCACGGTAAATACAGCGCACTTAAAAGTGTGAGACATGACTCCGGATTCTAAGAAGCTTACAATGCCACAGAGATGATAAGCTATGGAAACAATTAGTGACAAATATCATATATTGTCTATTGAAGTGAAAAATATCATATATTGTCTATTGAAGTGATAAAGTCTTCTTCTCCTCCCTTATGGTCTGGTCTACCCCTTAATAATCTGGTTAGACTTTGCCTGAAGCTTCTTGGGGTCAGTTGCACCTTGTATAAAGGAAGGTAAGCTTTTTTTACTGACTTCAAGTCTGAAGTCAGTAAATTGCTGATGATAAAATGACTTCATTCTGAGGACTTGGAATTTACAAAATAGATAGATAGTATAATAGATGCATACACAGTCATTATTATCTAATCAAAATAATTCAGAAACCCTGTAATGTTGGTAGCAATGTTTTCCTCCATCTAGAAAGAAGCTTAGGCTCAGAGGGACCTATCTTGATGTGTTCAGCAATGCCTGGATAACTGTGGCACAGTGAAATTTAATTTAGTTACACTTCAAAGTTAATTCCAAGGGCATCCAACCTAAAAGTTGGGAGAACTGGGTAAAAATCCAACTTCACTACTTATTAGTTCTGTCATAAGGAACATGTTACTTTCAATCTCTCTGGTCCCTATTTCAGAAAGAGCTGCCTATATTAGTAAAATTAGGTTTAGTTCTGAGTGCTAGAAAGCCAAGAATAAGAGTGACGTTTAAAAGATAGAAGTCTATTACCTTTACTCGAAATAGAGGTCTAGAGGTGGGCAATGAGGGCTGGTATGGTAGCCCATGAATCAGGACTCCAGCCTCTTTCCACACTGTTATCCTGTCATTTTTCAGCATGAGATTTCTACCTAAGGGTTTAATATAGTTGCTCAGACTCCAACCATCACATTTGTATTCTAGCCAACAAGAAGTGTATACCATTTCCATTCATGCTCATCCCGTGAGTCGCACAGCTCTTCCACTTCTGTCAGTCACAAACTTGTCACATTCACATCTGTGAGGCAGACTGGGAAACTGATCTTTATTCTGGACTGATACAGACGTAGCTATAAGTCAGGGATTCTATTACAAAGACAAGAGGAGGGGATAGGATTTGGAAATCAATGCCAGTGTGGTATACTATTCTATTGACATTATTGCTAGAATGTTCACTTGAAACACATAAAATTATATACCTTATTCGCTGGAAATCCTGGACAGTTTCCCAGGATTTTCAATAAATCTGACTTCCAGTGTAAAGAGAAAGATGTTTCCTCACATAGTGCTATTCTTGTGTGTTTCAGATGAATCAAATATAGATGTGACCACCAGGAGAATGTGACCTTTCATTATAGGGGGACCCTGTAATTGACCACACCTCCCACAGCTGCTTCCAGCCAATGACTGCCCTGCAGAATTGCAAAGCCAGTCTCATTCCTGAGAGACCCAGGATGCTTCTGACAGCTGACTTTGGCTCAAAGTCTCTGGGCAGTCGTGCTGGAATGTCTTTAGACAGCACAGCAGTCAAAGATGCTCCACCCAAGCATCTCCTCCTCTGTCTTCACTTAGGATCAGTTGTCTGTGGCCTCGCAGCCCCCTCTCTATTTCCTCTCACACAGACCATTTTCCTTAATAAAATCCCTGCATGTTTAGTTCTGTCTTACATCTTCCTCTTGGGGTCCTGGATGAACAAAACATAATATTTTATTAAAAATATATATATATAACCGTGGAAATTCTTGATTAAAAAGGGTTTTTTTTTGGCAACACTAAAATTTGCTAAGTAAGCACATCTTCAAGATTATGTTTTATGTCCACATTAATCTCCAAAAAGTTCAAATTCTCATCGTAGATTATTTAAGTATGACAGCTAATACTTTGTATCATTATTTCATTTAAAATACAATGGCAGCAGTTTACTGGGCTTGTAACCACTGAGTTGGCATAAGTACCCCCATGGGCTTCCCTGGTAGCTCAGACAGTAAAGAATCTGCCTGTAATTTGGGAGACCTGGGTTCGATTTCTGGGTTGGGAAGATCCCCTGGAGAAGGGCATGGCAACCCACTCCAGTATTTCTGCCTCAAGAATTCCATGGACAGAGGAGCCTGGCGGGCTACAGTCCATGAGGTCACAAAGAGTCAGACAGGACTGAGCGACTAACACTTTCACTTTCAAGTATCCCATAGCAATATTTTCCAAATCGAAGATAACATATAATATACATAGACATGTAAGGACTCTATTTCTAAAGGCACTTTAGATTTAAACTCTACGTGCGTTCATTTGAACAACATCAAATACTGTGTGTCTACTATAGTGCTGGGTACACAGTTAAACACTGAATTACCCAGATGAGAAAAGTAGATCCGCCCCTCAGGGACTCTGTCAACCGATCATGGAGGAACTATCCTAACAACCAACCATCTAGACCTCTTAAACACACCCTTCCTTACTCAGTGAGAACCCTGACTGATGAAGGCCCACAGGCTGGCCCCAGAGGAGCCTCCTTGCTAACAGATCACAGGTGTTCCTCCTGAGTTACTCAGAGATGTCTGTCTACACACGGGATAGCTCAGCCAACAGAGGAGACCAGCTGTGAAACGGAAACAATGCAAGCCCACACTTCTTTCTTCAAATACTTCAAATAAGCCATGTGGAAAGAGAATTAGAGAAAGCAGAGGGTCAGGGAAGAAAGCAGAAGTTAGATCCAGAGTGGCAGAGAGCAACCTGCCCATCAGGGGCTGATTCAGCACGAAGTTTGAGGAGTCTCCTTAGAAATTCTCCCCCAACAGGAAAGGAAAGCACTGTAAAAAAGAATGTCCCAGGAGAAAACATGGAGGGAAAAGCAACCTTGTTTTTCTGTAATTGTTATTTTTACATTTCCCTAAGAATCATTCTAGCCTGTCTGGGGCTGTCATCCTCCAGTTTTTTGTTTTGTTTTTTTTTTTTTTTTTTTTTGCCAGCTCATGCAATGGCAAAAAGTAGAGCTGTTAAATACCACAGAGCTCATCGACTCAAAATTTATTGTGTAGAAAAATGTAAAACATTGAAAAGTAAGTTCAATCTAGCTAGTTTCAATTATTTCTGAATAAATTAGATTTGGTACTGAATATCAAATATGGTCAATTTATGAGCAAAACAAGTTGTTGACTGCATTACATATTTTAATGTTCTCCAAGTACTAAAGTGACTTTAGTGCTGGAACATGTTCCTAAAATATAAATACCGCTTATGTTTCAGATTTTGCCAGAATGTCTTTTCTTTCCCAGCTTAATTCTTTTTACAGAAATTCTGTTCTTTTCTACAGGATCACGTATGGAAAAAGCAAGCAGTCGTGAATGGCAGGGGCCCAAGAGGTCAGTAATCGTCAAGGAAACTAAGCAGAATTCTGGGAAGCGCTGATGTTCCTTGAGGGGAGTCTGTCATATCCTGCTCTGTGGCTCCACACAACTCCTAGGATGGGTCTTGAGGCCCAAATCCTTTCAAACTGGATGGAGGATGGGCAGTTGAGTGGATAAGACCTAGGGAAGGAACAGAGAGAGGTTGGAGAGGGCCCAGGCCACCTCAGAGGACTTAATATTGGACAGATACTGAAAAAAAGGGGGGCCCTTAACCCTTGGAATCTAGTGACCTCGAAGCAGTCAAGAAAATATACAGCAGCTTGTCTCTATCTTCAAAAATAAACAGCAGGAAGAGGCAAACACCTGAACTAATGAAAACTAGTGTCTTAGGGCCTTCGCTAAGGAAATGGAAACAGCTTGCATACATTCACGGTAGACACAGATGTTCAGAAACCCCTGAGAGTTGCTATGGCATCTGAGAAGATGGGGCATGAAGTGGGTACGCACCCACACCCCAGGACCCTCCACCTCACCAGCCCTCTGTCCTCCCTGAGAGGCAGCCTTCCTTCAAACAAGACATCCTGTGGCCCTGACCCCAGGCTTCAGTTTGGTTTTGCTTAGCATCTGCCTTGGGATTGGAAGGGAAACTGAATTCTGAGGCAAGCAGAACCGTGGCAGGAGTGGCACAGCCAGGCTGGGAAGCTGGGGCAAACTGGGGAAGGCTGGGAGACTGAGAGCTCTCTTGGGGGTACAATGAGGCAGGGCACCGGATGCCGCCTGGACATCACCTTCTTCCTTGGGCTGGCCTAAGGAGCCTCCATTTCTCTCACACTTGAGCAGTTTGTGCAGCCCTTCTGTAGTTTCTCTTCATCAGCTTGTGATCATTGCTTGGGAGCATGTCCTTTTTTCTTGCAAGACCGCATGCTTCCTGGAGACAATGTTTGCTTCCTCCAAGCCCTGGCTCATCACAAGAGCCGAAATGAATCAAAGGATGACACATGAGTGGAAGAAATCCAGCAGTATCTACATCCCCTGCCCCTACTTCCCCAACATAAACTCTCTCCTCTTGGTTCTTTTTTTGTCTCTCTCTCTCTTTTCTGAAATCTTCCTTGGAAAAGTTAGGAGACTCTCCTAGACAGCTAAATTGAGTAGCGTCTCATCTTCCATCAGTCCTTTGCATCTCTTCCATCTACATGACGGCCTTTCTGCATTGTTTTAGGACTCTCTGACTCTTTGGGGTTCTGTTGCCTCCCTCTGGGATCATTCATCCTCAGTCATCTTTGCCTTTTCCTCCTTTAGCATTAGCTAACTGCAGTCCACAAAACAGAACCTTCATTCATTTGACAACATTTTATTGAGCACCTAGGATGGACCATATATTCATGGCCTGGAGAAGAGAATGGGCTCATCTGGCTTATCTCATTTCAGGAACCAGCTCTGGGAAAACATGCTAAGCCTGGGACACAAGAAGGGGGTCAGCTTTCCTTGCACAGTAGGTGAGATGCTGGCAGAAGATGGTTCCCTTCCTGTGGTTCATGAAACAGGACAGGTTGATCCTCTAACCTTTCTGAATCCCAGACTTGCTGCATCTTTCTTCATTGTCCCCCCCTCCCCGCCCCCTTAACTGCCCCTTCCCTGCTGGATATTATACTTCTTACCCACCCTCCCTCACTCTGTTCCTCTTACAAAAAGTGCCACTCTCAAGTCCCTTTCCCTTCTTTATAGGTTAAATTCTACTTGAACACATTCCACTGCAGTGAAAACCTCTTCACAAGTAAGTGATTTCCAAGTCCCAAAATGTTGCTAAAATGACCATTTCCTCTGATGACATTTTGATTTTCACTGAAAAAAAAAAATAGCTTTGCAATTTTGTAAACCACTTCCTCTGTAATTCATTCTCAACTTGGTATGACAAGCACTGCAGACATCTCTCACAGAAAAGTCTGTGTGCAAAACACAAATAACACCAACACTGAGTCTCTGCCTCAAGGATGCTCACTATTTGGCAGAAGGAACAGTACCAAGTCTAAAGAAAGAAGTCAGTTCTCCTGCCCAACATTTCTATCTGCCTCCAGAATTGCATGCTCTCCACTGAGTAGCCAAATCCTTCCTAAATGAGTTGAAAAATCTCTCCCCAAAGACACAGTTTCCAGATGCAGCCATGATGAGAACACCTCTCCCCCCGATGCAGCACCCATGAGGACAGGATCCAAACAGCTGGACCCTTTGACGCTAAAATCAAGCTCCGTTCTCACCGCTGGCTCCAAAGCATGATGCTGGTCCTTCCCAACCAACCAGGAAAGCACCAGAGGACTTCCTGTGTGCCCAACCTCCAGTCAGACTTAAGCTTTCCAGGTCTCAGGATAATTTGACCATTGGATGGAGAAGAGGAACAAACAGAGATGGAGCCCGGCAGCATTCTGGGTCCACAAAGAATGGACCAACTCTCTCAAATGGCTTGAATTTGGCAAATCCCAAAATTCTCTTTGCCAAGAACGTTTTTGCCTTAATTTCTTAAACCCATGTGAATTTCAAAGGAAATTTGGTCCGTATGTTTCTGATTCATTTACACTTAACTCATCACAAAGTTGTTGTGAAATAGCCATTTGATGTCCAAGAAGCCTTTAGAAGTCCTCCCCTTTGCCTTTTCTCCCTTGCCAACTGCTAAATACAATTCCACTCCGGAATCTCTGTAAGTTGGATGAAAACTCAGGACTGAAAGAAAACTCTTGTCTTGATAAAACATTCTTGTCAGCATGTAGACGATTTAAACCCACGGGAAACAGAATTCCTTGAAGCTCCTGAAACTTCCTCCAATTCAGGGTTCGTGCTCCCTTTCTGAGCTTATGTTAGATGCAAAGCAGAAACATTGAGGTGGAAACAGACATGGCACCGGGTCTCACCTCAGTCGCAGCTGACACGCCATGGAGAACAGTTGCCTCAGTGTTCACTAACAGACATTCCTGCTTCCAGTCTTTGGGAGTGCTGCTGTCATATCCCTGCAGTGTGACTCTTTTAAGCCAAAAGTGTCTTTGTTGTCTCCCAACTCACCCACCAGAATCCAGCATGCAACGTGGCTGAGCCATCAGCTATAGAAGGCCCAGACTTTAGTCTCTGCTTACCTCATCCATAATACAATCCCAACATAAGCCAAATTCAAAGTGATAGAATTTAGGAGGGAAGGATGTAGCAGAACTGTGGTTTCTAGTAGGTTCTTTGGTGTGGGCATTGTGGTGTTGTTTTTAGTATCAAATACTGGAAAGGAGCCGCGTGGGGGTTAGAGAGGGTCCTTTGTACTTGCTCAGGGGTCTGTACACACGAGTGAACCCGGAAACCTCAGGCATCCTGGGGAAAGTAGGCAGTGCCCACCAGCCTGGAGAGGAAAGTGATGAGAATGCATTCTGGGTACTTGGCGAGGCGTTCCCGAAGGCCCCAGTGCTGCCTCAGCATCCTCCTGTCTTCCTTCCTGCCAGCCCCGCCTCCCCCATCCCGCAGAACAAAGACGCTTCAGATCCCAGGACGTCAAGACTGGGTCACAGCCGGAATCCCTCCCAAACAATCCCCTTCTTCACCTCTGTGTGCCCTCCCCCCATCGTTTTTTCTTTCCTACTTATTCTGAAATCATTTTCTTAAGCATTTTTAAACCATATTTGCATTTAATCATCTGGAAAAATATCCTTTCTCGCAGCCTCTGAGCTCTTTCAAATACCCCTCAGTGAATCTAAACAGAACTTGAACCATTTTAAACAACTCCCTCTTGGCTCTGTAAAGTTGCCATGTTTTTCCCCCTTATTTTAAATTGTGCAAACAATTAGACATTTTGAAAACGGCATGCATCAAGTCGGGCAAATCAGGTTTTAATTACTTTAAAACATTTATAATCCCTGCTGTCAGAATCAGCCTTCTCCCTTTGGGCACATAATAGCCTAGGACTGTTGTGATATCTTTCTGGTTTGACCTAAATATCTCTTTACTTTATTGAGTCAGTACAAGGCCCAATAGGTCAAAAATTAGGCATGGGTGGTTAAAGAGTAAATACCTGCTACAAGATGCTGGAGTTAAGAGGAATTATAAAATTAAATCTTTAGAGGTCTGTAACTAAGTTCACATTGGTATTTAAATACCAAATAATCTTCCAATTTTTATGCATAGTTTTCAGTCACTGTAACAAAAACATGATGTCGCTTGCAAGCTGTGAGCCCTGTGCTTGGCTTCCTTGTTTACATTCACAGCTATAAACACAATCTTATACAGGCTTGTGTGGAAGCAAATTTCCCATTGTTTGCTGCGTTCACCACGTGGAGAAATTTCTAGAATTTTTCTTCATAGTCTCATTCTTTATGCATTGGCCCCTAAGTGCCTTAACATTTCAGGGTCTGACCACACCTTTACTTACCAGCATCCCATCCTAGGTTTATAGTCTCTTCGTTTTTAACCCCTCTCAGATTTCAAAAGTTGTAAATAGAAAATTGTGCCAAGGATATTTTTTACTTGTCTTGTCTTTGCAAATGCCTTTGCTATAGCCCTAGTGCATACTATAGGCACCTTCCCAGCAGCTTAAAACATATCTATCTTGTTATCTCAGATGGTAAAGGATCTGCCTGCAATGCAGGAGACCTGGGTTCGATCCCTGGGTGGGGAAGATCCCCTGCAGGAGGGCATGGCAACCCACTCCAGTATTCTTGCCTGGAGAATTCCCATGGATAGAGGAACCTGGTGGGCTACAGTCCATGGAGTCACAAAGAGTTGGACACGCCTAAGCTACTAAGCACAGCATATCTTTCTAGAAAGAACTCAGTTCAGCCGTTCACCAGAGCCACTCTTGGCAACTAACTACAGGGAGATGGATTTTTAAACAGAGCTTTCAACTTTTTTAATGGGTTAAAAAAAAAAAAAAGATCCTGCATCAACATGGTGGTTGGAGAGAATGTGAAACTGGGCTTCACTAAATTGATCAGAAGAAAGTTGAAAAAAGGTGTAGAAGAAGAGAGAGAAAGGAAAGAAGAGAGAAATAAATGATGATCAGAAAGAATTCAAAGGAAAGAAAAATATTGAAAAGCAAATACCAGCAAAAGACCATTAAATCTATTAAATAGAAACAGGGCAAACAAATGTGAATGTGGAGAGAAAATAATTAAATTCAGAGTCCCTTGGCCGGTGTAGAAATATGGATTCCAGAAATAAAATTGCAAATGCACATTTTTATTACCAAATAATGCCTACCTTGCATTATGGAATTAAATTGCATGTGTGTGCATACACACACACACACACACACACACACACACACACACATTTGGTTTGCTGCGCTCCTCAACTAGATGTGATCAGTGAGTGTGCTCTAAGGGTGATGATTAGCTCTTCCCACACCCCCAAACTCCAGGTCGGGGGTGGTCTCCCCAGTCCTCGGTACAAGCAGGGATCAGAGCACAGGATTATGTCACCAACCACCACCGCCACAAAAAACTCATCTTTGCAAACATCTCTAAAAGAGTGGGCCCCACCCTGGTCTCTCAGCAGCATCCAGCAATCAAGTCACAGCATTTCAGAATCCACAACCCATCTCTGCACAAGTCTGTGCCCAGGACGTTCTCAAACACTACATAAAATATAGAAGCCCCTGCCCCTTGGTTGCATCGCCATATTTCACCCAGATGGGGTCCTCTGTTAGGGATCATATGTTGTCTATATGGCAACTACACTGAGCCTTTCTGTCTTATGAATGATGCGTAAAAGAAAATATATAAAGATATAAAGATTCCTATCTTTAAAAGAAGTAGGGACTTCCCTGGCAGTCCAGTGGTTAAGTCTCTGTGCTTTCAATGCAGGGGGCATGGATCTGATCCCTGGTGGAGGAACTAAGATCCCACATGCAATGCAGCACAGCCAAAAAACTAGAAAAAAATTTTTTTTACTTTTTTTTAAATTAAAAAAGTAATAAAAGAGATAGATATCCCCCCACACACTGTACTTTGCTGATGTTCATGGAAATCCAGTTCATCTTTCAGATTTTATTATAGCCCTTGTGTTTCTGACTCTATTTTTTGACAGAGAACTGTTTTTCTTAGATTACTTTTCCACTAAATATCTACTATAAAGAAAGCTGAGCGCTGAAGAATTGATGCTTTTGAACTGTGGTGTTGGAGAAGACTCTTGAGAGTCCCTTGACAAGGAGATCCAACCAGTCCATCCTAAAGAAAATCAGCCCTGAATATTCACTGGAAAGACTGATGCTGAAGCTGAAACTCCAATACTTTGGCCACCTGATGTGAAGAACTGACTCATTTGAAAAGACCCTGATGCTGGGGAAGATTGAAGGCAGGAGGAGAAGGGGACAACAGAGGACGAGATGGATGGATGGCATCACTGACTCAATGGACATAAGTTTGAGTAAGCTCTGGGAGTTGGTAATGGACAGGGAAGCCTGGCATGCTGCAGTCCATGGGGTTGCAAAAAGTCAGACACGACTGAGCAACTGAACTGAAGTGAATATCTGCTTGTTTCTAAAACACAAGATCTAATTTTAAACTTGATATTATTCTCTGTAATTTTCTATCAGAAGAGAGAAAAAATGTACTCCTGAGGTTCCAGTATTGGAACAACTATCAGAAATCCTAGAGTCTCTGAACTAGAATTTTCAACTCTCTTAATGGAAAAAAAAGGATTGATGTGGTAACTGGAAAGAGTGTTAACTGGGCTTCACTAAATGGATCAGAGGAAAGTTGAAAAGTTTCTTTATGTATGTGGAATATCTTTACATATATGGAATATTTTTAGGGCTAACCAAGAAGCATGCATGTAATTGTCTAATTTTTAAGCCAGAGGATGCAGCTGAACTGACCAAGGGACCGCTAAGATGGGTCTACCTCTTGTTAGGGTTTGGAGGCCGTCCATAATTTTGGTGCACTTTTCCAATTCAAAGAGCTCAAAGGCAACTCCAGAAAGCACAGATGACCCTTTGTTTACTGTTAGAGTGAAAATTAATGTTTACAGTGTTGATCAGTCTGCGGCATGCTCAGTTGTGTCCAACTCTTTGTGACCCCTATGGACTATAGTCAGCCAAGCTCCTCTGTCCATGGGATTTTCCAGGCAAGAATACTGGAGTGAGTTGTCATTTCCTTCTCCAGAGGATCTTCCTGACCCTGGGATTGAACCCATGTCTCCTGCATTGGCAGGTGGATTCTTTACCACTGAGCCACCTGGGAAGCCCCTTTATTGTTGACACAAGACAACAAAAGATCCTGAAGCAACTTCTAAAACAAAGAATCCATAAATAATGTCCTATATTCTTGAATATGTTTTAACACTTAAAAAAAAAATTACACATTCAGTGTAACCTCTTAACCACAAAATCCTGTTCCCAGACCATCCCATATGAAGAAAAAGGGCCACAAAAAGTGTTTAAATTATCAGAGAGATGATACCCTAAGGAGAGAAGCCCAAACCAAAACCCTGGTTTTTCAGGGAAATTGAGTGAAAAATAAGGAAGCAAACTGGAGAGTAGAAGAAGGTGAAGGGGAGCTGTAGGAAAAACAAAAATGAATGAAAAGTACAGGTGGGATGACTGTGGGCCCTTTGGTTGGTTTCCTGAAAGACAGGGGTCTGCTCTTGTGGTGGGGTAGGGGGAGAATGATCAAGCCCACAACATTTTCCAGAAAATGTCAAGGAATTCATAGGCCCCCTCAGAGCCTCTCTAGCACCCTAGAGAAAACAACAACAGGAACATCTTTGAAGCCGACAGTAGTGTTTGGTCAAGATATTTAGGAAACAGGAAACTGGTGAAATAGACAGCTGGGCCCTTCAACACTAAATCACCACCACAGAGTATTCTGTTTCAGCGAAGGCAGAGGAGTCTGCTCCTAAATCCAAACCCAGGCCTAGCTATAGTTTTGTATCCCTTTATGTTTTCTTGAGAGATGTTCTATTAAGAATAAGGTCATTCTTCGAAGTTTTAAAATGTGGATATCATTTAAAAATTTTTGATGCCTCTAACTCAATAATTTCATGTAGTCATAAAAATAATTTGTGTTTAAGTGCTCTCCAAGGATTCTGTTCCAAGAGCTGCAATTCCTTTCATTTGGCCTAACGCCTGGGTGACATTTCCCTGCTAAGGGTCCCCGGTGGGTTCCAACTGGATAGTGTGAGTCTCTGGATGATCTGAGTTTACTGTATGTTGAGTCAGTTCTACTTCTAGTGTTGCCGGGTCAGAGAGAGAACCAGATGCCAAGTTTACTTGGGGGATTGAGACTTCAGCGTTTCCAACCTTTGTGCCAGAGAGGCTACCTTCTGAGGGATCTCATTCCAAAGAGAGTAAACAAACTCTGGAAAAATGTTCAGCCTCACTGGTAATTAAGGAATTGTAACTCAAACCAATCAGTTATTACTCTATAGCATGTGTTAGAGAGAAAACAGTATTATTCCCAAGATTGATGGCACTGTATTTAGGTACAATCCTTATCAAGTTGAATATCTTAGTAATAGAAAGAATGGTAAATACATTTATTCACTTTGACTCAGCCGTTCCATCTTTAAGAAAACTTGAAATGAGTGAGAGAGTAGAAATGATATATACCAGATTGTTTCCAGCAAGTGAAACAAGAAACAGCCTAAACAGCCAACAATAAAAGATCGGTTATCTAATTATGGCTAGTCCATAGGGAGCACTGTGATCTCCGTTGACAATAGTAATTCTACCCCCAGGCCAGCGTGGGCTTGTGAATTGCCATACGACTTGATTCTGGCCACTACGACAAGAGAAAACATTTTCTTAAGAGTTTGGGGAGAAAGGCATCCTCCTCCTAAGAAAAAGTTCATCTTCCAAACAGGAAGAAATGATTTATCTTCTAACTCTAGGCACTGTGCTGGATATGGTCCCTGGCACAGCTGCTGCCATCTTGGATATACCAGAGGGGAATTCAACAGCAAGAGGAGCTCCCTAGAGAAATGGAAAGCCTGGGTCCTTGACAGGATAACAGCACTGAGCCACTAAGTCAATCAACCCAAAGCCTCAACTTCCATTATATATGAAATATCCCATAGCTGTGAAATATTCAACTTTGTTATAACTCAAGCTAGTTTGAGTTGAGCTTTCTGTAACTCACTGCCAAAGGAAACTAACAGGATTCAAATTAATTTAATTTTGCATTTCCATAACAGGGAAGATTAATGTAAACTTATGGCAAGTATTTGTCAATAATCTTAAATAAGACAGTTGAATCCCCCAAAGCACAGCCAATATAATTATAATTACATAAAAACCATGAATATATCTATATCTGTATGTTATGAATAGTACTAATAAGAAATCGTTTATCACAGTTAAAGAAAGTAAACTATAAAACATTGCAAAGTTTTTAGTTAATATTTTAAGTGCTACCTTTTATAATTTTTCTTCACATCACTTGTCAAGAAGGTGAGCCACCAAAGGTGAAGAGGCACATTGAATTCATCCCAATTTCAAGAAAATTTACTAGAATATTTTTCATTTTATATACATCAGGATGGATTTGGTTCTGTTCTAGTAACAGACAACCCAGAATTTCAATGCCTTATAATGTATTATAACTTGCTTAGTTATATATAACTTGCTTGGCTTCCCTGGTGGCTCAGAGGTTAAAGCATCTGCCTCCAATGCGGGAGACCCGGGTTCGATCCCTGGGTTGGGAAGATCCCCTGGAGAAGGAAACGGTAACCCACTCCAGTATTCTTGCCTAGAGAATCCCACGGAGAGAGAAGCCTGGTAGGCTACAGTCCACGGGGTTGCAAAGAGTTCGACAGGACTGAGTGACTTCACTTTCCTTTCATAACTTGCTTAGGCTACAGTTGACTGGTGTTAGATGGAGGGGTGGCATCATACTGCTGATCAGTTACTCAGGGACTCAGACGAACTCAGCGGCCACCATTCCAACCGTTGATTGTCACTATGCCAGAGATTTAAAAAACATGCAAATTGAGCTCTGGATTTTAATGCTTCAGCTACATTATTTCCACTCTAGTTTCATTAGCCAAAACAGGTCACATGGCTTTGCCTAAGTACAAAGGATGATGGAACGTGCAATCCTCGAATGTGCCCGGGAGCCCCAGATATTGGCAAACAGCCCTAATGACTACAACAGGATTACAACAAATGCCTGGCTACCTTATATGTACAGGAGGTAGACTTTTTTCTTAAACCCCAGAGGTAAGGGAGAGATGAAGCCTCTATGTAAGTAAAATTAGTCTGCTGCTGCTGCTGCTACGTTGCTTCAGTCGTGTCTGACTCTGTGCGACCCCACAGATGACAGCCCACCAGGCTCCCCCATCCCTGGGATTCTCTAGGCAAGAACACTGGAGTGGGTTGCCATTTCCTTCTCCAATGCAGGAAAGTGAAAAGTGAAAGTGAAGTCACTCAGTCGTGTCTGACTCTTCACGACCCCATGGACTGCAGCCTACCAGGCTCCTCCGTCCATGGAATTTTCCGGGCAAGAGTACTGGAGTCTAGTGAGACATAAAACATCCCCTCATATGTTTTAAATACATGCCCAACTTCACCCAGCAGTTGATTCCTCAGGGTTCATATGGTTGCTAGAACATGTGATTCAAGTCTCAGCCTATTATAAATGTAGTGGAGACTTTTGTATCATTCCTCAAGTGCTGCCATGAAAGACCACCAGACAGCAAAGAGATTCATCGTTACAAGAGATCTCCCTTGCAAAATCTGCACACATCACCCAAAGCAACCAGCCATGAATCTGCCTGCTAGGAGATACCCAGCCCTTCTCTCTACTGCCTGCTATCTTTCTGCATATGTTTGGGACGTTTTTAACCTTTAACATTCTGGACTGAGATCAAACATAAATTCTGAATTGTGAAACTCAGAGTGAACTTATCAGAGTTCATTCCTCATTTTGTTTCCCTATTCTTTCCTTACATGAGTTAATTCTTCGAAACTTTAACTTGACTCCCAGGAGCACAGCTTTTCCCATTTGCAAGCTGTGAACCTTCCACTGCTGAGCTGCCATTCTTCCTTAGCTACTTTCTCCAACAGCCCATAAAAATCATAGAGGATCACCAGCTGCCAGGCTATGTGGGATCCTCCCAGCCACCAGAGGAGCGGGCAAGGATCCTTCTCAGGGGACTCCGTGTCTGAGAGCAGTCCAGTAGCAGTGATCTAAGAGCATGGCCCAGCCTTGGGCTATGGAGATGGACTAGCAGCTGATTTAAGGGAATGGCAACCCACTCCAGTAGTCTTGCCTGGAGATTTCCATGGACAGAGGAGCCTGGCAGGCTACATGCCATGGGGTCACAAACAGTCAGACACAAGTGAGCAACTAACAATTTCAGTTTCATTTGGATGGGAGAAAATTGGTTTGACTGCCCTCTCGGTGGTGGTTGGTGCATTCCTCATCGAATTCTATAGAGATAATTTTACTCTTCCCAGAGTATATCAACCAGAGATTTTTAGATTATAAGTATCAGAAACCTTCACTTACACCAGATTTTTTAGAAGAAAAAAAAAAAAAGGATTTACTTATTGGCTCATAAAATATTCAGGGGTAGGGCTGGTTTGAGGCAAAGCTTAATCCAGGGGCTTAAGTGATATCACTGGGATGTGATTTCTCCTTCTCTTTTTCTCAGCCCTCCTTTCTCCATCCTGGCTTGCTCTTCGACAGATTTTTCCCTCGTGAGTGCAGGATGAATGCCAAGAGCTCTGCGGGTCACATCTAGTTCTCAGCAGACCCAGCAAAAGCCTTGAGCTCCACACACTGACAAGCCAACACACACCGACAGGTCAGGGGCGTCCCCCAATCAAGGCATCCATCATTGGCCTGGAGGATTAAACATGCAAGCTGACTGTGGCCAATCAGGCTTGCCCCTAGGGGTAAGGATGGGGTTAGGACTCCCCAACCTGAGGTAGTGGAGAGGAGGACAAGTATGTGTCCCCAAAAGAAATCCAGGGTACTCTGATGGAAAGAAGGTTGAAGAGATGCCGGTAACCCAGACATGCAGGCAGCCTTTTTTGGACTCGGTTCCTCGTCTTTGTCTCCTTCAGAACTGGCTTTTCTTTTATTTCAGTCTGGGTGGTTGGGAGGTGGGTGGGGTCGGGGAGGGGGTGGATGGCGTTAGTGAAGCTTTCAGGCACTAACAGCCACGTTTCCATTTTGATGGGAACTTCCTGAAGACCCAGTGAGTCAGAAGAAAGAGCCTTGGCCTGGTGGTCTAAACCCCTCAGGCTGGGTCTCAGCTCAGAGACCTTAGGTAACTCACTCCATGGACTTAATTTTCTTATTCATGACTGACAGGGATGGACTATATAATCTCTGGATGCAGTGATTTTTTTTGTTTGTTTGTTCAATGACATCAGGATAGGATTGCAAATCTTACCCAGGGTGCCATGGGTGACACAAGGTGTCAACCCCACCCTCTGATTCCAAGTGGAAAGGCTCTTTCTGAAACACCACAGCTTATGAATGAACAAAAGAGGGCAGTGTTGACACGCGTGCTGGTGGACTGGATGCGAGTGGGGAGGGGAGATGGAGAAGGCACAGGCACCACCACGTTTTTCAGGTCATCAACAAAGATGGCATTACTGTTGGCACAGGAAGGAAAAGGTTGACTATTTTCTGATCCATGGAAGAAACAAGTCTGACTTTAGATCTATCTGCTTTATAGTGATATTGGGATAGAGATGTGGAATTCCCAGAAGACCTTTAAAGCAGAATTGGAGCTTGGCAGCAAGCAGAAGGCTGGAAATGGGGATGCCTGAGTGCATCAAATAGAAAGTTTGACAGAACTTAGAAGGATAGGTGAGAGTTCTGGGTGATGTGTAGACTGACTAGGAAGGGTCTCCCTTTCAAAGGTAAGGGGCAGGGCACAAGATACCTGGAAGAGGAGAATAGAAGGCTCATGAGAGAGTCACTGAAAGCAGATGAGAAGAGGGTTTGGGGATGGTTGGGGTGAGAGAGGGAGCAAGCAAGAGATGGGAAGGAGTGAGGACAAAGATCTGCAAACCTCCTTCCTCAGAAAGATCTAACGGGCCTCCTTGGATGGAGGTGGTGGGGAGTGGGCCCAGGCAATGACAAAGCTAGAGAGGCAGTGGGTGTTGAAATGGGGACAGTGAACTCAGACGAGTCCAGAAAGTGCTGTCTGCTCAGCAGCCTGGGGAGTCGTGGGGGTGCAGGAGTCAGGGAGACTTGGAGAAATGAGACAGGAGCTCTGAAGCACAGCTGTGAGGAATAAATTAGCAAGTCAGCAACACTTGGGTTTTCTTAATTTGCCCAGAATTGCTGACCAACCAACATTAAATTGTACAGGCCATCTTCCAGAAGCACGCTGGAACTAGATGTCAAGGCAACAAGACGGAAAACTAGAGCAAAGCTCACAGAATACAAACGAAGTGGGTTTGTATTTATTTTGGTTCCTCAGGACTCTCAGGAGCCATTCAGTCCCTGGCGGGCCAGGACCTTGTCAATCACTCCCCTTTAACTCCTTCCTCCTGTTTGGCAAAATGTGGTGGTGCCCTGGGGTAGGAGTCAACCTCAGGGTAGGAGAAAAACCTCTAAAAGAAAGAAAGGATCAAAGGGTGAGTTGAATACCTTCCTCCAGAGAAAATCATGCATTTTCACACAGTTCCACATAGTATAAAGGGAAACGGGACATGAGATTACAAACGGAATTGTAAATGCCTGCCTCATCCCAAAATAAAGGTGGGGCAGAAAATATTCTCTCTTTTCTTTAAAAAAAAAAAAAAGTAGACCATTTGGGAGGAAGTTGGACCCACCACTGAAACGGTCTGCAAAGGCACAAGCTCCTGAAGGGAGAGACAGAGCGGACCCTTGCTAAGGGGATGAGAAGCCGTCTTGAGGTGCCCGGTGTGGATAGAGAGCGCTGTGGCCGTGCGCTCTGTGCTGCCACCTAGTGGAAGCAGTTTGGTAACTACAACGGCTTGGGCATGGCTAGAAAAGGAAAACCTCCAGCTTCCCAATTTAAAAAAAGAAAACAGCAGTCAAAGACTGTCGCTGCAGCAAACAGCCTCCAGACAGCTGCAAATACATCCCTTATTAGTGCAGCCTGTAGGCCTAAGGGACCTAGCGACACTCCTCACAAGAGTAGACGCGAGAGAAACACAGCGGGCACCGCAGGGGTCCGCAGGTGAACCCGGGGGCTCCTCGGGGACACGCCCGTTGCTGTGGTTCCAGTTCTGACAGCGGAACTCTTTTCTCTTCCTCATCTGGGCTTTGTTCTGCTACAGCCCTCTTCATTTCAGGACTGAAACAAGCGGTGATGAAACTATCAGTGACCAGTTAGTAGGCAAAATACATCCTCGCCCACTTTGGGAGAAGAGACGTGACAAGTTAATGAGATGCAGCCCGAGCCTCTTTCGCATCGCACCTCAGGCGTGCACACAGGAGGTGAGCGTAGCCGCAGCGTGCCTGGTGCTGCCTGTCTCTAATCAAGAAACCTGCTTCTGGTTCCACATCCAGGTGGGTCTCCTGTGCTTCTCCTGTCCAGTGAAGACTCTCCAAGGCAAACTGGCTAATAGACTCCTTTCTTAGCCAGCAGCCAAAAATTAGCTTAGAGATGACCCATTCTTGATGCCGCGGCCACCTCACTGATGCAGCCCTGTTCCTTCTCTAGCTGTAAAGTGTGTGTGTGTGTGTACGCGCGTGCGCACTCCAAATAGTTACAGTCACGTCTGTTTGTGACCCTATGGACTCTAGCCTGTCAGGCTCCCTGTGTCCATGGGATTTTCCAGGCAAGAATACTGAATTGGGTTGCCAAGGGGTCCCCAGCCTCCAGGACCTAATGCCTAATGATCCGAGGTGGAGCTGGTGTAACAATAATAGAAATGAACTGCACTATAAATGTAATGTGCTTGAATCATCCCCAAACCATCCTCCCCACTCCCTGGTCCCTGGAAAAATTGTCTTCCATGAAACTGGTTCCTGATGCCAAAAGGGTTGGGGACCGCACAGTATATGGCAGAGAAGAAGTAGAATAGACCTCTGGAACCAGTCATTTGGCATCTCATGAAGAAGGATTAACAGATGGTTAGAAGGCTGGAACCATGGTTACTCAAATTTCAGGCAGGCTCTTCAGATATGTTTTCCCTGCTGAACAGAAATGTTCTATCACTTACTTAAATAATTTCATGAAGACAGCTTGAGACAGATAACAACAACAAAAAGAAACACCCTGTGAATTCCACAGAATATTGCCAAAGGCAGTGCAACTATCTATTGTTTTAAAAAATAACTGACTTTTACAAACCTCCATACGATTTATAAGTCAAGATCATTTTTCCCTCGAGAACAATCCAGAAGGAGTAAAACATTCAAAGCACCAAACTTTCAAAAGACCTGTTGGACTTAAAGGTTCTATCCATGAAAATAACTCCCTAGATTACTTAAATGGCCGTGAAGCTCTTGGAGGCTCAGATGAAAGACACCATAAAATACAAAGTATTATTAATAACCCTTGGTGTCCAGCCATCTCCTTCCCCTTCTCTCTTTTGGGCAAGCATCTGCCTGGTTCTATTTTGCTATTTGATTTCACTTTAGTTTTCCGACGTCTGTTCCCAGGCTCTCTGAGACAACAGTGGATTCTGCTCAGAGATGAAGTCACACAAGAAAGGGGAGGAAGACCTCATGAACGTGCTGCCTCTCATCCCTTAGGTCCCTCTGCCATGCCTGCCGCAGATGGCTTCAGTCTCACAGCCAGCACCTGCCTCCTTCCTCCAAGGGCCCTTCTCAGGCCCTGCCTTTGGGAGCCTGGGAATTAAAGCCCCGCTCACTTCAGGCAGCCCTGTATACAAAGATGGGACAGGTAAAAGAGCAAAAGTGCTCCAGCTCCCTTGTCCCCTGTGGAAACCAGTCTGGAGCTAGGGTGGCGGGGGTTTGGCCGGGGCATAGTTAAACTGCTTTATCTTCAGAGCTTCCCTGCAGGATTGAGCTGAAGTTGCTGTAGTGATTTTCAAATAGCCACAGATCCTTTGACCCTCCTCTCTTCAGAAGGTGGAGTCTAACTCCCTTCCCCTTCAATATAGGCCAGACTGAGTGCTGCTGGAGAAGATGGGACAAGTGACCCAGCCTGAGGTGGTCCCAGGCCGGGTCAAGACAGGGATGGCCTCTGCCTGACTCACCCTCTTGGACTGCATCCATGGAGACCCACCCACAGCATGAGGATGCTCTAGCAGTCCTGGGAGGGGCCCAGGTGGACAGGAGCTGAAGCCTCCCCCCAACAGCCAGCACCAGCTCACCAGCCTGGTGAGTGAGTTGCTTTGCAAGGGGTCCTCCACTCCAGGGAAACCTCCATCAGGTGCAGCCCTGCTGACACCTTGACTGACATGGTGACAGCTGCCACAAGAAGACCCCAAGCCACCAGGAAAGCCCCCCATTAAAAGTTTTGTTATTCTCAAGGAGAGTGTATTAGTCTGCTAGAGCTCTCATAACAAAATACCCCAGACTGAGTGGATTAAACAACAGGGATATACTTCTCACCATCTGGAGGCTGGAAGTCCCAGGATGTCAGCAAGTTTGGTTTCCACTGAGGCCTCTAGCCCTGGCTAGCAGATGGCCTTTCTCTGTGTTTTCACAAGGTCTTCCCTCTGCGCTTGTCTGTGTCTGAATTCCCTCTTCCAGAAGGACACCAGTCATACTGGATTAGAGCTCACCCCACGGCCTCATTTAACCTTAATTATACCTTAAATGACCTATGTCCAAATGCAGTCACATTCCGAGGTACTAGGGTTTAGGACTTGAACATACCATTTTAAATGGACATCATAACAGAGCTTATAACAGAGAGTTTATTATTTCAGAGAACTTACTAATTCTAGATTTCCCTCTAAAATGCTTTTGTTGTTATTGTTGTTCAGTCGCTCAGTCGTGTCTGACTCTTTGCGACCCCACGAACAGCAGCACACTAGGCTTCCCTCTCCTTCATTGTCTCCCGAAGTTCACCCAAGTTCATGTTCATTGAATTGGTGATGCTATCCAATCATCTCACCCTCTGACGCCCTCTCCTCCTAGTTCCCTGAAAATAACATTTTGCCGTGTATTACCTTTTTTTAAGAATAGGGTGATACAAGCCCAATAGGAGTCATACGTGTAATAGCGGCAAGAGAAGAAACACGGTGTGTAGAAAATCACATGTCTGAAATCTCAAGGGGAAGAAGCGTGGTGAAGAAGCAAAATCCTGGTCTGAAAAGACCTCTGGAAATAATGTGTCCAGTTATTTCTTCAAGGTTTGTTTTGACTTCCAACCTGCACCAAAGTCTACAGAACAGTGTTAACCTTTCCCAATCACTCCTCCTGTTCCTCACAATGTGTTTGGATCCACTCAACACAACGTGGACCTGCCAGACTGACCCAGGCCAGTGCAGGCAGGATAGCTGCCGCCATCACCTCCCACCTTCATGACAAAGAGGAAAAGCCATCCATCCTGGGTACCACCTGCATTGCCAACCATGCCCATTTCTGGTGACAGCAAGGCAGACCGTGAGAAGATAGCTGGCCCCAGGCCAGGTTTAGAAGTTGGTGGAATGTTTCCCAATCGCCTGTTCATCAGCTCCAAGGACTGAGCCCATTACATAGCCCCACAAGGAAGAGAAAATAGTTCCAATCCTACTGAGAGACTCTACATGACTCACCTCACCCACATCCCATTCTTCAACCCTCTCTGAACCAAGGGGAGGAGGCTGGGGACACTTAGGGTAGCAGCAGTTTCCTTCGGTGAAGACATGATGGAAACTCTGGGAGTTTTATCAGCTTTATTCATCTGAGAAATGTGTTCAGATGCGTCATTATGTTCCCAGATCCACAACTGATATCCAGACCAAGGAATGTGTAAAATTGTATGGTGGGAGCTGAAAATATCCAGACTTGTGAAAAACACAGAACAGGAAGGCTGAACTCCCTCTGGAGAAGATGAGAGAGATAGTGAAATGTTGGATTTTCACATGAATGCATGCACAGAGATGATCCCGCTCAGAGAGAGAAGCCACCCAAGGATGAGAACTGGAGGATGTGAAGAGTCCCCAGTGGTGTGAGGAAGCCAGATACCAGCTGATCCATGCTGCCAAACAAGTAGGCTGTGTAGGAGGATTTGACTCAATTAATCAACAAGAGGCCTGGCCAGAGAAGGTCTCTCAGGAGCTAGAGGACACATGAGCGCTTTGAACTCAAGGGATCAGGATTTTTTTTTTTTAAGAAGCTTAAAAAAAAAAAAAAAAAGACGAAAGAAATCCTATGGTAAGGTTCTAGGCTTCTGTTGTTTCTGGGCTTGAGTCCTAAAAATCAGAGCCAAAGTTAAGAATTAAGTGTGGTGTAACATGCACACACAAACACATAGGCACCAATTTTTTAATATATGTAATTATGTCTGCGGAGGATTTTTCCAGTGCAGGTTGCCTTTGGTGAGAAAGCAGATTCTCTAAATTATCCTCTAGGGAAGGGACTGAAGGAGGCAGAAGTTTAGTTGGAAGCATGGCTTTCGAAACCAGTCTATCCTTCTACTCAAAAGCAGAGGTAATTGATGTGTTCCTCCTTCATTTGATTTGAACCTCTAATCAAGAGGCTTCTTGGCAGCTTCCATCCTTTCTTTGCTTAACCTATGTCATCTGTAATGTTCTGTCTTTCAAGGGTATATGAGGTTTTAACAGTCATCTCTGTGCCTACAATAGCTTACTGTTCAATTTAATTTTTTCATAACTTTTAAAAGGCTGGATTCATTTAACCCCATTATCAGGACATGTTGACTTCAGAGGACATGGATTCTTGTTCCAACAGGCTTCTTTGTGCTCTGGTGGCTGAAGAAAATTTTCTCCCTTGACCAGTTGTGACTAAGTCTGGCTTAAAGAGTCGTGAAGATTCCACATGTGGCAACATGTTAGCAGAAGAAAATATGATCTAATCTTAAATCCTTAACAAGTATTTTCCACAGAAGAACAAGGGAGGGAGGAAGCTGATTTTCTTGCCTGTTTGCTTAACTTATTATCTTTATGTGTTTTCCATTCAGTATCTTGTTTAATCCGCACAAGAAATAGGATGGGAATATTTTTAGATGAGTTCCTCTAGGAGGCTCAGAGAGTTTAAGTAATCTGTTTATCATCATACAGTCAGTCAGTTTGATTCCAAAGCCTAAACTCTTTCTTTTGCAGTGTTTGGAGATGTGAGAGGTGTGTCAGCCCACCAGGCACAGGGTATTCTTCATGCAATGAACATGACATTTGGTTGTAATCAGTCATGATACAGTCCTTGTTTATTTAGGACTACAATGTCTAGAGAAAAGAAATTGCATCTGAAAAAAAAAAGAAAGTGCATCAGTAGTGGGTCTGATTACACAGATGCTGAATGAAAGTTGCTCTATCGCGTCCAACTCTTCAGGATTCCATGGACTGTAGCCCATCAGGCTGCTCCTTCCATGGGACTCTCCAGGCAAGAATACTGAGGTGAGTTGCCATTTCCCTTCTCCAGGGGATCTTCCCCATCCAGGGATTTCTGGTTGAGTGAAAATGGATGTAATTTGTGTAGCTGTCTACTGTCCTGGATGGAAAACATTCTATGACACTCTGACATCAATGTCCTGGGTTAAAAGTTCCCAGCTCCTTCCTGTGTCTCCTCTCTGCTCTCTTATCCCACACTCTATGACTTAACTGGCACTCATCTGTGATGCTGCCATGGGGCAGAGCCAGCTTAGTGATGACAGCACTGTCTGCTGGGTACCAGCAGAGGCAAACAGTCTCCCAGAGGGGTGACATGCCTGCATGTCATGCTAATTACTCCCCAGCAGCATCCAGCTTTGCAATGGCAGCCCACACCCTGTAAGTTCAGATCAAAGCAGTGCCTGCACCTATTTATAAAAGTGCTGAGAGACACAGGGTATTTGGGCTTCCCAGGTGGCACTAGTAAAGAACTGGCTTGCCAATGCAGGAGACATAAGAAACACAGGTTCGATAGGGGTCAGATCCCCTGGATGAAGGCATGGCTACCCACTCCACTATTTTGCCTGGAGAATTCCATGGACAGAGGAGCCTGGCAGGCTACAATCGATAGGGTCACAAAGAGTCGGACATGACTGAAACAGCTTAGCACACACGCCAAAGATACTTAGAAGGTACTCCTTTGCGACTTCCCTTGTGGCTCAGCAGGTAAAGAATCTGCCTGCGATGCAGGAGACTTGGGTTCGATCTCTGGGTTGGGAAGATGCCCTGGAGAAGGGAAAGGCTTCCCACTCCAGAATTCTGGCCTGGAGAATTCCATGGACTCTATAATGGGGTCACAAAGACTCGGATACGACTGAGTGACTTGCACTTTCCTTTGGGACTTCCCTCGTGGTACAGTGGGGGTGCTTCTACTGCAGTGGGGTATGCTTCGATCCTCTGCTGAGGAACTAAGATCCCACATGCTGGTTGAGGAACTAAGATCCCACATGCTGTGCGGTGTGGCCAAAAAAAGAAGAAGGTCCTTTTCACATCATCACACATACCTAAAAGAGTCTAGTTCACGTCTGCACACACACTCTCACTACTAGGACACACTTAGATAATTTTACTTTGATAACATTTTCATTACTTATAGGTTCTGGAGCTCATAGGTGAGCAGTGACTACATTACTGGTAGCCCTGCTCACTTATGCAATGTCCCCTGTGCCAGCTTCCATGTGGATTTAATTCAAGAATCAGAACAACCAGTACACTTGGAGCAGATAGAGTAGTTTCTGCACACCTTGGGAGTGAACCCACAGTGGTTGGGAAAACTGCATCTGTTGGGTAATGAAAGACTCATCAGATTTTCAGGTGACAGTTTATATTAGCCAAGCTTCCCAATTCTGCAAAATTAGCTATAAATCAGGCAAGAATCCACCTGTCCCAAAGACCAAGTCCTGCCAACTCAATGGAAGCCACTGGAGTAATCACATTTTTTTTAGAAATTTAAGACCCAGACCCAACTCAGAAGGGTGAAAATTACACCCACTAGGAACTAAAAGGAAAAACAATCTGAGTTTATTATTTTGTTTTTGCAAAGTCTAGTTTCCATCTCACATTGCCTCTCCCGTCACAAAACGATGTTTTTAATTTTAAGTATTGATGGGGCTATTGATGGAGAAAGGAGACATGGGCCAATGAATTAACTGGGCCAAACCCATCCCTAGACGTGTTCTCAAACCTCCAGTGAAAATAAGGGAGGAGCTACCCTCCACCTATCCACAAAGGAGCAACCCCGAATATTTCTAAAATCAAGGCTGCATCCGCAGCAATGCATTAGCATCCCGCTGGCCGTTTATGGACAACTTGGCTGTGTTCTCGGGTGGTGGGACCACTTTAAGATCCTAAATTGGTAGATACACATTTTCCACACCACTAGAACTTCAAACGGCAGCTCCTACGCCCTTTCCACATAAAACCCTAACCACTAACATGCCTCACAAAGGCCCACTAAAATATGAATCGACTTGAATACATAGTGAACTTAATTGCTAATATTCCTTGGCAAATCAGATCCACTATTAACAGCCTAATAATGAGTATGCATAGCGGCGCCCCAGCGCGACCAGATGCGTGTGTAAAATAAATAAATAAAGTCGAACTGCCACGCTAAATAAAGTTGTCCCGCCACCTCAGGTTACCATCTGTTTCTAGTTTGCCTCAACAGTTTTCCCTGAGCTTATTTTCTCAGCTCCAAACAACTCCAGCTGGCGGGTCTTACGATGAACGTGGACGGGTCCACCAGCGCCTGGGTTACCTCCGGCTTCCCGTGAGTCCAGATATTTGGACGTGACCTCCACCGAGAAGAACCCTGCCATCCTGCAACGTTTTGGGTCTCACGTTCCCTCAGCTTAAAACAAGGCAGTGGAGGAGGGGGCAAGAAAGGAAGGGGGAGAAAGAAAAATTAAACCATTCCTGTTGGCGGGGGATGGTAGTCATAGACAAGTGTGAGATTTGGCAATAAATTATTGTCCAGATGAAGGGAAAACAATCACAAATTAGAAACAGATTTATTCACACTCAGTGCATTAATGAAAACTTAAAAAAAAAGAAAAAGAAAACTAAACTGTGTGTACTGTGTGGAAAAATATAATGGCCCGGCAGGCCTACTTTTTATTAACAACTCATCAGTAAGCAGGTTGTAATTCATAACAAAGAATTCACCCGCAGGAACACCACATGACTGTGAGCTTTTTGAGTTTCCTAAGAAAATACATATGTTGTTCCACTCGGTTTCCTTTCAATAAAACCCACCAGTTAGCACTTCATTTTCAAGCTGTTCTGACAAATCAGGTGAGTTAGCTTTGTAGAAAAAACAGAAGCCAATTTTTCAGCTGAGAATTTTAGGGAATTTTTTTTTTTTAATAACTTAAATAAATTTCCCCAATGGCAGGGAAGCCATGATAAAGGCTATGAAATGAGTTCATTTGGAACGACTTGAAAGAATGTCTGTTTTAATTCACTTCATTAATTTTTCCTGAGGAAATATTTAAGGACACATCTCTTGCGCTAAGGTATGTGTCTGCAGGGAAGAGGAAAAAAAAAATTGTGTGACTTCTGTGGGTTTTTTTTAATCCCTTGAAACACGATTAAAGGTTTTTGGAGAGCATGCAGCAGCTCCACAGAACAGAAGACGCTGAAATGACAACAGCAAGAGCTTCCTGCCACCGAATAGCTCCTGAAATAAACACAAATACCACCAGTCTCTGCACCGTCGCCCAAGCAATGTGATCCCCACCCCCGCTTCAAACATCAGGTGAACTAGACCATTTAATATTTGCAGGAGAGAACGAGGACCTTCTGCCATTTTCTCTGCGGGTAGTGACCTTCTTCCTACCTGATTTCTTCCACATCTTCCAGAGTTCCCTTCATCCTTTGAAACCTACTTTATTTCCAGCCTCCTCCAGTGAAATCTCCGCTGATCACCTTGAATATATAAACAGAACCGTCATCTTTCTCTCTGAATCACTGTAACCCACAGTCTTAGTTCCTCTGAGGTTCTGCCTTGTATAAAGTCCCATGTGAAAGCATTCTTTGAGAATTCCACTTTATGAAGAGGTTTTCACAGCCTGTGTGTGTGGCAGAAGTGGTCCATTACATTTCTTGGCCCCTTATACTCTTTCCCTGTCACACACCTTGTCCTGGCCAGTGAGCTGTGAGCAGGTGTGACATGTTTTCTACTCATTCTTGACCTCCCTCCCACAGCAAATACACAGAGACCTTGGTTTGCAATGGTAATCCACAAGACGGAGTTGGCCTGGACTCAGAAGTCACCATGGTACCTTGTCCTAGAGAGCTGTTTTACCTGCTGCCTAGTCATGGGATAAGAAATAAGTATTTGTTGTGATGTACATGTCTGAGGAGCTTCCCAGGTGGCACTCAGTTCAGTTCAGTTCATTTGCTCAGTCGTGTCCCACTCTTTGCGACCCCATGAATCGCAGCATGCCAGGCCTCCCTGTCCATCACCAACTCCCAGAGTTCACTCAGACTCATGTTCATCAAGTTGGTGATGCCATCCAGCCATCTCATCCTCTGTCATCCCCTTCTCCTCCTGCCCCCAATCCCTCCCAGCATCAGAGTCTTTTCCAATGAGTCAACTCTGCATGAGGTGGCCAAAGTACTGAAGTTTCAGCTTTAGCATCAGTCCTTCCAAGGAACACCCAGAACTGATCTCCTTTAGAATGGACTGGTTGGATCTCCTTGCAGTCCAAGGGACTCTCAAGAGTCTTCTCCAACACCACAGTTCAAAAGCATCAATTCTTCAGTGCTCAGCCTTCTTCACAGTCCAACTCTCACATCCATACATGAACACAGGAAAAACCATAGCCTTTGACTAAACGGCAAAGTAATATCTTTGCTTTTTAACATAGTGGTAAAGAATTGGCCTCCCATTGTGGGAGACAAAAGAGACATAGGTTTGATCCCTGGGTCAGGAAGACCCGCTGGAGAAAGGCATGGAAACCCACTTCAGTATTCTTGCCTGGAGAATCCTATTGACCGAGGACCCTGGGGGGCCACAGTTCATGGGTTCACAAAGGGTCGTACATGACTGAACTGACTTAGCACACACGACCACCTCTGAGATTTGAAGCCAGCATGACCTAGCCTATCCTGGTCAATTCAGGGCAGACTTAATCTCTGATATTGAGAATTCTGTACTTGGACATGTTTGACTTTTTCACTTTGGATGCCAGGAAACTCAGAACTTGAAGCTGTAAGTTAACCTCTATGGTCACTGTTTATGCTAGTCCTCCTTCTTATATGTGATCATGCTTTTTTAATTTAAAAATGCCCTAATTCAAATTTAACATCATTTTATTGTGGAGGTTCTTACTGAGCAGCTTCACATACATTATTTAGGATGAGGCTTTGCATACACACACACACACACACACAAAGAGAGAAGGGGAATTAATATCATTGTCCGTGTATGTGTTTCTCTTACTTTCAGTACTAGACTGTAAACTTCTTCAGGGCAGCACCTGAAATCCACCCATCTTCACATCCCTCAGAATTGCTAACATAGTGCCTTGTTTAACAAGCATTTTGAGTGAAATAAACCACAAGGATCCTGAAGATGAAGACAATAACGTTGCAGGTCTCTATGTCTGTTGCACAGTTGGTGCACTGCACAAAGGCACCTGCTGAGTTGACAAGCGGAATCCAGCCTATACACACCAAGCCTTACAACTTGGCCCTGGGGGAGACAGTCCTTTATGTAATTTTGTCTCCTGGAGAGGACATTATTCACCTAGACAGACCATAGTTTTATAATCTGTAGAATAAGTTTCTACCCACTAAGAACACAAAAACACCTAATTATAGAATTAAAAAACATAGCAAGAAGTAGTGATGCTAGAAGTAAAAGAAAAAGTTTTTTAAAAGATGACAAAATGAAGACATAGCTACCCGAAAGAATTATATGTCATTGAACAAAAGAATGTATAGAACAGGGACTTCTCTGGTGGTTCAGGGGTTAAGACTTCCCTTTCCAGTGTATGGGATGTGGGTTCAAACCCTGGTTGGGGAGCTAAATTCCCATATGCCTCACAGCCAAAAAACTAAAACATAAAACAGAAGCAGTGCTATAACAAATTCAACGAAGGCTTTAAAAATGATCCGCATCAAAATATCTCTTTAAAAAGAATATATAGAATATATGATACAATTGAGGCTTCCCTTGTGGTCCAGTTGGTAAAGAGTCCACCTGCAATGCAGGAGATGGCAGGTTTGATTTATCCCCTAGAAGAGGCATGGCAATCGACTTCAGTATCCTTGCCTGGAGAATCCGATGGACTGAAGAGCCTAGTGGGCTACAGCCCAAAGGGTCACAAAGAATCAGACACGACTGAAGCAACTGAGCATGCGTGCATGCATAATACTTTTAGTTAAATTCAGTGTCAAAGATTTGAAAAATAATAGTGTACTGTTCTGGGAAATGATAATACCAGAAAACCTATATTTGCCCCCATGTGTTTAATGTATCAAAGTTTCAATTATTTGTTTTCATTAAATATTAGCACTTTTGAAACCCCATCGTATCCACACCCCACCTTCCCTCTTCAGTGTAAAGTAACACATTGCTTTACTGCTGAACTACACATGCGGCTTCAGAGGATGGCCAAGGAAGAGAAGACTCCAGATTGTGGAACTGTCAATCCAGAAAGTTCCCAAACAACAGACATGACCTACTGCACCTGGACACCCTAGTACCGCTGTCTCAAGACCTCAGCACACATCAATAAAATTGGTGCAATGTGATCCTTGTTCCTACAATTGGGGAGGGATGCTTCCAATTCTATTAAGGCGGTTGCTGACAATCAACTTTGAGCAGTCATCCTTGATGAGATTAACACGAAATGTAGAGGAACTACTAACGCAATTCTGTCCTTAACTAAAAAGATTAGAAAGAAGCTTCCAAGCCTTTCCAGCTGACATTTTCCCCCTCATGTCTGCAATGACTCCATCTCTAAGAAAAGAAGTATTGCTATGACCCACCTGTGACCTGCCGACCCACTGACCCACCATGAGATATCGCTCACCTGGGAGAACACAGTCTGCAAACACAGCCCACATGGAAAAAAGATGCCAGTTCTTATCACTTTCTTCTGGACCACCAGCCACTATGAATGACCCTTTGAATAAAAATGAACTTTTGGTGCAATGTACAAGACCCACATGGTCCATGCTCACCTCTGAAGCCTTACCTTGCTCCCTTCTCCTCCTCACTCTCTGCTCCAGCCATAAGGACTTTTTCTAGTTCTTTTATGTCCCTAATCTTTGCCTCCTTCAGATCTTCTTGGACCGAAGCTACCCCTCCTCCATTGTTTCTCCTCGCTCCACCTTGCCCTGGCTAGCATCTCTTTGTTCTGCAGCCCTGGGCTTATAAACACTGCTCTCCTCAGGAAGTCATCCCCAGTCCCTGGACTGTCAAACCCTGCACCCTCTACACTTCTCCTTTTCAGCACTCAGCCATCACCCATCTTTTCTGCAAGCTCCTTGAGGGAAAGATTACTTACATCTTCCTCATTGCTGTATCCCTATTGCTAAGCTCCTGTCTAGCCCTCAGTAAGTAAATACTTACTGAGCGACGTCCATTGGGGTAGAATTGAAATTCAATGGCTTTTCCATTCCTATCACTCAGATCATGACGTGTAAAAGAAATCTGCCAAGAGGAGAAGTCACTCTTTGAATTGAACATGAACCTCATTTTTTGACAGTTTCCTCTATGTTCAGAAAGAAGACCCAAGTTGATCTTTGGCAGGAAATCATCCAAGCTACAGTGTGAATTACAAAAGGACACGTTAGTAAGCAAACTTGACAAAACAAATAAACAAAGTCAGATTGGATGTTTCACTGAAAGAAGTTCTATTTCTTTAGCAAGTTTCTGCTAAAAGAAGCTGCTCAAAATTTCCACTCTACTTGTGACCCCTTAGGTCCAGCCCTCCCATCTCAAGGAGCTTTGGAGGTCAACACTGGACCTCAGCCACACTTCCTCACTCAGCCTTATTTCCCTCCCTCCATCCTGACTTTGATCTCTGCCCCTGCTATCAGCCCAGAGCCACCACTGTTTGGATGACCCAATTTGGACCACTGTTCTCATAATGAACTAATCCTGATCCATGAATCTTGATTAACAACATCACTCATCACTGGTCTCCCAACTATTTCTTTGGACTAAAGGTCCTCTTGCTACTAGCCTAGCCCTGATGAAGCCACAAGTGCCAGCCTAACACCCTGGATGACCTGCTGGGAAAGAGACTTAGATTTACCACACTCACCAGTGTATCCTGTCCCAAGAGTAGGCATCTGAAACCCAATTTGTCTTCCTCATTGATTCCCCTCCTCCTTCAAATCTGCTCATCCTCTTGGCTAAGGAAATCATCATCCACTCACCTCCTTAAACAACAAATTTTGACTCATCCCAGGCTTCTTTTTCTCTCTGAGAAGCCTAAATTAGCCTGTAAGTCTGATCAGTCCCACTAATAAACTACGTCTTGCTTTCATCCCCTCTGCTACATAATAACACTTATTCAAGCCACTGTGGGACTTCTCTGGTGGCTCAGACTATAAAGAATCTGCCTGCAACGCAGGAGACCCGGGTTCCCTGGAGAAGGGAATGGCTTCCCACTCTGGTATTCTTGCCTGGAGAATTCCATGGACAGAGGAGCCTGGCGGGCTACATACAGTACACGGGGTCACAAAGAGTCAGCTCAACTAAGTCACTCACATTAACTAACTGAGCATCTGTTGTCTCCCTCCTGGATTGCTGTGATCATCCCCCCGACCTGCACCCTGCTCCCTCAGTCTCTCCCTCTGCAACCATCCTCTGCAGTATTATCCAAACCAACTTCAAAATGCTGCTAGTCAAATATCACTTGCCTTCTCCAAAACAGTCCATTATGCTCAGCCACAGGATGAAGCTAAAAACTCTGGCATTCAAATGTCTCCCAATCTGGCCCTGACACCTTCAGCTACTTTCCTCCCCACCCATATGCCTTGTGCCTAGTCATATCAAATAATTTGCCTTTGCTCGCATCCTTTTTTGAAAAGTTTAAAATTAATTAATTTATTTTATTGTGTTCTGTCTTACCTGTGACATGTGGGATTTTCGATCTTTGTTGCAGCATGCAGGATCTTTAGTTGTATCATGCAGATCTGGTTCCTTGACCAAGGATCGAACTCAGACTCCCTGGATTGGGAGCTCAGAGTCTTAGCCACTGGACCATCAGGGGAGTCCCTGCTCGCATTCTTTCATCTGACTGAAATTCCATCCTCTGCCCCATCCCCCCACCCCAATTTCAACCCCACCTCATCACCAGTTTTTCCATTTTCCAGAGTCTTGATTTCCTCTCCAAATCCTGCAGAGTAAGTTACTCATTCAAATAGCATTCACTGACCACCTAGTAGGGTCCTCTCTGCTCTCTTTGCTCTTCATTGACGTCTCTACAATAATATTATTGGATTGTGTTTACTGTTTTGTTGTTTACATCCTTGTCTCTAGGCTGAGTTGAGTAAATTTCCTTTACCTCTGAACCCACAGCACCTGCAATGATGGATGGTTATGAGTCTGATGAAATCGTGAGTGAATGAATGAACACAATTTATTCTTTCATTCATTAAAACTTTAAAATGAGAACCTCAGTCTTTGGCACACACTCACCACTCTGCTCATGGCAGTGCCCCACACAACATCACAGACGGGGACCATTTCATTACCTACATAAGACCCTGGAAAGAATCTTAAAAAGAGTGGATTACATGTATATGTACAACTGATTCACTTTGCTATATACCTGAAACAAACAGAAACACTGTAAGTCAATTATACCCCAATAAAAATTTTTTTTTAATTTTTAGAAAGTATATTTTTACCTCATTTTCCATCACTTCCGTTCTGCTCCTGTTGCTCCCACTTTTCTTCTCTTGATTCAAGACCCTGGGAGTTACCTTGTACTTTTCCCTTCCCCCCCTCATCCTGTGTATCAGCCATCAAATATGACCAATTCCACTTTCAGCATCTTTCAAAGCCATCATGCTCTCTTTAGCCATGCCCACTGCTCTTCTTTCTCTCTTTTATTTAAATCCCTGCTGCTGCTGCTGCTGTTGCTAAGTTGCTTCAGTCGTGACCAACTCTGTGCGACACCATAGACGGCAGCCCACCAGGCTTCCCCGTCCCTGGGATTTTCCAGGCAAGAACACTGGAGTGGGTTGCCATTTCCTTCTCCAATGCATGAAAGTGAAAAGTGAAAGTGAAGTCGCTCAGTCATGTCCAACTCTTCGTGACCCCATGGACTGCAGCCTACCAGGTTCCTCTGTCCATGGGATTTTCCAGGCAAAAGTACTGGAGTGGGGTGCCATTGCCTTCTCCAATTTAAATCCCAGTTGGTTGCAATTCTGAAGGAGATCAGCCCTGGGATTTCTTTGGAAGGAATGATGCTAAAGCTGAAACTCCAGTACTTTGGCCACCTCATGTGAAGAGTTAACTCATTGGAAAAGACTCTGATGCTGGGGGAGATTGAGGGCAGGAGGAGAAGGGGACAATAGAGGATGAGATGGCTGGATGGCATCACCGACTCAATGGACGTGAGTCTGAGTGAACTGCGGGAGTTGGTGGTAGACAGTGAGGCCTGTCGTGCTGAGATTCATGGGGTCGCAAAGAGCTGGAGAAGACTGAGCGACTGAACTGAACTGAACTGGTTGCAATATTTTCCCAACCCCTGACTTGCCCTCTATTTCAAACAAGAGAAGCCAGGCAACCTTCAACATAATCTACAAATAAGCAAATCCTTCTTGCTCCTGCCCATGTACAGGGCTTTGACGGTTTCCAGTGATCTCAGGACAACATCCAATCTCCTGGTTTGGCCTCAAAGATGTGTATTCGTTCAGGTAACAAATTGGGATTGGGTGTCTATGAAGTGTCCACACTGTTGCAGAAGTCAGGCTATAGCAGTGAAAAGACATCCACAAACTCTCTTCCTGAGGAGTATGTGTTTTCATGGGAGAGACAAGTGGTAAAAATGACTAAGTGATCAGGCAGTTATGAGTGCAATGGAGAAGCGCAGGACTGGACTGGGAAGGCAGATTAAAAAGTGCCACAAGGGAGCTGCAGTGTTAAGTGGGGGAGAAGGACGGGGGAGTCATCACTGAGAAGGTGGCATTTGGGCAAAGGCTGGAAGAAAGTGGGGCACTGAGCCCTGAAGAGAGCTGAGAGGAGGCTCCCAGGAAACAGGGCAGCAGGTCCCAAAGGCACAGAGGCCACGCGTGTCTAGGCTCGTGGGAGGACCAGCACAGCAGCAGGCGGGTCTAGAAGCCCTGTGAACAAGAAGCAGAGGGAAGGAGAGGGGCAAGGAAAGGGGCAGATCAGGCAGGCCTGTAGGGCCTGGAGACTGGGCTTGGGCCCTGAGGCAGGGCTTTTGGGAGCAGGATCTGATCTGATGATCTTACTTCCACTTTCCTAGTATTACCAGGACAACTGCTGGCTTCCCTTTGACAGTAAACTCTAAGGCAGTGAAGGTGTGCTTGGCCCATTGCCAGCACCACCTCCCAGCACCCACAGCCCCTTCCTCACCTCACCGAACGCCCTCACCTTCTGATTTAACAAGCCGCCTGATTGTAGGTCCTTGAATGCTCTGCACCCTGCCCCGTGTCCTTCCGCAGAGCAGCCCTTGGGCCTGGAGTCACTGACCAAGCTTCTGGCCCCATGTTGGGGATCTCTGCGGATTGTACCAACCCCAGCTCTGAGCTGCCTCCTCCAGCAGTACCCCACGCTGTGGAAGAATCCCAAATAGAATGAATTTTCCCCTTCTCTGGGCCACCTTTGAAACTCCTCGTTGCTTCTCTTCATTGCTCTTACCTATCTATATGTTGGCCTTCCCCAGTAGACCCTGAAAAACTTGACTTTTATTCATCTTCCTCTCCACAACACCTAACTGAGCACCTGGCACGACCCAGGGGGGTTTCTCGGATTAAAGAAAAGAGGAAAGAACATTCAGGATAAGCCCTGGAGCTGGTCTAAGGGCTTGTGGGCACGATGCCAATCATAGTTTTGAGTTCTCAGCTGTCATTTCAGGGAAGGTTGCAGACCAGGCTATGATGGTCTGGGAACTGGTGGTGCATGAAAGTCGCTCAGTTGTGTCCAACTCTTTGAGACCCCATGGACTATATACAGCCTGCCAGGCTCCTCTGTCCGTGGAATTCTTCAGGCTATAATACTGGAGTGGGTAGCCTTTCCCTCCTGCAGAGGATCTTCCTAGCTCAGGGATCAAACCCAGTTCTCCCGTACTGCAGGCAGATTCTTTACCATCTGAGCCGCCAGAGAAGCACTAGGAACAGGGGTGGTTGGTAAGTGAGGATTGTGTTCAGGTCCTCAGTGGCTATGGCACCAACTCAATGGACATGAGTTTGAGTAAACTTGGGGAGCTGATGATGGACAGGGAGGCCTGTGTGCTGCAGTCCATGGAGTCGAAAAGAGTTGCACATGACTGAGTGACTGAACTGAACTGAACTATACATATACAATGGCTGTACAACCATTATAGTCTATACCAACCACAGGTTGATGTCTCAGGTGGGCTGGTTGCTGACACACATTTGGACCAGGCTTAATGTGGAACCGCTCTTTGTATAGAGACTAGGGGTGAGATGGGGATTGAGCTCCTACAAATCTAATGTGACCTCATTTCCTAAGACTAGGTCATCCATAACTGCCGTGCCCCTGAGGATTTGGGAGCCTATAGGCTTGTACGCAGGGCTTCCCAGGGCGTGCTAGCGGTAAAGAACCTGCCTGCCAATGCTGGAGACATAAGAGATGTGGGTTTGATCCCTGGGTCAGAAAGATCTCCTGGAGGAGGGCATGGTGACCCAATCCAGTATACTTGACTGAAGAATCCCATGGACATAGGAGCCTGGTGGGCTACAATCCATGGGGTCGCAAAGAACCAGGCACGACTGAGTGACTAACACTTTCACTTTCACATATAAGCACACACATACATATATATACATACATATATGTATGTATCTGAATTTATATATATATTTAGATTCTTTTCCATTATAGATATTACAGATTATTACAAGATACTAATATAGTTTCCTGTGCTATACAGTAGGTCTTTACTCTTTGAATTAAGTATCTATTTACTTTCTTCGTTTCTCTTCATTAGAAATAGTTCCTTCACTACAAGGGCATAGGAAGCTGGTAACATTTAATTGATTGCTTCATTGAAATAGTTTTAATTTTTTTAAAAAACTAGGTAACATATTATAATTTGCTTTTCTGTTATAAACTTTGTATTTTTACCGTAGGTTCCTTTCCCACTGGGGCTTCCCTAGTGACTCAGTCAGTAAAGAGACCACCTGCAGTGCAGGAGACCCGGGTTTGATTCTGAGTAGGGAAGAGCTCCTGGAGGAAGGCAAGGCAATCCACTTTAGTTTTCTTGCCTGGAGAATCCCATGCACAGAGGAGCCTGGCTGGCCACAGTACATAGAGTTGTACAGAGTTGAACATGACTGTAGTGACTTAGCAGGCATGCACACACCTTTCCCATACTGTGTTGAATAGCTTTCGGTGTAAATGCACATTATGAGTAATTTACTTGTAAAATTTAATCCAACAAATATTAGCACTGCGCTGCATACACCATCAGGAGATTACCCAGTGATCCTAAGAATCCATTATGGAAGGAAAAATAGGATAGAAAGAGCTGTGAAGACACCATCTGTGCTATGGGAAAGGTCTCTGCTGGTTGGGAGGAAAAGAAAATGCTTCACGGAACAGTCATCATTTGAAAGTGCTAGATTTCATATGTAAACACAGAAGAAAGTCAACACATTATAAAGACAAATTATATATACAATTTTTGACTCATTACACCTCTTTCAAAAACTTGAAATCCAAAATGATTTATTTTAGTTCTATTACGAGGAAAGGAACTGGACCAAATAGAGTATTTATTATCAGAAGGAAACTTGCATCTGAATTCCAGTGAGGGCCATTTCTTCACAAAGAATAGGGAAGAAATAGAAAATCAAAGGATTTCACAAACTATTATTTGGTACTGTTCTTTAATGTTTCCTTGGAGGAAACCAAGGTTTCTAGATGCTACGTACCTCGTCTAGTCTCTGAGTCACACATCCTGGGATGGCTGAGCCAGCCGTACGATCCAGGGATCCAGACTCCCAGCTCAGTGCTCCTGACATCACTCATGGTGACTTCCCCAAGGGCTGTTAAGCAAATTTATTAAGGGCAAGGATTCCCAGCCCAACAGGTGCCGAAATGTGAGAGGATCCTTCACCTGTCATATTGAGTTGATGAACTTTTTCCTGCACCTCTGTGAGACTGGGGAGTTCATTTAACATTCATTCATTCAATAAGTGTGTACAGAATGGCTCTGATGTACCTGGCATTACACTAAACACCAGGGACCCAGCAGAGAATGAGCCAGACCCTTGGAAACATGCCCATCCAGACATCGCCGTCTCCTGCTTGACTTGGAGAGGTGTGGGTGGGAGCAACCAGGTGCTGATCTGACTCCGAGGAAAACGAGGGGAGTTCACAAGTCCCACGGCAACCTGCCTGCTCTGTGCAGATCTCCACTTTCTCATCAATGATCTGGAAACTCCATTAAAACATGCAAATGATATTCCCATACAAAGACAGAAAACCATGCCCTCTGCTACCCACCTCTCTGCAGTCACCCAGATCATTTCTCCCACAGTTTATACTCACTCTGACCTTTTATCCAAGATCAACAGCTCTTCCAATGATAGGTTTTTTGGTTTCAGCCTTTAGGCAGTCAGCTTGTGGTCAGTGACTTTATCGCATTCTCTCAGCTCTAGTATCTTCAACAAGGTGAAAACTCATAAAACCGCAGGAGCTTCAAAGAATACAAGAGCAGAGGGAACCCGAGAGATCACCTGGTTCTCCTGCTTCTTTTGACAGATGGAGAAACTCAGGCTCAAAGAGGTGCGGTGACCCATCCAGGATTGCACAGCTGTAACCTACTGTTGCTGGAACCAGAATCGATGGGATCCCAACTCCCCATCAGTGTGTGGTCATTTATCCCATGCTCCCACTCAAAAAAGGGATCCTCTTACATCTAATCTATAACCTCACATTCATGGTATTTATTTATTATTTGAGATAATAGCCTCAATCATCTGAAAAATAAAATCAGACCAATATAGACAGTAATGAACAGACACAGTGGAGCAGGAACACTTTACGCCAAAAGATTCTGAGGTTTATACCAAAAGATTCTCACCCCAGAACCGTGCTCCTCTATTGTGTGGCAGCTCCATTTCTGGTGTTCTGTATCTCCACGACCTCCTATAGTAATACAATGGGAAGCAGAGACTGGAGTGGGTCTTTGTTCCGGGTTCCTGGCAGACAGCTCCTAAAAGCCTTGAAATCTCCAAAGAGATGAGTGTCTTTTGCATGACAATGAAATGACTGATGTACCCCTGGGAAGCTGCAGGGCGGGGCTGGTCTCCAGAAAGACAAGCCTTGATTAAAGGGTAGCACTCTCAGCCTCACTTCCCAATCTCCTGGGAGGTGAGAGGAGCTAGAGATTGAGCTAATCTCCAATGGCCACGGATTTCATCAGTCATATCTACTACATAAATAAAACTCCATAAAATCCCTAAATGATGGGGTTTGGAGAGCTTCCTTGGTGAGCTTGTGCAGATTCTGGGAGGATAGTGTATCTGGAAAGGTCACGGAAGTTCCATACACACACCCCCTCCCATTCCTTGCCCTGTGCATCTCTTCCATTTGGCTGTTCCTGAGGCTGTATGGGCTAAGTCGCTTCAGTCATGTCCAACTCTTTGAGACCCTATGGACTATAGCCCGACAGGCTACTCAGTCCATGGGATTCTCCAGGCAAGAATATAGGTGTAAATTGCCATTTCCTCCTCCAGGAGATGTTCCCAACCCAGGAATCAAACCTGCGTCTCTTGTCTCCTGCATTGGCAGACGGGTTCTTTACCACTAGTTAAGCCCCTAGCACTTAGCATATTTTCCTGAGTTCTGTGAGTCCTTTTAGGAAATTATTGAACCCAAGAAGGAGGAGCTGTGGGAACCTCCAATTTTAGCCAAGTCAGATAGACATACAGGTAACCTGAGCACCCAATAATTGTGACTGGCCTCCTATAGGGAGGACAGACTTGTGGGACTGAATTAAACCTGTGGAGTCTGATGCTAATTCTTAGTCAGAAGTGAATTGAATGTAAGACACCCATTTGGTGTCTGGAGATTGGGAAAATTAGTTCAGTTCAGTTCAGTCACTCAGTCGTGTCTGACTCTTTGTGACCTCCTGGCGCAGCACGCCAGGCCTCCCTGTCCATCACCAACTCCCAGAGTCCATCCAAACCCATGTCCATTGAGTTGGTGATGCCATCCAGCCATCTCATCCTCTGTCATCCCCTTCTCCTCCTGCCCTCAATCTTTCCCAGCATCAGGGTCTTTTCAAATGAGTCAGCTCTTTGCATCAGGTGGCCAAAGGATTGGAGTTTCAGCTTCAACATCAGTCCTATCAATGAACAACCAAGACTGATCTCCTTTAGGATGGGCTGGTTGGATCTCCTTGCAGTCCAAGGGACTGTCAAGAGTCTTCTCCAACACCACAGTTCAAAAGCATCAGTTCTTTGGCACTCAGCTTTCTTTATAGTCCAACTCTCACAGTCATACATGACCACTGGAAAAACCATAGCCTTGACTAGACGGATCTTTGTTGACAAAGTAACGTCTCTGCTTTTTAATATGCTGTCTAGGTTGGTCATAACTTTCCTTCCAAGGAGTAAGCGTCTTTTAATTTCATGGCTGCAGTCACCATCTGCAGTGATTTTGGAGCCCAGAAAAATAAAGTCAACCACTGTTTCCACTGTTCCCCCATCTATTTGCCATGAAGTGATGGGACCAGATGCCATGATCTTAGTTTTCTGAATGTTGAGCTTTAAGCCAAGTTTTTCACTCTCCTTTTTCACTTTCATCAAGAGGCTCTTTAGTTCTTCTTCACTTTCTGCCATAAGTTATTGGAGTGAAAAAATCTCCACATACTTGGTGTCAGAAGTGTTTGAGTAAAAACAATTCACCTCCTCATTGGAAAGCCCAGAACTTGTCCCTTCAGCCTCTACTCTCCTCTGATCACACCCACTCCCCATTACTTCATCCAGTTTCATGGTGTCAAATGCTATCTGAACTCCCAAACAACTCCCAAATTTATGTCACCAGCCCCTGCCGCTCATCTGAACGCGAAACTGCCTACTCAGCTTCTCCATGTGGATAATTCATCGGTATTATCAACTAAAAAATACAATCATAAGCTGAAAGTAGACTTATTTTATTTGGTGGGAATATTCAGGACTCTGAGCCCAGGAGAGAGCATCCCGGTACCTCTGAGGAAACTGCTCTGAGGAGGCAGGAGGGGAAGTTGGAATATATATAGGTTTGCAACAAAGGGAGCAGGCAGTCTGAACATCAAACATCTGTTATCAAGTTAAGGAATGATCACTCTGTGTTTGGGGAGGTGCAAGCCTCTGGGCTCACTGAATTCATTCCTTTCATATGCACCTCAGCTGTCCTTGGCCAGTCCTGTTTCCTTGGTCACCTTCAGGAATGGCAGATGGCTGCTTCTTAAGCTTCCCCAGCTTCACAGCAGTCACCGTGGGGGATGGCAGCATTCGATAGATCACAGTTTTGGGAGCTTTCATTCACGTTTGGAGGCCAGAAATCACCTATGGCTGTGACTTTTCTTGTTTATTGATATGGCAGGAGATATTTTCACTTCACAGTACCTGAAAATTCCATGTCCAAAGTTGAAATCCTGATCTTTTCTCTCAAATCTCAGGGTCACCCTTAACTCCCTTCTGTCACATCCCACAATCAAAACCAACAGCAAATCCTGCTGATTCTGCTTTTCACATATTCAGAATCTAACCACTGGTCCCCACCCTGTGCTACCATCCTGGTAATCTCTCATCCAGGTCATTGCGAAAGCCTTTTTATTGGTTGCCCATTGATCTCTTGACCCTCAAGGCAGTTCACACCACTGCAGAAGGTGATGTTGCCTGTGTCACTTTTTATCTAAAAACCATTTCATGCCTTCCATCTCACAATGAGCAAAATCCAGAACGATCACAACAGCCTAGGAGGCCTCCACTGATCCTCCAAACTCACCTCCTAACTACTTTCTCCTTTACTTCCTTGCCACCCTAAGCCACCTGGCCTTTTTTCTCTTCTCTGAACATGCCAGGGCTTCTCCTGCCTCAGGGCCTTTGCACTTGCTGTTCTGATGCTTGAATCAGTTGAGTCCCCCATATTTACATGGTTCTCATCCCTCTTCAAGGACTTCCCTGGTGGCTCAGAGGGTAAAACGTCTGCCTACAATGTGGGAAACCTGGGTTTGATCCCTGGGTCAGGAAGGTACTCTGGAGAAAGAAATGGCAACCCACTCCAGTACTCTTGCCTGGAAAATCCCATGGACGGAGGAGCCTGGTAGGCTACAGTCCATGGGGTTGCAAAGAGTCAGACACTACTAAGTGACTTCACTCACTCACTCACTCATCCTTCTTCAAGGTCTTTACTCAAGTATCTTTTTTAAACAATTTTTTTTTTCTGATCTCCCTTTTTAAAACTACAACATTCCCTCTTCCTCCAGTATTCTCCATGCTTTTTTAAAAACAAAAATTTAAAAAAATCTTTTGGCCATGCCACATATCATGTAGGATCTTAATTCCCCAACCAGGGATTGAACCCTGGCCCCCTGCATTGTCAGCACAGAGTCTTAACCACTGGACCACCAGGGAAGTCCATCTCCATGCCTTTATTCTACATCTTTTTTTTTTTTTTTAACTATAGCTATCACTACGTATTTTATTTACTTGTTTTGCTAGTTTTATGCTTCCTGCTCTAGAAGGAAGGTTATGCAAGAACAAGATTTTTTTTGTTCATATTGTTCATCATGTAGCCTCACTATCTGAGCAACATTTGCTTAGTAAAGATTTGCTAAGTAAAGTTAAAAAAAATCTAAAATTAAAGTCTTGGAATAAAGGCAAAAGACAACCGAAACAATTTACAACTCTACTAGTCTTTTTCCCAAGTGGTGCTATTGGTAAAGAATTTGCCTGTGAGTGCAGGAGACACAAGGGACCTTGGTTCGATCCCTGGGTCGGGAAGATTCCCTGGAGGAGGGCATGGCACCCCCCTCCAGTATTCACGGCTGGAGAATCCCATGGACAGAGAAGCCTGGCAGGCTTCAGTCCATGGGGTCACAGAGTCAGACAGGACTGAAGTGACTTAGCACACGAGCATGCGCTGGTCTTCTTTACGCTTGAGATGTGGTTTTAAAATGCTACTGGTAAGTATCAGAAGCAGTGACCACTACACATCTATGAGACAATACATTGAGCCAAAAAATACTGGTGTCAAAGACTTGGACTAAGAATGCTTGGACCCGGGACATTACAAATTGTAGTACAGTGTTATCCTGGACAAAAGTAAGGAAAGCTGGCAAAAATATTATTCTATAATTCCAGAAAAAGATTTCTTTTAAGAAAATAGTGAAAAGTGTAAGTATAATTTTTCAACCAAACTTTCACTCTACATGTTTAAACCCCCCCTTTTTTTTTTTTTCTTTTACAATGTGTTTAGTGAATTTGGGCTACCAAGGGGACACTGCTGGCCAGAGGGAGTGCAGTTTCCCATCAGAATTTGGCGACCTTGTAGCCCTGGGGTGGCCCCACAACTACTATCCCCTGCTCTCTAACCCAGCACTTGATGGTACTGGGCTTTGATTTATATGAGGAAAACTGAGGGGAAAGACAGTATGTGAGCACAGAGGAGTTTAGGAGAAAATTGTTGGAGTTTCCACAGTGATCAGATGAGAGAACAGAAAGACGTTTTGCATTAACTGTTAATTCTTAGTGACTCTAGCCTAAGAGTTCCTCTGTAATTCTCCAGAACTGACTTAGGAACTCCTCATTTTTCAAATGCTACTCCATGAGTCACAGGGCAGAGAGAAGAGACCTAACAACATGGGCTTTTGAAGAGCAAGTAAAGTTAGAAGGTCTTGCTGAAGGAAAAGGTGACCAGCAGATAAAAAGTTTTGATTTTGTCCTATCTCCCTGCCAGTGGCTCAGACTGTGAAGAATCTGCTGGCCATGTAGGAGAACCGAGTTCAATCCCTGGGTTAGGAAGATCCCCTGGAGAAGGGAATGGCAACCCACTCCAGTATTCTTGCCTGGAGAATTCCATGGGCAGAGGAGCCAGGCGGGCTAGAATCTATGGGATGGCAAAGGGTCGGACAAGACTGATCAACTGACACTTCTACTTTCACTTGGGCCTGTTTCCAATAGAAATCATGGTTGGCTTGAGGACTTGGTCACCAAATTGTGATTTTTTTTTTCCAGTGGTCAATATTCAATAGATTACTAAGTGCCACAAGAGGTAACATGGATTCATTATAATCCCCACTATACAAATCACCTTTGCTTAGACATATAAAAGTCATCTCAAACTTAAATTCAAAACTGAACTCCTGATCTTTTCACCAAAACCAATCTTTCCATCTCAGCTGACTGCAACTTCTTCCTTCCAGTTGCTCAGGCCAAAAGTCTTGGAGTCATTTATCTTTGTCCATTTCCATGGCTGTAACAAAACACCACCAACTGGATACATTACAAATAACAGGAATCTATGGCTTACATTCTGGGAACTGCAAGTCCAAGGTCATAGTGCCAGCATGGTTGGGTAGGGTGCCCTCTCTGGCTCATAGCTGGAGCCTTCTCACGGCATCTTTACCTGGTAGAAGAGGCTAAGGGTCTCCCTGCGCCCCCTGTTACAGGGCACTAATCCCATTCACGAGGGCTTCACCTTCATGACCAAAGCGCTTCCCTAAACACTCCTAATACCATTTGTTGTTATTGTTGATGTTGGGATTTCACCATATAAATTTAGGGGGATACATACCATCATCCTTGATTCTTCCCCACCACCTCACTAGCCAGTCTGATAGGAATTCATTAGCTCTACCTTCAGAACACATCTGGAAATTGATCTTTTTCATGACTGTACTGTTCCCACTCTGGTCCTCATCATCTGTCCTCCCATCTGGTCTCTCTGCTTCTACCCCTCTGCCCATGCAATGGCTTCAATTGTGACTCCTTAAAATACACATTCAAGTTCTGATTCCCTGTACCTGTGAATGTGACCTTATTTGGAATTAAGGCCTTTGCAAAAGTAACTGCGTATATGCTCAGTCACTTCAGTCATGTCCAACTCTTCACGACCCTCTGGACTGTAGCCCACAAGACTCCTCTGTCTATGGGATTCTCCAGGCAACAATACTGGAATGGGTTGCCATTTCCGCCTCCATAGGATCTTCCCCATCCAGGGATTGAACCAGCTTCCCCTGCATTTCCTGCATTGACAGGCAGGTTCTTTACCACTAGTGACACCAAAAAAGGTAATTAGCATATAAATTAAGATGAGGTCATGCTGAATTAGTTAAAGTGTTAGTCACTCAGTCATGTCGGATTCTTTGTAAGTCCATGGACTATAGCCTGCCAGGTTCCTCTGTACATGGAATTCTCTAGGCAAGGATGCTGGCGTGGGTAGCTATTCCCTTCTCCAGGGACTCTTCCCCACCCAGAGATGGAACCTAGACCTCCTGCATTGCAGGTAGGTTTTTTACCATCTGAACCACCAAAGAAGATAGGCCCCAAATCTAACTGCTGATGTCCTTATAAGGAAAGAAGAAAACTCATAGGAACAAAGCAGCACATGGAAGATAAGGCCACATGACAACCAGAGAGAGACTGAAATGATGCAGGTAAAAGCAAGGAACGCCAAGGACTGGCAGCAGCCACCAGCCATCTCCCCAGGAATGGCAAGAAAGGATTCTGCCCTGGATGCTTTGCAGGATGGTTGCTGTTGGTTTAAGCTACCCAGTTTGTGGAACTTTGTTACAGAAAACAGGAAACTGACACACTCTGCAGTCCAGTCTCAACATGGCAACCAAAGGAGATCCTTTAAAATATAAGCTGGAATATCCCACTCATCAGCTTCCCTGATGGCTCCAGGGGTAAAGAATCTGTCTGCAGTGCAAGAGACACAAGGGATATGCGTTCAATCCCTGGGTGGGGAAGATCCCCTGGAGGAGGAAATGGCAACCCACTTCAGTATTCTTACCTAGAAAATCCCATGGAAAGAGGAGCCTGGACTGGCTACAGCCCAAAGGATTTTCGAGAGTCAGATATGCCTGAGCAACTAAGCACCTCCCACTCATTCACTCAAAAGTCTGCAGTGGTTTCCCTTTTCTCCCAGAGAAGAAGCTGTCTTACAAAAGCCTGGATGTTCTAGAGGACTGACTCCCCCAGTGATGGCTGTGACCTCATCACCTGCACCCTCCAGCCATACTGGCCTCCTTGTCTTCCTCCAGCAATCCAAGCACATTCCTGATGCAGGGCAATTGCACTGGCAGTCTCCTTGCCTAGAACATTCCTTTCCCAGATTTATGTATGACTAGTGTCTCACTAGTTTAATTAAATGCCAACTGCTCAGAAAGACCTAATATGGTTACCTAATATTGCAAATCTCCTCTGCCAGTTCCAAGGCTCCTGAATCTCCTTTATCCTGCTCTCCTTTTTCTATTTCTGAATAGCATTTATCACCTTCCAGTATACTGCACAATTTACTTAACCATATGTCTATTTGCTGTTGCCCATCTCCTCCTACTAGGAAGCAAAGTTCACGAAGACAGGGGTCTTTATTTATTTTAGCTGATATACACCCCCTCCAAAGTGCCTGGCACATAATAGCTGCTAAGTCAATATATTTAGGATAAATGAATAGGAAAAGGCAACATGACACAGCAGATATGAGGGTTTTCCAACCTCCAATATCTGTTATCCTTAACCCCATTTTTATTTAGATGATCAAGTATTCAGTGGTCGGATAACAACTTGAGGATTCCAGCTAAAAAGTAATATTGTTTTAAAAAGTAAATAAAAGATTAAAAAGTAATATCCTCATTTTCTCAGTTTTAGATAGGTATGCATAAAGTGAGCTTACCAGATGGCACAGTGGTAAAGAATCCACCTGCCAATGCAGGAGACATAGGAGACATCTATTCAGTCCCTGGGTTGGGAAGATCCCATAGAGGAGGGCATGGCAATCCACTCTGGTATTTTTGCCTGGAAAATCCCATGGACTGAGAAGCCTGATGGGCTACAGTCCGTAGGGTCACAACGAGTCCCACACGACTGAGCATACACACACACACACACACACACACACACACACACACACACACACACACACAGGCACAGGGTATTAACCTTGGTGTCTTTTTCAACCAAAACTACCACAAAAAATGAAGTTAGAATAAATTTCATAAAAAAGTAAACTCTAGCTACTGCTGCTTCCAAAATATTCCTGTCGAGGAACAAACTGTTTAAAGCAACATTAAATGCTTCAAAGGCTCAAGTAATCTTCCCAAAATATAAGCATCATACTCCTTTCCATCTCAGTAGAATGGGCTCACAGAGCCTCTATAATTTCTATAGTTAGAAATTATGAAATAGCTGAGGTGTGCTGATTAAACTTTCTAGGCTTTGGCGTCTATGAAATCATCATAGGCTAAAACACTTAATCCTTTGAGCCTAAATCCAAATTGCAAACTACCCAGGAAAAAAAAATGAGATCATATATCTGCTACTCAGATCATGTTCTTATCTGCCAAGAATGCCTCTGAGATGATGTGTGTGTGCATGCTCACACACATACACACACACACAATCACACACTCATTCTAGCAGCAAAATTCCTTTGAAAACATTAATACACATTAATAAAAATGTGAAGACAACAGCTGTTTGAATTTCAGATAAACCATAGGCCGTTTTTGCTAACCATTTAAATCATGGAGAATGTTCATAACTGAATGAAAACATGATTCAAATTTAAAAATGCAAGTCATCTACAAAGGGAAGTTAAAATTGAGTTTTAAAGAATGTATCATAAATTATTAGTTATCTTGCCTGGTTGCCGAAGGAGGTGCTCTGGTTAACAGAGAGTTATTATGTGTTCCATATGTGAATTAGCAATTTAGACTGTCATAAAATACACTTAGTACTCTAAAAAGAACGTACCCTTTCTTTGATGAGTCACTTAAAGGCTTTTCCAATTATTTCTGGGCCTTATAGTCACCGGGGTTAGCAAGAAATAGTTTACTACAATTGTATGCAAGTGCCAGCAAATAGGCTTCTGACAAATACCAGCAAGTTTGTTATAGATAAATTCAGGGTTACCCAGAGAGATGTTTACCTTGTGATATGTGCATGTGTGTCAGACTTCAGTGGTGTCTGACTCTGTGCGACACTATGGGACTATAGCCTGCTAGGCTCTTCTGTCCATGGGATTCTCCAGGCAAGAATCCTGGAGTGGATGGCCATGCCCTCCTCCAGGGGATCTTCCCAACCCAGGGATCAAACCCAGGTCTCCCATGTTGCAGGCAGATTCTTTACCATCTGAGCCACAAGGGAGGCCTTGTAATATAGTCCTTCCAATTTTTATTAATGGCAAGACTTGGAATACTCAAAGTGCCCATCCAAATACAATGCAGAGCAGCACTGCTCTGATTCTATGTGGCACGTGGGCCCTAGGCCTTGGCTTTACACTTGCAGATGCTACTAGCAAAGGCAGCAACTGGAAACACATTCCTTCACAGCCAAAATGCCTCCTGTCTTCCAGTTCCTCATACATACACTACCATGTGCGAAGTAGCTACTGGAAAGTTGCTGAATAACACAGGGAGCTAGCTTAGTATTCTGTGATGACCTAGAGGGAGGGGATGGAGGTAGGGGAGGGAGGGAGGTCCAAGAGGGAGGGGATGTATATATACATATTGATTCACTTCATTGTATAGCAGAAACTAAAAAACATTGTAAAGCAATTATGAAAAAGTGAAAGTGTTAGTCGCTCAATCAACTCCTACTCTTTGCGACCCCATGGACTGTAGCCTGCCAAGCTCCTCTGTCCATGGAATTCTCTAGGCAAGAATACTGAAGTGAGTTGCCATGCCTTTCTCCAGGGGATCTTTCCGACCCAGGGATCAAATCTGGTCTCCTGCATTGCAAGCAGAGTCTTTACTGTCTGAGTCACCAGGAAGCCCAAATGCTTCCCCTCAAGTAATTGTTGGAGACCCATTTCAGAGGCAAAGGGCATGACAGATAATGGGTGTTAAAAAATAGAAATTAAATAGGACAGAAACAAATATACAATGTGAATTAACATACTCTTCAAATGTCAGAATTTGAACAGGTAAACACAACTCTGGGTCCCAGCTATTGAGCATGCTCCTTTCCTTCCCTGGGAGGCCATCTACTGTCACTTCTGTGCTGAAGCTCTCAGAATGACTTCTTCGTTAATGAGCACCTAAGTTAATGATGAGTGGTAAGTGCAGCCAAGTCTATGGTCTAAGCTGTCACAAAATGCACACCTATTCCACTGAGAAGATGGCCTCCCTTATGCCAGGTCAACCTGATAAAACTCCATATCCAATTCTCAAGGCCTTTCTAGATTTGACAAATCCATGCTCCTAGGATACAAAGAACATCCAAGAGAGCAGGAGCTTTATTTCACTCACTGCTGTCTATCCCCAGGAACAGTGCCTTGCATGGAGTAAGCACTGGATAAATATTTATTGGATGAGTGAATGGCTAATCTATTCTACTGGAAATGTCTATACAGTGCTAAGTAGTTTGAGCCTATTTAGAAATGAAACTCCTCTTGTATACAGTTAGCTTGCACAAAGCTTAAAGTCAGATTCCATGGCAGCTGTTCTAAATACTTCATGCTAGTTGAACACTACCTTGAATTTTTATTTGTTCTAAAGAAATAGTTCTGATGAAGTCATAGACACCAGGGTTTGCTTTGGGGACTAAAAGAACAAGCAAGTCTTAATGCAAGTGTACCAACTGCAACAGCTGAATTCTGGAATGATAATAAATAGAAGAGGACTTTGGTAGGTTCCCCTCCTGGTGGCCCTCAGATTATATGAAACACTGTCCCTGCTGATCCAGTTTCTTTGCACAAATAGTTTTGCCTTTCCTCTATTTCTTGCCCCAAGGAGGTTCCTCTCCATTCTGTCTATAGTACAAATCTTCATTAGTTCTCATTTATTGTTGTTGTTCACTCTGTCATGTCCGACTCTTTGCGATCCCATGGACTGCAGCATGCCAGGCTTCCCTGTCCTTCACAATCTCCCAGAGTTTACTCAAACTCAAAGGACGAGATGACTGAATGGAATCACCAACTCAACGGACATGAGTTCTCTTTTGAGCTGCCATAATATCACAACTGCTCTCCCTACATCTAATCTCCTCTCCCTCTGGTTCGTCTCCTACAAGTCCACCTTTTAAAAATGCTATGCCCAGTCTGATTTTCTGAGCCACAGAATTATTAGCAAAATAAAAGTTATTGCTTTTTGTCACTAAGTCTAGGGTAGTTTGCTGACCCAACAATAGATAAATGGAACACCTCCCAGTTAGACTCTGGGCTCCTGGAAGTTGGGAAACATTCAGTCATCACTATATTCCTAGTCTATAGTATGATACCTGGGGGCACACATGAAGGAGGCCCTCACCAAATATTTATTGAGTGCAATTGAAAGGTTGAATGTCTGCTGTCTTATTTTTTAATGTTCCATTTATGGAATTTTGAAAATCTACACATTTGGACCAAAAATAACAGAAGCAATACATCTATGTGTTAGGTTTATCCTATTATTGAGGACTTTTATAAAAATGGCTCTTTGCTTTCCCTTTCTTAGTGGTATGAAATCCCATGGGAGAAGTTGGACCTGGTATTGCAAAGTGAACTGAAATGGCACAAAATACAGGAAAGTATTCAGTAAAAAGGAAAATCAATCCAGTTCAGCTAAGTGCACATAATTTGTTCCCTGTTCCAATCTAAGTGTCCATCCTGTGTTCCTCTGCTCCATTTTACGTAAGGGAAAACATTTCTAAATGCCTGGTGTGCCCATGATTTTCCTCTCCTACCAAATCAAAAGTCAATACCCAAATGCTACTCAATATAACTCTGTAATTGCTCTGGCTCAAGAAGATGTCTGTAACATTGAAAAGCTCTTTTAAAAAGTGTACCTTAAAGACTCAACTAGTGGTGATGTTTCTCCCTGGGAGCACACTAATTTCTTTGTTATCTGGCTTTGTCCGAGAAAGAGATGCTCAGAGCAAGTGAATTTTCTAGATCACCTGCCCCAACTCAGAAAACGTTACTTACAAAGCCTACAAGTTCTCCTACCACAAGACACTGGTCACCCCTGCAATACCTTGAGCTGAATAAACAAGGCTTGGCCAACACTGGGCTGCAGAAGTTTCCAATCCTAAATAGCATAAAGGCGGAGGGTTGCACATGCAAACCCTGAGGGCTCTCTGGAGCAAACCCATCAGTGACTAAGACTCCTCCATGGAAAGTGGCAGGTATGAAGCAAAATCCACATTTAATAACTACCCTCTTGAGTTTTAACACTGTTTATTTACAGAGACTTGGATGGTGGAGAACTGATCCCACTGCCCAAGGCATCAGGCTCCTTTTAACCCTTGGCAGCCTGACAATGGCCAAAGTTTTTAGCCACACTGATCCAGATCCTTTCAAAAGTGCTATCTCTGCATCCCTTGAGATGTATAAAAAAATTTATTCCCTCCTGTTCAGGCGTGATGTTTCTACTTCCAGCTTGCTTCACTCAGTCAAAGTTCTTATTGACACTACTGAATGCTCAGTTTTCAACCTGATTTGACTCATTCAACTTATTCACTCACATACTCATCTGTACAGCATATACTAAGCTCTCACTCTGTGCCAGGCCCATATTGGACACTGAGCATAGAAAGATGAACAAGACCAGCTCTCTCACTTGAGGAACTCACCAGCTAGGGAGAAATGGCTGGGATCAGCAAACCACAGCCTGGGGGCTACCTCTGAGCTGCTGTCTATTTTTGTATGTAACATTGTATGAAGAAGTGAAGTGAAGTCGCTCAGTCGTGTCTGACTCTTTGCGACCCCATGGACTGTAGCCTACTACACTCCTCCATCCATGGGATCTTCCAGGCAAGAGTATTGGAGTAGGTTGCCATTTCCCTCTCCAGAGGATTTTCCTGACCCAGGGATCGAACCCAGGTCTCTGGCACTATAGGCAGATGCTTTACCCTCTGAGCCACCAGGGAAGTATAGACACATTCATTTGCTTATAAATTATCTATGGCAGCTTTCAGGCTAAAACAGCTGATCTAAATTGTTGCATCAAAGATGCTGTGGCCTGAAAAGCAAAAAATATTGACTATCAGGCCCTATTCAGAAAAAGTCTGCTGAAAAATGTATGGTAATACAGTTCTGGTCCATATTCAACAGTCCCCAGGGAGAGGGAAGTGTTCCTGAGTATCCAGGAGTGCCTGCGCAGAGTAGGAAGCATAGAAGATCAGCCAGGAATAACAGCAGAGAGCAATAGGTAAAAGGTGGGTGTGGAGGAGGGACTTCTGAGAGCGGTTAGGTCTTGGGAGCGGGGCAGGGGAGGACAGAGGCATAATGGCAGATGGAGCTAAGAAAGGGCAGGTCTCTGCAGGCCATGAGGAGGCCACGCTGGTTTCTACTCTGTCAGCAATGGAGAGTCTTTATTGGGTTTTAAGCAGAAGAGGCAACAGGAAATAGGTTGAAAAGAGGTGAACAGAAAAACCCATGAAGACTCCATTGCATTGGTCTAAGCAAGAGATAGTGACTCAGGAAAAGATCAGCAGTGGCAGCTGATGGAGAGGAAGATTCAAAGGTCTCAAGGCAAATGGATTAACCAACATTAATGTATCACAGATGTATCACATTCAGTGAACACTCAATGTGGAGTTATAACTGCAGTGATGGAGACAGGCAACTTGCTGTGTTCTAATCCATCCCTGAAAGGCTCAGGCAAGGACCATCCTGTACCTGGGGGGCTCAAAGAGGAATTTCTTTGGTCAGCCTTTTTTAATAACTATTGTTCAGCGGCAGCTGGTGAAACGAGTGGAACAGGTGACTTAATTGTTAACCATGGGGACACCTTTACTCACTGTTTTAACACTTGCTTCCCCCACCCCCAGCTTGCTTTTTGATGAGACCTGTCGAGCAGGGAGATGGGCAGCACACAGTGTATTCACATTGACCTCAAGCAAGTCTTGACACATTCACTTTCTTGATCTGTGCCCTTGGGCAATCTCCTTAGCCTTTTGAATCTCAGGATTTTCACCGTAAAATGAAAATAAAGTATTGCTAGAAGAATTAGATAGGACAACACAAGCAGAGTGCTTAGCTCAGGGCTATAGTTAGCCAAAATGAACACCAGAATCCCTTAGATCTCAACCAAATGGCCAAGCCTCAACCCACGCCCACCAAATAGGTGAGATCCCATTTCTATTGGCACCTAACACAATTGAATAATGGAGGAGCTAGGTACACTGCTTCCTGTCTGCTTTCCAAATAGAGTTAAGGCTTCAAGATATCAAAGGCCATGCCTCCAGTGGCCTCCTCCAGGCCAGTACAGTGCCAGGTACATGGCAAAGGGCCTGATATATTTGTTGGACAAATAAGGGAGTGAGGACAAGAGGAAGTGAGGAGGGGGAGAGGGAAGCAGAGGAGAGAAGGAAAGATACAGAATGTCTCCTTGTTCTCTCACTGCCTCTCAGCATTGCTGCCTCTAAACCTGGTTGTTCAGAAAGGGAGAGAGTGGGGAGTAAGTGGCTGGCACGGATGACATTCATCTCCTATCCGCAAAGAATCTTTTCGAGAGTCCAAGGTGTTCATACACTCTACCCAGCTGGGAGCAGCTTCCTTGGGCTTCACTTAGCAGAAAGCAGTGAATAGCTCAAAGAAAGGCAGACTTCCCCAGACCTGGCAAGGGGGGAACTGATTAACCAGAAGTTCTGGCTGCCAAGAACCAAGGCAAAGCAGGGCAGGATAACACAGCTCAAGGGACGTCATCCAGAAATTCATTAAACTCAAATCCTCTTATAAGCAGTTTAATTTCTTATAAAATTCGGGCTTCTAGAAATCTCAGTGGGAGACCTTGGACTTCAGCAATCTGGGTTCATAGCAAATATAGATTCTAAGCCAGAAATCTCAAATCTAATAATACTTAAAGCATGAGAACAATTTTTAACCACTTTAATGGAAATCTTTCTAAGATGTATTATGTGTCCCAGCCATGATAAGCAAACTGAACATGTCACACCTTTTCTTGGTGACCAGAGAGCCCAGACTTCTAAACTGTTCTAATCTGTGGATATTCTGACTCTCTCTTGACAGCTCCCTCAAGGTACTGCTGCTGCTAAGTCGCTTCAGTTGTGTTTAAATCTGTGCAACCCTACAGACGACAGCCCACCAGGCTCCTCTGTCCGCAGGATTCTCTAGGCAAGAATACTGGAGTGGGTTGCCATTTCCTTCTCCAATGCATGCATGCATGCTAAGTCACTTCAGTTGTGTCCGACTCTGTGCGACCCTATGGACAGCAGCCCACCAGGCTCCTCTGTCCACAGGATTCTCTAGGCAAAAATACTGGAGTAAGTACAAGCCTCTTAAATTGTTGCTCCTACCTCAAAAAGCACCCAGAAAGTGATACACATTTGAGCTGATACTTCTTCCTTTTCTTCTAACCATGGCTGCCTCTATTTTCCTCTGCTGCTTCTCAAGTGGCCGTGGAGCCTCAGCAATTATTTCCATTTCTTCTGCTACCTGCCTGCCACTCCTCCAGTCCCTGGTTAAAACTAGGAGAAAGCTACAACTTTCCAGAAGAAATAAGACAACTATCATATGTAAAATTTCAGCGTGGTGCTCTAGAGTAAGAGACACTGGTATAAACTCACATTTATGTTTAGAAACAAATGGTTGCCTATGGGAATATCTATAGACTTGCCAAGATACATGGGTTACTAGACATTCATATATATCCTTACTTCTCCAGCTGACAAAGCCTGGCAGCAATGGCATGCCAACAGCAACTAGCATACCTAGGACCCCGATCATGGTTTCTAACACTATTCTTCAGCAAAAGGAAACAGGGCTCCTTGGAGAAATGGTTGCTTTTAGGGCCAGAAATATGCAGTATGAGCCTGGAGTATCTCATCATGCCAGAAAGCAAGGAAACACTCAAAGTTTTTAACCCATAAAACAGAGACATATCAAAGGGACAAGGGAGCCAAGTGACAGAGCTACCAGTAGTCAACACTAGCAAAACTTGAGGAACAAAAGAAAGAAGTACTAGATGCCTGTTGTTGATGTTCAGGCACTAAGTTGTGTCCGACTCTTTGAGACCCCATGAAATGCAGAACACCCGCCCTCCCTGTCCTTCACTATCTCCCAGAGTTTGCTCAAACTCATGTCCATTGAGTCAGTGATGCCATCCAACCATCTCACCCTCTGCCCCTTCAACAAATGCATAGTATTAGGTTGCTATAGTTAATAAAGATTATTAATTAATATTAATTAATAAAATCCACCTATAATGCAGGAGACCCTGTTTCGATTCCTAGCTCGAGAAGATCCCCTGGAGAAGGAATAGGCTACCCACTCCAGTATTCTTGGGCTTCCCTGGTGGCTCAAATGATAAAGAATCTGCCTGCAATGCAGGAGACCTGGGTTCAATCCCTGGGTTGGGAAGATCCCCTAGAGGAAGGCATTGCAACTCACTCTAGTATTCTTGCCTGGAGAATCCTCATAGATAGAGGAGCCTGGCTGGCTACAGTCCATGGTTTCACGAAGAGTCAGACATGACGGAGAGACTAAGCACAAGCACAGTAATTAATAATTATTAGTTATGGCTAGTCATCATTAGATGTGAATAAACTAGTCTTTAGATGATTAGTTGTAACTAATAATTTTTAATATTAATATTGATTAACTACAACAACGTAATACTATGCATTTGTTGTTGTTTTTAGTTGCTAAGTTTTGTCCAACTCTTTGGTGACCCCATGAACTGCGGCCTGCCAGGCTTCTCTGTCCATGGGATTTCCCAGGCAAGCATATTGGAATAGGTTGCCATTTCCTCCTCCAGGGGATCTTCCCAACCCAGGGTTCCAATCTGTGTCTCCTGCACTACAGGTGGATTCCTCACCCTTGAGCAACTGGGGAAGTCCAATGCTATGTATCAGTTCAGTCCAGTTGTTCAGTCGTGTCTGACTCTTTGAGATCCCATGAATCGCAGCACGCCAGGCCTCCCTGTCCGTCACCAACTCCCAGAGTTCACTCAGACTCAAGTGACTCCATTGAGTCAGTGATGCCATCCAGCCACCTCATCCTCTGTCATCCCCTTCTCCTCCTGCCCCCAATCCCTCCCAGCATCAGAGTCTTTTCCAATGAGTCAACTCTTCGCATGAGGTGGCCAAAGTACTGAAGTTTCAGCTTTAGCATCATTGCTTCCAAAGAAATCCCAGGGCTGATCTCCTTCAGAATGGACTGGTTGGATCTCCTTGCAGTCCAAGGGACTCTCAAGAGTCTTCTCCAACACCACAGTTCAAAAGCATCAATTCTTCGGTGCTCAGCCTTCTTCACAGTCCAACTCTCACATCCATACATGACCACAGGAAAAACCATGGCCTTGACTAGACGGATGTTAGTTGGCACAGTAATGTCTGTCTCTGCTTTTGAATATACTGTCTAGGTTGGTCATAACTTTTCTTCCAAGGAGTAAGCATCTTTTAATTTCATGGCTGCAATCACCATCTGCAGTGATTTTGGAGCCCAAGAAAGTGAAGTTTGACACTGTTTCCACTGTTTCCCCATCTATTTCCCATGATGTGATGGGACCAAATGCCATGATCTTAGTTTTCTGAATGTTGAGCTTTAAGCCAACTTTTTCACTCTCCTCTTTCACTTTCATCAAGAGGCTTTTTAGTTCCTCTTCACTTTCTGCCATAAGGGTGGTGTCATCTGCATATCTGAGGTTATTGCTATTTCTCCCGGCAATCTTGATTCCAGCTTGTGTTTCTTCCAGTCTAGCATTTCTCATGATCTACTCTGGATAGAAGTTAAATAAGCAGGGTGACCATATACAGCCTTGACTTACTCCTTTTCCTATTTGGAACCAGTCTGTTGTTCCATGTCCAGTTCTAACTGCTGCTTCCTGACCTGCATACAGATTTCTCAAGAGGCAGGTCAGGTGGTCTGGTATGCCCATCTCTTTCAGGATTTTCCACAGTTTTTTGTGATCTGCACAGTCAAAGGCTTTGGCATAGTCAATAAAGCAGAAATAGATGTTTTTCTGGAACTCTCTTGCTTTTTCCATGATCCAGCTGATGTTGGCAATTTGATCTCTGGTTCCTCTGCCTTTTCTAAAACCAGCTTGAACATCTGGAAGTTCACGGTTCACGTATTGCTGAAGGCTGCCTTGGAGAATTTTGAGCATTACCTTACTAGCATGTGAGATGAGTGCAATTGTGCGGTAGTTTGAGCATTCTTTGGCATTGCCTTTCTTTGGGATTGGAATGAAAACTGACCTTTTCCAGTCCTGTGGCCACTGCTGAGTTTTCTGCTGGCATATTGAGTGCAGCACTTTCACAGCATCATCTCTCAGGATTTGAAATAGCTCAACTGGAATTCCATCACCTCCACTAGCTTTATTCATAGCGATGCTTTCCAAGGCCCACTTGACTTCACATTCCAAGATGTCTGGCTTTAGATTAGTCATCACACCATCATGATTATCTGGGTCATGAAGATCCACAAGTCCTTAGTGATATAAATAAATGACTGAATGGATTTTAAAAAAATTGGGAAAGAAGAGACAAACCAAATATCCCATGTAAAATAATTCCAAATAATGTATATAGATACACAGCTTTCAAGGAGATGGAGCATAATTCCCCTTTCAAACATGGGCTGCACAAAGTGACTTCCTTCCAAGATGTATAGCACAGAAAGGCAGAGGGAAAGTAACTGGACAGTGGAGAAGTCTGACAACATGACCTCAGCCAGGTGATATCAAGATCAGCTATGATGCTGATAGTATGTACCCTTGATATGATGCGATAAGGATGGCACATCCCCTCTAAGGGTCTCCTCCCCAACACTCACAACCACAGTGCAACCATGAGAATCGCATCAGGCAAACCCTAATTGAGGAATAGTGTTCAAAACATCTCACCAGTATTCCTTGAAACTGTTGAGGTCATCAAAAATCAGGAAAGTCCAAGAAGTCACCAGAGCCAAAAGGAGCCTATGAAGATATGATAACTAAATGACTAAATGCAATGTGGGATGTATCAAATCCTGGAACAGAAAAGGAATATGAAGGGAAAAGCAAGGAAATTTACACAAGCTGTACATTTTAGTTAATTGTATTAATAATGTATTAATGTTGGTTCATTCATTAAAACATATGTACTCATCTTATTCAGATAATATGTGAATAAAAGGGATAACTGGGCATGGGGTGTAATGGGAACTCTCTATATTATCTGGGCAATTTTTCTGTAAATCTAAAACTGTTCTAAAATGAATAGTTTTTTTTAAAGAAAACTTAAGTCACCAGTCTCCAGACTTGGGAAGGGAGGGTGGAGGGCCCCTCTTTTCACAGACCCTGCTGTCCTGGGCATGTGGGCTTTGACACATCCAGGTACTCATCCTGCCCCCAAGGTGCTGGCTCCTGAGAGCGGATCAGAGCAACCCTCATTCACTTAGAACATGATTCAGGGCTTGCAGGCTTTCAAAAGCCTGTGCCAACAATTAACACCCATATGCACCCTTGTCATATGCACTATTCTGCAAGATAACAAGATTCAGATTGATCAAGAAAGAAACCTCTACCCAGGAAATGATAAAAACTCATGTGACATTAGGAAGCCAATTGGTTGGAATTCGTTAGGGAAAAACCGTTCCCTGTAGTTCTTATTTACAAGCTTCTCAAACTAGCTCCTAAACTAGCTTCCAGCTAAGAAAATGCGTTAAAAACATCCATAAAACAGCACTAATAAGCCCTCCATAACTAAAATCTAATTGAAGATTATAAAGACTTAGAACACCAAGTACTCCTTGGCAAAGGGAAAAAGGTTGATCTTCCATAGCCAGCAGGACCATGTGGTGGGAGTGCTTTCTTCTGGGACTCCATGGCAGAGAGAGCACTAGGGTCCTCTAGAGAGGCTGCTTTCTCCAGATACCATGTCAAAGGCATGACACAATTTGGCCACAGCAGAGGAGGCTGAGCTCCAGTGAGAAGAATTCTAGACTAGTAAGTGAGATTCAATTCTACCCTTTTGTTCCCTGATTGTTGTTGTTGTTCAGTTGCTCAGTCATGTCTGACTCTGCAAACCCGTGGACTGCAGCATGCCAGGCTCCCCTATCCTTCACTCTCTCCCAGAGCTTGCTCAAAGTCATGTCCATTGAGCAATGATGCCATCCAAACATCTCATCCTCTGGCATCGCCTTCTCTTCCTGCCTTCAATCTTTCCCAGCATCAGGGTCTTTTCCAAGGAGTTGGCTCTTCTTCACATCAGGTGGCCGAAGTATTGGAGCTTCAGCTTCAGCATCAGTCCTTCCTTGATTAAACCACTCTATTGTTCCAACCAACAATTTTCTCATATATAAATGAAGAACAATGAAAGTCTTATCCTTATCTACCTAGGTGGCAGATTGTGATATTTCACAAAAAATAATTATGCAAGCATAAGGAGACATCTCTTTCTTCAAGGCTTTCAGAGCACATCCTTTTTTTTTTTTTTTTTCCATAGAATTCTTTGAGAAGTAAATCAGGGTTTTAGAGTCAGTATGTGAATCTTTGTTTTAGTCATGTTCTTGACAAATGTCAGTCAATCCATGCATTTGTGACATTCTCTTTCTCTGGTTATTAACTGCATAAAATCTTTTTTTTAACTTTTTATTTAATATTGGAGTAGATTTGATTGACAATATCATGTTAGTTTCAGGTGTACAGCAGAGTGATTCAGTTATATATATACATGTATTTATTCTTTTTCAAATTCTTCCCATTTTAGGTTGTTACATAATATTGAGCAGAATTCCCTGGGCTACACGGGAGGTCCTTGTTGGTTATCCCTTTTAACTGTAACAATATGCATACGTCCATCTTATTTGTAGACCTCAGCCATGTGCTCTTTTTTCCCATCTTCCCTTCTCCTCCTAGTCTGACACCTCTCCCAGTACTACTGGAACATCTGAAATCAGTATTCTTACCACAAAGACATATCAAAAAGTCTGGTGAACCACAAATGTCATGTTATATGCTGTTGTTGTTTAGTTGCTAAGACTTTTATGACTCCAAGGACTGCAGTCTGCCAGGCTCCTCTGTCCATGGGATTTCCCAGGCAAGAATACTGGAGTGAGTTGTCATTTCCTTCTCCAGAGGATCTTCCTGAGACAGGGACTGAACCCCCTTTTCCTGCATTGGCAGGTGAGTTCTTTATCGCTGAGCCACCAGGGAAGCCCACGATATTGTACAGCATATCTTAAGTCATACGTGGATAATCTGCTTAGATACAGAATCTGAGAATTACTGGTGATTTTGATTTACACCACCTATTTACCTCATCCACAACCAGAGATATTTCATCTTCTTTGTGGGCTGGCATGCAGGGCCTCCATGCTGTTCACACTCTTCTGTGTTCATTCTTCCCCATTGCTAGGGCTTCATTCTGAGTCTCACTCGGGCAACACATTCCCTTGATCCTTAGCTCACTCTACCCCCAGGACTAACCTGCACCCTCAGGCATGCTCAGGTCCTTGGAAGTGGCCAGGAATTTCCTCTCATATCCACCCAACTACAGTCCTGTCTTTCTTCTCTGCTGTGGTCACTGGATTTACTTTTCCCTCTAGTACTTTCCACAGAGCATCCACAGAGGGTTTTCCTGTTTCCAGTTTTGTTAGCACAACTGCAGGCAGAGATGAGAGTGCTTATTTGAGGGGTAGAAATCATCACTAGAAAAGGAGAGGTTAAGGATCATGAAAAATGACAGATCTTCCAGCAAAGTTATGGAAGAAATAGAAGAGATCTGGTGTCTACAGCATAGATGGTTGAATTGGAAAGGAGGGAAGGCGGGAAAGAGAGAGGGGTGATGATATACTGGGGAGGATATTAAGAGGGTTCATGCTCAGAGCATTTTAAAAATTTTTTTAGTAAAAGGAGACTACACTTGCTGAGACTACACTTGAACAAGAATTATAGAAAATAAGAGTAAATTAAATAGCTCTGGAGAATGGGATAAAGAACCACTCAGGGGCAAGGGTTAGGACTTCTCTCATCACATGGCAAGTCCTACTGAGACTGGCTCTAACCACCAAGAACATGGAATGGCACCTCATAGCCATTTGGGGGGCTTCATATTGTCATGCAGACTTTGCATGCTTCCACAGTTTGTTTAACTGGATCTGTGACCTCCAAAGCTAGGCCCTTTTGCTTTAGACAATCATGCAACTTCCTCTACCAGAGAGCTTCCATCCTGGAATGTCTTTCAACCATAGAAGAGTTATAAAACCACCTCTATCTGGATCTGAAGCAAAAGACATAAGGCATTATGGGGGAAAAGTTTACATTCTCATAACTTTCCTTCATCATGGGCATTATTTTGGTGTGCTGCCAAACACCAGTCAGCTGTGGGTAGTGCTTGCATTCCAAAACAATTCTGTAAGAATGTATTATTCTATAAAGAATAAACCATTGTAACATTTCTTAGATTCAATATCGGACCAAAAAGAATACTACATCACTTTTTCACTTGATTATTTTCTCATGAACTCGGAGCATTTGATTTACGCTCAACTATTCCTATATCTAAAAACATTTTGTTATTTCATAATCAAATTTTAATCTTCTAACATAGATGACTCAGGAAAAATACTTAATCCATCAAAATAACTCCAAACCATGTGCTTTTCCAATCACCTTCAAAATGGCATATAGTTTCCATCATGTTTGGCTTGTAAAAGGCTTAGCAATTTATGACCTTTGGCTTATTTCCAGTCCCCTTAGCTGTCAATGCTATGCTAATGCCATCTTCCAGAGGACTCCTGGCAGGATTTCACAGGGATGTCTGTGGGTTTGGATTAGCAATAATAATGAATTAATTTATTAAGTAAAAGGCACCAGCCTTGAACCTTGTACCCAGGTGCCCCTGTAGTACACCAGAATTCTCTCTTTGAATGAGAAATAAGCTTGATGGAAAGAAAAAGGAAGCTAAAAACATTAAGTGTCCACCTAGAGCCATATTCTGTATATATTACCTCATTTCAGTTCAGGGTATTATTTATTATACATTGAGAAAATTATGGTTCAGAGTTTCATAATTTACCTAAGGACACAGCCGAGGATTAGATCTCAGACAGGTCAGCTTCTTAAGCTCTTGGTCTTTCCATCACTCCGTTCTCTTGATTCCTACTCTTTGTTGTTGTTTAGTCACTAAGTAATGACTGACTCTTCATGATCCCATGGAGTATGCCTGCCAGGATCCTCTGTCCATGAGATTTTCCAGACAAGAATACTGGAGTTTTTTCCCTCCATTTCCTTCTCCAGGGGATCTTCCCAACCCAGGGATCGAACCCACGTCTCCTGCATTGGCAGGTGGATTCTATACCAATGAACCACCAGGGAAGCCTCGATTACTGCTAATGATTATTAAAACCAGAGTAAATAGTTCTAAAAGTCTATTCTAATCAATTTCTACTGGAGATATGATATTATATGTACATATGGGCTTCCCTGATGTCTGAGATGGTAAAGAATCTGCCTGCAATGTGGGAGACCCAGGTTGAATCCCTGGGTCAGGAAGATCCCATGGAGAGGGAAATGGCAACCCACTCCAGTGTTCTTGCCTCAGAAATCCCATGGACAGAGCAGCCTGGTGGGCTACAATCCTTGGGGTTGCAAAGAGTTGGACACAATTGAGTGACTAACACACACACACACACATATGAAATTTACATGTATCCCCACTAACATTCAGGATATGTATGAAATAGACCCATCAAGACAGTAATAGTTGGGAAATGTGCCTTCCCTAAACAACAGGCAAAAAGAACATACATAAATAAGTTCTAATAACTTTCCAGACTTAGACCGAGTCTGGAAATTGAAGTCTGGAAAAAGCAAAAGCATATCTAATAGTACACGAAGTGACTAAAAATAAAGAAAATTATCTCAAAGTAAATGTCCCTATGAAGACAGCTTTTCCAGGGTAAGTAGGAATCTATTATTCATATTGTTGGGAATAACTGCCCTGGTCTTGCTTCTATCTTTAGCATGTGCGCACATTGTTGAATATAAAACATGTACAGCACGTAATCTTCTAACATAACTCATGTCTGAAGAAGCAAAATAAAACCACCCCTTCAGAAATTCCTTTCTGGCATCTTATTTTGTTTTTAAGAAATCTATTTTTCAAAGAAATAGAGGGTTTTGCTGTTCAATAGAATGATTTTTTTTCTTCAGTTTTTCCCTTAAATTATTTTTAATCTCTGCCACAAAATGAATCTCTCTTTATCGGTAAAAAACTTCTTTAAATGTTTAATTCTGATTAAATCCTTCCAAATATTTTTTTACATGGATGTTGCAAGTGTTTTTCCTTTTCCTTATTCTTTTCCTTATTTTTTTATATTTATTTTTTGTTGGAATATAATTGCTTTATGATGTTGTGTCGGTTTCTGTTGTACAACATCATGAATCAGCTATATAAATGCATTTTTTACACACACTTTTAGAAGGAAATGGCAACCCACTCCAGTATTCTTGTCAGGAAAATCCCGTGGATAGAAGAGTCTGGCAGACTACCCTCCATGGAGTCACAAAGAGTTGGACACGACTGAGCATGTACACATGCACACACTTTAAAAAGCCACCAGATCATACAAAGTTCTTCTTTCTAATTAAAGAAAGGCTGTCTATCATCCAACAGGTTTTTTATGAATGCCCACTCTTTGCCCAATGCTGGCGCCTCACAGCCTTCTCTGTTAGCTTCTGTTTGTTTTCGTTTAAACACTGACCAACGGACCTTAATAATTACAAAGGCTGAGATCCAATCCTGATCCAGGTGTGCCAGTAATTAGCTGGTGACCTTAGACAGTTTGCTTTATCTCTCTGGTTCTCAGTTTCTTCTTGTCTGAAATAAAGAGACTATGACACTCTTATGGACTGAATTTTGCCCTCCCTCCCAAATTCACACGTTGAAGCCTGACACCTGGTATCTTATATGTGCCTGTATGTGGGGATAGGGCCTTTAGAGAAGTGATTAAATAAAAATGAGGTGTTTGAGGTGGGACCTAACCCAAGCTCACTGGTGTCCTTATAAGAAGAAGAAATTAGCCCACACAGTCAGGGGAAAAACCATCTGAGACAATAAGAAGGTGGCCATCTGCAAGCCAAGGAGAGAAGCCTCACAAGAATCAAACCTGCCCACACACTGACTGTGGACTGCTAGCCTCCAGAGCTGTGAGAAAAAAATTTCTGCTCTTCAGGTCCTACCCTACAGTGCAGGGAACTCTGCTCAGTGTTATGTGGTAGCCTGGAGAGGAGCAGAGTTTGGAGGAAAACTGTTGATGGTGTTGTTTAGTAGCTATATCATGTCTGACTCTTTCTGACCCCATGGACTGTAGCCCACCAGGCTCCTCTGTCCATGGGATTTCCCAGGCAAGAGTGCTGGAGTAGAGTGCCATTGTCTTCTCCAGAGCGTCTTCCCAATCCAGGAAGTGACACTCATGTCTCTCGAGTCTCCTGCATTGGCAGGTGGATTCGTTACCACTAAGCCACCATGGAAGCCCCTGGGGAAGAACGTTGCTGCTGCTGCTAAGTCGCTTCAGTTGTCTCCGACTCTGTGCGACCCCATAGACAGCAGCCTATCAAGCTCCTCCATCTCTGGGATTCTCCAGGCAAGAGTACTGGAGTGGGTCGCCATTGCCTTCTCTGTGGGGAAGAATGGATACATGTATATGTATGGTTGAGTCCCTTTGCTGTCTACCTGAAACTATCATGATATTGTTAAGCACTCAATATAAAATAAAAATTAAAAACAAGAGAGTATACCTAGATTTTCTCATTCCTAAATAATAGAGGAAGATGCAGACAATTGAGCTAAGTCAGTCCAGAAAACCAAGGATCTTCCCCCAAATTCTTGTTTGGCTTCAGGGAGTAATTGACAATGAATACCATAAGGCAAAAAAATGGAAAGAAAGTGAGTGCATTAAGACACTGCCAAGCCACTGAATCAACAAAACATAGTATCCACCCAACTTCTAAACTGTTAAGATAAAATAATTTTTAATATTGTCCATTTATTTTCAAACACTTAAATCCATTATGGTACTTGTCATAAGCGTTTTAATTAACATGAGAAGATGGATAGGATAGAAAGTTGTGATGAGCAGTAAATCTTGAAATGTGTATTATTAGGGACTTCCCTGGTGGTCCAATGGCTAAGACTTTGCACTCCGAATGCAGGGGGCCCAGTTTTGATCCCTGGTTTGGGAACAAAGATCTCACATGCTGCAGCTAAGACCCAGTGCAGCCAGTAAAAAAATCTATTTTTTAATGTGTATTGTTAAATCCAAATAAACAATGATAGATTATTTTTTTAAAAAATCTGTTATTCAAGCCACACAGTCAGCAGTACTTTGTTAAGGCCAGCCCTAACAAATAGATACCTAAGGTCCCCTTCAGTTCTACCATCCTGAGATCCTCTCTCCCCTCAAGAGAAGTAAAAATATAAAATACTCTAAGTAACAATCTAAGTGTTTGTTAAACGAGCTGCTTCTCATTAGTTCTCTAACAATTTACTGATTAACGCTTGCAAACCAAGTTCTACATAAAGAATTTTTTAAATTCTTTTTTTAACGCTCAGTGTTCTCAGCTTAATAGAGAACAACTTTTAAGTGTACTTAGTTTTAAATGGTTGTTCCTCCATAAGAAACTATATAAAGTAGTCCCTGTAATTTTGCTTTGGTGCATTTTTGGTGTGAAACTTAGCAGAGAGTCAAGTTCATTTTATACCCCATACAAGTAACTGAAGGGAAAGCGTCCAGAGTGATGTGGTCACAGCAAATATGGAACAAGGTGGTTCTATCAGACCCACTGGACCTCAAGTGAGGGTAATATACCTTGAAAAACAAAAAACTTGTAAACCATATCCAGTTAAAGCTTTTTGTTGTTTGGGGAGGATTGGGTTTTTTAACACCAGATTTGTTTTCCTTTCTGTATTTCATACTGGTTCCACTGATTCAGCCTCAGGTCTCTGCAGTGAAGCAAATGATACTTTAGTTGTTTGAGCATCAGGTTGTAGATTTCTGAACATTTGGACTTTTTAGGTTTGACAGGTTGATAAACTTTAAACAAAGGTGCAATAACTTTGCCTGATAAGAAGGCAAGAGAGGGTGGCCTGGGCGAGGGTTAGAGGGGTGACATTTTTCTTTTACGAACTGCTAGACAGGAAGTGAGACTTAAAGTATTGAAGGGATGATGAAGGAGAGGGGAAGGAGGGATCAGGTTAAGTGGACTGCAAAACCACCACAGCAAAGGTTAATGGGTGTGTGCTGAGAAATTGGTTTTAGCAACTGATTCCATTACACAGAAATGAGAACCAATAAACTGAGATCCTCTGATATTAGCTCATCAGCATCTTAACTGGCATATTATCTTAAGCAAACTCATCAGAAAACATGTTTTTCTTCTCATTCCTCCAACCGACATTAACATCTTTGAATGACCTCAGACAAATGATCTTGGTACATTTGTTATTTGGTGAAAAACAAATAGCCATTACTTTATTATCTCTTTGTTTCAGGCCTTCCCAATTGACATGATTACCCATTCCAGGAGAGCAATAACTGTTAAAAAAAAAATCAGTAGCAATGCTGTAACACGTAATTGTCTTTACACACCATTGTGATTGTATGTCATGACATCAAGACTCAGGGATTTTTAGGAGAAAGGATATCTGAGAGAGGCATGTGGGTTTGGGTTAGGTCACTACAGTAATAGAACGGGCTGTACTAGCTGGTCATTTAAAAACTTCTACAGAACTTGATTGCCTTCCAGTGAAATACTTCATTTAATTTCCCCATAATCCATTCCCTCTCCTGCCCATCACACCTTTAATAACCCTACATCATATGCTCATTAATCTTTCTACCTCTACATCACAGAGGTTTACATTTTAATATTAGATCCAGTCATCTTGTTAGTGTGATTTATTGTTTTCCTCTTCGAAAAGTCCACACTCTTTTTCTATGTACTATAAATAACAAAGCATGGCTCCAGATTGAATAACGGAGCTGTAATTCAGGCTTGGGACTTAGCTGCCATTCCTAAAGCCTCAAGCCATACCCCTAGGGATCATGGTGTCAGTAGAGACTGGTGATTGAATTATGGCCTGGCAGTCAATCAGGGACGGTACGCTATTCAGAGTATTTCTACCAAAGAGAAGTTATTAATGGTTTCAAATGGAAGTTAGGACTATAGTAGATCAGATGTTAGTTTAATAAGGATAGCTATTTTTTTTCCTACTTAATGAGGTAAGAGCCTTTTTTCCCCTATTTCTTAGAGAAATAAATTATAAGCAATAAATATGACAAAGATCTTAGGTGATCAAACTTTATTGTTATGTTATTATTTATAATATTGTACAGGGTTCTCTGCAAAACACCCATCTATTTTTAGACTACTGAAAAAAGTAAAAAGAATAAAACAAAAAGGAGAAAGGGAGGGAAAGGGAAACAGAAGGAAAGGAAGGAGGGAAGGTGGTTATTTGAATGCTATCCTAGGGTTCCAGTCACCTCATAATTGAATTTCATAATTTTAGACACTGTTGAAGAACTATGGATATGAACACTTGGCAAACGACGAAGCAAAGTGGAACAACTAAATTATAAGCCTTAAGACATCGAGTCAAATAGAGCCGTATATCTTGATTATTCATGTCTCAGGAAAACAGGCCATACTTGCAGAATATTGTAAAACCCTGGGGTGCTCCCAAAGCTATTTTTGAATACTTCTTACTTAAACACTACAAAATGTTCCATTTTAATTTCTCAAACATTAAGACTTTTGATGATAAATATTATTAGAAAAGGTTGTTTCAGAAACACGACACAATCTGCTTCTGTCTGCAGAAAATAGGCTCATATAACCAAATAACTAACCTGAGAAAGTATTCTTACCTTTGGGCAAGGGCCCTTAATGATGCACTTTTTAAAGAATCTAATAAAAGCTGTAGACTTTGCCCCAGAAAAAAGAAAGACATCAACAAGGAGCACCTCTCTCTCTCTCTCTCTTTCACACACACACACACACACACACACACACACACACACACACACCACAGATGCACTACTTTTCACACACAAAATTTTGCACATTTCAGGGGATTCATGGCCTCAGGATAGGAAACCTTGCCCAATGGATTAACTTGTGTTTTTAAAAGGAAACAAGTTTTTCTCTGGTTTCCACATAGACTATCTCTAATTTTTGTCAATTAATAAAACAAACAAGGCTTGATTTGCAGATTCGAACCTGCACAGGGAGGTTGAGCACAGGGAGCTCAACTTTATTAAGTTTTCTAGAAAAAAACTGTGTCTCATTTCAGAAGACCAAAATGCATGATACAGGGCCTGCTGCTTGACACTACTCCTAATCAGTTCTATGAAAGTGTTCTTGATGGGAAAGTGTAACTTAATAATCTAAGAGTCAGGGTCTTTTTGTTGCCAGTATTCAAGTGAAATAAATCATAAGAATAACTGTTGTTCTTATATTCATAATGAAATAATAGATGTAATTGAAAATATCTTTGGGTCCCATTTTTATCATCGGAAAATACACATACTTACAAATGTATCTAATAATGTAAGTATTTTAGATAACAGGGCTTTGATAAGAACCTAATATTGTATAGTGCACATTGTAAGCTTATTAACTGATATTCACATTCCCAGAGGCAAAAAGAAATGCAGATGAAACCAAATTATGTTTCCTCAATGAACTCTGCTTTTCTTCCAGCAAATCATGTTCAATACACAACTCTATTTCTTTGCAAATTTTCTAACCATTGGTGAAAATACCGCATTATATCTTTATTCTTCTGTTTCATTGTCCTTTTCAACATATGTGTGTGCATGTGTGTGTGTGCATGTGCGCAGAATATAAAGGATCTGAAAGTGATACATGCTGAAGGCAGTTTTTTTTTCCATAGCCTTAGCTAAGTAACATGAGAAGTGGTCCAAGAGCCAGGGAGGAAGTCATGGGTGTGACCAGGTGACCAGTTGGAGTCCATTCTCCACATCATTCAAAGTCTTTGAGACGGGGAGTGACAGATGTCCTTGATGTCTTTCCTCTGCTATGACTCATAATGCAGTACCCAGAGTTACTTTGTCAAGTTTTCCTTCTTTATCCAGGCTCAGAGTCATTTTAAGTTTCATTCAAGATGGGGGAGTTTTTAATGGCAACTAACTCTGCCAAACCAATGATCACAGTGAATTGAGCATTCTCCTTTTAAAATAAACTGGAACACACTTCATTCCTGTGGCAAGAATGTCCCCATCCAGTAAATGTCAAAGATAATTGGTATTCACCCTGAGTGAGCCAAGTCTAAGCCTCTACATTTCACTGGATTGTGAGGCATCCTGGGGTTCCCAGTTTGCATATCCAAATGACCCAAAGTTCTTCCTCTGCCTTTCAGCAATTAAAACCCACTCTATAAAAAAAAAAAATGCACAGTAAAAAAGTCAAATAAGAATGAAGGCAGTAAGTTTAGGACATTTTATCCTTGTTCTATGATCCAAGGAAATGTCTTCCGTTTACCACTGTCACAAATGAACAGCCTTGTTCAGAATCCAATTATCATAATGGTGTCTGAAATCTACCAGGCTTGAAGTGTTTGGAGTTATTGTGAGCCCTTGTTCCTTGGAAATTTGGGGGAAATTCTCTGAGACCTGTGTTTGAAGGGCACCCATCAGAATGTTTTCTTCAAAGTGATGCTTGTGCCATTGACTTGCCTCTCATCATTCCCTAGTGACTCAGAAGGTAATGCAGCACAGAAGACCTAGGTTTGATTCCTGGGTTGGGAAGATCCCCTGGAGAAGGGAATGGCTACCCATTTCAGTATTCTTGCCTGGAGAATTCCACAGACAGAGGAGCCTGGCAGGCTACAGTCCAAGGACTAGCAAAGAGTTGGACACAACTGAGCAACTAACACACTGTCCTACTTGACTTAGTCAAAGTTCCCTGTTTGAGATTAGCATCATCTGTGTCTCTCAGAAAACTCTGAGAAGCACCTATCAAAGTTCTAGTATAATAGAAGGCTCAGAATCAACTTCACCCCACATTTACTGAGTGTTCTCTCTATGTAGTCTTGCATACAGCATTTTCCTTATTAAACTTCACAAATCTCAGATGTAGCAACATTAATTTCATTATAGACACTGATACTCAGAGAGAGGAAGTAGAAATTTTTGCACTGGTTTGGCAGATAAGAAAGAGCTTATAATGAGAAATCTTCCATGTGCTTTAGTTCTTTTTCCATTTATCCTTTTAACTCCACTATTTCCTCCTGGACTCTGGAACAGTCCAACTGGAAAATTAAATCCAGAGCCATTTTCACCTGAAATCATAGTCTGATGCCGGATTACTCCAACTTTTTTTGGTTCCCAAATTACATTATAGACTTATCTTTCAAGCAATGTGGAAACCCCTCCAAGTACTGCACAAATAAAGCTGCTATTTAAAATATAGAATCATGATTTTAATGCATGAATAAGTTGGCTAGAGAGTAAGGGAATTCCTCAGATGTCAGAAATGATGAGAAAGCATAAATCCTCAGGGATAAGTAAATGCTGAAACCAGCATCTGCTTAGGAGATACATGAACTTAAAAGCCAGGACCTCTGGAGACCAGTTTTCTCAGTGGGTGATGTAGAATAAAAATACACTCCATGGAAGGAGACAATGTCAATATATGCCTCCCTCTGCCTCTCTACTGAGAATTAATTCCTAACCTCAAGCTACACTCACTGACAACAAATATAGGGCCCAAATCAATGCCACCTATGTGGTCAAAGAGCAAACAAATAAAAAATCCAACCAAAAATGTAGTTTAAAATAGTCTCACGTGACAATTCCCTCAAGTGCCCACCAGACAGGCAAAGGAAAGTTAACTCAGGAGGGATGCTCTGCAAACAAGCATACAGGTCAAAGTGGAGTTCACAATCAAAGAACATTAGGAACGTATTGTAAGAGCTGATACCATTCAAATACTATCCTTGAGGCAATAGACATATATAGAACATGGCACCCAGCAATCGGAAAATGTGTTCTCTTCAAACACACACAAAAATCTTTACAAAAATTAAATAAACTTCAAAACTTATTTAATTTTTTAAAATTAAATGATTTACAAAGCCCCAAATTTCTCAGCAAATTTCAAAGATTCTATAGCATGAAGACCACAACTTACGACAACAAATTTAAAACAGAAAGAGGCTCACAGCCTGAGAATTATGGTTGCTGGCGGGATAAGGATGGTGGGAAGAGATAGCTGAGGAGTTGGGGATGGACATGTACACACTGCTATATTTAAAATGGACAACAAACAAGGACCTACTGTATAGTACGTGGAAGGAACTCTGCTCAACGTTATGTGGCAGCCTGGATGGGAGTCTGGGGGAGAATGGATATGTACACATGTATGTACATACATGCATATGTATGGCCAAGTCTCTTTGTTGTTCACCTGAAACTATCACAACATTGTTAATCAGCTATACTCCAATACAAAATAAAAAGTTGAAAAAATTGTTAGAAATTGAGTAGAAAATAGTAACTAAAAACACTCTTGTATTAGGAAATTGAAATGTATACTGATCCTTGTGAACAATGGGGTTTCCCAGGTGCTGCGAATGATTGGGAAGATCCCCTGAAGGAGGGCACAGCAACCCACTCCAGTGTTCTTGCCTGGGAAATCCCATGGACAGAGGCTGGTGGGCTATAGTACATGGGGTTGCAAAGAGTTGGAGACGACTGAAGTGACTTAGCATATGCACACACATGCACTTGTAAAAATACATATATCAAAGAAATGTTAAAATAATTAAAAATAAACAATCATGAAAAATGCTTATTAGCCTTATAACATTTAGGAAAAAATGTGAAACCTTACATGTTTATATTAAACTAAATAAGGTTGAAAATAACTGAACAGTGTATTAATTTAAAAAGCTAGAAAAAGAAAATAAATGTAATAAAACCCAAAGAAAATAGAAGAACGGGAATAAATATGCACAGAAATTAGAGAAGTATAAAACAATGACATGTTAAAGAAAACCTAACAACTAAGTTTGCTTCCTTTTCTGCTAAGTCTAGTAAAATTAGTACATTTCTTAAAAGATTTATCAAGAACAAACAGAGAAGGCACAAATACAGTATTAAGAACTAAAAAGATTATAACTATGCTTGCAGCATGGATTATAAAGATAATAGAATATTATAAACAACTTTTGGTTAATTCATAAAAATCAAACAAATGTTAGGCCATAAAGTGAATATCTACAAATTTCAAAGAATCTGTATTAAATACACCACTTAAAAGTTGGATAAGATGGAAATATTCTCTAAAAACATATACATTTATACACTAATTCAGGAAGAAAGAGAAATCATGGCTTTCCCTCTATTGATTAAAAAAATTGACTTCAGAGTTATAAATCTTTATACACAGAATAAAACACCAGGGCCAGATGATTTTAAACATGATTTCTACCAAATGCCGAAAGAACAAACATTTCCATTTTTTACAAACTCTTTCAGAGAATAGAAAGAGAGGAAACATTTCTCTATTTATTTTATGAAACTAGTACAGCTTATTATCAAAGCCAAGACAGAACAAGAAAGTAAAACTGCAGGCCTATCATAAATATAAACTCAAAAGGTCTAAGCAAAATATCTGCAAAACAAACCCAGAAATATATAGAAAACACATGTTTATCTAACTACATGAAGAATAGGCATTAAATAACTTTTTAAATGTTTAATGAAAACTCCTAGTAAACTAAAAGTAAAAAAAAATAACTTCCTAAACCTACAATAAATCTGCAACAAACCTATGGTGAAACTGGCCTTTCAAATAGGGACTAGGACAAGGTGTTTGGACAATACCACTGTATTGGGGATTGCCACCATTGTATTGGAGAGCCAACAGCAATACAAGAAAAATAAATATCTTCCATCTTACACATGTTAAGAAGAAAGAGATAACACTGACAAAATTTATAGGTGATAAGAGTATACGTGGACCCAGCCATGTTTAACAAAACTATCTTGACCTTTTCAGTTATGTGGGCCAATAAATTCTCTTCCTTATTTAATCCCCTAGAAGAGTATAGATGGAAAATTTTTTAAATGTGTACAAGATTTTTTATTAACAGAAGAATTTGATAAAGTTGCTAAGTACAAAATGAATTTTTAAAAATTAATTCAATCAAGCTGTTAGAAAACCAAATGAAACAATGTATCCTATAATCAATAAAGATGCAAATATGTTATTTACAGTGATATCTAATATTATCAAATTATTAGGAATCAAGCTAACAAACATGTACAAGGCTTTCAGTGAAATATTATACAACTTCATTGAGAGAAATTAAAGAAGACTTATCTATTACTATTTTATTATTGTTACACAACAAAGACCCGGTAGAGCCAAAAATAAATGAATAAATATTTTTAAAAATAAAAAATAAAGTTTAATATGTTGTTTAGGGATTTACATATGTGTTAAAGCTATAAAGAAAAGCAAGGGAATGATTCATTCAAAATTCAGATTAGTATTGACTTTGATGGACAGAAGGAAGATGGGATTAAAGAGGCACACAGAGGTTTTAAAAGGACTGATAATATAGTATTTCTTGAGCTAAGTGGTGAGTAAATGAGACTCCAGTTATTAGTCTTCTGATTGTACCTGTACTTCATGCACAATTTTTTATGTATGGCATATTTCACAATACAATTTTAAAACTGCATTGTTTACTTCAGTAATTATCAAATTATTATCTGATCCTATGGTGGTGCAGGATAAACCTCAAACAGTAAAATGGTAAGCACTTTAGTTTCACAGTTAGAAAGATATCTGAAAGTATAGAACTTTCTATAAAACTTCTACCACTCCTGAGTATATGCAGAGCACCAGAAAAGAGCCGAGAGACAGTCAAGGGTTTGGAGAGGGCTGAGAGCAGCATGGTGAAGGAGAGAGGTCCTCCGTTATGTTTCTGCCCTGTAGGTATCAACCTTGTGTGAGTGAATTAGAAACAGCAGTTATATTCACAATATAAACATAGCTAGTGATGACACTTTAAAAGTATGAATTCTGAGTGAATATAGCAGTGACAGTGAGAATTGCCACAATTTGGTTATTCATCTCATTACAAGGATATGACTTGTCAAGTGGGATGCAAAGCCTCATGGGACACTGAAGACCAGAAATGATGCAGAACAAGATGATGAAAGAAGGTGGTTTGAACAAAACTAGTCATGGACTATCTGTTCCCTTAACCACACCTGGCTAAGAGTTATGCTGATGGCCTCATGTGTTCATGTGCTCAGTTGCTCAGTTGTGTCCAGCTTCTTTGCAATCCCTCCGGACTGTAGCCCTCCAGGCTCCTATGTCCATGGGATTTCCCAGGCAAAAATACTGGAGTTGATTGCCATTTCCTTCTCCAGGGGGTCTTCCTGAACCAGTGATCAAACACACATCTCTTTCTTTGGAAGGTACTGAGACACCAGGGAAGCCCAGGATTATCCTAGGGATGTGGAATTGAAAACAATATCAGAGACACCACTGCGTATCAAAATTGTTTTAAGTATATTTTCTCTAAAGTAAATGTTTTACTGTTTTATAGGTTGCAGAGCTCGCTCAGTGGTAAAGGTTCAATTATTTTCAAACACCTTCATCATATTCACAAATTTCCAAGTAAAGAAACCCCTCCAGTGACTTCTGTGAAGGTACTTACACAGGGTGGATCCAACTGAGAGCTATAGGATTCTAGATGATGGCAAATGATAAGCATCAAACTTCCTTGTGGAACAGTGCCTGATCCAAACTCCTTTCTTACCTGGACAGAGTTACATACTGTTCCTTAACCATTTTTTAAAATAGTCTCTCTCCCCAGGTAACTAATTACCTTCCTTTCACTGCTCTTTCTGCTTCTCTACTAATGACCACTAAAATCTGACAAATTCAAAATTTTGAAAGTCATCCAACTATTTAACTCAGTCTTAGTTCTTTTTAGAGAAACAGAAACTTCCAGATGTAGATAATTTATTTAAATTTTAACTTGTTCCTCTAAATTGACATGTGGCCAGCACACAATTATTCCCTATAATAGAAACTAGGTATAGCAGGCATAACTTAATTGCACCCATGATCAAGAAAGCTCATTTGCTTTCTCCTTTATCAAACTTTCACAAGCTTTACTAGTCAGTACAAAGGATTGGCTCAAGTTTCATCTTCTTTTATTTATTTTACTGTTCCTCTAGTGAGAAGACTAATGAATTGCCAGGGTCAGGCAACAGGAGAAGGAGATAAATTCAAGGAGAAGAAAGACATAATCCTTTAACTGGAAGATTACCCCTAAGTCAAAGTTGAAGGTATTTTCTTCTTGGCTTTAGGTTAATTTGCTAATTGCATGCTTTTACTCTGGGTATTTTGCTGGAGGTGACTAGATGTTCCACTACTGCCAGTTTGGCCAACGATATGTCTACCAGCATGCCCTTCTTTTTATCCATCTTCTTTCTTTTCTTTTTTGTTTTCCTTCTCTTTTTCTCCTGCTCCCTGCCAGATAGCCCTCTTTTCCAGGACTTCCTTTTACTGACTTCCTTATATTCACAGAAAACATGTAGCGTCCACACGAGTAACTATGGGCTCCAAAGTCCAGTTGAGGGCCCTCAGGGATTAGGAGTATCTCCTAGTTCCATCCTCCTCAATCTCCCCTGAGGCGTGCCAGTGTTCTCCCCACTTCACTTAGGTGTCACAGAACAGAACTCATTTCTTCCGTGCACTAGCCCATATGGCACACACTGCGGGCTCCTGCATTCTTCTCTTACTCAGTCTTGCCTTTGGCTAAATGCAGTATCGGTTTGTGTTGCCTGTTTTACAGAGGTCTCAAAGGGATTAAGTTTTATTGTGCTACTAAGTAGCAGAGGCAAGATAGAGATCCAAGCTTTTACTCTTTCTACCACAAAAATGCTACCAGGCACAAGACAGACAGCTTCCTTGCTGTGCTTTTGCTAACTTTCAATTCAGAATTGGATCAATCTATTATGTTTCCCCACATTAATTCCCATGTTTACAAAGGAAATTTACAAATTAGAGAACATTAACCTTTTAATTACGAAATTAAATACAAGGAAATTACAGTTCGAAGATTTTAACAGATACTAAAATCTGGTTTCATTTAAAATAGTTGAAGCATACTTTAGAAAAATGTAAAGATCAAAGATTTTGTATATTTACTTCTGGTTACAAATGCCAGCTTATTGTATTATCTCTGTTCCTGCTAATAGAGGGACTCTACTATAGTGACAACAAAGAGATTTTTTAAGAAGCCATAAACACACAAAGCCAAGGGAATAGAGAAGATAAATGCAACAAAATTATTGCAGAAAGAAAATGAATGAAAGCAATAGATTTAGCAGATCCAATAAAACTAAATGCTAATAGCAGTAGGTAAAGCTAAATAGAAGCCATATTTATGCCACAGAACCTCTAAGAGGTTCAGGAATTGGCAGAATCTAGGATTTTTGGACAAAGAGATGAAGAAGGTAGAGCTAATAAAAGGATTATTGACTGACAGTCTTCATGAGATTTCCAAATACCTACTTCTGTATCAACAAAGGTCCGTCTAGTCAAGGCTATGGTTTTTCCAGTGGTCATGTGTGGATGTGAGAGTTGGACTATAAAGAAAGCTGAGTGCCAAAGAATTGATGTTTTGAACTGTGGTGTTGGAGAAGACTCTTGAGAGTCCCTTGGATTGCAAGGAGAACCAACCAGTCCGTCCAAAAGGAGATCAGTCCTGGAAGGACTGATGCTAAAGCTGAAACTCCAGTCCTTTGGCCACCTGATGTGAAGAGCTGACTCATTTGAAAAGACCCTGATGCTGGGAAAGATTGAGGGCAGGAGGATTAGGGGATGACAGAGGATGAGATGGTTGGATGGCATCACTGACTCAATGGACATGAGTTTGGGTAAACTCTGGGAGTTGGTGATGGACAGGGAGGCCTGGCGTGCTGCGGTTCATAGAGTCACAGAGAGTCGGACACAACTGAGCGACTGAACTGAATTCTATTTCCCAAATCTTAGCTGGCCGAATAGTCTTCAGGGTATACTCTGAGGCACGATATGCCATTTTCACATGTCTATAGTGAATGTAGGCTTCCCTGATGGCTCAAGTGGTAAAGAATTCACCTGCAGTGCAGGAGACACAAGAGACTCAGGTTTGATTCCTGGATCGGAAAGATCCCCTGGAGGAGGAAATGGTAACCCACTCCAGTATTATTGCTTGGAAAATCACATGGATCGAGGAGCGTGGTGGGCTACAGTCCATGTGGCCCCAAAGAGTCAGACACAACTGAGCAAGCCTGCACAATAATGAATGTAGATAAGTTATGGCCATTTTTAATAATGATAAAAGGATGACTGACTTTAGTTTTGGAATTAGTAGCACAGAAGGAAATACTCTCTGCACAAGAAATTTAATCCTTGTGCTCACCTCCAGAACACAACAGAAAATGAAAGTTGTTCCTGGGTCAAATCCCATTGCAACATCTGGGCAGCTTTGTGGGTGACAATGCGTCATTGGTGGAGACCAGGCATGCCAGAGGGAAACCCAGACCAACTCTACCACACTCCTCGACTGGTTCGCTGCACCTGATCACCTACACATTAATTGTTCTCTGAGAAGCCTGTCATCATTCAGACCTTCTTGGAACAGCCGGAGGCTGGTCCCCAGGATATGCATCTTCAGGAGGTTCAGAGACACTCCTTCACAGTGACCAGGATCTGGTGGCCTTCACCGTCACCAAGAGCCTTCTCATCAATTCATTCACTCCCCACCCAGTGTCCAAGAACAGAAGATCAGAGGACAAGTGGGACTCCTTGCTAATTTGCACACATGGACAACAAGCAGTCCATAAGAGAAGGGCAGAGCAAGCTACAGAATTTGCAAGACCCAGGGCAAAGTAAAATGTGGGCCCCTTGTTCAACGATTGAGGAAAAGGTGCTGCTAATGGTACTAAAATAGTAAAAAAAAAAAAAAACCCTTTGCCTTCTCTTTCTTGACTTGTTATAGTGGTTCTGGTTTTTTTAAATTATTTTTTGTTATATCATATCATTGTCAGGAGAGGAAAATTAATATTTTAAGCTATTAGTATAAATTTTATTGTTATTCTTCATATTGCCAGTGCCAGTTTTAAATGCAAATATAAGAGCATTTGGGCTTCCGTGGTGGCTCAGGCTTCCCTGCCTGCTCAGGCAGAAGATGTAGGAGATGTGGTTTGGATTCCTGGGTTGGGAAGATCCCCTGGAAAAGGAAATGGCAACCCACTCCAGTATTCTTGCCTCAGACGTCCCATGGACAGAGGAGCCTGGTGGGCTACAGTCCATGGTGTTGCGAAAGAGTCAGACATGACTTAGCAACTAAAACAACAGCACAGCGTAAGAGAATTTATCCCCTATGCAGAATTTTATATTTAAAATATTTTATAATTATAAATTCTCAGTTTATAGTTGTGGTACATGCATGTACCTATAGTTAATTCTCACCAGATCAGTGAAAACACTGCACAAAACTAGCTCAACTAATTATTTTTATTTCATTTCCTTATACATATACAATCTACCTACACATGTACAATCTACCTAAACCAATGAGGGGTGCAGAAAGAAGGGACAATGGGGGAAAATTCTTAACAGTTGGAACTTTGAATTCAGAAACAGAAATCATAATTCTATTTGTTTTATGACAGCTGCAACACGTAAGATATGCATCAATACTGAAAGGAAAAGCTTCCTCCTATCACACCCAGTTATCCTACGGCCCCAGGATCCTAACATCTGGGTCTCAATGCAACAGAAACCCTTCATTTCTAACATAACAACTCATCTTCAACTCAAGTGGTCACTGAATTAACTGAGTGTGACTCAACTAAGCAGGTCTTCACAAGGTCTTCAAACAACACACTGTTCCAGCTCTGATCCCTTGGATTCAGTTCAGTTCAGTTCAGTTCAGTCGTTCAGTGGTGTCCGACTCTTTGCGACCCCATGAATCGCACCACGCCAGGCCTCCCTGTCCATCACCAAATCCCGAAGTTCACTCAGACTCACGTCCATCGAGTCAGTGATGCCATCCAGCCATCTCAACCTCTGTTGTCCCTTGGATTAGAGACTCTAAATCCAGTCTTTTGATTTGGACCCTGCCAGTGGTAAAGAGCCTGCCGGCCAACCCAGGAAACATAATGAGACACAGGTTCCACCCCTCAGTCAGGAAGATCCCTGGAGGAAGGCATGGCAACCCACTCTAGTATCCTTGCCTGGAGAATCCCATGGACAGAGGAACCTGGTGGGCTGCAGTCCATGGGGTCGCAAAGAGTTGGACACAACTAAAGTGACTTAGCACACATGCACACACTACCTCCACACCTGCTTGGGAAAGCTGGGTGACAGGAGCGGCGGAGAGAAGTCAACCCCTTATCCACACTGGAAACTGAGCCCCGTTGTCTGTCTCTCCTTCCAGTTACCCTGTGTTCTCTAGAAACGCCACTTGGAAAACCTAGGCACTATCCCTTTGTACATTACAGTACCCTCTCCTTCAGGAAACCTCCCCCAGATTAATTGGCACTAATACAGCCCTTCACAGCTGTATACAAGATGTTGGGGAGTGCAGCTGAGTGAGGGGTGATTATGGTTGCCTGCACACTGTCATTGTTTAGTAAGAACAGACTCCCTTCCTTCAGAAATGGCATGATAATGAAATGTAATAGCAGAACCTCTTGGCAATCAATGCCATGGTGGAAATAAGTGCACATCTCAGTGACAATAACAAAGATGGAATGTGAAACAACAAAGCCCTCTCTTTCTTGGCCAGAACTCTTGAGAGCAGCTCATTACTTTAACCTTTCCACCTTCACTGGAGCACAATTAGAAACATGCATTTCCACGGGCATTAAATCCACTTGTTTGCTTGCTCTGCCCTCATTAGAACACTCAATGGGGCCCAATTAGCTGGATGGCCATAAACAGATGTTTGTGACTTGAGAAAACAGAAAGAGAACATTCTTGGAGCCAAAAGAGAATGGAGAAAATCCGGCACACCCCATCTTATTAATTACCTGAAATCTAGAGTTTTAGCTATTGTTTTTGGTGGTTTTTGTTTGGATAGGAAAAAAAAACTGATGGCCGGAAACACAGAGTTCTCCTACAGCAGAAATTCATATTTCATGTGGTTCAGAGGATATTTTTAAAATTTAGTCAGTCTTTTAAAACTGAGAGGTTCTATAAACAGTCTGTATCCCTTAAAAAGAAACCAAAAGGTTTAGCCACTTTTCTGCTTGACCATGAAGGCTGGAGGTGAGTGGTGTCTGCCCCAGGTAGAGAATACATGCTCTACATCCCCACCATCCCCACCATCCTGCTCACCTCCAAGACCTGGTCTACTTCCCTGTTCCATGCTGTCTGCCTTGTAGCCATCGGGCTGGACTCAAAACTTTACAGCTTACCTGCTTGGACAACTTAGCTTCTCTGTGCCTCCGGGTTTTTTAATATAAAATGGGGTTATAATATTCACCCACTGGATTGCTGTGAGAATTAAATGAGTTAAGACATAAACAGTCATCTCTCATATCTATGGGGAATTGGTTCCAGGACTTCCAATCCAAGGAGTAAAATCCAAGGATATTCAAGTCCCTTATATGCAATGACATGGTATTTGCATATAACCAACACACATCTTTTCATATTCTTTAAATCATCTCTAGGTTACTTTTCATACATAACACAATGTAAATGTTATGTAGTTTTAAATACTTTGCAAATGCTATGCAAATAGTTGCCAGAGCACTGCAAATTCATGCTTTGCTTTTGGGAACTTTCCGGTCCTTTCCCCCCAGCCCCCGGATATTTTTGATCCTCAGTTGATTGAATTCATGAATGCAGAACCTGTGGATATGGAGGATTGACTGGAGACTGTTCGCAGTCATGTGTGACACATAATAAGATCTCAAAAAATGTAGCCATTACCTGCTCATCATCATCGTCATCATTTGAACAGGAGTCAGGTTTCTCCCCAGCAGAGACCATTCAATTTCTGGGGTCTGCCTGCCTCAACTCCATGCCTTCCAGGTGGTCTTCCCTCTCTTCCTCCAGGAAGAGAAGGTGAAATAGCCCCTTACTGAAATGTATATAAAGGAGGGAGTGTTTTCCTTTTCTTAACTTACACAAATGATGGGTTAACATCACTCTATGGAGCAGTCCCCAGCCTTTTTGGCACCAGGAACCAGTTTCACGGAACACAATTTTTGCATGGATTGGGGAGTGGGGGATGGTTTTAGGATGATTCAATCATATTACAATTATTTACTTTATTTCTTACTTTATCACGTTATTTTCCTACTTTATTTCTTTACTTACTTTATTTCTACTATGATTACATCAGCTCCACCTTGAATCATCAGGCATTAAATCTCAGAGGTTGCGAACCTCTGCTCTATAGAACAGTTTCGAATTAAGCTCCTCAACCAGGTTTAGTGTCACTACTCCTCTCAGCAGCATTTGCAAATGCGTGGGTATTTTTAGGCTGTCACAGTGATGAGGTATGACAGGCCACTAACAGTGGGCAGGGGCCAAGAATGTTAAATGTCCTATTAATGCTCAGGAAAGTCAGACACAGCTAACTAATGTCCACTCCAAAATGCCAAGGACAACCCCATCGAAAAGCACCAAATGATTTATTATTTCTGTTCAAATAGAGGATGAGCAAAATGGTCCTGAAGCATAATAATGGCATTATGTTAGACTGTGATTCATTAATATTTGACCCCAGTACCAAATATGGTTGTTAGAAAGTAGTTCAGTTGAATCTTAAGTTGAGAAGGAATAGGATGAGTCATGGCAACAGCGAAATCTATTTAAGACGCTCCTCTATAACTTTGTTTGAATAAGCCCGCATGGGTCCACAATTTCTCCTGGGAACTCCAATTCCCCCTTTATATGAAGATACCACCAAAACCCTGAGGCTTCCCAGGTGGCACTAGTGGTAAAGAACCCAACTGCAGGAGACATAAGAGAAGCCAGTTCAATCTCTGTGTCGGGAAGATCCCCTGGAGGAGGGTGCAGCAACCCACTCCAGTATCCTTGTCTGGAGAATCCCATGAACAGAGGAGCCTGGTGGGCTATAGTCCATAGAGTTGCAAAGTGTTGGACATGACTGAAGTGACTTAGCACACATGTGCCACCAAAACCCTGGTATGTATTATACTAGTTCCTATCCTGAGCGCTGGAAAGATACTTTAGTAAACCAGATGGATGAGATTGATGTTGTCATAAGGCTCCCACTCTAGACAAATAATAAACTAGCAATAAGTTTGAAAAATATAATCTTAGAGCTTGAGAAGGGCCATGACTGCAGTGAATCTTTCTATGCTGTGGTGTGGGATAGGGTTCCTGAGATGAGGCAGTCAGGAATTACCTACCCGAGCAGGTGTCACTGGAGCTGGTTTCTGGGTGACAAAAGAGAGCTGCCTATGGGAAGAGACATGGTAGATACAGCATCCCAGGCAGAGAGACTAGCAAGAATGAAAATCCTGAGTTGAGACGAAGCAGGCATGTTTCAGAAAGAAGAATCCAATGTGGCTGAGCAAGAGGGTAAAGAATATGAGATAGAGTTGAAGAGGTAAGTTGGAACCAAAAGGTCATGGTAGACCAGAGAGAGACACTGGATTTTATTCAAGGTGCAGTGGGAAGCAATATGAAAAAAAGTGTGCAGTGTGAGAAAATGGATTGTAGGGGAGAAAAGCAGAGGCAGGGATACCAGTTAAAAGGTTGTTGGGCAAAATTTTGGATTAAACGGCTTCTGAAATTCACTAAAACTCCAAAATTCTATCTTTGTCCTAAGGTAATTGACAGACAATGAGTACCAGACAGAGCCTGGAAAAATGGAGTCTTGGGATAACATGACCAGCTAAGGTCTATTTGCTGTCAAGAATCTCTTTTCACCAAAGACATCAATTCTCCAGAGAGACCACAAGGACACTGCAGTTTCCTGGACCAGTGGGTGGTAAGAGTTTAAAATCAGAAGGCCTCTACCTCTGATGTATTATAACCAAAAATATTTCTGGTTACTTACATTGGACACACAAGATAGGAGATATTGATTTGTTTCCATTGTGATTATCAATCAAGTTGTCTTTCCTCAAATTCCCCCTTAATAATAACTCCAAACAAGAGTAGCACTGAAACATATGCATTGCCAGTTGTAAAACAGATAGCTAATAGGAAGTTGCTGTGTAACACAGGGAGCTCAACATACTATGTGATAACCTAGAGGGTGGGGATAGGCACAGGGGAGCAGGGGAGGTTCAAGAGGGAGGGGACATTTCTATACTTATGGCTGCCTGATTCATGTTGTTGTATGGCAGAAACCAACATAATATTGTAAAGTAATTATCCTCCAATTAAAAATAAATAAATAGTTGTTGAATGAACACCACCAACAAAAAATACATGTTATAAAGCGCACTGTCCCCCTCCCTCAAGAGCAGATGATCCACACTCACCAAGAAACAGCATCTGGCAACCATTACTGTACTTGGTTCACAGCTGCTCCTAGAGGAGTTAAAAGGACTGGGAGGCAGGACCCAGAAATCAAGTTTAACTCTTAATTATTAGTTGCTTTTGCTTAATACGTGGTTACCTTTCATAAACATCTTGCATTAGGTAGGCAGTAGATCTTTCCCTGATTAAAGGGCCCAATCTTTTTTTTTTTTTTTAAGAAAGCTATTTAATTTTTTATTTTTAATTGGAGAATAATTGCTTTGCAATGTTGCTTGGTTTCTGCTGTACAACAACATGAGTCAGCCATATGCATACATATACCCCCTCCCTCTTCAACCTCTCTTCCACCCCTTCCCATCCCACCCCTTTAGGTCATCACAAAGCACCAAGCTGAACTTCATGTGCTATAGAGCAGCTTCCCATGACCTACTTTACACACGGTTGTATATACATGTCAATGCTACTCTCTCAGTTTGATTCCCCCTCCTTCCCCTACTGTGTCCAAGAGTCTGTTCTCTACATCTGTGTCTCTATTCCTGCCCTGCAAATAGTTTCGTCAGTAACATATTTCTAGATTCTGTATATGTGCATTAATATATGATATTTGTTTTCCTCTTTCTGACTTCACTCTGTATAAAAGGCTCTAGGTTCGTCCACCTTACTGGCTCAAATTCATTCTTTTTTGTGGCTAGGTAATATTTCATTTTATATATATATATATATATATATATATATATATATATATATATCTCATAACTTCTTTATCCATTCATCTATTGAAGGACATCTAGGTTGCTTCCATGTCTAACTATTGCAAATAGTGCTGCTATGAATATTGGGGTACACATATCTTTTTGAATTATGGCCCAACTTTTAAATTTATGTGTGTTAGTCACTCAGTTGTGTCTGACTCTTTGTGATCCTGTGGACTGTAGCCCACCAGGCTCCTCTGTCCATGGGATTCTCCAAGCAAGAATACTGAAGTGGGTTGTCATGCCCTTTTCCAGGGTTTTAATTTATGCTTCCATCCAAATAACTGGCTTCCATGCCAAACAGAATGTGCCTTCATCGGGGTACTTGCCTAAGCTTAGAACTTTATTCCATGTGGATATTTGGTTATTCTGGAAAGAGATATTTAAAATCCTCCATTCAGATGTCATGAGCTCTAATCATATAGCAAGGCAACTTTCCTGGGACAAAGTATTTCCTGTTGAGGGAAAAAGGATCATTGCTGGTTGCTATGCAATTCATGGTTTTTTCTTGAAAAAAAAAAACCAAAACACACTCTATGTAAGAAAAGCTAAAGAGATCTTAAGAAACAGATAATACTAAGAATAAATTATGGCTTTTGCACTCATTCAAAGATATAATTAGAGTTGACATAGAACCCCACAATGAGAGAGCAAACTAGTGAAACAGAATGAAAACAAGGGAGGAAGTGTCTCCCCGACTGTCAGTACCAGCTCTCTGTCCTCACATTCTTCAGGACACTCCCATTCCCCACTTTCCCAACTTCCCTGTTGTTACCAGTGACCTAATTTTGGCCAAAAGGACACAAGAAAGAATCTGCTATCATGATTTTATTTTTCTAATAAAAGTAACAGACGTAGCTAGCTTCACCACCTTCCCTGACCTGCCTGGTGCTTTGAACACAAAGATGGATGCAGCTGTAGCTGCACTGAGAGGATGAGGGAAAGAACTGCCAGCTTTTTTGGTCCCCATACATTCTCCAATGAAGTTAAAATGATCAGAAAATGCTCGTTACAGAGGATATCAGAGATGGGTGTTTGCCTAAAGAAAAACATGCATCTGTCTCAAGACTTTTAATAAAAAAGCCCAAGGGAGTTCCATTTTAAGCAGTTGCAGGACTGGATTTTAGAAGAAAAGCAAATAACCTAGAAGCACCATTGTCATCATAATTGTCCTTTTGATTAGACTGCCATCAGGGGATCCCAAAGAAAGGCAATGCAAAAGAATGCTCAAACTACTGCACAATTGCACTCACCTCACACGCTAGTAAAGTAATGCTCAAAATTCTCCAAGCCAAGCTTCAGCAATACATGAATCGTGAACTTCCAGATGTTCAAGTTTGTTTTAGAAAAGGCAGAGGAACCAGAGATCAAATTACCAACATCCGCTGGATCATGGAAAAAGCAAGAGAGTTCCAGAAAAATATCTATTTCTGCTTTATTGACTATGCCAAAGCCTTTGACTGTGTGGATCACAATGAACTATGGATAATTCTGAGAAAGATGGGAATACCAGACTACCTGACCTGCCTCTTGAGAAATCTGTATGCAGGTCAGGAAGCAACAGTTAGAACTGGACATGGAACAACAGACTGGTTCCAAATAGGGAAAGGAATACGTCAAGGCTGTATATTGTCACCCTGCTTATTTAACTTCTATGCAGAGTAGATCATGAGAAACGCTGGGCTGGAAGAAACACAAGCTGGAATCAAGATTGCTGGGAGAACTATCAATAACCTCAGATATGCAGATGACACCACCCTTATGGCAGAAAGTGAAGAGGAACTAAAAAGCCTCTTGATGAAAGTGAAAGAGGAGAGTGAAATAGTTGGCTTAAAGCTCAACAGTCAGAAAACGAAGATCATGGCATCTGGTCCCATCACTTCATGGCATCTGGTCACATCATTTCATGGCAAATAGATGGGGAAACAGTGGAAACAGTGTCAGATTTTATTTTGGGGGGCTCCAAAATCACTGCAGATGGTGACTACAGCCATGAAATTAAGAAACGCTTACTCCTTGGAAGGAAAGTTATGACCAACCTAGATAGCATATTGAAAAGCAGAGACATTACTTTGCTGACTAAGGTCTGTCTAGTCAAGGCTGTGGTTTTTCCTGTGGTCATGTATGGATGTGAGAGTTGGACTGTGAAGAAAGCTGAGCACTGAAGAATTGATGCTTTTGAACTATGGTGTTGGAGAAGACTCTTGAGAGTCCCTTGGACTGCAAGGAGATACAATCAATCCATTCTGAAGGAGATCAGCCCTGGGATTACTTTGGAAGGAATGATGCTGAACCTGAAACTCCAGTACTTTGGCCACCTCATGCGAAGAGTAGACTCATTGGAAAAGACTCTGATGCTGGGAGGGATTGGGGGCAGGAGGAGAAGGGGACGACAGAGGATGAGATGGCTGGATGGCATCACTGACTCGATGGACGTGAGTTTGAGTGAACTCCGGGAGATGGTGATGGACAGGGACGCCTGGCGTGCTGTGATTCATGGGGTCACAAAGGGTCAGACACAACTGAGCAACTGAACTGAACTGAACAGGGGATCACAGGTATGCCAAGCTAAAGTCCTGATACTATGAAGTCACTGAACAAGGATCAGCAATTGCAGATCTCCTGACTTATATAAGAAAGTAAAGTTCTATTTGCTTGGAGCCACTTTGTTTAAGTTTTTGTATCTGACACACCTTGGTTCCATACTTGAGGATGTCAACCAACAGCTATGGGGCTTCTCAGGTGGTGCTAGTGGCAAAGAACCCATTGGCCAATGCAGGAGACATAAGTTAAGACACAGGTTTTATCCCTGGGTCTGGAAGATCTCCTGGATGAGGGCATTGCTGTGTGTCCCAGGAAAATTAAGAGTCCCTTCCGCTCAAGATCCAACCTGACATCTCCATAGGATGCTCCTCCATGAAAATAATCTTATAACTTAGCCAAAATTTATTGTTTCTTGGCACTTCAGTTCAGTTCAGTTGCTTAGTTGTGCCTGACTCTTTGCAACCCCATGAACTGCAGCATGCCAGGCCTCCCTGTTCATCACCAACTCCTGGAGTCCACCCAAACCCATGTCCATTGAATTGATGCCTTCAACCATCTCATCCTGTGTTGTCCCCTTCTCCTCCTGCCCTCAGTCTTTCCCAGCATCAGGGTCATTTCAAATGAGTCAGCTCTCCAGTACTTTGGACACCCCATGTGAAGAGTTGACTCATTGGAAAAGACTCTGATGCTGGGAGAGACTGGGAGCAGGAGGAGAAGGGGACGACAGAGGATGAGATGGCTAGATGGCATCACGGACTCGATGGATGTGAGTCTGAATGAGCTCTGGGAGATGGTGATGGACAGGGAGGCCTGGCGTGCTGCGATTCATGGGGTCGCAAAGAGTCGGACACCACTGAACGACTGAACTGAACTGAACTTCACATCAGGTGGTCAAAGTATTGGAGTTTCAGCTTCAACATCAGTCCTACCAAAGAACACCCAGGACTGATCTCATTTAAGATGGACTGGTTGGATCTCCTTGCTGTCCAACGTACTCTCAAGAGTCTTCTCCAACACCACAGTTCAAAAGCAAAAACTCTTTGGCACTCAGCTTTCTTTATAGTCCAACTCTCACATTCATACATGACTACTGGAAAAACCATAGCCTTGACTAGACAGACCTTTATTGACAAAGTAATGTCTCTGCTTTTTAATATGCTGTCTAGATTGGTTGTGAGGCTTCCCTGTGGCTCAGATGATAAAGTGTCTGCCTGCAATGCGGAAGACCCAGCTTCCATCCCTGGGTCCGGAAGATCCCCTGGGGAAGGAAATGGCAACCCACTCCAGTACTCTTGCCTGAAAAACTCCATGGACTGTCGCCTGAGGAGCCTGGTAGGCAACAATCCATGGAGTCGCAGAGTCAGACACAACTGAGCGACTTCACTTTCTTTCTTTCACTTTCTAGGTTGGTCGTAACTTTCCTCCAAGGAGTAAGTGTCCTTTAATTTCATGGCTGCAATCACCATCTGCAGTGATTTGGGAACCCAAAAAAATAAAGTCAGCCACTGTTTCCACTGTTTCCCCATCTATTTCCCATGAAGTGATGGGACCAGATGCCACAATCTTCGTTTTCTGAAAGTTGAGCTTTAAGCCAACTTTTCCACTCTCCTCTTTCACTTTCACCAAGAAGCTCTTTAGTTCTTCTTTGCTTTTTGCCATAAGGATGGTGTTATCTGCATATCTGAGGTTATTGATATTTCCCCCGGCAGTCTTGATTCCAGCTTGCGTTTCATCCAGCCCAGCATTTCTCATGATGTACTCTGCATATAAGTTAAATAAGCAGGGTGACAACATACAGCCTTGATGTACTCCTTTTCCTATTTGTAACCACTGTGTTGTTCCATGTCCAGTTCTAACTGTTGCTTCCTGACCTGCATACAGTTTTCTCAAGAGGCAGGTCAGGTGGTCTGGCATTCCCATCTCTTTCAGAATTTCCCACAGTTTATTGTGATCCACACAGTCAAAGGCTTGCACTAAACACTGACATTGTGGCCAACCTTGATTAGACATTGCACTGGCCAGGATCCTGTCAGAAAAATTGAGCCCATATAAGTACTTTATAAGGAAGATTTTATATCAGGACATAGTTATCAAGGTATTGGGAGAGCTGAAAAGCGTGATTAGAAAACCTTATCAGTAACAAAGCCAGAAGCCACACCTGGCTCCAAAGCTGAAGGCACCCAATAAAGAGAGTGACGGTGGCCCAAAGGAAGAAGCATGGCAAGGAGGCTGCCCAGCAGGAGTGAGACCCCCAAGGGAAGGTCTCTCAAGAAGGAGCTGGAACCTTCGAGAAAACACTGCCTCTGAAGTCATCTGGAAGGAAGAGAAAGGGAATAAGTGCCCTGCCCTGGCCCTTACTCCTACCTCTCAGCAGCCCTCTGGCACCTCCCATTGGCTGAATCTGGTAGCCTTCAGGAGTCGGTCCCTCAGTATTATTGGAGAAGGAAGAGCAGAGCCTGAATTTGAAAGCAAACAGCTGATATCTAGTGTTAATAGGGAATCATACACAATAATACCTCAATGGCTTTTTTACCTAGTGACATTTTTGGCCTCCACACGTTTTCCAATGCACTTCCAGTGATGCAAAAATGCTCATTACCCAAGATATAATGTGCTTCCCTAAAGAAAAACATGCATTTTTCTCAATACTTTTAATGCAAAAGTAGTGCTAGTGGTAAAGAACCCACCTGCCAATGCAGGAGATAAGAGCAGATTCAATTCCTAGGTCGGGAAAATCCCCTGGAGGAGGGCCTGGCAACCCACTCCAGTATTCTTTCCTGGAGAATTCCAAGGACAGAGGAGCCTGGAGGGTTATAGTTCACAGGGTTGCAAAGAGTCAGACATGACTGAAGCGACTTAGCACACACACACACACACACACACACACACACACACAAGGGAGTTCCATTTTAAGCATTTGCAGGATCAAATTGTGAAACAAAGACAAAGAAGAGTAAATAACCTAGAAGCATACTTGTCATCATGGTGGCCCCTTTGCTTAGACTGAAATCATCAGGAAAGAATCCCCCCTTGGCTTGTCTCCATAATTATGCTCTTCCTCAAACTCGAGACAGACTCAAGTCCCGTGCTTGCTACCACAGTGGAGAAGATGGGGGCAAGAGGACAGCAAGGAATTTCAGCATCGTCTACTATGTAAAACTTAGCCTGAAGGATTTGTAGAGCTGCAAAAAGACTTCCCTGGTTGTCCAGTAAGACTTTGCTTTCCAATGCAGGGGGAATGAGTTTGATCCCTGGTTAGGGAGCTAAGACCTCACACACTTTATGGCCAAAAACCCCCCAAAAACAAAAACAATATTCTAACAAATTCAATGAAGACTTTTTAAATGATCCCCATCAAAAAAAAATCTTAAAAAAAAAGACATAAAGTAAATTTTTGTTGATCAGTGTCTTGAAATTCATGAGGAATTATAGAAGTAATACAGCTTGATGATTAACAGATAGATGGATAAACTGACAGATAGATAGATAATAGGGAGATAGATACAGAGATAGATTCTCTCCTCTCAATTGATTTTTGATCTTATGTGTATCTCTGAAAAATAAATTATTTAGCCTTGGTTTGAGTCTTTACAGTTCCAGAAGGCTCAGAGCTTCTTGCAGTGGTTTGTGTTGAAGTCAAGCAGCTCTGATGGTTAGAAAGTCAAGAGACTTCCATTTTCTTTGACGCTGTGGTGTTGTTCCTGCCTTCCTCCTTCCATTTCATGCCTCATCCAGGGAGGGAAAGCCAGCTGCAATGCCACCTCAACTCCAAGCTTAAAGAAGTCCTCCTCCTCAACCAAATATGCTCGTCAATCAAGAAATTCTCCTCACACTTTCCTTTCAACTTCAGGCATCTGGAACTAAATTTGATAATGTAGTTGTTGAATGAACAGTACAGAGTACAGAGGGACTCACTTCTCACATGGACCTTTCTGTAGCATCTCAGATTGTATTTACTTCTTATCATACATGGTTCTTTTTCACAGGAACTGAGGGAGCACTTGCAAGCACTTAGGAGTGCTTGAAGATTGTATTCAGCAAGCATAGGCTGGTTGGTACTGGATATGACTGAGTGACTTCACTTTCGCTTTTCACTTTCCTGCATTGGAGAAGGAAATGGCAACCCACTCCACTGTTCTTGCCTGGAGAATCCCAGGGATGGGGGAGCCTGGAGGGCTGCCGTCTATGGGGTCGCACAGAGTCGGACACGACTGAAGCAACTTAGCAGCAGCAGCAGCAGGCTGATACTGGTGTCATTTTTATATTATTTTATAAACTATTTATGTACTGTTGTGCCTAGTTATTATTTTCTTAACTGCTCTCAAGCAAAGTTCCACATTCAGTGGCTGTGCCACTGACTTTTTAACACAGATACATGATTGCTCATTTTTAAATTTTAGCCCATGATTTTGTCCCCTTTTCTAAAGCTTGTCATTTAAATATTTAATCTCCCTTTGCATTGTTGCAACAGGCTTCCCTGGTGGCTCAGATGGTAAAGAATCTGCCTGCAATCTGGGAGACTTGGGTTCGATTCCTGGGTCAGGAAGATTCCCTGGAGAAGGGAATGGCAATCTGCTCCAGTATTCTTGCATGGAGAATCCCATAGATATAAGAGCCTGTCAGGCTACAGTCCATGGGGTTGCAAAATGACTAACATAGTCATTTCATTGCTGCCAAATTCCAGTTCTGTGTTTGCCACAGATCTGACTAGTCTTCAGTGGCACCCCAGCCAAGGCAGGGACAGAGCCCCTGGTATTAGGCAAGTCATTCATCTCTCGGTTGCCATTGATCCATCAATCAACCCACTCAGTTGGGCAACTGTTCAAACAACTATCAATGGACCAAAATAAACAATCATTTACCCACATTTCTTCATCTTGTACATGAGGAAACTCCTAAGGATTTGCTGAAATCCTTGGACTTATTCAACTCATAAATAAGAATAAGTTGAGATCCTTAACTACTCAGAAAATGATTTTATCAAATGAAATTAAGAAAAATGTATTAACTTCACTTTAAAAAGAGTTAAGTTTGGTCTTGTGGAACTTGTTTTTTAAACTCTGGATCCTGGTGACTTCATTGTTTCTCATTCTGTTTGTGCTCACTCAGTCACGTCCGACTCTTTGTAACTCTGTCTATGGACTGTAGCCTGACAGGTTCCTCTGTCCATGGGATTCTCCAGGCAAGAATACTTGAGTGGGTTGCCCTGCCCTCCTCCAGGGGATCTTCCCGACCCAGGGATTGAACCCACTTCTCCTGCATCTCCTGCCTTGGCAGGCAGATTCTTTAGCACTGTGCCACCTTGTTCTGTTTACAAGCGGTCTAATTATCTACACTAGAAAATATTCAGGAATGATCAATATTTTGCTTGAGTCAACCCATTCCACCATTTTGAAAATGAGGGCTTTCTCCCCCTTCTTAGGTATGCTGATACACAGCTCTTCTATTTTGCATTTGTCAGAATTTTGCAAAGAGGAAACTAAGGAATTCAATACCTCTGGAAGGTTGTGTATATGAATTTCTATGTGTGAACACAATGACGGTTTAAAAGACCAGCACTACTCAAAAGAAGAATAACACATTTGACTTATTATCATGATAATCCTAACAAGATGAAGCTACTTAAGTTACCATGCGTTGGAAGGCAATTTTTAAAATGACAATCCACGTTAATAGAATTTTCTAGTTTTTTTCCCCCAGTGCTAAAAAAAATTCTCTTCCTAAGCAAATGGTTGGTGGCTTTGCAAAATTCAGGTTTTTAGTTTGAGTTTCCAGGATGGATTTTACTAGTTAGTTGTTCTTTGGCCACACTGATAGCAAGATTTATAGATGGAAAAAAATGCAGGTGCAATATATGCTTTGAGTTGGTGCTGAGTATCAGTTTATTGTTTGTCCCCATATTCTTACAGACACAGACATGTAGCAATTTGGCCTGAGCACAAAGAGGAGAAATTATGATATCCCAATTCCCTGGTGATCCTAGGATGCCTTAATGAAGTAGCAAGTGGTAAGGATTTCTTTTCATAATTATAGAAAGTTTTGTTTCATCATACTGGACTTTTTTCCCTAGATAAAGGACGAATTGAATTGCACTATCATATAATATCAATCTTTACCTCTAATTTCTCAGAAGAAATCACATCATGAGTCTTTTGGGGGGTTTCAGTCCAAGCTGTCATATTTCTCACCTTTAAACTTGAGAGAAAGACAACAGCAAACACTGTTTACATTTTCAGACCCTTTGGGTGAGCTCACATTGTATTAATACTGCACTTCCATGATCCAAACTTAGTAATAAGCATTTCCTGTGATGTTTAATTTAATTGTCACAAAAACCCAGTGAGGAAGGTGTGATTACTGTCCTTATTGTATAGGTGAGGAAGTTGAAGCTTGAGGAGGTTAAGTAACTTGTCGTGACCACAGGATTAGTAAGTGATATAACCCACACAGTCTAATGCTAAAGTCTAATTGCTTGACCCATGTCCAATTCCAGTTCCTGAAGACCTTATCAAGTCACCAGGCATGACCAGAAATTTTTTAATGCATTTATTAATAATAGAGAGGAGATATGGGTGGAGTGGGGTAGTCTAGGAGATGCCATTATGTGTCCCCATTACAGCATGACACAATGACAAAGGTTCTCTTGAGGCTTTACAGGTTCTGGTAGGTCTGGGTTCCACTCTCCACATCTCAGCTGGAGACATTATTATCGGAAAATCTTGCCCACCACTTGATGCTAAGACAGAGAAGGTGTCATTGACAAAACCTGTCCTGAAGTTGAGTTTGATGTTGAAAGTCTGTCATTAAGGACTCAGCTAGCTGGCCATTGCTGTCATTGGGTTGAGATTTACTCCTCACTCAGGAGTTACTTTTTTGTTTCAAGGCGAGTCCTGGCTGCCTTCTGAAAGGCACTCATTCTGAGTTCACAGACTGCACCTGCAAATACACAATCCTGTGACTATCAGTCCTGGTATTTTTTTTTTTTTTAGTCTGTTTCCTGCAAGATTTTATCAGCAGCACACCTACTGTGTGCCAAACTCATATGCACCCAGCTCCTCCAGCTGCAGCTGTGTGCCGTTGTTCCTCAGTTTACCTCACATTTGACTCATGTCACCGACAGAAACACCACTTCTAACTTTCATGTGAAACTGTCAGACACCAGCTCGTGATTTGTAGATGAGCTCATGTGTTGCTCTCGAGCCCAAATCAGCACTTTCTCCATATGCGTCCTGTAAGCCAGACTTTCATTTGGCTTTGGCTGTTAAGAATAATTAAGGATTGGGAAAGGCAAGATGGACTTGCCAACTCAGCTGCCCTGGAGAGTGAGCACTCCCCAAGCTGTTAGCACAGCTCAGAGGACAAGGCCTGTCCATCCAGCAACACCCCAGAAGGCAGTGGCCGCCTTCCCACAGGCTGCAGCTAGGAATACCACGCAATATCCGGCAATCCAGGGCACACATGCAATATGCATATATGTTTGTGTGGGTATGAATGTGGACACGCGTGTGAACCGACACCAAACTTGCATTTGCTCTTCTGTTTCATTTGTCATGACATGCTGACCACTGGATTAGTTCTTGTGACCTCTGTAACAACTCGCCAAAATCTAATGGCTCAAAACCAGATAACAGGTATCTTAAAGTTCTGAAGATCAGAATTCCAAAATCAAGACTCACTGGGTTAAAACCAAGGTATCAGTAGGGCTGGTGTTCTCTGGGGCTCTGTGGGGAGAACCCACTTCCCTGCCTTTTCCAGCTTGCAGCACTCACCTGCATTCCTTGGCTCGTGGTCCCTTTCTCACATAACTCCAATCACCTTTTGCTTCTGCTGCCAGAGCTTCTATTTCTCCTTTGAGCCTCCTACCTCCCTCTTGAAAGGACCCCTGTGATTACACTGGATCCACACAGATAATCCAGAATAATCCCCCTGTCTGATGATCCTAAATAACATCTACAAAGTCCCTTTCTTCATGGAAAGTGACATATTCACAGGTTCTCAGGATTGGGTTGTGGACATCATTGGCTTTTTCGTGTTGGGGAGCATTTTGCAGCCTACCAAACCCATGAACAACAAATTGATTTTTCTACCCACTAACAGGTATCAGTGGAGAAGGCTATGGCACCCCATTCCAGTACTCTTGCCCGGAAAATCCCATGGACGGAGGAGCCTGGTAGGCTGCAGTCCATGGGGTCTCGAAGATTCAGACACGACTGAGCGACTTCACTTTCACTTTTCACTTTCATGCATTGGAGAAGGAAATGGCAACCCATTCCAGTGTTCTTGCCTGGAGAATCCCAGGGACAGGGGAGCCTGGTGGGCTGCCGTCCATGCAGTCGCACAGAGTCAGACACGACTGAAGCGATTTAGCAGCAACGGGTTTCAGACTGAGTGTGAAAATCACTGGTCAAGCGTTGTGCCATCAGGTATCGGGATGCAGGGGTTCAGTGAGAATGCCACCTGTCTGTGGGAACAAAACGGGATGGGCAGGATGGGCAGGTAGCAAGTATCCCAGGCACAGTGTTATAAATGATCCATAGTCCATCCCTTCCTTCACCAGTCATGATTCAGTGAATTAAGCACTTTAACGATATGAAAACAATTTCAGAAAGGCTAGAAAACTGCCCTAAGAGCACACAGCCAGAAAGGGGTAGGATCCATATTGGACCTGAGTTTTCCATCCTTAATGACCACATCCTTTCCCTCCATGTCTTGTGGTGGCTTCGCTTTTATCCTCCTTAATCACTTCACAAAGCCAGGACTCATTTTCATTCCTATCCACTGGGTCATCAGGAAGGAAGTGATCTTCCACATCAGGGCTTATTTCCTGAGAATTCTTGAGGAATTCTTGATGCTGCCACCCTCTTGTCCCATAGACCTCCCTAGCAGAAGAACACTAATTCTCCCTCTCCTGACTCCAACACAAACACAGTACCTGCACATTTTAATAGGTGTTAGCCAGCTTTTAATTCAGATTTAACAATGCCAAGAAACCTGGTTCAAGTTGAAATTGAAGTCAGGACTGAGACAAAGCTGAGTACAAATTTAATACAGTAAGCTATGGAATTTTATCTCAAGGTTTATTTCGAGGTTTGCAAATGGACTTGGAGAAGAATACTCTAAAAATCCTTTTGAAAACTTTCTAAAGATGATTGATGTTGAACAAAGTCAAAGTTAAATATGGTGGGTAGCATGGCAAATAGTGCCTTGGGCTACATATCTGGTCACTGCATAGGGTGTGTGGGTTGGATGCTGAAATGGAATTCAGGAATCCTGTGTTCTCACTCTGTGCCCACGTGCTCAGTTGCTCAGTCATGCCCGACTCTTTGAGACCCCATGGACTATATAGCCTGCCAGGCTCCTCTGTCCATGGTATTCTCCAGGCAAGAATAATGGAGTGCATTGCAATGCCCTCCTCCAGGGGATCTTCCTGACCCACGGATCGAACCAGAGTCTTCTGCATCTCCCTATTGCAGGTGTATTATTTACCAATGAGCCAACAGGGAAACATTCATACCCCAGTCTTCTGCTAACCAGCCGTGTGACCTTGGACTTGAGAATTATAAACTCTCCAGCTTTCAAAGAGATAAAAGGCAGAGGTTAAACCTGTGCTTTCCACAGTCAAATAATATCTAAGTTACAAATGCAAAAGAGTCCCTTTCAAATTTCTTAATTAGAAAATACATTCCCATTGAAAAAAAAAGTTCTGTCATTTGTGACTCCCTGATATAAAGAGAGAGCTAAAGCAGAATGGGTGTCAAAGATAGTCACGGTTTAAAATGTGAGAGAGGGGACTTCCCTGGTGGTCCAGTGGCTAAGACTATGTGCTCCCAATGAAGGGACCTGGGTTCAATCCCTGGTCAGGGCACTAGATTCTACATGCCGCAACTACGAGTCCATATGTCCAAACTAAAAGATCTCATGTGCTGCAACTAAGACCCGGTGCAGCCAAATAAATAAATAAACAGAAATAAATATTTTTTAAAAATCTCATCATCAAAAAAGTATGTAAATAAAGTATGAGAGAGATCTTGCCAGGGATTTTATAGCCACAGTATTGCCCCTGACCCCAGCACCTGACCAGATCACCATTCACCAAACTCCTTAATAATATAAACACACCTCTATGGAAGACTTCCCTGGTGGCTCAGATGGTAAAGCGTCTGCCTACAATGCCTGAAACCCGGGTTCAATCCCTGGGTCGGGACGATCTCCTGGAGAAGGAAATGGCAACCTACTCCAGTATTCTTGCCTGGAAAATCCCATGGATGGTGGAACCTGGTAGGCTACAGTCCATGGGGTTGCAAAGAGTCAGACGTGACTGAGCAACTTCACTTTCACTTTTCTTTCACTACGGAAGACAATCTCTTCGCCATTCTGGCAAGTTGAAGGGCTAAAACAGATTGCTGCTTCATGAGTTGAAAACTGTTTCAAGGAATTTGGATTAAAATGGAAAAAGAGAAAAACTTATCTGTCAAAAAACAAAGATGTGCTCTAGGACAATACGAAAAAGCCTGAGAAACCAGCAGCAGCCTTCTGTGAATAAGACTCAGCACATAGTGAAAGTACTAGCAGCTCAGTCCTGTCCAGCTCTTTGAGACCCCATGGACTATAGTTTGCCAGGCTCCTCTGTCCATGGGATTCTCCAGACAAGAATACTGGAAGAGGTAGCCATTCCCTTCTCCAGGGGATCTTCCCAACCCAGGGATAGGACCCAAGTCTCGGGCATTGCAGGCTGATTCTTTACCATTTGAGTTATAAGGGAAGCCCCAGAACGTAGTGGGTGTTTGTCAAGTGTTTGTTAAATGAACGACCTTGTAGTATGAGAGGCCAGCCAAAAGGTCGGAGGTTTCTAGTTGGAAAAATTCACTGGCATATCATGAAGGAGGAGGAGAATGGTTAGGCAGACCTGATATGATTTCACTGGGAGAAGTACACAGTCTTTCAAGCAGTGTTTGAAAAGAAGTTAAAAATAAGGAAGATAGCAGGACGCTCTGCGAGCTTCCATCTACCCCAATCATTTTCCCTTGACAAGCAGGGAAGAAAATGGAAGGAGAGAAAGATGGAAAAGATCACCCTAGAGTTCTTGGCTGTCCTGTAACATGGTGAGAAGGTTTTAGGTTCTTAAAATAAATGAAGCAGAAAAGCTCTCAACCTCCTCTGGTTTTTCTTGTCTGGACCTCCAGCACAGTGTGTGAATAATATGTGACCAAAAAAAAAAAAAAAAAAAAAAAACCACAAAGAGAAATCAAGCTGAGCTAATGAGAAACCCAGAAAGGGTTAACCAATAAGGAAATAGAATCTTGCTGAAGTCTTAAGAAGCAAAGAGAATTAAGAGCTGAAAGGGGGGAAGAAAAAGAAAGAAAGAAGAGAGATGTTATTTCATCCTAGAAACAAAACTCATAGAGATGGGATAAAAGGGGGAAAACTGAGTGATAGCCTGGAAATTTGCTAGTAATGAGAAGTCGATTTCCCTAGGGGCAGCTCATCGTTTCAGAGCAGATTGGACCACGCTTGAGATGCTGTTTCTTAGAGAACTGGTTCTTCCCTCAGCTCGTTTCAATGACAATGAGCATTTCTGGTTGAGTGCGAGAAGACATGAGGGCATCTTTTATTTTCCTAAGAGGAAATTGAACCTATGCATCGTAAGACTTCAGCCTGGGCCTGTGTATGAAAAATATAAGCCAAATGCTTTTGAAGAGAAACAGAAGTATGCTGCCCTTGTGACAGAGAAGTGTCCAAGAACAAAGACAGAGGTATTTTGGCATGCCATTCCTACCGCATGGATTCTTTGTTGTGATACATTTTATGACCAACTTTAAAGACATTGACCTGTTGATCTCGTTCTGGTTTTCATTCTCTACATCCTTCTTAACATAAGAAAAAGTCCCTTAGGATAAGCAGGATTTTCATTTCTAGGAAAAAAAAAAATCTACACAGATCCCCAGCATCCTAACAGTCTCTCTCCTGCCATATAGAGATTTAAATGAATAAAAGGGGAAAATGGTACCATAGAATGAGGTTGAGAGCATGGCAAGAGTCCTACTTGTGCATTGTCCCATGAGTAAAATTAGAGATGGAATCCACAAAGACACCTCAAGTCGCTTTACCAAATGCACTCCACTTGGCAGAAGGCTAACTTATGGAAGAAGTCACTCTTCCAGTGAACAAAATTTTTAATTAACATTGAAAATACATGGTAGCCAAGTGTAAGGTGAAGACAGGCCATCTCCTCATTCTTCTTAGCTGGAGCTAGATTAAGCTGTGAAAAGGGGACAGGATAATTGCTCATGGTGGGGGCATGGTGTTTTCTCCTGCACAAACATGTAATTAGGCTGTCTTAACCTCCCGATTCAGCAATAAACACCACTTCACAGACTAATTTACAGTCAAGAGTCACACAAGGCTGTGGAATAAACTCTCCGTGCCACAGGCCCGGCACTTCAGTTCAAAGAGAGCAGCTTCACTATTTCAAGTCAGCAAAAATCCTTTTGCACTTACCACAGACTAAAATGAGACTGAAATAAGGGCTATGCATTCAAAACATTGAACACACCAGCTAATAAAAAAACATTTGTGACTGGTCGTAAAAACAGAGAATGTAATTGGCTATACTCTAGAAGTATCTTTTACTTGCACTATTTGGGAAGACAGAGGTCTCCATAATATTGACTTTGCTAACACGTCTACATTTTTCTGTCCGCCATAATTATGCGTCAGTCAGCGACACCTAACTTCTGTAGCTGCCAACAGGTCTCAACTCAGGCGGTGGGAGGTGTACTGGCTGCAGCCCAGCACCAGATAATATTTATCTGGCAAATACTCTTGGCCTGGGGCAATCCAAGGTGGGGGATGGGGGGTTCTGTTACAAAGAGACAGCTCCTTCATGGCCCCGTCACTCTTCCCATTTGGACCTCCAGGACTCATGGGTTTTCTGGAGGGCCATAGGATTGTTCTTCAGTTGCTTCCTTTGTTCAAAAGACTTTAAAGCCTAGAATCCAACACAGTGCAGTAGGGGAGGTCAGAGAAGTAGACACACTCTCTGTGGGGACTGCGTTTGCTTCTGTCCAAAGCAGACCATTTAGAGACAGACAGAGAGGCTGTGATGTCCTGACATGGGCTGGACATCAGGAACCATGCAGTATGAGAGTTTGAGAAAGGACTACAGACAGAGACAGAAAAGAGGTCAAGAGTCTGATCAGCAGGACGAGATGAGACGATAGCATACATGGTCTTGCTGCTGCTGCTGCTGCTGCTAAGTCGCTTCAGTTGTGTCCAACTCTGTGCGACCCCATAGATGGCAGCCCACCTGGCTCCCCCGTCCCTGGGATTCTCCAGGCAAGAACACTGGAATGGGTTGCCATTTCCTTCTCCAATGCATGAAAGTGAAAAGTGAAAGTGAAGTCACTCAGTCGTGTCCGATTCTTCCTGACCCCGTGGACTGCAGCCCACCATGGGATTTTCCAGGCAAGAGTACTGGAGCGGAGCGCCATTGCCTTCTCTGATACATGGTCTTATCTACAGTCAAAATGAATCATTTGTACATGATTTTTCTCTCGTTCTCCACTCAAAGTATGAAGAGACAATACAGGTTGTAGGGTCATGTTTCCCCCTCCCCCCCTGCCACAAATCCTCTTTTTTTACTGAACAAATTCCTCTGTTCAGTCAAGATTTTCAAGAACAAAGACTATGCTTTATTACTACTAGTAGTCCTTAGGTTCCCAAAATGCATAGAGATTCAATCCCTGTGGAGTGAGTGACTGAGTGAATAAATGAATGAAAGAAACATTGCTGTATGGCAGAAATCAACACAACATTGTAAAGCAATTATTCTCTAATTTAAAAGAAAAAATGAAATACACTACTGAACATTTCTGGTGGTCTGGTGGTTCAGAATCTGCCTACCAATGCAGGGGACACAGGTTGGATCCCTGGTCCAGGAACTAAGATCCCACATGTGGTAAACTAACTAAGCTCTTGCAGTGTAACTACTGAGCTTGTGCTCCAGAGTTGGTGCTCTGCAACAAGACAAGCCACTGCAATGAGAGGCCAGTGCACCACCAGCAAAAATAAAATTAATTAATTAAAAAAAATAAACTATTGAAAGACTATAAAATAAACAGTCTGATTTTACAATTTTCAAGATTCATGGTAATGACAAAATCCCATTTTTATGCTTTTTATTAATTAAGGAAAAATGACTGATAAATTAATTCCAATGAGAATACTTTGGATAAAACCATTCTCACTTTTCCAAAACAAGTAATGCATAAAGAATATTATTTAAAAGATTATTAACTATGAACAACAAATAAGAAAATTTATTTTTACTTCAGAAAGAGTGATTTGAGTTCTTAAGTAACTTTTTGCTGTGAAATAAACAAGACAATTTTAAATAGCAACCAACAACCCTGATTTTGACTTTACATTGAGACTACTGTACAAGGGAAGAACATTTGTTTTAGTGAGCATTTATTTTAAATTTTTGAGATTAGCAGTAATTCAACATTACAAAAATCAAATGATACCAAGCTGTAATTTCTTCAAATTGGCCATACTCATAATTTTTTTAAAGCAAGATCTCTTTCAAAATGTTAGTACTAATTCTATGAATTCCTGATGATACACAGGAGCACAAAAGTTATAGTTGAACCTTGAGAGAAGCATAGCTGTACTTGATATTTTATAATTTTGTAAGTCATACTCGTTATGTGGGCAAATCTACTTAACTGTGTTTAACTTCCTTAATATGCTTAAGGGGCCTCTTTAAGAATTAGGCTTCCTCATCTTTTAAACCAGTTTTAAATGGTTGCACAGTAGCAGGGGCATGTGGTACTGAAATCAAAGATCTTAATAAAATAACTGATACAACAGTAACTAGATAATTTGTGTGTTTAAAGTTATTACAATTCCTTTGATTTGTTAGTTGCAAATCTTGCTTTGACTACTGGCAGTATTGCAGCCAATGAGGTTTATCCAAGAATTAATTATTGCTATCAAAAATAAATTGTTTCAATAAATAAATGTCATTGTGGGAAAGATATCTATTTTTTTATAAATTGATATTTCAAATAGTTATAAAGACTACAATTTATGGTCAGGAGGGCCAACAATTTTTCATAAAACTTTTCTTTTACCCTCAAGAAGAAAAGGTTGTATTGATAAATCTGTTCTTCTTGAAGTTACCAGAGAAAGTAATTACCCAATAAAATACACCAAAATGCTTTAACATTTTAAAAAACATAAAAAGAAAATCATTTCAGTAGAATGATCTTTTTAACTTGGATAGCCAAGTTCAAACCACAAACAAGCTACCTAAGTGTGTGTAGGGGGATACATTACATCCTCTGTTCACTTGTGTGTGCGTTTTCACATGTGCACATGAATACTTTAGGAACAGCCTCTTAACAAGTAAGTAGCTGGTGAGACAGTTTCAAAACTTGTCAAGAATCATTCATACATCCTCGTCCGGTGGAACACAGCAACTATTTTAAACTATTTATCAGCACTGCACACAACTGTAGCTACAGGGAAATGCTTGTAACCCTAATCCATGGGCTCCCACGGTTTCCCTTAATTTAAGGCTCTGGCCAGAGCAGAGGTGAGAGCTAAAACAAATAATGTCAAGGTGGTGTACAATTCCCTCCAAACACAGGGATCACTTCGCTGGTTTAAGAAAAGGAGAGAATTAATCAAGCTAAGGAGCCACTTAGTAGCTTAATTATGAGTCTTTTAATGTCTTTTCATAATCAGTTAATAAATACCTTAACAATAAAATTGAATTTAAGCTTTTAATAGGCCAGGTTGGCTCGAACCTAAACAAAGGAATTAGCAGCTTCAGCCTTTTGTGCTGTAACTGTTCACTGTTTGGTGCCAGGAGAAACAAAGCATTTCAAGCGCAGGGTTTTTTGTGACTCCCCATAATAAACGCTTGTAATATCCCCAATTTCTGGAGTGTAAGACGCAGGTCTTATTTATCACAGTATGAGACACACCTGGCACGCGGATCAGGAAACAACTGTTTTACTTCATTTCTGTCATCACCTTCCAACAGATTTCTTTCACATTCCAATTTGGATGGGAGGACTCGACTTTCTCTCCAGAAGTTCTCCATTAACAGTTTCACAGCAGAAGGCGCCATTGGTCCGTTTCCTCGCGCAGCAATTAATTACCCAGAGCGGCGTGTTTTGACTCCGCGGTTGCAGGCGCGTCAAGTCCTTGGCATTGACTTCCATCTGCCAGCAACATCTTTATCGTTAAGCCCCGCGTCCCGGGGGCTGAGCAGTGAATTGTCAGAAATCCTCGGACCCAGAATGACGAACACAGTGTCAAGTCAGCAGCACAAATTACCAACTTCAGCTCCCTTCAGTCACTTTTATTAATATGTGTTTGATGGGAAGGGAGGGCTTTTTGAAGACTGTGTCACTTTCGGCGGTTCGGCACATGAAAGGCGCCTTGGCGCTTGCATTACCCTCAGCAGGCGGATCGAACTGGAAGTCTTGAGCTCTGGGAGCCCCGCGAACAGCTATGCACTAATAAACCTTGAAAAGCTTGAATTACACTATAACCCACAAAAATTTTCAAATTAAAAAGGCATATTTAGAGGCCCCCCGTGGATAGTGATTTTATTTAGTTTAATTCCCTCTTGTGGCCAATTAGATAGACACCCTGCACACAGGCACACACTCCGGGGGGAAAAAACAGGGAAAAAAATAAAAGTTTAACTTTGGTTTTGAAAATAAAGTGGCAGTATATCATTCCTCCATAGACAAAAATTATTTTCCCGGCTGTTGTTCTGTAGAGAACAGGGCTGTTAGAAATCAATGAAAGGGACTGCAAGATGGAGTTTTACTTGGATTCTTTTAAAGCGATCCAGCACCCTGGCTTGTAAGTCTGTCCCAGTGAACTGCCAAGTTGAAGAACAAAAGTAGAAGTCCCATCACCAGGCAGAACATCTTCCTTTAGTTGCCTTCAGTTATCTTCTAATCAAAATGACTTCTCTGTCTTAAGAAGGCTTCAAAGGCATGGCTAATGGTAGGTTGGCTCATATTTGTTTTTTAACTAAAGTGACTTGTACAACTTCAATGCATTTTTATCATCTCTGCCTGGAGCTCATTTACCCAAATGGAATTCAGATCTATGCGAGAGGTATATTTGTGACAAAAACTGTTCATCACATCTCTCATGGCTCACCGCTGCTCTCTCCATCAGGACTGCGAAATTCGCCTCCTTCTCATCTGGTGGCAGGCTCCATATGTACCATATGAAAAAGGAGTTAATAAAAGGCGCATTGGAAATATAAAGTGAGGTCAGGGGCGACCGTTTGGCTGAAGGCCTTTCTTTAAGTGTGGAAAACAAAAGAACAAGATTGTTTTAGCAGTTGCAGCTGTGGGGAGAGGCCGCTTTGCACGGGGAGTGGCAGCCAGAGTCTTTGCTACCTGTTTCATGCGTCCATCAGAACCATTGTTCTCCCCCCACCCCCAACACAAATGTCTGCACAGTAGGTGCCCCAAGCTTTAGAAAGTTCCAACAGGGAAAAAAGAGGAGAACAGCCCCCAGCTGGTTTCCCCCAGGGAGCTCTTCGGATTGGAGGGAAGAAGAGTGGGAGGTGTAGGGTCAAGTGGAGGGTGGGAGGGCCTGCCTGAGACTTCAAGCTCTAACCCTCCCCTCTCCACCTCTGCATCCTCCTCAACAAGCAGTGATGAATGGTGTTACTGTGTGCACAGAGAAAAGTCACCCACATTGGACACAAGTCAGTGGGTAGGTTTTTAAAAATAAGTGCTTAAGATTCTGTGGTTGGGTTCATCCCATGCCAACCAAACTGGAGGAAAAGAAAACAACATTGTCAGTCATGCAGTTGCTTGTTCCACAAGACCTCAAGTACGCCACTTGACAGATTTGTTTTCTTAATGAACTGACTGGTTACTTTGGCATCACTTAAGAGCTGCCGGGCAAACAGTGAAACTCAATCAGAACTTTATCCCTTTTAAATGAAGATAAAAGAGAAAACACTTAATAATTATGTCACGGGACAATGATAATGAGCCCACAAAACCCTTTAAAATATGTGAACATAAATCAGTTTACCAGAGTAGTTGTGACCCAGCCAAAGAGAAGACTTCATCGTCTTGATAAAAAATGAGAAGAAAGATCAACCCAATGGGACAAGCCAGGCTCCCAAACAGGGACAGATACAAAAGGGTGGATGGACAACACAGACACATCATCCCCCCAATCCATAAATTCTGTTCTTGGTGGAGTAACTTCTCCCTGTGAACGGTTCCTGGAACAGAAATCACCTCTCCGGGTTCAGTCACACAAGTTCGCACAGAATTTGGCACAATGCCTGGCCAACGGTAAGTGCTCAACAAAAGTTAGAAAATGTTCATTCTCTTTCTTTTCCTGCTTGCAGTCATCCCTAGAAACACCTTAGCCTAAATAAACATTACTCAGCATGTTACGTTTGAGATCAGATTGCTGTTGCTCTAGAACTAGTGAAAGGCTCTAGGTCAGTGAATATATAAGACCAATAAGAACAATGAAAAGAGCCTTCCATGCCACCTTCTATTTCCCTTCTATATTGAAAACCTTCACAGTTCAAACACATGTGAGCTTAGTCAGTTGTGTCTGACTCTTTGAAGCCCCATGCACTGTAGCCTGCCAGGCTCCTCTGTGGAATTCTCCAGGCAAGAATACTGGAGTGGGTTGCCATTCCCATCTCCAGGGGATCTTCCCAACCCAGGGATCGAACCCACATCTCCTGCATTACAGGCAGATTCTTTACCATCTGAGTCACCAGGGGAGCAACTTCAAAACCACTTCCTCTAGACACTCACTACTCAAGAAGTATGTTCTCAGAGTGCAGTAGCAACATTACCCAGGAGTGGCTAAAATGCAGACGCAAACCCTGCCATACCCTGCTTGGAGTCAACTTCTGCAAAGATTCCCAGGTCATCACTGTGCATATTCAAGTAAGGGAATTTATTTAAAAAATATTAATCCTGAGATCAAATCCTAGGCCAATTATATGGGAATCTCTGGAGTTGAAACCAGAGTTTCATCAGTACTTTTTAAACTTCTCTAGATGATTCCAGTGTGCAGCCAGGTTTCAGAACCACTGCTCCAGTCCCATTAGCAAAAATCAAGCTTTAAAATTAAGGAAATATCAAAATAAGAAATATGGGTAGAAAAGACTACCCCTTAAGGAGACCCATTGAAAAAAATTTTTCTACATTTCTAAAATCCTAGTGATTGAAGAAGGGGGACTGACAAACATCTTTGTATTTAAACCTTGGCCTGTACACACCTCTCGGGTAACAAGGTACCCGGGTGGGCAGAACATTTATTGACATAAGTCCCCGTGTTTATTGATGTTGCCCATTTTCCACTGATTTTAGAACTCTGTAGGGGAGGTGTTGTGACTTTGAAAAGGTTATTTTTTATAATCAAATTGCTTTACTTCAAGGTTTATATAACATGCCATACTATTAAACAGTAAATAAAAACCACTGATAAATCCCGGGTCCCCCACAGGTAGTTTGGCACATCCTTAATTATCTGGTTTATGAGCAAATTGCCACCTCAGCTTTGGTTTTCAGCTTGTTAGATGTGTGTGTGTGCACACACTTTTTACTTGGCAACCTCTCAGCAGATTCAGCCTTTGAATGATGTTGCCAAAATATATTAAGTGGGTGAGGAGGGAGGCGGGTTAGGAAGGTAAAACGGCTGAACTTTGAGGTTGGAGTTTTGCTTTTTCTGTTTTTATTTGTAGCAAATATTTAATTTGATGGGTTGGGTTTTTGTTGTTGTTTTTTTTAGTTAGTGCTCCTGAGGACCTGAAAGAGTTACTGATGACAGTTGAAGGCATCAATATAAATCCACTTAATACACTAAAGTTTTCTGTGCAAGCTGAAATGCCACTCCCATAGCACCCCTATCTGTGTTTGCTATTTTCTACTTTTCCTGCTAGCAAGAATTGCTTGGCAGCTCACCATTGCCTTCCAGCAATTAAACCTTCCAAAGAGGAAAATCCTTCTCTGTGACCTCCAACTTAAGCTAAATAACATTCTTCGATGGCATGAGACGATTTTCGTTTGTACTTTTACTGTTTCACAAATGTCTGCACTCAGGGAGTCTCCCAAGTGTTTACAATCATCTCTAATCCCTGAACTCCATGAAATCAATGTTTTTCTTCTGAACCTCAGAGGCTTGCTCACAGCCTCCTGTGGGCTCTGCCCCCACGGGCTCCCCCTGGCGGCTGAACCCCGCTTCTCCTCGGCTAGTCTCATGGGAAAACCCTTGGGCTTCTCTGAAGGCATCAGAAACAAGAAGCGAGAGATAGACAAAAGGAGGAAAATCGGGGGGCTGTCCAGCCTTTCGGGGAATCGGTTCTTGTGATAAAATGGCTTTTTAGTCAAGTTCCAGGTCCTAGCACCTTGATTGCCCAGGCACCAGAGGACGACCCCTTCCCCACGCCACGGACTCAGGCTATTTGGACAAGGCATACGAAGTATTATAAACCTTAGCAATCCCCTGCATCCGGTATTGATTAGACATGTCTGGCGCTGGCAAACATTATTAATATATAGAATGCTATAGAGATTGATTGCTCTACTTTCATTTTTCTTCTTCCTGCCAGCCCCCTACAGGAGAAAGCCCCACAGCTGTTCTGAATCCCATGGCCAGAGGCATATTATAACTTGTTTTGATGTTTCACCAGCAGGTTCTGTGCCTCATACAGGCATAAGCCAACGAGAACATCCCAAGGTCCAACCAGAGGCCGAGACACAATCACCCTGTCAGGTATTGTTAGTAAGTCAGGATCATAAAAGATAATAAACTCTCTCCCATCTTTTATGACGGCACACCAAGATCAAACACTTTCCATACCAGAGCGCAAAGCCCCCAGGACCCGTTCTCCCTGACAGATGTTCATCTGCTATCTCAGTATCGATGTGTTGCTTAATTTATTGATCCACAGAGGAAAGGAAATACAAGGAGTCTAGAAATCTGGTATTGTACAAGCTGCTTTCCAAGGCTGTGGGCCCTACAAATAATGTGGAGATTTGATGTCATGTTTTAGGAGCTGTTTGAATATTGCCCTTTTATTGCCTTTTTTTCCCCCCAATGTCTAAACTAAAAAAAAAAAAAAAAAAAGGTGGGGGGGGGTGCGGAGAGAGATCACTTAAAGAAAATGAGTTGGATCAAAAAAATCATTTTGTTTTTGTTTCTTATTCAATGAACAATACACTTAGCAGTGGTCATCATGCTTTGCTATTCTTTATTAACTTGCTGGCACTCAGCTTTTGTCCTCAATCCCAGGCGTACAAAGACTGTCTCACTCTGGACTTCAGAGAATGATGAGGGATAGGATACAATAAGAGTCCGTAGTGCAAAGATTTGTGATCCAGTCTTACTCTACTTCTCCACTGGACCTCTGGACTGCCCATGTGAAAGCACAACTCCAGCTGTATATCCCCAGGTAGACAGAGTCTTGGAGGGTGGCCCTCCCCACCAAAGGTAGGACACACACCAAATGGTGTCCAAGGCCTTCCTCCTTGAGGTCCCAGCAGGACCTCACCATCTTACATTCTAATACTCTCTTTCACATGCCTGTGCCCCAGCCCAACTGGATTACTTGTTCCCCTTTCTTAACCTCTGACTTGGCTAATGAAGTCCTTACTCATCTCTACAAGTAAAAATCCTTGGAGTTCCCTCCCATCTAGGTCACCAGAGCATCAAACAGAGTTCCCCCCACTATACAGCAGGCTCACACTAGTCATCTGCTCCACGAGAGCAGTGAATATGTGTTAATCCTGCTCTCTCAATTCATCCCATCCTCCCTTCCCGTCCCCTTGGCGTCCATACATTTATCCTCTACATCTGTATCTCTATTTCTACTTTGCAAACAGGATCATCTGTTCCAGTTTTAGGGGATATGTTTATACCTATGGCTAATTCACTTCGTTGCACAGCAGAAACTAGCACAATGTTGTAAAGCAACTGTACCTCAGTGAAAAAAGAAAAATACCTCCCCAAGCTCCTCCTAAACCTGGTGGAAGCACGTCCTTCTCTGCTCTCCTGATGTGCCGGTGAACACCACAAGTTGACTGTCCCAAGTTGCAATTCTCTGCTATTCCTGAATAAGCCCATTTTTCCGGTGAAAAAAAAAAAAAGAAAGAAAGAAAGAAAGAAAAAAAATCCTTTGAGGATCAGGCAACTCAATCTTTGATTGCTTGTGAGCCATTCTTTGCATTACTTCAGAAACTATTTGTGTGTACAGTTCCCTCTCTCTTTCTGGACTTCAAGAAATTTGAGTCAGGAATCAGATACTATGCATCTTTTGGCCTCACTATCTCTGAAGTGATTGTAGCTCCCCAAGTGGCACAGTGGTGACGTAGCTGCCTGCCAGTGCAGGGGATGAGAGTTTGAGCCCTGGGTCGGGAAGATGCCCGGAGAAGGCAATGGCACCCCAGCCCAGCATTCTTGCCTGGAGAATCCCGTGGAGAGAGAAACCTCGCGGGGTACTGTCCATGGAGTCCATGGAGTCACAAAAAGTCAGACATGACTGAGCATGCATACACACAGCTACCATTCAGTGAAAGAATGAATTAATTACCACGCTCATCTTGGAACCCCTGCCCCAGAGCCTTTCATGATTTTGCCTAAATTAAGAAGAAAGTTAAACGTCTTGGACTGACCTCCAAATTTGACCCCTATGAAACTTTAGAATTTATTCTAAACTGCCTGGATAAAAATACTCTGGCAAACTGTCCACATACTGTCTTTGGTCACATTCTACCCCCAGCCTGGACTGCCCCCACCTCTCCTTCCCACACAAACCTACATATCTTCTTTTGGAGTACACCCTAACCCTGTCTCTCCCATGCAGCTTTCACAAATCCCAGCCCTCAGAGATCTCTGGAGTTATACAATATCCCATACTTGTTTCACATATTTGTCAACTATAACCTGCAAAGCTTCAGCAGCAGCCAGAATTTGAAACTTGCATTTCTTAAATTTTGAAGACATGAATTATATTCTCTTCATCTTTAAATTCCCCACAGTTCCTAGCATCATGCTTTCATAATTATCAAGTATTTTATCACTTTACATTGTAATAATGCAAAGAAATGTAGTTGAGTCATAGATTACACCGAGCCAAAAGTTATCCCACGTGATGATTCCAAACTGTACTCAGTGAATATTCAGAAGTTCCCTTTCTTCATCCGTAAAGAGAAATGATTTTCAAAATTTAACCATGAAATCACAACCCATCACACAAACACACTCACACACACATAAAAAAAGTTCTCAATGCAATATTTACCCTTGCTTTGCCTGATGCAATGTAGTATTTTCAATTTCATTTCATTTAAAAAAAATACTGACCATGGCCCACTGATGATTTTATGATCTACAAATGGAACAAAACTAATGGGCCAGTATTGAAAAACAGTAGTGAAAACAGTACTGAAAGACATTGATCTAGAAATTCCTAGATTTCTAGCTTCTTGAAATTCTCCCAAACCTTATACGACAGAGAAGCCTAGATTCTTCTTCCTGTCTTCAATGAATAATCAGATTCTAAGACTGTGCAATAAAAAGGCAGCAAGGCATCAGTAGCCTCCATGGTGATGCCACTAGGAAATTCCCCAGTTGCAGTGAAATAACCATGGATGGTCCAGTTAAATATCAAACATATAGCTACATACCTAGCTAGAAAACGTATTGCTTGCCATTGTTTTTATCTGACTGGAGAGTGAAAGCATCTTGCTGGTGTGACTGAGCTCATGGATCAATCAACTTCTCTCAATTTTATTGGCATCACACCAAGCTGTTACTAAAATCAGTTTCTTGTGAATGTGCCTCACCAGTCACTTGCAAAGAATTGTTTTAACTTACCAAAGAGACTGCTTCTGTTATCACTTTGTCTTAGGAGTGCTTCTCAGCCAAGTCTGATTTTGCCCCCAGGGAACATCTGACAGTGTCTCGAGACCTTTTCTAGTTGGCGCAACTGGGAGGGAAGAGTGGAGTACTACTGGCATCTAGTGGGTAGAGGCTAATGATGCTATGGAACATCCTACAATGCACAATACAGCTCCCAGGGAATCATCTTGCCCAAAAAGCCAATCATGCCACTGTTGAAACACTCTGTTCTTAGCATGTTTATGCATCTTATTTATGTATTATGGTGATACCATCCTGAAGTCCAACTGTGCACACAGAAAAGGACCATCACTCAGAGATCTCACGCCATCTCATCTCTGCCTGTGGAACTTCAAATTAGACTCTGTCAACAAAGTTGACCCCTGCCCTTGAAAGGTTCTCATAATCTCCCTCCAGTCAACTATGTTTTCAGAGCACCAACAACCTCAGGCCTGGCGTGCTGTGATTCATGGGGTCGCAAAGAGTCAGACACGACTGAGCGACTGAACTGAAATGAACTGAACTGAACTGAACTGAACAACCTCACAGCTTCACCACTTGCATTATCCAAATTGCGGGATTTTCCAGACCTCAACTTCATGGTGGAGCACAGCTGCAGCCACGAGAAACTAATCAGGGAAATGCAGATGCTCTTCCAACATCTGTAAGAAATGTAATATTTGGATCCCTAATTCAAAACACATTACAAAGCTGAAAACATGTCCCTTTTCAAATGTTCCTCACTGCTGAGTCCTTGGGTCATGTGTCAGTCATTTTCACTGTGCAAAGGTATGGCAGCAGCTGCTAAGGTGTTCTCTAACTCCTACAGTCACCCAAAAGAAGCCAAGGATTGTTTCCTATGTATGTGTATATTGGAAGCCTCATCAGGCACCCAAGCTGTGACCTCTTCAGCTTCAGGACTGTCTCTAAGTCTGGAACCTCAAGTTTTCAAGAGTGCTTTCTACATGACAGACCAGGACACTTCCTCAACAAAAATTACAGAATTTTCTGTCATGGCCTCCCAAATGGTTCTCTGACCATTCATTTCTTCTCTCTCTATTCTAATCCATATTCAACCACCAGATTGATTTTTCTATACTATTTTGCTTTATGACTTCTTTATCCCAAAACCTCCCATGACTTTTCCTTTTCACAGGACTCCAGCATCTTGCTTTTGATGTCTTTTCCTACCTGGCCTCTACCATCTTCTCCAAACTTACCTTGTGTGACTTACCACTTAACCCATTTCTCTGCTCTGACTGGGTTTGCCCAAGCTTGTTTCTGCTCTTGGTTTCCATTCATTCTGTTTTGTGCATCTGGAAAACCTCTGGTGTCAGTCAGAGTCCCAGCAGGAGACAAGATAGTGGCATTCAGAAGCTTCTGCAGATGAAGGGACTCTGCAGAGGTGTGGTCAGCATTTGGGGGAGCACAGCAAGGGAGATCTGTCACCCCACCACCTGCGCAGCAAGAGGAGAGAACAGGCACCTGGAAGAGGGCCTGCCTGACAAGAGCCATAGCCAAAAGTGGAGAGGATGGTGCAGCTGCTGCCGAGCAGGGATCAGAGGAAGAACCAAGCCACGTCTCTCCAGCTACCTGCTGCTGGAGAGCATTCCATTGGTTGAACCAACAGGAAGTCAGAGGGTAAGGGAGGCAGTCCATGGAAGTCAGCTTTCCAAGACAGAACAGAGCAGAAAATGGGTGAGAGAGAGAGAGAGAGAGAGTGTGTGTGTGTGTGTGTGTGTGAATAACTAATGCATAAAACTTTCTCCACTCTTCCAGATTGCCACCTCCACATTTGCGTTCTCTGCTCCTTGAAAAATGAACTGATGTGCCTCTTATTGTATTTAATATCTCCCATTTCTTCTTATATCAATTCATTTTTACTTAATATATTGTGTTCTATATAATTTCTCCCTAATTGCAATTATGAACAAATTAGTGGGGAGCAGGGAAGGGGAACTGTTTTCTATGACCTTGCTTCCTCCTCTGGGTAATCCACTGCTGTAAACATCGAGATGCTCAGCAAGTGTATATTGAATAAGTCACAAGAATCAGGATGTTCTTTGATGGATGCTGGAAAATAATTATGCATTTTCCAAAACTATATATGGAGAACAAAATATAGTTATATTTTGAAATATTATAGAAATAATATACTGTTTTTAAATATTTCAATATATATTGAAACATAATTATATTTATACCTTAAATTCTATCAGAGATGGTTCCAACCTCTCTGAGCCCCACCATCTCCATCTCCCTTTTGCCTATAATGTTGATTCAATTAAAAGATAAAGCTAAAATTTTAAAAAATAGAACAGAGATGTGGTCAGAGCTGATGAAGTCCTGTGTCTCTTTTAGTCCATTTCAAGTCCTACCCAGTGGAATGTTTAATGTCTTCTAGCACAAGAAGGGAACTTAGTGAGTATTGAGTTTTAATGATGTAGAAAACAGAACAATGTGAAAGTATTTAAAGTCTAAGGAACTAAATAATATAAATCCTGTGGCTATGAAAACAAGCTGTGAGCTCTTAAAATATTCCAGTTCATTTTGATGGCTGTGGGGTCTTTCTGTTATCTTCAAAGCCTGCCTAATCTTCTTTCTCACCTTGAAAAGAATTATTTTTAGCAACAGTTCACACTCTAAAATACTTAAAAAATCATAAGTGTTTCTTCTACTAATAGTGTAGTTTGGGGAAATTCAAGTAGATATATATGTAGCATTCTACATAAAGTGCTTCAGGAAAGATTTAGCAAACTCTATGTGATTTTAAATGGATATGTTCCTTGAATAAGGGTTGCATTTTGGCAAGTCAAATAGAGGAGAAAATATCACTGTGAAAAGTCTCAAAGGGAAAAGTGAGTGTTTGCATAGTCAGGGAATCTGAAAATGGACCTGAGAAAAACAGGCATCAATACTGTTAGCTAATTTCCTGTAATAATGTATCTTGAGAAAGCTGAGTGATGGAGAAGGACCATGTCCAGGCAGAGAACATGAAGAAACAGAGTACTTGCTGTTACCTGGGTCAGGAAAATAAAGAATCATGGGTGGAGAAACAGCTGGGAAACCCATAACAAGAAGGGTGATGGATGTAAGGAAAAGGGAGGGTTCTCTAACACGGTAGCCTCTTGGGGTCATGAGCAAGTCTTCCCAGCTCAATCCTATGCTTGCCAAAGGATTATAAATTTTTTCAATCTAGCAGCTGTTTAAATTTTTGCTTAAGCCTTTCATTCACAAGTTTATGAGACAAAAATGTTAAGAATTTTTTAACCTAAAATAGATATTTTAGGTGCTATCCAGAAAGCAGAGAGCTTACCCTCTAGAACAAAACAAAGCGATCAGCAAAACAAGACAACTCTGTTTTCCTTGGATAGCGATAATTTTCACCAGAGCCCAAGCTTTCAACAAATTATATGATGTGGAGAAGGAAGTTCAAGGTGCCTTCACCATTCCAATGCAGCCACCTTCAATTCAACTCAGTCCCATGGGGATACAAGTGCAAATAAGTTGCTATAATAAGAAAGAAGTTTTCACCACTCTGGTCAGCTGTGAAGTTATGATTTTTGAAGCAAATTTTTACAAAATATTGAAAGAAAGTATGAAAGTGAAAGTCGCTCAGTTGTGTCCGACTCTTTGTGACCCCATGGACTATAGTTTGCCAGCCTCCTCTGTCCATGGAATTCTTCAGGCCAGAATACTGGAGTGGGTAGCCAGTCCCTTCTCCAGGGGATCTTCCAAAACCAGGGATCAAACCCAGGTCTCCCATATTGCAGGCAGATTCTTTTCCATCTGAGCCACCAGGGAAGCCCACAAAATATTGGGTTGACCCAAAACTTTGTTTGGGTTTTTCTGTAAAATGTTATAGAAAAAAACCTGAATGAACTTTTTGACCAACTCAATATATATCTTAGCAGTCTCTGCAGTTGGAGGAAAAAAAAAAAGGGTGTTTTATTCACTCAGGAATTTTTCAGATGCCTTTTGGATCTCACTAAAATTTTTAAAACCTTTATTTGTAAAATTTTAAACCTGGAATTAATTATAATATATACAGTGATAAATCTACTTGTTTTGGAAACAAATGAAAGGCACATTTATAAATACAAAGCACATTCAAAACGCGATCCTTAGTTTCTCTACAAAAGACTTTTTTAGATCTGTAGTAGCCTTTTCTTCTGACTTGTAGACCATGTGAGTCACACTGGTGGGTCTGCTCAGCCCTTCCCCTTTGAAGAAAAGGCACAGAAGACAAATGTTCCCTGACAACAGCCTGGATATGTCCCTCAGAACTGCATCAAAAGGAAAAAATAAAATAAAAAGTGCTTATTAAGCTCTCTTGATGTCACAGTAGAACTCACCACATGTTCTTACCTAACCTCATGATAGTCCGTGACGTGGATTTTATTCCTGTTTTCACAGATGAACAAAGCAAGTCTTGGAGAGATTGGAAATGGGGGCAGAGTCAGAATTTAGAAGCAAATTTTTTTTCCCTTTATCTACTCTGAACTCTCCCCATAACATATTTACACATTAGCCCCCGGCTTCTAAAGTTCTGATGATTCTAATGTCCCATTTAATTAAGGTTTAAAAATAAGATTTAAACCTTCTTTCCTTAGCAATGTGATTCCAAGTGCATCTTCCCAGGAAACTGGCCACACTTAAATGTGTGTGAGAACCAGTGATTCTGCCCCCTCCAGCTGCTGCTGCTATATCACTTCAGTTGTGTCTGACTCTTTGCAACCCATGGACTGTAGCCTGCCAGGCTCCTCTGGAAATCCTACAGGATTTCCCCAGGCAAGAACACTGGAGTGGGTTGCCATTTCCTCCTCTTCCAACTCAGGGATCAAACCCATGTCTCCTGAGGCTCCTGCATTGCAGGTGGATTCTTTACCACTGAGCCAATGGGGAAGCCCTCTCCAGCATTCTCCTTCAAAGCCCAACAGCCTCCTGACACACTCACACAGAATCTCTAAAAGGCATGTTTCCCTGTGTTCTGAGTCTCCACAGTTTCTGAAACTCCTATGACAGAGTAGTGTATAGGAGTGCAGGGAATTCTGTCACCTTTCATGGGTAACTTGAGTTCCCAGATTTCTTCCTGAAATTTTAGAAAGCCAGCCCCCAAGATTTGAAAGCATAAAAATTGAAAGGAAAAGCTAAGTTGGGGAAGAAGATGGAAAAAGAAAGGCCAGAGGCTATGTTTGTATCTATTCTTCAAACTAGTCACTTTAGAAAATTAAAATGCCCTCCCCCATCGCCATCACCCTGGCTTCATACCACCACCACCACACACACCCACACAGAGTAAGATATGTTCCATCGTCAACTGCTCCCAGCCCAGAGCAAAGCAAATCAGGCAGAACCATATAATTTATTGCACCAAACTGGAATCACCCCCACCCACTTAAAAAATCTGGCTTCGTTTCAGGGTAACAGCAGCCCAGCTTTGGCAGGGCTCAGTCAACGTGGGTGATCTGTGACATGTGGCAGAAATATAGAACTCATCAGATTTAATAAACCAGAGTTCCACACACGACTGGAAGGCCTCTCTCAACAAAGGCCTGGAGGAGTGACTGTGGGCCATCCCCAGGCTTTCTGGGGAAGCCACCCCCTCCAAGTCCAAAGCTCTTTCTTCACTCAGAAGTCAGGAAAGACCAACAGGGCTGTCCCAGCAGAGATGGGAGGTGGTGGAGTCAGGAATAAATGTGGGTGAAACAAATACAGTGTTTGGAAGCCAGTGAAGTAGAAAGAGCAGCAGTCAGTGTGGCCACCATGGAGGAATGGGTTATTTTTCATCTCTCTGCTGGGGAGGGCAGGCAGTGGGGGGAAAAGGGGGTGCAGTGTCCCTTAGCATTCCCAGCACAAGCAGGAGGTGCTCTCTGCTGTCAGCCAACCACAGTACACCAGGACAGTGTCAATATTGGTCCCCTGGGTGAGCCCCAAGAAGTGATGGTATGACTGGAAATCCTGTTTCTACTGGCCACCTGATGCGAAGAGCTGACTCATCAAAAAAAAGACCCTGATGTTGGGAAAGATCGGAGGCAAAAGGAGAAGGGGACAGCAGAGGATGAGATGGTTAGATAGCGTCACCAACCGTATGGACATGAAACTCAAGGAAATAGGGGAGGACAAAGGAACCTGGCATGCTGCAGTCCACAGGGTTGCAAAGAATCAGACCTGACTTAGTGACTGAACGACCACAATTGCAGTGACAATGACCTGTGGTGTCCACAAGCCACTGCTCAAGTCATTCCAAGATAGCCGTGGGTTCTGGAATGTCCACAGAGCGGATGTACGCATTCTAGAAGACACAGTTCTATCAGCATCTACCAGGGGTCCCAGAGCAGGAGGGAAGCTCTGCAGATCTCTTCAGAGCCCTTGGGCAATTACATCTCTCTGGTGGTCCAATCAGCAAGATGGGAAGGGGGAGAGAGGCAGACACAGGCTTTACGGGTGAGGAAAGAGAAGAATCATTCAGACCCTTGACGTTCTGGTCCCTAAAAATTGGTTACTGGGACCCTTAGGCCACGGCCATGCAGGAATCCCGTCTCCACTTCTTGGGCCACTTGTGATTCTAGGAGCAGTAATAATAGCTCCAAGGAGTCACCGGCCACCATACCAAGCACTGAACCACAACTCTGAATGGTACTGTCCTTCTCACTTCACAGGTTAGGAAATCAAGTTCACAAAGTCATTGGTAAAGGACACATACATGTCCCCCAAGTGCTGGAGTCAGGATTCCAACAGGTCAGCTCACCTGCAAACCACCCCCTCCTCTTTCCTCCACACCACACCGCCTCCTATGTTGTTGAACAGGCGACTAAACTCCCCACCATGGAAGGTCAGCCTGTGAAAGCCTAACCCCTGTCCTGCAAAAATGAAGTCAAGTTCAGTGAAATCAGACCCCGTGGGCATGGGGCGTGCGCAGCAAGTGTTATGCTGGCACTCTGACTTTCTTATTTTGATGGCTTGTGTGCCAGGGGGCTAAACATCCCACGACAGCCCTGATTCAAGCACGCCTGGAGCAGGCAGTCAGTGGACTTGACCTTATGTTGAAACTGGGGGCAGGGAGTTGCTTGTCAAAGGGCTTGTCACTCAGTCAGAAACCCTATGCTCTCATCCAGACTGCACATCTCACGGGCACCAACATTTCAGGATTGTCAGTCAGTTTCTCTGGGTCCCAGTTTCCTCTTTAATAAAATAGATGTGCCATTTTATGGAGTTGCTGTATATGTAAATATGTATACAGACATATGTGTGACATATGTAGTTATGAGTAATACTATTTTACAAAGTCACAGGGCTTAAATGAGAACATGTATTTCTATTCATATGTGTCTGTCTTTACATACATGTATGCACACCCACACACATCCACACTCCCCAACTCTATGAAATAGAAAAGTGAGGTATTATTAATATGTAACTGGAGCAAACAGTGCTTTCAGATTTTTCTCATCTAAACGAAACTGATGACAAGTTCTATGAATTACCATAGGAGAGGGGCAGATATTACAGTTTTTAAAGAATCCATAATATTTGTGGCTTGCCTGTCTCACTTGGGGGGTAGAGTTTGGGGAGAAGATGCGGTGGGGAGGCGACTTCTAGAAGACCATATGCTATCCTGCTCTGGAGTGCCTGCCCACAGACCCCCAGCTGTGAGCCAGAATTCTCTGAAGACACAAGGGTGGTCCTTATAGCGTTGCACCCCTTCAGCGCTGGGCTCCAGCTAAGACTGAGGACAGACTCCTTGCTGCATTGTCCGTGGTTCTGACCCCTGTCTCACAGAAACCAGGCCATGCCCAGAGACCTGCACCCCAGTTGCACACGCCCTGGCTGCAGTCTTGCCTCTGTCTGGTCCCCTGTCTTCTGTGACTACCATAACCTGGAAGTGTTCTGTGCTGCTGACAGCTGACCTTTCCTTACCACCAACCAGCCTTCCTGTACTGAGGACACAGACATCTGCAGATTCAGTATATTTAAGAAGGATCTGGTACACACATGTACTCCGAGTCTCCAGTTTTCTGCTTCTGTGAAGAAAACCCTTTGCTTTACTAAGTCAGACTTTTTAAGAGACTATTATAAAAATAAAAAATAAGACACTGTTAGTAGATCCAAATCCCCCTTTTTTAAATCCTCCCAGCTCCCCTGGAATAGGTACTGCTTCTTCTTTGTTGGACACTTTGTTCCAACGACAGTCTGAGTGTTACCAGACTCTCCCAGCTCACAAGCCAAGTGCTCTTCACACTTTGCAAGCATATCTGCTCCCTGGACATCTAACCTGACACATGGTGTTTGCCTGAGAAGGGCTTTCTCAGCAGTGAAGTTATCCAGAAGAGTTTCAACCTATCCTTTGCCACAGAAAGTCACTAGGACCTGAGTTGCTCAAATGAATTTTAATAACAGAGAAACCTGATTCAAGAGTTGTTCTGCCAACAAGATTATATGAATGACTAGGTGAAGTTAGCTCTTTATCCTCATGTTCCAATGAAAAAGTACACGAAAGAATGGCATTTGACCAACACAGTAAACATGATCTTTATAAGATACGTTTTGATCACATGTCATCTATCATCTCCTAATTTGGGGTGTGTGTGTGTGTGTGTGTGTGTGTGTGTGTGTGTGTGTGTGTGTGTGTGTGGAGATGGCACCAAATTCTGAGAATACTGTGTAACGTCTGCCTTTGCCCATGTGCTCTCCCACCAATCAAGTGTGCTGGGCTCTGTCGACTGCTAGTTTCCCAAACAAATGAAACTTCTCTTGTGGTTATCTGCCCCCTGCCCCTGCCACACTATTTTTTTCTGTCCTGTCTGACCTCCCTTACTGAGGATACGATCAACTCCACATAGCCAACAAACAAGTGTCACACACACAGACACACACACACACGTGTTATACAGGAAGAAGTTAAACTGAAGCTGAAATATTCGGCAAGAGTTCCTTTTCTACACACTTGGGATTTTCAGAAGGAAACACCACTGTAACCTTAGCTGTCAACACATCAACAAAACTGTTCCCAAAGTATAGGATAGCTTTCTCTGGCCCCCTAGAGAATGCTGAGGAGCAGACTTTTCTCCATGTCTGTTTCTTCCTGTTAGCCCCATGCTTGGGTCGTTCATCCCAGACCTCAGCTGTTCCCCACTCTGGTGGTTCTGCCCCCTCTATCAGGAGCTTTCTCTCTCAACCTCTGTCTCCCAGCCCAAATACAAAGTCCAAAGTCTCCCCCCTAACCACTACCAAGTACCCAATCCTTGTCTTTTGATCCCAAGTCCATCATTTTCTTTGTAATTTGAAACAATAAACTTCCAACTGGAAGTGGACAAATAAAACACAAATGCTGAAGCAGAGTTCAACACCAGTGACCTGATAATAAAGACAACAAAATGAATCAATAATAAAAAATTTTATTTATTCATCTCCCAAGTTGCCCCAGGTACCGCAGAGATATTCTCTGTTTTAATTGCCATGACTCTAAGAAATTGGACCCAGAGCGATTACTGATCTTCGCAGAGTTACACAGCAAGTAAGCAACAGGTCAGGATTCAAAGCTCAGACTGTTAGATTCCAGAACTTGAGTATTTGAACTATTTATCACCTCACTTGTTTCCTCTTTCTTTCCAGGAAAATGAGGACTTCAAAGAGGACAAGAGCAAGTCAAGTAACAATTTAGTTATTAATACCCAATCTTTGGGTTATGAAATAAGGGGTAGAGGCAGCATCAGCAGGGACTTCACTTAATGCCCTCAGATCACCTCGAACACTCAATCCTTCAATCTTCTTCTCCACAGACAGCAGCCCTTGCCACAGTGCCTGGTAATTGCGGGCTTTGTTCTACACAGCTTCTTGACCAGACTGTGAGCTCCTCAAAAGCAAGAACTCTTCCTGTTTATTTCTGCACCACAGTTCTTCCCTTAGCAGAGGTCCCAGTGCCTGTTTTTGATGACTCCAAACTGAGTCCAGAATTTTTGATTATGACATTTCTTCCCTGATTTTCTCCTCTTAGATGTTTATCTGCTGCTATTGCTTTTGTAGATTTATATTCTTCTTAACCTATTTTGTACAGGAAGTGGGGTTTCTTGATTCTATTGTTCTCATATATTAGGCTAAGATAGAAAGCAATCCCAACATACACACACTACTATATTCTTTTTTTTTTTGTTATCACACCACACAGCATGTGGGATCTTAGTTTCCTGACCAGAGATCAAACCAGTGCCCCCTGTAATGGAAGTGCAGAGTCTTAACCGCTGGACTGCCAAAGAAGTCCCCACACACTATGCTATACAAGATAAATAACCAGCAAGGACTTACTGGATAGCACAGGGAACTCTGTTCAATATTCTGTGATAATGCATATGGAAAAAGAATCTGAAAAAGAATAAATATATGTACAATTGAATCACTTTGTTCTACACCTGAACCTAACACAACATTCACCATTGTAAATCAACTATTCCCCAATAAAATTAAAAAATAAAATAGAGCAATCCCAGAAAGATAATCCTATTTCCACTAAAGAAGGATATTGAATCATGGAACCAGATGTTCCTAGTCTCATGACTGTACAAATAATCCCTTCTCCTACTGAAATCCAAAGTATGAAGAGAATTAAAAGAAAAGTTTTAAACACTTCAAAATATGTAAACAATAATAAAATCAAAATGCAGAAACCCAGGGATGAAGGGGGGAAAATGTTTCCAACTCAAGCACTAATATCTCATTGCTGGTGCTTTGGGTTGAGAATGAGTCTGAGCCCATCCTCAGGTTCAGTGAGAAACAGGGCTAAGACTGATAGAGGATTGGGAGATGGCCCCAGGCTTCCCTGGTGGCTCAGATGGGAAAGAATCTGCCTGCAGCGGGGGAAACCCGGGCTCTTTCCCTAGGTCAGGGAGATCACCTGGAGAAGGAAATGGCAACCCATTCCAGTATTCTTGCCTGCAGAATCCCATGGATGGAGGAGCCTGGGCAGGGCTCATGGGGTCACAAAGAGTTGGACACAAAAGTCTTGTGTTGGCCATCCACGGGATACCTTATCATAAAATAATATTAGTTAACCGCTGCCCAATTTTGGACTTTTTAATATTTCTCAGCAGGAAATAACCTATGGATTATAAGCATACCTGTTTGCCATAACTTCCCATTGTTGTTTCATCCCTCAGTTCGGACTTAATTAACTATATTTTATGTTCTTCCTTGTTGAAAATACAAATTAGAAGTCCAGAGATGACTGGTGAGGAGAAATACAGAATTTCCAAAAGGGACCATTTTGTCATTAGTTACAATCAAGAAGAAAGGCAGCTAATTCCACACCATCAGGAAAGACCAACAACAGGCCAGAGGCACTTCCTGACCAGGTCTAGTGAAAACAGGGACACATGGAGGGTGACTCATGTTTCTAGCAAGTGGCCAGAGTAAAGCGTAATAATAATAAACAGCAGCTGCTCCCACGTTTGACTGCCTGCTTTATTCCAGGCCCCAACTTAGGAGCTTCACACACATTATGTCCAGAACAATGTCCCTCAAATGTTAAGGTGAAGAAACTTGCCCAAGGTCAAAGAACAGACCACATTTCCAAACAAACTCAATTTAATACACCAAACTGTATTCTGCACCAAACTATTTAATAGCCCACAGAAAGGCTCAAACTGTGAAAACGACCTGGACCAGCATGTGGGTAAGAGTAAATAAATGACACAAGTATTTAAAAACTTACCTTCTGCTGTAATTTTTAGTGACCTTTACACCCAGAAGTCTTTTTTTCTATGTTTTTCTACTTTTTCACAAGGCTTTAAAAAATTTTTTTTACCAATTCTACTTTGTCCTTTTAAATAATCTTACTTATTTATTTATTTGACTGTGCTGGGTCTTAGTTGCAGCACACAGGATCCTCGACCTTTGTTGCAGCATCAGGACCTTTAATTGCAGCATTCAGACTCTTAGCTGTGGCATGTGGGATCTAGTTCCCTGACCAGGGATCAAACCCAAGCCCCCTGTGATGGGAGCACAGAGTCATAACCACTGGACCACCAAGAAGTCCCCTAAATAACTCTTTAATCTACTGAGGAGCATTTTTGGAATGGATGAATCCGCATCTTTTCTTTTTTTTTCCTTTTCTGAAAAATCAAAAGAACACACACACACACATGCTATTTCTTGGCTACAAGTTTAGCAGACAGGGTTTTGGCTACAAGTGATCAAACATCCCATTCAAATCATGTAAGCCACTTTAAGCAAGAAAAGATCATTTATTCATGGTGCAATAGAGAAGACCAGCTTCACAGAGCTCAATTCAAGGCTCAAACAATGTCATCAGGGACGAATTTCTCATTCTCACACCTCAGCACTTCTCACTTGGCACTGGCTCCATATTCAGCCTCCAAAGGATGCAGGATGCCCATGCCATCTGCCTTCTCTCCCCACAACTCCAAGAGGACAGACCTCATGTGTGTTCAGGAGCCCAGGAAAGGTCTTACCACGTCCCGTGGACTCTCTCCCTCATGGCTGGTACCTGAAGCAGCCCTGGTGGCTGACAGTTTGTGAGAAACTGACTTAGGCATAAGTCTCCACCCACCGCTGGGGTCAGCACCATCTATTGTCTCATGGACTAGGGGAGGAAGAGGATGACTCCCCAGAGGGAATTAGAGGCAGAATGGATACTTCCCTGGTGGCTCAGAGGTAAAGAATCCACCTGCCAATGCAGGAGATGGAAGTTCAATCCCTGAGTTGGGAAGATGCCCTGGAGAAGGAAATGGCTATCCACTCCAGTATTCTTGCCTGGGAAATCCCATGAACAGAGAAGCCTGGCAGGCTACAGTCCATGCGGTCACAAAGAGTCAGACAGGACTTGGCGACTAAATCAACAGACAACAATGGATACCAGAAGAGTTTAGAGATGCCAGAAGTCAGAAGCCACCACAGAGGAGCCCCTGCAGTCTCTCAGAGGAAGAGTTATAGTGGGTACCTGGGTGGGTTTTCAACATTTCAGCAGGACCTCATGGCAGGAACATCACAGTTGAAACTAGCAAATGTGTCACTGAGATATAGTCCAGAGGCCCGCCGCGCCACCCCCAACCCCGGGGGAAAGGGAATTTCTCCTTTAGTGAACATGAATGATGTGGCTCAGAAATGTGCCACAACCCAGAGAGAAGTTCTAACCCCAAAATGAAGAGCTGTGTTGTTGGAGGCCAGTGGGGAGGAAAGTGGGCCCCGGGAGTTATCCCTGAAATATGCATGTGGTCTTAGCGGGCCAGTCACATGAACAATCGTGCTCCTCTTACAAAACAAAAAGCAGAAGAAAAGCCCAGAACATCATTGAAATATTCTCCAGGAGGGAAAAAATGCATTGGGAAACTCAAGAGGCAAAGCTGAAGGAAGGGCGCATTTAGTCTTAAGCCTAAAAGCAGAAAGTCACATTTCTCCTCACCCAGAGTCTGCTATCGTCATAAATGACAAACAGAAGCGAGTGGAAGATTTTTCTTCCTAATGGCGAAAAAGTCCAAGATAGCACTGAATAGAGCTGGTCATCTTACTGATCACCAATTTAACCAGTTTTGAAACGTTTTATGAAACGCCTCTCCATCCCATTGGTAGAAGAGGGAGGTTATAATTTTGAGCAACAGACATTCCTGGGATGCCCCACATGGACCATTAGTCACTCATTAAAGAAAGCAGCAGAACAGCACATTTGGGTGCAGTGACCTTTAAATGGGACAAGAGGGGCTCCAGGGGCTTGGATTTATTTAAGGGAAGGGCAGAGAAATCTCAATGGGCCTGTGGTAGGAAAGAGGGAACCAGAAATAATTGTGGATTATGAGGAGAGAGACTATTTATAGGTGAAAAATGAGAAGGGTTATGTATTCTTTTCCATCTGGATGGTAGTAAAGGAAAAAAAAAAAGGAAAATTAACAGTTATGTCTATCACCTTGGACAGACCAGTTGATCTCACAAATCTCAAAGGCCTCATCCACTGAAAATTCTACTCAAAACCTTTCTTCTGAGAAAGATGCACTACGTCCTTTGTAGTTAAGAAATCTGAGTTGAGTCTCTTTGTCATCCACATTACTGAAATGATTTTGGTCAGATGTGAGGGACATTTTCAAGATGTTTGTTTTTCCAGTAATCCTTTTATGTTTAACAGTAAGTACTTAATTGTGAGATTTTGTTTCTGAATTAAGGGGGAAATGGAGCTAGGAATGAGAGTAGAAATGACACCAAGAAAATAACTGATAAACACTATGACACTTGTTTTAGAACCACAGAAATGTTGGTACTTTTAAGTTTATCAAATGGTTCTCAGAAGAATCCAATAAAAACATTTGCAAATAAATCTGTACCCTAGAATAGCATTCACAGAAACACAGATCTGAAAACTGCCTTCTTCCATAAAGCAAATCATATCAGCAGATCCTCATGGGTCTCACCCTGGAGACTGAGGATTCCAGTCTGTTCATGCTGCCCCTCACGAGAAGTGGGGCTTCTTCTATACTTAGATGGGTTTCTGCCCTTAGTTCTTGGGTAATTTTGGAGAGAAATATTCAAAGGTCTCCAGAGACAATATCAAAAGAAAAGAAGAATTTAACTGAAGTTGTGCATGCATCCTCTCTCCAACGAAAAGAATATGTAATTCATGTGATATGTTCAATTTTAACAAGGGCTGTTACTTGCCAAGGTGGAGAACATCAGCTTGACTTTGAAATCATTATGTCTTTAAAGAAATACAATGCTAGCTGGTAGGATGTGGCCCATGGGGTTGCGAAGAGTCTTACACGACTGAGCGACTTCGCTTTCACTTTTCACTTTCATGCATTGGAGAAGGAAATGGCAACCCACTCCAGTGTTCTTGCCTGGAGAATCCCAGGGACGCAGAAGCCTGGTGGGCTGCCGTCTATGGGGTCACACAGAGTCGGACATGACTGAAGCAACTTAGTAGTAGCAGCAGCAGCAGCAGCTCAACGAATAAGGGTGAGAGGAAAGTGAATTCTGTGTCAAAGAAAGAATTAGCAGTCTTGCCAAGGTTGGAAGCCAAGGCTGTTCACCATCTCCCTTCTGGTAGGCGGGTATCAGCAGTGGCAGGAGACAGGCCTCAGCTGCCTTCATCCTCATAGAGATTCTGCTTTTTTGGCCAACTATAATATCGGTGCTGCTTGGAGAAATGCCCCGAGCCTCCAGCTCTAATCTGTGCCACCCCTCAATGGACAGAAGTCCCAGGGAGGCCAAGGTTGAGAACCGTGAAGCAGGCCTTCCCAGCCACTCTGTCCCCACCATCCATACAGCCCTGGTGACATTGTGCCGAAGTGCAGAAACCCTCTAATTCAAAGGGCCCAGAGCGGTTCTAACAAAGGAAAAGAATCATTTATTATTGCCTTTAGTGTGAGTATTCAGAGCACCAAAGCACACCCCAAAATCAGTTTGTCATCTTACTAAATAGGATACATCCAGCCATACTTGGGGAACCATATGCTTAACAGATTTTAGATACTTATATTTTATCCCTTCTGGCTTACAATGAATAAATTCTGGATGAATGAACTTTAATATAGTTAATAAAAGTGCTCACACTATCTAAAAGCCTGTTTTAAGAAGTTAAAAATAATTAATGAGTAGCTATAACTTCTCTTCCAAATGATCAGTAAGTATGACTTTTAGTAACTTTTTAAAAAATATTTTAACAAGCAGAAGTTATAGCTGCTCATTGATGATACATTGAAGGTTTTTTTTTTTTTTTTGAGTTTTCATGTTTACTCAGAGGAACCAGAGATCAAATTGCCAACATCTGCTGGATCATGGAAAAAGCAAGAGAGTTCCATAAAAACATCTATTTCTGCTTTACTGGCTATGCCAAAGCCTTTGACTGTGTGGATCACAATCAACTGTGGAAAATTCTGAAAGAGATAGGAATACTAGACCACCTGACCTGCCTCTTAAGAAACCTATATGCAGGTCAGGAAGCTATAGTTAGAACTGGACATGGAACAACAGACTGGTTCCCCAAATAGGAAAAGGAATACGTCAAGGCTGTATATGGTCACCCTGCTTATTTAACTTATATGCAGAGTACATCATGAGAAATGCTGGGCTGGAAGAAGCAGAAGCTGGAATCAAGATTGCCAGGAGAAATATCAATAACCTCAGATATGCAGATGACACCACCCTTATGGCAGAAATTGAAGAAGAACTAAAGAGCCTCTTGATGAAAGTGAAAGAGGAGAGTGAAAAAGTTGGCCTAAAGCTCAACATTCAGAAAACAAAGATAATGGCATGTGGTCCAATCACTTCATGGCAAATAGATGGGAAAACAGTGGAAACAGTGTCAGACTTTATTTTGGGGGGCTCCAAAATCACTGCGGATGGTGATTGCAGCCATGAAATTAAAAGACGCTTACTCCTTGGAAGGAAAGTTATGACCAATCTAGATAGCATGTTCAAAAGCAGACACATTACTTTGCCAACTAACATCTGTCTAGTCAAGGCTATGGTTTTTCCAGTAGTCATGTATGGATGTGAGAGTTGGACTGTGAAGAAAGCTGAGTGGGGAAGAATTGATGCTTTTGAACTGTGGTGTTGGAGAAGACTCTTGAGAGTCCCTTGGACTGCAAGGAGATCCAACCAGTCCATTCTGAAGGAGATCAGCCCTGGGTATTCTTTGGAAGGAATGATGCTAAAGCTGAAACTCCAGTACTTTGGCCACCTCATGCAAAGAGTTGACTCATTGGAAAAGACTCTGATGCTGGGAGGGATTGGGGGCAGCAGGAGAAGGGGACGACAGAGGATGAGATGGCTGGATGGCATTACCAACTCGATGGACATGAGTTTGGGTAGACTCCAGGAGTTGGTGATGGACAGGGAGGCCTGGCATGCTGCAGTTCATGGGGTCACAAAGAGTCAGACACAACTGAGTGACTGAACTGAACTAAAGTTTCTCTCTATATTACTACTAGAGTTATCTTTATAATAGTCCAACCATGTTTCCCTACCCCCCACACCACCCTGCTTAGAATGAATTGATGTTACCTACAAAATAAACACTAAATTTTGCCAAAAGAACACCTTAATTTTCCTCCATCTTTGCATGGCATAGTTGTACTTTTCTTCATTACCATCGTAAAAATCAACTCTTCTACCAAGCTATCCAACCCAAACTCTCCCAGGAAAAGTTGCCATGTCCCCACTGAGCCTTCATAATACTAGGTATATCACTTTTTCTACCATGTTGATGTTACTTGTTTATATATCTATCCCCCACATGAACTCACTGCAGCCAGAGGCTGTGCCCTGTCATCTTTGTATCCTTACTGCCTTGTATGGAGCTAGTTGGTAGCCAAGAAATTATACACTGAATGAAAGGATAGATTAATGAGAGCAAAAAGACAAAGGCAAAGAATGGTGCTACTATTTAGAGGAAGGAACAGCCCAAGAGGGTAAAGATGGAAATGGGAGGTTCCTGGGAGAATCCTAGATTCCTACTCCACAGGAATATGTTTCTAGTCATAAGAAACCCTAACAGGGACTTTCCTGGCAGTCCCGTGATTTAGGACTTCACACTTTCACTGCCAAGGGCATGGGTTCAATTCCTGGTCAGGGAACTAAGTTCCCACAAGCCATTCAGCACAGTCCAAATAAATAAATTTTTAAAAAGAAACAAAATGAAAAGAAAAGAAACCCTGAGCAATGGTGTTAGAGGTTAGAACACCTGGGTCTGGCATCACTGATCACCCACTGTTACAGCCTTTGTTCACAGCCTCCTGTGAGCCTAGAAGCCCCTATGCTGATGGTCACCAGGGCAAAATGAATAAAACCCGAGTATATTTAGCATTCAAAATAATTCTGAGCCACAAGACATTCTGGGAAAGCTTAAACGTGTAGATGATGTCTACACACTTAAAATTAACTTGCTACTTTAAAGGGACAAGAATTTACAACTTGGACTCTTTAGTCTCACTTCCAAACTGGCCACACATCCTATAATTTGCTGCATCAACTTCACACTGTGAGAATGCTATCTCCCCAAAGAGCAACCAGAGATGACTATTCTTTATACACTGGAAGAGTCATGATCAATGTGAATACTTGCAGATGCATGTTTTATGAGTGGGGAAGGGGAAAAGCTACTGTAATCTTCCTCTTTGGCCCAAGGAAGGGTGGATCCACTTGCCTGTAGCATTGGCAACTGCTGTACACAACACACGTCTCTCTCATGGTTACACTTTTCGCCTCAGTCAGTCAAGGGGATAATTATGAAACCATTGTCTGTGATGATTACATGTTAAGTGTGAAGTATACAGTCAGTGACAATTATGGGTTATTGAGGTGGTTATTTGGGTTTGATTGACAGAATGTGTGTGCCTCTATGGAAAGCTTAGTATTTCTTAATTTCTGACAACACATACTCTATGTAAGAAAGAACTGTATTTCTGAGGAAACATAAGAAAATATGTACAATGAAAGTTTTGTATATCTGTGATAAGAGGGGATCCTTTCATAAGGATCTACCTGAGGTAGGTGATTTAGGGATGGGAGTGGTGGCTTCCCAGGTGGCGCTAGTGGTTAAGGGTCCGCATGCCAAGGCAGGAGACAAGAGACACAGGTTCAATCCCCTGGAGAAGGGCATGGCAATCTACTCCAGTATTCTTGCCTGGAGGATCCCATGGACAGAGGAGCCTGGCAGGCTGCAGTCCATAGGGTCCCACAGAGTCAGACACAACTGAAGCAACTTAGCACACAAGCACATACATAGAGGGAGAGAGGGGAGTTTGGAAAACCAAGAGTGACTGTGGGTTTAAAGCCAAATAGTCCCTGAGTTGACCCAGCTCAATCGTTCCTCTGCTCCAGGCTTAGAAGGTGAGGCAAACACATTCTTCACTTACAATACCCAAATAGTGCTTTGAGAAACACCTTTGTTATCCTCTGAACCTGAATAAGAAGAATTAGAAGCCCATTTCCATAGCATTATCAAGCATTAATTTTTCAATACAACAGAAGGACTACCGACTTTACATTAAATTTTTAATACTGTTCAGATCTATAGTTTCACGCAGGCTTCCCAGGTGGCGCCGTGGTAAAAAATCTGCCTGTCAATGCAAGAGACGCAGGTTCAATCCCTGGGTCAGGAAGATGCCCTAGAGCGGGAAATGGCAACCCACTCTAGTATTATTGCCTGGAGAATCCCCATGGACAGAGGAGCCTCAAGGGCTGCAGTCCATGGGGTCACAAAAAGTCAGACATGACTGAACACACACACACACATAGTTCCACACACAAACACACACACACACTGCTTTCCTCCATCTCAGAAAGTGCCTCCTACTTTCCTGTAACCTTCAAAAACTAGAAAAACAAGCACTGCCACTTCCAGGAAGGGTTACCATCTGTGGGGCTGGCTCAGAAATGAATGCCGATAAGAAAAGGAAAACTGGTTCTGTGGAGTGTGGAGCTCTCCATGCAAGAATTTTCTGGTGGCACAAATGAGAGTCCTGGTCAGAAACTATCAACTATGACAATTTCTGATTTCAACCTTCTACATTATTGTTGAAGAGCAAACTTGAGTGTTACCCAATGATTCTAACATGATTTGGTGGTTTTCTAATTTTAACCTAAAACTAAAAAGTGAGTACAGGCACAGCTGTCACATAGATTATGATTCTGTAGTAGTTCCACATAAGCCAAAGTTACCCCAAAACTGCCTAAAGTTTGCCCACTACTCTGCGCTGCCAGTCAGCATCACGTGGCTAAATATTCTGACATTCATATGGCAGAGAAAAGTGTTGTTCATTTGTGGTTAGTGTTCTCATTAAAGTTTGCCATTGATTCAGGGCAAAGGGGCCTAGTGAATCAAAAAGGCCAAAAATTTGCACCTTCTTCATAGATAACACACACACATCCCAAAAGAAAAGGTACCAAACTACTAACCTTGCAGCCATGAACCACTGACTCTTAAAATAAACTATGTTCTTGCCAAGCGGTGTGTAACACATGAGAAATTATACACCATAGGACATGATTTAAGCCATAAAAATGGGACACATTGGCACAATGAAGAGGGAGGCCTAAGACGAAGTCCAAGCCATCTCACAGTCCATGCAGGGTTGGACCATCAGAAGAAGCATTCTTTGCATTTTAAAATAAACTTCCAAAAGTTGTCCCCCAAATGGAAACCCCGTCCTCACCTTTCACTCTGTTTCCTGCCCCAGGAGCACCGGGACAAGAAATGTCCCCAGACTGAGACATGTGTACATTTACAGGCGCTTATTCTCCAGATTCATCATTGAGAACTCAAAGTTCTAGACCTTTTCCATGATTCTTGGAACCTATTTGAAGGTACCCCAGATATTCCTAAAACTCACCTGATATGATGCTTCCAATGAGTAAGCTGAGAATATAAAACAGAAAGGGAAAGTGGCAGTTACTCAACTGTCAGACTCTTTGCAACACTATGGACTATAGCCCACCAGGCTCCTCTGTCCATGGGATTTCCAAGGCAAGAATACTGGAGTGGGTTGCCATTCCCTCCTCCGGGGGATCTTCCTGACCTGGGATCAAACCTGGGTCTCCAGCAATGCAGGCAGATTCTTTACCATCTGAGCCACCGAGGAAGCCAAAACAGAAGTCTGCCCCTTAAACACAGGACTCTGTCTGTTGAAGGTACAAACCCACTTAACACTAGAACTGTGGGGATAAGCCATTATGGGCTCCATCCAGGTTAAAAAAGAAATAGCCTCAGGATCTAATTAATTTCACATGAAATTACATATAAAAATATTTTTAAGAAAATATTTTGAAGCAAATATAAATTCTAAATAATTTTGTTTTTAGTCATTCAGTCATGTCCAACTCTTTGTGACCCCATGCATTGCAGCACACCAGGCTTCCCTCTCCTTCACCATCTCCCAGAGTTTACTCAAACTCATGTCCATTGAGTAAGTGATGCCATCCAACCATCTCATCCTCTGTCATCCTCTTCTCCCTGCCCTCAATCTTTCCCAGCTTCAGGGTCTTTTCTAATGAGTCAGGTCTTCGCATCAGGTGGCCAAAGTATTGGAGCTTCAGCATCAGTCCTTCCAATGAATATTCAGGATTGATTTCCTTTAGGATTGACTGGTTGGATCTTCTTGCAGTCCAAGGGACTCTCAAGAGTCTTCTCCAACACCACAATTCAAAAGCATCAATTCTTTGCTTCTCAACCTTCGTTATGGTCTAACTCTCACATCCATACATGACTGCTGGAAAAGTATTTGACAATGTCATAACCACTGAAACAGTTGGTGAAATATAAATCATTAGAATTCTACATTTATCAGCTAAAATAATATCTCCACAAATATAGCCTTGTATCTTATAAAGCTTTCTAAACCTTACTCAAAGATGCAAATTCCAAATGCGAATAAATTCTTATGTTTGCCAAACGCGGAGTATTAACTTCTACTTTTTCCATTTTGTAAATTTTAGGGGCTAAAGCTTTTAACCAACTGTTTCAGTGGTTATGACACTGTCAACTACTTTTCAGACTAGCATTTTCTAAAGAGAATCAAAAAGAGAAAGAAAGGAAAGAAGGAAGGAAGGGAGGAAGGAGAGAGGGAGTAAAGGGAGGAACAAAGGGGAGGGAGGGAGGAAGAAGGAAAGAAAGAACTTTATGAAACACAAGTCATTCATTCCTTTGCTATTCAGATCTAACTGTGACTATTTCTGAAATCGCTCATACTATTTCACTTCATTTCATTCCTTTCAGAAATGTCCTTTCAATATATGGAAAACTAAGAGGGCAGGAGAATTCCAGGAGGATGAATTAGGTTCAGTGGCTCTCTGAACAGAAACGCATGTGATGAACACTGGGACGTTTCCAATACTCCCTCTCTCCGGAAGTCTACTGATTCTCCACAGACTGGAAACCGTTCACCAAAGGGTCGCATCTGTGATTTCTCCTATGCGTATTCAGTGCAGCAGAACATTAAAATGCAGGCGACAAGTCCAGTCCTGAGGGAAACTGCCTCCTAAACCTGCAGCCGCTTTCATAGTTGAGGACTGACTTCAGTGACTGGGAGTGGGGATGTCCATAAAAGTAACATATTCCCAAACCCAAAAGAGCCGCCCTGAGCAAATTTTCTTTTCCAAAAAGATTCTGCGTGGTGCCAAAAGAATGACTTTAAGAAATGTCTGTGGGAGTTTCTTGACCCCAGAATGTTTTCAAGGTGTCAATTTGGGCTGATCCCCAATAATAGCAATTCATAGGTTAGTCAGATGTCAGGTTTTACAGTGTATGGCTTTTTAAAGAGGGTTTTTGTTCCTTCTCTCCCTTCACCACCAGCCCACAGTAAACACTAGTTCAAGTCTATTGTCTGTGCTTTTCAATTACGAATCTTTTTCCCTCTTATCTCTCCACCAGCACCTCCAAGGCAAGCAGCAGAAGACAGGGGTGAGTAGGGACCCTCCAGCACTGTGGGACCCCACTCAGGGACATCTTGCTTAAACTTCCCAAATCTTTCAGCATGTTCATTCAAGGATGACCATTTATTCAGGGAAAAGTTGAAGTTTAGGTTTTTGACTTCCAAAAATACAAGAAATCAAGTCAATGCAGTAAATTATTCCTAAAAGTACAGAAGGAGGCTAAATAAGCAATGTAACTATAAATTTCATCCAATTTTGAAGGTTCTCAGAGCTATGAATCTTCTTTACACAGATGTATATGTGTGTGTAGTCATAAGTGACAGAGACGACTTTGATTCATTAAAGCCTGTTTTATTTTCCTCGTGGGCATACTTCAAGAGTACATTTCTTTGCCTCCCGCACAGATAGGTGGGGCTCTGTGACTGGCCAGTGGAACAAGGGGCAGAAAGGATGTTTGCTGGTTTCAAGCCTGATCCATAAAAACACTCCCACCTCTCATCTCTCATTGCAAACCAGATGCAGAAGTGGCTTCCAAAGGCTGGGAGGTAGATCTTTTAGATGAATGACCCATGGCCTCAATGACCATGTGAAGGAGACCTCTCCCCAAACCTTCCCTTCAGCCCACATTGTACCATGACATCACTAAGAAGTAAATATTATTGTGTTAAGTCATTAAGACTTTGAAATTGTTCATTAGAGCAGTGAGCTTGTCCTAATACCTGGTGGCTGGAAAATCCTGAATTATATTTCTTCCTATAATAAAAAGCACTAATATGTAATAGGACAAGCTGCTTGAACTTCAACAGAGTATAACCCTGAGCTTGATGATTTAAAGACTTTTATAAACATCAAGTTGTGGTCAAGCAGATTGATTTCTTCAGTTCATTAAAAACCCTGATTTCAACATATATACCAAATACTCTTCCTTACCCTTTCAGGAGAAAACATCCTAGCTCTTATGCTATTCTTTCCTAAAATTTATTTCCTCCTGAAATGGGATTCCCTTTTTGAAGATGATCAATGTCATAAGGTGTTATGTTTTTCCACCACCCCACAAAAAAACAAATATCACATTTTTTCTGGACAACTGTTACCCAAATTTCATCAACATTCATCACTTCTAGAGCAGGTTTATGGTAGAACAACTAATAAAAATGGAAAATGCCAAATATTCCATCTTAAAAAAAAAAAAAGACCTTGTTTCCTTCAGCCTAGAAAATACAAGATTTTCTGACTAAGAGAAAAACTCAAGTGTCATCCAATGTTTCCCAGCAAGTACATTCTATATATGTAAAGTTTTCCTTGAGTAGAAAGAGGAGTAATTTTTGCTATTGAGTCAGAGTTAGCAGAACTGAATGAGGGCTTCGAAAGTTCTAGAGCCTGGTAGCCATGGTGTTTGATCCAAGGTGATCTCTGTCTCAGCCACAATGGAGTTCACATCTTCCTAAGTGAGGTAAGAAATTGTTTCCATTATGACATGCCACCAGCTGTGTGGCAGCCACAATTTTAAAGTGGTAACAAGGATTTGCACTAATGAACACTTTATTTAGAATATGATTAGAAAAAATACTTTGGCCTTAAACAGTGAATATCAAGTTTCCCTTTGGAATTTAAGTGTATAGCCAGCTTTAGCTCCTTTAACATTAAAGATTTTTAAGATACAAAATCTAGCCAACTTTTAGTTGTAGCTTAAGTCTGCCTAACTATAAAAATAGACATTTCCAGAAAAGACTACAAAAAATAATTGCTCCACTACAATAAAAAGCAGTACGGTAGGTTATATATACTCAGGCATCAGTGTAACCTCAGCACTTTTAAATCTTTTACCACAAGTTTGCAGTTAACTGACCTATGTATGTGTGCTTCCCAGGTGGCTTGGTGGGTAAAGAATCCACCTGCAATGCAGGAGATGTAGGTTCAATCCCTCAGTCAGGAAGATCCCCTGGAGGAGAAAATGGCAACCCATTCCAGTAGTCTTGCCCAGAGAACCACATGAACAGAGGAGCCTGGTGGGCTACAATCCATGGGGTCGCAGAGTCAGACACGACTTAAGTGACTTAGCACACATCAAGCCACACACACACATGGGAAACCTTGAGCGTATATTATGGAGTACAAAAGGTTAGTCTGAAAAAACTACACGCTGCATGTTTCTATCTATATGTCATTAGAGAAAAGGCACTACTTTGTGAAAATACAGTATAAGAGTCAGTAGCCTCCAAAAGTTTAGAGGGAGTGGAGATGGATGAATAGGTGAAGAAGAGGGGATTCTTAGAGCTAGAAACTATAATTTCATTTTCTATAATGGGATTCATTTGACTTTTTTGTGAAATTAATCTACATGCCTATTACTGACGTCATTGTTGGTGGATTAATGCCTTCTTAGAGAAGTGTTTCTCATCTCGGAGACTGCTGAACCAGTGAGGATTTGAGTTCATGGAGTAAAGTCAAAGTGTTAGCTGCTCAGTCATGTCCAACTCTTTGCAACCGCATGGACTCTAGCCCACCAGGCTCCTCTGTCCACAGGATTTTCCAGGCAAGCATCCTGAAGTGAGTAGCCACTCCCTTCTCCAGAGGATCTTCCAAACCCAGGGATTAAGCCTGGGCATCCTGCATTGCAAGCGGATTCTTCAGCATCTGTCACCGAGGAAGCCCTTATGGAGTAAATGTTTGCCTACATATTTGTGTTTTTCTTTCATTCTTTTCTTTCAACATGTCTTCTATTTCTAAATTAAAATAATTTCAAAACGATACATGTTCTATATGATACTATAATGGTTGGTTCATGACACTATGCATTTGTGAAAAGCCATAAAACTACATCATACAAAGAGTTAAATTTAATGGAAACTATGGACTTTAGTTAATAATCATGTATCGACATCCATTGTTGATTAATTGTAATAAATGTGCCACACTAATGCAAGAGATAATAGGGGAAACAGTAGACAGGGAAGGGAAGTATGTGGGGATGCGTGTGTGTGCTCAGTCACTTTGTTGTGTCCAACTCCTTGTGACCCTATGGACTGTAGCTTGCCAGCCTCCTCTGTTCATGAGATTCTCCAGGCAAGAGTACTGGAGTGGGTTGCCATGCCCCCCTCCAGGGGATCTTTCCAACTCGGAGGTAGAACCCACATCTCTTAGGTCTCCTGTGTTGGCAGGTGGATTCTTCCACTAGCGCCACCTGGCAAGCCCGTATGTGGGTATATGTCTGTTCAGTTTTTATGTCCTAAAAAGTAAAGAATACTATTAAGGGAAAAAAAAAGCAAAAACCTGGGTGATAGATACAGAGGGATTATTACACTATTCTTTTTTACTTCTATGGTGACTGCAGCCATGAAATTAAAAGACGCCTGCTCCTTGGAAGAAAAATTATGACCAACCTAGATAGCATTTTGAAAAGCAGAGACAGTACTTTGGCAACAAAGGTCCGTCTAGTCAAGGCTATGGCTTTTCCAGTGGTCATGTATGGATGTGAGAGTCGGACTGTGAAGAAAGCTGAGTGCTGAAGAATTGATGCTTTTGAACTGTGTTGTTGGAGAAGACTCTTGAGAGTCCCTTGGACTGCAAGGAGATCCAACCAGTCCATTCTGAAGGAGATCAGCCCTGGGATTTCTTTGGAGGGAATGATGCTGAAGCTGAAACTCCAGTACTTTGGCCACTTAATGAGAAGAGTTGATTCATTGGAAAAGACTCTGATGCTGGGAGGGATTGGGGGCAGGAGAAAAAGGGGACGACAGAGGATGAGATGGCTGAATGGCATCACTGACTTGATGAACATGAGTCTGAGTGAACTCTGGGAGTTGGTGATGAACAGGGAGGCCTATCATGCTGGGATTCATGGGGTCGCAAAGAGTCAGACACGACTGAGCAACTGAACTGAACTGAACTGAACTGATGCTTAAATTTTTCCATAAGAAAAAGTTTTTACCACAGTTAAAAGTTTGTTTTAAAGTAATTTTTTTTACATTTTAAAATTGAAGTTAGTTGATTTAAACTGTGCTAATTTCTGCTGCACAGCAAAGTAATTCAGTTGTATATATATATATATATATATATATATATATATATATATATATATTCACACACTCTTTTTTATATTCTTTTCCAATGTGGTTTATCACAAGAGATGGAATATACTCCCCTGTGCTATACAGTAGGACCTTGTTTACCCATTCTATATATATAAAATAATTTGAATCTCCTGACCCAAAACTGTTTTAAAGTTTTTAATCTATTTGGATTTTTTTGAATTGCAATCAATTAAAGAATTAATTTTGGATAACATGATTTTTAAAAAAAGGAAGTTAAGCAGCCCAGATTTTAATTTATCTGATTTTTGCCTGATAAGATGTTTAACACATAGTCTGACTCTACTCTGTGAAAAACATTTTTTCTGTTCAAGGGCTGGGGTTTGGTGGATTCTGATCTCCTTCAGAATGGACAAGTCATTCCCTGATATCACATACCAGATTAGGTTAATAATCTACACATTGATCCTCCTTGCCTGAGCACAAGCTCAGAGACAAATGGTAGGGGAAGAGAGAAGTGTTTAGCTCAGTTCAGTTCAGTCGCTCAGTTGTGTCTGACTCTGCAACCCCATGAATCCCAGCACGCCAGGCCTCCCTGTCTATCACCAACTCCCGGGGTTCACTCAGACTCATGTCCATCGAGTCGGTGATGCCATCCAGCCATCTCATCCTCTGTCATTCCCTTCTCCTGCTGCCCCCAATCCCTCCCAGCATCAGGGTCTTTTCCAGTGAATCAACTTTTCGCATGAGGTGGTCAAAGTGTTGGAGTTTCAGCTTCAGCATCAGTCCTTCCAATGAACACCCAGGACTGATCTGAAGAAGTGTTAGTACCTGCCTTATCCGGAGGCTTCAGAAATGTCTACATGGAATCAACAGCAGCAGCTGTTACTGGTCACAAGTCACCTCTTTGGGACCACAGGGCCAATCTGTTTTATAGAGGATGTCCAAACAGTGGACTTAAGGGTGAATGCTTTTGTCACCAGCCACAGTCACTTGATGAGAAGAGCTGACTTGGGAAAGACCTTGGAAAAGGCCCTGATGAAAAGATGTTTGGAAAAGTGTTTGGAAAAGAGTTCTCTTGATGCTGGGAAAGATTGAAGGCAAAAGGAGAAGGGAGCCACAGAGATGAGATGGTTAGATAGCATCACTGACTCAGTGGACATGAATTTGAGCAAACTCTAGGAGATGGTGAAGGACAGAGAAGCCTGGAGTGCTACAGCCCATTGAGTCACAGAGTCGGAAACGACTTAGCAACTGAACAACAACACAGTCACCTGGGGAGGCATTCCCAGTCCTAAAGAGGAAACAAAGGGATTTCGGGTGCCTGCATGGTTCAGGAAGATCTCTTGTGACCTGGAGATGATCTTCCTTCACACCATGCAAGTTGGGACATATTTGCTGGGCAAAATGATCGAGAAGCTCTCTTTGCCAAAGTGATGAAAAGGCTGTGTGTGTGTGTGTATCCCAACTAAGCCCGTTAATATATATTAAAATCAATTTATTTTCACAACAGATAAAAATAAATCCAAAGAAAGAAGACAAAAACAATCACAGCATAACTTCTACTTGGCTTTCTTCTTCGAAACTTTTTATTTTGTATTGGAGTTGGGTTGATTAACAATGCTGTGGTAGTTTCAGGAACTCTGCTCAATATAATCTAACAACCTAAATGGGAAAATGTATAACTATATGGTTTTCTTATTCAAACAAAATGCCTCTTTATCTGTTCCTACTAAAAACAAAGGGAGAAATTCTTGCTGTCAAACTAACAACTATTAAAAGAAAAGAGTTAAGAAGGAATTTTAACAAGCTTTCCTAGAGTGCCTTGTAGCACCAATTTTACTGGTATACAGGATTTCTTTCCATATTTAACCATTTTTATTTCTGAACTAACTATGTCTTTTGGTTATGGTTGTTATGTGTTCCTAAGATATAAACCATTCATTAAATTTTTATTAAGAAATGCGTCCTCCACAGTTAAAAGGATAACCCAATCAGCTTTGTTGATAGCCATGTCAGAAAAGTCCACAAAAGTCTAGCTAATAAATTGCTGAAATATAAGTACATTTTAGCACAGTTACTATCAATCCTGACCTACTAAAAAGTTCAGCTTCAAGTGAATAGGTGAAAGTAACAATATGCCACTGAATTCATATCCCAATTTAACAAGATTACATTACAAAAAGTCTATCACTATTCTCTTTTGTGTGCATGTGAGTGTGTGTGAGACAGACAGAGGGACTGAGCCTGTTGTCACTTTTTTTATTAATCACCTTTTACCAGGCATCATTTACATCTCCACAGATGTAGGTAGCCATCAAAATCATCAGCAAGAAGAAAGCAAATGAGACTCCTATGTTCTTTTTTTTTTAATTTTTATTTTTACTTTATTTTACTTTACAATACTGTATTGGTTTTGCCATACATTGACATGAATCCACCACGGGTGTACATGCATTCCCAAACATGAACACCCCTCCCACCTCCCTCCCCATAACATCTCTCTGGGTCATCACCATGCACCAGCCCCAAGCATGCTGTATCCTGCATCGGACATAGACTGGCGATTCGATTCTTACATGATAGTATACATGTTTCAATGCCATTCTCCCAAATCATCCCACCTCTCCCTCTCCCTCTGAGTCCAAAAGTCCATTATACACATCTGTGTCTTTTTTGCTGTCTTGCATACAGGGTTGTCATTGTCATCTTTCTAAATTCCATATATATGTGTTAGTATACTGTATTGGTGTTTTTCTTTCTGGCTTACTTCACTCTGTATAATCGGCTCCAGTTTCATCCATCTCATCAGAACTGATTCAAATGTATTCTTTTTAATGGCTGAGTAATACTCCATTGTGTATATGTACCACAGCTTTCTTATCCATTCATCTGCTGATGGACATCTAGGTTGTTTCCGTGTCCTGGCTATTATAAACAGTGCTGCGATGAACATTGGCGTACATGTGTCTCTTTTGATTCTGGTTTCCTTGGTGTGTATGCCCAGCAGTGGGATTGCTGACTTCAGGCTCTACTACAAAGCCACAGTCATCAAGACAGTATGGCACTGGCACAAAGGCAGAAATATAGATCAATGGAACAAAGTAGAAGGCCCAGAGATAAATCCACACACATATGGACACCTTATCTTTGACAAAGGAGGCAAGAATATACAATGGAGTAAAGACAATCTCTTTAACAAGTGGTGCTGGGAAAACTGGTCAACCACTTGCAAAAAAATGAAACTAGATCACTTTCTAACACAGCACACAAAAATAAACTCAAAATGGATTAAAGATCTAAATGTAAGACCAGAAACTATAAAACTCCTAGAGGAGAACATAGGCAAAACACTCTCCGACATAAATCACAGCAGGATCCTCTATGATCCACTTCCCAGAATTCTGGAAATAAAAGCAAAAATAAACAAATGAGATATAATTAAAATTAAAAGCTTCTGCACAACAAAGGAAACTATAAGCAAGGTGAAAAGACAGCCTTCTGAATGGGAGACAATAATAGCAAATGAAACAACTGACAAACAACTAATCTCAAAAATATGCAAGCAACTTATGCAGCTCAATTCCAGAAAAATAAACGACCCAATCAAAAAATGGGCCAAAGAACTAAATAGACATTTCTCCAAAGAAGACATACGGATGGCTAACAAACACATGAAAAGATGCTCAACATCACTCATTATTAGAGAAATGCAAATCAAAACCACAATGAGGTACCACTTCACACCGGTCAGAATGTCTGCAGTCCAAAAATCTGCAAGCAATAAATGCTGGAGAGGGTGTGGAGAAAAGGGAACCCTCCTAAACTGTTGGTGGGAATGCAAACTAGTACAGCCACTATGGAAAACAGTGTGGAGATTCCTTAAAAAATTGCAAATAGAACTGACTTCTATGTTCTAAAGAATATAAAGTATGAATCTAGGATGCAGCAAATAGGTAAACACGCTAACCATACCCAACTGTGTGACCACTGGAGACAGAACATCTCTTATTACATGGTGATGAAGCTATGTCTTGGGAGCAACGTCCTGGACAAGATCTTGAAGCAAAAGACGTAAGTGAAATGGCAAGGTCTTACTGAACAGGGAACTATATTCAATATCTTGTAATAACCTATAATTAAAAATAATATATATATGTATAACTGAATCACTTTGCTGTACACCTGAAACTAACACAATGTTGTGAATCAGCTATGTTGTTGTTGTTGTCATTTAGTCACTGTGTTGTGTCTAACTCTTTTGTGACCCATGGACTGTAGCCCGCCAGGATCCTCTGTCCATGGGATTGCCAGGCAAGAATACTGGAGCGTGTTGCCATTTCCTTCTCCAGGGGATCTTCCCAACCCAAGAATCAAACCTGTGTCTCCTGCATTGGCAGGCGGATTCTTTACCACCAAGCCACCAAGGCAGCCCATGAATCAACTATACTTCAATTTTAAAAGAAAAGGAAACTAACTGGAAGGGCAGTGAAAGCATTCATCTGTGTGGATCAGATCTGCTGTAGGGCATCTGCACTGGCACGGAATCATTCACAGGTTTGATGCCATTCTCTTCCCCAAAGGAGAAAACGCCACTCCAGGTCCCCAAGCTCACAAAACCATTGACATGTCAATTACCGAGAGTGAGCCCAGCACAGTGTCCATAGCCAAGTGCAGCTAGAGAGAAGGTCAGTGTCCTTGAAACTTCTCTCTGGGTGTGCCATCGTGAGAAAATGAGCACCAGCCCACACATCTATGTGGAACAGAAATGAGGCAACTGTGACCATCTCTTCCTCTCCTTCCCAAGGTTTGGTTTGAGCTCATAAGTAGCTGTGTTTATGTGAAAACTAGGACCAGAGTATAGAAGGAGACTTTTTATCTTCTTATGAATAAAATATATCAAGATAACAGAATGTGTCAGTGATGAATGTGAGAGGGATTCCAGCACAGTTTTATGGATTTACTAATTTGGGGGAACCTCTATTAAGGCTAGCCTTGGGTATTAGCTGGTTTATAATGTGGCTATTCTTCCCATGCACCCAGATTTTTCAAATGCCTTATAAAATGTCTTATGATTTGGGAAAGATCACAGTAACTTGTTCCCAAGATCCAGAATACACTAAACTATACATAGCTCATTCCACATCACGGTGCTCCAACTCTCCTTTTCAGGAGTGTTCCAGAGGCCAGAAAGGGATTTCAAGTCACCCTATAGCTTAGTGCTGTAGCTTTTCATTCCTGGTCATCCTGGTGTTCCTGTATATACGACCCCTTTCTATTACACACGAAAGGTACTGATGTATGGGATCCTCACATGGGATAGGCTCCAGGAAAGGAGAATAATAGACTTAAAACAGGAGAGGTTCTGAAGATACATATCTGAGCAACAGGAAGAGATGGTTTCTGACAAACTCTTGCACAATTGTCTTTTCTTTTTCCACAGTTGCAAAATGTCAATCTTTTTTTCTTTTTTTTTAATTGTAGTAAAATTGCTTTACAATGTTGTGTTTGTGTCCGCTATAAAACGAAGTGAATTGACTATATGCATATGTTTATCCCCTCCCTTTGGGCCTCTCTCCCCAGTCCCACTCCTCTAGATCATCACAGAGCACTAAGCTGAACTCCCTGCACAATACAGCAGCTTCCCACTAGCTATCTGTTTTATGCACATATGCAAAATCTAGAAAAATGGTATAGATGAACCTGTTTCCAGGGAGGAAGAGAGATGCAGACACAGAGCACAGACGTGTGGACCCAGTGGCGGAGAGGTGGGAGGGCAGAATCGGGAGATTAGGATTGACCTATAACTTGTTATTTTTAAAAGCAACTTGTTCACTTAATTACCTAATGGTTGTCAAACTTTTAATCACTCAAAGCCATCTGGATGGCTAAACACAGCCATGACTAAAGGAAGCAGAAGGCTCTGCTGCCTTGCACAGCAAGGTCAGGCAGGGGGCAGCAGAACCCCTGGGAGGGCCTGCCAAGCCCTGCTGTCCCAGCTGGGTCTCTATCCCCACCCACACTATCACCTCTCCCTCCACTAAGCCTACACAACCAGAAGAGGAGAGATGAACACGAAAACAAACATGAAATGTGTGTGCAGTGGGGCAGGAGGAGACAAACCAGATCTGAAAATGTGACCTTGTTTCTAATGCTTGTATTTTAATTATTTGTGTTAAGCCCTACCCTGACCTCCTCTCTCTCATGATATTTCTGGCTAAAATATACAGAAATCACCTACTACATATGTTATGTCTGTATATAGTGGTAAAGATACAAATCTAACACATTCTTTAAGGCCTTTAACACTCCTGAGAATGTTACCAAGGAAACCTGGAGTGGGCCATGCCACCATCAGTGCCTCCCAAGGGTATTGAAAACAAGGGGTCTTTCTTTGGACCTCTGCTTAGGGGGCTTGCCCCGAAAGAATGACACAATTGAGTGACGGAGAGAAAATTAGAAGAATTTTATTCTATTTTTTCAGGGAGCTGATTCTTTAAGAGACCAAAAAAAAAAAAATGTGGTTCCTATGATGTTTGATGACACTGCTTCAATACTCTTCCACACAGACTCCTGAGAAGACCCTTCTCAGATACTCAGGGTGTTCATTCAGCCAAATTTCACCTGCATGAAATACTAGGCAGGAGGAGAGCTCTGCATGATTTATCCTGAGTCCCTGAGTCCCATGCCTCTGAGATATCCTGAAAATAACGCTCTCTTTAGACAGGATTCTGGATGGTCACCTAGGGACCATTCAGTGATTTTACCTGCATTCTTCACAACTACAATTTGATTAGAAAAGGAGGAGTTCCACGTGTCTGGTCAGTTTCTTAATGATTCATATAAAGACTTCTTAACATGAATTTCTCAGCCAAGCCTCCCATTTTAAACTGAGATGATTCTCAAGTCAGCAGCCTGTCAATGTTAAGTCAAAGCTATAAACAGAAATGTGAAAGTATATTGCCCTGTTTTCTGGTTTTGTTTTTTTTTTTTTCCGAGAACTCAGGACTTTAATTCATTATCACTTGTGAAGCTCAAGAAAGATTTCTCTTTAGCCTACAGCTACAATATTCTCAAACACCAAACACTAATATTAGTAGGTAACACTTTGCTTGGTCTGTTTAGGCACTCAAAGACTGAAAATTTTCTTCTGGATAAATACAGCAACATCAAAATTGCTGATAAGTATAAATATCTATGTCTGTTTCACTCAATCCAGCCAACTATGACTTTAATTCTTTAAAACATGGGCTTAAAGGATCTCAGGGGGCAGCACTCAGACTTATGGCATTTTTCTCCAGGTGGAGTGATATTATTTCAAAATGTAGTGGAAACTTAACAGTGGATGCCTTGATGGAAATACATGATACACATACAGAGCCTATTTTCACATTAAGCTATTACGTAGTGGCTCAGATGGTAAAGAATCGCCTATAATGCAGGAGACCCGGGTATGACCCCTGGGTTGGGAAGATCCCTTGGAGAAGGACATGGCAACCCACTCCAGTATTCTTTCCTGAGAATCCCATGAACAGAGAAGCCTGGCAGGCTACAGTCCATAGGGCTTCAAAGAGTCAGACACAACTGAAGCAACTTAGAATACATGCACATAGTATACTAATTAAATGATGTCTCATTTAAAATGTTGTAGAAGTGCAAGTAAAAAAAAAAAATCTAAATTCATGGGAATTCCCCAGCAGTCCAGTGATTAGGGACCTATACTCTTAGGGCTAGGCATCCATCCCTGGTTAGGGAACTGGGATTCCACAAGCCACACAGACAAAAAAAAAAAAGGAAAGAAAAAATTTAATATAAATTCAGAATTTTATAAGTCCAGAAACTCTAATGTCTGTAAAACCATGCCATAATTTCTCTCAAAATGTTATTTTATTTCAAATAAGCTAGACAAAATAACCTTGAGAGGAAAAATTCCTCATGCTTAAACATGTTGGTTGCTTCTCAAGAATTGCTACCTGAATTGAGAGAGATTTCTCATTGAAGTTTTATTACTTCAGTGAAACCAAACTTTGTGTTGCAGTCAAGAGGTCTGCTGTGTGGGCTTCAGAGAAGTGAACCAAATTCACTGATGGTTTACAGCTTTGGGGACATGGCTCCCAGCCCTGAGTCCTGCAGGCCAGTCATACTCACTGGAAGTGGTTTTACACAGACCAAGACCCCAAGGAGCGAAGCTCTGTTTGTCCCCCATCTGCCCTTGTGTCTAGAGGAAATTCTGTGGGACTTGAACTGGGGACTACTGGTCCCTCACTGGGCTTCCCAGGTGGCGCTAGTGGGAAAGAACCCTCCTGTCAATGCAAGAGACATAAGGGACACTACCTGGGTTAGCTCCCTGGGATGGGAAGATCTCCTGGAGGAGGGCGTGGCAACCCACTCCAGTATTCATACCTGGAGAATCCCATGGACAGAGGAGCCTGGCATGCCACAGTCCACGGGGTTGCAAAGAGTCAGACACAACTGAAACCACTTAGCACACACACGGTCCCTCTTTCCTTCTGACCTCTCTGAGCCCTTGGCTGTCAAAGAGGAGCCAATTCCATCCTGCTGAACCATAATTGCCACCCAGCAGGCACTGTTCTCTCCTCTTACATATAATATCAGCAGAAGCTATTCTTCTTGACTTTCTGTTAAAAATAATAACAATAATAGTCACTTTACAGTGTACTCTAAGTCCTTAACCTATATGAACATTTTAAATGCACATAAGTCCTATGAGGTAGATAGAAATACCCATTGTACAGATGAGGAAATGAAGGCACAGAGAAGCAGAGCTGAGATTTCACACCTGGAAGACTTATGCAGAAAACAAAAACAAGGGACTTTCCTGGCAGTCAGGTAGCTAATACTTCATCTTACGATGCAGGGAGTGTGGGTTCGATCCTTGGGTGGAGAGCTAAGATCCCACATACCTCATGACCAAAGGGCCAAGATATAGAACAGAAGCAGTGTTGTGACAAACTCAATGAAGACTTCAAAAATAGTCCACATTTAAAAAAAAAAAAAAAACAAACATCTCTTGAAAACAAAAGGAATGAGGTGAGCCAGGTTCCCAAGGCAATAGGGAATGGGGGGTGTGTGGAGGCTGGACAAGCCTTATTTGGATTAAAAAGCCAGATATTATTTGGATTAAAAAGCCACATATTATTTGGCCTCATGATGGTTCTGCTGTCAAATAAGAAACTTTACAATCTAGTGGAATGTAAATGACAAGTTACAAAATGCCAGGCATAAGCTAAAGCAAACATTCCTAGAAAGCTGACTGAAAGAAAAATTCAAGAATTTAAAGCCAAAAATTAGGCAATCTGTTGGTAAAGACTATGTCTCACCCCGTTTTCCTGCATCCCTAATTCCCATGGGAATTGCTGCTATCAAAGATGTTTTTACTGAACATCTTATCAAGTACTCATAGACCCTCTTTCTCCAACTGCTGCTAAGAAGAATTAAAGTGTTCTCAGCTGAAGGCGAGCATTTTGGTCCGCGGGTTTATAAATCTTTCAGACTCTGGATTGAGTAATGCCATGAAGTTGGAGGGTCTTTCTCAGGAGCAGTTAAGCACTCCCTATGCAAGTGCTGCCTACGCAGCCCCTGAACTGCTTGCTCATCAGAAAAACGGTCCCAAAGTGGACGTCTGTTCCACGCGAGTAAATCACAAAATCCCCAGGTCAGGTTAGGAACCCTGAGTGATAATCCCTGCAGATTTAGAGCTATGGAAGCCTGGCCAGTGAGAAGGACAGGGTGTCATGGAAAGCTTTTCTCCCCACCTTACGTTTTAAAAATCACGCATATGCATCACCTACCTCCAGGCAAAGCTGCTGCACAGATGTCATGCTGGCGATGCAGGGGACCCGTGAAAATGGGAAGCCCCTGTGATCTTGGGGTCAACTCCTCACTTCACTCTCAAATCCAGAGCAGCACAAGATTTGAAAGGAACACATTTTGAAGTCCCCCTGATTAGTTCTTCAAGGCATCACCCAATATCACGTCTTCTATGGCTATCTCAGACATTCCTGGTCTTCACACCAGGCTGGTCAGGGGCCCTATTCTCCAGCTCCAACAAGTTTTGGTTTCTCTGCACTGGAGCCCTTACCACCCTGTGGGGTTCATCATCCTTTGGCTGATGGATCTCACCTTTAAATACTGTCCTGTCCTCATCATTGTCGAGCCAGCCCCTATACACCACTGGGGGCATAGTAGCAATTTCCTAATTCTTTATTGAATGGACTGCTGACTCATCTAACAATGTTAATGAGCCATTTGTCCTCCACCCATCATTAAGAGTTCAAGCAGAACATTCTAATCACCAAGCTCAAGTTAAAAATGTGTGAAACTTTGTACAAGAGTATACTGATGCTCACCATTTGAGTCCAAGAAATCAAATGGGATGGCTTTAAGGAAGAAAACCTGTGATTAAGTAATGTGCCCAACACTTCATGATTTTATTGCTTGTGCACCCTAAGATTCAATATGGTCTTCTCAATGGTACAAAGAACCCACCTGCCAATGCAGGAGACGCAGGCAACCAGGCTTCGATCCCTGGATTGGGAAGATCCCCTGGAGGAGGGTATGGCAACCCATTCCAGTCTTCTTCTCTGGAGAATCCCATGAACAAAGGAGCCTGGCAGGCTACAGTCCACAGGGTCGCAAAGATACTACCGGCAGACTCGACTGAAGTAACTTAGCATGCACACATAGTAGCTTAACAGTTAATGGGAAAAGTCTGCAAAGGACTTAAACTTTTTTTCCCATTTGATTGATTGTTTTATTATTTTATTTTATTTTAGAGTCCAGACTTTATAAACTCAGCATCAGCAAGTCAGGAGTGAAGTTTTATAAATAAATTTTGGAATTTTTATATATGTATCTACTCTTCAAGGGCTTTATCTTAATTTTAAAACATCCTTTGAAAATTATGTCTGCACTCTTTATTCTTTTAACAAGCCTTACCTTCATAAAAACCACAAAGAGCGTTGTCAGAATCCTTGTATCTAAAAGGCCACTCCCTGGTCAGCGAACTAAGATTCACCACAAGCTGTGTGTGCGGTGTGGCCAAAAAAAAAATTTGTTCTTCTCAAAAGGCCACAATGGCTAATCTAGAAAAGCCTAAATTAATAACATTTTATTATACAAAGAAAGGCGGTGGGCTGAAATACAGTTTTAACGACCAAAAACTAAATAAGGAAAAAAAAGAGAAAATAAGAAGCTAACAGACGGGACCCAAAGACATTTTCCTCCCACTACTTCTACAGCCACTTTTGGAGTCTACAAAATTTCAACCTAGGCTTGGGGAGTTTGTCAAAGTATAAATTTTTAACCTTGAAACTCACACATTTGAACGAAACCTACTAAGTTAGAAGTCCTTGTTTGTTAGTCTTTGATTAAGTACTTTCCATGGTAAACTTCCAAGGATGAATGTAATAAGAGTATAGTGAGGTTTGGGAGGATTTTTTTTTTCCAATTAATTGTTTTATTTTAGGGGAAAACCAAAGTGTGCATTAGCTCTGACTTCCACTCAACACATCCCACATAAAAATCCAAGAAGGAAACACCAACAGTCACTGTGCTTGTTCATTACGTGTGTGCATCTAGTTTTAAGGTCCTTTGGAGGTCTGAGGCATGATTAAACTTCATGTAAGTTGACTAAATTAATAAACCAGCTGTTGTCTTTAAAGCATGTCAGAGATTTCAGTGGAGTGGAAGAGTTACTTTCTGCTACAGCTAATAAATTTTCGAGTTAACGTATCATCGGGTTTCAGTTAAAATTAAATCTCATATTCACAATGGCTGGACTAAACACACAACGTGTATCACCTTTTGAACCATTGCCTGTAGACGTCGAACCCAGCTGCTTCTATATGTCTAGTTCTTCTCTGCAGCATTAATAGGTTCACGGGAAGCATAAGAAACGTGTGCTCCACTCACCTCGACGACACGTGTGTTTTCAGCAGATGGTGCCGACGGCCATGGAAAGGACCACTTTATCCTCAGAGCAGAGATTTCCAGGCATCCCAAGGTGTGCAGTCTCTCCCTGCCTGATTGTTTAAATCCAAGCCCCAACCTAAAAACATGACCTCACATGGATGCAGGCAATCTGCTCAGAAGTGCTGCTCTCTTCTTCAAATATTAACAGCCACCACCTCCATCGCAAAACAGCTTTTGGCACAACCCAGCTGGAAAACAGCTGAGAAATATTTAAATCCAGTGCTTAAGTGGCTTAGAGGATTACTAGTGGGATAAAGAGTTTTTTCGGCTCAAGGTGTCTGATTCAGTGACAAACTTGGTTGATACTGCGTGGAAATCCGGGTCACCCGTGAGTGTGAAAGTCATTATTACTTCCTTACAGCTCTTCTCGGACCTGATCATGCCCCGTGGTTCTGGCTCCCTCCTCAGTCCCTTTACAAGAAGTCTCACAACTACAAGATGATAAAAATGCCTCTGAGGAACATTTGACTGTTGGTCACAAATTCCAAGTGGATTTTGTTCTGCTTTCTGGTAAGTCTCTATAGTCTTCATAAGTTTCTAACCTCTCTAGCTCAGCCAGGCTTAAATGCTAGAAATCCCACATTCCTACCAAAGGAATGGTTTCTCCATTTATTCTGTGGCCTGGACACATAAAAGCCACTAACAGCCATGCACAGTTAAAGATGTGTACATAGTGGTTAAGAACTTGGAGTCTGATGTCAGACCCCTTGGGTTGAAAGCCTGACTCTGTTACTCCCTAACTGTGAGCATTTGGACAAGTGCTTAATCCTCTTGTAGAAGGGGCCACAGAGCATGCACTTCTGAAGGGATGCAACCAATGGGTGGTATATGGAGGAAAGCTTTTAGGCATAGAAATAGTAGGCACTCTTCCACTCCCTTCATTATACCATGGGTGATCAGCAGAGATAAGGTGTAAAGTATTGTGAGGCAGCCCATATTGGCTCCTATACTTTCTCCCCTCGCCCATTCTCACTATGCTTCTAAAATTGCCCCCTTCCTTTCCCTTCCTTCAAATCTCCAAGGTAAAATTCCCAGATTCCCCCCTTCTTTTGGCCTTACCATGGCATGCAGGATCTTAGTTTCCTAACCACGGATTCCCAACCTGTGCCCCCTGGGTTGGAAATGTGAAGTCCTAATCACTGGCCCACCAGGGAAGTCTCTCCCAGATTTCTTAAAATCTGACTTGTTGTTCATAATTTAGTATGAATATAGGCTTAACCTTACTAGGATATACTTCCTTAATAAATGAGGAGTTTATTAACCAAGTGACTCATTTAACTAGTGAGCTCAAAAAGAGGTTATATTAGCCAGAGTCTTAACAATTCAGATAATGTGTTCAAATGAAGATAAGTGAGAGTTCATTTACAATGAAGTAATCACAAAGTCAGCAATGGATGTTTGGAAACCACAAGGGATAATGCAGGAAAGCCGGAGCTGACAGCAGCAGAGCGGCCACCACCCTTAAACCAAAAGGGACAAAGAGCGGAAGAGGGACCCAGAACCAGGAAGGAGAGTCATGGAGCATCGGCTTTCAAAAAAGAAGAAAAATTATGTTATGTCAGGGGAGTAGCCAGTCCAAGACAGCTTAATCAAGACAGAACCAGGGAATAACAACCTCAACCTCACCACCTTCCTGCTCTCCAATCCCCATCAGCTAAGCTCAAAGGAAGCCAGAAGTTTCCAGAGTCTACCAGCGCAACCCATGCAGGTGGGCCTCAGGACAGACAGTAGGCTGGAGAAAGATGGAGAGGAGAAGCGAAGAGCAGATGGGAGCATCCAGCAGAGGGGCTGTGAGACCTTCAGGGCAGGACCATTCGCTGCATCCTCTGCCACCCATCTCATCTCTGCATCCAGCAGAGGGGCTGTAAGGCATCCAGGGCAGAGCCATTCATTCACGACATCCTCTCCCATCCCTCTCATCTCTGTTCTTCTCGTCTCCCCATAGATTCAGGAGTCAGCACCTTGGCACAGAGAGTCTAAAATTTTGTGTTCACAAAAGAGTAAAACTTCCCAAACTTCCCAAAAGAGTCCTCTTCCCACCACTACACAGCTTCCTCAAAGCTTAAAAAAGAATCGAATTCTGACTATGAGGCAGAGAAGGTAACTGTGGGGAAGGCTATGCTTCTTTGGCACACACACGAAGCTCGGAGTCTGCCTCTGTACTGGAAAGGTATTTCACGAGCAGTCATATATCTCCAGGCTTTGGGCAGAAGCAAGGAAATAAGCAGAACATAAATTTAACATTGAAAATGAACCTGAGAGTCTGATTCAAATCTCAGGAAAAGGGTGCTTTGTAGGGAATCGGAGACCGTGACTCACACTTAAGGCAGGATATGGAAGTGGAGAAAGAGACCCAACTTGAACACACACACCATGTAAATCCTACTTTACTGTCAACTCACATCTGAAGGTCAATTCTAAATGCATTTTGCAAACAGCACAATGCAATGGAACTGCACTGAGAGTGAAAAAGAGTCAGCAGTATGCTTTTGGCAGGGGTCAACATTATTTGTGTGGCGATGGATCAGGCAGTGTCCAAGAACCACAAATGCACTAAGGCAGATGGAAGCAGCTACCCTCACATTGGGCAAAGATAATCATCTGAGCCACAGTTAATACATGGGACCCTTCACTGAACATACAAAGAGGTGAGACTGGGACCTGGGAAAATGTACTCAATTACAAAGAGGTGAGACTGGGACCTGGGAAAATGTACTCAATTTGTTCTATGACTTCAAGACTGGCCGTCTACATGACACAATGAAAACTCATTTGCAATCCTGGAGAACCGGTTTTTTGGGGTTTTTTAGGATATACTTTTGGATTTCAACTTGTCTAGCCCTAGGTGGAAAATACAAAATTACATTAATATAACATAAATTTGCAAGAAATAGAAATAGAACCGGACCCATTAGGAATTTGTGACCGACATTCAGATTCTCCTCTGAGACATTTTTAACATCCTTCTGTTGCAGCACATAATGCTACAAAGTGACGTATATAAAGAGCCACAGAAACAAGTCCCAGGGTCTTTCATAGGGCTGGAGAGACTCAGACTCCACCGTTACTTTTAAGAAATATGATCTTGGCTGAACTAGCCTTTTTTTCTCTGTAAGACAGAGCGGGACACTAACTAGGAAAGAAACTTGCATCTTATGCTGTTGTTGAGAGATTACAGCATCCTCCTTGTCCTAAAGCAGAATTACTTTTCAGTTGACTCCTCTCTCCTTTCCCTTGTTGAAGGGTTGAATAGGTAAGCCTTGTTGACTGGCACCTCGTCACTTGCAATGGAGCCAGTCAGTATCAAGCATCTCCCTCAGAAGACAGCGAATAGTGGAATCTGCAGTGTTTTACCTGAAATCTCTTTGGTATCTTGCTCTGGTCTCTAGCTTGGGTAGCAAAACTTAGGAAAGGAAAATGACCAGATTCCAAGAGAACAGAGTATTTTGAAATACTTTGGGGAATTGTCCATTTCATTTTTTCAAGTATTCCATATGAACCTTTTCTAGGAACAACAGTATCCTGATACGATAGCAAGCAACCCACGATATTCATTGAGATCTTTTTAGATGACAGCACATGAATGACGGTTCATTAAGAACATCACTGCTTTTGAGTTAGCCAGTGGCTTGTACCACTCATCGTGAAAGTATCCAAGCTGACAGTAACCGAATGACAGTCAGAAAGCACTGCTGATGCTTTTGTGTGTAAGGACTTGGACTGCGCAAACTGAGAATGGACCGGTTGTGACTACCGTCATCCATACTTTTGTGAAAAGGCTGCTATCCTTACTTAATCTAACTGTCTTCAAGTTCAGCTCTCTGGCCAAACAAGGACGTGCAAGACAAGATGGCAAAAATTACCTGGAGAATTCATTAGCCCAAGATCCCTCTCAAAGAACATGATGAGAAAATGAAATTTGGACAGTTGAGGATTATATTAACAGTGGGACATATAATCATTTGAACTCTTTTATGATTGCTGTGATGCAAGAGGTTTATAATACATTAATCAAAACTATTCTCCTTTTTATCCCACCTCTTCCCCCTCCTTCTTCTCTTCCCACCCACCCATGTACTAACTTTCTGGAAAAGGGAAGAAGACCTTCAAAATTTAATTTTCTAAGATAAACACTCAAATCTTCATGGGACATACCTAAGCTTTAGCTTGGTCATAAATGGTTAAGTACTGTAATTAGAAATTGGGTAATGGGCAGTCTTTTTTAAATTTCTACTGGAATATAGTTGATTCATGATGTTGTATTATTTTCAGGTGTACAGCAAAGTGATTTACTTAAACATATATAAGCATACTTAAATATATATAAGCATACGATATGTATTCTGTCATGGGGGGATTCTAAGATCACTGGATGAATGCACAAAACCTCAGGGCTTTTCTCTCCATTTTTAAACAGGGCTTCCCTATAGGAGCTGTGAATTTCATGACCTCACCAAACATCCTGATACAGAAGAAGCAATGAGAGATAAATGGCTGAATGAAGGAAGTAACGGGAAATGACTGAATTCACTAATGCACAAAAGCAGGTAATTAATTCTCACCTTTCTTATCCCTTATTAACCGTGACCTGTGCACTCACTGAGTTTCGCAGTACCACAGGAATAGGCTTTAGCCAAACTGGAAACATCCACCCTAATAAAGGTGCACTATAGGCTTGCTGAGAGCAGGTCTGTTTTTAATACTGAAAATAGAAGAACTGTCGAGGTGTCCGCATGCACGGATTTCCTGTTCCTGATTCCACCGTGTGGTTTGGGTTCTATACTAAGCCTAGATTAGCAGATTTAATCATTTTTGTTTTTAGAAGAAGGGAAGAAAATCCCACTCTCTTCCTACCTAGATTTAAGATCAGAGTATATTCAAGGCATATATAAACCAGCCCCGGATTTTGTACACTTTAGCCAACGGTCAAATACCTTAACCCAACAATCCACTCTTCTGTCCAGAAAAGTCCTATCATTGGGATTTTCTTACATTTATGAAAAATTATTGATTTTATCTAATGTTTAGATTAAAGAAATGAGGGGAAATACAAAACCTTTCTTTCTCTCTCTTTTGCATTTTTAATCTACAAAAAAACTTTCTACTGTAGTATCAACAATAACTTGATGTGTTCCGCCGTCTTTTACTTACTTTAATGATGTTCACTTTAAGAAAAGCTCTGAAATTATTTGACTGAAATAGGGAAAATGCTGGAGGGTCTAGAAGACCTTGTTGCTTTTGTTTCAGAAATGTTCAACTATAACTGGCTGAAACTTTGAAGGTTTTAAAGTACAATTAGTCCTTGACTTTCAAACACTATGAGAGTTATTCACATCATGACTCCTCCTCCCTACCCTACCTTCTGGGAGATCTCAGAACTTTTAGAGAAACTGTGGGATCATACAACAAAGAAACTGGGAAACTCAGGAAAAGTTCTGTGCTGTGTATCTCCAATGAATGTTTCCTTTGAGGATCCAGGACATCAGAGCTGCAAACTGGTCCCTTGAGGAGGGTCTGCTGGCGTGGCCAGAAGTAGCCCACTGGAAACAAGAAATGTAACTGGAGTCTAGCATTTTATTCAAGTGAGTCTGCATTCAACCACTAATACTTCTATATTTGTTTTAATATTTACATACTTTAAATTAATTACCATGAAGAAAATTGACACTCCAAGAACAGATACCGCATCCCCTGATGTATGGGCGCCCAGTTCTAGAAGCAAGACTTGAATGTCTGCTCTGAAAGACAGACTAGCATTTCTTATGGAATGTTTGTCTCATCTAAAATACACTTACTTCCTCCCCAATTCTGCTTAAATGTATCTTTCCACTTTCTTAAGCTGTCTAGAATTCTGCTAGTTAAACATCTGTTTGAACCTCCTTTAAAAATACTATGCCACTAGAAAAGATAAGCAGTTACAAATCAGTGATATGCTATTACAAAAAAATTCAATCAAATTGTTTCTCTGTCAGTTTGCATTTGGCATCAGCTGCCAGAATGTCAGGAAGTCTATCTCATTTCTGAAGTATGTCAGTGAAATCTTCACCATCTTCTTCAACAACTGTTGCAACTACCAAGGTATAGATTTTCAAGCTATTGAGAGTCTGCCATGGCACAGGCAATGTGCTAAAGTGTCATCCATATACATAAAGTACTATATAGATTCATACGTTTATTTAATCCCATAACTCTCTGAAATTCTGAGTACAAGCATTTCAAGCAAGAGATTGAGTAAAAAAGTCAATTAGTAAACTGAGTTAGAATTTAGTCTCAACCAGTCTGATTCAGAATTTATGTTCTTAGCTGTTAGTGTCTGCTGCCCAGAATAAGAGAGACAGACCAAATTACTGTCTCACTGGATGTCCCTGCCTCTTCCCACATGCTCATGACCATCACCCTCTGCAACTTCACAGCCAATCCCAAGTTTCTTATGCTGCCAACTTATGCTGCCAGTGCACAGGGGCCTGGGAACGGGGGAGGGAAAGGAGTTGACTAGATTGTGCACAGGACAACATACCAGGATCAAAGCAGCTCAAAAGCACTACTGGGTACGCCACTGTCCTTTCCTTCTCCATACATACAGACACAGCTCCAAAGACGAAGCTTTTGCAAATGCACTTTACATTCCTAGTGGCACTGGACCAAAGTCAAAGATATTAGTTGCCATAGCAACCAGTTACCATTAATTTTGAGCATGTTTATATTTACCTTAAGCCCTCTTTCTTCATTACAGGTCCCAGTTAAAGATCTCTCAACTCAGTGAAGATGAAGCAACATACTTTTGTATTACCTTAATATAGGTCCTTAACATTCAAGGAATTTGCATTATACAGGAAAAACTTGAAAAGCAGACTCACTGAGGGTGCGCGCAGCACATTAAAGGAACATGGTGGTGACTGGGGTTGGTCAGCAAGGCACCCTTCTTGTGCATGCAGTCTCACTAAGAATCACCACAGGACTTGAGGCCACCCACTCATCCTGAGTGAGCACTGACCCTCTCAGGGAAACACATCATAGAAGGGCCTGGCTATCAGCTTCCGTCAACCTCAGTAATCGTATTTCTAAAGGAGAAGTCCTTCATTCTAGGACTTCTCTTGTATGAGTCACAGTATGTAAGGTGTGGAGGAGCTGGAAGGCTTTAAGCAAATACTGAAAATGTATTTGCTCCACTCATGACGAAGGTTGGAAGCTGGGACGAGCATAACAAAGGGTTATGAGCTTTCACTGAGTGCCCAAGGCTGGGAACGGATGACGAAGGGTCAATACGCCTGGCTTTGAGGCATTCGAAGGCTTCCTTCTGACCACCTGTTTCTGAGAGCAAGGACTGTTGTTTCATGATAAAACTCCCTTTAGAGTTTCGCCAAAGCTATGTTATGGCTTGGGCGGTAGGAACTGTATTTTATGCTTGAATGCTTTAAGGTTTATCTGGAATGGCTACGTGCAAGTCAGCCTTATGCTCTATTCCCTGAAAATTATAAAACTACACAATTGGATAATAAACTTTGTCAGTCCACTAGAGGCTGTCCCTGAGTGTTCAGAGTGCGGCTCTCCGAGCCTTACATAAGGGAAACCAGGTACCACTTTTCTTCTGGGAAAATTTTACATCACACTGACCAACTGTGGTGTATGATCATTTAGAAGGAAGAATTACAGAAAGTTGGTTCATTTGAGCTCATGACTCTGCTTTCACATGTTCAGCCTTTCCTTGGCATTTCAGACTCCAACCTGAAAATTTCAATGCTGCTATTTCGAACTACACTGCAAATACCATGGAACTTGGTCTGTCAGATATCACCACTGTCCTGGGGAACAACTGGCCTTCTTCTGTGATGACTTCATACAATTTGTCATTGACGAAATGAGTCAGGTATCAAAATGAACACAAAGCTTGAAGGTAAAATAGCCTCTTAGGAATGCATTGTGACCTTCAGAAGCGTAAAAAACTTGGACGTTTTAAAATGAGAGCCCTATCTAGCTCATCAAAAAATATTCAGAGATTTTTTTCCTCTTTTATATAAATTCAAATGGAAATAAAGCTCTGTATGCATATATAATGTATGTACATGTTGTGCTCTGCTTAGTCACTCAGTCATGTCCGACTCTTTGCAACCCCATAGACTGTAGCCTGCCAGGCTCCTCTGTCCGTGGGGATTCTCCAGGCAAGAATACTGGAGTGGGTTGCCATGCCCTCCTCCAGGGGATCTTCCTGACCCAGGAATTGAACCAGGGTTTCCTGCATTGCAAGCAGATTCTTTACCAGCTGACCTATCATATATACATATGTATCTCATTAAGGGCTATTTGATGTTAGTTTCAATTAGTCCACATTCATATTTAGCTGTATAAATGTGAAACTGGAGTTGGGACTTTTCCAGCCTGAGAGACTTCTACATGATTTATTCCATTCATAATGGAAGGTTTACAATGGGCATTGCCTTTGGTGAATAAAAAGACATTCAAGAACTTGCAATGATACAGTTTCAGATAGTGGACCTCAACTCCTTTATCAAAGTGACATTTTTAAAGAAGCTATTCCTTCTTTTGAGTTGTAATTGCCCCATCTGTAAAATGAGAATAAATGTAATGTGTAGAGTTGATTGTTATTCATGGTAATTACATTCCATAAAATCCCCATGAACTTTGAATTGGAAAATACTAAATTATTGTTCCTAGGGAAAATACTGGGTTAGGTTCCAGCAAATCTCTGGTCACCACATTTTTGTCACCCCATCAGTACATGCCTTGTTTTATGTGTGCTTGTGCTTAAAGACACCTTACTTAAAATATACTGCTGATTCATGAACATTGAAGTGATGGCCAGCAGCACCGTAACTCATGCTTGAGCAGAGCTTATCTAACACGCGTGTTTTCTCCATAAGGCACATCACAGACTGCTTGCATGTGGGAACATTAGACAGAACTCTAGCACTACACTTGGGAGCCATTTTAAAAAGCGAAATAACCAACAAAAAAACACAGAAATGCAAAAAACATGACATTAAATAGACTGTGAAAAGGACACTCGTTGTCAGCGCGAGAGCTAAATAAGAAGGCAAAGAGTTGCTTTGATCAGTCTCAGCTAGGAATGAGCATGACCAGCAGCTCAAATTTTCCCTTCTCTGAGCACACACATGCCCATGAATGTCCATGAAAGCACGACTGTTAGTCCTAGGATTACAAGTAACTTTTAGCAAGTAGGCAAATTAGCAAACACAGAATCTACAAATACAAAGATCAACTGTGTATCAAACAGTTGTTATTAAAGATTAAATCAGTTAGGAATTAAAGTATAAGAAAAATGGTTTCTGGTTTCTAAACAGTGAGTGCTTGGCTTAATCAGTTCTGTCTGACTCTATGCGACCCCATGGACTGTAGCCCACCAGGCACCTCTGTCCATGGGGATTCTCCAGGAGTGGGTTGCCATGCCCTCCTCCAGGGGATCTTCCCAACACAGGGATCAAACCCAGATCTCCTGCAATGCAGGAGGATTCTTTTCACCAACTGAGACACCAGGAAAGCCCTTCTAAACAAGAAAACACTAAAAATTATAGTCTAAACTCCTTGACTATGCTGAAGTGAAGTGAAAGTCACTCAGTCATGTCTGACTTTTTGCAATCCCACAGACTGTACAGTCCATGGAATTCTCCAGGCCAGAATATTGGAGTGGATAGCTGATCCCTTCTCCAGGGGATTTTCCCAATTCAGGGATCAAACCCAGATCTCCCACATTGCAGGTGGATTCTTTATCCTCTGAGCCACCAGGGAAGATAGTCCTCTTCAAATCCTTTTTTAATTTAATTTTTATTTTATACTGGCGTATAGTTGGTTAACAATGTTGTGTTAGTTTCAGGTGTACATCAAGGTATTTCAAACATTTATATATATATCTATTTTTTTTCAGATTATTTTCCCACATAGATTATCACAGGATATCACTGAGTTTCCTGTGCTATGCCCTAGGTCCTTATTGATTACTTATTTTATATATAGTCACCTAAAGCCAGACATCCTGGAAAGTGAAGTCAAGGGGGCCTTAGAAAACATCACTATGAACAAAGCTAGTGGAGGTGATGGAATTCCAGTAGAGCTATTTCAAATGCTGAAAGACGATGCTGTGAAAGTGCTGCACTCAATATGTCAAATTTGGAAAACTCAGCAGTGGCCACAGGACTGGAAAAGGTCAGTTTTCATTCCAATCCCAAAGAAAGCCAATGACAAAGAATGCTTAAACTACCACACAATTGCACTCATCTCACATGCTAGTAAAGTAATGCTCAAAATTCTCCAAGGCAGGCTTCAGCAATACATAAACCATGAAATTCCTGATGTTCAAGCTGGTTTTAGAAAAGGCAGAGGAAACAGAGGTTAAATTGCCAACATCCACTGGATCATGGAAAAAGCAAGAGAGTTCCAGAAAAACATCTATTTCTGCTTTATTGACTATGCCAAAGCCTTTGACTATGTGGATCACAATCAACTGTGGAAAATTCTGAAAGAGATGGGAATACCAGACCACCTGACCTGCCTCTTGAGAAACCTATATGCAGGTCAGGAAGCAGCAGTTAGAACTGGACATGGAACAACAGACTGGTTCCTATTTGAAACTGGTTCCTGGTTTTTCTATTTGAAAAAGGAGTACATTAAGGCTGTATATTGTCACCCTGCTATTTTAACTTATATGCAGAGTACATCATGAGAAACGCTGGGCTGGAAGAAGCACAAGCTGGAATCAAGATTGCCAAGAGAAATATCAATAACTTCAGATATGCAGATGACACCACCCTTATGGCAGAAAGTGAAGAAGAACTAAAAAGCCTCTTGATGAAAGTGAAAGAGGAGAGTGAAAAAGTTGGATTAAAGCTCAACATTCAGAAAATGAAGATCATGGCATCTGGTCCCATCACTTCATGGGAAATAGATGGGGATACAGTGGAAATAGTGTCAGATTTTTTGGGGGGAGGGGCGGCTCCAAAATCACTGCAGATGGTGACTGCAGCCATGAAATTAAAAGATGCTTACTCTTTGGAAGAAAATTTATAACCAACCTAGACAGCATATTGAAAAGCAGAGACATTACTTTGCCAACAAAGGTCCATCTAGTCAAGGCTATGGTTTTTCCAGTGGTCATGTATGGATGTGAGAGTCGGACTGTGAAGAAAGCTGAGTGCCGAAGAATTGATGCTTTTGAACTGTGGTGTTGGAGAAGACTCTTGAGAGTCCCTTGGACTGCAAGGAGATCCAACCAGTCCATTCTGAAGGAGATCAGCCCTGGGATTTCTTTGGAGGGAATGATGCTGAAGCTGAAACTCCAGTACTTTGGCCACCTCATGAGAAGAGTTGACTCATTGGAAAAGACTTTGATGCTGGGAGGGATTGGGGGCAGGAGGAGAAGGGGACGACAGAGGATGTGTCTGGTTGGCATCACTGACTCGATGGATGTGAGTCTGAGTGAACTCCGGGAATTGGTGACGGACAGGGAAGCCTGGTGTGCTGCGATTCATGGGGTCACAAAGAGTCGGACACAACTGAGCGACTGAACTTAACTGAACTGTACAGTGTATATGTGTTAATCCCAAACTCCTGATTTATCCCTTTTGGTAACCATAGTTTGTCTTCAAAGTCTGCAAGTTTACTTCCTTTGTAAATAAGTTCATTTGTATCATTCCACACATAGAGAATGGAATATTACTCAGTCATAAAAAAGCATTAAACAATCCTATTTGCAGCAACGTGGATGGACCTAGAGATTATCATACTAAGTGAAGTAAGCCAAAGAAAGACAAGTATTTTATATCACTTATATGTGGAATCTTCAAATTCTTCTACACTAGCAGTGACTACAATAATCAGAGATGCTCAATAATCAACTGTTGCATGAATGAACAATGAATGTGACTTGTGCCTCAAGCATCTGGTGATCTCGATAGGGAAGCATGGATAAAACACATGGGAAGTTATGCATTTAGGTGACAGTACATGTGTGCATGCTAAGCCACTTCAGTCATGTCCAACTCTTTGCAACCCTGTGGACCACAGCCTGTCAGGCTCCTCTGTCCATGGGATTCTCCAGGCAAGAATACTGGAGTGGTATTAAAGCTGCATTTTAATTGTGCCTACTGGTCCTCAGTCCAGATATGTGTTTTATCTACTCCAGATAATAGAGTTCTAGTCCACTGCTGACAAGAGGGATATGGGAGGTAATCTGCATCTCCTACATCTCCTGCCTTGGCAGATGGGTTCTTTACCACGAGTGCCACAGTACAAGGCACCAGTTCAAGAGATTCTGAGCCCACTTTCCCAAGGAGGTGTTTACCTCTCAACTGCTGGGTTCTTTCCATCCTTGGATCATGTTTGGACAGTCCGGGGTACTCAAGAGGCAGCACCATCACCTAGTTTGCCAACGTGGCAGACACCTGGGTGAACTAGTGATGAAAGCCGTGTCTCCACGCCTGACAAGAAAGAGAGACAAACATATTCATGACAAAGACCCCAAGTCCTTCAGCACCTCACTTACTTCAGAGGTTTCCCAACACATTCACCCCCCATTGTCTCAATAATATTCCAGATCCTGTCACCAGTTGTAAACTAGCAAAAAAAAAAAAAAAAAGTATATGGTGTATTTTCTATAGACTATTGGGTTAAAATAACTCTCCCTTCCTGATTCCCTCTTTACTTTGCAAACCACTTACTGATTTTCCATCTTTTCTTTTAAAATCATCATAACTGGAGCTTCTCTTCAGCCTGATTGTTAAAATCAGGCAGGCAGCGATTTGGCAGACAAAGAAAGGGTTTCAGTTCTAACATCCAAGGCACATGTGTAACAGGGAACCTCTCAACTTGGAAAAGGGAGATTAAAATTTGGCCGACAGCTGATTTGATCCCTAGAGAATTTTCTTTTTCTTTTATCCCAAACTGGTTTTCAACTATACAGCTTACTCTCTTTCTGCCCTCATCTCGCCCTTCAGCTGAAATTCTTCAGGCTTCATTCCTTTGACTTGTGGGACTCTTTCCTCCTTTAAAATTCCTCCTTCAAATTTTGAAAACTCAAAATGGATACCACTCTTAATGCTCAGTGTCTAAGATGGGTTCTTTGTTTCATTTGTTTTAATGTGCAAAAAAAAAAAAATTGCATAGCATAATCAGTTTTGGATTTTGCATATTTATAGGATTCAGGTTAGCTATAAGTTTTCCTTTTCCTCGCCCCCTCATGCCTTTTCTAATCAGTATACTCAAAAGTAAAAGAAACAATCACCAATTACCTTATTAAGTATCATAATTTGATCCTTTATTTTTTATCTTCTTTTAATATTTATTTATTTGGCTATGGCATTACAACTCTTAGTAGTGGCATGCAAACTTTTGGTTGTGACATGCGGGATCCAGTTTCCTGACCAGGGATGGACCCAGGCCCCCTGCATTGGGAGAGCAGAGTCTTAGCCCCTGCACCACCAGGGAAATCCCATCATTTGACCCTTTAAATGCAGACCTCCAAAGTAATATGAGACACTGTATCACATACTCCTCTCCTCCTCTCCATGAAACCTTCTCTTTAATGATTCTTTCTTCATTAAATCTGAAAGAAAAAGGAGGAGGAGAAAAGAGAATGAGGAAAAGAAGTGGGATCGGGGGATGGAGGAGGAAGAAGACAGAAGGCAAGGTGACATAACACCAACAAAAATCTGGAAGTTAAAAAACAGATGCGTGATAGGTAATTAACCTGGGGAAGGGCTAAGCCAGGTGGAAAATCCATGACTCAACCCAGTTTACACTGTAGAATACCCAAAGGCTCAAGAATTGGGGTCACCAGGTATTTCTGGAAAATGACATGGGATGAGGGGCAAAACCTGGAATTTTGAATGAATGGCCAATTGAAAAGTGGTTACCTCCCATCGTCCTCCCTCATGTCAGTAGTAGACTAGAACTGCATCATCTGGAGGAGATGAAACACATATCTGGACTGAGGAACAATTAAGAGCATGTACAATTAAGAGCAGGCACAATTAAGAGCATGTAATACCGAATAAAGACAGAGAGATTTAAAAAACTTTACACACTCAATACTGAAACCTCCTACTCTTTCTCCATTTGCTGCCTGGGCTGCTGGTAACCAGGTAAATAGGCTCCAGGCTGGAGACTGGAATAGTCTTTCCTGGGAAATCTAGCCATCTCAAGAGAAAAAACGGAAAGATATAAACATCAGGGTTCCCCAAGGAAATTACACAGTCACTCTGCAGTGAAGTCTGTCACGGAGACCCACCCATCAAGCAGCACAAAGTTCCCAATCAGTCTTTCGTGGCCCCCACTCTTACATCTGAGAAAGGAAAAATATTGTTGCAATTGTCATCAAAAAAGATAGGAAACAATATTACACCATGAAACAAGAACAGGGCCTATTTTTTAATATTTTATTTACATATTTTACTTATTTTTCCACTGGTAACAGTAACACATGGAATATGGATAAACAAACCTCTACCTTAACTCCGCCCTTGGCTTGCCTAGGGCACTATTTTCAAATTATTTTAAAGAAAAATTCACACCGAGGAAACTAGAATTGAAAGAGACACGTTGTACCCCAATGTTCATCGCAGCACTGTTTATAATAACCAGGGTATGGAATCAACCTAGACGTACATTAGCAGACGAATGAATAAGAAAGCTGTGGTACATATACACAATGGAGTATTACTCGGCCATTAAAAAGAATACATTTGAATCAATTCTAATGAGGTGGATGAAACTGCAGCCTATTATACAGAGTGAAGTAAGCCAGAGAGAAAAACACCAATACAGTATACTAACGCATATATATGGAATTTAGAAAGATGGTAACGATAACCCTGTATGCAAGACAGCAAAAGAGACACAGATGTACAGAACAGCCTTTTGGACTCTGTGGGAGAGGGCGAGGGCAAGATGATATGGGAGAATGGCATTGAAACATGTATAATATCATATAAGAAACGAATCGCCAGTCCAGGTTTGATGCATGATACAGGGTGCTTGGGGCTGGTGCACTGGGATGACGTAGAGGGATGGGATGGGGAGGGAGGTGGGTGGGGGGTTCAGGATGGGGAGCACATGTAAACCTGTGGTGGATTCAAGTCAATGTTTGGCAAAACCAATACAATATTGTAAAGTAAAATAAATAAAAAATAAAGAAATATTCAGAAAATAGGAAAAGAGCTCTTGGAAATTAACAATGTAGTAGTAAAAATGATAAACTCAGTAAAAGACCTGGTAGGAAAATTTGAGAAAAATCTCACAGAAAGTATATAAAAAATAGTAAAAGATGGAAAACAGCAAAGAAAAGATCAAGCAATTGGAAGTCTGTCCCAGGAAATCCTACAATCGAATAGGAGGTTCAGAAGGAGAAAACAGGAAGGAATCACTGAAGAAATCACTCAAAAAAGTTTCCATAAACTAAAAGGCTTCAATTTTGAAATTTCAAGAGCCCGCCACACAAAATGTAGTGAATGCATGTAGACAGGCAGAAACTGAAAAACACAGTTTAGAATCAGGCTCACCCATGAAAGGGAAGGGCAGGCAAGGGCATGCAGAGAACTTCAAAGGTGAGAATAATACTCTTTTACTTGGTGCTGGTGGTGGTTTAGTCTATGAGTCATGTCCAACTCTTGCGACCCCATGGACTGTAGCCCACAAGGCTCCTCTGTCCATGGGATTTCCCAGGCAAGAATACTGTAGTGGGTTGCCATTTCCTTCTCCAGGGGATCTTCCCAATTGAGGGGGATCAAACCTGGGTCTCCTGTGTCTCCTACATTGGCAGACAGATTCTTTACCACTGAGCCACCTGGAAAGCATACTTTTTATATAAAACTGGGTAAAATAATAATGCTCTTTGGAGCAGCTGAGATTAGCACATAGAGCTCTGTTGAAGGCTTACAGAACAACCTACCAATGCTCTGTTCTCCTTAAAGAACAAGAGTAGAAATGCTTGAGTGGACAAAGGATTATGAAAAAGCTAAGTACATGTAGGAAGTTGTCTTTTGTTATAACAAACATGTAACCCTAATGAAACCTGGCCCCGTGTGGTTCAGTCTTGGAGCTGTAATACATTCAAAAACACAGCTCAGTAGCCAAAACTAATTTAAAAGGAATTCCACTCTTTGCTATATTTCTAGAAATCTATAATGAGGTCCCAATTCATAATCCTCAGTAACACTTACTAAATCTCCACACCTCTCCTGTCCCATACCCACACCCCTGCAGTTCCTCCCACACCAACTATTGGGCTGCAATTAGACTTCTTTTTGTCGGATTGGAAGTATGGAGAAGTGTGCTGTGAACACTACCATCTTACAAATTTTGGCCACCGTAAATTAAGACCAAGATTGTATAGAAGACGTGACAACAGCATTGAAGGTGCTGAGAAACACAGGAATGAAACTTAACAGGGGTGGCCTTATTTAAAATATACCAGTCCATTTTCTCATCCTCTTTTCTCTAATTTAACAACCTAGACACAAAGTTTAGGGCATCAGGTCCCTTTCTAATCTATTGGTATGAAATAGTATATTCAAGAAGAATGTGTGGTAAGATGAAAGTATGTAACATTAACATTGCGTAAAAAGAGTATAAAAAATTTAGACCCAAAACCCAGTAAGAAACGTGTTCCTTTAGTGCCAGCTTATGAATGAGACACTACTTCCATATTCCAAATGAGGCTCTGCAATTCCTTCAGCTAACACATTAGTGTTCTTGTGTGCTCTGAAGAAGAAAAAAAAAAAAGGAATGCTTGATTACAATTCACTATCCAGAATTTTATGGCTAGAACTTGAAAAAAACAGAGTTTCTGCCAAAATAGCTTCCTGCCCAGGTGCTGAACCAATTAACTCTTGAGCAATCAGGCAGTAAAACCAGTAATGGTGAATTTTCTGAAGTGCTATATGTAAGGAGACAGCTTGGAAAAATAAAGATGAAAATTTGTTTTCATAACCAGGAGTGTTTAAAATCCTGAGAGACTGTTTGAACGCCTTGCTGAAATGTATGTGACACTGCAAATTCCCAAACGATCTGATGGTTAAAGATCTATGCAGTCAACACTGACACTTTTTTTTTCTAAATGTAGAGAAAGCTATTTTATTATAGTGTGTAATTTGCCTATAGAGAGCCAGTGAATTCCAAAATTTTGAATTCCAAAATACGCTTTTGGAAAAAGAAAGGTATTTAAATGGGAAGTTGGCTATTAAGATATTTCATCCAATTAGCATCAAAAAAGGAAATTACAGTCAAGACTTCTCTTAAGAATGAAAAGTAAGAAGCTGGTAGTCAACTAGTAGCAATTTTTTCTAAGTCAACTACAAAAGATAGAATATAACATTGTACTCTTTAACTTAATGTTTACAGAAAACCATGATTGTAAACCATGATGGGAAGGAGCAGAAGATTCCAGAAGCAAAATTTCTAGGTCTCTGCAAAAATGAAGCATCCAGATTTGCCAGTCTCAAGAAGAACCATAATTAGATTTTTCCCTCTGCACATCTTACAAGAGGATGAAACTGATTTTACTTTGGAAAACCTAGGTAATGAATACAGGTCTGGCTCTATTTTCTTCTTCCTGCCTTCCTTCCTTCATTTCTTTTTCCTTCCTTCCTCTCATTCTTTCTTTCTAGGAGTATCCTTAGTCTTCTAAGGATAATTGGGGGGGGGGGGGAGGGGGTTAGAGTCTCAGATAACACAGTAACCTGAAAATTAGAAGGTCTACTGGTCTTGTTGGCTTTGCTAGTGATTGGTTTCATAGCCTACAGTAACTATTATAGATGCATTATGGCATCTATAATAAGGCACTGAAATCCACATACTTTTTCCCAGGGGATTATGAAGGTAGAGTTTCATCATAAACTATGCTTGGTTCTAATTGGACAGAAAGTACAATGGGAATATGGTTCTGATAAACACTGGAAGTCCAAGGGAGAAGATTCTAATCAGTGATAATGCTAAAGAAGAAAGATCTAGAAAGTTATAAGTCCTTTCCAGCTCTAACTTTGATACTTCAATGGGAATTAAAATTGTATGAGAAGATCAGCAGGAACTGTGGTGATTGTAAACAGTTATTTTGATGGAGTAATCAAAATAATAGGACTAATAGGGAGAGTAGCATTGACATATATATACACTACCAAGTATAAAAGAGATAGCTAGTAGGCAGCTGCTGTATAACTCAGGGCACTCAGCCTGCTGCATTGCGATGACCTAGAGGAATAAGATGGGGAGGTGAGAGGGAGGCTCAAGAGGGAGGGGATGATTTGCATGGCTGATTTACATTGCTGTATGGCAGAAACCAACACAATATTGTAAAGCAATTATCCTCCAATTTAAAATAAAAATTAAAAAAAGAAAAAAACAATAGGCACCATGGGGCAGGCTGGCAGCAAGACCACAAGAGGGCTGAAGAATATGAAAGCAAAAGAGAGAGAAGGCCAGAGGGTTTATTTATATGTGAGCGGCCCTACACAATGTGAGTCATTGAGCATTTATCGAGCACTTCCTTAGGCCTGGCTCTGTGTTAAGGGCTAGCCCAGCCCTAGGTCCTGCTTTGAGGAGGCTAAAAGTGTAGGGGCGAGCAACACATGCAGGTGATAAGCTGCCCAAAGTGTGGGAAGCGATATCACAGACAGAGTAAAAGTTGCTAATGGAGCAGAGAGAAAAAACTAATCCACTGACAGGGATTAGCAGAGGTCATGAGACCAAATTACAAATAGTCAAACCCATTATTTTTTTTCAAGACAACAGTTTAACAGTAAGTTTTCAGCTCACTTTCATTTTCACGTGTCTTATATTTTCCATATGAACAGAAAGCTAGACCTTAAGTATAAGTTCAGCTTCCTTGGACTTCAGGTGATGCAAATTAATTCTTCCACTCTATCTGAGGTCTTTTGAGTTATCTATAAGGTAAAACTTGTCTTTTTGCCAATGCATTGAATTGCCAATTCTTCCACTGAAACTCTGAAACAAAATTAAACCTGGAAAATACTGAACATACACACAAGAAAAGTTTTAATATAAACTCTAGCCTACTTATCTCAATCCATTAGACTTAGAAGCTTTATTTCACAAAACACCAACTCTCATATTAAATTTCCTTCACAAATCACTAACACAAAGTTTAGTAAATAATGAACAGCAATGTGTGTATATTGCCTTGCTGTCCTCGAAAGATTATCTGGGAGATGTAATGGGAAACATCGGGCAATTAATAAAAACAAAAACAAAGAAGTCTATCCTAACTCAGTTCTCCACTTGACTTGGTGCACCTGTGAAGTCAGGCAAACCCAAATGTTTATTCTCTCTACTAAGGGAATATATAAACCTTTGTTTATATGCCCTTCATGTGATCAGAGGTTTGCTTATCTTGTTTGTTAAGATGGAGAACATGTTTCCTTCAACATCTTCAAGCTGCCATTGAAAAGAGCTTGGAAAAGCCAAGTTTGGTCTCCTCCTCAGGTCTCCCAAAGACACTTCATGGCATAGTGCTCTCCTCATGGCCAAAATCCACATGTCCCTGAAGTGCTCCCATAAGCTGAATGCTTACCCAGAGAAGAGACTTCCCTGCTGGCCCAGTGGCTAAGACTCCACACTCCCATTGCAGGAGACCCAAGTTTGATCCCTGGCCAAGACACTAGAGCCTTCATGCCACAACTAAGACCCAGTGCAGTCATAAAATAACATTTTTGTTTAATTACCCAGGACTTTTCTGGTGGCCCAGTGGAGAGGAATCTGCCTGCTTTGATCCCTGATTTAGGGAGATTCCACATGCCATGAAGCTCCTAAGCCTGTACACCACCTGCAACTCCTGAAGCCCATGTGCCTAGAGCTTGTGCTCCACAATAAGAGAAGTCACTGAAATGAGAAGCCCACACACTGGTAGCCCCCTAAAAGGTAGCAACTAAAAGGTAGCCCCCACTCACCGCAACCAGAGAAAGCCCAGGCATAGAGACAAAAACCCAGTGCAGCCAAAAGTAGAATAAATAAATAATGTTATAAATTATTATAAATTTATAAAATAAATAAATTTTAAAAATTACCCAGAGAAGGTATCAACCAGCTCTCCAAGAAATGGTAGGAGCTGCACAAAGATCCTCATGGGTCCCCATCACAACAGACTAAACAGCATCATGAACACCATGGATAAGAGGCTCCCAACATCGTCACAGCAGGACTAGGAAAGGGGAGGTCTCAGTGCAACAAAGAATCAGTCTCTACCACTTTCCCCAATGCCCAGACTTAGACACACCATCTTGAGAAAACCTTCATAGATACAGAAGTTCTGGAGCAGAACCTCGCATAAGGTGTCAAAGGAATTTTTATCTCTATCCATGGTCAGCAAATCCCAGCCAGCTATACACCCCACCTCACCACAGCACACCATCACAAAGAGAAGTCCAAGAAAACATAAAAAGAATCAGAGAACTATTGTTAACTGCAGGAAGACAAGGATAAACTTAGAAGAGCGAACAAGTATTCCTGAAGCAAGAAGTCTTAGCCTCCCAGGGTTACTTCTTTCACCCACACTTAGCTTGTATGATGGAAAACACCGAGTTTGTAGAATTCAAAGGGCCTGAGATCAGGATCGGAGAAGGTGATGGCACCCCACTCCAGTACTCTTACCTGGAAAATCCCGGGGACGGGGGAGCCTGGGGGGCTGCCGCCTATGGGGTCGCACAGAGTCGTACACGACTGAAGCAACTTAGCAGCAGCAGCAGAGGTCAGGATGGTTGGAGATGGGAGGAGTACTAGGACTAAGGATGTCAGAAGCCTAAATTATAAAGTCAATCTTATGAGTTTACTTTAGCCTCAAGATTCCAGTGTGTCCTTAGGCTGTTAGTCTATGCCTTCATATCTCACTCATTTTCCACATAATTCAGCAAGGAGAGAGGAAATGCAACAAGGACAAATTCAGAAGCAACCTGGATTCTAACACCTATTACTCCTAAAAATGGTTTTGAAAGATCTAGCAGTCTTCAGTTCAGTTCAGTTCAGTCGCTCAGTTGTGTCCGACTCTTTGCGACCCCATGAATCTCAGCATGACAGGCCTCCCTGTCCATCACCAACTCCCGGAGTTCACTCAGACTCACATCCATCGAGTCAGTAATACCATCCAGCCATCTCATCCTCTGTCGTCCCCTTCTCCTCCTGCCCCCAATCCCTCCCAGCATCAGTGTCTTTTCCAATGAGTCAACTCTTCTCATGAGGTGGCCAAAGTACTAGAGTTTCAGCTTTAGCATCATTCCTTCCAAAGAAATCCCAGGGCTGATCTCCTTCAGAATGGACTGGTTGGATCTCCTTGCAGTCCAAGGGACTCTCAAGAGTCTGTTTAGACTAATATTTATCTCTATATTCATGAGGGACAAGTTGTTACCCAAAGATTCTGAAAGTACATTTTAATCCTTTGTTTCTAATTTTACAAATTAAAACATTAAGTGCAAATGTCCAGGTAGGATTTCAATTTGACTTAATAAGTTATGTTATAATATATACTTCCTATCATGTATGCCGACAAAGGATTTCCAAGGATGGCCAGAATTAGATTCTACAATGGGTTCTAGCACAGAACCAGACCAGATATGCCATGGTTCCAGATTAAGTCTGTCTTTCAACCTCCAGCCCAGTTATGGTGAGTATGACTAAGGCCATCCAAAGAGCCTCCAAAGCCTTCTAGAACATGAGGTTCATGTACACAGGCCCCAGGGTGTTGAATATGATATTCACCTTTAGCTTACTCAGCAGGAATCTACCAAATATTCACATGCAGAGAAGTAAGACCTCACTGCCATCAGTAAGTTACTCTGAGAGGTGATGGTAAGGGCAGAAATCACATACCCAAGAACTTGATCGAAAAGTGATTTCTTGGTATGGTATTCACACACACGTATACAATGGAGTATTACTTGATGATAAAAAAGAATGAAATAATAACATCTGCAGCAACATGGATGGACCTGGAGATTATCATACTAAGCAAAGTAAGTCAGACAAATACCATATGACATGACTTATATGTGGAATCTAAAAAGAATGATACAAATGAATTTTATTTACAAAACAGAAACAGTCTCACAGACACAGCAAACAAACTTATGGTTACCAACAGGGGAAAAGAAGGGAAGGAAGAATTTGTGATTAATGGGTACACACTATTGCAGTTCAGTCACTACATCTGAGCCTCTTTGGATGTTCCTCTTTGGAGACTCCCCTTTGGAGCCTCTTTGGATGACCTTGGTCATATTCACCATCTCAGGGCTGGAGGTGTCCAGCTCTTTGTGACCCCGTGGACTGCAGCACATCAGGCTTCCCTGTCCTTCACTATCTCCCAGAGTTTGCTCAAATTCATGTCTATTGAGTCAGTGATGCTATCTAATCATCTTATCCTATGCCACCCTCTTCTCCTTTTGCCTTCAGTCTTTCCCATTATCAGAGTCTTTTCCAATGAGTCGGCTCTTCGCATCAGATGGCCAAAGTATTGGAGTTTCAGCTTCACCATCAATCCTTCCAATGAATACTCAGGGTTGATTTCCTTTAGGATTGACTGGTTTGATCTCTTTGCAGTTCAAAGGACTCTCAAGAGTCTTCTCCAGCACCACAATTCGAAAGTATCAATTCTTCGGCACTCAGTTTTCTTTACGGTCCAACTCTCACATCTGTACATGACTACTGGAAAAACTGTAGCTTTGACTATACAGACCTTTGTCAGCAAAGTGATGTCTCTAATACACTGCCTAGGTTTGTAATAGCGTTCCTTCCAAGGAACAAGTGTCTTTTAATTTGTATAACATAGATAAACAACAAGGATCTACTCTACAGGACAGGGAACTATATTCAATGTCTTGCAATAATCTATAATGGAAAAGAATCTGAGAAATTATATGTATATGTATATATACATACAACTGAACACTTTGCTATATACTTGAAACTAATATAACATTATAAATTAACATTTCCATAAAACATAAAAATTTTAAAAAATAGAAGTAACTTCACTCTGCATTTTCTTCAAGGTTCCCTTGCATTACTAAGATAGATACTAAATACTGTCATATACTTTTGATATGTTTGGGGAAGTATGTAATCTGGAACTGTGTGCCTCTCTGCTTCATTCAGGCACCAGTCTGCCTTTAGGTGCTGTGTTCCCAACCCTCTTTGATTTCCCACTCACCTTCTTGGCTGAACTTCCTCAGTGTGATGTATAACTTCAACACACTAGGGTAAAGTGAGATGAAAGCAAAGTCAAAAGGATGAGAGAAAGAGATGGAAGATAGCACTTGATCCACACTAATTCTTCTTCCCTCTAGGTAACTACACACCCTTAAGCTTTTACATATAATTCTGGTTATTATGAAAAGCAAAAAACAAAACTTTGCTTCTTTTTTGGCATATTTCTTGCACTAATACCTCAGCATACAATGTAAAACCACTTTCAATCAACAAGAATTATAGAAATTTCACTTTTTGTGAACTAGGGTGGAATTCTTTCAAGGGAATAGCCATGACATTCTTCAGCCTCAGATTAGGTTTAGAAGTGGACGATCAATCAGTCATCAACTTTCTGAGCATGTGCTGTGCACGGAACAATATTTATGAAGTAAAAAGAAATAGGCCAATAACTTAGGATCTGATTGAGAAAAGGGAACAAAAGAAAATCTACCAACATCTGGAAAAGCAAAAATGAGCAAAATGGGGACTTCCTTGGTGGTCCAGTGGTTAAGACTTCATCTTCCAATGCAGGGGGTGCAGGTTTGATCCCTGGTCAGGGAATTAAGATCTCACGTGCCTCATGGCCTGAAAAACCAAATATAAACACAGAAGCAATATTGTAACAAATTCAATAGGGACTTTAAAAATGGTCCACATCAAAAAAAAAAAAATCTTTTAAAAAGTGAGCAAAACATAAATACATATGTTCATTAACATATTCATTCAATGTTTATTATTTGCCAAGGGTACACATATTGCATTTTCAGTTAAACAGAGAAATAAGCAAAAACTATACTGAGGTGGGAGGTGGTGCCTTAAACTGAACTTTAAATACTTTCTGGCCAGTAATTCTCCCTTACCTCTAGTAAAAGAATCCAACAGAAGAATTCACTGCTTATACGATGCATTGGATAACTAAAATAATATTTTTCTAATAAAATGGCACGTACTAAGTTCTCAATAAATGTTAGGTTCTCTCCCACCAGTAATTGTTCCAAATCCTCTCTGTTTAACTCGATATTGCTGGATAGGATCCAGGATCTTTGGAATGTTTACACCACTCCTACGTTCTTAGACGTAGAAAACAAAAGGCCTCTGAGTCCAAGGACATACACTATGATATCAGTTCTTTTCTTCCATGGAATTATAACCATTTTAGTGCCAATAAACAGAGTATTTGGCCAGATGTTACACAGAAATTCTGATTTTAATTTATTGGATTGAGAAATGATGCCTTCTGGTCATTTGCCCATGAACAGCGAAACAACCAAAATACAAAATAAAATGGAACTACTGGGAGGGAGGCAAAATTCTAGAATAGCTGAGTCAGAACCTGCATCAATCCAAGCCTCCATCAAAGCCATAAAAATACTGGCAAAATTATCAAAATCAACTTTTTGATAGCTCTGCAAATTAGCCAAAGGCTTGCAACCATCTGAAGAGAGTTTATCCCCCCCCCCCAAAAGAAAAGCTACTAAACCTTGGTAAGAAGACCAGGGACTGAGATGGTTTAACTCGAGTTAATCCGATCTACCTCCTTCCCCAGCTGCACAGTATTAGCCTGGAAAGCTACCAGCCTTGCAGCCACCAGAGGGACAGATGGGCTCTGGAACTCCTCCCAAAACCCTCTGCTCAGACCACAGTCACTGTCTGACCTGACTCAGAGCTCCCTGAAAGAGTGGCTTTCACAGGATGTTGTGTATTTGACTCACTCAGAGCTCAGCATCACAGGAAAGGCCCTGTCTCTAGGGCACTGATGGAAACAATCAGCTTCCGTTATTTAACATTGTGTTTAACTAACAATGCAATCCTAATTGGGGCACACAAAAGCCTGGCAAAAATACGTAAAAGAAAAGTCTGGAGGAATGAGGCTTGCATAAAGTGCTTTGAAAAGTTCTGACCTATCACTGGGGCTCCAAACAAACAAACAAAAAAAAAAAACCGGTACACTTGTGGAGGGCTGTTCTCATGACTGAGGAGAACCAGAGAGGGCACTGATTACTCTCTTCTGGCTGGCCCTGAAGCCCTACAAAAGCAGGAAATAAAGGCTAAGATACATGAACGAGAAGAGCCAATTCGTTGGAGAAAACTCTGATGCTGGGAAAGATTGAAGGCAGGAGGAGAAGGGGACAACAGAGGATGAGATGGTTGGATGGCATCACCGACTCAATGGACGTGAATTTAAGCAAACTCTGGGAGATGGTGAAGGTCAGGGAAGCGTGGCATGCTGCAGTCCACAGGGTTGCAGAGTCGGACACGACTTACCGACTGAACAACAACAAAGGCTAAGACAGACTTACAAACGCCCTGAGTATTGAAGGTATGACCCCAACACACAGGCACACATACACATTCTTCATATCAAAAATGGCTGGGTCAAGTCATTTAAGGAAATCTTTTGACTAATCAGTTGATGACTGCAAAATAATTAACAAAGAGAAACCTTAATTAATAAAGAGACACCTCATTAAGGGGGAGCTTTCATGGCCTATGATGATAAAAGAGCCCAAAAGGAAGGAGAAAGACTCCTCTTCTTTCCTGGCAAGGATTCATTCAGTGGAAAGTCATGGACTGTTTGTTGACAACAGCACTTCCAACTTCCTTTTCTCCTCTATGAAAGTGTTCTTCCCTTGCGATAAGGGAACTTGCAAATGGCTTGTCATGGTTGCCTATCATGAATTGCAATTCTCTGCCGATCCAGAATAAACTCACCTCTACCAAAGAAATATCTGGCAGTCATTTATTTAAGGTCAACACCGACCAATAAGCTATGCTGATCCCGGGTCAACCCCTACAAAGACAGGCTAAAAAATAAAATTAATAATTTTTTTAAATAAGTGATTTTTTTTTAAGCAGAGACTTCAGAGGTTACACAATGTAGGGAACACAGATTCCACAGAATTTGTCCAAAAAAAAGTTACCAAACAACAAAGCAACAACATGAACATAAAATGGAGGGCTCATAAGGAGAAGGAAATTAAATTAACCACATAGAAATGCCAGGAACCTTGAAAGTAGACAAACAGTAAATAGCTCAGACTCTCAAACTTAAAAAGAGACAGAAAGAAAGTTTCTTCTGTTATTTTGTTTGTTTGTTTTAATTTACTTAACAGAGATGATATTCAGACAGGTATCAGATTTGAAGTTTGCACATTTGATACAGTGTTGATTTGGGTGATGACATTTTCATTTTGTGCTATGGAGAACTTACATATCTGGAAAAATGAACTGGGAATCTCTCAACCACTACTATAAAACCAGACCACTTCAAACCAACCCCCTGACAAAGCGAGGGCTGCAAGAGCCATTCCCCAGTTCATTCACCTATATCACCATTCACCTCACACCTGCCTTCCCAGTCGCATTGTTCCCTAAATAGACAGACTGTGTCTTAGCAATACTTGATCAGCAGGCAGATTTGGGTTTACCCCTTGTTCAACCTTTGAAAAATCAAGAAGAAACTCTGACAGACTATATTTTTGTCTGAATGAGGAGCAAGAAAATATTGACGAGTTTGTCTTCCAGACTCCAATGAGCAGCACCACCAGACACTTGTCCACAGACCCAAGAGGCAGCTGCTACCAAGGTCAGCAACTTCCGACAGAGCTCTCTATGAGCTCCCCTCATGGTCTCACCTCCACGGCCAAATGTGCTTCAATTCTCGGGTTTCCCTTTAAGCTCCAGCTAGTTCACCAGCACCAGTGCCCCTGGAGGGGTTCTCTCTGATCTTCCCCAACCTTCCTTCCAGACCACCACTTCCTCAGCTGCTCCCACATTTGTGTCTAACTCTGGAAAAGGAAATGGCAACCCACTCCAGTATTCTTTCCTGGGAAATCCCCATGGACAGAGGAGCCTGGAGGGCTACAGTCCATGGGGTCACAAAGAGTTGAACACTACTGAGCCACTAACAACAACAATTCTTACACTAAGTCCCTTCTTCCTATTATCCTCAGAGTGACTCTGCTTCCCTGAGTGGCCTTGGCCGCCATAGAAGAAGCTGAATATCTCTGCTCATCACACAAAGCCAACAAGCCCTCCTCCCTCTGAAGCAAAGAGATGCCTTAAGCCAACTAGAGCAAAGCCTGTGTTCTCATCAAGTTAAAAGAGAAAAAGTGAATTAATAATTTTCACATTATTATCACTCAAAAGAGACTTAATCTGGACCCAATAACATGTTTTCCACTGGACCAGCTCAAACTTACTAAATAGCTACAGGATTTAAGAAGGGGACAATGAAACATACAATTAAAAAGAGCAAATGCCATCAAACAGCTCATAAAGTTTATGAACTTGGAAAATATGAAGTCACAGAGGTCACCATCAAAGAAGTTCCTAAGAATGCATGTTTAGAGAAAATGGCATGGTGTTTTAATAGTGAAGATCCAAAGACCATGCATGACAGAATATGACTAAAGTAGGGCTGAGAAAAAGAGTCATTAGTCACTAAATAGAATGGACTGTCACTCAGCTAATAGTCTCTTGCAAGTAACAGCTCACTGAAGACAAAAACACTTACAAAGAACGATCTTTGTCTACTCATGTTCAATTCACCAGCATCCCAGCGGTAGTGTGAGCTTACAATAAAGGCTATTGGGCCAGAGTCAGCCTCAGAGACTTTGGGTGCCTGCCTGGGACCACTGGCGTGAATTTCTCTGAGCCTCATGAAGACCCTCTGGGAGCAAAGCTCTTTCCATTCTTCCAGAGCAGCAGGCAGAGAGCCCCAAGAATGGTACATCAGAAGGGCATCTCTGTTGTTAATGTCATATTTGGAACCCAGCATCCTTCATGGAGCTTCAGCTTCAGCATCACCACTTTCAATGAATATTCAGGGTTGATTTCCTTTAGGATTGGCTGGTTTGAAGCTCTAATACTTTGGCCACCTGATGCCAAGAGCTGACTCATTAGAAAAGACACTGATGCTGGGAAAGATTGAGGGCAGGAGAAGGAGACAACAGAGGATGAGAAGGTTGGATGGCATCACTGACTCAATGGACATGAGTTTGCGCAAGCTCCAGGAAAAATGGTGAACGACAGGGAAGCATGGCATGCTGCAGTCCATGGGGTTGCAAAGAGTCAGACACGACAGCAAAAGGCTAGATCATTTCAATTACCCTAAAGGGCATTTTTTAAAAGAAATCTGAAATCGAACAATAAACTTTATTGTCTCCTGTGGCCCACCTCTAACCCATTTCTGTTCCATTAAAGATCACAGCCCTACAGGCCCACTATGCCTGTGATTAGGGTCAGCACAGAATGAGGTTGTCCTGCTCACAATACACAGGTCTCTAAAGAGCAGAGCATCGTGTGTCTGCTTTGCCTGACAAGTCCTAGCTGTCCAGAGGTAATTATTTATTAATTAAAGAGATACCCTGTGGGCTCTCATATTCTCCCAGTTCACACAATTGTCTATATGGCCATTCTGCTAAATAGTCAACAATTTTGAGTCCTCGGGCTTTTCTCTTTCCCTTGCTCCTTTACTTCTTATCCCTAAACATCTTGAGAGGGCTTCACTCTAATTCTGCTATTTGTCCCCATCAATATTCTATTGTGTCCCAGCACCTTGGAGACTGCCAGCCCCTAAGGCGCCCAGTAGGGCTATGTCTCTGGGATCTTCCAGATGCCAGTCACACTGCATTCCTTGAAAAGGTGAAGGGGGACTTCCCTGATGATCCAGTGGCTAAGACTCCACACTCCCAATGCAGGGGCCCCAGGTTTAATCCCTGGTCAGGGAACTAGATCCCACATGCCACTGCTAAAGATCTCACATGCTGCACCTAAGATCCAGCACAGTGAAATATATAAATAAATATTTTTTAAGGGTGAAGGAAATCTCTCTCCTCTTCCTCACCACATGCTGTATCTCTTGGACCCTGGAGCAACACCTGCCTGTGACCCGAGCCCTGCAGAGTTCCCTGACCATTGAGCCCACAGCCCTTCTCTGTGGGTCACACACTTGCCTCCTTGGAGTGAACCAGGGGACACAATAGATCTCAATCAACTCTGTCCTTCCCCCACCAGCTGTTACCCCCTGCCCAAGCTGCTGCCCGACCAGTAGACCAGACATGAACACCTACTATCATAGGTTGAGCTGTCACCAAAAAACATATATACACTGAAGCCCTAACCCATGGTGTCTGTGACTTTATTTGGAAATAGAGCCCTGGCAGATGTAACCCTGTGAAGATGAGGTCATTAAGGTGGGCTCTAGTCCAGTATGGCCGATGTGCTTACAAGAAGATGAAAGCACCACGTGGAGACAGACACTCAGGGACAACACCATGTGACAGCAGAGGCAGAGACTGGCGAGATGCAGCTGCAAGCCACAGAATGTCAGGGACAGCTAGCCAGCACCAGGAGCTAGGAAGAGGCAAGGAAGGAGTCCCAGAGTCTCAGAGGGAGTGTAGCTGCCAAAACCTTGATTTTTAACTTCTTGCCTCCAGAATTGTGAAACATTAAGTTTCTTGGGTTTTTTAAGTCACCAAATATATGATAATTTGTTACATCAGCCTTAGGAAACTAATCCAGAAACTTCCCTGGGTGGCTCAGTGGAGAAGAATCTGCCTACTAATGCAGGGGACATGGGTTCGATCCCTGATCCAGGAAGATCCCACGTGCTGGGGAGCAACTAAGCCTGTGTACCACAACTATAGAACCTGCGCTCTAGAGTCCATGCTCCATAAGAAGAGAAGCCACCGCAAGGAGAAGCCCACCCTCCATAATGAAGAGGAGCCCCCAATGGCCACAGCTAGAGAAAGCCCTGTGCACAGCAACGAAGACCCAGCAAATCCAAAACTAAAATAAACCAATCCGCCCACTTAGGCTGTTCTGAGATGGTATAAATGCACTTCATCTCATTGTGCTTCATTTCCATGACCTTATATTTGCTAGCCACAGAAAGTTACAAGGCAAAACAGAAAATCTTGCTCACTCTAAGGATCAGGGAGGAGGCCAGGAGACAGACTTATTTTCTGCTATTTTTTCAAAATCCGCCAACGTTGATGTTCAGCAGCCTCGTTATCCTAGGAGATAAAAAGCCTTACATCCTTCAGTGCTGGATAAACTACAATCAGGATGCTGGAGTGGGTTTTGGGTAGAGGCATGGGGCAGGACAAGATGTAGAGACGAAATGGCCCATTCTGACACCTCTGGAGTGATGCACTCAAATATCATCTTGATACCCAATCCAGATCAGCTGGGAGGTCTCATCCTTCTCCCCATGCGTTCACAGAGAAACACACATTTTCCATTAACTGCCGAGGTCACCGGCAGGGTGTTCTGGCAGAGCCGTGTGGAGAAGTTGTACAGCACCTGCCTACATATGTTTGGCCCAGTGCCCTCCCCTCGCTTCCCCTCTGATCAGAAGCACATTTATCTGCAACGTTTTCAAAGTCAGAAAAATAAAGAATCTCTCCTAGACTGTTTTGATTTTTAAAACCAGTTCCAGACTGTGCATGGTATTTCGGTTGACTTTCAATTATAACATCCTATTGCATTTTTTCTGTTCCGCGAGAACACAAAGAGAAATCACCTGTGAATATCTATGGCTGCAAAGATGAGCTCTTTCTTCATTTCTCTTCACTTCCTTTTCTTTGCAAATTTTCTCTCTCCTCTCATCCCCCTGATCTGATTGTTCTCTTTTCTGATTCACTCAGTCTTTTCCCTTTTCCTCCCCACAACCCAAACAGCCATCAGAGCCAATCTAAGCAAATCCTGAAGTTGGCAAATTTGTTCTTCAACACATCATGTTCCCTTTTCTGCACCTTTTCTGCCCTCAGCTCACAACTGCTGAGTATCTAAGGGTTCTGGATATCTTTCTGTGCCTTGTTTCCCTATTTGTACAAAAAAACTTGTTCTTTCCATTTGCAAACTAAAGGAAGTCATGCCATCTTCAAGGGAGTTGCTGCAAGGATTAAAATGTACTAGAGTATAAAACTGACAATGCTCTGTAAGTTTTACCACTCTCCTGTGCTTCAGCCTTCTCAGGCTCTGCTTCCTCCCCACTTTCCACCTCCCCACCCCGCCCCATCCCCACCCCCTTCCCCCATCCTGACACTGGACACTGATCCATAAAATTTTAGATAAAAGTGAAACCTCGTTCAAGACTGCTCATTTCTTTATTTTCAGTTGATGAAGAGAAATCTTGAATACTAGGTCAAAGCAATTTAGCCTTAGAGGAGGGATCAGAAAAAAAGAGAGTCACCTCCATTGCCTAGAGAACAATGCCAGCCCCGATAATGTCACAACCCAACCTGCTTCCTCCATGTTGAACTGTCTTCTTGTGAGAGGGAAAAAACAAGAGACAAAGAAGCAAAGACAGGCACACAGAAAGCTACAGTCCAGGGATCCAAAGGTCCACTAGCTGCCCTGACCTTGCGCCCTGCACCCCACCCCTAGGACACAGTGGTTAGAGACGTCCTTCTCTGCTGACTTTACTCAAACACGCCTTAACTTAAGATCCAGAAAGAAATGGTTGAGAACTTCTGGTCCCTCTCCTTGTCAAGTTCAAGCCTCCTTATTGAAGGAATAATGGGTTCCATGTATTCATTTCACAGTGACCAAAGCTTCTTTGCTTTGAACAGATTGACCTGTGTACCCCAGGTGTCATCTAAGGCTATCTCAACCCACAAGAACCTATACACACTTGACTTGAACAATCAATTCCATAGTCTATGACAGTTCAAACCCTCCCACATGTTCCAAACGTTCCTTAGGCTTATTTCCATGAGGTCTCTTTTAACTTAACCTTCAGTGTTGAGCAAACTGCCTCTCTTATTCCACACAAAGTCAGAAACTAACCCTCTTCTCTCTAATTTAACACAGAAAAAAAAAATCTGTTCTTGACAAATGAAGTCTGAGTTAGCATCACTGACAGTAAGATGTCCCATCATGTACTGTATAGCATCCCATGATCCCATGGCCCTTTCCCCTCCTTCCTCCACCACCTCCCAGCCATCCACAGATTTCTCTTTCTGCCTCACAGAGAGTAGCATCACTCTCTTCTCTCAAGACTTGACGTCAGCCAACACCATGGCCTTGAAAGAGTGTGCCCCTGCCCAAGAGAAATGACTATTGACAAATTCTAGGAGAACAAGTATCTCCTAATCACACACCTGGAAGAATTTAGCAGAGGAGACCTTGTGTGAGGAAAGAGGAAAAATCAGGAGCTGTAGCAGCCAGAGTTGAAAGCCGTGCATCTGTCACGGACACTGGCCCAGAGTGTGACAGGCATTCAGCGGAGGAAATGCAGCCAAAACCTGGGAAAGAGGAAGGTAGAAAGGAACTCTGTGACCCAGTTAGCTAAAGATGTGTTCAGGGAACTCAACAAAGACTTTGGCCACCTCTCTGCCCCGTTTCCTTATCTGCAAAATGTTATACTCAGGACAGACTGGGTCCTCATTCTTACTTCCTTGATGAAGATACCAAGGATGAAACAAACCAAATAACTCTCCAAAACAGAGATTTTATGTTATGTGTTTGGAAAGGAACATCAGCTTTTTTTACTACACTAGGGCACTACTTAGTCAACTGAACTAATGTACCAAATAGAACACCAGAGTGAATGTCAGGGCAATTTGTCTCTGTCAATGGTCAATCCACTGATGATCCAAACTCATTCAGCTGGTCAAGCTGGCTTCACATGGGAAGGAAAGATGGAAACCTCTGAAGGGAGAGGAGGGCAGTTTCCTGATTGTGAGCACATGAATAGTTCTGTTTCCTTATAAGAACCTTCCAGCATGCCTTCATGATCTGCTAAAGACAGAATGTACAGATTTATCTTGGAAGAGAGAAGGTGTTTCCCAAAATCCACGTACCCAAATTGTTAAGTCAAATACCCATCTCCCCTGCCACTTCCCTTTTCTAATAAAGCCTCTATACCATTTCCAACACAGTTAACAGACATCAATGACCATAAGGGTCATAGCATATTTACATCATGTGCAAATGTTGACCTGGCTTGACTTGATGGAGGGGGCTACCTAACACACTGTCATTTCATTATCACCTCTGTGATCCTGGCTTCTCCTAAACATTAACAAAATGTTAAAGAATCAAATCAGTGACTGCTTATGCTATTTGGGATTAATAGCCTGTTTCAGATTAACATGAATCAAAGGAAAAAAATAAAAAAACAACTTAGAATTTGCAAAATAATAATAAAGTAAAAGAGAATACACAATTTCAAGTTGACACAGAGTCTAAAGAAAGTAGACAGCTTCAGTCCTGGACTGGATGTCTTTCAAGTCTCTGGTTTCCTTGGGGGCTGAAATCCATAGGTTTCTGTTTACTCCTTGATAAAGAATGATGAGTTGATAAAGCACAGATTAAGCAAAGATCCTCTTCCACATGTCTGTAGACAAAATGTCAATCAAGGGACCCAGTATGTAAGTAGAACACAGTACATGTAATCTAAGGCATTCTTCTCAGGTGTTTAAGCCATTAGTGGGACCATAAGCCATTTAGGGACAACCCTTCTCCCTCCAAGGAGAGAAGAGGGGGCTGACAAGTGACTCATAGGCTCCCTACAATCAGGCTTTTTATATGTGATATTTCAATGTGGGTTTTCTGTGAATGCTTCCTTGATTAAAGTGGGGCCTTACAGAGGAATAAATGAGGAAATTCCAAATGTCAATTTCAAATGAGTGATTAGATTATTCTTCATTTTTAATTTATCCTTATGGCATGTACACACACATGCCACCAATACAAATAATGTATAACTGATTTTTTTTTTCCACAAAAAGAAAACATAAGACCAATGCTTGGGAGTTTGGTTTAGAAAAAAGAGTGTCAAGTGAGAGACCTTTCTCCATCAACCATATCCGTCTCCATAAAGAATACAAAAAGGACATCTGAAAAGACCCACAGAAAAGTCTAGACCAACTTAGCTCCAGAGCCCCCTAAAGCAACATCATCCAAATTATCCAGGCTGGAAAAATACATCCCAAGTCCTGCCAATTGCAACCATGACTGCAGCAATGGAGCTGAAGAATGCCAAGGGAGAAGGTAACAGGAAATGTACAGCCTGCTGCCAGGCCGGGGTTGCCAAGAACAATTACCAGAAAATTCCATCCTGCCACAGACTTGGGTGATTTGATGGCAAAATATGCACAACTTCCACATTTTTGAAGGGCTTTGTTCTCAGAGAAACCCCTGACTATCAGTAGTGTGTCTGCCCTCATGTCAGTTACACAGGCAGATCCCGATTTTTCAAGCTGACTGCACTAAGGCCTAAGGATGGCCATTTTCTGAGTCTCTTAGAAATAGGCATCAGCAAACTTCTTCTGTAAAGGTTAGAGAGTAAATATTTTAGGTTTTACAGACCACATAGCTTTTATCACAATTATTGAACAATGCTGCTGTAGCCTGAAAGCAGCCACAATTATATATAAATGATTGATCACAGCCATGTTTCAATAAACTTTTATTTACATGGACAAATATGAGTTGCAGACTGTAGCTTTCTGAGTCTTGTGTTAGACAGTCAACTTGTACCTTCTACATGCCCCTAGGAAGGCTAATAAACAGTTCATAGTGGACGTGGATACAGACAAACTGCTGTGTTAGGGTCAAGCTCATAGTCATGTCAACTCTCCACATAACACTCTAGGAGACTCACGGTGACTGCAAATTCTCTGCAACTCTTCTGATAGAAGGGGTGAGATCTTTACCCTCTCCTCTTTAATCAGACCTGTCTCTGTTGTATACAGTGGAGTATTACTCGGCCATAAAAAGGAATGAACTTAGGTCATTTGTGGAGATATAGATGGCCCTAGAGACTATCGTACAGAGTGAAGTAAGTCAGAAAGAGAAAAATATACATATTAATGCATATATGTGGAATCAAGAAAAATGGTATACATGATACTATTTGCAAAGTAGACATAGAGACACAGACATAGAGGTCAAACATATGGACACAAAGTGGGAAAGAGGGGATGGAAAGAATTGAGATTGGGATTGATATATATACAGTATTGACACTATGTATAAAATAGATGACTAGTGAGAACCTACTGTGTAGCACAGGGAACTGTACTCAATGGTCTGCGGTGATCTGAATGGAAAGGAAATTGAAAAAAGAGGGGATGTACATATATATATATACACACACACATACATATACATATATATATACACACACATATAGCTGATTCATTTTGCTGCACAGTAGAAACTAACAATGTAAAGCAACTATACTCCAATAAAAATTAATTTAAAAAAATTTTTAAATACTGTCTCTGTACAGAGATGTAAAGAACAGACTTTTGGACTATGTGGGAGAAGGCAAGGGTGGGGTGATTTGAGAGAAAGCATTGAAACATGTATATTACCCCATGTAAAGTAGATGACCAGTGCAAATTTGATGCATGAAACAGGGAACTCGAAGCTGGTGCTCTGGAACAACCCAGAGGGATGGGGTGGGGAGGGAGGTGGCAGGGAGGTTCAGGATGTGGGGACACATGTACACCCATGGCTGATTCATGTCAATGTGTGGCAAAAATCACCACAATATTGTAAAGTAATTAGCTTCCAATTAAAATTAATTAACTAATTTTTAAAAATACTGTCTCTGTGATTGCCTGACCAATAGAATATAAGACAAGGGATAATATGCTGGTTTCCAGGCTGGTGGTTTCTCAAGCATGCTTTTTGTTGCACTTGCTTGTGGAATCCAGGTGCCATACTGTGAGGAAGTCCAAGCAGCCCCTCAGAGAGATCCACATGGAGAGGAGTCGAGGCTCCTGCCAATACCTCCAGCTGAGCTTCTAGCCAAGCCCCAAAATCACCCCTCACATGGTGCTCCACATATGCTACTGTCTGCTGTTCTGATGCAGAGGAGCAGTAGGATGCTATAAGGTGTTGGGGAATGAAACCTCTAGACGAAGAGCCTGAGTCTGAAACTGAATGGGGCAGTTCTTCACCCCTAACCTGCATCCCACCAACCTGCAGCCATTCATCTGCACTAGACTCCAACAAACCTGGCTTATTAAGCCACTGGGATTGTTAAGGTTGCTACATACTCCATACAGTTGGCATCCTGTGTAAAACAGATAACTAATGAAAACTTACTGTGTAGCACAGGGAACTGTACTCAGTGTTCTGTGGTGATCTAAATGGGAAGGAAATTGAAAAAAAGAGGGGAAAAAAGGACAAAAGGAAGATATATGCTACTCTGGACAAGCATTACAGCAGAGAATCAGATATTTCTAAAGCTAAATCAGTAGGACTCTATGATTGACTCACACTGTGAATTAGAGCTTTCTGTATTCTAAAACCTATGAGAAGCATGGGTTATTTATTCAGGGAAACCTACTGAATTGTGGAGCTTATTTATATGGGGCTGACCAGATGCACTTGAAAAGACAAGGCTTTTTCCACAGCTGGTCTTCAGGAAGCAAAAGGGAAAGGTGGCGGGTGGGGAGAAATGAGCCGGTTGAGACTAACATATACATACTACTATTTATAAAATAATCAACAGGGATCCAGGGTATAGCACAAGGAACTCTACTCAACACTCTGTAATAACCTATATGGTAAGAGAACCCAAAAAAGAACATAGATATGTCTATGTTGTTGTACACCTAAAAAAGAAAAGAAAAAACCTGCAACCCTGTAAATCACCTATTCTCCAATACAAAATAAAAGAGAGAGAAAGAGATAGTGGTCTCTGGGCTATGAGAGCTGGTGAAAGCTGCCCCACGACCCCTCACACACACAGTCACTGGTCATTATTCATTACCTCTCTGGTTAAAGAAATTTTATTTCCCAGTATATATGGAAAAATGATCTGAAAGGACTTATCCTTCAGATGTGGAGTCAGCAAATGATGGCCCCAGGGCCAATCAAGCTTGTTGCTTATTTTTATACAGTCTGTGAGCTGAGAACTTATAAATAGTTGGAAAAACTCAAAAGAAATATCTAGATCAAATGCAAATTATACAAAATTCATGTTTCAGTGTCCCATGAATAACGGCTTATTGGAACACAGTTCAGCATGTTCTTTAAATATTGTCTAAAGCTACTTTCTCATGACAACAGCAAGGTCAAGCAGTTGTGATAGTAACACCAGGCCTGCAAAGCCTTAAGTATTTACTATCAAGCCCATCAAAGAAAATGTTCACAGCCTTCCTTTGGACCACTGTGGTCCATGAACTCTTTATTCTGAATTAATTTACTGGATTGGCCCTTTTCCTAACAAACTCTGAGGAGCTTATCCTAACAGTTTAATAAGGAAGCGGGAGGTAAAATGAAGGATAAAATCAAAGCACTCTGAACAAGACACACCGCCCAGGTAGGGAGGCACAGGGAAGGGTCCCTGAAAGTCAGGAGGCATCACCAGACACCTGGGAGAAGGATGTCCAGCCCAAGGAAGTAGTCAGGGAACTAAAGGAGAGGGAAAAGGTGGAAGACAAAAAAATATTCCTTGAATTAGTCTCAACTCCCCCAAGGTGTAAACACATCCAGTGGTTTTAATGTTTTATTAAAGTGAAACAAATTGATCAAAAGAATCATGTATAAAGCAGGGATTAATCTCAAAAAAGTACACACAAACAGCTCATGCAGTTCAATATCAAAACACAAACAACCCAATCAAAGAGATGGGTGGAAGACCTAGATAAACATTTCTTCAAAGAAGATATGCAGATGGCCAAAAGGAACAGGAAAAGATGCTCAACATCACTAATTATCAGCAAAATGCAAAACAAAACTACAACGGAGTATCACCTCACGCTGGTTAGAATGGCCATCATCAAAAAGTCTACAAACAACACGTATTGGAAAGGGTGTGGAGAAAAGGCAGCCCTCTTACACTGTTGGTGGGAATGTATATTGGTACAACCACTATGTTGTTGTTTAGTCACTAAGTCATATCTGACTCTTTTGTGACCCCCTGGACTGTAGCCCACCAGGCTCCTCTGTCCATGGGATTTCCCAGGCAAGATACTAGAGTAGGTTGTCATTTCCTTCTTCAGGGACCACTACTGTGGAGAACTTAAAAAGCTAAAAATAAAATTACCATATGACCCAGCAATCCCACTCCTGGGTATATACCCAGCTGCTGCTGCTGCTGCTGCTAAGTCGCTTCAGTCGTGTCCAACTCTGTGCGACCCCATAGACGGCAGCCCACTAGACTCCCTCATCCCTGGGATTCTCCAGGCAAGAATACTGGAGTGGGTTGCCATTTCCTTCTCCAGTGCATCAAAGTGAGAAGTGAAAGTGAAGTCGCTCAGTCATGTCCGACTCTTAGCGTCCCCATGGACTGAAGCCTACCAGGCTCCTCCATCCTTGGGATTTTCCAGGCAAGAGTACTGGAGTGGGGTGCCATTGCCTTCTCCGATATACCCAGAGAAAACCATAATTCCAAAAGAGACATGCATCCCAATGTTTACTGCAGCACTATCCATAATAGCTAGGATATCAAAGCAACCTAAACATCCATCAACAGATGAGTGAATAAAGCATATTTTTTAAGTGTTTCAAAAAAGAAACCTAAAGGGCAGACTCTTCACTGAAACACAATATATATCACATTTGTGAAAATTATTAATCCAATGTTAATACTACCCATCCTCAGATCTGTTCTCTCAGTGATAGGCTCGCTGGTCCTGTCCCTGTATCCAGCTGACCTCTTTTCTTACCTGCTGCTTTATGGGGAGCTGGGGTCTCACCTTGGGCCTCCAGTGAGTAGAAACAATAGAAAAATCACACCAAAACTTCAAAGGGCTCTTCATTCAGGCCAGCTCTGAAGCCACATCCCTTAAAACCTCCCTAAATTTGGCTCTGGTGGGGCCCAGAAGGGCCAGTAAGGGATTAGGAAAAAGAGAAATCTTTGTTCTTGCTCTGATCTCCAACCTGACATCAGCCCAGAGTTACAGTCTGGACAGTTGGCACAAGTTGGCACTGGGATGCAGGTGGACTAACTTCGAGGAGATTCGTTCTCAGGAATCTTTCTTTTCAAATGGTTGGGAAAAGCTTCAAAGTAACAGCCGGCATGTACACACTGCTATATTTAAAATGAATAACAAACAAGAACCTACTGTATAGCACAGGGCACTCTGCTCAATGTTATGTGGCAGCTTGAACGGGAGGAGAACTAGGGAGAGAACGGATACATGTATATGTATGGCCGAGTCCTTTTGTTGTCCACCTGAAACTGTCACAACATTGTCAACTGACTATACTCCAATACAAAATAAAAAGTTTTTAAAAAAGTAACAACCACGATTCATGAGCTTTTCCTTAAAAATAGTAACACAGATTTTGCATCTGTGTGGATTTCAAGTGCAAATGAAGTCAAGAAAAGAAGCCTTTAAATAAAACCTCACCCACTTCTCCCTTCTACACATTTCCACATTCTTTGCACTCCCTACCCCTTAATTTTTCACTAACTCCTTCTTCCCTTTAAAATTCCCCTGACCCACAGTGCCCAGGCCCTTCTCAGGTGTCTTGACAAGACTGCAAGAAGCTTGCTTTTATTAAAAAGAAACAATTAATAATAACAATCCTTTAAAGACCATCAGTGTCTTAAGATGACCATCTTAAGGCCATCAGGACTTAAGATCATATAAATGCTGGTTGTAAGCATGATGCCCTGATCTGATACACAAAAACAAAGATGTCAAAAATGGTAGTGAGCCAAAACCAGGACTGTTAGGCCTGGAAATAAAGTGAAGCATAGTCTTGCTCAGTCAGGTCACTTCACAGATGGAGCCAGTGAAAGACCAATTCCAGGCTATTTCCCCAGTTCCCAGGTGAGGGCTGCCTCTGAGATACCCTACTCCCTCCAGGTTGTCCTTCTGCCCTCCCCAACCCTCCAGGTCTGTCGCCTTCAGAACTAGCCAAGCATTTCAGCTACTAATCAAGATGCATATCCACATGAACCGTTTTTGTTTTATGTAAAATCGCAGTGAAGTTTCTCATGGAACCCCGCATGAGTACTCCTTGTAGAATCCAACCAATAAGCTAGCGTAATCCTCTGAGAATGTGGGTCTCTCCTTAAATACCTAAGTAAAATGGATCCCTAAAGAAAGTCTGTGATAATCCCTTTAACAAAGTAAATAATAGGCTCAGAATCTATCCAACTTGTTGCTGACTATTAATGTTTACAACTGACTTTTCTAAGAATATTTTCACAACTTCAGATCTATCAAAGAAGTAGCTCTACCATACAGGGAACTAAAGCAATTTAGCCTGTAGGGAACAAAGACTATGGGATTGTAAGCTAACCTCATACAAGATTAGTTCAGTAAGCTAACATCGTTTCAACTTCATTCACAAAATATGGTTTGCATAAACTGTATCCTATAAAAGGGCATATGTATTCAGCCGAAGAAATGAGACTGCCGACAGGGAAAAGTTTAGGTAAAGATATGGTTTGGATCTTTTCACCATAGAATCGCTCAACTCCACAAGCCAGACTTTACCTTTATACATTATGTAGAATATGTACCAAATTTTATTTCACATATCACTGACTGACTGTAAATCAGTGAAGCCAGAATGTAATTCAAAGCATCAGAGAGAAGTTAACCTGACCCAAATCAGCAGCCAGAGTGGCTCAGTCCAGCTAATTGCAGCAGGAGAAATGGCACTTCACAAGGAATGCAGATCAAATGAAAAATGGAAACTAATAAAAGAATAATGCTATGCCTATTCCAAAAGTGTGTCCTAATAGGAAAGTCAATGATAAAGGCAGAAAAATTGAACTGGGTTTTGAAAAAGGCCAATTGCAAGTGACTATAGGAGAAAGCAACTTGTCAAGTATGTCACTGTCCCCTGGGTCTTGGTAACACACAACTGTCTCTGTGGTTTTCAATGCAGACAGCACAACAATCACCCTCTTAAAATGCACATGGGTCGGCCCCAACTCAAATCAATTGAATCCTGAGTGGGTTACAGCATCTTCATTTTTTAAAGGCTCTTCAGGAGATTTGAACATGAGACAGCATTGAGAACCACTGCCTCTCCTCAAGGCACCCTCAATGTCCAAAAACCCTAACTGGGCAAGGAGCAAAACCAAGATGGCTTACAAGGTAACTTGGAGGTAACAGTTTAGCCGTTATAAAAACTGACTACAAATTCTTCTTTGCTCTAACAACCAGCCTTCCCGGAGAAGACATCCCGAGTCTGCACACATTCCCATTCCCAGTCCATACACAAGTTTCAACCGGCTCCAGGGCCCTGCTAAGGAGATGATGACCCAGACAGGAAGAGAAAGCGCGTGGTGCAGAATTGAGAGTCACCGGAGCTCAACAACTTTGCCTGCACAATGATTACAAGCATACTCATGCTGGCATACTGCCAAGGCTAATGGGGCTACTCAAATGTTCTTATATTGCTGGGCTTCCTACAGGTGTTGTGAAGGTTGATGGAATTTTTTTCTTGAAATAGCTCTAAAAGTTCTCATAAGTAAGTCAGGAAGACCCATTTCTAGCAGGTTTTCCTTCCTACCTCTGAATCAAAGCTATATTCCTTAAATATACAATATTTTCAGTCTTTTAGACATGTTGAAGATCTGTTAACCACCAGCAGATGTGTTATATAATGGTTTTCTTTGGACAAAATTAAAGCTATTCATCCCTCTAAATCCCTCTAGCTGCTTCAAGGGGTCTTGAATCCAAAGTGTAGTTAATTTAGCATGTGCTCCACTGTGGCTAATTAAAATATGCTTTAGGTAGTTCAGCATATTTTCCCATGCAATCTCCCCCCCTGAGCTGGTCTGCTTCTTTCCTTTCTTTATTTCTGTGATGCACCCAAGGATTACGTTATTTAAGAAACCATAGTGCAAAGAATAACCATTGGCCAATTCTAGCTGAAATGCAATATTAACCCCAAATTTATTCTTCTGAGAAAAATCATGCTCCACCATCCTTTCATTCATTTTCCATTCAAAGCTAAGCTTTCAGCTCAAATTGTCTTAATGGTAGCTTCCCAGATGGAATCCCAGCCTACTTTCCAACCCGGGCACCATAGGGATGCAGGTGGAGGAGGAGAAGCTAAATCTGAATTGTCAGAAGCTTCTGGACATTCATTTCATGAAATCATCTTGCAGCAAACCTATCTAATGAAAATCAGATCTCATCCAGAGGAGGGAAATTTGCTTTCCTGGATAAAACCTAATTGGTCCCATAAGATCTATTATGCCAAGAACTAAAGGTCCTGTCTACACAGCACTAAATGAAGTGGTCAATGAATTTAGCCAAAATCCCTAATAAAAAAATATATTCTCTTGGAATTCAAATCCTTTTAGGGAACATATTGGAGAGAGTGACTCATATTTATTAATGGGTTTCAGGCACACTTGTTCCTTGATCAAATAAATACCTGGTTAATCAACAGATACATTTGAAGGTTTCCTATGTGCTCAGTCAGAACTGTGCTAAGTCAGAAAGGAGATCTGGAAGATGCATAAGGCCAATGCAAAAGAAATGAGGGTTTTGCATGACTTCTGCTTTCAATTACAGGTTGTGAAGCAACATAACACATGTAAGTTCTGATATTTGGAGTTTTTCTCTTTTGCTACTAAAAAAAAATTCAAAGTCATCTCCATTTTAGCTACCAGAATGTAGCATAATGAATGGCACATAGTAAGTAGTCTTAACAAATACGTGTGGCATGAACAAACAAGTGAATATAAGAATATTCTTCTGAGCGTACAGAGTACTTTAAAAGCTGAGCAGTTATAGTTAACAACAGTCTCTTAAGTACTAGCATATCTGTTAACAAGAGACTGCTCGATCTTTAGTAAAAATCCGTGCCGTTTCCTTCTTCCTCTCCCTGAACACATAGCTAATCCCCATTTTGCAGCCCTCCTCATAGTAATGAGTTCTAGCCAACTGAGTCCCCCTGTAAAATGAATGAGCCATTTCTGCGTCTTTTCCATACTCCTCCCCTTCTGGCTAACTGGGTTGGGACAACCACCGTGAGCTTGAAGGCCTTGTGCTTGTGATAGCAGCGCCCCCGTCAGGCTGTACCCCTGCATAACAGCAAAGGTTTCCCATCAGCCCAGACGATACTGGTACTATTAAAATTATTCCATTTTTACAGGTGAGAAAACTGAGTCACAGAGAAGTTAATCGTAGATAAAGAAGTGCAAGGAATCTGAACTGGAACACATTTCTATCTCAACACATTTCTTGCTCCAAATGCTTAAAAAATCTTCTGAATCACGGACCTCTAACCTCTTCCAGGTGACCATTCCCACAACCTGGAATAAGAGCAATGATCTCTCCCCATGTGCTATTCATTGGGTTCATGTTTCACCTCCTCCCTTCCTCTCATAGCTGCGACCACCCCTGTGGGTGCACATCATCATGGAACTGACCCGCTTAGTAAGTCTATCCCACATCTACCATAGCTTTCTATCTGATACTAGCTATTCTGTCCACCTCTGAAATAATGCTATACTGCCTGTTCAATAATAGACTTACAACAGCATAACAGAGTTTGAGTATGCAGGAGCCTTTTCTTCATTTAAAACAAAAAAGTCTGATTACACAAATCTTGTAAAAGGTCATCAAGAAAACTGCTGAACACTTTGCTGCCTTGCTATTAAAATGTCCCCATTAAAGTGTTCAGAGGTGGGGAAGTAATACCTACAGAATTCATTGAAAGGTTACATATAGTAATGCTCAAATATTTCCATAATTTACAGTAGTATCAAAGGTGACAGGCATGATTTACAAATCAGAATGTTCTCTCTATCTGAGATGTCCAGTTAGCTGAGGGTTAATTCATGTAATCAGTAAAACTCCCTAGTGCAGAGAGGCCTCCAAGCTGGGGAATGACCTCAGGAGTACCGCCAAAGTGCACAAAACTTTAAAATAGCCTCATACAAAGGGAATATTACTGCCAATGGTTTGATCACACCCAGTCCACCTAGAAGGGAAATACGTATCTTGTCCCTGAAACATCTCACATGCATAGGATAGAAACTTCACACACACACACACACACACACACACAGAGGAGAGTCATGTATTTCAAAAATCAAGTGCAATTTAAAATCCCAGAGGCCACAGCTGGCTCCTGAAAGCAAACTGGGAAGACAGTCAACCACAGTTTCCAACTCCTGCTTTGTGTACCTTGCTAACCAAAATCAATACATTAAATCCATGTGGTGACTGTGTAAGCATCCTCTTTCCTTTGAGGACATCCAAGCTGATGTTCTATCATTTGGGCAAGTGCTTACTCCAGATTCTGGTAATGTTCTCAAGGACGTTGGCTGTTCTAGAATCCCAATACTAATGAAGCAAAAAAACAAACAAACAGCTGCTCCCATCTAAATCTGCTGAATGACACTGGGTGTACTGTTTTCATAAATTAAATTTTTGAACCGATGCCAACTGCTACAAATATTGATATTCACTATATCATTGTTTTCTAAAAGTCTTTCAGTTCAGTTCAGTTCAGTTCAGTTACTCAGTCATGTCCAACTCTTTGCGACCCCATGAATTGCAGCACGCCAGGCCTCCCTGTCCATCACCAACTCCCGGAATTCACTCAAACTCACGTCCATCGAGTAGGTGATGCCATCCAGCCATCTCATCCTCTGTCTTCCCCTTCTCCTCCTGCCCCCAATCCCTCCCAGCATCAGAGTCTTTCCCAATGAGTCAACTCTAAAAGAAGGCCAAAATAAGCTAGGGATAGAGTCGTGGTACAGGTGATGCAGAAGTTAGTGTGATCATAGCACTAGAAGACATTAGCCCCTTGACTCTCAACTATATGTAATTATAGGAATAGGAAATGGCCAGGACACTGTCTTCTAAATTTAAAATCATTTTATTTGCCATTGTAATGGATTTTTAAGTATCATTTGGCTCTATTGGGCCACTTCCAGAATACATAAGGAAGAGATATTAGAATGGGCCTAATAAGAGAAGGATGGATCTGATCAGTTCACCATTGGAAAACTACTAACTGTATGCCAACCTACAGGTGGGAAAATTAGAAACAATAAGAAAAATATGGTAAGTTTTTCATAAGCTTTAATTTATTCAGTTTAAAAGACTGTGTAATTATAAAGTTATGTCATTTCCATTCTTTTGATGTGTCGATGTCCTTTTTCAGAAAATAATATGACTAATAGATGAGACAGCTGGTAACTTTTTGTCCACAATTGGAAAAATTTATTTTTTAATATAAATTTATTTATTTTAATTGGAGGCTAATTACTTTACAATATTGTATTGGTTTTGCCACACATCAACGTGAATCCGCCACGGGTGTACACGTGTTCCCCATCCTGAACCCCCCTCCTGCCTTCCTCCCCGTACCATCCCTCTGGGTCATCCCAGTGCCCCAGCCCCAGGCATCCTGTATCATGCATCAAATCTGGACTGGTGATTAGTTTCATATATGATATTATACATGCTTCAATGCCATTCTCCCAAATCATCCCACCCTCTCCCTCTCCCTCTGAGTCCAAAAGACTGTTCTATACATCTGTGTCTCTTTTGCTGTCTCGCATACAGTGTTATCATTACCATCTTTCTAAATTCCATATATATGCATTAGTATACTGTATTGATGTTTTTCTTTTTGGCTTACTTCACTCTGTATAATAGGCTCCAGTTTCATCCACCTCATTAGAACTGATTCACATGTATTCTTTTTACTGGCTGAGTAACACTCCAGTGTGTATATGTACCACAGCTTTCTTATCCATTCATCAGCTGATGGACATCTAGGTTGCTTCCATGTCCTGGCTATTATAAACAGTGCTGCGATGAACATTGGGGTACACATGTCTCTTTCAATTCTGGTTTCCTCAGTGTGTATGCCCAGCAGTGGGATTGCTGGGTCATAAGGCAGATTTATTTCCAGTTTTTTAAGGAATCTCCACACTGTTCTCCATAGTGGCTGTACTAGTTTGCATTCCCACCAACAGTGTAAGAGGGTTCCCTTTTCTCCACACCCTCTCCAGCATTTACTGCTTGTAGTCTTTTGGATCGCAGCCATTCTGACTGGCATGAAATGGTACCTCTCTGATAATGAGTGATGTTGAGCATCTTTTCATGTGTTTGTTAGCCATCTGTCTCTCTTCTTTGGAGAAATGTCTGTTTAGTTCTTTGGCCCATTTTTTGATTGGGTTGTTTATTTTTCTGGAATTGAGCTGCATAAGTTGCTTGTATATTTTTGAGATTAGTTCTTTTTCAGTTGCTTCATTTGCTATTATTGTCTCCCATTCTGAAGGCTGTCTTTTCACCTTGCTTATAGTTTCCTTTGTTGTGCAGAAGCTTTTAAGTTTAATTAGGTCCCATTTGTTTACTTTTGCTTTTATTTCCAATATTCTGGGAGGTGAGTCATAGAGGATCCTGCTGTGATTTATGTCAGAGAGTGTTTTGTCTATGTTCTCCTCTAGGAGCTTTATAGTTTCTGGTCTTATGTTTAGATCTTTAATCCATTTTGAGTTTATTTTTGTGTATGGTGTTAGAAAGTGTTCTAATTTCATTCTTTTACAAGTGGTTGATCAGTTTTCCCAGCACCACTTAAAGAGATTGTCTTTTCTCCATTATATATTCTCACAATTGGCAAAATTTAGAAGTCAACTATATCATGGGATCACTAAGGGTCAGATAGGACTGAGCGTCTTCACTTTCATTTTTCACTTTCATGCATTGGAGAAGGAAATGGCAACCCAGTCCAGTGTTCTTGCCTGGAGAATCCCAGGAACGGGGGAGCGTGGTGGGCTGCCGGCTATGGGGTTGCACAGAGTCAGACACAACTGAAGCAACTTAGCAGCAGCAGCAGCATTCTTTCCTATGGCCAAAAAAATGTTACTGAGATTCTCCTGGTCCATGGAATCCAAATTCTAGGAGCTAATTCAGTCTCCCTCCTGAAATTTGCAGTTAAAATATAGCAATAGCAGACGATGAGATCGCCTCGATGACTTCCACATGAGTGATCAGTCATGGAAACCAGAGTTTTCAAGACTAGAAGTATTTCCTGACCGTCCTCTGTGGCCATGGTTATCTGTTTTATGCATACAGGCATGCCCAGTTGCTCAGCTGTGTCTGACTCTTTGCAACCCATGGACCATAGCCCACCAGGCTCCTCGGTCCTTGGGATTCTCCAGGAAAGAATGCTGAAGTGGGTTGCCACTTCTTATTCCAGGGGATCTTCCCAACCCAAGGATAGAATCTGTGTCTCTTGTGTCTCCTGAATTGGTAGGAGGATTCTTTACCAACTGAGGCACTTGGGAAGCCAATTTCATGTGTAGTAGTGTGTTTATGTTATTTGGGAATTTGGGATTATATCCCAAATTAGGAGTTTGGGATTAACATATACACACTACTATACATAAAATAGATAATCAACAAGGACCTATTGTATAGCACAGGGAACTCTATTCATATGACAGGTTATGACAGCGTACTCTGTCATAACCTATACGGAATGACAGATTCCTTAACCCATAAGGAATCTGAAAAGGTATGTATTAATACATATGTATATATACAACTGAATCACTTTGCTGTACACCTGAAACTAATAGCTTTGTAAATCAACTGTATTCCAATATAAAACAAAAAAAAATTCAAAAAAGAAGACTCAGGAAGAGAAAGATGATATGTATAGATGTGGAGGAAAGTGAAGTGACAGGATCAGCTAATACAGATGAGTCCTGAGAGCCCAGAGGAATTAGGTACCAGGTAGCCCCTTGACAGAGGCCCAAAATGAGATGCTTAGGAATGTAGGCACAACTCTGTGACACACTGATGACTGTCATACTTAATCCAAGTATAAGGCCAACCGGGAATAAAGCGACAAGGAAATGTCAGAGAAGATCCCGAAATTCATCCTATCCCACAAGACTGAAACCAAAGATAAGCCTCCATCCAAAGTCCTTTGGTCTGTAAATCAATTTAAAATCTTTAAAGGTATCAAGCCCAGTGATAAGCCCATCACAATAATTCACATGAGAGATGAGGCAAATATAGTCTAGTTTATATATTAAAATGGTTTATAATACTACTTATGACAATAATGTTTGTGACAAAATACAATTTTTAGTATTTTATTTTTCATTTTTCTCATTAGAAAGAAATTAATTTTTAAATTTTAATTTAATTAATTTAAATTTAATTTTGTTTTCTCCTTAAAGAGGTGACAATTTAAAAAGGTCAAGAGACTATAGTCTCTATCTACAAAGAGCATCAGATTCAGTTTTGTTAATGATGTTTCTCTTACATATTTAGTCATGAAGATTGTCTTTAGTATCTCAAGTTCCCAGTTTTAACATTGTTTCCCCTTTCTGTTCTGTCCTTGGTCCCAGGTTTTGGTACACAAGTTTTTTGAACTGAGGAAAATATTTGCCATATGAGTTGTATATACCTCAGAAAAATGTTAAGGCAAGATCTGTCTTTTACAGACATATTTGCATTTTAAGGGTTTTATCATACTATGGAATTGAAGGTATTGATCCATCACACGCATTCATCCCTACTTGGTACAGAGAGATCTTTGTATAAAGGAGCAGGCATTATTCCACATGTGCCTTTTCTATAAATATTTAAACTAGATTATACAAAATGCCGAAGCCCAGGTTCCAAAGAGCACTATGGTCAACAGGGATTGGCCACACTAGCAGTAAATAAAACTCATCAAGTTTTTGCTATGTTCCAGGCATGTTCACATAACTACGTACGACCAACTCCATTCATCTTCAAAACAATTCTATGAAGCAGTTACTGTTTTATAGATGGGAAAACTGAAGTGAGAGAAGTTATCTGACATGCCAAGTCACAATCACAGCATATGCCAGAGCCTGCTGGTTTGATAGCAGGGCTTGTGCCTTGAAGCACTCTATGGTACTGCCTAGGAAGCTGGCTCAGGGCAAGGACTCTGAGCCTGGCAGATCTGCACTCAAGTCCTGTCTCTACCATCTCCCACCTGCTGACCATGAACTAATTACCCAGCTTCTCTGAATCTCAGTTTGCTGTTTGCTTGTCTCACAGGATTATTATGAGTTGTAAATGAGCCCATACCTGGCTGAATGTACCCAAACGTAAAAAATAAACAGAATCAATACTGTTTCAAAATGAATCAATACTGAATCAAAATGTCAGTTCTTCCTGACTTGACCAATAGATTCCACAGACCTATAGGTTCAGTCAAAATCCCAACAAGTTATTTTTTGGATATCAACAAATTGGTTGTAAAATTTATATGGAGAGGGAAAAGACCCGAAATGCTAAACACAACATTGAAAGAGAAGAAGAAAGTTGGAGGACTAGAGTTACCCAACTCCAAGACTTATTATAAAGCTACAATATTCAAGACAGTGTGGCACCATCAAAAGAATAGACACATAGATCACAGAGCAGAAGTCAGAGCCCGGAAATAGACCCAGATAAATAGCGTCAACTGATTCTTGACTAAAGAGCAAAGGCAATACAATGGGGAAAAGACAGTCTTTTCAACACATGGTGCTAGAACAACAGGGCTTCCAAATGCAAAAAAACAAAAAAATTAATCTAGATAGAAACTTCACACCCTTCACAAAATTAATTCAAAATGGACCACAAACTCAAATGTAACACAAAACTATAAAACTCCTAGAAAATAACATAGAAGGAAATCTAGATTACTTCGTATATGATGATATTTTGAAATACACAAAACTCATGATCAATGAAAGAAAAAATTGATAAACTTAACTTAATTAAAATTAAGAATTTCTGCTTTGCAAAAACCACTGTCAAGATAATGAGAAAATAAGCTGGGGAAAATGATTGCAAAAAAAGAACAGCTGATGAAGGACTGTTATCCAAAATACACAAAGAATTCTAAAACTCAACCAAACAATGAATAGTGTGATTTTTTTAAAAGGGTAAAATAAGTAAATAAATAGAAATGGGCAAAAGACTTGAACAGCTCAGTTAATTTCAGCTCAGTCGCTCAATCGTGTCTGACTCTTTGCGACCCCATGAATCTCAGCATGCCAGGCCTCCCTGTCCATCACCCACTCCTGGAGTCCACCCAAACCCATGTCCATTGAGTTGGTGATGCCATCCAACCATCTCATCCTCTATCATCCCCTTCTCCTCCAGCCCTCAATCTTTCCCAGCACCAGGGTGTTTTCAAATGAGTCAGCTCTTTGCATCAGGTGGCAAAGTACTGGAATTTCAGCTTCAACATCAGTCCTACCAATGAACACCCAGGACTGATCTCCTTTAGGATGGGCTGGTTGGCTCTCCTTGCAGTCCGAGGGACTCTCAAGAGTCTTCTCCAACACCACAGTTCAAAAGCATCAATTCCTCGGTGCTCAGCTTTCTTTATATTCCAACTCTCACATCCATATATGATTACTGGAAAAACCATAGCCTTGACTAGATGGACCTTTGTTGGCAAAGTAATGTCTCTGCTTTTTAATATGCTGTCTAGGTTGGTCATAACTTTTCTTCCAAGGAGTAAACATCTTTTAATTTCATGGCTGCAGTCACCATCTGCAGTGATTTTGGAGCCCCACAAAATAAAGTCTGTCACTGTTTCCACTGTTACCCCATCTATTTCCCATGAAGTGATGGGACCAGATGCCATCCATGATCTTAGTTTTCTGAATGTTGAGCTTTAAGCCAACTTTTTCACTCTCCTCTTTCACTGTCATCACAAGAGGCTCTTTAGTTCTTCTTCACTTTCTGCCATAAGGGTGGTATCGTCTGCATATCTGAGGTTACTGATATTTCTCCCGGCAATCTTGATTCCAGCTTGTGCTTCTTCCAGCCCAGCGTTTCTCATGATGTACTCTGCATATAAGTTAAATAAGCAGGGTGACAATATACAGGCTTGACACATACTCCTTTTCCTATTTGGAACCAGTCTGTTGTTCCATGCTCAGTTCTAACTGTTGCTTCCTGGCCTGCATACAGATTTCTCAAGAGGCAGGTCAGGTGGTCTGGTATTCCCATCTCTTTCAGAATTTTCTAGTTTATTGTGATCCACACAGTCAAAGGCTTTGGCATAGGACACCTTGCCAAAGAAGATATGTGCTTAGTCGCTAAGTTATGTCCAATTCTTTGCAACTCTTTGGACTGCAGTCTGCCAGACTCCAGTCCATGGGATTCTCCAGGCAAGAATACTGGAGTGGGTTGCCATACTCTCCTCCAGGGGAAACCAGATATACAGATGGAAAACAAGCATATGAAAAGATGCTCCACATCAAATGTCATTAGGGAAATGCAAACTAAAACATTAATGAGATACCACTACACACCTAATAGAATGGCCAAAATCCAGAACTCTGACAACAGCAAATGCTGACAGGGACATGGAACATGAAAACACTGATTCATTCTTAGTAGGAATGCCAAAATGGTTCAGCCACTTTGGAAAACAGTTTGGCCAAGTATACTCTTCCTATACAAACTGTCAGTCTATGCAAAGGAGTTGAACATTTATGTCCACACAAAGTACCCAAGGATATTTATAGTAGCTTTATTCATAAATGCCAAAACTTGAAATCATCCAAGATGTCCATATAGACAAATAAACTGTGGTACATCCAGGCAATAGAGGGTTTGCTGCTGTTGCTGCTGCTAAGTCACTTCAGTCGTGTCCGACTGTGTGACCCCATAGACAACAGCCTATCAGGCTCCGCTGTCCCTGGGATTCTCCAGGCAAGAACGCTGGAGTGGGTTGCCATTTCCTTCTCCAATGCATGAAAGTGAAAAGTGAAAGTGAAGCCGCTCAGTCATACCCTACTCTTAGTGACCCCATGGACTGCAGCCCACCAGGCTCCTCCGTCCATGGGACTTTCCAGGTAAGAGTACTGGAGTGGGGTGCCATTGCCTTCTCCACTATAAAAACTAACCACACCATATTTCCAGGGCCTCTCACCTTCTGAGATGGCCCATACTCTGTGGAGTGTGTTTCTCCCAAGGCCATTCTCACCTTTTGAGACGGATCATGTTCTGACTATGGAATGTGTATCTTTCTGTGGAATGTGATTCTCTCTAAATAAACCCACTTGTTATCTATCACTTTGTCTCTGCCTGAATCTTTTCTGCCACAAGATATCAAGAACCTGAGCTTCATTAAGTCTTGAGACCAGTCCTTCATTTTGTGATCTCAATTAAAAGATGAAGGTTCAAGTCCCAATCGGGTTCTGGCCATGTTCAAGTCCTGGCAAGTCTCAATCTGGGTTCAAGTTTCAATCTGAGTTTTGGCTGGATTTGAGCATCAAGACATGGGTTCGAGTCCCAATCTAGAGTGTGTGGTTTCAGATATATCATTGTACATTTGCCAAACTCACAGGATGTATAACACCAAGAGTAAACCCCAATGTACATTATGGACTCTGAGTGATAACGATGAGTCAGTGTATGTCCTCAACTGCAACAAAAGTACTGACCTGGTGGGAGATGTTTACAGTGAGGGAGGTGGAGGGGGGATGTAGAGGAAATTTCTGTACCTTCTGCTCAATTTTGCTGTGAAATTGTTCTAGAAAATAAAGTCTATTTAAAAGAGAAAATTTCAGGATAAGCTTGGAGATGGAAATCAGAAAACTGGAGGAGGAAGAGTCTTCTGGGTTAACAATCTTCTGAACCCAAAGGTCCAGGTCAGCAGACAAGGGGCAAATAAAAGCTGAGTAAAAAGCAGAGACATCACTTTGCCAACAAAGGTCTATATAGTCAAAGCTGAGAGTTGGACCATAAAGACGGCTGAGCACCGAAGAATTGATGCTTTCATACTGTGATGTTGGAGAAGACTCTTGAGAGTCCCTTGGACTGCAAGGAGATCAAACTAGTCAATCCTAAAGGAAATCAACCCTGAATATTCGTTAGAAGGACTGATGCTGAAGGTGAAGCTCCAATACTTTGGCCACCTGATACAAAGAGCTGACTCACTGGAAAAGACCCTGATACCAGGAAAGATTGAGGGAAGGAGGAGAAGGGGTTAATAGTATAGGAAGAGATGGTTGGATGGCATCATCAACTCAATGGACATGAGTTTAAGCAAACTTGGTGAGATAGTGAATGACGAGGAAGTCCATGGGGTCGCAAAGGGTTGGACACGACTGAGTGACTGAACTGAACTGAACTGACCCTGACAAGGGTAGAAGAGAGGTGACTCTGTCTGGACTGACTGGATCTGCTGGTGACTGGAGCCTGCTGAGACTGCTCCTTCCTAGCCTGGGTCCCTAGGGCAGGGTCTCCACACTTTCGCCTCCTGAAAATATGAGAAGGTGTAAAAAGTGTACTAGTTAAACTCTTGTTGCATTTCTATAACAATATCAGAAACAATATATATCACTTCAACATAGACAAATGGCTACAAACCACTGAGGGGGGTACAGGGAGGAATGTTCTAAAGCAGCCTGGAACCAGGAAGCTCTGCTTCCTAGAATCAAATACAGGCCAAAAGGCAGTCTCACCTGGTAGCCTCAAGCATATCACATGGCTCAGGGGTACTGCCAAAAACCCAGATTAAAAAAAAAAAAATTAAACAGGAGGAGAGTGAGGAAAAGAAACCAAAATTTCTCCCTAGGACCACACTAAAGGCATTTATTAGCCTGACCCACCCTATAGCACCTTAGAAACAAAAAGTCCCCATCCAAATGCAAACAGACTTCTTTCCTTGCTGTGACTGCATTTCATAACTCTTGCCCTTCCTAACATGGAGCCACTCCAATCAATGAGGTCATTTGTTTTCCTGAGAACTCAGTTACGGAGCTTGCCAATCATTCAAATTGCAAGCTCTGGCCAGGAAAGCCCTATGAAGAAAGCAAAGCATTAAGTCCTTACTGTTCTTTCTTAGGTCAGTTAGAGCATTTGAATCCCACACGACTGTCTTTTCAAAAAACAAAAAACTATGCTTACAAAGATAACAAGTTCCAAATGTTGTCTTTTCTTTAAGGTATATTTGTTTCAAATCATATGTTTCTAATCTATAACAAAACAGCCTGAGTTATAATTATTCCACTCCACACACCATTCAAAAGCCAAGAGATAAGATGGAGAAATGATTAATATGTTATCAATGATATATAGAGTCAATCGGTTGATTCAAGACATAAACAGTCACACAGAAAGAGAAGAAATGGTGAACAACAGATCCAATTTGCACTATGCCTGCTCCTAGAACAGACCACTCTCAGGCCCTCCAGATGAGAAGCAAAAGGATCCTGCTTTGTGGAAAGATTCTAGTGTTAGCCATTTACACTTCAGTTTGATTTTTAAATACTTGACCCCTATACTCTCTCTGCATTTGAAATCTGAGCTATAATTCAGAAATAAAAGGCCTTATCTTTTTATTAAGGGAGTTTGAACTTATCAAACATAAGAAATAGATGTGAAAGAAGGAGAGACTGGGGAATGCACAATACACTTAAGAAGAAAGGATTTACCAAGAGTGTTTTATATTGCATACTGTTTATAAATGCTAGCATGAGTGGAGAAGGCAATGGCAACCCACTCTTGCCTGGAAAATCCCATGGACGGAGAAGCCTGGTGGGCTGCGGTCCATGAGGTCGCTAAGAGTCGCGTACAATTGAGCGACTTCACTTTCATTCATTGGAGAAGGAAATGGCAACCCACTCCAGTATTCTTGCCTGAAGAATCCCAGGGACAGAGGAGCCTAATGGGCTGCCGTCTATGGGGTCGCACTGAGTCGGACACGACTGAAGCAACTTAGCAGCAGCAGCAGCAGCATGAGTGACTCCTTTCTATTGTAGGATTTCTTTCTTCTGTCAAATCACATAAAGCATCAGGTTCTAAAAAGGGGGATTTGCTTATTTGCTTTGCTTTTGGTAAGTATTGACCAATTATCAGTGCATATTTTTAAATGGAGGAACTGAAGCAGTAATTGGGAAGACTTGGACCTGTCCAGTTTCACCACTGAGGTTTATTGCATTTCACTAATAACTAAAGATAAATTTACAGACACACATAAGCTTCTAGGCTTAATGAAGTGCTGTAAATAATCTTATAAATGTAGTACAGTTCATTGAAATTCATATTTTAGAGAAGATCTTAAAGAAGAAAGTCTCAAAAATGTTGTCCAGATGGGGCTCTTGAAATCTTGGAGATCTCTTTCTCCAGGGCTGACAATTTTATCCAGTTGGGACTCTTGAAATCTTAGAGATCTCTTTCTCCAGGGCTGACAATTTCTCTCAAACATGAACCCTCCATTTTTGTTGTTCAGTCACTCAGTCATGTCTGACTCTTTGTGACCCCATGGACTATATCACGCCAGGCTTCCCTGTCCTTCACATCTCCTGGAGCTTGCTCAAATTCATGTCCATTGAGTCAGTGATACCGTCTAATCATCTCATCCTCTGTCATCTCCTTCTCCTCCTGCCTTCAATCTTTTCCAAGTCAGGATCTTTTCTAATGAGCCAGCTCTTACCATCAAGCGGCCAAAGTATTGGAGCTTCAGCTTCAGCATCAGTGCTTCCAATGAATATTCAGGGTTGATTTCCTTTAGGATTGATTGGTTTGATCTCCTAGCTATCCAAGGGACTCTCAAGAGTCTTCTCCAACACCCCAGTTCAAAAGCATCAACTCTTCAGTGCTCAACCTTCCTTATGGTCCAACTCTCACATCCGTACATGATTACAGGAAAAAAGCTTTGACTATATGGACCTTTGACAGCAAAGTGATGTGTCTGCTTTTCAATATGCTGTCTAGGTTTGTCATAGCTTTTCTTCCAAGGAGCAAGCATCTTTTAGTTTCATGGCTGCAGTCACAGTCTGCTGTGATTGTGTGTGTGTGTGTATGCTCAGTTGCTTCAACCCAAGAAAACAAAGTCTGTCATTCTTTCCATTTTGTCCCCCCATCTATTTGCCATGAAATGATGGGACTGGATACCATGATCTTAGTTTTTTTGAATGTTGAGTTTTAAGCCAGCTTTTTCACTCTCCTCTTTCACCTTCATCAAGAGGCTTTTCAGTTCCTCTTTGCTTTCTGCCATTAGGGTGTTATCATCTGCATATCTGAGGTTATTGATATTTCTCCCAGCAATCTTGATTCCAGCTTGTGATTCATCCCAAATTAAACCACACTGACCATGCTGGAATCATTTCAGATTTGTTTCCCAAAAAAGTATTCCTTTTCTCCAAAGAAAGGAAACAGAAATAGTCAAATATATATATATTTGACTATTTGTATGTATATAAAGGTGGGGGAGGGGCTTGATCAATATCAATGAGCAATATCACCTAGAATGGAACTAAAAGATTATATGAGAATGTTCTCTTTTTAACTCAAACAGGCCTGAAATTCACTCTGAACTGTGAATGGGTCTGGCATTTTCTTCTTTACAAGTGAGCTTCTGATTGGTAACCTCGCACAGGAAGCCTACAGTTGTCTCTCTTTTTCATTCTGTTCATGAAAGCCAACACCACAGTTGTGAAAAGGGAAATCTATGGTGAACTGAAAAGCCTTTTTAGGTTTTTTCCATTTTCTTTCAAGATGCTTACAAATCTTAGTGTATTTCAGATTGACCTCAAAACATATCATATCTCACAGAGTTTTGTGGAGGAAATGAGATTGATAAATGAATATTCCTTAATAGGAAACCCAAATCCTCCATGAGAAGAGAAACCTGACTCTTTCCCCTCATAAATATAAGAACCACAGTCTGATGCTAAGCATCAGGTTTCCTAGAACACTGTGCATAATGAATTAGTCTATTCTCTGGGAAAGAATCTGTAGATAAATGTTCCAGAAGAAAATGAAACCATTAATTACAGTGAGATATTCTGACAGTAAATGACTAGATCAAATACAAAAAAGTTCCAATAACTGCATGAAATAATTTTTGGCACTACAACTCAAAATAATTTTCTGAATTGAGTACAATTTTTCTGCTATAGATTATACCTATAAACAAATGCAATTTTAAGGCTAAATGTCTTGTGGCTAGCCACATTGGGCTAAATGTTATTTAGTAGACATTCTGCCCTTCAACAACAGATTTAAATGTGCCCTAATTATCTGCCTGTTTGTTTTAGTTTACATGGAATTCAATCATGTGTAGGTAAAAAAGTTTCTTAAAATGGTAAAAAGGCAGCTTTCTTAAGTGGGTACATATTTTCTTTTAAAGATACATGTAAATTTTATTTTGCTTTTTCTTATAGCTCAGAAGTAAATGTAAACTTATTATGATTATCATAAAATTTAAATTACTGAAGCCCTGTTCAATAAATTGCCACTTTCATAAAGATTACATGTAAGGGTAATTACCAAAACTGGAATAAAAGTAACAACTAACATTTTTCTGAACTTACATGTCAGCTACTATGCTTATGTGTATGCTGATCTCATGTAACCATTAAAACAACCTTTTAAACAGTATGGAACTTCTTCTCAAAAAACTAAAAATATAATTACCATATGACCCAGCAATTCTACTCCTAGGTATATATCCCCCCCCCAAAAAAGTATTAACTCAAAAAGATACATACATCCCAAAGTTCATAGCAACATTATTTATAATTGCCACAACATGGAAGCAAATGAACAGATAAAGAAGCTGTTTTATATATATTCATATGTGGGTTTGATCCCTGGGTCAGGAAGATCCCCTGGAGGAGGACATGGCAACCCACTCTAGTATTCTTGCCTGGAAATCCCATGGACAGAGGAGCCTGGCAGGCTGCAGTCCATAGGATCTCACAGAATCTGACCCAACTAAAGCAACTTAGCATGCATGCAAGCATATTTATATATATAATATATGTATATATTATATATATAATGGAATACTACTCAGCCATAAAAAAGAATGAAATAATGCCATTTGCAGCAACATGGATGGATTTAGAGGGTATTATGCTTAGTGAAATAAGTTAGACAGAGAAAGACAAATACTGTATGTCATCACTAATATTTTAAATCTTAAAAATACAACAAACCAGTGAATATAAAAAAAAAATAGCAGACTCACAGATATAGAGACTAAGCTAATGGTTACCAGTGGGGACAGGAAAGGAGGAAAGGGCAATAAAGTGTAGGGGAGTGGGAGGTATAAATTATCAGGTATAACATAAGCTACAAGGATATATTGTACAACATGGGGAATATAACCAATAGTTTATAATAACTATCCATGGAGGATAACATTTAAAAACTGTAAACCACTATATTGTACACCTGTTACTTATATGATATTGTACATCAACTACACTTTAATTTAAAAAAAAACTTTTCAAGAAAGTATTCTACTGCTCCATTTTTATTTTTTTTCCAAATGTTAAACTTTTTATTTTGTACTGGTGTATAGCCGATTAACAATGCTTTAGTAGTCTCAAGTAAAAAGCAAAGGGATTCAACCATAAATGTACATGTATCCATTCTCCCCTAAACCCATCCTCTCATCCAGGCTTCTACTATGCCCCAACCAGTAAGGCTGAAGAAGCTGAAGTTGAACGGTTCTATGAAGACCTACAAGACCTTTTAGAACTAACACCCAAAAAAGATGTCCTTTTCATTATAGGGGACTGGAATGCAAAAGTAGGAAGTCAAGAAACACCTGGAGGAACAGGAAAATTTGGCCTTGGAATGCAGAATGAAGCAGGGCAAAGACTAATAGAGTTTTGCCAAGAAAATGCACTGGTCATAGCAAACACCCTCTTCCAACAACACAAGAGAAGACTCTACACATGGACATCATCAGATGGTCAACACCAAAATCAGATTGATTATATTCTTTGCAGCCGAAAATGGAGAAGCTCTATACAGTCAACAAAAACAAGATCAGAAGCTGACTGTGGCTCAGATCATGAACTCCTTATTGCCAAATTTAGACTTAAATTGAAGAAAGTAGGGAAAACCACTAGACCATTCAGGTATGACCTAAATCAACCCCCTTATGATTATACAGTGGAAGTGAGAAATAGATTTAAGGGACTAGATCTGATAGATAGAGTGCCTGATGAACTATGGACAGAGGTTCGTGAAATTGTACAGGAGACAGGGATCAAGACCATCCTCATGGAAAAGAAATGCAAAAAAGCAAAATGGGTGTCTGGGGAGGCCTTACAAATAGCTGTGAAAAGAAGAGAAGTGAAAAGAAAAGGAGAAAAGGAAAGATAGAAGCATCTGAATGTAGAGTTCCAAAGAATAGCAAGAAGAGATAAGAAAGCCTTCTTCAGCGATCAATGTAAAGATATAGAGGAAAAGAACAGAATGGGAAAGACTAGAGATCTCATCAAGAAAATTAGAGATACCAAGGGAACATTTCATGCAAAGATGGGCTCGATAAAGGGCAGAAAAGATATGGACCTAACAGAAGCAGAAGATATTAACAAGAGATGGCAAGAATACACGGAAGAACTGTACAAAAAAGATCTTCATGACCAGGATAATCACGATGGTGTGATCACTCATCTATAGCCAGACATCCTGGAATGGGAAGTCAAGTGGGCCTTAGAAAGTATCAGTATGAACAAAGCTAGTGGAGGTGATGGAATTCCAGTTGAGCTATTTCAAATCCTGAAAGATGATGCTGTGAAAGTGCTGCACTCAGTATGCCAGCAAATTTGGAAAACTCAGCAGTGGCCACAAGACTGGAAAATGTCAGTTTTCATTCCAATCCCAAAGAAAGCCAATGCCAGAAAATGCTCAAACTACTGCACAATTGCACTTATCTCACATGCTAGCAAAGTAATGCTCAAAATTCTCCAAGCCAGGCTTCAGCAATATGTGAACCATGAACTTGCTAATGTTCAAGCTGGTGTTAGAAAAGGCAGAGGAACCAGAGATCAAATTGCCAACATCCACTGGATCATGGAAAAAGCAAGAGTTCCAGAAAAATATCTATTTCTGCTTTATTAACTATGCCCAAGCCTTTGACTGTGTGGATCACAATCAACTGTGGAAAATTCTGAGAGAGATAGGAATACCAGACCACCTGACCTGCCTCTTGAGAAATCTGTATGCAGGCCAGGAAGGAACAGTTAGAACTGGACATGGAACAACAGACTGGTTCCAAATAGGAAAAGGAGTACACCAAGGCTGTATATTGTCACCCTGCTATTTTAACTTGTATGCAGAGTACATCATGAGAAACCCTGAACTAGAAGAAACACAAGCTGGAATCAAGATTGCCGGGAGAAATATCAATAACCTCAGATATGCAGATGACACCACCCTTATGGCAGAAAGTGAAGAGGAACTAAAAAGCCTCTTGATGAAAGTGAAAGTGGAGAGTGAAAAAGTTGGCTTAAAGCTCAACATTCAGAAAATGAAGATCATGGCATCTGGTCCCATCATTTCACAGAATATAGACGGGGAAACAGTGGAAACAGTGTCAGACTTTATTTGGGGGGGGCTCCAAAATCACTGCAGATGGTGATTGCAGCCATGAAATTAAAAGTCACTTACTCCTTGGGAGGAAAGATATGACCAACCTAGATAGCATATTCAAAAGCAGAGACATTACTTTGCCGACTAAGGTCCGTCTAGTCAAGGCTATGGTTTTTCCAGTAGTCATGTATGGATGTGAGAGTTGGACTGTGAAGAAGGCTGAATGCCGAAGAATTGATGCTTTTGAACTGTGGTGTTGGAGAAGACTCTTGAGAGTCCCTTGGACTGCAAGGAGATCCAACCAGTCCATTCTGAAGGAGATCAGCCCTGGGATTTCTTTGGAAGGAACGATGCTAAAGCTGAAACTCCAGTACTTTGGCCACCTCATGAAAAGAGTTGACTCATTGGAAAAGACTCTGATGTTGGGAGGGATTTGGGGGCAGGAGGAGAAGGGGCCGACAGAGGATGAGATGGCTGGATGGCATCACTGACTCGATGGACATGAATCTGAGTTAACTCCGGGAGTTGCTGGTGGACAGGGAGGCCTGATGTGCTGCGATTCATGGAGTCACAAAGAGATGAACACGACTGAGCGACTGAATTGAACTGAACTGAAAATGAGCAATTTGGGCGCTTAAACATTATGTTATCCTGCCTTCCCTCCAATCAAGAAATGCAAACTTGTATTATCTTGAATTCACTTTAAAACACATTTCAGCACATTTAAAAAGAGTGAATGGAGAGATGGAGTGGGAGGTTAAGGTTAGCAGATGTAAGCTTTTATATACAGAATGGATAAACAACAAGGTCCTTCTGTACTGCACAGAGAACTATATTCAGCACCCTATGATAAATTACAATCAAAAAGAATATAAATATATATATGTGTATAACTGAATCACTTTGCTGTATAGCAGTAATTAATAGACATGGTAAACCAATTTTAAAAAGAAAAATGAAAAGTTAGTATCTTGAAAATATCATTCTAATTCTTTTCCTAGTACCTACATTTTTCCATGGTCATGTATGGATGTGAAAGTTGGACTGTGAAGGAAGCTGAGTGCTGAAGAATTGATTCTTTTGAACTGTGGTGTTGGAGAAGACTCTTGAGAGTCCCTTGGACTGCAAGGAGATCCACACCAGTCCACCCTAAAGGAGACCAGTCCTGGGTGTCCAGTAGAAGGACTGATACTGAGGCTGAAACTCCAATACTTTGGCCACCTCATGTGAAGAGTTGACTCATTGGAAAAGACGCTGATGCTGGGAGGGGTTGGGGACAGGAGGAGAAGGGGACGACAGAGGATGAGATGGCTGGATGGCATCACCGACTCGATGCACATGAGTTTGGATGAACTCTGGGAGTTAGCGATGGACAGGGAGGTCTGGCGTGCTGTGATTCACGGGGTCGCAAAGAGTTGGACACGACTGAGCGACTAAACTGAACAAATAGGATGTGGTTTTAAATAATAACACCATACGTCCTATTCTATTTTGTTATTTCCACGCCTCAGTCAACCTGTTGCTGCTGCTGCTGCTAAGTTGCTTCAGTCATGTCCAACTCTGTGCAACCCCATAGACGGCAGCCCACCAGGCTCCCCTGTCCCTGGGATCCTCCAGGCAAGAATACTGGAGTGGGTTGCCATTTCCTTCTCCAATGCATGGAAGTGAAAAGTGACAGTGAAGTCGATCACTTGTGTCCGACTCTTAGCGACCCCATGGACTGTAGCCCACCAGGCTCCTCCATCCATGGCATTTTCCAGGCAAGAGTACTCAACCTAGAAGCACATATCTCTGGAAACAGTCCAACTGGAGATGACCTTCTTCCTGATGACAGCATCATCATGTGCCAAGTCTCCCAGCCTTGGAGAGCCCTCCTTCCTAATGTCCTTGCTGCTTTTTTCTTCTTTCCTATTCCCTGTTGTCACTCTGGTTCATGAAATCACAGCCCCACACCTGGACCATCCCAGCAGGACCTCCGTGGCTTCATGTTCAAAGCTCCCTTCCTTTGCTCACCCACTTTCTGCCTATTCCCTTCTAACCACCACTTCTCTCCCCAAATCTTACCAGTCAAACTTTTCAAAGATCAACCACACTGGTTTTCCTCCCATTAACTCCCCCTCCCTGTGCTCTGGTTCCTGCCACTATTCTCATTCTTTCTCAGGCCCCTTCATGTCTCCTTTTTCTCCTCCCACCTTTAAAAATGAGTGCCCCAGGGCCCATCTTTTCCCCCCATTCTCCCCACCTCCCTGGCCCAGTTCATCCACACACACTAATAACTCTGAATTCCTATCTCAGTCCAGACTGCTCCCTCCAGCTCCCAACTCATTTCTCACCTCAATGAGATGTCTCTATCTGGATGTCTCAGTGGTTTCTCACACTCAGGATTCTCAGCTGGATTCTGCCCCTCCTCCTGTGCTCCCCAGGTCAGGAAAGGACACCTTATCATGAGCCAAATCACTCATATCACCCTTGACCTCCAGCCACTAATTAGAGCAGGTTTTTCCTCCCACGTAGCTCATGAATATATCCCCTGCTCTCTAAACCTGTGACTACTCAGCCTGTGGTGACCGGAAACAATCATCCCCTGGACTAGTACCATAGCCTCTTTGTGGGTTTCCTGCCTCCAGACCCACTCCAAAATGCCATCTTCTGAGTCTGCCATCTGACTGTTTCCTAACATTCAAAGCCTGACTGCATCAACCTTTTGCCTTCAAGTTCGTGAGGAGGAGCCATCATCCTCTGTGTCCAGCAGCATCCCCATCATTTCACATGATGCACATTCCATATTCACAGAACCGCATTCATGGATACTCTTGTTGCTCCCCAGTGCTTTCTCTGTGTTGCTCCTCCCACATCGAGTGCCTTCCCCATTCTTTTCCCAGAGGAGACTGGCAATAGGGTCAGGGAGAGCTTCCTGAAGAAGCACTGCACCCAGAGTCCTGGACATGCATCCCATGTTGGCACAAGCGAGACTCACCCTGAACAACAGTGATTTCAACGGACTCTTTGCATCAACTGTCATGTTCTGAAAAAATTTCTTTTATGGGCCCATTCTATTGCCATGTTTCTAAGTTCCTCACAGGCACACCATGTTTTCGGCCACTTCATATTCCTGCTGTCCATCCCAGCACCACATTTCATGCATGGCAACTGGCCAATAATTTCCCAGTGATATAACGGACAACATCTACTACAAGAGTATTCTGAAACATGTCCTTTCACCTGTGCTCTGTCTGAGAGCACTCAGTCAATCTTACGACTCTGATGCTGCTTGGACATCATCTTTGTGAGAAACAAACAAACCAAAAAAAGTGTGTATTTGGATTGGATAGAAGGCAAGGTTTAATGATTAAGGTTCCACTCTCCAGCCCAATTCTCCATATATGTCAACTCATTTTATCCCCACAACAACCCTCCAAGATAAGGTTACTGTTGCCATCTCTCAAAAGAGGATGTTAAGGCAGAGATGGGTCCTGGAGTAGCTCATTAAGAGAAAATCTAGGAAACAGAATCAGGCAGTCTGGCTTCAGGGCCTCTGGGTGCCCCAGTGGTCTAAGGGCATTTCAGACAGAGTTCAGAGCAACTACTAAACATTTACAGTGTTACAGTTTTTATCCTGAATTTCATTAGCTATAAAGCGCTAACCCCACCACCCAAAAAAATACCCTCATCTCAAAAGGACCACCATGAAAAATATGCAAAATTAAAGTTATGTTTAAATTCAACTTCTGCTAAAAAGTTTAAATCAGAAGTTTAGCTCTTCCATATTTGATTTTTTTCTTCCAGTTTTATTGAGATATAACTGACCTACTATATAAATTTAAGGTTTAAAGTATAATTGACTTACATACATCATGGAATGATTATCACAATAAGTTTGGTGAACATCTAACATCTCATATAAATACAAAATTTAAGAATATAAAAAATGTTCCTTATCCTCTATATCTAATTGATCATAGTTAACAATAATGTGAAGACAAAAATCTGATTGCGCCCTTGAGTAGACTGTAGGAATAAGTTCGTCCACTATCAAGTTCACAGCATGAAACTGCAAACAATGAACCATCAACTCTTACATGATTTTGACCTCTGGTATATGGTTTACTGGGCTTCCCAGGTGGCTCAGTGGTAAAGACTCTGTCTGCCAACGCAGGAGACACAGGAGACGCAGTTTCAAAATCCCTGGGTTGGGAAGATCCCTTGGAGGAAGGCATGGCAACCCCCTCCAGTATTCTTGCCTGGAAAACCCCATGGACAGAGGAGCCTGGTGGGCTACAGTCCATGGGGTCAAAAGCAGTTGGACATGACTGAGCAACTGCATATGCATGCACGCATATGGTTTACTAGAGCCCAAAGGTACTGATCTGTCTTTTCAAAGAAGGATTTGATTGCGGTCACGGATGCAATGTATATATGCTTAAATGTATGATGTTTCCAGATTTCCGAACTCAGGCACCCAAAGCTTCACTTTGTAACCCATGTGTGACAAAGTATGAAGAGTTTGCGAGGGGACTGAAATCAGAAAAACTGGAGCTGAAATCCCAGGCAGCCACTGACCTTGAAAAGCTTACACTCAAGAGAGGATGACAGATATATACCACAAAATTTCAATACAGTGTTGGGAGTGCTTTGACAGACGTAAACACATGATGCTATAAGAGTAGAAACAGAGGTGTTGGGGGCAGGAGGTGTCGAGGAATGACCTTTACAGAGAGGATGCCTGCGCCAAGTCTTAAAAGAGAAGTAGGAGCCTGCCAGGCAAAGAAAAGTGCTTATTAACTGCTGAACAAGGAAGATCAGTTACACCATCCACATGGCTCCACAAGGAAAGCACACATCATCAATCGCTGTGAAACAGGCAAGAGAATCAATTCTGAAGAAGCGTGTTTCTGGTGCTTTTGATGAAAACTGTAGTAGAGATCTCAGGGGGAAAGATGAAAGATCAGAGAGACCTATAGGTATAAGAACCTTGTCTCTCCACACCATCCATCCACTCAAACTATTTTTATTGGACAGAACTGAAAGAAACTTTGTTGGCAAATAAAATACCTACCAGAACATTCTGGACTGCTTCATGCTGCATACACGCTCAAACTTTGACCTGTACAGCACAAATCCATATTCAAGTGGTTAAGGGGCCATATAAGATGAGCGCTTGTTATGAATGAAACTTTGGTGATTACATCAGCTACACTAACCCAGAACAGCTGACGACCATCGCTAGTATCATGTATTCAGCAATCAGCAACATCTTTGGTACAGATGTCCGGGAAACCATTGTGCCAATTATGCCGTAATGATGACAGTAGAGAGCTTGGCTAGGGAATTCTCATTTCATGTCTTCTTTGAAAATGCATCTCTTAAAAGAGGGCAATAGACAATATATACTGTGTATCCTGTCACTCTTTTTGGCTTGAGCTGTGTTCCATTTGACTCTGCGGATCATTGAACTTTCTGATCTTGGAGTTGGGATGGTATAAGCTAAAGGGTTTTGGCACACGCAAAACCCACTACATTTTTGAATGCTCAAGACGGTTTTACAATGTCTCAAGCTACATCTGGGCAAACCTGTTTCTTACTAATACTGTCAGTCTTTTTGAATGTTTTCTCTACAAAGGAGAAAGGGAAAAAAATATCATTTGTTAGAAACCAAAACCAATCTCAGCTTCACACAGTTTAACCAGATGGTCTTTTCTATATCTCACTTTTAGAAAAAAAAAAAAATAGAGACTAGAAGACCATTGTTTTTAGGAAAATAGGCAACAAGTGACCTGGTGTCAGTGCAGACTTAAGTCTTCTCTCATGTCTTTGTAATGGCAGCACTGTGTGATACAATCACTTTGTTTCATCAAATATTCACCAAGCACTTACTGTAGGCTAAGGACTGTTCCCAATGAGAGTCAATGTTCAGAAATGTGAACCTTTCAATCATCAGAGAAAGTTTATCTCATGTTTTCTATATAGAACTTAGTAAGGTTAGGAAAATGTTCAAAAGGATTTTCTTCAACAGGGAGGAAAGAAAAATGCATACATTGTCAGGCCTTAGTTAATCAGATAATTCCATTATAAGCCCCACCCTCCTACTTAACTTCCCTAACTCTTTTGGTAATTCTAGGACATATTTTTATTTGAATAAGCAGCTGAGCGTGTGCTCAGTTGCTTCAGTTGTGTCCAACTCTTTGTGACCCCATGACCTGTAGCCCATCAGGCTTCTGTGTCCATGGGGATTCTCCATGCATGAGTGCTGGAGTGGATTGCCATGCCCTCCTCCAAGGGATCTTCCCAACCTGGGGACCAAGCTCATGTCTGCCTGAGTCTCCTGCATTGCAGGAGGATTATTTACCCATGGGGCACTTATTCAAATAAAGGGGTATTAGATTAAGCATAAGGTTTTTGTTTCTGGCCAAAATAAATGAATGCAAGATCACAGAAAAGCGGGGAAGAAGGATTTGCTACGAGTCAGATCTTCAGATCATGAAAGGGATGTACCTTCACCGGACTGTGTAAATTTAAACCCCAAGCGCACTATTGCTTCCAGAAACTGCTTCCAACAGAAAATTTTATAGACATTTTAAAGTCTCATGGGTGAGTTCCTGAAAATATCACAGTTGGTCAAAAAACATATGTGTTTCAAGTCTTTCTAACTTGCTTTGGTGTTAGCTTATAAAAACTCATAGGTGTATATTGGACTCATTAAACTGAGGGACTCGTAAGCACCAGCTCGATCGGGGCAGGGTGCTGACAGGCCTTATACATTATGCAAGCTTCCCCACATCATTCTGCCAACATGCTTGCATTTTAATCCAAAACATTCCTAGCTTGTCAAAGAGTAGGCCTCCCTGGAACACATAAAACCAATCATGCCACCTCATGCAGAGGTTCTCTGATGTGGACAGATTTCCACTGGAGGCTGGAAGGAACCCACGACCACATTTTCACATGTTACTTCATATCAATTCAAAATCCTCTCTCCAGAGCTAAGGTAACACTAAAACAGTAACACAGGGAAAGTAGGGAGAAGAAGAAGATGGAACCCAAAGCATACTGGCTTGACAATTGTCAAGCCCCAGGTTCATTTATCACTGAATAAAGGCGGTGAATATTCCTAACTCAGCTACAGACATTTCATTGGAGAACTCCCTAGAGATGAACATGTGTTTGTATGTGTTTGGACATGTGTGCTAAGTAAGTCATTTCAGTAATATCTGACTCCTTGCGACCCTATGGACTGTAGTCTGCCAGGCTCCTTTGTCCAGGGGATTTCCCAGGCAAGAATTCTGGAGTGGATTGCCATGCCCTCCTCCAGGGGATCTTCCCAACCCAGGGACTGAACCTGTGTCTCTTCTTTCTTCTGCATTGAAGGTGGGTTCTTTACCACTAGCGCCACCTGGGAAGCCTCTGTGTGTGTGTGTGTGTGTGTGTGTGTACACACAATTTTGTAGAGTCTCCCAGGGCTGTCAGGATCATATTGAAGTTGAGCAGAAAATAAAAGATGCTTTCAAATCTCTAAATTGTCTAAAGGGGGCAGGGAGAAAACTCACATAAAATACTTTACAATTTCATGTTGACAAATTAGCATGTCAAGACAATTAGCCTCTTTGTAGCAAGATGGTGGGCAGATGCATAGAAGACTCATGACTCTGATTGCTCTATAAAAGTCAGTAAGGTTGAGTCTCTAACAGAGTTAGTATGTGAAAGAAGGAAGAGATAAGAACTGGAAATCTGAGGAAAAAGAGCCAGGGAGCAAAAAACAAAGGGAAGCATATAGAATTGTGGTTGAAAATAGTATGAGTAACTTTTGCTCTACAATGTGTGTGGAGCTGGAAGCAAGACCCTCATGAAGAGTGGACTATGAACCATAAATAAGGGGGTTATGACAACCTGAACAGTGGAAAGCTGGTGGGCAGGAGAATTCTTCATGATGGAATGCGAGGTTCTACAAACCTCATGAGAAGTTCAGAGAAGAGCCAGAAGAGCTCTGAATTCAGCAGATGACCCTGAAGAGTGAGTGGTTAAGTGAAAAAAAAAAAAAGTGATGTGTTTCCTTCAATTAAAAATAAAAGGTAGAAATGCTACAGAAATTTGAGATCGGTCTAATATCTAGAAGATGTTCAAAGGATATTCACTAGCTGCCATATATCTGAACACGTGGTCATTCACACCACTGATTATCTGTAGTTAATGCCTCTGGATTAGGTGCACCTAAGATAGATGACTAGTAGAAGTGTATGTAAAATGTCCAGGCAACTCAGAGGGAGGACTGTACTATACCAGGTCCATTTAGTTTTTTCTTCATAAATGATTGATGTTAAAAATGAAAAAAAAAAAAATAAGCAACAGTCCACAGAATATGATTTCTCCAAATCTGCCATTCTTATCAACAGATGAAGCATGTGTGGCCTAGATCACATTTCTCATGTGTGAGTACACAATCAACTTGGGAGCTAAACACCAAATTTGGTTACACTCAGCATCAATTTAAGGGATGCCATTGAGGGAAGTAGCTGGCACTCACTGATGGCTTTATCAGCAGCTTAAGTGACAAGATGCAGCACAATGTCACTGGAATCTTTAACAACCAATGGAAATAAAGGGGACATAAAAAAAACTTGGTGATCTCAATGTATTAGGCTAAAACTAAATACAGGAAGTCACTTACACACAAACCTTCAAGTTGCAGACTTTCAAAGATGCGAACATGCATGCCAAGCCCTATATGTCAGTTGTTGTAATGTTCTACTGTACTTTTCAAGATACTGTACTGTAAGATTTAAAATGTTTTCTCTATTTTCTGTGTTTGTTTTTATGTACATATTATTTATGTGAAAAGTACTATAAACCTATTACAGTACACTATTATATAGCTGATCCAGTTAGTTGGGTAGCTAGGCTAACTTTTTTGGACTTACAAATAAACTGGACTTAAGAATGCACTCTCAGAATGTAGCTCTTTCTTATGTAGGGGAATTACTGTAATGTTTTCTAGGAATGCTTATGGATTGAAAGCAAACATACAACTGAGTTAGGCAAAGATTTCCTACATATAACACCAAGGCACAGTTTGCAGTTTTTTAATTTTAAAAATTAAATTGAAAAAATTTCAACAAAATTTTAAAAATTTCTGTTCTACAAAAGGGAACATTAAGAGAATGAAAAATAAGCTATCAGTCAATTCAGTTCAGTTCAGTCGCTCAGTCGTGTCCGACTCTTTGCGACTCCATGAATCGCCACACGCCAGGCCTCCCTGTCCATCACCAACTCCCGGAGTTCACTCAGACTCACGTCCATCGAGTCAGTGATGCCATCCAGCCATCTCATCCTCGGTCATCCCCTTCTCCTCCTGCCCCTAGTCCCTCCCAGCATCAAAGTCTTCTCCAATGAGTCAACTCTTCGCATGAGGTGGCCAAAGAACTGGAGTTTCAGCTTCAGCATCATTCCTTCCAAAGAATACCCAGGGCTGATCTCCTTCAGAATGGACTGGTTGGATCTCCTTGCAGTCCAAGGGACTCTCAAGAGTCTTCTCCAACACCACAGTTCAAAAGCATCAATTCTTCGGCTATAGATTGAGAGAAAACATCTCTAAGCCATATATCTGATATAAATTTGTATTTGGAATATATGAAGAACTCTCAAAAGAACTCAATAATAAGGAAAGAAGCCAGTTTTTTTTTAATGGACAAAAGATATGAACAGATACTAAACCACAATGAGATGCCACTATACACCTTGTAGAATATCTAAAATTGAAAAGATTGAACATAACAGGTGTTAGCAAGGATATGGGTGAACTGAAACCCTCATACACTGCTGGTGGGGAGCACAAAATGCTGTATCCATTTTGGAAGATAGTTTGGCAACATCTTTAAAAGTTAAACATACATTTACCATGTGATCTAGTCATTCTGGTCCCTAAGTATTTATTCAAGAAAAATAAAAGCATACATCCAAAGATTGGTATACTAATGTTTCCAGCAGCTTTATTTGCAGTAGCCAAACTGGAAACAACCCAAATGTCCATTGCCAGGATAAAGAAACCGTGGCATATCCATACAATGAAATACTACTCAGAAATAAAAAGGAATGAACTTTTAATACACACATGGAATGAACTGCATGGATGAATTACAACATGCATGAATGAATAATAATGCAGAGTGAAAGGAGAAAAAAAGAAATATAGATTGAATAATTCTATTTATACAAAATTATAAAAAATGCAGGCTAATCTAAAAATGACAGAGGGCCGCTTGGTAATGACTGCCTGGGCGTCTGAGAGATGGGAGCCTTGGAGCATGAGGAAGGAAGGCAAGGGTAGCAAGGGGGAGGAATTACAAAGGGCAGAAGGAAACTTTCAGGAGTGGGGAATAGGTTCCTTATCTTGATTGTCTTGACGGTTTCACTGTGATATACATGCGTTGAAACATAAAACTGCACATATTTGATATACAAAATTTATTATATGTTGGTTATGCTCCAATAAAACTGCAAACACACACATGTAAAATAAAAGTTAAGGAGAAAATTCCAATGAAGAAAGAAGGGAACCGTCGTGATAATGGATAACTCTGTGTATCTATACATCATCTTTATAAGATTAATGTCAGAAAAGCTACATGGTATTGTAGTGCAAGAGCTGGCAGATAATCTTTTCATTGTACTGGTCATATCCTTATTCAAGCACAGAGGTTGATCTGGGGTTCTTATTTGAAAAGTGATAGAATGAAATGCAAGAGGAAATGTATTCACTGCATATGTAATTGGCTGGACTAAGAAGCATAAGCATGAAATCATTTAAATTTTCTAAATAATGGCTACTAGTTTCACCCTGTTAAAATCCACTTTCTGCTGAGTAGCCACCTTCCTTAAGAAGATGTCAGTTCCAATTCCATTATTTTACCGTCATGTTTGGCTATTAAAACCATCTCATGTCCTGTGTAAAACTTTCTGTTCTCTCCAGTTCTTGCTGCTTGGGTTACGGAGGTGAGAAGTGGTTTGCTCACCCACTCTTCCCCCGCCGCCCCCCACCCCGCTTTTTCCTCCGTTTTCACCCCTCTGGCATGTGCTCACTACAAAAGCTGGGGGATTTGGGTGGGACTTCACATTCTTGGTTTCAGTCACCATAAGTCATAGATGGCCAGTGGTACACTGTCCCTTTTCTTGTTCTTTGTCACTGCTTCGGTCCCCATGGCAGGCACTCAAATGCCCACTGTCTCATGGGGCACATTTGTTGAGCTTCAGAGGGCACTCAGTGACCTCTCCCTGCCAAGTGCCCCCCCCCAGAGAAGAAATCTGCTGAGGCTCTGAGGCTCCTGTCTCTTGCTCCCTGCCCTCATCCACCAAAATGGGTGACCCCATCCATATCCTTTTGTGGCCTAAATACCCTCAGCCAAAAAGACTCATATATGCTCCTACCAAGATGATGCCTACTTCAGCCCAAGCTCCATCTGAAGTCTCCATTTGACCCCAGGGAACTCCCATATCTCCTTGTCAAGTTCAACCATGAGGAGGCACATTGACCCCACCCCAACCCAGAGCTCGTCCACACTTCTGCCATCTCTCCCCTGCTCCATTTCCTCACAAGCAATGGAACACATTCTGAGGGTTTGGGGTTTAGAAGCCTGCCAACGTTCAGAGAACAGACTATCACCCATTCCTCAATGTGGAGAGAAGACCAGTCTGAGCTCTCAGTCTCACAGGCACTTGAGGGAACAAATCAAATGCTCTCTCTTCCACAAGGCAAAGAAAGGGGGAAGATACCATGCGGCAAATTCTGTATTCCCCCAAATCAACTCCTTTCCCACTCACCAGATTATACTTTTTCTCTTTGTAATAGTATTTTTAAAAATATCTTGACCCTTATCCTTTTTGGCTATGTGATGTGTGGGATGTTAGTTCCCTAATCAGGGATTGAACCCATGTCCTCTGCAGTGGAAGCATGGAGTCTTAACCACTGGATTTCCAGGGAAATCCCTGCTTACACTTTTTCTTGATAAATAACTCGAAACTGTTGAGCCTCTCTCAGTGGGGTAGGATGGAAGAAACTCAATTCAGAAGTGAGCCCTCTTGGGAGCTGGCCTTATAGAATTTAGTGATTGTTTCCAAAGGAGGGGCTCCACTGTAAGCCCTGAGCTACTGCTGGATGGCTTCCAGGGAAGAAGACCTCCATCAGTTCCTACACATGTGAAAGTGAAAGTTGCTCAGTCTTGTCCAACTCTTTGTGACCCCACGGAATTCTCTAGGCCAGAATATTGGAGTGGGTAGCCTTTCCCTTCTCCAGGGGATCTTCCCAACCCAGGGATCGAATCCAGGTCTCCCACATTGCAGGTGGATTCTTTACCAGCTGATCCATAAGTGAAGCTCAAGAATACTGGGGTGGGTAACCTATCCCATCTCCAGGAGATCTTCCCAACCCAGGAATCGAACCAGGGTCTTCTGCATTGCAGGCAGAGTCTTTACCAACTGAGGTATCAAGGAAGCATATGAAATCTACTTCCTACAGAGCTCTCTGCTGGGTGCTGCAAAGAATACCAGAGTGAATGGGAATACAGTCTCAGAGGAGATATTCAACAAGTAGCTGAACAACCCTAATGGTAAAATAGAACCAATTCCATAAAGTGAAGTCGCTCGGTCATGTCCGACTCTTTGTGACCCCATGGACTGTAGCCCACCAGAATCCTCCATGGAATTTTCTAGGCAAGAGTACTGGTGTGGATTGCCATTTAATTCCATAAAGGAGAAACAAATAAACATAAAGGGTTAATTGTCCTTCACCAGGCACTGCTCAGGAATTGTCTTCCTACATTTAAAATGGAGGAAGAGATTCCACCAGCTGTGGTATTACAAAGACACTGGCCTTTGTTCTAAGCCTTGAAGACAATGAAGAGTTTGAACTTGCAGATGTAGGTGGGAAGGCAATTAGAAGTGAGGAAATTTTTTGAAGACAATAAATCATAAGAGGTAACTTACTAACTATCTTTAAATACAATGTTTCTTAACTTCTCTGATTATAGGAATCACTAGGGATGCTTGTTAAAATACCTATTCCTAGCTCCACCCTAGACCTCTGGACCAGATCCAGAGAAGAACACTAATTTGAATTTTTAACATGCATCTCCTGGGTGATTCTTATGATGAAGCAAGTTTGGGAAATACTAATGAAGGATCTGAAGTCTACTTTGAGTAAAAAATAAAACTTACCTGTCCCATTGAACAAAATTTTGAACAAAGAAGAACAGCAAAAAATGAGCTTTAATTTTTGTAAAAGTTTGGTGTGGGATAAGGGAGATTCTAATTAAAGATGTCTAAATATTGCAGTAGGCTTTTATGAGAGTTGGAATCCCCATCTCTGAAAAGCTTTATTAAATGAAGAAAATCACTATTTGCCCTAGAAGGGCTGGCTCTGGGGAGCAGCCAGAGGTTTGAATTATTCAGGGATCATTTGGAGAGTTGTGAGAAACCAAAACTCATCTAAGAAACATGAGAGGACAAGGGAAACTCAAGGAGGCCAAATAAAGAGATAGAGCTGGGAGTTAGGAAAACTGGAAAGATGCCAGGAACCTTTCCCCTCCCACTCTTTGAAACCAAGTATTTCCTTATTCCTGTGTCTCTCTGCACATATATTTAATTCTCTTCTATCCTGTGGCCAGCTTATCAGTGTAATTATCCACTCATCAATAGCAACTTCATCCTCCAATTCAACATGACTCCCCAGATACTCAGAGTGAACTGACACAGTCTCCATGACCCAGTTCCACATTCCTCCAGGTGATAAAATCTGATTGGTCCATCTTGAGTCATATGCCCATGCGTGATCCAATCAGCTGTGGTTACAGGTACTCCTTTTGACACTCTCAGAGTGTCGTTGGAAGAAATGATGGAATTCTCATACAAGGTAGGTAAAAATGGATCTTCCATTGCCTTCATTTTATATTTTACTCCAAAACAATAATGTTCTTACTTGAAAACCTTATTCTTTTAAGAATTGTCCCTCTTGATTTCATTTTGAGATATGAAAGAACCCCCTACTGAAATGCCAAGAATAAATACTTACAAACAATGAGTAATCTGGTCTGGTTTCAGAATCTTCTAGATAATGTGAGTTCTTATCTAAGAAATTCTATGTCCACAAACTCAATATAAGAAGCATGCTGCTGGAATTTCTCAAACTTTTATGCTGATTAATCTCTGTCATTTTAAGGTCCATGTGCTTCGAGATAAATTTCAATGTGTTTCTGATTAAATTTCACTTAGCTCATCTAAACGTTGACTAAGTTATCCGAAGTTCAGACAGTTTTTCTTAAAAGCTGCCATGGACTCATTCTCTATGAGCAAGGAGACTGACTTTCATCCTGGGTACATGGAATTGAACTGTGGTGTTGGAGAAGACTCTTGAGAGTCCCTTGGACTGCAGGGAGATCCAACCAGTCCATTCTGAAGGAGATCAGTCCTGGGTGTTCATTGGAAGGAATGATGCTGAAGCTGAAACTCCAATACTTTGGCCACCTGATGTGAAGAGTTGACATTGGAAAAGACTCTGATGCTGGGAGGGATTAGGGGCAGGAGGAGAAGGGGACGACAGAGGATGAGGTGGCTGGACGGCATCACCAACTCAATGGACATGAGTTTGAGTGAACTCCAGGAGTTGGTGATGGACAGGGAGGCCTCGAGTGCTGCGATTCATGGGGTCGAAAAGAGTTGGACACGACTGAGCGACTGAACTGAACTGAACATAGAACTGAACCCATAGTGCCTCAGCTTGAACGAGGTTGGTCAATCTGGCCTCCAAGTGATTCAACACTAAGCTTATTCACATTAGGTTTCCCATGGTTTGGAGCTTCCTTGGTGGCTCAGCAATAAAGAATCTGCCTGCCAAGCAGGAGACCCAGGTTCAATTCCTGGACCAGGAAGATCCCTTAGAGAAGGAAATGGCAACAGACTCCAGTATTCTTGCCTGGGAAATCCCATGGACAGAGGAGCCTGACAGGCTACAGTCCATGTGATCACAAAAGAGTCGGACACAACTTAGTGACTACATAAAGTGACTTCCCTTGGTTTTAGGAGGAAAATGGCTCCCTCTTCTATAGCTAAGAGATGTGAAAGAAAAAGACCACCAACCTGAGATATAATTCTATCTAGAAGTTCTTGCAGCATTAAGGCAGGAGGTGGTTAAGGGGGTAATCCCAAGTCTTGTGTCACAATGCAATCAAAGTCCACAGTACTCTAAGAGTTCACTCTTGTTCCTTTTCCTCTGCTACTAAGGGTTCCAGTTTAGCCCTCTGCTGCTGCTGCTGCTGCTGCTAAGTCGCTTAAGTCGTGTCCGACTGTGTGTGACCCCATAGGCGGCAGCCCACCAGGCTCCTCCATCCATGGGATTTTCCAGGCAAGAGTACTGGAGTGGGGTGCCACTGCCTTCTCTGAGTATAGTCCTCTACTTGTCTTCTATTCATTCTTTCCATCCTCCTCTTCAGCCTCCTCCCAGTCATGTTCTCCTCCAAATGAAGCACTCTCATTCCAGAATATAAATTACCATTGCCCAGCGACAGCAGGATTTGTAGGGTTCTACTTTTACAAACAGGCTCACTTTAGCATCGCCCATTACATTGAGGCTCCAATAGAGAACTAGGCAGCAGGAAAACTACTTCCCTTATTAAAATATTCCACTGAGGAAACCAGCCAAGGAAATTGAATAGAAGAATAGCAGCAAAGGAGAGGTTCAGTTTGTTTGTTTGTTTTCATGCACTTGCACTCTGACCCACAAGGGTTTGAAAAGCTAACAGATCATCCATCTCAAGTTGCCAGTTCCAGAAATTCTACCAATTATCCAGAGTTCCCTTCACTTACAATCAGGAATAACCCTGAACACAGACACACTGACTCTTAAAAAGTGTTCTTAAAAAGAATGCATTTGCCACTAAGAAAATGAGGCAAATTGGGAGATACTACGAATGTATAAATTTCTGGGAGAAAGATAAGGAGACGAGTTAAATAGCAACTGTCTCTAGTCTGAGGACTTTGGATGGAATGTGAAGAATGAGCCTCTCTGGGATACCATAGAAAAAGAGGCAAGCATCTGAACAGAAATATCACATCTCTAGAGGGAGGTTTAAGAGGGAGGGGACAGCTGGCTCTTTCATGTTGATGTTTGGAAGAAACCAACACAATACTATAAAGCAATTTTCCTTCAATTAAAAAAATTAATTAATTAAAAAGAAATATTACATCTCTAAAAGTAAAACAAATTATGTACTCCTTTTATTAATTTAAGTGTAGTTAATTTACAATGTTGTGTTAATTTCTGCTGTACAGCCAAGTGACTCAGTTATACATAAACATATAGTCTTTTTTGTACTCTTTTCCATTATGGTTCATCCCAGGTCATTGAATATAGTTCCCTGTGCTATAAAGTAGGACCTTGTCCACCCATTCTATATGTAAAAGTTTGCATCTATTAACCCCAAACTCCTAATCCTTCTCTCCCGCACCCCCATTGACAACCACCAGTCTCTATCTGTCTGTGAGTTTATTTTTGTTTCAACTAAAACTATTTTGGGTTTTCTCCACAGATATGTCCATTTCTGTTGTATTTGAGATTCCACACATAAGTGATATATGGTATTTGTCTTTGACTTACTTAGTATGATAATCTCTAAGTCCATCCATGTTGCCATAAATGGCATTATTTCATTCCGTCCAGTCAAGGCTATGGTTTTTCCTGTGGTCATGTATGGATGTGAGAGTTGGACTGTGAAGAAAGTTGAGAGCTGAAGAATTGATGCTTTTGAACTGTGGTGTTGGAGAAGACTCTTGAGAGTCCCTTGGACTGCAAGGAGATTCCACCAGTCCATTCTAAAGGAGATCAGCCCTGGGATTTCTTTGGAAGGAATGATGCTGAAGCTGAATCTCCAGTACTTTGGCCACCTCATGTGAAGAGTTGATTCATTGGAAAAGACTCTGATGCTGGGAGGGATTGGGAGCAGGAGGAGAAGGGGATGACAGAGGATGAGATGGCTGGATGGCATCACGGACTCGATGGACGTGAGTCTGAGTGAACTCCGGGAGTTGGTGAGGGACAGAGAGGCCTGTGCTGCAATTCATGGGGTCGCAAAGAGTTGGACACGACTGAGCGAATGAACTGAACTGAACTGAACTGAAGTATTCCATTGTGTATATATATACATACACATACCACACACATTCCATATACATATATATATATATATATATATATATATATATGCACACTACATCTTCATCCATTCATCTATTGATGGACATTTAGGTTGCTTCCATGTCTTAGCTGTTGTAAATAGTGCTGCTGTAAATGAAGAGGCACATGTATCTTTCTGCATTATAGTTTTGTCCAGATATACTCCCAGGAGTGGGGTTGCTGGATCATATGGTAATTCTATTTTTAGTTTTCTAAGGAACCCTCATACTATTTTCCATAGTGGTTGCACCAATTTACATTTCCATTGACAGTGCAAGAGAGTTCCCTTTTCTCCACACCCCTCTCCAGCATTTGTTATTTGTGTTGTTTTTAATAATGGCCATCAAATTGATTGAGGTAGCACTTCACTGTGGTTTTGATATGTATTTCTTTAATAACCAGTGATGTTGAGCATCTTTTCATATGCCTATTGAGATCTGTATGTCTAGTCTGGATAAAGGTCTATTTAGGTCTTCTGCCCATTTTCAATTGGGTATTTGTTTTGTTATTGTTGAGTTGTATGAACTGTTTGTATATTTTGGAAATTAAAACTTTATCAGTCGCATCATTTGAAAACATTTTCTCCCATTCCATAGGTTGTCTTTTTGTTTTGTTTATGGTTTTCTTTGCTATAATACATACTTCTTCTTTTAACTGAGGTGAAATTCATATAACATCCAATTAACCATATAACATGTACAGTTCTGTGCCATTTAGTACATTCACAATGTGATGCAACCACCATCTCTTTCTACTTTCAAAATGTTTTCATTATGCTAGAACACCCATGCCATTCTCCCCTCCCCCATTTGCTTTCTGACTCTATAGATCTGTCTATTCTGGATTTATCATATAAAAAGATTCGTCCAATATGTGACTTTTTGTGTCTGGCCCCTTTCACTTGGCGTAATGCTTTTGAGGTTCATTCAAATTGTACTATGTCTCAGATCTTTAATCCTTTTTATGCCTGAATAACATTTCATCTTACATAAATATTGCCTTTTGTTCATCTATTCCTCCACTGATGGATACTTGGGTTTGTTTTTTTTTTTTTACCTTTTGGCTAATATAAACATTCACATACAAGAATCTGAAAAGTGAAATCACCTATTTTTGCAACCCTCATACGAAGTGGGAAAACATGTTTAAGGTAGTATTTCATACGAAGTGGGAAAACATGTTTAAGGTAGTATTTCAGCACACATTCCTCTACAAGTTCCAAGGTGTGCAGAAGTACTAACTTGAAAGATTGTGTTAGTCACTCAGTCATGTTCAACTCTTTGCAACCCCATGGACTGTAGCCCACCAGGCCTCTTTGACCATGGAATTCTCTAGGCAAGAATACTGAAGTGGGTTGCCATTCCCTTCTCCAGGGAATCTTCCTGATCCAGGGATCGAACCCAGATCTCCTGCACTGCAGGCAGATTCTTTACCGACTGAGCCACCAGGGAAGCAACTTGAAAGATGACCCACACCCAGTAAAACAGAAACTCTGAACATTTTCTTAGCCACACAGCAAACTGGAAAACTCCTGAGGCTTCCAGTGGTGTCCAAACATGCCTAACAGGCATTTTAGGTTCTCCACTCAGACAAAATCAGTAAGATTGAAACTGATCACACTTTACCAAAAATAAATGTTGTGACCAACTTTAGGAATGTCTGAATAGGGGTGTTTGCAATGATTAGTGAATTAACATTAATGAGAAGTGAGTTCTTATGATTGTGTGCCTAGAGATAGGCATGGGTATAGGAAGAGGAATTCAGAACCATTGTCTCCTTTCTTTTCCATGAAGCTTTTTTTTTTTTTTTTTAAGAACTGCACAGCTGCAGAGATTGTGTGAATACTCTGGGACTGTCAAACCACCATCCGACTTTGTGAAGAATTCTTCTGAGGTGGATTTTATTGTGTTCAGCTGGAGAATCCATCCCAGCCCACCCACCCCCCAACTCACCAACACAAAACCACATGCCCACCAAGTCCTGCCCCTCTCCTCTGCCCTGAAGTGCTCAGAAAGCAAGAGTCCACCAGGAGGGAAGCACCATGAGGAGATAAGGCAACATTCCAACAGCACAAGCAGCCCAGTGAAGATCACCTTTGCTACGGGCATGTGTCCCTTTACGGAGTCTCTATTTTCTTTCTCTTTTTGGCAGGCAGTGCTCTTGATTTTCTACATGTTCAGAAGAAGAATGTTGAGTCACATTTTTCTGTGGTCTTTCTTTCTTTTCTAAGACTTTCTGGAGATTCAGTGGCACTTGTGTGTTCTGTTTAGACATGCACCATGGAGATACATCACTGGCACCAAATAAATAAAGAGTTTAGGAAAAGGGGTGGGCTGGAGGCTGCTGGGAAGGAAGCCGACATCTGCTCCTGGTCACAGCACTCAGTTCAGCCCACCTCGAAGTGCCCCCTGCCCCCACTCGATGTGGATGCTCTGATGTTCACAGAGCAGCTCTGCCTCCCGCCAAGTCACCACGTAAACGCAGGGATCCAACAAAGTGTTGAAAGAGCAATGTGGAGGACCTCCTTCAGACACACACTGTGAACAGAAGCGGCAATCAATTCAGTTCTCTTTGCACAGAAACCAAATGTAAGCCTTTGCCAATTCTCTGGTTTTGAGGACAAGCTTTGAGGAAGACCATGCAGGATATTATTTCTCATCTTGGAGATAAATTCTAAATTTTTCCAGACCCATCATGAAGGAAAGTTCTTAAAAGACAAACAAATCCAGCTAAGTAATCTTTATGTTAGGAACCTGGTGACAAGTTCCTCACCATTAAAATGCACTCATTTTAAAAATCTATAGAAGGGATAGTTCTACAGACTCCTCAGAAAGAAAGGTAGGAGAGAAGAGAGAGAGAAAGAGAATTTTGGATAGGGAATCAGTCAGATGCATCTGAATGTTCGAGTTCAAGGAGACCTCAAGATTAGTAAACTTATGGTCACAGGGCTAAGTGGAGGGAGGGATAGACTGGGGGATTGGGATTGACATACACACAGTTCTATGTATAAAATAGATAAGTAATAAGGACCCACTGGGAGCTCTAGTCAATATTCTGTGATGGGAAAATAAAAGAGTGAATATATGCATATATATAACTGATTCACTGTGCTGTACACCTGAAACTAACACAACATTGTAAATCCACTATACTCTAATAAGTTTTTTTAATTAAAAAAGGGGCTGAAGATAAATATGACTTAGTTCAGTGTACTCAGTTTTTAAAAAGAATATTCATACTGAAATACAAAACACAGAAATTTGCTAGAGTCTCTAACTTTTAACTATGGTAAACATACACACATATAGCACAAAATTTACCGTTTTAACCATTTTTTTAAGTCTACAGTATAATAGTGCTGACTATACATTGTGTGCAACAGCTCTCTAGAACATCTTCATTGTGCAAAACTGAAACTCTGCTCTCATTAAGACTCCTTTTGCCCTCTCCTCTCAGTCCCTGGGAGCCACCATCCTACATTTTGTTTCTAAGAGTTTAGAGGCCCTGGCTTTTAAAACTGCTGCTTAAACCCAGCCCCATCCCCAGGAGAGCATGATATCAATATTGCTATCATGTATACAGTGAATCAATGCAGGGCAAGGAGGCCACTGAGCTGCCCAACACCAATAGCAGTGGCAGCAAAACCCATGGTGAGGAGTCTGGACTGTGGTGACCACACATCTAGGTTTGAATCTCACCCCAGGCTTGAAGCCCTAGGCAGGTGCTCAGATGTCTCTGCCTCTGATTCCATAAGACTAAAATGAGTGTGATGCTGGTAACTACCTCAAAGTTGCTGTGATGAAGACAAAATAAGTTAATATATCAAATGAACTTAGTGACCAATAACAAGAAGCTCAAAAAGGAAAAAAAAAAAAGGCAGCAAGTATGATTACTAACCGACCCACAATCTGTTCTTTGGTTTTCTTTCTCACTCTTCCCACGACTGTATCCTTCCTTTCTTTCTCTAACACCTTTATTTTGTTCCCTTTTCTCCTTTATCAGTTCAGTTCAGTCACTCAGTCATGTCCAACTCTTTGTGACCCCATGGACTGCAGCACTCCAGGCTCCCTGTCCATCACCAACTCCCAGAGTTTACTCAAACTCATGTCGACTGAGTCAGTGATACCATTCAACCATCTCATCCTCTGTCGTCTCCTTCTCCTCCTGCCTTCAATCTTTCCCAGCATCAGGGTCTTTTCAAATGAGTCAGCTCTTCACATCAGGTGACCAAAATACTGAAGTTTCAGCTTCAACATCAGTCCTTCCAATGAATATTCAGGACTGATCTCTTTTAGGATGAACTGGTTGAATCTCCTTGTAGTCCAAGGGACTCTCAAGAATCTCCAACATCACAGTTCAAAATCATCAATTCTTTGGCGCTCAGCTTTCTTTATAGTCCAACTCTCACATCCATACATGACTACTGGAAAAACCATAGCCTTGACTAGATGGACCTTTGTTGGCAAAGTAATGTCTCTGCTTTTTAATATGCTATCTAGGTTGGTCATAACTTTCCTTCCAAGGGGCAAGGGTCTTTTAATTTCATGGCTGCAATCACCATCTGCTGTGATTTTAGAGCCCCCCAAAATAAATTCTGACACTGTTTCTACTGTTTTCCCATCTATTTCCCATGAAGTGATGGGACCAGATGCCATGATCTTCATTTTCTGAATGTTGAGCTTCAAGCCAACTTTTTCACTCTCCTCTTTCACTTTCATCAAGAGGCTTTTAGTTCATTTTTGCTTTCTGCCATAAGGGTGATGTCATCTGCATATCTGAGGTTATTGATATTTCTCCCAGAAATCTTGATTCCAGCTTGTGCTTCATCCAGTCCAGTATTTCTCATGATGTACTCTGCATATAGGTTAAATAAGCAGGATGACAATATACAGCCTTTACATACTCCTTTCCCAAAATGAAACCAGTCTGTTGTTCCATATTCTGTTCTAACTGTTGCTTCTTGACCTGCATACAGATTTCTCAGGAAGCAGGTCAGGTGGTCTGATAGTCCCAGCTCTTTAAGAATTTTCCAGTTTATTTTGTGATCCACACAGTCAAAGGCTTTGGCATAGTCAATAAAGCAGAAACAGATGTTTTCCTGGAATTCTTTTGCTTTTTTGATGATCCAATGGATGTTGGCAATTTGATCTCTGGTTCCTCTGCCTTTTCTAAATTCAGCTTGAACATCTGAAAGTTCATGGTTCACATACTGTTGAAGCCTGGCTTGGAGAATTTTGAGTATTACCCTCTTCCTACAACACAAGAGAAGACTATACAGGGACATCACCAGATGGTCAACACTGAAATCAGATTGATTATATTCTCTGCAGCTACAGATGGAAAAGCTCTATACAGTCAGCAAAAACAAGACCAGGAGCTGACTGTGGTTCAGATCATGAAATCCTTATTGCCAAATTCAGAGTTAAATTGAAGAAAGTAGGGAAAACCACTAGACCATTAAGGCATGACCTAAATCAAATCCCTTATGATTATACAGTGGAAGTGACAAATAGATTCAAGGAATTAGATCTGATAGACAGAGTGCCTGAAGAACTATGGATAGAGGTTCATGACATTGTACATGAGGCAGGGATCAAGACCATCCCCAAGAAAAAGAAATGCAAAAAGGCAAAATGGTTGTCTGAGGAGGCCTTACAAATAGCTATGGAGAAAAGAGAAATGAAAGGCAAAGAAGAAAAGGAAAGATATATATATCTGAATGCAGAGTTCCAAAGAATATCAAGGAGAAATAAGAAAGCCTTCCTCAGCAATCGATGCAAAGAAATAGAGGAAAACAATAGCATGGGAAAGACTAGAGATCTCTTCAAGAAAATTAGAGATACCAAGGGACCTTTTCATGCAAAGATGAGCACAATAAAGGACAGAAATGGCATGGACCTAATAGAAGCAGAAGATATTAAGAAGAGGTGGCAAGAGAATTATACAAAAAAGATCTTCAAAGACCCAGATAATCATAATGGTGTGATCACTCACCTAGAGCCAGACATCCTGGAATGTGAAGTCAAGTGGGCCTTAGGAAGCATCACTATGAACAAAGCTAGTGGAGGTGATGGAATTCCAGTTGAGCTACTTCAAATCCTAAAAGATGATGCTGTGAAAGTGCTGCCTTCAATATGGCAGCAAATTTGGAAAATTCAGCAGTGGCCTCAGGACTGGAAAAGGTCAGTTTTCATTCCAATCCCAAAGACCGGTGATGTCAAAGAATGCTCAAACTACCGCACAGTTCAGTTCAGTTCAGTCGCTCAGTCGTGCCCGACTCTCTGTAACCCCATGAATCTCAGCACGCCAGGCCTCCCTGTCCATCACCAACTCCGGGAGTTCACTCAGACTCACGCCCATCGAGTCAGTGATGCCATCCAGCCATCTCATCCTCTGTCGTCCCCTTCTCCTCCTGCCCCCAATCCCTCCCAGCATCAGAGTCTTTTCCAATGAGTCAACTCTTCACATGAAGTGGCCAAAGTACTGGGGTTTCAGCTTTAGCATCATTCCTTCCAAAGAAATTCCAGGGCTGATCTTCAGATCTCCTTGCAGTCCAAGGGACTCTCAAGAGTCTTCTCCAACACCACAGTTCAAAAGCATCAATTCTTCAGTGCTCAGCCTTCTTCACAGTCCAACTCTCACATCCATACATGACCACAGGAAAAGCCATAGCCTTGACTAGACAGACCTTAGTCGGCAAAGTAATGTCTCTGCTTTTGAATATGCTGTCTAGGTTGATCGTAGCTTTCCTTCCAAGGAGGAAGCGTCTTTTAATTTCATGGCTGCAGTCACCATCTGCAGTGATTTTGGAGCCCAAAAAATAAAGTCTGACACTGTTTCTACTGTTTTCCCATCTATTACCCATGAAGTGATGGGACCAGATGCCATGATCTTCGTTTTCTGAATGTTGAGCTTTAAGCCAACTTTTTCACTCTCGTCTTTCACTTTCATCAAGAGGCTTTTTAGTTCCTCTTGCACTCATCTCACACTCTAGCAAAGTAATGCTCAAAATTCTCCCTTATCAGATACTCCCTATGCCCCTACTCATTCTCCTGAGCAAGACCATCTCATGTTTGGTGATTTGAGCAGACTCTCTGCCATATCATAATACTTCCTCTAAAACATCATAATTAGACCTTTATTCCTTTAAGTAATCATCCTTTTTAGTAAAAAGCCCTGAAAGAGGTAGTACACCAAATTATTACCCTGCTTCCTAATCACTCTGGTACATCCTCTTGCAGTTATATCTGTCCCAAATTGTCTTATTTAGTGTTTGATTACTATCCTCTCCAAATTCTGTAAAAACAGGAGTTTACTGATCTTATTTATCACCATGTCCCCAGGCCTTATGACACAGTCTGGCACGCAGTAGATGCTCATTGAAATAAACATTGGTCAAATGCTGAATAGCTGAACTATTTACTTTCCCCCAAAATATGCCTTGCTGGCCACCCTCTTGCTCTCTGAATATGCTATTTCCTCTGCCCAGATTCATTCCTCTGCAAGATTCATTCCAGATATTCAGTGACTGCCAACTATGTGTTCTGAGGCCTGTTTCCACCAGCTCTCCAGGGCTCAGCAAAGGTATTTTACCTTCCACGGGGCCTTCTCTGATCCATCCAGGCAGCTCCCTGCTCCACTGCTGGCTCTCACAGTGCCCTGCCTTCTCCACCATCAGCTCAGCATTCCTGAAATCTTCAGAGACCAGAACATCCCTCAGTAGCACAAAGCCTATGGTTTTCACTGCTGTCTGAGCCACCAGGAAAGCCCAAGAATACCGGAGTGGGTAGGCTATCCAGGGGATCTTCCCAACCCAGGAATCAAACCCAGGGTCTCCTGCATTACAGGCGGGTTCTTTATCAGCTGAGCTACCAGGGAAGCCCATAAAATTGTCACTGGAGTCAATAATGACGAAACCAAGTTTCAAAGAGACTGTTGTGAAAGGAGAAAAGCAATGGGGGAACTGCTAGATTCAATCACTGTTTCAATTGTCCCCTCCAAGACCATGATCTGGCCCTCAGCAAAGTTCTAACTGGCTCTAGGTTAGGCCTTGAGGATAATTTGAAAAGAGCAAGGTCTCTCCTACCACGTTCAAGAACATCAAAGGTCCAGTTGTATAACTGTTAGGTTTATTATTCTGAGAACTCTTTTTGGGGGCGGGAGATCTCATTTTTTTCCATTTATTATTTTTTATTGGATTATAATTACTTTACAATGTTGTGTTAATTTCTGCTGTACAGCAAGGTGAATCAGCTACATGTGTATATATATCTCCTCCTTCTGGAACCTCCCTCTCACCCCCGACCCTACCCCTCTAGGTCATCACCTGAGAACTTGAAGAGGGAAACTGTGTCTTCGTCAATCTCCCCAACTTTGCCCGCTGCTGGAAAGCGTTAAAACCTCTACCATGTTTGTGAACTAAATGAATGCATTTGAACCTCTAGCAGTTTAATTACTTTCCCCATGAAACTTTTTTAAAATCAGATATTGAAGCATTTCAATGACATGGTTCCCCCATCCCAAGAACATGATGTTTAAAAATAAAAGATTTTTTTTTTTTACTTCTTCCTTCTGCAAGTTGAAATGCATCTAAAACAGAAAATCCAGAAATAACACTGGCTGAGGATGGAATTCCAGAAACTTCAGTAGACTCAGCTCTGCCTCAAACTGAGATACAAGATCTTGACAAGGGACCACCCACACACTTGGGTTAGGCCTTGTCCTCTGTTCTACACTGATGTTCTCTGGGCAAACTTGCTGGGGGTTAAAAAACTGAATGTGTGACAAGAGCTAGTGGCAGGTATGGGCCTATGTAGGAAAACAAAACTTGCCATCCCAAACATCTTTTCAGCATGCAGATTATTCTGAGCTGGAAACAATCAAGGCCCAAAGACTCAAGAAGAAATTTTGACCTTCCCCTCAACTGCCTGAAAGAATGTAGATAGAAGACATGCTCCAAGGACGGAGCTGTCACCATTATAACTATGGTATGCACTAGATGTGTAGACAGGGAGGAACGTAGCAAAGTCTGCTTGTTAAAATTCTTCTCTATGTCCCATTGTCTCTGGCCCAGAAAACATTTGTTTAACAAATATTTGTTTTTCTATATCCATGTCATTTTCCTTTCTCCCCTTTGAGGTTTCAAACCACCACCTCCAATATCCTCTTTTGCTTTAGATGAAGATGATATTTTCTAATTTTTTTTTTTTACTCTTGGCTGCACCATAAAGCTTGTGGGATCTTAATTCCCCAACCAGGAATTGAACCCAAGTCTTTAGAAGTGGAAGCATGGAGTCCCAACCAGTGGATCATCAGAAAATTCCTTGAAGATGGTATTTAAGGTGAGGGCTTTGGCCATTTTGGTGAATTATTCAGTTTTCCCGGGTTTCTCTATTGTATACATGTTATTAAACTTTTGTTTAATTTTCTTCTGTCAATCTGTCTCATGTCAATTTAATTCTTAGAGCAGCCAGAAAAACCTAGAAGGAGAGAAGAAAATTTCTTCCTCCCGGACACCAACATCAATAGATTTAACCAGAGAGAATATGGAAAGGATCTGAATCCTGCTTCTGAACTAGTCCCTTTGCCCTCCAACCCAGAGATAATCCAGTAGCTTTAAGCCTTATTTCTCAAGTCAAGTCAGGCCCAAAAGACGTTCTGAGAACCTCCATCTGTGGGAATGTGCCCTCAGCTACCCATGGGAAGAGGTAATAAAATGAGGTGAGATCAACATACTGAGTTTTATTTCTAGACAATATAGTCAAAACAGAAATAGTCTAAAGTTGACAATTTTCTCAACTGTAGCACAGCAGTGATTTATATCTTTTGTAATCTTAACATTGCCTTCAAATGTGTGAAAGAGGGAACTGTACCATTTCAAAAATTATAATTTCTGATGTCAAAATAAGTTGGAGTCACTGTATCACTTCCAGACAATTAGGAACCTCACCCTGATATATGTCTGTACAACACACCCTCTTGAAAAATACTCTGCTCTATTGCTGAAAGAGAACATGCACTGGGATCATATGGGGACAGATTTAGACATGTTGGGCAACAAAATATGCAGACAGCTGCTTGGTATGCAATTAAAATACCACTGGTGGGAAACTGGCTCTGGCAGTGGTACGAGAAATAGACTTTTCCCTTCAGGAAACCAATTCCAGTTGACAGCCTCATTCAGCAAAACGGCATGAAGTTCTTAGCTTGGCTCCTGGGGAGGGGACCGCTTGACCCCCATTCAGCACCTGATCAGCCACTGACAGGCTGCACAAGGGGAGTGAGAAATACTTCTAGAATGAATGCAGAGAGAGCTATACACACCGACACTCTGAGTTCACAGACAAGGCACAGCTGAGCGCCTCAAGGCAATGCTGGTGCAGCCTTCTGGGAGTAAGTTGCAAACAGCAGACCTTGAATCTGAAATCATGGGTGTCCCACTCAGTGTCCTGGAGGAGCCACATCTGAGCTGGAAGTTACCAAGCACACAAACACCTCCAGGAAAGTCTATGAAGGAATTTCTAGGGAATGCAGCTGCCCTCTTCATGGCACTCCCCAAATTCCAAAATGGCAGTTAAGCTTTCCATCTCATGAAGAAAAGTCCACGAACAATAAATGCTGGAGAAGGTATGGAGCAAAAGGAACCTTTCCTACACGATTGGTGGGAAAGTAAATTGGTGCAGCAGCTATGGAAAATGGTATGGAAGTGCCTCAAAAAGACTGAAAGTAGAGTTACCATATGATCTAGAAACCCCACTCCTGGGCACATATCCAGACAAAACTATAATTTGAAACAATACACGCACCTCTCTGTTCACAGCAGCACTATTCACAACAGCCAGGACATGGAAGCAACTTAAATGTCCAGCGACAGATGAATGGATAAAGAAGATGTGGTACCTATGTCCAATGGGATACTACTCATTCATAAAAAAGAAGCGAATAATGCTATGTGCAGCAGCATGGATGAACCTAGGGGTGATCATACTAAGTGAAGGAATTCAGAAAGGAAAGACAAATATCGTATGATATCACTTACATGTGGGATCTAAAATACAACAAAAATTAACTCATCCAAGAAACAGAAACAGACTCACAGACAGAGAACAGACTTGTGGCTGCTAAGGAGGAAAAGGGTAGGAAGGGGAATAGACTGGGAGTTTTGAGATTGGCAGAGGCAAACTATCATGTATAGGATGGATAAACAACATGGTACTACTGTACAGTACAGAGAACTACATTCAATATCTTGTAATAAACCATAATGGAAAAATATTTGAAAGAATGTATATATATGTGTATATATGCATAACTGAGTCACTTTGTTGTACAGCAGAAACTAACACAATATTGTAAGTCAACTATACTTCAATAAAATAATTTTTTTAATGACCAGTTTATTCCATGGTCTCACCATACCTGTGGGTGAAAGAAAGCCCTATCTCTATGTACACCTCTTTTCTTTTTTGTGGACAATGTCAAATACACAAGTAGAGAGACTAACATAATGAAGCTTTCACCCATCACCTAGTCTCAACAATTAACTTTAGGCCAATCAGGTTTCGTCTATAACTCACTCACTCCCCTCCACCAACAAGGGATTCTTAAGGCAGATCCCAGACATCATACCATCTCATTTATAAACATTTCAGTCTGTATCTATAAAAGATAGGGCTCTTTTTTAAACACAACCATTAATAAACGTAAAACTTCCAAATAATTGCTTAATGTTATTAGATATCCAGCCAGGAATCAAACTTCCTTGATTGTCTCATAATATTTTTATTATTCATTCAAACTGAGGTCCATACATTGCAATTTATATGTCTCATTCCTTAATCTACAACACTTTCTCTCATAATTTATTCTGAAAAAAAAGCATATTTTCTTTCCTAAATTATTTTTCATTTGGAATTTTGCTGATTATATACTCTTGGCATCTTTTAACATGTCTCTCTTCCCCTATTTCTTTCATAAACTATTAGGTCTAAAGCCTTGATTACATTCAGGTTTGATTTTTTTTTTATTGACAAAAATACTTCCTAAATGAGTAAATAATAGGCATTAGGAAGCAAACCATGGCTGGTTGTCTCTCTTTTTATAATCTAACATTAGAACACTGTCTGCAGTGAATTGTCTCATCAGTGGTTGCACTGAATTGTTTCATCAATGGTTGCAAAATGGAAATATTCTCACTCTATTCTTTCCTTCACTTAAATCCTTCTTAAAGAAAATGGTTCTTCTGCCAACTATTATCCTAAAGTACATCTTACACAGGAAAGAAGGAGAAATGCTTGATTCTTTCCTTTTATCAACTTCCAAAAGAATTAGTTAATTTTTTTTAAAAAATGAGTTAACTCTTGAATTTAAGAATATTTTGTATGTTTCAATCTATTGCAGTTATTAGTCTATTGCTCACTGATGCTCATTTTTAACTAAAAGAATCCCTTCAAGTTGGCTCCTGAGTTCTTTTGTCAAGATCCCATACTTAAATAAAATCCTTGCTCTCTGTTATAGTAAGATGTTTCAGGCTTACCCTGTATGTTTTGTACTCCCAGAGCTGAAGTCAGACAATTCTCTTGGAAACATATTTTTTTCCATAGGGTGTAAAACCACTAGGGATGTGTTTTAATGTCTCTGGGAACAGATTTTATTTAATATATGATTATGTCACCAAGTTGATACTCAGTTGGATTCATTTGTTTCACTTTTTATTTGAGATTTTAGAGATTGCTTTGATCACTTTTCCCCACCTTACTTTTTTCATTTATGAATTTATGAATAATATATCCTGGTGATCACTTGTGGAAGTATATAGACATACTCATTTACATTTATTTGTTTTTATAGTTACCTAGTAGTCTCGTTTATTTTTTACAGCTACACAGTACTCCATTGGGTGGCTTATAATTTATAATTGTATAATTTATACAATCAGTCCTCTGCTGAAGGACACATGGGTTGTTTCTAGTTCTTTGCTATTGCAAATACTGCTTCATCTAATTGTCTTGTGCACAATTCTGGGACATAACATCGGAGATAGTTAGTGTCTCTGGGACAGATTCCTAAACGTGAGATTGCCTGACCAGTGAATAACTGCATCTGTAACTTTGCTAGGTATTATCAAAACCCTGCAATAGTTCACGTTCCCACTAGTAAAACCTATGAGTACTTATTTCTCTACAAATTAGAGTGTTTAATGTAAAATTATGCATTTTTGCAAGTGTGATAGCTGAGAATTTTTATCTCAGAGATGTTTTAATTTACATTTTCCTTGTTAAAAACAAGACAACATATTCTCAAATTTCTAAAAACTATTTGAACTTCTTTCACTATGAGTTGTCAATCTACCTTATTTATTGTTTTGTAGGATTGCTCGTCTTTTTTGTTTTTAGAAGCCCTTTAAATAACAGGGTATTAATCCTTTATCTGTGACAAAAGTTGCAAAGATTTTGCCAGGTTGCCCTTTTATTTATGAATGTTATTTGGTGAATGGAATAAAAATTATTTTTCCTCCATATTTATCAACTCACATTGTTTATAGATTTTGAATCACAGGAACTGTTTTCCCAAGTTATAGACAAACTCATCTATGTTTTAATCTGGTGATTATATGGTTTCATTTTTTTATAGTAAATCCCTAATACATTCAGAATTTATCCTGGTATGTGGTATCCTTTCCCACATGGTTAGCCTGTTGTCCTAATACCATTCATTTAAAAGTCTATCCTACCTATTATGGCAATCATTTTGAAATATATAGAAATACTGAATCACTATGTTATGTTACAGAAACTACCAGAGTCTTGTAGGTCAATTATACTTCAAACACAAACTCATAGAAAAAAGGATCAGATTTGTGGTTACCAGAGGTGGAGGTGGGTGGAAGGGGAATTAGACCAGCAATCAAAGGGTATAAACTTTCAGTTATAAGATTTATAAGTGCAGGGATGTAAAGTACAGTGTGATAAATAAAATTAGCATTGCCATATGATATATGAAAGTTGTTACAAGAGAAAGTCCTAAGAGTTCTCATCACAAAGGAAAAAAATTTTTTCCATTTCTTCAATTTTCTATCTATATGGAGATGATGGATATCAAATTTATTGTGATAATGATTTCATGATGTGAGTCAAATCATTATTGCGTACACCTTAAACTCACACAGTGCTGATGTCTATTATATCTCAACAAAACTGGAAGAAAAAAGCAAAATAAAACTGAAAATCTATAATCAGAATCTAATCAAGAGGAAACATCACAGAAACCTAAAATTAAGAGAAACTATTTCTCTATAATTACTGGCCTGTATTCTTCAAAATATAGCACATAAGCAAATGATACAAAAGCAGAGAAAAGCAACTGAAGGGAAAAGATAATGAACAGCAATGTGTGATTCCAGTTGGCATACTGAACTAGAGAAAGACTTACTCTGAAGGACAATGCTGGGATAATTGACAGAACTGGAATATGAATTGTATACTAAAGTGCTGGTTCAGTGTGCATGCATGCTAAGTTGCTTCAGTCCTGCCTGACTCTGCAACACTATGGACGGTAACCCTCCAGGTTCCTCCTTCCATGGGATTCTCCAGAAAGCATTATTGGAGTGTGTTGCCATGCTTTCCTCCAGGGGGTCTTCCCCACCCAAGGGATCAAACCCGCATCTCTTATGTCTCCTGCATTGGCAGGCAAATCTTTACCACTAACACCACCTGGGAAGCTCCTGTTTCAATGTTAGATGTATTAAATTTGATATCCATACTGTGGGTACGTGTGAGAATATTCTTGTCCTTAGGACATTCATACTGAAATATTATCAGACAAAGGGACATTATGTGTGCAATTCTTCTCCAATGGTTCAGAAAAAATATATACATAAATTTGGGGGGCAAGATAGTGGGGAGATGGAATGGGAATGACAACACAAACCTTGGGGAAGGTTATTTATATGGGAGTTCTTTATGCTATTCAAAATAACAAAACAAAATTCTACCTGAGCCCACTGAGCTCAGATGCTGCCTGCATCATAATCACTGTTTCCATTTGCAATTATTTATACTGTTCCATTTTCTATAAACCAACACTACAACAGGTTTAATTATAGAAGCAGTATGTGTTAGTCACCCAGTTGCATTCCAACTCTTTGTAACCCCATGGACTGTAGCCCACCAGGCTCCTCTGTCCATGAGGTTTTCCAGGTACTGGAATGAGTTGTCATTCCCTTCTCCAGGGGATCTTCCCCAGCAGGGATCAAACCTGGGTCTCCTCCATTGCTGGCCAGTTCTTTAGTCTGAGCTACCAGTAGAAGTCTTATAATAGGTCTTAACACCTGATAGAACTTATCCTCCTCATTACTCTTCTTTTATAAGAGCTTCCTGGATGTTCCTGCTGCTTCGTTCTCCTTTGCAGAGACTTAGGATACCTCTATTGGGTCTGCATTCCATGTGTAGGTTAAAACCAGTCAGCCTTGTGGCGTACATATCAGTGTCTACATGTATTCCATGGGGAAGACGGTCACCAGGATGGGTTAACTGAGCACTGCCAGCCCACAAGGCTTGTGAGGAGGCTTCCTCAGGTGCTGGCTTACACCTCTCAAACGGAACATGAGGCATCCTGAATATCTGAGGGAGATCGTGCAAGCTATGTGCTAAGTCGCTTCAGTTGTGTCCGACTCTGTGTGATCCTATGGACTGTAGCCCACCAGTCTCCTCTGTCCATGGTATTCTCCAAGTGGGAATACTGGAGTGGGTTGCCATGCCCTCCTTCAAGGAATCTTCCTGAGCCAGGAATCGAGCCTGCGTCTCTTACATCTACCTGCTTTGGTAGGGGGATTCTTACCACCTGGGAGATTAAAAACCATCAAATCAAATTAACATGGTTTAATGTCTCCAAAGAAAGGCAATGCCAAAGAATGCTCAAACTATCGCACAATTGCACTCATCTCACACGCTAGTAAAGTAATGCTCAAAATTCTCCAAGCCAGGCTTCAGCAATATGTGAATGGTGAACTTCCAGATGTTCAAGCTGGTTTTAGAAAAGGCAGAGGAACCAGAGATCAATTTGCCAACATCCACTGGATCATCGAAAAAGCAAGAGTTCCAGAAAAACATCTATTTCTGCTTTATTGACTATGCCAAAGCCTTTGACTGTGTGGATCACAATAAACTGTGGAAAATTCTGAAAGAGATGGGAATACCAGACCACCTGACCTACCTCTTGAGAAACCTGTATGCAGGTCAGGAAGCAACAGTCAGAACTGGACATGGAACAACAGACTGGTTCCAAATAGGAAAAGGAGTATGTGTCAAGCCTGTATATTGTCACCCTGCTTATTTAACTTCTATGCAGAGTACATCATGAGAAATTCTGGGCTGGAAGAAGCACAAGTTGGAATCAAGATTGCCGGGAGAAATATCAATAACTTCAGATATGCAGATGACACCACCCTTATGGCAGAAAGTGAAGAGGAACTAAAGAGCCTCTTGATGAAAGTGAAAGAGGAGGGTGAAAAAGTTGGCTAAAAGCTCAACATTCAGAAAACTAAGATCATGGCAGCTGGTCCCATTACTTCATGGGAAATAGATGGGGAAACAGTGGAGACAGTGGCTGACTTTATTTTGCTGGGCTCCAAAATCACTGCAGATGGTGACTGCAGCCATGAAATTAAAAGACGCTCACTCCTTGGAAGGAAAGTTATGACCAACTTAGACAGCATATTAAAAAGCAGAGACATTACTTTGCCAACAAAGGTCCATGTAGTCAAGGTTTGGTTTTTCCAGTGGTCATGTATGGATGTGAGAGTTGGACTATAAAATGAGCACTGCAGAATTGATGCATTTAAACTGGTGTTGGAGAAGACTCTTGGGAGTCCCTTGGACTGCAAGGAAATCCAACCAGTCCATCCTAAAGGAGATCAGTCCTGGGTGTTCATTGGTAGGACTGATGTTGAAGCTGAAATTCCAATACTTTGGCCACTTGATGCGAAGAGCTGACTCATTTGAAAAGACCTTGATGCTGGGAAAGATTGAGGGCAGGAGGAGAAGGAGACGACAAAGGATGATATGGTTGGATGGCATCACCGACTCAATGGACATGGGTTTGGGTGAACTCCGGGAGTTGGTGATGGACAGGGAGGCCTGGCATGCTGTGGTTCATGGGGTTGCAAAGAGTCAGACATGACTGAGCGACTGAACTGAACTGAATGTCTGCAAAGATGTTGGAAAACCCTGGATATGAGGAAATAATTGGTTCTTCTGGACCTATAAGTGGACTCCTGAGGAAGAAGCCTGGTGGACCGATTGACCTTTGAGATTACTTAGACATGGAAGATGCTCCATCTGCTGGATTCAAAGGAACTCAAAGGAACCCATACAACAGGCCATGAGAGTCCATGATGGAAGTGTTTCAAGGATTGCGCTGCCAGCAAGGAGTCCTGATGGTAAGAACAGGTTTTTCTAGTCATTCCAATGAATGGTGTTCAGGCTACGAACACTATAAACCTCAGCAGTTAGATGGAGGCTCTTCTCCTTGAGCAGAGATTTGGGAGGATAAACAGGAGCTTCGCTTCAAAGTCACACTAATTTAAAATTATTCTCAAGAGCAGCCCTACCAAGTTCTTTGGGTTCTTTTTTCCCTTCCTATTTGAGGGAGGAAACTTGACAGGATTAGGGAGTTTGACCTCCTGCCTGGAGTTTGACATTTCTCATAGCCAAATAAATAGGTTTGCTCCTCTAGAAACTCTCTCAGATGAAAATTAATTTGAGAACCAAGTTGAAATCTGCTTTCAACTGACTCTTTACTTTTGAATTTCCATTGAAAATTTTCCCTCCACTTTTTATACATCTAGTATATTTCCCACTTTATTTCTTCTTAAGATTCTTAAGATCAAAAACTTTAAGAGCTAGACTACAGTAAATGATGCTGAAATTATATTAAACCTATAAAACCAAAGTCTGGCTAAACCTATGGCTTTGCTAAAATAAATAAGTGGTTTTATTAGCAAATTGCACAGCACATTTACAAAGAGTCAAGCTTTCTATCCTATTTATTAACACTGGCTTTCATCTATACCCCAATGGCCTTTTCCTCTGCCAACCAGAAAGAAAATCAAGTCTTCTTCTTGAGCTTTATTGGGGTTTAGCAGGCATTCTCCGAGTCACTGAACAGACTTGTTCTCAGGAGCCTGTGTGTCCTCAGACTTGGAGAGGTAGGTGTATTTTTCTAGTGCTATCTTTTCTTTCACATTCATTGAAAGAAATAGATAGTTAGGAAATAGCTTTGAGATAATAAACTTAGCCTTTGACCCATGGGTTCACTTTGCCAAAATAAGAAATGACACGGAATCATCAGGAAGATCCACATTCTACCCACTGCCCTGGCGACAGGGGTATTTAACCCCTGATGACCAGCTGTCACTTCACTCTATCAACATTCCAGGACATTGAACGAGGAAACCAGCAACAGACACAAAGCCCCCTATTTTTTCTTCACTTTTCTGGGGCCTTATTCACAGTTTTGTGCCCCACCCTCCAACCCATTCCGTCAGAATTGTTGAGCTGTGAATGCCTTTTGACCCACTATATTTGATGTCAGATAATTGTTCACCATCTGTTTTTACTGAGGATCTAATAATGTGGAATTCCTAGCCAATACATTAGGACCCTTGTGTTTAAGAGGAATATTAACAATTTAAGAAGGATGATATGTGCATAACCAAAGACTCCCCACAAAGACGTATAATATGTGTATATCCCTCGCTAGCTCTTAAATTCAGAGAAGACAATGGCAACCCACTCCAGTACTCTTGCCTGGAAAATCCCATGGACAGAGGAGCCTGGTAGGCTGCAGTCCATGGGGTTACTAAGAGTCGGACATGACTGAGTGACTTCACTTTCACTTTTCACTTTCATGCTTTGGAGAAGGAAATGACAACCCATTCCAGTGTTCTTGCCTGGAGAATCCCAAGGATGGCAGAGCCTGGTGGGCTGCCATCTATGGGGACGCACAGAGTCAGACATGATTGAAGTGACTTAGCAGCAGTAGCAGCAGCAGCTCTTAAATTAATTGGGTTTGTGTTCTTAGTGTACAGGAGTGAATTACATCAATCACACACATACACATACACACACACTTAAACCTGAGACATGCTTGCTCCTTGCATTAAATTTTAAGAAGGGGCCAAATATTAACACAGCAGTTGATGGAAAAAGGAAGAAAATTCCAGAAAAACATCTATTTCTGCTTTATTGACTATGCCAAAGCCTTTGACTGTGTGGATCACAATAAACTGTGGAAAATTCTGAGAGAGATGGGAATACCAGACCACCTAACCTGCCTCTTGAGAAACCTGTATGCAGGTCAGGAAGCAACAGTTAGAATCGGACATGGAACAACAGACTGGTTCTAAATAGGTAAAGGAGTAAGTCAAGGCTGTATATTGTCACCCTGCTTATTTAACTTCTATGCAGAGTACATGATGAGAAACGCTGGGCTGGAAGAAGCACAAGTTGGAATCAAGATTGCTGGGAGAAATATCAATAACCTCAGATATGCAGATGACACCACCCTTATGGCAGAAAGTGAAGAGGAACTAAAGAGCCTCTTGATGAAAGTGAAAGAGGAGAGTGAAACAGGTGGCTTAAAGTTCAACATTCAGAAAACGAAGATCATGGCATCTGGTCCCATTACTTCATGGCAAACAGATGGGAAACAGTGGAAACAGTGTCAGACTTTATTTTGTGGGGCTCCAAAATCACTGCAGATGGTGATTGCAGCCATGAAATTAAAAGACGCTTACTCCTTGGAAGAAAAGTTATGACCAACTAGATAGTATATTCAAAAGCAGAGACATTACTTTACCAACAAAGGTCCATCTAGTCAAGGCTATGGTTTTTCCAGTGTTCATGTATGGATGTGAGAGTTGGACTGTGAAGAAAGCTGAGCACCAAAGAATTGATGCTTTTGAACTGTGTTGTTGGAGAAGACTCTTGAGAGTCCCTTGGACTTCAAGGAGATCCAATCAGTCCATTATAAAGAGATCGGTCCTGGGTGTTCATCAAAAGGACTGATGCTGAAGCTGAAACTCCAATACTTAGGCCACCTCATGCGAAGAGTTGACTCATTGGAAAAGACTTGATGCTGGGAGGGATTGGGGGCAGGAGGAGAAGGGGATGACAGAGGATGAGATGGCTTGATGGCATCACCGACTCGATGGACATGAGTTTGAGTGAACTCCAGGAGTTGGTGATGGACATGGAGGCCTGGCGTGCTGCGATTCATGGGGTCGCAAAGAGTCGGACACGACTGAGCAACTGAACTGAACTGAAGGAGGAAACAGCTTTTCCACACAGAAAAACACAAGTGCAAAGCACAGAGTCATGAGATAGCATGAGAAACTACAGCATACAGTGAGGCATAGAAAATGTTAAGAACAGAGGAGTGGACAAGGTCCAGATATGAAATACCTTAAAGCCACCTGAAAGTTGGGAGTTTATCCTTAGCCATGGTTTAAAGTAAGAGAGACATGATCAGATCCATACCTTGGAAACAGCACCGTGGAAAGTGGATGGACACATGGAAACTGAGCGAAGGAGTCTCAGTTAGAAGTCTGTTGGAATGATCCAGGTAGGAAATGAGGGAAGCCTGTAATTAATCAGCAGCAGAAGAGATAGGAGGGTCATAAAAGAGAGGCTTTGAAGAAGGTACGCACCATGTTCAACAATTAGGAACTGAAAAAGAAAGTGCAGAGCTAGAGATGACTCTCAGATTTCCAGTTGGAATTACAGGGCATAAAGCAATGATATTCACAACATGAAGAACAGGTTTGGTTGGTGGGGGCAAAGAATGAGTTCAGCGCTGGACATGCTGAATTTGAACCAAATGTATAAAAGACAAGTGGCAGACTTCTCCAGTGGCACAGTGGTTAAGAATCCACCTGCCAATGCAGGGGACAGGGGTTTGATCTCTGGTCTAGGAAGATTCAACATACCTTGGAGCAACATAGCCCATGTGCCACAGCTACTGAAGCCCACACACCCTAGAGCCCACGCTCTGTGACAAGAGAAGATCCCACTCTCCACAACTAGAAAAAACTCACACACAGCACCAGAGACCCAACACAACCAAAAAACAATTTTTAATTAATTAAATAACTTTTAAAAAGACAAGTGGAGATGCCCAGGGGGCAATGGGTAAATCATTTTGGAGACCGGGAATGAAGTCTGGACTGAAATTATGGATTTGGGTTCCATTTGCATATAGTTAGTTAGTTCAGTCACTCAGTCGTGTCTGACTCTTTGTGACCCCATGAATTGCAGCACGCCAGGCTTCCCTGTCCATCACTAACTCCAGGAGTTCACTCAGATTCACGTCCATCGAGTCAGTGATGCCATCCAGCCATCTCATCCTCTGTCGTCCCCTTCTCCTCATGCCCCCAATCCCTCCCAGCATCAGAGTCTTTTCCAATGAGTCAACTCTTCACATGAGGTGGCCAGAGTACTGGGGTTTCAGCTTTAGCATCATTCCTTCCAAAGAAATCCCAGGGCTGATCTCCTTCAGAATGGACTGGTTGGATCTCTTTGCAGTCCAAGGGACTCTCAAGAGTCTTCTCCAGTACCAGAGTTCAAAAGCATCAAATCTTCGGTGCTCAGCCTTCTTCACAGTCCAACTGTCACATCCATACATGACTACTGGAAAAACCATAGGCCGTTTAAGGCAAAGGAGTAGTAAGGCCTCTGAGGGAGTGTATAGAAAGAGAATAAAGCAGAAGATAGAACCTGGTGTCCCCACCCCACCATACTAGGGGCAAGTGGAGGAGGATGGGCCAATAGATTGGGAAGAGCAGACTATTCACCAGTTGGAGTAAAACCAAGAGGCCATGTTAACAGAACAAGAGTCTCTGAGGCTGGAGAGCACTTCAAGAACAAAGAGCTAGTCAATAGGGTCAAACTCCTCCAAGGACATAAACAAAAAAGAGGGTTAATAAGAATGACTTTGGCTCCTGAAAGAGGTCCAGGAGAGACGGATCAAGAGCACAGGTGGATAAATCAGTCTGGATAGGGAAGAGATGCCCCCGAGATCAGTGATAAGGTTGAGGAGGGAGAGGGCAGAGAGAAGACAGTCACAGAACAGAAGTAGAAAGTTGAGGAAGTTCATATCAATGGACTCGGTTCTTCTGAAAGGAGGCAGCCAAGGGAATCTGTTAAGAGAAAGTGAAGGACAGTGGCTATGATATTTGGGAAAGATGTTGAGAGAAAGTCCCCGCTCCACAACTCCTCTGCCCCACTCCACAACCTCAGCACTACAAACACCATGCCTAAAACACAGCATGGTGCCTGGCTCATAACAGGTGTTTAGCATAAGGAAGACAAGATGGTGGAGCGGAAGGACCTAGTGCGCCTCTCAACACCACACCAAAATCACAACTGCTGAACAAAGTAAAAAAAACTGGAACCTACCAAAAAAGATATTCTATAACCAAAGACATACAGAAGGAACCACAACACGCTGGTAGGAGGGGAGCACTGAAGATATGATCAAATGCCATACTCACCTCCCAAGTTCAGTTCAGTTCAGTAGCTCAGTCGTGTCCGACCCTTTGCGACCCCATAAATTACAGCATGCCTGGCCTCCCTGTCCATCACCAACTCCCGGAGTTTACTCAAACTCATGTCCATTAAGTTGGTGATGCCATTCAACCATCTCATCCTCTGTCATCCCCTTCTCCTCCTGCCCCCAATCCCTCCCAGCATCAGAGTCTTTTCCAAGGAGTCTACTCTTCGCATGAGGTGGCCAAAGTATTGGAGTTTCAGCTTCAGCATCATTCCTTCCAAGGAAATCCCAGGGCTGATCTCCTTCAGAATGGACTGGTTGGATCTCCTTGCAGTCCAAGGGACTCTCAAGAGTCTTCTCCAACACCACAGTTCAAAAGCATCAATTCTTCAGCACTCAGCTTTCTTCACAGTCCAACTCTCACATCCATACATGAACACTGGAAAAACCATAGCCTTGACTAGACTGACCTTTGTTGGTAAAGTAATGTCTCTGCTTTTGAATATGCTATCTAGGTTGGTCATAACTTTCCTTCCAAGGAGTAAGCATTTTTTAATTTCATGGCTGCAGTCAGCATCTGCATTGATTTTGGAGCCCAGAAATATAAAGTCTGACACTGTTTCCACTGTTTCCCCATCTGTTTGCCATGAAGTGATGGGACCAGATGCCATGATCTTCGTTTTCTGAATGTTGAGCTTTAAGCTAACTTTTTCACTCTCCTCTTTTACTTTCATCAGGAGGCTTTTTAGTTCCTCTTCACTTTCTGCCATAAAGGTTAAAGTGGGTGACCCATAATAGGTTTTTAGTACTCATTTTTTAGATTTACTTATTCTCATTTATTGAGTCCCTACTTGGTACAAGGTACTAGGCTACACTCAAGAGATGCAAAGATACCATTACATTTGGAGAATTCTGAGTACTCCTCAGAAAAAACATTTTCCCCCTAAAGTTTTATCAGTGTAATGTCTACTCATCCTTCTGGTCTCAACTTCAAATGCCACCTCTTCAAGGAAACCTGTCCTCACTCGCAGATTAGGTCAAATCCCTTTATTAACCATTCTTAACACATCATATGCTTTTCCTTACTAGCCCTTAAGTAGTAATAGCTAAATGATTAACTATATAATTATAAAATATTTAAAATATTGCTTATGTAATTGTTTGTCATTTTTAATATTTATTTTCTTTCTCTACCAGATTGTAAGTTCCACAAGCTCTGAAAGCTTGTCTCTCTTCTACTCAGTGCTGGATGGTTGGCACCAATAGACTGGTATTTATTCATTCTTTCACCCAATAGTTATTCAGCCTTTATCATATAAAAGACATAGAGCACATATCAGACATTTAAGAAATATTTGTGGGCTGAATGAATGAATATAAAGACTCACGTCTGAAGTCAGAGTCTAAGAGCAAATAATCTTTCATCACAATTTGCTATGGTACAAACTATTTGCCATAAGGAATTCCAAAAGTGAGGGACTGAGTAGAGTGAATTCAAAAGGGAAAAGCTATCTTTTGACAGGAGTGATGATTTGGGGAGAAAATAATGAGTATGGATTGTAACTGATGCTAGAGGGCTGGGTGGTCCACAAAAGGAAATGTTATTATTAATACGAGAACCACTCTTCCCAGTATTCACAGGTGGACTTCAGCTCTACTACAGCACTTTCAGTGAAAGGAATAGGATTTCTTACCTTAATTGAACCATGAATAATACTTCTGTTCTACTTTAAACCAAAAACTATATATGACTCCAGCAGTTGTAATATAAAAGACTCGAATTTGCAGTACAATCCTGAGAAAAGAAGTATCATACTTTTCAATCTCTGAGATTTAAAGTTTAGAAATGAAAAGTGGCTTCACGTCACTCCCCTAGAAAAACGATGTTCCTATCCTACCATGAGGAACAGCATCATAAAACACTAAAATGATAAACATTACAGTCCTTCAAGCTCAAAATTGTCTACCACATAAGACATGAACTTGAGAACATTTTCTTGGCACTTCTGGACTATTTGAACTAAATGGAGCAGAAAAAGGCCTTAGCCATTTAAAAAAATTCCATTCACCCTCTTAAAAAGACCAATGAGTCTTCGAATAACTAAACAGTGAGTCTGAAATCATACTTGAGTCTAGGAACTTTTACACTATTGAACTGGGTGGCCTTCAACAGATATTAAAAAACCTTTCCTGCAGTACTTCTTTGCAAATAAATCATCTTGAAAACAGCTTTCAAAAACCAGTAAGCCTCCAATAACACAACCATTGGCTTCCAGTGGTTTCCTTGGCCTTGGCCATATTCAGACAACCCAGGTCTCCCAAAGTTTCCATCATTGCCCATATGTCTAATATAAAGACAAAAACAAAACACAGGCATCATCTCATCTCCTGTCCCCAACCCCATACAAAATCATAATAAACAAACCAAATGCTAATTAAAGGAAAGTCTAAGTAAGTTTTAAGGAGATAATCACCAATATGGCTGCACCAGTTGTTGAAAGGTGGAACCATTTTTAGACTACCTGAATGCTCCCTCTCTCCCTTCCTCTCCAACCATCTGTATAGTCCAGCAAATAAGAGGTTAATGCCTGGCACCTACAGAGGCAGACACTCTGACTAGTCAGTGCCTGTGCTGCATGTGATTACACAGAGATGGAGATCAGACAGACAGATGTACTATTATTCTTGGAAATAGGCAAACATCGTTCATTCTCTATACATACTTCCTGATTCCCTTTATGGTCATCAGACTTTTCTCTAGCTCCTGGCGAATGGGCTAATTTCACAGTTAAAGTAAGAAGCCAACGTTTAAATAGACTTATATTTCTGCAACAACACACTGCTGCAAAGCTAGCACCAAAAGAGTATAATAATAACCCAACTCCTACTTTGATTTCATTATGACATGGAAGGTTTTATCCCCCTCCTAAAAAAAATCTTCCAATAGACTTTGTCATAGGTTTGTAAACCAACACTCCAGAAGAAGGTCAGCTTGTGCTCCAGGGCTGAGGCAGGCTGAGTCCCACTGTACATTTGCCATCTTAGTTCCCCTACTCTTGGGAGGTCCCCTAATCACTCACTTCCCTAACTAGCCCCTTCCCAACTCCAGGGTGTCTCCTCTGCCACTCAGGCTCCACCCTGCCACTCTTTAAAAATGTCTCTCATATTCTGCTAAAAGTTTCCAGAAATTCATTTTTCCATTCCTTCTCTCTTGGTGTTTACAGTTTCTTAATGAGCCAGAGTACTTATCAAAACTTCTCCAATAAAAAGCAACCCATGAAAATTCTGGGAATTTGAGGCTTAACATTAACAAATGAGTGCGTTCCCTTGAAGAAAAGGACACCCCAACTGCGGGTGAACCCCTGCTAGTTTCCACATTCCCCACCAGCTGGTCATTAGCATGCATTTGTAGTTGGGTGGTCCTAGGGGGATGCCAGTACTCTTGCCTGGCAAATCCCATGGACGGAGGAGCCTGGTGGGCTGCTGTCCATGGGGTCGCGAAGAGTCGGACACGACTGAGTGACTTCAGTTTCACATTTCACTTTCATGCATTGGAGAAGGAAATGGCAACCCACTCCAGTGTTCTTGCCTGGAGAATCCCAGGGGCGGCGGAGCCTGGTGGGCTGCCATCTATGGGGTCGCACAGAGTTGGACACGACTGAAGCGACTTAGCAGCAGCAGCAGCAGAAGGGGCAACCAGCCCAACAAAGGGTTGGGTGTGGATTCAGGGCTATTCCCTCACCCAGCATCTAAGAATGAGTTCATTTAGGTGGCGCTGTGGTCTGAATGTACATCCTCCCAAAATCCACACGCCCAAATCCTAGCCCAGTGTCATGAAGTTAGGAGGTGAGCTATGCTATTAGGTCATGAGGGTGGAGCCCTCAGGATGGATCAGTGCTTTTTCTAAATTCATTCTTATTGGAATATTGTTGATTTACAATGTTGTTTTACTTTCTGCTACAACAACAAAGTGAATCAGTTACACTTTTGTGTATATTCACTACTTTTTAGAATCTATTCTCATATAGGCCTAGAGAGTATTGAGTAGATCTCCCTGTGATATACAATAGGTCCTTATTAGGTATCTATTTTATACATAGTAGTGTGTATATGTCAATCCCAAATTTCCCAATTTATCCTTCCCCACCCTTTCCCCATTTTGGTATCCATAAATCTGTTTTCTACATTCGTGACTCTACTTCTATTTTATAAATATAAGAACCACCCTCCAACCCCAAAGCTCTCTTTTGCCCTTTGGCCCTGTAAAGACACAGCGAGAATTCTGCAACCCAGAAGAGCACCCTCACCCAACTATGCGGCCACCCTCCCTGACCTTGGACTTCCAGCCTCCAGAACTGTAGGAAATAAATTTCTGTTGTTTATAAGCTACTCCATCTGTGGTGTTTTGTTACAATAGCCTGAATGGAGTAAGACGCATGGGGACACAGGGATCCTGTGAAAAGAAAGTTGTATTGGGACTTCCCTGATGGTCCAGTGGCTAAGACTCTGCACTCTCATTGCAGGGTGCATGGTTCAATCCCTGGTCAGGGAACTAGATCCCACATGCCACAACTAAAAGACCACACATTCTGCAACCAAGAACTTCAATGCCACAGCTAAGACTGGCACAGCCAGCTAAACAAATAAATTAATTAATTAAAAAAAAAAACCTGCAAACCTTTGGCCCATTTAAGGACCAGCCCAACTTCCACTAGAGCAGGAGCGCATGTACCGTCAAGAGTCTAAAAGGTTCCCTCACGCACACAGCTGAGATGGTATCCACATGGACTCCCCCATCACCATTTCTTATTATTATTATGGCCCAAATTGGCTGGCTGTTGATTTGCATACATCCATGCTGGATGGCATCACTGACTCGATGGACATAAATCTGAGTGAACTCCGGGAGTTGGTGACGGACAGGGAGGCCTGGCGTGCTGCAGTTCATGGGGTCACAAAGAGTTGGACACGACTGAGCGACTGAACTGAAATAATATCAGCTTTTATTTTGCTCAACACGACATGTGCCTGATTGAATGAAAATCATTAGTACACATTAACGTAGTTAAGATATGTTTTCAACTTCTCCAGAACACTTTCATGCATTGAAGAAGGAAATGGCAACCCACCCCAGTGTTCTTGCCTGGAGAATCCCAGGGATGGCGGAGCCTGGTGGGCTGCCGTCTATGGGGTCACACAGAGTCGGACACGACTGAAGCGACTTAGTAGCAGCAGCAGCGACAGAACACTGCAGTCTAAGCACTTTCCCCTCCAGGAACTAGAAACCAAATTTCCCCTTTTATATCCAACATGTTTTTATACAAGTTTCTCTGAAGTATCCCTTTACACAAATTTCCCAAATTTCAAACTCTTCATTTTTCATCATCTGTAGTTGTTTCATCACTAAGTCGTGTCCACCTCTTTGTGATCCCGTGAACTGCCGCACACCTGGCATCCCTGTCCTTCACTATCTCCCAGAGGTTGCCTAAACTAATGTTCATCATCTGTACCAACTGTCAAATCATGGGTAAAGGTGGCAAAAATGAGAATTCACACTTGTTTTTCAGCTCTCTGCTCACCACTCAAAGAAAATAAATGTCTACCTTTTTTTTTTTTTTTTTTTTTTGCCACAGGCTCCAAAAAACCCCTCCAAACATGAATTTTTAAACAGAGAAGGTGTTTCCCAATTATACGAAGCAGAGGGAATCATTAAACAGGCACCTCCCACTCTGGGGGAAAGTCCACACATTAAACGCTAGTCATCATAAAATAGAAGTACCCTAAACAGAGACTTTATGCTACACCATGGCACCTTCAGCCTGCATTTAGTGGGCTTGCCTTCTCAGTAAGTCTACTCCAAAGCTGCTGATAGTGTTCAATTAATCAATGGGGAATTAGACTTTGTGATGCAGAGCAATGAAGTGCTAACGAGGACCACGTGTGGCTGTGAATGGCCTCCATGTGACCAGCCAGGCTTGCCAAGTGGACAGAAAATGCTTAAGACAGAGTTATTAGGAATCTTAGAGGGTAACCCCCAGCAGTAATGCTGTGTGTGCTGGGGAGTGCCAAGGGTCTCGAAAACATTCCAGATGGTATGGTGACATTTTGTGTCGATTTAATTTCAATTGTGTCAAGTTAGGAATAAACGCACTAGTTTTCAAGACATAGTGTTTGCAAAATATTGGGGGAAGTTCCTAAATGATTAATAACAATCATTATGGTCATCATGGGTCCATGATCCTTCAACACATAACAATCTAAGTTAATTTAATTCATTAAGAAGAACAAGTGCATTGGAAAAAATAAACATGTCCAAACTCTGCCACGATTTGTCCTTCCCACCTGAACTAATCATGCAGAATTGATAACTAGTTAACATATCCAAAATATGCCTTGAAAGACTTGAGTGTAAGGCCAACTTCAACTTTTAATCAGCCCTTAAGATTCACACGTTTTTACATTTGGCATTTCCGTCAATAATTTATCAGCCTGACATTAACTGCATGTCGATATTAATGACTCATGTCGAATTTCTAAGTCAACATTTCTTAGCCAGGGGTGTGCCTCTGAGCAGCCTGGAGAGATTTTGAACATGACATGCTGGTTCCCACACCTGGAGGGGCTGATTGAGCGTGGTCTGGGGTGGGCTCTGAAATTCTAATTTTTTTTAATTACTATTTATTGGCATATAGTTGCTTTACAATGCTGTGTTAGTTTCTACTACAAACAAGTATAGCAAAGTGAATCAGCTATACATATACATTACCCCCTCTTTTTTAAATTGCTTTCCCATTTAGGTCACCACAGAACATTGAGTAGACTTCCCCATGCTACACAGTAGGTTCTCATTAGTTATCTATTTTATAAATAGTATCACTAGTGTTTATATATCAGTCCCAATCTCCCAATTTAATGCCACCCCATTCCCCTCTAGGGTGTCCATACTAGAAAAAATGGTATAGGTGATCTTAAAGGAAAACAGAAACAGAGACACAGACATGGAATCCTTGTTTTTAAATACCTTACCCAAAGTGTAGTTTGCATATAGGTTTAGGAATAAATGCACTAGTTTTCAAAAAGAAAACATGATTCAGGGACTTTCTTGGCAGTCCAGGGGTTAAGACTCCATGCATTCACTGCTGGGGGCATAGGTTCACTCCCTGGTTGGGGAACTAAGATCCCTCATGCCACATGGCACAACCGAAAAAAAAAAAAAAAAGCAATATTCAATTGACCTTTTTTATTCCTATACAACTTTAAAGATGTTGTATTTCTTTTTACTTATATACAACTTTCAACCTGTCATGTGAAGCAAGGTAAATGTTCTCAGAAGACAGGGTAGTCTGTCGCTGAAGCTTACAATAATAAAATATATAGAGAGAAACAGGAGAACTTGTTTTTTCACAACTAGAGGCCCAAGAAAATTGAAATGCACAATCAGTGACAATGCAGCAAAAATCAAAGAAAGGTTTTGAGCAGGAGGAATGGTGAGGTCTGCGGGGTCTCTCAAACAAGCCTGAAGAGGCTGCAAAAAGCTGTGATGCTCTGTTTTTAACAGGCAGGACATGGAAGCAACCTGAATGTCCACTAACAGAGGAATGGATAAAGAGGATGTGGTGCATATACATATATAATACAGTATTACTCGGTCCTCAAAGGGAAATAAATTGTGCCATTTGCAGAGCCATGGATGGACCTAGAGACCGTCCCTCAGAATGGAAAAAGTCAGAAATGAAAACAAATATCATATATTAATGCATACATGTGGAATCTAGGAAAAGGGTACAGGTGAACTTACCTGCAAAGCAGAAATAGAGACACAGATGCAGAGAACAAATGTATGGATACTAAGAGGGGAAAGGGGTGGGTGGGATGGACTGGGAGTTTGGGATTGACAAATATAGCTATTGACACTATCTATAAAACAGATAACTAATGAGAACCTACTGCATTGCACAGGGAGCTCAGTGCTCTGTGGTGACCTAAATGAGAAGGAAATCCAAGGAAGAGGGGTATATGTGTATGTAGAGCTGATTCACTCTGCTGTACAGCAGAACTAACACAATATTGCAAAGCAACTATGTTCCAATGTTTTTAAAGAAATGGTGCTACTGCTGATGCAGACACTGATGGTGTGGCTGAGCACCAGGGCTGAGTACACTCAAGCTGAAGGCTGCAAATCAGGCGACAGGCACCTGTATGGCCCGGACAGCCACGACTCCAACATGCAGAGCAGCCAGCACTTTGTGACTTTGCATCTCACTTAGAGCCATAGGTGCAGCTCCATAAGGAAAGGAGGAAATGGCAAAACAACAAACACTGGATTTGTTTTTTAAGTTAATGCAGAAGGAAGATAGGACAAGCAAACCAGAGCAGCCCTGGAGCCATAGCATGCTGTCCTTCAGTTCCCTTCCCTCCCCGTCTTCTCCATAACTCAGAAGCCTGCACTCTTCACTGTACAGGTCCACCAAGAACACCTCATGTTTTCTGAAAGGCAAAGTGCTCTAGGTACTGCAGTCTTTTTAAAATGTATTAGGGACTTAAAATGTTAAAAACTTTTATTGGGTTTTTAGAAGAGCATTCCTTACTAGACTCTACATGTTCCACCCAATTCTATTTTTCCCATAAGCCCTATCATTTTTATTAGATCAAATTCTATCATGTCTCAATTTTTAATAAAACATCTATTACACTGTAGAAGAAACAACTGTATTATCTCATTTAATCCTCCTTTTATCCCTGCTTTACAAAAGAAGACACTAAACCCTGGCAGTGGTTTTCGTTTGACGCTGCTGTTGCTGCTAAGCCGTTTCAGTCGTGTCCAGCTCTGTGCGACCCCATGGACTGCAGCCTACCAGGCTCCTCCATGCATGCGATTTGCCAGGCAAGAGGACTGGAGTGGGGTGCCATTGCCTTCTCCATCATTTGCTAAAATCCCACATCTGGAGCATTTTTCCCAACTTGTGTTTCTCTTCTTTCCTCTAATATAACATTTGGCAAGTTCCTCTACCCTTCAAAAGCCTTTTACCAGGATGTCACACTGAGAAAAATCATGGTGGGGAGTAAAGCTCCCAGCCCCATTGAAAGGAGAGAATTTGTTCAGCATCCAAATGGAAACTGGTATTTAGGTCAAAAGTTCACATACACACACACAAAAGAAAAAGAGTTCTCAAAAGACGTCCTTAAGGCCTAAAGAAAGAAAAAACCTTCCAACAAATAGATCCTAAAGACAAAATAATCCAACTGGCAATCTGAAATAATGTAGGCAATTTTCCCTAAGTGACTGATCACTACTGCATGACCTTTCCCAAGGTCAGTAGCAGAACAGGAATTAGAAGGATCAAATTGGGACCTTCTTTACTGCTTTTAAATATTGTGTTTCTGTTACTTGGAATGTTCTTATTTCTGCATCCGACTGTTCTCCTTACTATATTTCACACCCCATCTGGCTTCACATCAGAAGAACAAGGTCAGTATTTGTTTATAATGAAATAGTGGTGTGATGGTGAATCACACATATGTATATTTTACTTGGAACAAATGCAGTTCACCTTTCTTCTCTGAGTAAGTTCAAATCTTGAGAGAGACGGCAATATATATGCCTTCAAAAGGAGGCCCTCCGTGGAATTCAAAACATATTTTATCCAACCACAAGATCCTGGTGTTTCAAGCAAGAAACATCTAGAAAGAAAAAGATACTTTCTGTAAAACACTTGTTGGACACTTGTTATTTCTTTTGGGACAAATTTTAAATGTTAACAGAGAAACCAAATTATTTGTACGGAATTAAGGAGAGAGGGGTAGAAATGAATGATTTCCAAAAAGTGCATCTGTGATGTGGAGAAAAGGGAACCTTCATACACTGTTGGTGGGAATGTAAATAGTTTACAGCCACTGTGGGAAAAAGTATGGAGATGTCTCAAAAAACTAAAAATAGAACTACCATATGATCCAGCAATCCTACTCCTGGGTATATATTGGAAAAAACAAAAACCCTGATTTGAAAAGATACATGCACCCCAAAGCAACATTATTTACAGTTGCCAAGATGTGTCCACCGCCAGATGAATGGATAAAGATATGAGGTAAATAATCAATGGCATACTACTCAGCCATAAAAAGGAAGGAAACGTTGCCATTTGCAACAACATGGATGAGCGTGGAGAGTATTATGCTAAATGAAAAAAGACTGAAAGATGAATACTGTATTAAATCACTTATATGTGGAATTTAAAAATAAAACAAACTAGTGAATCTAATGAAAAATAGCAGACTCACAAATATAGAGAACAAACTAGTGATTACCAGTGGGGAGAGGGAAGCGGGGTGGTAAGAGGGGTAGAAGATTAAGAGGTGTGAACTGTTATGTATAAAGTAAACACTCAAGCTTCCCTGGTGGTTCAGTGATAAAGAATTCACCTGCCAATGCAGGAGACATGGGTTCAATCTGTGATCCGGGAAGATCCCACATGCCAGAGAGCAGCTAAGCCTGTGCACCACAACTGCTGAAGCTGTGCTCTAGCGCCCAGGAGCCTCAGCTGCTGAGCCCACGTGCCATGACTTCGGAAGCCTGCTTGGCCTGGACTCTGTGCTCTGCACCGAGAGAAGCCACAACAGCTAGAAGCTCACGCACCAGAGAGTAGCCTCCATAGCAACGGAAACCCAGCACTGCCAAAAATAAATAAATGAGCAAAATATTTAAAATTACTCTACAAGTAGACATTGTTCAACATAGGGAATATAGCCAGTATTTCATAATAACTATAAATGGAATAATTTGTTACTGTTGTTTTTCAGCCCCTAAATTGTGTGTTATTTTTTCAACCCCATGGACTGCAGCACACCAGGCTTCACTATCTCTCAGAGTTTGCTTAGATAATGTCCATTCAGTCAGTGATGCCAGCCAACCATCTCATCCTCTGTCATCCCCTTCTCCTCCTGCCCTCAATCTTTTCCAGCATCAAGGTCTTTTCCAGTGAGTCAGCTCTGTGAATCAGGTGGCCAAAGTATTGGAGTTTCAGCTTCAGCACCAGTCCTTCCACCCACTCCAGTGTTCTTGCCTGGAGAATCCCAGGGACAGTGGAGCCTGGTGGGCTGCCGTCTTTGGGGTCGCACAGAGTCGTACATGACTAAAGCAACTTAGCAGCAGCAGCAGCAGCAGCAGCAGCAGCAGCACCAGTCCTTCCAATGAATACTTAGGGTTGATTTCCTTAAGGATGGACTGGTTTGATCTCCTTGCAGTCCAAAGGACTCTCCAAAGTCTTCTTCAGCACCACAATTGAAACGCATCAATTCCTCAGTGCTCAGCCTTATTTATGGTCCATTCTCACATCAGTATATGACTACTGGAAACAGAAAATCACTGCAGACGGTGACTGCAACCATGAAATTAAAAGACGTTTGCCCCTTGGAAGGAAAGCTGTGATAAACAGAGAAAGCGAAGAAAGTGAAAGTCGCTCAGTTGTGTCTGAGTCTTGGCAACCCCATGCAATTGAACCAGTCTCCTACACTGCAGGTGGATTCTTTACCAGCTGAGCTACACAGGAAGCCCATGATAAACCTAGAGAACGTATTAAAAAGCAGAGACATCACCTTGCCACCAAAGATCCATCTAGTCAATTCCTGGGTCAGGAAGATCCACTGGAGAAGAGATAGGCTACCCACTCCAGTATTCTTGGGCTTCTCTGGTGCTCAGATGGTAAAGAATCTGCCTGCAATGCAGGAGACCTGGGTTCGATCCCTGGGTTGGGAAGAGCCCCTGGAGAAGGGAATGGCTACCCAGGTGTCCAGTATTCTGGCCTGGAGGATCCCTGGGGTTGCAAAGAGTCAGATACAACTGAGCGACCTTCACTTTCTTCACTTTCTCGGTTTATCACAGCTTTCCTTCCAAGGGGCAAACATCTTTTAATTTCATGGTTGCAGTCACCATCTGCAGTGATTTTGGAGCCCAGGAACATAAAATCTGTCACTGCTTCCACTTTTTTCCCCTCTATTTGCCACGAAGTGATGGAATGAGATTGTGACTCACTATGTAATATTATGTAATATTGTACATAAGTAAAATATTATACTTATGTAATACGTATGTAATATGTAACTTATGTAATATTGTACACCAACTATTTGTTCTTATTGCTTAGTTACTAAGTCGTGTCCGACTCTTTTCAACCCCATGGAGAATACCTTGCCAGAAGCCTATGTCCAGTGGATTTCCCAGGCAAGAATCTCAACTATACCACAATCCAAGAAAATGTAAAATATAAATAAATAAATAAACAAATAAGTACATCTGTAACATCCTGAAATGTACATTTTCTCAGATCCTTTGCTTCAGGTTTTTAAGAAGAATTTGAAATAAATGTTTCTATGTTAAGGTAGAATGCTAAGGCTAAGATAAAGAGAACCAACTCCACTGAGCTCTTGAAACAAGACAGAATAGGCCCAATCTTGCAGCATCCAGCAGATTATCTCCCATTTGGAAATAGGCAGGAACTAAAGATATACAACATACTTTCCATTAGATCCCTATTTTATTTCCTTTGTGGCCACATGTGTGTGCCGAATCTTGACCGCAGAATCAGAATGTTGAAAAACTTTGAGGGTTCATCGAATCCACACCCCGGCTTATAGGAAGACCTCCCACTAAACCTCTAGACACATGGGGACTTTATCCTCTTCTTAAAGACCTCCACGAAGTCTTTACAAAAAGTATTCAAACTCAAGCTCTCCTGCCAGCAGGAGACTCGGCTGGCTGAATCTGCACTGGCCCCACCCCCATTAATCAATCCCAACCCACAAAGAGGAACAGGCCCTTTGCTCTAAACATCCCAACATCTGCCTGCGCTCCTGTGCCTGGTGTTGCCCAATCCACCCCCAAGTCAGCAAGTTCAGTTCAGTTCAGTTGCTCAGGAGTGTCTGACTCTTTGCAACCCCATGGATGCAGCATGCCAGGCTTCCCTGTCCATCGCCAACTCCTGTGGTCCACTGGAGAAGGGAATGGCAAACCACTTCAGTATTCTTGCCTTGAGAACCCCATGAACAGTATGAAAAGGCAAATCAGCAAAGCCCTGTTCTAAGTTGGGGTCAAGACACAGGTGTGGGTCATTTTCCCACACCTCCGGTCAGCCCCCACGTGACCATCAGCAGTACCTCTGCCTCAGAGAGGCCGCCATGAGGGAAGGCAAATTTCTGAACACTGGGGAGCTTTGAATGTTTTTTGTTTGTTTGTTTAGCAGTACCATGAATGTGGGATCTTAGCTCCCCAACCAGGACTGGAGCCCATACCTGCTGCATTGGAAGCACTGAGTCTTAACCACTGGACCACTGGGGAAGTCCCTGGAAGGTTTTATTCTTCACAAGGAAAAAAAGTTTCACAGATCACCTATTAGGGAGGCTGCATGTGGCACCTGATATGAAATATTGGCCTTTTTAAAATAACAATGGATTGATCATTATTTAGCTTCCCCAAATCAAATTTCCAACCAAGCCTCAAGGTTTGCAGGGCCAGCTTCTAACAGAATGCCCACTCTGCCAGCTTGAAGCAGCAGGGAAGCAGACTTTGTGTCCCTCATTAATACGAAAGAATTGAGGTGCTGGAAACTGCCCCAGGACTAACAAAACAGGTACTAACGATGCTGGTTCCTGGGAAATGTTTATGGCTAGAAAACTGAATGAGACACACACCTTCAGCTGGAGGGATAGATCACCTGCCTTCCTCTGTCACCCACCATTACCAGTCCACCTCAGAGGGGTTCCTGGAACAGCCTTGCCTCCACTTTCCCTGGAAGTGACTCAGCATTCCCTCACGTGTGCGCTCAGTGCTTCAGTCATGTCCTGCTCTTTGCAACCCCATGGTCCGTGGCCCATCAGACCTCTCCGTCCATGGGACTTTCAGGCGAAAATACTGGAGTGGGTTGCCATTTCCTTTTCCAGGGGATCTTCCCTACCCAGGACTCGAATCTGCCTCTCCTGCGTCTCCTGCATTGCGGGTAGATTCTTTACGGCTGAGCCACCAGGGAAGCACATTCCCTCATTGTTATTGTTCAGTCGCCCAGTCATGTCCAACTCTTTGCAGCCCCATGCACTGCAACATGCCTGGCCTCCCTGTCCCTCAGAATCTCCCAAGTTCCCAGGTGGCACTAGTGGGAAAAAAAAAAAAAAAAACACCTGTCTGTGTGTCTGTGTGTCTGTGCAGGAGACATAAGAGATGTGAGTTCAATCCTTGGGTCGGAAAGATTCCCTGGAGGAGGCAACCCACCCTAGTATTCTTGCCTGGAGAATCCCATGGACAGAGGAGCCTGGCAGGCTATGTCCATAGGGTCACAAAGAGTCAGATATGACTGAAGAAACTTAGCATGCATACAAGGAATTAGTAACATTCCCTCATAGTGATTATCAAATAGCCAACAGGGAAATTTGGGAATTACCAAAAAGTAATCAAAGAAGCTTGGATCATGTAAAGAAGTGGAGTGATTACTGCACCCCTAACCTTCAGCAGTCCACCCTGGAGATTGGTGAAGAGCCATCACCCCCTGGGGGAAGTGGAACCATCTCTCACTATCTGCCTCTGTTTCAGCCACAGAAGCAAAGAGGCCTCAAGCTGTGTGAAGAGAAGGAGCCCGGGTTACTGATGTGACTATCCACGCCAGTCTTCAATGACACAACCCTGGAAGAAACCCAAGACCCAGCTGGAACTGGAGAAGCCTTCAGGAACAATCTCTAGTCAGATGGCTCAGACTTTCAAAAGCCCAGACTCCTCAAACCAAAACTGTAGCCCAGAGAGTTAGATAAACCATCTACGCCCTTGCAGATGAAACCACTTGCTTCTCTTTAACTTTCCGCTCATTTTAAGTTTTCTCTAAAGGCCTCCCTTAAGCCAAAATCAGATTGAGATATTTAGTGTAACAACTATGAAATGCCCCCCCTTCATTTATCATAATCATCTTTCAACTTGTATCCTTATTCACTGAAAACTCACATCCAAGTTCCTATGACCCCTAACAACTCAGATGACCTTGAACTGATGTGTGAATTTGGATCCTGTTAAATCACTGTTCCCAAAGCAGGGGTCTTCCTTTCTTTCACATGGTGACTTGCCCAGACTAAAAGAGGACATTTTTGCATGGCCAACAGATTGCTTACACAAACTAGCTTCATGTGACTTTTAAAGAAAGCACATAAATTACACCATCATAAAGCTTTCTCTTTGGGGGTTTGTAACTAGACTGTCATAAATAGCAGACTTGATCATCTTTGGTCCATAATCCAGATGTCACGGTCTTGCAGTGCTATCCACATGATTCTTAGGAAGGGGAGCAGCGCCCCCTGCTGGTCTGCCTTGCAGGCTGAGTTTTTACAAGCGGGAAATCTGGGTACAAAGTCGTTTGATGCTGAAATCCCTTGTAGTTAGGAGGGGAAATGAGGGTTTGAATACACGTTCTTCATTTCCTCAGCAACACACACTGCAGCAAAGAGAGGCTCACATTTCTCTCATTATTATTTCCAGCATTTAATAGAGCCAGTCACATTAGAACTGATGACACCTCCATGGCATTGTTCCCCATTAGTAATGGGGTGTGACAAAACTAAGAGGACTCAACTCTTTCGACTCTGTGTAACACTACCACCCCTGGACAAGAGACCAGCATTACTGGCCATCTTTGAGGCGGTCCCTGGAGAACCACAGCAGAACAAGGACAGCCCACTTGAGATGGCAGGCTCTGATTCTGTCCTACTCAGCTTATGCTCCAGACACCGATGAAGAGCTTGAGTCTGCAGGAAGAAATCCCTAAGCATCAGACCCCATACAGATTATAAAACCTGACCTGAACATAGCTAAAATCCCTGACCATTTACTACCAAAAGAATGTCTGTGGATCCAGAAAACCAGGCGACCCTTTGGGTGGCTGGGGTGTATAGCCTGGTAAAAGTACAGTCATTCACTATCCAACAAAAATACCACTGTGTTCAACAAGCATTTAGTGAGTACTGACAATGCCCTGGCACTGCACAGACATCAATAATATAACGGTGAACAAAAATAAATCAATAAAACCTGCTTGTGTCCAGAATGAACATCTTATAAGCCACAGCAAAGAACACAGAGGAACGTGCATGGCGTCACAGGGCATATAAAGTCTGGGAGAGTGGGCAACAGTGTCGCCGAGGAAGTGACATTAGAACTGAGACCAGGAGAAAGAAGGGGAGTTACTGGAGGTTGAGGGGGAGCATTCCAGTCAGAGCAACGAGTCTATGAAAAGCAACTAATTGCCAGGCAGAGACGGTCAAGTCATTGGATGTGAACCTGCCATGGGTGTCCATGCCTTTATGACAGAGTTTCTATAAAACTGATTCCAAAAAATATTGTAAAAGCCAATAAATCTTTCCCAGCAATTCACCAAATTCCTGCAGCAAATCTGATTATCAGATTTTGTCTTCGGAAATGAGAGAATAGTGGCCAAGCCTCCTACAAAACGGACAGTCCTCCGATCCTAAAGTCTACTGGCTGAGAGTTCTGGATGTCTCTGTACAAATAACAGACTCCGGATCTCTCAACTTCCCAGACCCAAGCATACTTCATGGTGACTCCACACTACAAAGTACTAGAATTTCATCCTAATCTTTGACAATGCCTTGGGAAGATTATTTTATTTCGGCTATTTTAACAAGCACTCATTTAGAACTTAATATGTGCCCGGTAGTGGTAAAGAACCTGCCTGCCAATGCAGGAGACATAAAAGTTATGGGTTCAATCCCTGGGTTGGTAAGATCCCCTGGAGGAGGGCAAGGCAACCCACTCCAGCATTCTTGCCTGGAGAATCCCATGGACAGAGGAGCCTGGTGGGCTACAAAGAGTCAGACATGACTGAAGCCACTGAGCACATGTGCCCAGTGAGTGCTAAGTACTTCACAAATAGTAACTCACTTAATCCTCATGATAATCCTATGAAGTAGTTATTAACATTATTCACACATTACTAATGGAGAAACTGAGGCACCCAGAAGATGAGAAGCTTTTCTAAAGTCACTCAGTCAGTAGGTGGCAGAGACATAATTTGGCTTCTAGAAACCAAGCTCAAAACTATCACTCCAGGCAGCCTCCTCTTGTTAACAGTAAATCTTAAGGATCATTCAAGCAACAGCCCTTTTTTACCTAGTTGTAAAGTCTATGTCTCAGAAGGATAGACTCTATCAATTTGACCCCCTAAATCTATCTCAAGTCTTTGTCCCTCCTGTTGGCTTTTGCACCAGCCCCATTCCATTCTCCCTGGTGATCATCACAGCATCCTAGGTGCTCTCTGGGCTCCAGGTCTTCTTCCCTTCTCATTCACACCCCACACCATTCATAGCGCTCTAGAAACAAATGTTTGTTCTGGGTATAACCTTCACCAGCCCACCACTGCCTACAGATGGAAGTTAACCCTCACATCAGGTCCTCCACGAGGTGGCCCCAGCCTACTTCTGCTATATCGTTTCCTAAATCTCCACCCTACCACACCTGCTCCTCCAGTATCACTGGCCCCCTGCCTTCCTCCAGGGGCTAACACTTCCGTGCTGTCCAAGTGCTAGCCCTCCTCCTGGGAAGTCTTCCCATTCTCCTCTTTGAGGCTCAGGTAATAACTCCCTTGCCAATCCTCCCCATCCCCCACAGGATCTTCCTTTTCTTTGTGATACCTCTAAACCTTGTGTATAAGGTGCTGGTGCCAGGCTGGGAACTGGAGTGAGGAAAATGGGACATCTGATGAAGTGGCACATTTCAGGACATGTCAAAACACCCAGTAATTGAGATGAATAATGTTTTTATTGTGGGAGAATATACATAACATAAACTTTACTGTTTAATCATTTAAAGTGTAGAATTCAGTGGCATTAAGTCTATCTACAATGTTATGCAACCATCACTACTTTCCATTTCCAGAATTATTCAGCTTCCCAACAGAACCTCTGCACCCATTAAACTCTCTTCTCCTTTCACCCTAGCCTCTGGTAAAAACGATTCTACTTTCCGTCTCTAGAAATTTGTCTAGTCTGCGTACTGCATATAGGTGGAATCATGCAGTATTTTTCAACTAGCCTAACAAAATGAAGATAAATAATACTTAAATGCAATGGTTTTGGTGCGGTGGGCATTGGGCTTGGGGGGGGGGGCGGGGTTTGGCCACAGGCCAAAGGGCATGCAGAATCTTAGTTTCCTGACCAGGGATTGAACCTGAGTTCCATGCAGTGCAAGTGCTGAGTCTTAACCACTGGACCACCAGGGAAGTTCCAATACAATTCTTTTAATAATCAAAATTAATGCAAACCATTCAAGAGGAATAAAGCATCAAAATTTTAGATAAAAATAGGATCAGTATCACTGATTTTTCCTCTTGCTTGAGGATCCAATATGGCTCAGAACTGATCCCGTCTTTACTGCAATTTTTAATATTTTGTTAATTGTAGATTTTTTTGTATTAATTTTTATTTTTTAATTTTGGATTAAAATTTCATTTGTATGGATTACTGTTTTTTTTTTTTTTTTTTGGCACTTAAGGCAAATACCTCACACATCTTACCCTAGTTCCAGTTCTGCTGGTGCCAAAATCCATCCTCACATTACCCCAAATAAGCAAACAATCAGGGTAAGAAATAATATGCTTGTCTGCAAACTCAGCTTCAGGACAAGTCCTCCTGTAGTTATCGTTCCTCAGTGAGACTGCTGCCTGCAAGCCCTTCTTACACTCCAGATCCACGCCGGCACATAGCCCTGCACTGCAAATCAGGCCACACTGTGGTATCTGCCTTCCATCTGCCTTTCAAGTCTGTGAGCTCTCTGAGAGCAGAAATGGAGTCTTTTTCATCTCTGTACCCACAGTGCATCATACAGACTTGGGTTCATAGAAGAAACTTAACAATTAATTGTTGAATGACAGCCCCTCAGCTCTTTTTCCCATCATTAATAAGTATTTCAAGGTAATGCAATGAGACTTAGATGTTACCTAGTTTAGATCCAATAATCCATATACAATTCTTATATATTCTGCATAATATAAATTTTGAGATTAGTTTCATAATCCAGTGGTCCCCAACCTTTTGGGCACCAAAGACTGGTCTCATGAAAGACAATTTTTCCATGGACTGGGAGTGTGTGGTGGATGGTTTCGGGATAATTCTTATAAGGAGCATGCAACCTAGGTCTCTTGCATGCATAGTTTACAGTAGGGTTCATGCTCCTATGAGAATCTAATGCCACCACTGATGTGACAAGAGGTAGGGTTCAGGAGTTAATGTGACTGATGGGGAGCGGTTGTAAACACAGATGAAGCTTCACTAGCTTGACCCCGCTCACCTCCTGCTCTGTGGCCCAGTTCCTAACAGGCCACGGAACAATAGCGGTCCACGGCCTGGGGGCTGGGGACTCCGGCCATAATCTATATAGATCCATATTGAAACACTGGTGTTTTAGAAAGTCCTAACTTTGGCATGGATATTTCAGAGCTACTTGGTCTCCATTTTTTTTGAACCTCTAAACTAGGGACCGCCGACTCTCATTTCCCCATGCTACATTTGCCCACTCATCATCCCCTTGGGCAGCTGTGCCACAGAGGAGGGGCAGGCCTTGAGGACTGTCTGTTTCTCCCAGGCACTGATTCCACCTCTATCTCTGCTTGACCAGAGTCCTGTCTGAATGCTACCCTGGTGCTCTTGGCTGTCTCCCTCCTGGCTTACCGAACCGGCTGTGCCTTCAGCAGGAATGTCTGCCCCTGTGCAGTTTCCTGGTCTAACTTCCTGTCTTGCGGCCACAGTCCTGACATTGGCTTGAAGTCTTCAACCACAGCCTATGGCCAGAGTCCCTGGGTTTCAGGTACTGGCATTGTGATTTACAGACTTCTCACATTTGAAATTAGTTTGGACCCCACTGCCTCAATTGAGATTTTCCTTCTTATTTGATGCCAAAAGAAAATGTGGTTTCCAAATTCTCAAGTGCCTAGAATTGTTCATCTGGTTTTACATCTAGAGCAAAACCAAACAACCCAACATCCAAAATCTTAGCTCCTGAATTTATCATCCAATTCAGAGTCAAATATCCCCACCCTAACGAAGTTCCTTTTGCCAGTAACTAGAGTTTTGCTTGGATTGATTTCTTTATAGGTGTTGGAACACTTAACTTCATAACAGGAAAATTTCTTCCTCTTCTTCAGGATGCCCTTTCTCTCTTGCCTGCATAAACAGTCTTCTATCGGTCTGCAGAATTAAAACCAAGTGACATAAGAGGTGTTATCAACAAGGTATCCAAGAGGAAGGAGATGGACAACAATTGTCTTGTAACTGCTGTATTACCTTTCACAATATTTTTAAACAAAGTCTGAGCTGAAACCCAACTGTTCTTTCCAATTTGATGGATGCCAACATTAACTAACAAATACAGACCAAAACTGGAAGAAATGGAAGAATTCAAGGAAGACGTAACACCGAAATCCATGTCTCCCATGAGACTATGGGAGAACAGCCAATTCATGACTTTTAGTCAGGAAATAAATGCCTTTAAGCATTCAGAAAAGTATAAAAGGAAGAATATTGTGGCTCCTCATGGCATAATGCAGGCATATGAAGGTAAATTTATTTCATGGCATCAATCCAGATCTCTTTCTTTATTTAGAGGGTGATTATAAACAATACGCAATGGTAAAGAATCTGCCTGCCAATGCAGGAGACTCAGGAAATGCAGGTTCAATCCCTGGGTCAGGAAGATCCCATGGAGGAGGAAATGGCAACCTGCTCCAGTGTACTTGCCTGAAAAATCTCATGGACAGAGGAGCCTGGCGGGCTACAATCCACAGGGTTGCAAAGAGTCGGACATGACTGAACACGCACATCATTTTATGACCAATAAAGCTGACTTTCATTTGTGCTTTGTGAAATTAGATTTTTAGTATACCCATCTTAGATAGCTTGGCTAAATATGCAATGATAGAATTACTATGATGATATTATATTTACATATACATACCATATTAGTTTAGTGGGCTTCCCAGGTGGCTCAGTGGTAAAGAACCTGCCTGCCAATGCAAGAGACATGGGTTCAATTCAATGCCTAGGTCAGGAAGATCCCCTAGAGAAGGAAATGGCAACGCGCTCTAGTATTCTTGCCTGGGAAATCCCCTGGACAGAAGCGCCTGGTGGGCTACAGTCCATGGGTAGCAAGAGAGTTGGACTCGACTTAGTGGCCAAGCAATAACAACCGTGTTAGTTTTCTAGGGCAGCTGTAACAAAGTGCCACACACTGGGTGGCTTTAACAAGAGAAAGTTATTGCCTTACAGTTTGGAGGCTACAAGACCAAAAGCAAGGTATTGGCAATGCTGGTTCCTTCTGAAGACTGTAAGGCAGGGATCTGCTCCAGGTCCTTCCCCTTGGCTTGTGGATGACCTGCTCTCTATGTCTCTCAATGTCATTTTCCCTCTATGCTTGTCTGTCTCTGTGTCCAAATTCCCCCTTTTTCTAAGGACACCAGTCATTTTGGATTAGGGCCACCCAAGACCTAGTTTAACTTAATGAAGCCTATAAAATACTATTTCCAACACTTTCCTGGTGGCTCAGATGGTAAAGCGTCTGTCTACAATGCGGGAGACCTGGGTTCAATCCCTGGGTTGGGAAGATCCCCTGGAGAAGGAAATGGCAATCCACTCCAGTACTACTGCCTGGAAAATCCCATGGACAGAGAAGCCTGGTAGGCTACAGTCCATGGGGTCGCAAAGAGTCGGACATGACTGATGTCACTTTCACTTTGACTTTATGAGGCACTATGGTTTGGGATTCCAAGATAACTTTTTTAGGGGAGTGGGGCACAATTCCATACATAACCTATACCATGTTTACATTTTTATACCTGATTTCATTTTAGAACAGATTTAAGATATCCATGTGTTCATGCTAAGTTGCTTCAGTCATGTCTGACTCTGTGCAACCCTATGGACCGTAGCCCACCAGGCACCTCTGTCCATGGGAGTCTCCAGGCAAAAATACTGGAGTGGGTTGCCATGCCCTCCTCCAGGGAATCTTCCCGACCCAGGGACTGAACCTGTATCTTTTATATCTCCTGCATTGGCAGGTGGGTTCTTTATCATTAGCATCACCTGGGAAGCCCAAGATATCCATATGTATATGTTAACATGAAAAGTAAATTTAGAAAATGTATTGACCTACAAGATACATGCCAGTTTTTCCCACACTCATGGGTGTTCCAGAAGAGATGCTTCTCCACAGCACCAGCCTTGTGGAGAACAAAGAAGCAGGACTTCCTTAGTTTCTTCTGGGTCATGATTTTCTGATGTTAGCATGAATTTTATGTAATGGAGGGCTATGGGAAAGTTTTATTTTTTAATATTTATTTTTATGTATCTATTTATTTGGCTGCTCCAGGTCCTAGTTGCAGCACACAAGATCTTTAGTTGCAGCACATGGAATCTAGTTCCCTGACCAGGTATCGAACCTGGGCCCCCTGCATTGGGAGCTCGGAGTCTTAACCACTGAACCACCAGGGAAGCTCCATGGAAAAGTTTTAACATGGATATGTTATTCTCAAATTCATTAAAGTTCTAGGATTTTTTTCTTCTACTTTTGGCTGTGCTGGGTCTTCATTGCAGCACGTCATCTTCTCTAGTTGGGGCACATAGGCTCCAGAGCCCACAGGCTCAGTAATTGCTTCTCTTGGGCCTAGTTGACCCATTGCACATGAAATGCTTAGTTCCCTGATCAGGAATCGAACCTGTGTCCCCTGAGTTGGAAGGCAGATTCTTAACCACTGGATCACCAGGGAAATCCCGAATTCTAGGATTTAAATATTGGGTCTTGTCATGATTGAAAGAGCAATCTACCCTACCTTTACCACAGCTGATCCTGATTTCTAATCCTTCTCATTTCACCCAATCAGAACTGGCTACATCATTTTCAAGGCCCAGTACAAAATGAAAATATGGGGCCCTTTGTTCAAAACTTAAGAATTTTAAGACAGCAATATCAGAGCTTAAAATTAAATGTGGGACCCTTCTAAGCACACTGGACCCATGCAACTGCATAGCCTGTGTGCCTGTGAAACCGACCCTGGGTGTGTGTATTTGAAGTGGTCACACCAATTACACATTTTGCAATGGTGAAAATATCATTAAATTGTTTATGTTGGTAAAAGTTTTAGTAGAGGGTACAGAGCGCAGTACCCTCTACAGAGGTATAGCCACAGACTTCCCTGGTGGCTCAGATGGTAAAGCATCTGTCTACAATGCAGGAGACCCAGATTCGATCCCTGGGTGGGGAAGATCTCCTGGAGAAGGAAATGGCAACCCACTCCAGTATTCTTGCCTGGAAAATCCCGTGGACGAAGGGGCCTGGTAGGTTACAGTCCATGGGATCACAAAGAGTCAGACACAACTGAGCGACTTCACCTCACTTCACTTCACTTCACTTCACAGGGCACAGTAGACAGACCTCCCCAGTGATCTATGAAACAAGGAGACTGTACTATTAGTCAAGGTTCCATGAACAATTTGGGGTGATGAGGGGAGGCAATATTTCAGAAGTTCACCTCAAATCTATCTCTTGTTCATTTCACTGTTGGAGGCAGGTCAGGCAATAGTCTCCTGATGATTTACTCTGAGCATCTCTGGAGCTTCCATCTCCCAACTCTACCGTCTTGGAGTTCTTTGCTTCTAGTCACAAGGAGGGGAGAAAGAGTGGAGGAAGCCCTTTGCTCATGTTCTCATTGACCAGAATTCAATCCAATATTCCCAGCCTAACCTCATGGAATCTGCAAAATACCATTTTCTTGTATGCTCCCCCCAAAAGGAAAGAATTGTGAACATCTAGCTTAACTTTGCCACAGAAATGGAAATAAAGGAGTAAAAGAAATTCATCAACTACATATTAAGTAGTGTTGACTAAGTAGATAGGATTGTGCTGCTCTTTGAGAAGACATTAGAGAAAATATTAGCATACCTTCTGTCAAAAAGCCTAATGTTTCATTACGGATATAAGACACACAAACACCAAAAAATTCATATCAAAGGAAGCTATTATATCAGTGTAGCCTGAAGAATTAGGCAATCTCCTTGCAGGAAATTACTTAAGAGCAAGGATAAATGAAGGCCATTCAAATGCGAACAAGCAAAGGCTCTTTTAAGTTAATTTTTAATTGAAATATAGTTGATTTACAATCTTGTGTTAATTTCTGCTGTATAGCAAAGTGATTCAGTTATACATATATAAACATTCTATTATATATATTTTTTCCATTATGATTTATCACAGGATATTTAATATATTGATATTTTCCTGTACTATTCAGTAAGACCTTGTTGTTATCCATTCTGTATATATAGTTTGCATCTGCTAGCACCAAATTCCCACTACATCCTTTCCCCACCCCACTTTGGCAACCACAAGCCAGTTCTCTATGTCTGTGAGTCTGTTTCTGTCTCATAGAAAGGTTTGTTTGTGTTATAGTTTAGATTCCACATATGAAGATATCATATGGTATCTGTCTTCCTCTTCCTGACTTACTTCCCTTAGTATGCTCATCTCTAGTTCCATTCATGTTGCTGCAAATGGCATCAGTTCATTTTTTTTTAGGAATGAGTAGTATCCTGTTGTATATACGTACTACATATTCTCTATTCATTCATCTGTTGATGGACATCTTTTTTGTGAATTAAAACATTTTCATTTATTTTTTTATTCAAAGCTAACTATAGCAAGAGAGTTAGCCACCATCACTTGCATTTGGCAGGGATTCAAAAGCAGGCAGAGGAGCAGGAAAGTTTCACTGTGGAAAAAAAAGGAGGCTTTATGTATGCCCTGGCTAGAGGCTGCCAACCTGGGGAAGCTGTAGGTGAGAAAGGTGGACAAGGGACACTGGTTGGTTAGGGGTGTATATTTGACTTTCTCCAGTTGGTCCTAAGTTAGAAGTGAGGGGTAGGGATGAGGGAAGTGGTCAGTTATGAATCAAGTCTTGGCTGTTTGGGCCATTGGTCACAGAGGTTTTGGCTTCCTAGACCAGCTGCAGGAGACAGAGGGCTTACTACTTCCTACAAGTCTGAGTGGTGGATAGTAAATTAGTTTCCTGGGCTGATTTCTACAGACTGTGGGTCGGAGTTCTATTTTTACACATGGTCTGGGAATTGTCTGTTTGTATATCCAGTCTCTCAAGGAAATCTCAACCACAGGACTGAGCTATGTGGACCTTGGAGCTCAGGCCCAGTTTCAGAAAGCTTCAAGTGAGTGTGTATCTGGTTCTAGCTTAACCCCATCAGGAAGTGGCCAATGTGTATTCCAGAAGAAAGTCAGCTTCAAGTTTTCAATCTAATTCTACCCCTGATGAGCTCTGTAACTTTCATAGCTGAGTCTACTGGTCTGAGTCTAGTTCCTTCATCAGCAGAGAGAGAGAAAACACACTTGATAAGGTTTTGAATGACTGAAAAGAAATTACTATTTAAAGTAACTGAGAGGGAAGACTTCCCTGGTGGTCTAGTGGTTAAGACTCTGCGCTTCCAATGCAGGGGGCCTGGGTTCCATCCCTGGCCAGAGAACTAGATCCCACATGCTGAAATGAAGACTGAGGATCCCGTGTACTGCTACTAAGATCCAAATAAATAAATAGATTGGTTGGTTTTTTTTTTTAAGAAATAATAAAGTAACTGAGAGGGTACTAAGCACTTGTGGGATCTCAAGAATCTTGGTTCCTCTCCTTTTCCTGCCTCGTTGTCCATGTGCCACCGTGATGCAGTTCCAGTTCTGAGGACTTTCTAGGCAGGAAAGGTCTTAGCAGATCTAATCCCATCTCAGGTCCAGCTCTGAGGAGTCTGTGACCCACAGTGACCTTGGGCTATTGAACACGAACTGTTCCCTTCTCCTGGGCCGATCTTCTCTTAAATATGCAACTCTGGATAAAACTCGCTCTCTGCAGGCCAGATAACATGGTAGATCCTGTGCCCCGTGTTTTAGAAACTTGTTTCCAGTCAGTCAGTTTCACTTGAGGAAAGAAAGACTTCATTAAAGGAGGCAGCCATAGAACAAAGGAAGTCACTCACTCCCCCAGTGCAAACACCTCAGCCCAAAGGATTTAAAAGGGCCAAATTCCCAGGGCCTCCGCCAAGGTCCAAAGTCACACCATGCCCTTTTGTACACTCACCCTTGAGTTCTCAGATTCATAATGAGATTATTATACCATCAGCTCCCTGGCACCCACTGTTCTGACTCAGAAATATAGTTCCCTAACTTTCTTTGGATCAGGGAGTCATGGTCCTTCACAAGAGCCTCTCAGAGCACACAAACCCCTATGGTCCCATGTTGCCCCACAGGTTGCTAGCTCCCTGCATTTCTGAGGCAGGAGACACAAGTGAAATCTTCCTCTTCTCTATAGTACACTCCTTTCTCACCCACCAAACATGGCTGGCAGCTCTGATGACCACAATGGGCACTGTGCAAAGAGAAAACCAAAGTAACTCACTCCCCCGCAACTCAGCAGCCAACAGGCCCTGAGACCCACTTCAGCATGTGGCTGTGTTTTCTCAGTTGGAACTGGGATAAAGCCTCTTTATACAGTTGTGTAGATTACATGTTAGCATGAGGCTATATCCACCAAGAAGACATTAGATGTCTTTGCCTAATCTGCAAAGTTATGACAACTCTGAATGTCAAGTTATATGCATTCTACATTCTAAAGTATTAGAGCCAAAAGAAATCAACCTATTTGAAGGTGTTCCAGGATGGTAAGTTGCCATCTCCATCAGTCATGCCAACACATGTCTGCATCAATCTGTATATCATTTCAGAATCCAGTGGCCTCATGTAATGTTGATAGAAGGCAAGACTTGAAGTCAGCTGGACTGGGTTTGGCCCTTGGATCTTTACCTTCATTTATTCATTCAACAACCATTTATTGAGGACCTCTTCCTTGCCAAGAGTAGGGCAAAGCGTTAGGGACACAACAGTTAATAAAACAGACAAGAATCCCAGCCTGCATGATGTTTATAAACTATTTGAAGTAGACAGACAATAAACAAGTGAAATATGTTAGAGGGTAGAAATTGTTGTGGATAAGTAAAAATGGGAAAGGGGATCAAGTGTCCTGGAGCAGAGGGCATTTGTATATATGTGGTAGATAAATGGGGGAAGAGCATTCCAGGCAGAAAGAATAGCAAAAACAAAGGCACTAAAGCAGAACACTAGGCTGGTTTGGGAGACAGCCAGGAGGCCACTGTGGCTGGAGCAGCGTGAGGAAGGGTTACCAAAAGTAGAAGATGCATTTTAACTATGAGCTTGTGAATTGTCATGTAGCCCTTTTAAATCCTTAGTTTCCTCCTCTGTAAAAACGGACAGGGATGCCATTTCACAGGGAGTGATGAGGTACTGGAATACATAAGGGAGAACTGTGCGCACAGTAGGGGACGGTAAGGTATTTGTAAACTGAGACAGCCACTCTGTCCCCCCACCCATCCTGCTGCCATCTTTCTTCTCCGTGTCCCTCCCCAGCCATAGGTACCGCACAGAATGGAAGTGTGTCATCCCAAATTCTCCCAGAATGAGGTCTGGACATCACCATCCCCATCATACCCTGACTCTGTGGAACAGAGAGCTCTCTCACATCCAGGGCTGGGCCAGTTTTAGAGAAGGAAGAAAGGACATACCCACCAGACACACTGAGCCACCCGCCAGCTGCTACAGGAAGTCACTCATGTCCACACCGTGCCTGGAATAGGGAAGAGGCTCAAAAATGCCCAGTGAATTGGATTCAATCGAAAGAGTTTAAGGTGCAGATGAGAAGACAGAATGATAAGAATAATCACAAAACAGAGGCAAAGAACTAGGGAAGGTCTCTACAGACACTGATAATTAGGATGAAATCTGCAGCTAAAACTGTAAAATCTGGGTCTATCACAGAAACCCTTATTGCCCTGTCCAGCACATCAAGCTATACCTTCAAGTCAGATGGCTCCTGTGTGCATCTGCTCCCACACTGAGGATACATTTCTGCTGAGGTTGAGCAGACTTACAAGGGAGTTGGGAAATCACTGAAACAGAAAAAAATCCCAGAACATCAAGGCTTCCACTCACATCCTTCTACAGAGCCAATCCATGTTTATTGTCTTACTCTACAGGAAGGCTGGTTCCAGCATTTAACCCTCAGAGGGGCCAGTTCCCCACTCATGGTGGGGCAGTGGCTGAACCAGACCAGTTGTCAGCTAAGAGGGCTGTGGCAACTGCCAGGGGTGATCCACTCAACAAAGGAAAGAATGAGGCTATATCCACCAAGAAGACATTAGATTTCTTTGCTTAATCTGCAGAGCTATGACTTCTCTGAATGTCAAGTTATATGCATTCTACATTCTAAAGACTCTTCAGACCTCGGGGAGATCAAATTACAAACAGCAGATCCAGATGCAGAATCAGAACAGGAGCGAGGAGCAAGGAGCTCACATCTGGCAAAAAGAAGACCAGAGCAAGAGAAGCTGACCCCAGGGGAAAAGAAGCCCAAGTTACCTGGAGCATGAAATGAGTGTAGGTCAGTCACCATGGCTTTAAAGGGCAAGAAACGGATTCCACGCCAATTTAGGAAACAGGCATCCTTCTAGTCTTACTAACTCTGAGTGCAGTGATACCCTGTGAGTCCACTCGAGCTCTCTCCTTTCCCCCTAGTCACATTTACCCATGCTTATATTTTCATTTTAATCAAATAATAGAGAACAGCATGGAGATTCCTTAAAAAAAAAAAAAAAAAAAAAAACTAGGAATAAAACTACCATACGACCCAGCAGTTCCACTACTGGGCATATACCCTGAAAGTGAAAGCCACTCAGTCATGTTCGACTCTTTGCAATCCTATGGACTATAGAGTCCATGGAATTCTCCAGGCCAGAATACTGGAGTGGGTAGCCTTTCCCTTCTCCAGGGGATCTTCCCAACCCAGGGATCAAACCCAGGTCTCCGACACTGCAGGCAGATTCTTTACCAGCTGAGCCACAAGGGAGGGAAGCCCGTATAATTCTGGAGGAAACCAGAATTGAAAAAGATACATGTACCCCAATATTCACTGCAGCACTATTGACAGTAGCTAGGACATGGAAGCAACGTAGATGTTCATCAGCAGAAGAATGGATAAGGAAGTTGTGGTACATATACACACAATGGATATTACTCAACTATAGAAAGGAGCATATCCGAGTCAGTTCTAATGAGGTGGGTGACCCTATTATATTAGAGCCTATTATACAGAATGAAGTAAGTCAGAAAGAGAAAGACAAATTTTATTATATATATAATTAACGCATATATATGGAGTCTAGAAAGATAGTACAGATGATCCTACATGCAGGGCAGCAAAGGAGACATGGACATAAAGAACAGACTTTGGGACACAGTGGAGGAAGGGGAGTGTGGGATGATTTAAGAAAATAGCATTGAAACATATACATTACCATATGTAAAATGGATGCCAGTGGGAGTTTGATGTATGATGCAGGGAACACAAAGCCAGTGAGTGCTCTGTGAGTGCACATAGAGGGGTGGGATGGGGAGGGAGGTAAGAAGGGGGTTCAAGGGGGAGAAGACATGTGTATACCTAGGGCTGATTCATGTTGATGTATGGCAAAAAAAAAATCACAGCATTGTTAAGTAATTATCCTCTAACTGAAAAACTTAAAAACTAAGAAAAAATAATATTAATTTCCCAAAAAGTCCTTTACACTTGCATGGGACTTCATATTTCACATCTATGTGACATGTACAGCTACACTGTGAGGTCAGCCCAGCAGGCAGCAGTAGTCCCTTTATACAGATGTGAAAATAAATGCCAGTCACACAAGTCATCAGTGGAATTCTGACTGGAGTCTGGATCTCCCAGACACATCTCACTCCACATGGGATTGGAGCTTAGAACTCCTGGACTTCATGCTTAACATGCTAATAGAAACAAAACAATGATTTCATTGCTCATGTATCAGCATTTTGACTGTGCATTTGGTAGATACTGGATTATGCTAACAGAAGGCTGACCTCTGGCCAGCAGCTGAAGTGCCAATACATCTGTATTGACTGACGAGAGAACAGTCAGAACAAGTCTCCACATATATGCATCAGCATATATTTGGTTTTCTCTTTCTGATTTCTCTCTGTATGACAGATGTCCATCCACATCTCTACAAATGACTCAGTTTCACTCCTTTGAGTGGCTGAGTAATATCCCATCTTATATACAGATGAACCTATTTCCAAGGCAGGAACAGAGACGCAGACATATAGAACAGATATGGACACAGCCAGGAAGGAGAGGGTGGGACGAATTGGGAGATTAGGTTAGACATATATACACTACCATGTGTAAAGAGAGAGCTAGTGGGAAGCTGCTGTTAATACAGGGAGCTCGGCTCAGTGTTCTCTGAAGACCTCGATGAGGTGGGATGCCGGGGGAGATCCAAGAGAAAGGGGACAGATGTATGCATATAGTTGATTCACTTTGTTGTACAGCAGAAACTAACACACCATTGTAAAGTAATTTCAATTTAAAAAGAGAGGAAAAAAAAGAAATAGTCTTCACTCACCCTCCATCCTCATCAAACAGACAACACAGGAAACATTTCATTTTAAAGACAAAGGATCCTAATTTTTCTAAGAACTCTTGAGCCAAAAGCTTTCTGGCCTCCTATGAAAGCAGGCTACAAGGATTCCAACCAAAGGATGAAATATTTTCTCCCCAAATACTACCACACAAGCTTAGAAAAAGGCAGTCATGCTTTCTTTCACTGAAGAAATAAACATACAAAGACGGAAATATAAGCATAAGCACTCATGTGCTCCATAAAATCCAGCTGCCACCACCACCAAAACACACCTTCTAATTCAAGTCGTTCTTTGGATGTTTTCTCTCCATCAACATTGCTTTATTGCTCATTAGATCTGATTCTGCCTCCACTAAGGTTGGGAATTTGGGAAGAAACTGATTTTTCCCAAGGTTTGCCCCCTCCAAAGATGGCACATTCATTAAGCTCAATCTTTGGGGACAAAATCATTTAAATACATTTCTGTGGTTTCATCTGAAACATGGGTTCTTCCATCTGCCTTTTCCCAAGTCTGTTTAAGAAAATCAAACATTGTCCTTAAATAATGCATGGCCCTGAAAAGGATGGTTATGGTAGAACCAACAAATTCTTGACTTGAGGAAGGCCAGTAGAGAATGCTGGCCTATTTCTAATACTATTTCTAAGAATATGATTCTGGACTGCTACCAGCCCCCTCTCTCCAGCTAGTGGTTTTTACAACACCTTGGATGTATACATTTAACACAAATTACTTGGTTCTTAATAAAATACTGACACATTTAGATTTCCATGGCACATTTTTGCCTTTATAAAGATTTTAATAACTTTTTCTCTGATATGAGTCCCAAGAACCTCTGGGTAAGTGGAGCTGGCATGGGACCGTGACATGTTAGATGTCCAAAGTTAACAACTTTTGGAAATTTTTATTTACTTTCTTCTGTCTGAGTGGACTTAATGCTATTAAAATTCTGTCTGGCAGCAGAAACAGGTATAAACTTGGCCACTTAAGAAAAGCAATTTGGCCATTTGTGACAACAGCTGCCTGATGTTGCATTTTATTTAATTGGAAAAGGATGCAGGAAGTCTGTGGCGCATTAAAGAAACTCAGAGTTTGAAGATCATAGGAATTTTCTCCTCTATTTTCTTCTATAAAATTACCATTATTAAGTAATTTATTGAGTGTCAACAACATACAAGACACTTTTTAAATTATTTGAAAGGGACTGATTAAGAAAAAAATAATGCAAACTCTTTAAGAAGGGCTCTCCTCAGACCTTGCAGAGCATGTGTTCAGCTGACAGGGTGACACTGTCATTAAGACCATCCCCCCATAGCTGTTGAGTCAAAGCCAAGACCCTAAGCCAGCACGTAAGGCTCTGCCTTCACCCTCTAGTGGGACACTGTCTCCATCCTCTGGCTCTGCTTGGCTCCAAACACTTCTCCACCATTTGGTCTTCCAACCACAGCAACTGTCTACTGCTCCCCAAGGCTCAGCCCCCTCTCATTTCCTAGCCTTGGTACTCACTCTTCTCCCTGCTTGACACACCCTTCCCAACTGGTCTGCCTAGTGAATTTCTTATCCATTAAAATACAGGGATATCCATCAGATCCAGCAATTCCCCTTCTGGATATATACCCAAAAAGAACTGCAAGTGGAAATTCCAAGAGTTATAGGCACACCCATATTCATAGCAGCACTATTCACAACAACCAAAATGTGGACACAGCCCAAGCGTCTATCAGCGAATGTCTACATAAAGAAATGGGGTGTGAATATAAAGTGGATTATTATGTAGCCTTAAAAAGGAAGGAAATTCTGACATATGCTACAAAAATGGATAAACCTTGAGGACATTATGCTAACTGAAATAAACCAATCACAAAAAAATAAATATTGTATAATTCTATTTTAAGGAATCTAGAGTGGTCAAATCATAGAGACAGAAAGTAGAGCTGTGGTTGCCAGGGGCTCGGGGAGGAGGGAATGAGAATTTATTGTTTATTGAGTGTGGAGTTTCAGTTTTGTGAGATGAAAGCTCTGTGGATGGATGATGGGGATGGCAGCAAAGAAATAATCATGTATTTAGTGGCACTATACATTTTAAAACAGTTAAGGTGGTAAATTTTATATGTGTTTTACAATGTTTTAATTTAAAAACTGCTGCTAAGTCACTTCAGTTGTGTCCGACTCTGTGCGACCCCATAGACGGCAGCCCACCAGGCTCCCCTGTCCCTGGGATTCTCCAGGCAAGAACACTGGAGTGGGTTGCCATTTCCTTCTCCAATGCATGAAAGTGAAAAGTGAAAGTGAAATCACTCAGTCGTCTCCGACTCTTAGCGACCCCATGGACTGCAGCCTACCAGGCTCCTCCGTCCATAAGATTTTCCAGGCAAGAGTACTGGAGTGGGGTGCCATTGCTTTCTCCGAATTTAAAAACTAGAATATTAAAAATAATTTTAAATGTTTAAACCTTAAATATTAACATCTCTGTGAAAATCTTTCCCACTTCCCAGCACCAACAGAATTTGTTCTTCCTTCCTCTGAGCTCTCACTACACCTAGTACCTAATTAGAATTATTTTTATACCACTTACATGGGGAATCTAAAATATGACACAAATGTATTTATCTATGAAATAGAAACAGAGTCACAGACAGAAAACAGACTTGTGGTTGCCAAAGGGGAGGGAGAGGTGGGAGTTTGGGATTAGCAGGTGTAAACAATTACACATAGGATAGATAAACAACATGGTCCTACTGTATAGCATGGGGAACTATATTCAATATCCTGTGATAAACCATGATGAAAAAGAATATTAAAAAGGATATATGTATATGAATAACTGAATCATTTTGCTGTATAGCAGAAATTAACACAATGTTGTAAATCAACTATACTTCAATTTTTAAAAATCTTAAAAATAAAATCAATTTTTTCATTAAGAAAATAAATCATTTGTCTTAGTGTTGTTCTTCCCTCCCTCCAACTGGGAACTCCTTTAAAGTCAAAACCATGTCTTTTTCTTCGTTATATTCTGTGGTTGTCACCAAGACAGTTAAATAATCCAAGTATCTCCTAACAATAGAATGGCTCTTCTCTATCATGAATTTCCTTAGCCAGTGAATCAATGTGCATCTGCTAAGATGGTCTTTCCCCTCGGCCAGAGAGTAGCTACTCTCTCACCATACCCCAAGTAAAGACTAGATGATTCAGAGTGACCCCCCAGAGACACACAATGAGAATGAGAAATAAGCCATGTTGTTTAGACCACCAAGATTTTAGAATGCTTTGCCACCACAGCTTGGCTCCACCTATCATGATGGATAAATCCCTAAGGCTCAACATAATCCTTATAATATGGCCATTACCTGAAAAAAAAACTCCTTTAAAGATATGAGTAACTGCATTAATAACTTAATGAATAATAAATTACCCCTACTGGATAAAGTCAAATATAGAGAGTTTAAATGTATTTTAATTCATTTAGACTTAGTTTGTAAATTGAGGTGACCACATTAGCAATCAAGAGAAATAATGTAATAATCTACAATTCAATCTCCAGCCCTTTATACCATTATTTATTAATTATAATAATAAAAGTGGAAATAGGAGGCGGTCTTAAGATGGTGGAGGAATAGGACAGGGAGACCACTTTCTCTCCCACAAATTCATCAAAAGAACATTTAAACGCTGAGTAAATTCCACAAAACAGCTTCTGAATGCTGGCAGAGGACATCAGGCACCCAGAAAAGCAGCCCATTGTCTTCAAAAGGAGGTAGGAAAAAATATAAAAGACAAAAAGAGAGACAAAAGAGGTAGGGACGGAGCTCTGTCCCGGGAAGGGAGTCTTAAAAAGAGAGAAGTTTCCAAACACCAGGAAACACTCTTATTGCCAAGTCTGTGGAAAGCCTTGGAACCACAGAGGGCAACATAACAGGGAGGAAAAATAAATAAATAATTAAAACCCACAGATTATGTGCCCAACGGTAACTCCCCCAGCGGAGAAGCAGCACAGATGCCTGCACCCACCACTAGCAAGCGGGGGCTGGGCAGGGAGGCGCGGGCTGCATTGCTTAGAGTAAGGACTGGGCCTGAATGCCCTGAGGGCAATCTGAGGGAACTAACTTGGGCTAGCAAACCAGATTGTAGGATAGCTACCACGAGAAAAGCCCTAACATAAGACACCATCAGGGCCACTCACAGAACAAAGGACTGACTAGAGCTACGTGAAAAGCCCTAACCTAAGACACAGTCAGGCCTGCTCACAGAATAAAGGACTGAACAGAGCTAGCCGGCTGCAGACCATCCCCCTCTGGTGACAGGCAGCCAGAGCCAGAAGCGGGCAATCGCAGCCCCAGAGAGCCATTATGTACCAAACTGCAAGCAGGCTTCTTTGCTAACTAAGGCTTCTTGGGGTTTTGGACGGTCAACATCTGCCTGAGAAGGTGAGCCAGTTGTACACCCAGAAAACCAAGCGGCAGGGGCGGAGGAGGTGATAAGTTGCAGCGACCACGTTAGCCAAACACCTCATCACCTGAGCTGCTCGGACCTGGGAAGGGCACAAAATGCAGGCCCAACCAAGTCTGCGCCTCTGAGGACTACCCAAGTGCCTGAACCTGAGTGGCTTAGACCTGAGAGGTGCATGCAGCTCAGGGCCGGCTTCAGACAGTTCCCAGAGGAGCAACCTAGAGCCTGAGCAGTGTGGGCCAGGAGGGCACACGAGCCGTGAGCGGGGGCAGGCCCAGTGTGGCTGAGACACTGTGAGCACACGCCAGTGCTATTTGTTTGCAGCGCCCCTCCCTCCCCACAGCGCGACTGAACAAGTGAGCCTAAAAAAGTGTCCACCTCTGCCCCCTTGTGTCTGGGCAGAAATCAGACACTGAAGAGACCAGCAAACAGAAGAAGCTAAAACAGAGGGAACTGCCTTGGAAGAGACAGGTGTAATAAATTAAAACCCTATAGTTAGTACCATCTACATAGGAAGGGGCCTATAGATCTTGAGAAATTTAAGCTGGACCAAGGGACTATCCAAAAATGAACTGACCTCACACTGCGCACAACACCACCAGAGAAAGTTCTAGATATGTTTTTATTACTTTTACTATCATTTTTTTAAATTTTTTAAAAATTTTAAGTCTTCTATTACTCCCTTGATTTTCATTTTTATAACCTACTTCAGTTCAGTTCAGTTCAGTTACTTTGCAAAAAAAAAAAGGAGACCCTATTTTTAAAGCAAACTTCATATATATATATATATATATTTTATAATTTTTGTGACTTTTTTTTTCTTTTCTTTAATATTGTATTTTTGAAAATCCAACCTCTACTCTAGATTTTTAATCTTTGCTTTTTGGTATTTGTTATCAATTTTGTACCTTTAATAACCCAATCTTCACTACCCATTTTTACTTGGGAGCAAGATTACTGGCTTGACTGCTCTCTCCCACTTTGGACTCTCCTTTTTCTCCACCAGGTCACCTCTATCTCCTCCCTCCCCCTCCTCTTCTCTACCCAACTCTGTGAATCTCTTTGTGTGTTCCAGATGGTGGAGAACACTTAGAGAACTGATTACTGGCTGGATCTGTCTCTGTCCTTTGGATTCCCCCATTTATCCTCCTGGCCACCTCTGTCTCTTTCTTCCCTCTTCTTTTCTCTGTATAACTCCATGAACATCTCTGAGCAGTCCAGACTGTGAAGCGCACATAAGGAAGTGATTACAGGCTAGCTTGCTCTCTCCTCTTTTGGTTCCACCTCATCTCATTCGGGTCACCTCTAACTCCCTCCTCCCTCTTCTCTTCTCCATGTAACTCTGTGAACCTCTCTGGGTGTCCCTCACTATGGAGAAACTTTTCATCTTTAACCTAGATGTTTTATCAATGGTGCCGTATAGATGGAGAAGTCTTGAGGCTATTGTAAAAATAAGACTAAAAACCAGAAGCAGGAGGCTTAAGTCCAAATCTTAAGAACACCAGAGAACTCCTGACTCCAGGGAACATTAATCAACAGGAGCTCATCAAATGCCTCCATACCTACACTGAAACCAAGCACCAACCAAGGGCCAACAAGTTCCAGAGCAAAACATACCATGCAAATTCTCCAGCAACACAGGAACGCAACCCTGAGTTCGAATATACAGGCTTCCCAAAGTCACTCCAGACCCATTGACATCTCATAACTCATTACTGGACACTTCACTGCACTCCAGAGAGAAAAAATCCAGCTCCACCCACCAGAACACCGACACAAGCTTCCCTAACCAGGAAACCTTGAGAAGCCACCCATAGAAGTCCACCCACAGTGAAGAAACTCCACCATAAAGAGAACTCCACAAACTGCCAGAATACAGAAAGGCCACTGCAAACACAGCAATATAAACAGGTGAAGAAACAAAGAAATACCCAGCAGGTAAAGGAACAGGATAAATGCCCACCAAACCAAACAAAAGAGGAAGAGATAGGGAATCTACCTGATAAAGAATTCCGAATAATGATAGTGAAAATGATCCAAAATCTTGAAGTCAAAATGGAATCACAGATAAATAGCCTGGAGACAAGGATCGAGAAGATGCAAGAAAGGTTTAACAAGGACCTAGAAGAAACAAAAAAAGAGTCAGAATATAATGAATAATGCAATAAATGAGATAAAAAACACTCTGGAGGGAACAAATAGTAGAATAATGGAGGCAGAAAATAGGATTAGTGAAGTAGGAGATAGAATGGTAGAAATAAATGAATCAGAGAGGAAAAAAGAAAAACAAATTAAAAGAAATGAGGACAACCTCAGAGACCTCCAGGACGGTGTTAAACACCCCAACATTCGAATCATAGGAGTTCCAGAAGAAGAAGACAAAAAGAAAGACCATGAGAAAATACTTGAGGAGATAATAGTTGAAAACTTCCCTAAAATGGGGAGGGAAATAATCACCCAAGTCCAAGAAACCCAGAGAGTACCAAACAAGATAAAACCAAGGCAAAACACCCCAAGACACATGTTAATCAAATTAACAAAGATCAAACACAAAGAACAAATATTAAAAGCAGCAAGGGAAAAACAACAAATAACACACAAGGGGATTTTCATAAGGATAATAGCTGATCTTTCAATAGAAACTCTTCAGGCCAGGAGAGAATGGCAGGGCATACTTAAAGTGATGAAAGAAAATAACCTATGGCCCAGATTACTGTACCCAGCAAGGATCTCATTCAAATATGAAGGAGAAATCAAAAGCTTTACAGACAAGCAAAAGCTGAGAGAATTCAGCACCACCAAACCAGCTCTCCAACAAATGCTAAAGCATCTTCTCTAGACAGGAAACACAAAAAGGGTGTATAAATTCAAACTCAAAACAATAAAGTAAATGGTAACAGTATCATACTTATCAATAATTACCTTAAATGTAAATGGGTTGAATGTCCCAACCAAAAGACAAAGACTGGCTGAATGGATACAAAAACAAGACCCCTATATACGTTGTCTACAAGAGGCCCACCTCAAAACAGGGGACATATACAGACTGAAAGGGAAAGGCTGGAAAAAGATATTCCATGCAAATAGAGACCAAAAGAAAGCAGGAGTAACAATACTCTTATCAGATTAAATAGACTTTAAAACAAAGGCTGTGAAAAGAGACAAAGAAGGACACTACATAATGATCAAAGGATCAATCCGAGAAGAAGATACAACAATTATAAATATATATGCACCCAACATAGGAGCACCACAATATGTAAGACAAATGCTAGTGAGTAAAGTCACTCAGTCATATCCGACTCTTTGCGACCCCATAAATTGTAGCCTACCAGGCTCCTCCGTTGATGGGATTTTCCAGGCAAGAGTACTAGAGTAGTTTGCCATTTCCTTCTCCAGAGGATCTTCCTGACCCAGGAATTGAACCTGGGTCTCCTGCATTGTAGGCAGACGCTTTACTGTCTGAGCCACCAGGGAAGCAAGTAAGAAAGGGGAAATTAACAATAACACAATAATAGTGGGAGACTTTAATATCCCACTCACACCTAAGGATAGATCAACTAAACAGAAAATTAACAAGGAAACACAAACTTTAAATGATACAATAGACCAGTTAGACCTAATTGATATCTATAGGACATTTCACCCCAAAACAATGAATTTCACCTTTTTCTCAAGTGCACATGGAACCTTCTCCAGGATAGATCACATCCTGGGCCATAAATCTAGCCTTGGTAAATTCAAAAAAACTGAAATCATTCCAAGCATCTTTTCTGACCACAATGCAGTAAGATTAGATCTCAATTACAGGAGAAAAACTATTAAAAATTCCAACCTATGGAGGCTGAACAACACGCTGCTGAATAACCAGCAAATCACAGAAGAAATCAAAAAGGAAATCAAAGTATGCATAGAAATGAATGAAAATGAAAACACAACAACCCAAAACCTGTGGGACACTGTAAAAGCAGTGCTAAGGGGAAGGTTCATAGCATTACAGGTATACCTCAAGAAACAAGAAAAAAGTCAAATAAATAACCTAACTTTACACCTAAAGCAACTAGAAAAGGAAGAAATGAAGAACCCCAGGGTTAGTAGAAGGAAAAAAAATCTTTAAAATTAGGGCAGAAATAAATGCAAAAGAAACAAAAGAGACCATAGCAAAAATCAACAAAGCCAAACGCTGGTTCTTTGAAAGGATAAATAAAATTGACAAACCATTAGTCGACTCATCAAAAAACAGAGAAAAATCAAATCAATAAAACTAGAAATGAAAATGGAGAGATCACAACAGACAACACAGAAATACAAAGGATCATAAGAGACTACTATCAGCAGTTGTATGCCAATAAAATGGACAACATGGAAGAAATGGACAAATTCTTAGAAAAGTACAACTTTCCAAAACTGAATCAATAAGAAATAGAAAATCTTAACAGACCCATCACAAGCATAGAAATTGAAACTGTAATCAGAAATCTTCCAGCAAACAAAAGCCCAGGTCCAGATGGCTTCACAGCTGAATTCTACCAAAAATTTAGAGAAGAGGTAACACCTATCCTACTCAAACTCTTCCAGAAAATTGCAGAGGAAGGTAAACTTCCAAACTCATTCTATGAAACCACCATCACCCTAATACCAAAACCTGACAAGATGCCACCAGAAAATAAAACTAAAGGCCAATATCACTGATGAACATAGATGCAAAAATCCTTAACAAAATTCTAGCAATCAGAATCCAACAACACATTAAAAAGGTCATACACCATGACCAAGTGGGCCTTATCCCAGGGATGCAAGGATTATTCAATATCCACAAATCATTCAATGTAATACACCACATTAACAAATTGAAAAATAAAAGCCATATGATTATCTCAATAGATGCAGAGAAAGCCTTTGACAAAATTCAACATCCATTTACGATAAAAACCCTCCAGAAAGCGGGAATAGAAGGAACATACCTCAACACAATAAAAGCTATATATGACAAACCTACAGCAAACATTATCCTCAATGGTGAAAAATTGAAAGCATTTCCCCTAAAGTCAGGCACAAGACAAGGGTGCCCACTTTCACCACTATCATTCAACATCTATTCAACATAGTTTTGGAAGTTTTGGCCACAGCAATCAGAGCAGAAAAAGATATAAAAGGAATCCAAATTGGAAAAGAAGAAGTAAAACTCTCACTGTTTGCAGATGACATGATCCTCTACATAAAAAACCCTAAAGACTCCACCAGAAAATTACTAGAAGTAATCAATGAATATAGTAAAGTTACAGGATATAGAATCAACACACAGAAATCCCTTGCATTCCTATACACTAATAATGAGAAAGTAGGAAAGGAAATTAAGGAAACAATTCCATTCACCATTGCAATGAAAAGAATAAAATATTTAGGAATATATCTACCTAAAGAAATGAAAGACCTAAATATAGAAAACTATAAAACACTGGTGAAAGAAATCAAAGAGGACACTAATAGATGGAGAAATATACCATGTTCATGGATCAGAAGAATCAATATAGTGAAAATGAGTATACTACCCAAAGCAATCTATAGATTCTATGCAATCCCTATCAAGCTACCAACGGTATTTTTCACAGAGCTAGAACAAATAACTTCAAAATTTGTATGGAAATACAAAAAACCTCGAATAGCCAAAACAATCTTGAGAAAGAAGAATGGAACTGGAGGAATCAACCAGCCTGACTTCAGGCTCTACTATAAAGCCACAGTCATCAAGATAGTATGTTACTGGCACAAAGACAGAAATATAGATCAATGGAACAAAATAGAAAGCCCAGAGATAAATCTGTGCACCTATGGACACCTTATCTTTGACAAAGGAGGCAAGAATATACAATGGATTAAAGACAATCTCTAACAAGTCGTGCTGGGAAAACTGGTCAACCACTTGCAGAAGAATGAAACTAGAACACTTTCTAACACCATACACAAAAAGAAACTCAAAATAGATTAAAGATCTAAACGTAAGACCAGAAACTATAAAACTCCTAGAGGAGAACATAGGCAAAACACTCTCCGACATAAATCACAGCAGGATCTTCTATGACTCACCTCCCAGAATATTGGAAATAAAAGCAAAAATGAACAAATGGGACCTAATTAAAATTAAAAGCTTCTGCACAACAAAGGAAACTATAAAGAAGGTGAAAAGACAGCCTTCTGAATGGGAGAAAATAATAGCAAATGAAGCAACTGACAAACAACTAATCTCAAAAATATACAAGCAACTCCTGCAGCTCAATTCCAGAAAAATAAACAACCCAATTAAAAAATGGGCCAAAGAACTAAATAGACATTTCTCCAAAGAATACATACAGATGGCTAACAAACACATGAAAAGATGCTCAACATCACTCATTATCAGAGAAATGCAAATCAAAACCACAATGAGGAACCATTTCACACCAGTCAGAATGGCTGCAATCCAAAAGTCTACAAGCAATAAATGCTGGAGAGGGTGTAGGAGAAGAGGGAACCCTCTTACACTGTTGGTGGGAATGCAAACTAATACAGCCACTATGGAGAAGAGTGTGGAGATTCCTTAAAATTGGAAATTAGAATTGCCTTACGACCCAGCAATCCCACTGCTGGGCATACACACCAAGGAAACCAGAATTGAAAGAGACACATGTACCCCAATGGTCATGGCAGTACTCTTTATAATAGCCAGGACATGGAAGCAACCTAGATGTCCATCAGCAGATGAATGGATAAAAAAGCTGTGGTACATATCCACAATGGAGTATCACTCAGCCATTAAAAAGAATGCATTTGAATCAGTTCTAATGAGGTGGATGAAACTGGAGCCTGTTATACAGAGTGAAGTAAGTCAGAGAGGAAAACACCAATACAGTATGCTGCTGCTACTGCTGCTAAGTCACTTCAGTCGTGTCCAACTCTGTGCGACCGCATAGACAGCAGCCTACCAGGCCCCCCCACCATCCCTGGGATTCTCCAGGCAAGAACACTGGAGTGAGTTGCCATTTCCTTCTCCAATACAGTATACTAATGCATATATATGGAATTTATAAAGATGGTAATGATAACCTTGTATGCAAAACAGCAAAAGAGACACAGATGTATAGAACACTCTTTTGGACTCTGTGGGAGAGGGAAAGGGTGGGATGATTTGGGAGAATGGCATTGAAGCCTGTATAATATCATATATGAAATGAATCACCAGTCCAGGTTTGATGCATACAGGATGCTTGGGGCTGGTGCACTGGGATGACCCAGAGGGATGATGGTACAGGGAGGGAGGTGGAAGGGGGATTCAGGATGGGGAGCACGTGTACACCTGTGGTGGATTCATGTTGATGTGTGGCAAAACCAGTACAATATTGTAAAGTAAAATAATAATAATAAATATATATATATATATAAATAAAACAATAAAAGCTACCATCTATTGAGTTCTGGTAGCTGTTAGAGATTTCATTATGAGTTTTACATGTATTTTATTTAATAATTGCAACAATTTTACAGATTGTAAGACTGAGAAATAAAAAGTTAACTAACTTTTCCAAGACCACACAGCTAGGAATTAGTAGAGTCAGGACTTAGAGCTATCACTTTTTTCCAAAGCCCAGAAGAGTTCTTCTTGTGGCCTTACAGATGAGAAAAACAAGTAAAATAAGCAAGGAGAAAAAAATCACCCATTCATCTGGCTGGCAAGAATAGAAAAGACTGATACCATCCAATGCTGGCAAGATTGTCAGAAACAGACCTTATACTGTGGATCAGAGTGTGAAATGTGATCATGTTTCTGGAAAGTAAATTGGAAGTATTTATTAAGATACACATATTCTGTTGCCCAGGAATTCCACTTCAGGGAATCTTATGCTACAAAGAATATGCACAGATGTTGTGCAAGAACATTTTTAGTGTCAAAAACCTGGAGGGGGAACTAAGGATCCATTCACAAGGAAATGACTACATAAAGTTCAGTAAGTCCTAACCCTTGAACAGAGCACACAAAGTCCATAGTCATGTTGCCCAGAGAGATGTCCATGATATATGACTGAGCAAAAGCAAGTGTCACAAAATGTTTATAGCATAATTCATTTTTGTGAAAACAAGCCAAATGAGATCAACAGTAAGAACAACATGTGTGTCTCTACATGGAAGGAAAAGCACCAGCTGTTGATTGGTTAGTCACCCCGAGGAGATGAGAAAGGAGAGGACAAGGTCATACTTATCACTTTTTCTTTATTCACATTGAGCATGTTTTACTTGTGTTTGAGATCAAAAAACCAATTTGGACTTTTTAAAGATATGGATGGCATTGATTTTTTTAGATCTCAATCTACATAAAAAGGGAGAGTATATGAGGTCATTCTTTTCTATTTCTTTCCTCCGTACCACGATGCTGGGTGACTAGCCGGGCTCCTTTCCTCACCTTCATGCCCAGTCCCCAGTACCAGACCAGCTAGAGCTCTAATGATGAGATTCACATCCTAGTCTGTACAACTGGACCCACTGCCCAGTGTCCAGTCTCCTCCACTTGCCTCAGTCACTTGAAACTAGACCCTGGCCCCCTTTGGGTCTTCCAGATGAGGCCCTCAGACCATTGACTGATGCCTCCATCCCAGAGACAGTGCGACTCTGGTTCCCAACAGGCCAACCTAAGAACAGTCAAAGGCACTGCAGCACTCTGCTGAAACTGCTTGGCTTTTAAGGATGAAGCAAGTGCTAGAGAGGGTGTGGGGGAAAGAAAACCCTCTGACACTGATGGTGGAAATGCAAATTGGTGCCGCCACTGTGGAAAACAGTATGTAGGTTCCTCAAAAAACTAAAACTAGAAACTGCCATATGTCCTGCAATCCCACCCTTGGGCATATATCTGGAGAAAACCCTAATTTAAAAAGATACATGTGCCCCAATGCTCAAAGCAGCAGCATTTAAAATAGCCAGGACATGGAAGCAACCTAAGTGTCCATCAAAAGATGAATGGATAAAGAAGATGTGATACATGTATACAATAAAATATGACTCAACCATAAAAAAAAGAATGCCATTTGCAGCTACACAGGTGGACCTAGAGATCATTATACTGACAAAATAAGTCAGAGAAAAACAAATATCACATGATATCACTTATATGTGAAATTTTAAAAATAATCCAAATAAGCATATTTACAAAACAGATTTACAAACATAGAAAATAAACTTATGGTTGCCAAAGGCGAAAGGGACCAGGAGGTATAAATTAGCAGATACAGGTTACTATGGAATTAGCAGATACAGGTTACTATGTGTAGAACAGATAAACAAAAAGGATTTACTATGTAAAGCACAGGAAACTATATTCAATATCTTATAATAACCTATGATGGAAAAGAATCTGAAAAAGAAGATATATGTATATGTGTGTGTATCCCTGGAGAAGGAAATGGCAACCCCCTCCAGTATTCTTGCCTGGGAAATCCCATGGACAGAAGAGCCTAGCGGGCTACAGTCCATGGGGCTGCAAAAGAGTTGGACATGACTTAGCAACTAAACAATGTATGTGTGTATATATATTATATTTAAATATATATAGGAATCACTTTGCTGTACGCTTGAAACTGACCCAATATTGTAAATTAACAACATTTCAATTTTTAAATTAATTAAATTTTTTAAAAAGATGAAGCATTAAGGACTATTCCAACCTTTCAGTGGCTAGAAGTAAGGCAGGTAACAAAGTACCCTCTTAAAAGGCTAATGTTCCTGATTTATAGGAAAGTCAAGTATTCATCCATTAGAATTAGAAGCAATCTGATTAACCACATCATAAAATGTAAACTGCATAGGGAGTGAATTTTGTTTGCAAGGTAGGAGTGGGAATGGGTAGTGATGACTAACAATTTTGGAGCATAGCATCCTTTCTGGAATCAGGCAGAGTTAGGGATAGAGTTAAAGCACATGAAGGAGGAGGATGTTGACCAAACAATGCTTTAAAAAAATTAGGTCTGATTGGTTCTAGTAATCTATTCGAAAACCATAGGCTAAGTTCCAAACTTTGTTCAATAGAACACCTGCACTGAATGTAGTCAAAGAGTTGTAAGCTAAAGAATAATTTGGGAAGAAATACCAAGAAATAATATCCTCTGTGTTAGTTTTGTAGGGCTGCTCCAACAAATCACTACAAATGTGGTGGCTTAAAATGACAAAAAAATTTATTCACTCACATTTTGGAGGTCAAAAGGCTGAAAGCAAGATGTCAGGGAGCCACACTTCCCCTGCAGGATCTTCCAGCTTCCGGTTCCTCCAGCAATTTGAGGCTCTCTTTGGCTTTCAGCTGCTTCACTCCATCCTCTGCCTGTCTCTTCACACGGCCATCATCCCTTTGTCACTTCTCCATCCAAATCCTTCTCTTCTTTCCTCTATGAAGACACCAATTATTGGACTTAGGACGCATTCACCTTAAATCCAGGAGGACTTCATCTCAAGTTCATTAACTAATTTCGTCTTCCAAGGCCCTATTTCCAAATAAAGGACATTCTAAGGTTACAGATGGACATGAATTTGGGAGAGACACTATTAACTCACTACAGCCTCCAACCATGAAGCCAGTAAACATGAGTAGAGAAATGAGATGAGTCACCTACAGGAGTACCCCATTGAGAATGAGATGCTTCCCACAGTTCGTACAGGGAGAGGAGTATCTTCCAAATCTCTGTAAGGAAATCACAACATAAGCTGTATATTATCAACTATTTCTATGATTGAGATGTGTATCTACACAGAAAGATAGAGTTCGTTGACGCCAGAGGAGAGAGAGTCTATAAATCCCATGGTAATTTCTGGTGCCATCCTAGAAAGAGAAGGTTTTGATTACAATGACCATTATTTGTCACCAAGAACAGAATTTCTCAAATCGATTTTCAAGAAAAAGTAAATCTATGGCATGTTAGTAGAATTAACTCCAAACACTCACACATTTGCATTTCAGGGGGAGCCAAGCTAAGATTGTGGTGTTGGAGAAGACTCTTAAAAGTCCCTTGGACTGCACAAAAATCAAACCAGTCAATCCTAAAGGAAATCAACCCTGAATATTCATTGGAAGGACTGATGCTGAAGCTGAAGCTCCAATACTTTGGCCATCTGATATGAAGAACCACTGGAAAAGACCCTGATACTGGGAAAGATTGAGAGCAAAAGGAGAAGGGGGTGACAGGAGATGAGATGGTTAGATAGCATCACTGACTCAATAGACATGAATCTGAACAAACTCTGGGAGATAGTGAAGGATAGGGAAGACTGGTGTCCCACAGTCCATGAGGTCATAAAGGGTCAGATACAACTTAAGAGACTCAACAAGAACAACAAAGCTAAGCACTTGCCCTGGGCCCTCAGTGGCTGCACCATGAGGCGTGTTCTGGGAGTACCTTCCTAGGCAGCCAGCTGTGCTCTCTCCTCAACCCCACCCTCTCTCTGCAACCTCCTCTATTCCTGCAAGTGTGCACACATTCCACATGCTGACAAACTATTAACAAGAGATCGAAAATATCCAAGTGTTTCGTTTCTTTCCATCAGTGAACTGAAGGAAGCAGCTGTTCTCCTAAGAGAATATAATTCATCCTAATATATAGCTAAATTGCAGAATCTACTTCAAATCACACAATGAACTTCTTAAATAACTTTAAAAATCTTAAAAATGACTTTTGAAAATGTGGCTGTGCTCTGAGCCATTCTGAGTTCCACCTATTTAAAAATTCATTAAAGGTAAAAGAGATTTCTAGAGGAACCTCATTTAAAAGTTGGAACTCTGGGCTTTTTGCACACATATATATGCATACTTGCACAAGCACCATACACCCCTGGCCTGGCAACACACATGCCTCCTCAATGCCAGGCACATCTCTTCACAAGCAGGAAGAAGGGGACAGGAGAGAAATGTAATCAAAACCTCCAGTATTGAGAGTGGATACATGTGTGTCTATGGCTGAGTCACATCGCTGTGCACCTGAAACTGTCACAACATGGTTGTCAGTTATACTCCACTACAAAGTTAAAAGTTTTTAAAAATCCAATGCTTACTAAAATTCCATTCAGAAAGTCTTCTCAATATCCTCACAATTATTCTCATCACTGACCCTAAACAAGCTCCAGTAACTTGAGGCCATAGTCTTCTGACCCTAAACAAGCTCCAGTAACTTGAAGCCATCGTCTTCTGGCAGAGTAGAGAAAAGACCATTAGTGGCTAGTTGACCAAGGAGGCTGATACCCAGGTGGGATGTGTTTCATAAAGCAAAGCTGTCAGGGATGGGGGCAGGAGGGAGACAGACATACAAGGCTCTAAATAAATGTGTGTTGGATTCACAGATGGACAAATGGATGAGTAACTATCCCACGAAGATGGAAGAAAGTTGTTCACATTGTCAGTAACATATTAAAGTGGCTAATGAGCTCTGTGTTGGACCACAACTTACATGTTTACGTTTTATGAAATGAGACTAACTGTTAATTACCAAAGCCCTTATATAACTGGAACGATATATCTTTGGTTTCAACAAGTCACCATGTGTGTACACTCAGGACCTCTATTTGGACACGCATTGCTATTCTTTACCAGATGAGTAAGAAGCTCCAATACTTTGGCCACCTGATGTGAAGAACTGACTCCTTAGAAAAGACCCTGATGCTGGAAAAGATTGAAGGCGGGAGGAGAAGGGGATGACAGAGGATGAGATGGTTGGATGGTATCACCAATTCGATGGACATGAGTTTGAGCAAGCTCCAGGAGTTGGTGATGGACAGGAAAGCCTGGCGTACTGCAGTCCATGGGGTCACAAAGAGTTGGACATGACTGAGCAATTGAACTGAACTGAAGAGTCCAAATACTCCCATACTTCAGAAAGTTACCCCCTAACTTAATACCTTCTACAAATACATGATAGCTGGTCTCTTGATATTAAGTAAGCTAAGAATATTTTTAACCTCATACTCACACAAATTCAAAAAGAGAGAGAACTACTCTTTCTATGCTCTGGCCAAATGTATAACAGATTTCCAGGTCACAAAGCCAAGGCTGGGGATCTGGGGGTGTGCGATGCAGGGCAGATGGCTTCAGCGTTTCTGGATCTCAGTCTCCTTACTACTAAGAGTAGAATAGACTGTAATGGATTAAAAGAACTTCTTAAATTATATTTTAAAGTATTTCTATACAGTGAAAATAAAAGTAGTATAACAATTACCATGTACCTAAAAAACCAGACTTCACAAATGTATTGGTAACCCTGTTACCTGGGATCATCAAAAAGGCCCAGACTGCATATACCCTAAGAATACCATAACTTGTACCCCAATGTTCATTGCAGCACAATTTACAATAGCTAGTTCAAGGAAGCAACCTAGATGTCCATCGACAGATGAATGGATAAAGAAGCTGTGGTACATATATACAATGGAATATTACTCAGCCTTAAAAAGGAATGCATTTGAGTCAGTGCTAATGAGGTGGATAAATCTTGAGCCTATTATACAGAGTGAAGTAAGACAAAAAGATAAAAATAAATATCATATATCAAGGCATATATATGGAATCTAGAAAGATGGTACTGATGAACCTATTTGCAGGGCAGCAGTGGAGATGCAGGCATAAAGAACAGACTTAGGAACATGGGTCAGGTGGGAGGAGATGGTGAGATGAATGGAGAAAGTAGCATGGAAATATATACACAACCATATATTAAACAGATAACCAGTGGGAATTCGGTATATGACTCAGGGAACACAAACCAGGGCTCTGTGACAACCTAGAAGGGTGGGATGGGGTGGGAGGTGGGAGGGAGGCTCCAGAGGGAGGGGACCTGTGTATATCTATCGCTGATTCAAGGCAAACCATTCAACATGACAGTAATCCAAGTCTATGCCCCAACCACTAACACTGAAGAAGCTGAAGTTGAACAGTTCTATGAAGACCTACAAGTTTGTCTAGAACTAACACCAAAAAAAGATGTCCTTTTCATCTGGACTGTAATGCAAAAGTAGGAAGTTAAGGGATACCTAAAGTAACAGGCAAGTTTGGCCTTTACAAAATGAAGCGAGGAACAAGCTAACAGTTTTGCCAAGAGAACACACTAGTCATAGCAGACACCCTCTTCCAACAACACAAGAGAAGACTCTACACATGGACATCACCAGATGGTCAATACCAAACTCAGATTGATTATTTTCTTTGCAGTCAAAGATAGAGAAGCTCTATATAGTCAGCAAAAACAAGACCAGGAGCTGACTGTGGCTCAAATTATGAACTCCTTATTGCCAAATACAGACTTGAAGCAAGTAGGGAAATCCATTCGACCATTCAGGTATGACCTAAATCAAATCCCTTATGATTATACAGTGGAAGTGACAAATACATCCAAGGGATCTGATAGACAGAGTGCTTGAAGAACTATGGATGGAGGTTCGTAACACTGTTCAGGAGGCAGTGACCAAAAGGATCCCTAAGGGGAAAAAAATGCAAAAAGGCCAAATGATTTTCTGAGGAGCCCTTAAAAATAGCTGAGAAAAGAAGAGAAGCTAAAGGCAAAGAAGAAAAGGAAAGATATACCCATCTGAATGCAGAGTTCCAAAGAAGAGCAAGGAGAGATAAGAAAGCCTTCCCCAGTGATCAATGCAAAGAAATAGAGGAAAACAATAGAATGGGAAAGACTAGAGATCTCTTCAAGAAAATTAGAGATACCAAGGGAACATTTCATGCAAAGATGGGCTCAATAAAGGACAGAAATGATATGGACCCAACAGAAGCAGAAGATATTAAGAAGAGGTGGCAAGAATACACAGAAAAACTATACAAAACAGATCTGTATGACTCAGATAACCACGATGGTGTGATCGCTCACCTAGGGCCAGACATCCTGGAATGTGAAGTCAAGTGGGCCTTAGGAAGCATCATGATGAACAAAGCTATTGAAGGTGACGGAATTCTAGCTGAGTTATTTCAGATCCTAAAAGATGATGCTGTGAAAGTGCTACACTCACTATGCCAGTAAATTTGGAAAACAGCAGTGACCGCAGGACTGGAAATGGTCAGTTTTCATTCCAATTCCAAAGAAAGACAATGCCAAGGAATGTTCAAACTACTCCACAACTGCACTCATTTCACATGCTAGCAAAGTAATGCTCAAAATTCTCCAAACTGGGTTTCAACAGTACATGAACTGCGAACTTCCAGTTGTTCAAGCTGGATTTAGAAAAAGCAAAGGAGCCAGAGATCAAATTGCCAACATCTGTTGGATCATAGAAAAACCAAGATAGTTCCAGAAAAACATTTCTGCTTCACTTGACTATGCTAAAGCCTTTGACTGTGTGGATCACAACAAAATTCTTCAAGAGTTGGGAATACCAAACCACCTTACCTGCCTCCTGAGAAACCTGTATTCGGGTCAAGAAGCAACAGTTAGAACCAGACATGAAACAATGGACTGGTTCAAAACTGAGAAAGTATGTCAAGGCTGTATATTGTCACCCTGCTTATTTAACTTATATGCAGAGTACATCATGCGAAATGCCAGGCTGGATGAAGCACAAGTTGGAATCAAACTTGTGCTGGGAGAAATATCAATAACCTCAGATATGCAGATGACACCACCTTTATGGCAGAAAGCGGAGAGGAACAGAAGAGCCTCTTGATGAAAGTGAAAGAGGAGAGTGAAAAAGCTGGCTTAAAACTCAACATTCAAAAAATGAAGATCAAGGCATCCAGCCTCATTATTTCATGGAAAATAGATGGGGAAACAATGGAAACAGTCACAGACTATATTTTCTTGGGCTCCAAAATCACTTCAGATAGTGACTGCAGCCATGAAATTAAAAGATGCTTGCTCCTTGGAAGAAAAACTACGACAAACCTATTCAGTGTATTAAAAAGCAGAGATATTACTTTGCTGACAAAGGTCCATACAGTCAAAGCTATGGTTTTTCAAGTACTCATGTATGGATATGAGAGTTGGACCATAAAAAAGGCTGAGTGCTGAAGAATTGATACTTTTGAATCGTGGTGTTGGAGAAGACTCTTGAGAGTCCCTTGGGCTTCAAGGAGATCCAACCAGTCCATCCTAAAGGAGATCAGTCCTGAATATTCATTGGAAGGAGGGATGCTGAAGCCAAAGCTCCGATACTCTGGCCACCTAATGTGAAGACCTGACTCATTAGAAAAGACCCTTATGCTGGGAAAGATTGAAGGCAGGCAAAGAAGTAGATGACAGAGGATGAGATGGTTGGATGGCATCACCAACTCAATGGACATGAGTTTGAGCAAGCTCTGGGAGACGGTGAAGGACAGGGAAGCCTGGCATGCTGCAGTCCATGGGATTGCAAAGAGTCAGACACTACTGAGCAACTGAACAACAGTGGCTGATTCACTTTGATATATGACAGAAACCAACACAGTATTGTAAAGTAATCATCCTCCAATTAAAAATAAATAAATTAAGACAAAAGGGCCCAGACTAATACTGGATTGGCCAAAAAGGCCATTTGGGTTTTTCCATAACATCTTGCAGAAAAATATGAACAAACTTTTAGGCCAATCCAATAAAAGGTGGAATGGTGCGACAATAGCCCTGAAGAGCATGGAACCCATGTGCCTATAGCTGGAAATTATAGATACAGGATTGTAGACAGAGATCTGCCACTTGGACCTGGGTGCTTGCAAGAGCACAAGCCCCTGGCCAAGAAGTGACTGACTAAATGGATGTGTTCAAATGGGGCTCTGGATGGACTTCAGCTGGGAACACAGAATACTATGCGTCACCTTTTCTAAAAAGAGGTACAAGGTCATTGATGCAGGATTCACTGAGGGCATCCCAAAATATGTTCTGCCATTTAAGTCTGTCAACCTCTAGGCTACGAAAGGAAGAGCTAAAGGTCCCTAAGATCAGCAGAGAAGAGCTCTGGCCAGAGAGATGTCAGAGGACTGAGCTTCCCCGGGATTCACACTAAAGGTGGGCAGGTCCAACTTGCACAGAGAGGTTGCCTGAGCCCCAGAAGTCTAGGGGACACATCAGCAGGTTAAGGCAAGAGTATGTGCTGCCCCGGTGGCCACTCAGTGGCCAAGCTAGGGGAGGAAACCTTGCTGAGAGCAGCTGACAGCAGGCAGTGTGTTTCCCCTGGCCAGAAGGGACTCATGAAAGAGAGTGGGACCCCAGCAGAAAGGCCCTGGGCCAGAAGAACTACAAGAAGGACGAGCAGAGGACAGCATATGGTGGGAGGTTCCCTGATGCGGAGGATACTCCAAATAGCCCAGATGTGTCCCACATCACATATACATCTGCTCAACCAGTGGGTATCAGCATACACACCACAAACTGCGTGAGTCAGATCCAGTTTTTCTCTTTTGACCTCTCCTTCCCGCCTCCTCTTTGCATGTGTATGGGCATGTGTGTATGTAGGAGTGTGTGCATGCATGTGTGTGTGCAGCTGTCCTTGTGCTCAAGGAACAGGAGACAGCAAGAGAGATGCTGAGCCTGTAGGTCCAGGCATCAGACATGGCAGGCGGATGCTTGAAGGACATGTCAAAGATTTTGTTTAAATCAGATTGAGATTTTTGAGAACTTTTAAAGGTATTAAAATTTTTTATTTTATTATTGGAGTATAGCGGTGGATCTGACTGTAAAGAGCCTGCCTGCAATGCAGGAGACCTGGGTTCAATCCCTGGGTTGGGAAGATCCCCTGGAGAAGGGAATGGCAACCCACTCCACTATTCTTGCCTGGAGAATCCCATGGAAAGAGGGGACTGGCAGGCTACAGTCCACGGGGTCGCAAAGAGTAGGACACGACTGAGAGACTAACAGATCAATAGTTGCTTCACAATGTTGTGTAAGTTTCTGCTGTACAACAAAGTGAATCACCTATATCTAAACATATACCCCCTCCCTCTTGAGCCCCCCTTCTGATATTCAACTTTTAATGCCTAAAAGTGACAGCAGAAACTCTGGAATCTGCCCAAAATATTATCCAGGGGTAGGAAAAGGAGATTTACACACATACATGAAAAAAAAGTGGTGTGAAAACATAAAAGGATCCTGTGAGATCTACCTTCACCAATCCCAGCTGCTACTAAATATTTTGTCATATTGTCCTTCAATTCTGTCCTCAGACCTTTCTATTCAATAAATAAAATTTAACAAAGTCCCCTCTTCAGTCCCCAGTGGCTCAGTGAGTAAAGAATTCACGCAGGAGACACAGGATATGTGGGCTGAATCCCTGGGTGGGGAAGATTCCTTGAAAGTGGGCATGGCAACCCACTCCCGTCTTCTTGCCTGGAGAATCCCATGGACAGAGGAGCCTGGTGGGCTACCATGCATAGGGTTGCACAGAGTTGGACATGACTGAAGAGACAGCACGTACGCCTCTTCAGAATACCACTTACCGCTCTCCCTCCCCAGGAGCAACCTCCGCCCTGAAGTTGATATGTGCTGTTTATGCCTTTTTAAAAAAAATTTTTCACCGTGTAATTATTTATTTGAAAGCAGTATATGGTATTTGTTGGTGATTTTTGGAAGGCTGTCTAAGGTCTTCTGCAAACTGCAATTCTAGACTATAGTTTAGCTTTATATTATAGTAATATAAAAAGTGAAGGGGCTATTTAAATTCTGTCTCTTCACTTATGTCTTATTAATCATGAATGAAATACTGTGGCTCATGACATGAGAATACAAAGGAGTTCCACCTGAGCAAGTGGCAACAGGGTTTCAAGGGGTGCACTGGAAAGAAACCACGGTGCAGATACAGAAGGCATCCAGAAGAGGGCGACATCATCTAGTAAAAAGAATACAGATGCGGGGGAGGCGTTGGACAACTGGATCATTAGGAGAGGCCCCTGACAGATTTTAAGTGCTAGAAGGTAAAAATCAGAAAACACAAACTTGATCATGTGAATTTTTGCCCAAGGTCACAAAGCTAGTTAATGTTTACCCTCTCTGACTCCCAGCTCAGCACTCTGGGAGGTCTGTTAGCAGCCCTGCACAGAGTACAGCAGACGCGAGAAATCAGATTAGTCTAAATCGGGTCACGGGTGATATTTACACTAATGATCCCTTGTGCCAGTTGTAAGATCTCATCATGTTCAACTGGACACTTGGTTCATCATGAAGATGACGTTAAGGCTTGAGGAAAGAACCAGAGATGAAGAATTTACACACTGATAACATTATAGAACTGGGCTGAAGCGGGGGAATTTTTAATCCCCCCTCCCCCAAAGAAACTTTAAGCTCTAATTCTTTACATTTGGTTTTAGTGCATGTAAATAATGTTTGTGTGAAATTGCTGGAATGATGTCAAAGGTACGTTCTGTTGACCACCCAGTAGAGACAGAAGCATTAGACAGATCACGATGGTTTATGCTGACACCACAAGTACTGCAGAAGCCAACTCCATAAACCGGGGCTCAGCAAATAGGCCCAGAGTCTATCTGTGCAGTAAGTCTTAAATGGAACACAGCCAAACCCACTTGTTTACACAGCATCTGCGGCGGCTTCTGAGCAGGTGAGTCATTGCCACAGAGACACACAGTCGCTTCGATTTGGTCTCAACCTGCAAAGCCTAAGATACATATACTGCCAGGTCTTTTATTGGAAACATTTGCCAACCCCTCCTATAAAGCAATGCCATCCAGTAAAACTCTATGATAATGAAAATGTTCTTTATCTACACTATCCAGTATGGTAGCCACTGACCACATGTGGCCCCTGATTCCCAGGACCTCAGGCTTATGGGAGTTCTGACGCCCCTGTGACTGTTACCCACTCCTCGAACATTCTGCCCAGACTCAAGCTTGGAGAAGCCAGGGTCATGTCCTATAAACCAACACAAATCACTTAGCAACTTCTGCAAGACTTCTTTAGGGTTTTCCATCTAACTCCTAAAGTTCCAGAAAATATATTACAAAGCTTTCTAATTCCCAAAGCTTAATTTTCCCGGAAAACAGCTGTTGGCTATGGATATTTCCCATGAGACTCAACTGTGTTTTAATTTTGAGCTATTAATACAAAAAATATGCCAATGAAAACTGTATCATTTTTGGAAACTGCTTTCCATTTTCACATCTTATCTGTGTTATTTTAACAACTGTAAGTTTCAAATTCTTTATCTTATCTATAACATAAAATGTTTAGAGCCATGAAGTCTTCAGTTCAGTTCAGTTCAGTCGCTCAGTCATGTCCGACTCTTTGCGACCCCATGAATTGTCGCACGCCTTAGGTACCATGATTTCTGGGATTCTGGGATTTCTGCCCTTTGACCTTAGAACTTTGGGCAGAGTCCACACCACAGTGTAAAGAGATACTCAAACTCCGAGTCTCAAACTGTCATTGACTGATGAGAGTGGATTCCCATAGGAATCTTCATAGAACTTAGCTCTACCTTTTAAATGGCTGGAGGCAACATAAAAGTGTACTGCTGGAATTTGGAAGAGGAAGAGGTTGAACCTTGCTTAATGGCCTGAAGAATCTGTATAAAAGCTGGAAAAATGATAAGAGACTAGGGAAAAACAGAAAAGAGGCAGGGGAACTCCTCCCCAAAGCATTCGCTCAGATAAAATGGGCTCTGATGCAGGAAACCAGAACTCCTGGACTTGTCAGATTGATCTTCTCCATCCACGTCAGAGCCTGATTGGAAGACTGTCAAACGCAGACTAAAGATATGGCTTGTTTCAGGTAACATGGCTCTTCTATCACTGTAGCTGAGTTTTCAAAGAGATTTCAATATGTACCTTATAAATGAAAACCTGGAAGTCAGCCCAACAGATTTTCCAATTAGTTTCACCACCCTAAAATTCCTGTGCTCTGCCTATTAGTTAATAATCCTTGTCCCTCAAACTCTGATAGCCACCAATCTTTTTCCTGTCTCTATATTCTGCCTTTTTTAAAATTGCCATATACTTTGAATCATATACAGCCTTTTAATATTGGCTTCTTTCACCTATTAACATCCATTTAAGGGTCCTGTATGTCTTTCCATGGCCAGATAGCACATTTCTTTTTATCAGTGAATAATATTCCACTGGTTGGGTATACCACAGTTTGTTTTTATTTATTCACCTACTGAGGGACATCTTGATTGCTTCCAAGACTTAGCAATTATGAATAAAGCTGCTACCAACGTCTATGTATAAGTGTGTTTTAGTTTTGGAGGGAGGGTTTGTTTTGGTTTTGTCTGTTCTGGGTCTTCGCTGCTGCGCAGGTTTTTCTCTTGTGGCGGTGCATGGCCTTCTCATTATGGCGGCTTTTCTTAGTGTGGAGCACGGGCTGTAGGGCGGCGGGCTTCAGTAGTTGTGGCTCGTGGGCTCAGTAGTTGCAACTCCCAGGTTCTAGAGCAGCACAGGCTCAATAGTTGTGGCACACGGACTTAGTCGCTCCACGTCATGTGGGATTTTCCCGGACCAAGGGCTGAAGCTGTGTCTCCTGCATTGGCAGGCAGATTCTTTACCACTGAGCCACCAGGGAAGTACTGTGTATACGTTTTTGCACAGACTTAAGTTTTCTACTCATTTGGGTAAATACCAAGGAGTACAACTGTTGGATCATATGCTATGCTCCTATTTTAATAGATATGGAAAAAGGTCAAAGGAACTTAGAGTCAAAGGCAGAGAGGAGTTCCACATTACTCCCTACTCCTCTGCTCCTGTTAACAACCACGGTCTTTATGATTCACCTCGAAATCACCCAGGTTCTGCTTGCTTTCTGTTTCTAATCAGCAGGCATGGAGAGCTTTTGCTTTCATTTGTCTTTCATTTCATCCTGGGTGGTTAAGCCTTATTTTCAACTTTTATTTTAAATTCTCTGAGGGCTTTGCTCTGAGCCTTCGGTAACTCTGTGCTTACTTGATTCACTCACAGTTCCTGAGGGTCACAGCAAGACTCACAGGGTATTTGTATTTTTATAAAGAACAATTATTCAATCTTTCAGATCTTCAGACACATCCTTATTAGTATGAATCATTAAGCTCCTTGTTTGCTAAAAATGTACATTGTTGTAACTAGAAATGTACACTTGAAAGCCTACAATTTGACTCTAATAAGACCAAACTTGAGTATAATTTTCTCTTTAAGAAAAATAATAAGGTTGAAACCATTTTGTAAGAACTTCCTGGCACTATTAGTAGCTGCTAGAACTCCAAATTTTGTTCATCTCACTTTTACTGCACACATATCCCTTCCCCCCTCCAAGTAAAACCAAGGTGTATCTCAACTAGAAGGAAAGCACATCAGATGCCAAGTGCTATCATCTTTTTTAAGCTTTCATTCCCCCTCCCATTGTGAATGCAATTGCTACCTTCTAACATGGTGGCTTGTTTGATTGGACACCTATATAGTGTCCTTTCCCTCAGGTGAGCACCATGTCCCTGAGTTATAGACACCAAAAGTCCATTATCCAACCCCTGGATTTTTTTTAAATATAGTTGCTTTACAATGTTGTGTTTATGCTCTACAGCAAAGTGAATCAGCTATACAGGCATGCTTGCTCAGTCACTTCAGTCATGTCCGACTCTTTGCAATCCTATGGACTGTTGTCCTCCAGGCTCCTCTGTCCATGGGAATTCTCTAGAAAAGAATACTGGAGTGGGTTGCCATGCCTTCCTCCAGGGGATCTTCCTGACCTGGGGATTGAACCAGTGTCTCCTCCATTGCAGGCAGATTCTTTATCCACTGAGCCACCATGAAGCCCATAGGTCCTTTAATGGACCGGGACTTGGCAGTCTGGAGGTGATGATAAGAAAGTGAAAGAGAGAAAGAGGCTGATACTCCCTGGTTTACGCAGAGAACCAATAAAGTCCTTGACACAGGACTTGCATCTCTCACAAAGGCACTGGGTGCCCTCTCGAGGGGGAAATGAAGGCACGGAGCGCCTTCTCGAGAGAGTCTTAGAAGCCCGGGCAGGAGAGTGAGCAAGACGGGTGTCTGTGCTCCAGAGAATTAGCCAAGGAGAGAGAAAGAAAGAAAGATATGGGGACCCAAGCTCTGATGGAGCAAAGGTGATTTATTAGCAGAAATGCAAGCTTATGTATTTTCAGTAAGATGATTACACAGGATGAAATTTTATCAGTTGCCACAATATGGATAGTCTAATACTATCTGACGCTGAAAGAGTCACTGCATGTCTCATCCCATGACCTCAGTCCTGAGAACTGCATGCAGCTTTTCTCATTCTTGGAATAGGAACTGATAAGGAACAGAGAATCCTTGAGAAATAGAAAACAGCATGCAGGAATCCTCCTGTTAAATGTTCCCTGACAATTCCCCCTTATCTATTATATTTGTAAAAAGAGTCTTGGTTAATTGAGTTTGTCGTAAAGAAAATGTTTACTAAAGGAGATTCAAGCCTGTTTCACACAATGACCTCAGTTCCTGGGAGCAGCCTGCTATTCTGCTTAAAAAGAAACAAAGGACTTGTGAGAAACAGCACATAGGAATCCTCCTGTTAAACACTCCCCAACAATTCCCCCTTATTTATTTATAATATTTGTAGAAAGAGTTCTGACCATTAGAGTTTGTTTAGTTTTAACAATCTTGGCATGAAGGCAATGGTAGATGACAAATATAATCGTTAAGATAATCACCAAAATTACAGTTTTAGACCTGATGCTGTGAGAAATGCTTTGAAACCATCCATGTGTGTCTAACCCAGATAATTGATCAGCTAGTTGTTCAGCTAAAGTTTTCAAATTAGTGGAAGAGGGTAGATTATTAGAAAAGGTTTCAAATATTTCTTTTTGTAATAATTGTACATTCAGAGAGGCATTATCATGTATGTTTCGTAGATGAAATTTGGTTTGTTCCCAGCTGTAGGTACTATTATTGAAATGGACAGGAGTAACACAAAACTGAGTAGAATGCCAATCACAGCTTAGCATTACCTGTTTCTGTACATCTGCCAATTGACCTCCAGCCCATTTGATGACTGTTTTTAGTTCCTGTGTTTTCTCTTGAATATCCTCATCTATCTGAGCTGGAGTGGCCCATATAGTATGGGCATCTTTAGTCCAATTTTGAATAGAATTATGTGTTTGAATTGAGGTTTGAAAAGCAACACCAGTGACAGCAGCAGTGGTGCAAAGAGCTATTAATCCCCAAATGCCAAAAATCAGCCACCCAACAAATCATTTAGATCACCGGAGCAATTTAGTAAGTAACCAGGAAGCAAGTCCAGCCATGGGACCTTCTTCCCAAGGCCACTGGAGATTCATTGGTAACCACAGATTATGTCGAGATCGAAGAATCAAAAGGGAGTCATTTCTCAAGGAAATAGAGGAGTTAAGACAAGTGTATAATTTATAATTTATGCAAGTTACAGAACATAAAGTCTTATTGAATTGTACATTTCCTACAGCTATAACAAAAGGAAGTGGAACATAGGCTTGTATAAAATATGATTGATCATAGCAAAAGAAATAATTGCTATGGCTACGACTGGTCCCTGTAAAATGTCAGGTCCAAGTCCCAAGTTCCTTGGTGCTTGCAGCAAGTTTCCAGATGTCTCATTGCTCAGGCCCAATCTGTTTATCAAGGACGGTTCAAGGACGAGGGGGAGCCATTCCACGATCAAGCCATCCAGGAGGTCCTCTGTCATGGCAATGCTCCGTTGTAGTATTAGTAACTTTCGGTGCCACTTGAGTAACATAATCACACATAGTTCTATTAATATCATCTGAGCAGTTAGATAACCATATATTATGGGGTCCCCAAACCACAATTGTATGATTAGCCATTAACATTAATTTTCCTGATTTGGCCTGACATTTGTCCCAATAAATAGGAATATATGTAAAGTTCTTTAGTAAACCTTTGCATAGTGTTCTTTGTTCTTTCCTTAGTTCTTTCCCTAAAGTTTTAGTAGTAAAAACATGGTTCATGGACAAAGAAAGGGCAGTAAATAATCCAAGCAGTGTCTGAAAGTCTTCTTTTGGAGGCAGGATGAAAGCCCAAGTTTGTTGATTCACACTAATATATAATTTTGTTGGGCCCATGCATAATGGTAGGATTTCATAGCCTAGAGAAATGTTAATTAGTTTTCCTACTTTCTCAGAATGAGAGGGCCCCTCCAAGCTCCAAGGAGGGGGCATATATATTGAGTCATTAGTGAATACGATTGGTCCTATATTTGTCCAGTCTATAACCTACAATAAAAAAATGGCAGGGGCGGCTTAGGTACATAAGCCCATTAAGTGTGATCAATCAAGTCAGCCTGAGTGGTGGAAGCAAAAGCAAGCAAAGCAAGCATAGCAAAGAAAAATATTTTCAGGATTCCGAGGCATTCCCTGTTGAGAAATCAGATTTTCAGCTTGATTAGTAAGGGTTTTATCTGTCCCCAAGTAGGGAGATCATAAAGTCGGTGACGTCAAGTGCAGCGTTTTTTGGAAATTTTAAAGCTGCCATGGCTTGTATTGGAATTTCTGCTTCCTAGGGTTTTTGTTGTTTTGTCTTTAGTTTGAATGTTGGGGTCCCCCTTAGGTTGAATCTTCTGAAGAGGAAGTCATATGAGTTCACTGGATCCATCTGGAGAAATAAAAGTATACCGCTTTCCCGGTAAGATTAGTTTCTTAGATTTCTATTGATTAGTTAATCTGTCTTGATATCAAATAGTCAAAGGAAGGGAGGTGTCCTTTAATGTCTTGAAATGTCTTTTTCTGCTTTTGTCAAAATATTTCCTTGTGGTAAGTTTAAAAAATTTAAAACAAATAAAGCTATATTAACAATAGTTATAGAAAGAAAGGAAAGTGAAAATGATGAAAACATTCTTAGGAAATATTTCAGTCCAAAAGAAAAAAAAATCATCTAGAAATCTGTTTGGGACTGGTATTTGGCTGTGGTTTTGAATTAATGGGTTGATTTTCTCTTCATTCAGTATATACATTTTTCTGATATAAAGAGAAATGGGATCTGACTGTGTTTTAAGTCGTTTGTGTTATTTGGGGCACAGGATTAGGAGCAAACACTCAAATATTTTTTCCTAAGTGAAATTATTGAAAAGTTGATGCAGAACAACTTGATAAATGAATTGTTGCTCATATCTAAATATATTTGACCTTGTCCTTGGAAAAGAAATGGAGCCTGGTAGCTGTTGAATCTCTGTTCAGTGTGTCAAGGAAGATGATTATATTTTCAAGACAGACCTGAAAAGAAGGTAAATATTTTGCACTTTTAATATTCTTAGGAACAAATAACATTTGGCAAATGGTGTCATTTTTATGTTGTTTTAGTTTCGTATTGTGAAACAGGCAATAAAGTTGATGTTATTTTGTTTTAAGAATCTCACCGATTGGAAACAGAAATAAAGCTATATTAATAATAGTTATAGGCTTAAAGACTATATTGCATTAGAATCTAGTAAAGTCTATTCTGAATAAGGAAGATAAAAGTGTTCCTGTGTATATCCTCTTATTTAATTTTTTATTTGCAGTTACAGTGTATAATGTGTTTGTTTAATTATGTCTTGTGTTTGTGGATTATAAGGAATGTTTGTAATCTGTTTAATAGAGGATGAATGTAAAAATTATTTGAATTTGCTTAGAAATATAGGCAGGGCCATTGTCTGTTTTTATAGAATTAGGTGTTCTCATTATTGCCAAGTAAGTTGATAGGTAGGTTATAACATGTGTAGTTTTACCTTGGAGAGGCATAGCCCATATAAAAGAAGAATTTGTATTAATCAAAACATGTAAGAAGGAAGAAGAAGAAAGTTCAGGATAATGAGTTAAATCCATTTGTCATAAAATTTTCTTCCATTTGTCATAAACCCTTTTTATATTTTTGTATTCATCATTTTATTTGCCATTTCTTGTATCCTTTTATTAAAGTATATATCTTACTTTTCTTTAGCAACTATGAAGTGTCTTGTATGTTAGTATTTTATAGATTGGTGAATATATTTATTTTATCATATTATCTATTATAATATATATATATTTATTAATAGTCTAAAATCTCTTTAGTTTTTCTATGAGAAACACTTTTTGTAAGAGGAGGTTAATGTTCAGTAATTAATGTTTTTAAATATTATTTCATTTGAAAATGACCTAGCTATTTAATAAACTTTTATTATTTAGTTTAATATAACTCCAGAAACTTAAGTTACCCCAATCCTGAGATTATTTTAGATTTAATAATAGATTATTCTATTAAAAATATAATTATTTTTAATAGAGTTTATCCAAAAGTTTTCATCTTATTTTATATCTATATAAAGTTACCCTTTTGTTGACAAAAAAAGAAAGTATTTAATAGTGTTGATGATTTAAGACATGTCTTAATTAGATTAGCAAACAATTATATTTAAATTATATTTATATTTAAATAAACATTATATTTAATATTGAATATTTTTCAGTTCACGTGAACCTAAATTTAAATACAGTTCATTAACTTCATATTACCCAAAAACAAAGACATACATTGAGACATAGATAAATAGGCATAGTTTTCCACTTGAAATATCTTTTCCATTAAAAAAAACTTTTTTTCACCAATCTGTTTATGGCTGGAGTCCCAGATAGAGTGGGTTGTGTATCCCAAGGACATGATAAGAGTTAACTTTAGGTTTTTTCTTAGGCCTGTTTTGTTTCCCAGGCAGAATTGGAGCTCCAAAAAAGTATTTTAAGAAGTTAACCTTTTCTTAACTGCACTTGTAAGAAGAATCGGTTTTGCAATTTAAAAAAAGATTTTATTTTAATCAGTTTTCTCCAGAGTCTAAAGAATATCATGGCCATTCAGTGTCAAAAATATCATTTCTCCTTCTTGTAGTTATAGTATATTATTAATGATATATGCACGAGGAATTGCTGTCACATTGGATGTAAAGCCTTGGCTACAAAAATTTTGACAAATATTAAGATTGTCAAGCATATTTTGAAGTAATATAGTCTATTGAAATCTTTTATGAGGCCAGATATGATTAGGATGAGGAAGAGAGAAAGTGAATCTCTCCTGGTCTAAAGGGTGTAAAAGTATATTAAAAATGCAATCTTGTAAATCAGTAATAATAATGTGCCAGTTTTGAGGAATGGTAATAGGTGATGGGATCTCTAGTTGTAATGTATCCATAGGTTCCATAGATGCATTAACTTTCTAAGGTCTGTTAAGATATACCATTTGTTAGATTTCTTTTTTATCATAAAAATAGGGATGTTCTAAGGAGAGTAAGATTCCTCAATATGTTTTAATTCTAATTGTGTGTCTATAAGTTCTTTAGTAGCCTGAAATTTATCTTTCGTAAGGGGCCATTGCTCTGTCCAAATAGACTCATCATTCTTCCAAGTAATTTTAATAATTGCTTTGTTTGTTAAATGAGCAGTGGCCCTTAGGAAAGATGTGGGATGTATATCTGAGTTTGCCATTGCATAAGTAAGTCCCTTCCTATTAGATTAAGGGGTGCATCTATCACATAAGGTCTTAATGTTGCAGGCTGTCCTTTTGGTCCTTCATATGGGTAGATCTAAACATTTTGATAAATTTCTTGTATTTTGGTTTGAGAAATTCCTGCAATTTGGTGAGAGACTTTTTGTATAGGCCAGGATTTGGGTCATAAGTGTTTGGAAATAATAGTAACATTAGATCCAGTGTCGAGGAGACTAGAAAATCTTTTATCATTAATTTTGATATTTATATTTCATTGGGCATATTCAGATACCAATGCTGTTCACAAGGATTGTTTTTGATCTGTACTGTTGAATCTGCCTGTCCATATATCATTAGAGGAGTTAATAGAACTGTAAGGCAAGAGAAGTAATTGAGCAATTTTGTCCCCTTTTTTGAACTGCCATAGAATCTGAGATGACGTCATAATTTGAATCTCTCCTTTATAGTTTGAATCAATTATTCCAGGGTGAACAGTAATTCCTTTAGAAGCCAAACTAGATCGCCCAAATAAAAGACTGAAGGTTTGTGGGGGCAGGGGTCCAAAAAGTCGGGTAGGTACTCTAGAAGGGACTGCTTGAGGATAAAGGAAAAAATTATTTAGGGATGGTATATTGACAGCAGCACTGCAGGATGTTGAGGGTTTGACGGAAAAGATAGAATTTGCCCCTGGTTTTTGTTGTAGGGGACCTGGGGGTCCTGTGTTTGGAGTTTCCTGGAATAGGTTTTCCTTTAATATCAAATTTAGATTTACAATCTTTGGCCCAATGCATTCCTCTATGGCAGCGAGGGGGAATTCTTGGAGGTTTTTTATTAGCCTTCTTAGGGCAGTCCCCTTTTATATGGTTTTTATCTCTATATGCAGAGCATCCTTCATTTCCCTTTTTAAAGGTAGTAGCCATTGTTTCAGCTAGCATTTGCATCTTTTGAGTTTCTGATCCTAGATTGTGATAAGCCTTCAAATAATCAATAATAGTCCCAGTCTTACAAATTGCAGCGATAGCTCTCTGACATTCCTGATTTGCATTCTCATAAGCAAGTAATTTCTCTAGCTGTTTCTTGGTTTCTTCTCCAATTGCAGCATGAGAAATAACAGTTTCTAATGTAGAAAAAAATTAGCATAATTTTCATTCAGTTCAGTTCAGTTCATTTCTGTTCAGTTGCTCAGTCGTGTCCGACTCTTTGAGACCCCATGAATCACAGCACTCCAGGCCTCCCTGTCCATCACCAACTCCCAGAGTTCATTCAAACTCACATCCATCGAGTTGGTGATATCATCCAGCCATCTCATCCTCTGTCATCCCCTTCTCCTCCTGCCCCCAATCCCTCCCAGCATCAGAGTCTTTCCCAGTGAGTTAACTCTTCGCATGAGGTGACCAAAGTACTGGAGTTTCAGCTTTAGCATCATTCCTTCCAAAGAACACCCAGGGCTGATCTCCTTTAGAATGGACTGGTTGGATCTCCTTGTAGTCCAAGGGACTCTCAAGAGTCTTCTCCAACACCACAGTTCAAAAGCATCATTCTTTGGCACTCAGCTTAGGTTCCAACAAAGGAGAGACTTTTGGAGTTGCACCTGTTGGCAGAGAAGGAGCATTTGGAGCAGCTGGGCAGGGCTAGTAAGAAAATTTTGAAATATTTTATGTTGTTCTAATTGGGCCTTTTGTAACGTTTCACCATCTAATTCATATTCATCCAATAAGTATTCTGTCTGTTGTTTAATATTAAAAGGGCTAGAATTTACCTTGAAATGGCCAGAAATCAATTGAAATATTTTTTCCTTGCTTAGTATCTCATTCAAAATTTTCTTTGACCTGGTGCCAAATTTCTAAATCAAAATTGCATTTATCAGGGAACCAAGGATTACATTTAAACATTGTTTGAAAGCAAGCCTCTATTCATTGACGCAAAACCAAAAGTCCCTGAGCTTTAAACAAATGGTGAAGTAAAGTAGAGAAATGATGGGGCCGTATAACCCATGTCTTAGTACTTACCATCCTCAATAGGTCCCGAGTCCCTCTGTCTGAAATGCCATGTATACCAGTGTCCCTGTTCTGGGGTGCCACTTGTTGGGGTCCTTTAATGGACCAGGACTTAGTGGTCTGGAGGCAACAATAAGAAAGTGAAAGAGAGAAAGAGGCTGATACTCCCTGGTTTATTCATAGAACCAATAAAGTCCTTGACACAGGACTTCCATCTCTCACAAAGGCACCGGGCACCCTCTCAAGGGGGAAATGAAGGCACGGGACGCCTTCTTGAGTCTTAGAAGCCTGGGCAGGACAGTGAGCAAGACGGGTTTCTGCGCTCCAGAGAATTAGCTGAGGAGAGAGAGAGAAAGAAAGAAAGAAGAAAGAAAGAAAGGAAGGAAGGAAGAAAGAAAGAAAGGAAGAAAGAAAGACAGAGACAGACAGACAGACAAGGGGACCCAAGCTCTGATGGAGCAAAGGTGCTTTATTAGCAGAAATACAGGCTTATATATCTTTCAGTTCAGTTCAGTTCATTTCAGTCGCTCAGTCGTTTCTGACTCTTTGCGACCCCATGAATCACAGCACGCCAGGCCTCCCTGTCCATCACCAACTCCCAGAGTTCACTCAGACTCACGTCCATCGAGTCCGTGATGCCATCCAGCCATATCGCCCACTGTCGTCCCCCTTTCTTCCTGCCCCCAATCCCTCTCAATATCAGAGTCTTTTCCAATGAGTCAACTCTTCGCACGAGGTGGCCAAAGTACTGGAGTTTCAGCTTCAGCATCATTCCTTCCAAAGAACACCCAGGGCTGATCTCCTTTAGAATGGACTGGTTGGATCTCCTTGCAGTCCAAGGGACTCTCAAGAGTCTTCTCCAACACCACAGTTCAAAAGCATCAATTCTTCGGTGCTCAGTCTTCTTCACAATCCAACTCTCACATTCGTAATGACCACTGGAAAAACCATAGCCTTGACTAGACGGACCTTTGTTGGCAAAGTAATGTCTCTACTTTTCAATATGCTCTCTAGGTTGGTCATAACGTTTCTTCCAAGGAACAAGCGTCTTTTAATTTCATGGGTAAAGTCATCTTCTGCAGTGATTATGGAGCCCCCCAAAATAAAGTCTAACACTGTTTCCACTGTTTGCCCATCTATTTCCCATGAAGTGATGGGACCAGATGCCATGATCTTCGTTTTCTGAATGTTGAGCTTTAGGCCAACTTTTTCACTGTCCTCTTTCACTTTCATCAAGAGGCTATTTAGTTCCTCTTCACTTTCTGCCATAAGGGTGGTGTCATCTGCATGTCTGAGGTTATCCATATTTCTCCTGGCAATCTTGATTCCAGCTTGTGTTTCTTCCAGTCCAGCATTTCTCATGATGTACTCTGCATAGAAGTTAAATAAGCAAGGTGACAATATACAGCCTTGATGTAGTCCTTTTCCTATTTGGAACCAGTCTGTTGTTCCATGTCCAGTTCTAACTGTTGCTTCCTGACCTGCATATAGGTTTCTCAAGAGGCAGGTCAGGTGGTCTGGTATTCCCATCTCTTTCAGAATTTCCCACAGTTTATTGTGATCCACACAGTCAAAGGCTTTGGCATAGTCAATATATCTTTAGTAAGATGATTACACAGGATGAAATTTTATCAATAGCCACAATGTGGATAGTCTAATACATACAAGGTCTCTGACGCTGAAAAGAGTCACTGCATGTCTCATCCCCTGACCTCAGTCTTGAGAAATGCATGCAGCTTTACTCATTCTTGGAATAGGAACTGATTATGAACAGAGAATCCTTGAGAAATAGAGAAAAGCATGCAGGAATCCTCCTGTTAAATGTTCGCATATACAGATTCTTTTTTGGGTTTCCTTACCATTTAGATCACCACAGAGCACTGAGTAGAATTCCCTGTGCTATACAGTATGTGTGTGTGTGTGTGTGTGTGTGTGTATGTATATATATATATATAGTTAATATACTTTATATAGACAGTTACATACATGTGTGTATATATATTATATATACCTATATAGTGTATATGTCAATCCCAATCTACCAATTCATCACACCCCACCTCCCCTTTTGGTATCTGTAAGTTTGTTCTCTACATCTGTGTCTCTGTGTCTGTTTTGAAAGTTCATCTACACCATTATTCTAGATTTCACATAGAGTGATATTATATGATACTTGTTTTTCTCTTTCAGACTTATTTCACTCTGATGACAATCTCTAGATCCATCCACAGGTCTGAAAATAGCACTATTTTGTTCCTTTTTATGGCTGAGTAATATAAAAAATCAGCAAGGGATTATTCTCCAAGATATACAACCCCTGGATTTTTTGACTGAAAGCTCATTAATATTTGCTCATTGTCCTTCAGGAATAATCACCATGCAGATTACTAGCATCAGTGGGTAGAAACAACAACAAAATTTTGGTTCAGTAAAGGAGGTGCGTGAGTGCATGCTCAGTTGTGACTGACTCTTTGTGACCCCATGAACTGTAGCCCACCAGGCTCCTCTGTCCATGGGACTTTTCAGGCAATGGTACTGGAGTGGGTTGCCATTTCCTTTTCCAGGGGATCTCCCTAACCCAGGAATTGAACCCAAATCTCTTGTGTATCCTTCACTGGCAGGTGGGTTCTTTACTGCTGTGCCACTTGGGAAGCCCCAGTAAAGGAAGAAAGTCTCAGAATTCAGAGCTATTAAAAAATCAAATAGTCACATTCATACACAATCAAATTGAGGAATATTCTACAAAACTCCTGTTCATGGCTTTTCAAAAATATCAATGTCAGGAAAGAAGAAAAAGTAATAAGCAGAGAATTTATTTGTATTAAATGAAATTGCATCAACTGGATTAACTACAGGCTAGATTAAAGGAAATACAATGCAAAATATTTTGTTGAATTCTGATTTGATCAAAAAGAGAACATTATTATGAAAATTGGAGAAACAAGTATAGAAATACAGTTCACATTAATAACAGAAATGAATTCATGTTACATTTCCTAGTGGAGAGTACATTGATTCCCCAAAGTCATAGGAGGGAGGTGGGTTAAGGCAGAAATAGAAAAACAAATATTGTATATTAATACATATATGTGAAATCTAGAAAAATGGTACAGATGAACCTATTTGCAGGGCAGGAATAGAGATGCAGATGTACAGAATGGATGCATAGACACGGGGTGGGGGGTATGAATTGGGAGATTGGGGTTGATATATACACACTACCATGGGTAAAATAGACAGCTGGTGGAAACCTGCTGTATAGCACAGGGAACTCAGTGATGATCTAGAGAGGTGGGAGGAGGCGGGGAGGACTAAGAGGAACATACATGTGTACACATGGCTGATTCACTTTTCTGTACAACAGAAACTAACACAATGTTGTAAAGCAACTATACCCCTCACCTCAAAAAAACTCAGCAGTTTGGCTCCAGAGCATCTTAAAATTTTCCCATCATAAAGGTATTTAAACTTTAAGACTATCAATCACTGGAATTAAAATTATCAATTCAACTAACCTACCCAGGGAAAGCTTTGCTACTCACTACCCAGTTGCAGTGACCTCATTTTGTAATGAATGTAAAAAAAGGAGTCTACTTCATAGGCAGAGACAAATATGTATCAAGGATTTATTATGTGGCAGGCATTAAGCCATGCACTTCCACACATCATCTCCTTTAATCTCTCAGTAGAGAATTAAAAGGAATGGAAAACATATCCTATTAGGCAATAAATTAGTGTGCTACAACCTAGAAAAGAAAATGGCTGCTCATTGCAAAAGGGAAGGACTTCACAATGCCGAAAGGAGACAAGCCCCCTCACTCCCTGTCACTCTCTACAATACTCATTCAGCTGTCAACCAGTCCAGCAGCCTCACAGCTTCACTCATGGGCTTCCCTCTTGGGTTGTCTCAGCGGACTTGTCATCTGAAGACGGTTTATCTTCCCTTTACCTCAGGCCTGTGGCTTGTCTCAAGACTACCTTACAAGCCTTAGACCACTGGCACTGAGCTCTGAACCTGCCCCCCACCATCCATAGCACTGAGTAGATGATGTCCTGATCCCAGTAGCTGCTCCACCTACACTTATTGAAAGAATTTGCAGTTAGAGGAAGTGAAAGGAGCTGTCAGTGAAGAGGGATTCCCAGGGAAGCACCTCACACAATTACCTCAGCTCTAATTGCTTAATTGGAGCAGTGGTATTAAATAACTTATTTAAGCTATTCAAGTAGACTCCAGGAGGCACTGTAGCATTTTTTCTTGCTGCAAAGCTAAAATAATTTTTCATAACTTCATTGGAAACACGTTCCTCAACTCAAGAGCTGCTTCAGTACAGCTCTGCATCTAAATGAAACTCCTGAATTCTACCAGGGGTGCACCTAGGCCTGTTGATTCTGCAGCTTAATTTTTCCAAAGGTGTGTGGAGCATCCTGAGGATATTGTTATGCTTGTCCATGTTTTTATTCTGTGAGCTAGATCTGGACTAGTCCCTCCCTCTTCCCCTTGCTCTTTCATTTCCTAGAGGGCCTTTAGCTGCAACCAACAATAGTTGGGGCTTCCCAGGTGATACTAGTGGTAAATAAGCTGCCTGCCAATGCAGGAGACATAATAGATGCAGGTTTAATCCCTAGGAAGATCCCCTGGAGGAAGACATGGCAACACACTCCAGTATTCTTGCCTAGAGAATCCCATGGACAGAGGAACCTGGTGGGTTACAGTCCATGGGGTCACAAAGAGTTGGACACAACCAATGCAACTTAGCATGCATACAGCAAAAGTTTAGCCAGTGTGCAGTTTTGGGACGGGGGTAGCTGAAGACTGTTAGATTTGAATCATGTGTAATTTTTCTCAAGCACTACAATTAAACCTACTTATAAAAATATGTTGATAATTTGATGTCATTAAAACTGACATGTCACAACAGACATACAAAAACACATAATGTCACAACATCTTCCATAGTCATCAAAGACTTAATTGTAATTCCACACGGGGACTTGGATTTACTGGCACTGAGTTTTCTTTATTTATTTTAGCCTTTGACTTTTGTAATATTTATTTTCCTAGGAATTATAAATGAAGGCAGGTAGGATCGTGATAAACTAGAACAGGTTGTTTCATGTCCCGTATGTCATGGAGCTTGGCAATGTTTGATCTGAAATCAAAAGGGGAAGAGGAAACAACTGGGGGATGGGGTAGATTGGAAGGGACAAGAACAGCATTTCAGGGAATATGAACAATGTAAATTGTGGTCCCGAGGCACTTCCTTCAAGATGTCAATTGATTAGATGCAGGAATCTCCAGCGTCATTCAAAATACAAAGGAAATAAAACATATATTACAATATCCAGGACATGGAAGCAACCTAAATGTCCATCAGCCGATGAATGGATAAAGAACCTATACATACATACATATATATATATATATATATATATATATATATATACATACACACACTTTCAGAAAACAAAGATCATGGCATCTGGTCCCATCACTTCATGGGAAATAGATGGGGAAACAGTGGCAACAGTGTCAGACTTTATTTTGGGGGGCTCCAAAATCACTGCAGATGGTGACTGCAGCCATGAAATTAAAAGACGCTTACTCCTTGGAAGGAAAGTTATGACCAACCTAGATAGTATATTGAAAAGCAGAGACATTACTTTGCCAACAAAGGTCCATCTAGTCAAGGCTATGGTTTTTCCAGTGGTCATGTATGCATGTGAGAGTTGGACTGTGAAGAAAGCTGAGTGCTGAAGAATTGATGCTTTTGAACTGTGGTGTTGGAGAAGACTCTTGAGAGTCCCTTGGACTGCAAGGAGATCCAACCAGTCCATTCTAAAGGAGATCAGTCCTGGGTATTCTTTGGAAGGAATGATGCTGAAGCTGAAACTCCAGTACTTTGGCCACCTCATGTGAAGAGTTGACTCATTGGAAAAGACTCTGATGCTGGGAGGGATTGAGGGCATGAGGAGAAGGGGACGACAGAGGATGAGATGGCTGGATAGCATCACCAACTCGATGGACATGAGTTTGAGTAAACTCCGGGAGTTGGTAATGAACAAGGAGGCCTGGCGTGCTGCAGTTCATGGGGTCGCAAAGAGTCGGACACAACTGAGCAACTGAACTGACTGAACTGGCTGACACACATATAATGGAATATACTACTCAGCCATAAAAAGGAAAACATTTGAGTCAGTTCTAATGAGGTGGATGAACCTAGAGCCTATTATACAGAGTCAAGTAAATCAAAAAGAGAAAAACAAATATCATATATTAGTGCATATATATGGAGTCTAGAAAGGTGGTACTGATGAGTGGAGAGCAGAGCAGCAGTGGAGAAGCAAACACAGAGAATGACTTACGGACATGGGTTGAGGGGAGGAAGGAGAGGGTAAGACGAGTGGAGAAAGTAGCATGGAAGCATATACACTACCATGTGTAAAAGAGTCAGTGGAAATTTGCTGTACGACTCAGGGAACCCAAATTAGGTCTCTGTAACAACCTAGAAGGGTGGGAAAGAGTGGGGGGTGGGAGGGAGGTTGAAGAAGGAGGAGACATATGTATAGCTAATTCATGTTGAAGTGAAAGTCAAAGTCACTCGGTCGTGTCCAACTTTTTGCAACCCCGTGGATTATACAGTCCATGTATTCTCCAGGCCAGAACACTGGAGTGGGTAGCTGTTCCCTTCTCCAGGGGATCTTCCCAACCCAGGGATCTAACCCAGGTCTTCCATATTGTCAGCAGCTTCTTTACCAGCTGAGCCACCAGGGAAGCCCAAGAATACTAGAGTGGGTAGCCTATCCCTTCTCCAGCAGATCTTCCTGACCCAGGAATTGAACTGGGGTCTCCCGCATTGCAGGCAGATTCTTTACCCACTGAGCTACCAGGGAAGCCCAATTCATGTTGATGTATGGCAGAAATGAAACCAGTATTGTAAAGCAATTACCTTTCAATTCAAAATAAATTTAAAAATAAAAAAAGAAAACAATGATATTGGGTCATTTGGAGAGACATGGATGGACCTAGAGTCTGTTATACAAAGTGAAGTCAGAAAGAGGAAAACAAATATGATATATTAATACATATATGGAATCTAGAAAAATGGTACAGATGAACCTATTTGCAGGAGAGGAATAGAAACACAGACATAGAGAATGGATGGGAGGTGGGGGTGGGGGGAGACAGACGTCTGTGCATTGCCATATGCAAAACAGATAGCCAGTGGTAAGCTGCTGCATAGCACAGGGAGCTCAGCTTGGTGCTCTGTGGTGACCTGGATGGGTGGAATAAGCGGGGAAAGGGAGGTCCAACAAGGAGGGGATATATACATATGTACATATAGCTGATTCATTTTGTGGTACAGCAGAAATTAACACAACATTGTAAAACAACTGTACCCCAATTTAAAATATATATAATATTACATTATATATATATAATTGTTTCATGTTAAAGTCACAGCTGAGCTCAACAGAAAAGGACATCTTCATATGCCAGAAATGAAGAAGGAACACATAATTATTAAAGTATGCAGTTTTTTAAACCACACAGTCCTTGGAAGAATCTAGACCTGATATATATCTTAAGGGATAACAAGCTCATACCTTTGTGAGAAAGGAATTTAAGCCGCAGGCCTCACATATGTCAAAAAATAGGCTGGGCATTCTCTTAGCACTGATTTTCCAAGAAGGCTGACAAGCTCAAAAACATTACCTGAAAATCTCCTCCAACATGACCAGGATTGCATGAAGAAGTGAGCTGACTTTCTCAGGCTCTCAGAGACACAGATTTCAACAGCCACTCCTACATACAGAGAGATTTTGAATGTTGAGTTTACACCAGGACAGAACAAACCACCTTCCCATTACCAGAGCAATATGGTAATCTGGAGCTCAGAACCTAGTGTCAAAGTTAGTTTGGAAGCAGTAGACTCAGTAGGACTTGAGCAAGAACAATAGTGAACCTTGTCATCAAGAGGGCTCTCTAACCCAGGGCATGGACAGAATTCTCTCTTAAGATAACTCTTTCAGAAGATGAATTTACAGACATAAATTAACAGATGCATGAGGAAATTCAAAGCAAAAAGAGAATGTCCAAAGACTCCAAAATAGAAGAATTAATAATGAGTATCATTATTGTATATTAATTTACAAAAGAGAAAAGAAAATGTAAGTATAACTTTTTAAAAGGAACAGAACAAACAAGAACCAGTTGACTTAAAAATGAACCAACGAGAAGCTTCTAAGTGTGAAAGATACAGTAGACAAAATAGAAAGACTCATTAAACTTGTTAAATAATAGACTAGATTCAGATGAGGAAATTATTCATGAATTGCAATATGGATCTGGGGAAATCACCAAGAAAAGAGTAAATATAGAAAAAGAAGTGAAAAATAAGGAACAGAAGTTGGGAATATGGCAGGTAGAATGGAAAGTTCTAATCTACGTTTAGTAGATGCTCTAGAATCAGGAATAAAAAGACTTGGAAAGAGGAACATTTGAGATAACAGTGGAGAGTTTTCCAGATTTATAAAAAGGTATGAGATGTCAGATAAAAATACACAAAACCAAACAAAATAAATAAAAACAAAGGTTTATTTACTGCCAAACCACCAAGATTAAACAGAAAATCTTGGAAGCTCCCAAAGAGAAAAGATAGGTTGCCTGAAAAGGTGCAACAATAAGACAGAATGCTTCTCACCAGCTATTATATATGCTTGAGACAATCACTGAATATCTTAAGAATGATAAAGGAAGGGACTTCTCTGATGGTCCAGTGATTAAGAATCTGTCTTCCAACGCAGGGCGCGTGAGTTCAATACTTGGTGGAAGAGTTAAGATCCCACATGCTGAGGGGCAACTAAACCCATGTGCCATAACTACTGAGCCCTAACAAAGCTGCTGCTGCTGCTGCTGAGTCGCTTCAGTCGTGTCCGTCTCTGTGTGACCCCATAGACAGCAGCCCACCAGGCTCCCCCCGTCCCTGGGATTCTCCAGGCAAGAACACTGGAGTGGGTTGCCATTTCCTTCTTCAATGCATGAAAGTGAAAAGTGAAAGTGAAGCCGCTCGGTCGTGTCCGACTCGTAGCGACCCCATGGGCTGCAGCTAGAGAAGCCCATACACCACTAGCAAGATCCCATGTGCCACAATTACGACCTGATGCAGTCAGATAAACAATTAATTTTTAAAAGATGAAGGAAAATAACTGTCAGTCTATAATTCTATATCTGGCTTAGTTATACTCTAGGAATTTAGAGGAAATAAAAGCGTTTTTCAAACATACAAAGACAAGCAGATAACTTTCCTGAGACCTCATTGGAAAAGACTACCAAAGGATACACTCCCACAAAATGGAAATGAGTAGGCTACACAAAGCCAAGGTGGAAGGAAGGAAAGAGGGTAGGAAGGGAGAGAGAGGGGCAGGGAGGAAAAGAAGGAAGTTATAAGTTATTAGGAAATATCATTTAAAACAAAATCTTCTCCCAACCCAGAAAATCTCTCCACAGAGATAGGAAAGAAAGAAAAAAAATTTTTTTAATTATCAAACAATCATTAAACAAGAGTATAATACTTATCACAGGCAAATTGTTTGAGGTTGCAAAGACAGAAGAAAATCTCACTTTTTTGTTTACCTAAGTAGATACAACCCATTATATTCATTTTTCAAGATGAAATTGTTAAGCTTACTTTGCCTTCATAATTAGAAAGGGGGGGTGCCATTTGGAGCTAGAGGACAACTGAAGTTAGGCACATTTTCTCCCAGGTTATTAGCAGCTGTGTTCCAGAGGCATTTTTATCTTTCAAGGTCTTTCTGTGACTCCAAAATCATATCTTGAAATGATTAGCTTCTCCTCTCGCTCAAAAAGCAATTCACACTTAAATGTTCAAATTTGTATGTTCAATTCAGACATTCAAAGCATTTTAGATTAGTAGTCAGAAGATTATCTTCTTTGTCCTGACTGTGCAATTAATGAGCTGTGAGAACTCGAGCAAGTCATTTCATCTCTCTGGCCTGAATGCAAAATGAGGGTGCGAGGCCGAATAATTCCCAGTCCCTCAGCTCTTAGTCTGTATGCTTCTGTTTAGGACACAGTTCAAAATCGGCTGTGTGTGATGGACTCTTATTCCTGTTCCTGAAGAGCCTTAGAGTAGTTCCATCCTGGAGAACAGAGCTCCTTTCAGTGCAAATGCAAATAATACACATGAGAGTAAGACTCAATGAGCAGCTGCCATCTATTCAGCCCGTGGGTAGTGGCAAAGCATTGAGAAGGCAAAATCACTGACTTTGGTTTGATTCCAGAATAAGACTTTGATGTTTACATAGAAAAAAAAAAATCATTAGTGCACCAAACCCTAAAAGTTAGTGTCTTAAAACAACAATCACTTTATTTGCCTGAAATTCTGTGAGTCTACTTTGACCTAGATTCAGCTAGAAGTTTCATCTGCTGGTCTTGGCTAAAGTCACTCACACAGCTACAGTCATCTGAAAGCTCACCTGAGCTGGACTGGTCTAAGACAGCATGAGTCTAATATTTGAAAGTTGGTATTGTTGGCCAGGGCGTCTGCGTGTCCCCAGCAGGTTGAGCAGAGCTTATTCATTGTTGTGTTTTTTTTTTTTTTTTCAAACAACAGCAAAAAAACCTTTTTATTTGGCTGAGATGGGTGTTAGTTGGGGCACACAGGATCTCCGATCTTTGTTGAGGCATGTAGGATCTTTAGTTGCAGCACAGGAACTTAGTTGCAGCATGTGGGAGCTAGAGATCCAACCAGGAATTGAACTCAAGACCCCTGCATTGGGAGCTCAGAGTCTTAGCCACTGGACCACCAAGTCCCTAGAAGACTTCCCTGGGGGTACAGTGGATAGGAATCTGCCTGCCAGTGCAGGGAATGGGGATTTGATCCCTGGTGCAGGAATATTCCACATGCCACGGTACAAATAAGCCCATGAGCCACAACTACTGAACCCACACTATAGAGTCCACAAGCCACAACCATTGAACCTGAGTGCTGTAACTACCAAAGTCCACTTCTGCCTAGAGCCTGTGCTCCATGACAGAAGCCACCACAGTGAGAAGCCCACACACTGCAGCAAAGAGTAACCCTTCTCACCACTACTAGAGAAAGCCCTCGCACAGCAACCAGGTCCCAGTGCTGCCAAAAATAAGGAGAGAAAGGGGAAAAAAGGAAGTCCCTAGAGCTTCCTCGTTTGACAGCAACATTCCTAGAGGGTGAGAGCTCCTGGTCAGGACCTCTTGAGGCATAGTCTTGATTTTTGAATGTCGCACATTATTCCCCTGCCTTCTATGCCTCAAGCAAGACTCAAAGCCAACCAGATTCAAGAGGGAAGTGAAGTAGACTTATATAGAAACGAATTTTTCTTACTGTTCAAACTGTTGCAGGCTCAAGAAGTACATCTGCCAGGATAGTTTGCTCTAGCTACCTTTTCTTTCTGATGAAAAGTTACTAGTAAGACTTAAACAACCACTTGCTTTGGTTGGGCAGTGGGAGCGGGGTGGGAGGGTAATCTGAATTCAGAAATACTATTCCTTTAGAAGTTTCTTTTAGAAGTTTCATTTTATATTGGCATATAGTTGATTTACAATGTTGTGTTAGTTTCAGGTGTAAACAAAGTGATTCAGTTATACATATAGCTCTTCTTTTTCAGATTCTTTTCCCAAATAGGTTATTACAGAGCACTGAGTAGAGTTCCCTGTGCAATAAAGTAGGTCTTTATTGACTATTTTATAAACATTAGTATGTATATGTTAATGGTCCAAAGGTTGCGGGTTGTTGTTAAACTATTCCTTTTGAATGAAATGTCTTTCCCCTTTCTTCTGCTCAGCTCAGTGTTTCCTTCTCTGAATCCACATCCTATCCCACCAAGTAGTTGGTCATCCATCTTCCAGGCTCCTCATTGCCTTCTGCATGGCTCCATTACACACCCATCACACCTACTGTACTATCAGTCTATGTGGTCATCTCTTCCAGGACTTTGAGCTTTCTGAGAACAGATAGTTTTTTTATTTATCTGTACAACTCAAGGCAGATAATAAATGTTTGATCAATGATTTACAAAATGATTGAGAGAAGAAATGAACAGATAAGTTAAAGAGCAACAGGTAACCTTCATTAAACTTCTGAAGACCCCAGCATGAGCTGACCTCTACTTCTCATCTCAAATCCGCAGAACCCATTTCTTTTTGTTTCTGCTTCCTTCATATTTTCTTCCTCTAACACACCTGAGGCAAATTTTTAAATCTATAATCATTTTTTATGTTACCCTCAAGACACAACAGATGACTTGCTATGAAAAGAAAAATCCCTGTTCTTGACTTTGATTTTTTTGTTTTTAACCAAGGGATTACGTTTCACCCTTAAATGCCTAAATTATCTCCTATATTGACAATAGCTGTTGGGTTTACTTTGCCAGAAATGGGGCATAATTTCACTGGAATCCAGAAAGCATTCTGGAGAGACTGGTTTTGTGTGTTTGCTCAGTCATGTCTAAGTCTTTGGAACCCTCTGGACTGTAGCCCAGCAGGCTCCTCAGTCCATGGGATTTCCCAGGCAAGAATACTAGAATGAGTTATCATTTCTTGCTCCAGGGGATCTTCCTGACCCAGGGATAGAATCTGAATTTCCTGTGTATCCTGGATTGTAGGCATATTCTTTATGAGCTATTGGGGAAGCCGCCAGAGATTGGTTTTAATCAGATACAAAATCACATCTATGGAGGACTATGTTTGTGTGCATGCATGCTAAGTTGCTTCAATCACGTCTGACTCTTTGCAACCCTACAGACAGAGGAATGTGCTTAGTAAATCTTCGAAACTTGCTAATTCATGGTTCTACTACTGTCAGGGAATGTTTAACAGGAGGATTCCTACGTGCTATTTCTCACAAGCCCTTTGTTTCTTTTTAAGCGCAACAGCACGCTGCTCCCAGGAACTGAGATCATTGTATGAGACAGGCTTGAGTCTCCTTTAGTAAACATTCTCTTTACGACAAAACTGCTTAGTCTTGATCCCCTTTCTTGAGATATGGATTGTCTCCTGACCTTGTGACCATTATTAATCCCTTGTTCCCTTGTTAACAGTTGCTGTGCATTTGGTTTTATGATCTTTATCATTGTCAAAAGAAACTTCTTGCACCACAGCCTTTATATACACAGAGAGAAATCATTAAAGCACCTTTGCTCCATCAGAGCTTGGGTCCCCTTGTCTTTCTTTCTTTCTCTCTTTCTTTCTTTCTTTCTCTCCTTGGCTGATTCTCTGGAGCATAGAGACCCATCTTGCTCACTCTCCTGCCCACGCTTCTAAGACTCTCTCCAGAAAGCGCCCTGTGCCTTCACCCACCTTGAGAGGATGCCCGGTGCCTTCACGAGAGACGTAAGTCCTGTGTCAAGGACTTTATTGGTTCTCTGCATAAACCAGGAAATATCGGCCTCTCTCTCTCTTTCACTTTCTTATCGTCGCCTCCAGACTGCCAGGTCCCAGTCCATTAAAGAACCCCAACATACTGCCATGGCTACAGCTATGCTAGGGACAAAGGAACTGGGGAACTCAAGTCAGTCTCTCAGGGTGGCAGCTTCAAGGCATAGAACCTAGGTGGCCGATCCCTAGTTTAGTCATAGACTTACTAGTGAATGTGTCACCATAACTGGGTAATATAAGACCCTAGTCAAAACAACCCAAAACACAGTAAGTCTCCAGTGATATGATTTTGTTTAATAAAATGGAAGCATTAGGAGATAACGTCTTTGTTATTTTAACAAAGAAAGTTTCTAAATTTCTTGAGGGCAGACCTTACTCCACCTTTCTTTATGTCATCATCATCAACCATGACTGGCAGACACAGCATAAATTAGATACCTAGTTGATACCTGTAGTTGAGATAGGAGTATATGAATCAGAAATTATTTGGGACATAAGTCCAATAGATGAAGCTAATTAAATCATAAAACTTGGACTGGAATTTGTTGGGTGCCTTAAGAACTTCAATTCAGTTTAGTTCAGTTCAGTCACTCAGTTGTGTCCAACTCTTTGCAACCCTATGGACTGTAGCACACCAGGCCTCCCTGTCCATCACCAACTTCCAGAGCTTGCTCAAACTCATGTCCATTGAGTTGGTGATGCCATCCAACCATCTCAGCCTCTGTTGTCCCCTTTCCCTCCTGCCTTCAATCCTTCCCAGCATCAGGGTCTTTTCCAATCAGTCAGTTCTTCACATCAGGTTGTCAGATTATTGGAGTTTCAGCTTCAGCATCAGTCCTTCCAATGAATATTCAGGAATGATTTCCTTTAGGATGGACTGATTGGATCTCCTTGCTGTCCAAGAGACTCTCAAGAGTCTTCTCCAACACCACATGTCAAAAGCATCAATTCTTCAGCACTCAAATTTCTTTATAGTCCAACCCTCACATCCATACATGATTACTGGAAAAACCATAGTTTGACTAGATGGATCTTTGTTGGCAAGTAATCTCTCTGCTTTTTAATATGCTGTCTAGGTTAGTCATCAATTAATTCACACAAAAATGAAAAGCAGTGAAGAAGACAGAAAGAAAAAAAAAACATGAAAACAAATGATAGAAAACAGCACACTTTGAGAGGAGTCCTCACCAGACTTGATCTTTCTAGCACAATAAACAAACATGCCAGGAATTAGAATAGTGGTAGTGGTTCTCAAAGCTGACTAATTGTCTGAATTGTGTGCTCAGTCTCGTCTGACTCTTTGAAACCCCATGGACTGTAGCCCACCAGGCTTCTCTGTCCAGGGAATTTTCCAAGCAAGAATACTGGAGTAGGTTGTCATTTCCTGCTCCAGGGATCTTCTTGACCCAGGGGTTGCACCCTCGTCTTGTGTCTCCTGCATTGCCATGTGGACTCTACCACTAGAGCCATCTGGGAAGCCCTAGTTACCTGGGATTTTTTTTTTTTTTTAATGTAGAGATTCCCATTCCTGTTTCAGACCCACTGACTGATCTCTTGGGGACCATGCAGGCATCTATATATTTCAACCTCCCCAGGTAATTCTTTTATCAATGACTCCTAGCAACATTGCTTTAGACCAGTGATTTTTTTTTTAAAGACAACTTGAAGGTGTACTATTATGGGCTCAGTTGTATTCTCCCAAATTCATATGTTGAAGTCTTAACCCCAGTACTTCACAATGTGACTGTATTTGAAGATAAGGTCTTAAAAGAAGCAATTAAGTTAAAATGAGGTCATTAGGTTGGATCCTAATACAATACAACTGGTGTCCTTATAAGAAGAGAGAATTAGGACACAGAGAGGTATAGAGGAAAGACCACCTGAAAACAGGGGGAAGAGAGCGATCTCTGAGCCAAAGAAAAAGACCTCAAAAGAAACAACCTTGCTGGCATCTCAATCATAGACGTATACCTTCCCAGAACTGTGAAAAAATAAATTTCTGTTGGTTAAGCCACCTAGTCTATGGTACTTTGTTATGGCAGCCCTGGCAACTAATACATGTATCTTCCCCTGCTAATTTGTGAACTGGCAAATCTGAACAGCAAGAAGATACTGTAAAAGGTATCTTGTGTGAAAAAGATATTATATTTGAAGTGGATGAACCTATAGCCTGTTATATGGTGTGAAGTAAGTCAGAAAGAGAAAAACATATATTGTATGCATGCTAAGTAGTTTCAACCGTGTCCGACTCTTTGCTACTCCATGGACTGTAGCCCAGCAGGCTCCTCTGTCCATGGGATCCTCCAGGTAAGAATATTGGAGTGGGTTGCCACACCTACCTGCAGGGGATATTCCCAACACAGGGATGGAACCTGCATCTTCTGCCACTCCTACATTGCAGGCAGATTCTTTACCACTGAGCCACCAGGTAAGCCCAGATATTGTATATTAATGCATATATATGGAATCTATAAAAATGGTATTGATGAACCTATTTGCAGGGAAAGAATGGATATGTAGATGTAGAGAATGGACTTGTGGACACAGTGGGGGAGGGAGAGAGTGGGACAAATGGAGAAAGTAGCATTGACATATATACTCTATCTTGTGTAAAGTGGATGGCTGGTGAGAGGTTGCTGTACAACACAGGGAGCCCAGTCTGGAGCTCTGTGATGACCTAGAGGGGTAGGATGGGAGAGGGGAGGAAGGCTTAAGAGGGAGGGGATATATGTGTAATTATGGCTGATTTGCATTGTTGTTCAATAGAAAACAACACAACACTGTAAAAATTTAATTTTTTTTTAAATTTAAGGAAACAGTAGTCCTACTCAAATAGTGACTGATTGTTAAGTTTTAGTATTGTTTCAGACTTCAGCACAGAGAGAAGTTGCTGTGGGAGAAGGGGAAGAGTGTAGGAGAGAAATGAGTTCAAATAGAAAAGAAATAATGAAGAGCTGGTAAATGGGAGAAAGGAGGGACATTCCAGAATATAAAAACCATAACCCCGATGAATGCACTCTATCACAATGACATTATTAGGAAACAGCCACCCCAGGAGGGAAACAACGAAACATGTGCCCACAAAAACCTTGAAAGTACATAAAGAGAACAAAGAGCTTTTCTTGCTCACCACTCAGTACTATTAAGGATTAAGTCATAACCTGCTGCAGTCATGGACCAACAGGGAACCTTGAGAGGAAATTAAGATGTTAACAGGATGTTATGTACTTTGGACAAGCAGGCTCCTTTGATAGTTAGATTAATATCTCAGGAATAATTTTAATTATTTTTTAATTATTTAATTATAATTATTCTATGCTTGGGAAGAGTCTTCCCAAAAGCCCTAAAATCATTACCTTGAGAGGTGTGTTCTATGTGACTAGCAGTGACTTTTTACCGAGATGAAAGCTTTACTGTACATATGTGTGTGTGTGACTGTACATATTCCCCAGCCAAAAATCACATATATACTGGCTTCTCCATCTCCCTCTTTGGAATAGCTCCTCAGATTTACAGAGCTGCTGCCTCCCAGACCATAGTTCTCAATAAGGTCCTTGAATAAATTTAAACCCTCAGCTCTTGATGTTGTGCATTTTTCTTTCAGTCAACAAAAGTTCATAATGATTTTTGCCTCTGAGTCTTTCCTGATCAGACAGAAAGTTAATTTCCTCCATTCCTTTAGTCAAAGACCATTTAGCCAACTTACTACATATTAGAAACTCAGGTGTAGTCTTGCTATGTGATGATTCACACAGGAACTGTGCCATTTAAGAATGCCAGTCTATAAGGAAAGAGTTCTAGGCCTTCTTCAAGGCCCAGTCAGAGGAAGGCACACTGATACTTTCTTTAGGGGATTTTAAATTCTACAGCCATTGATCTCTCTGTAGAGCTCCCAGGTTTCCAGGCTGGGAACCCACAGGTAATTCCTGTCCTAGCAACCCAAGAAGCACATGTTTTTCCAATCACTGTGGCCCCAGTGGGTTGTGGTCAAGAACTATATGTCTCTGACATCCTGACTCTAGCACAGAGCCAGGCACAAAGTAGGTGCTCAATAAATATTGAATAAATTAACTAATGACTCAGACAATCACATCTATCAATATGAGAAGCCCTCCTAGAGAGTCTAGTACACATTCCCCATCCCTTACACCCCAGATCCTTTCCAGAAGCAATTTTCTTCATCAGACTCCCTAAGAAGAGGTCACATAAGATATTGTTTAGGAAATATAATTAAAAAGCAAAATTTTCTTCCAATCTAGAAAACCTTTACACTAAGGTAAGAGAGAAAGAAAACAATCTTATTACTGAATAAAACCAGGAGGTGATACCACAGGCAATTCTCTAAAGAGACTGCAAAGACAGAGGAAAGTCTTTTATATAACTCAGTGGATACAATCCCCAGGATTTATGTGTTCAGGATAAAACTGGTAATTTTATCATATGTTTACAGCTGGAGGTCAGATTTGCCATTTGGAGTCGAAGGGACAGCTGAAATTAGGCCCATCTTCTCCCAGGAAGCTGGATGTAGGGCCTTACCTTCTATGATGGTTATATTTCAAAGAGATGTGAGTTCAGGTCCATAAGAGAACACACCTGGACTGTAAGCTGGCAAGAAGTTCATTTAGCATTTGAACTTATTAGCAAGGCAGCTCAGTTCTCCTGGAAGCCTCAGGAATGGCCTATCTACCTATATACAAGCACCCCGGAGCAGCCCCAGGGACCGCAAGTGTTCTGTTAACCAGTTTTCCTAGTCATGGCACTGTCTGGAGGTGCATTAGGCATTACTGACAAAATGGAGGCACAGCTCCAACCCCCTCTCCTCATCCCACAGGCACGGTCCCAGGATGAAGGGGTTAGCTCTTGTGATTCTGACTTGTTTCTTCCTTTCTTCAGTTGAGTTGGCTGGAAAGAATGTTAAGGTGCTTATTGTTTTTGAGAGGAGCATGAGAAAGCACAAAGCCTTCTGCAGCTGTGCCCAGAAAATAATCCATAAAGTTAACCATTGACATCTGTTCAAGGATCTATACAAGGAATGTTCCAGGATGAGCATGTAGGCCGCAGCTTGAGGCCATGGGAAGGATTGTTATCTGAGACCTGTTTGTGAGGGGAATGTTTATGGCAAAAGAAGTTTGCTGAGCTTAGGGTTTAGGAATAATTAAGAATAGCTAGAAGCCTTTTTAGGAGATAGTGAGCTTAGGATGCTAGGGGCAAACAGGATTTAGAAAGATAAGAAATAAACTGAGGAATGTGGTATGCAGCCCAGACATAAACATGAGTTACAATGTAATCACAAGTATAGGACACATAAGAAGAAGTAGATAATAGATAGTAAAGCCGATTCTGAGAGAATCGCTGAAGCAGGAACTCTGTTTGAAGGGCAACAGTGATTTTTGGAGATAATAAATCTGGGTGCGGGGGGGGGTGGGTACTAAAAATGTCAAACCTCTGACCTAATGCTTTTGTCAAAGTATGAAATAAAACCTGAAGCTTGAAATAAATATGTAGTCCCGTACCTCGAGTCAGAGGCTACATCATTCTTCACTGACACCGCTCATCCCTTCAGGCTGATTCCTTGGCTGCTGGAGCTGGACTCCAGCGGCCCTGGACACTAAGGCCAACTTTGAGGAGAGAAAGCTGAAACCTCTTTCTGAAAAGCTACTTCATAGCCCATAAAGCACATTTTTTTAAATCTGACTTGCACTAAAGTGAAGTCACTCAATCGTGTCCGACTCTTTGCAATGCCATGGACCGTAGCCCTTCCAGGATCCTCCATCCATGGGATTTTCCAGGCAAGAGTACTGGAGTGGGTTGTCGACCAGAGATCAAATGGGTGTCCCTAACATTGCAAGGCAGATTCTTAACCACTGGACCACTGGGAAAGATCCCTATTATTACTATTATTGAAGCAAGAAAGTATAGAGGCTTAAAGCACACACTCTGAACCTGCCTGGATTTCATTCCAGACTCACTTTATCCAAAATGTGGTATTCCTCAATTGCTTCATAAATAAAGTATTTAGAAGACTGGAGAGCCCAGGTAAGAATGTAATCAAAGTTAGCTATTATTTTTTTATTCTCATTAGTGCTTCCAAGACACTAAAGTAAACCTTTTATCTCACTCTTTCCTCTTTTCCTTCAATTTCTCTCCTCACCTTCACCTACCTTTTGCCCATGGGGATGAAGAAAGTGTGCTACAATTATATCCCACCATGCTTTCAAGTTGTTTCTTTCATTTTTAATTAGGTAGAAACCTCTTGAATTGCAATATCTCTAGACAGATTATTATCCAGATTAAAGTCACTTCAAAGCAAATGGACATAATTGTAAAACCTAAAGAAGCACAAAATTTCAAAATTGCACCTTTTTTTTCCTTGGTGGTTTGTGAACTAAAAGAGAAAAGCTTAGCTTTTCATGGCTATTTCACATTGGTTAATAATTGACAACAATTTTAACAGAGCCAACTATATCCCCAAACAGAGAATGATCACTAATTGCTCTTCAAATATATAACAGCAATCATTCAAGGTGACTGACTGCCACCAAAGATGATGTTCATTATTTATCCCCACTCTAAAGTTCTGGGTTCTTATATCTCCAAATCAAACTTAATAGACAATTTAAATCATGATTACTCAACAAATGAAGGCCTAAGACCTGGGAGTTAACACTATCGGCTCCAGGACACAGCATAATTTTTTAGATGGAGAGACAGTTAATTCCCATCTCCACAGATACTATGAAAGATATTAGGGCTTTGATTTATATTTGGTTTCAGCTAGAATAAATGGCTTGCATCTGGTCAACTTAACAGAGATGTTTTAAAATATTCTTTATCTAATACTCTAGTTTGTTAGTAGACCTGATTAGGGTTATTGTTTAGCTGAACGTTGCCCCCACACCTGGTCTTCTGGGTTCCTCTTCAAGGAACCCTGAGGCAGGGACTTCCCTGGTGAACCAGTAGCCAAGACTCCATGCTCCCAGTGCAGGGGGCCAGGTTTGATCCCTGGTCAGGGAAGTAGGTCCCACATGCTGCATCTAACAGTTTACAGGCGGCAATTAAAAATCCCGCATGCCACAATGAAAATCAAAGATCCCATGTGCCACAACTAAGACCTGGTGAAGCCAAATAAATCAATAAAAGTATTTCTTTAATACAAAAAAAAAAAAAAAAAAAGAAAAAGAAAGAAACCATGCGGCAATCCTGATTTAGGTAGTTTATTGGGAAGATGATCCCAAGAAACACAAGTGGGGAAAGCAAGGCAGGGCTGGGAGGAATGACAAGGATGTGTGTTTCCACATTAACAAATTGAAAGATAAAAACCATATGATTATCTCAGCAGATGCAGAAAAAGCCTTTGACAAAATTCAACATCCATTTATGATAAAAACCCTCCAGAAAGCAGGCATAGAAGGAACATACCTCAACATAATAAAAGCCATATATGATAAACCCACAGCAAACATTATCCTCAATGGTGAAAAATTGAAAGCATTTCCCCTAAAGTCAGGAACAAGACAAAGGTGCCCACTCTCACCACTGCTGTTAAACATAGTTTTGGAAGTTTTAGCCACAGCAATCAAAGAAGAAAAAGAAATGAGGAATCTAGACTGGAAAAGAAGTAAAATGCTCACTATTTGCAGATGACATGATCCTCTACATAGAAAACCCTAAAGACTTCACCAGAAAATTACTAGAGCTAATCAATGAATATAGTAAAGTTGCAGGATATAAAATTAACACACAGAAATCCCTTCTATTCCTATACACTAACAATGAGAAAACAAAAATTAAGGAAACAATTCCATTCACCATTGCAACAAAAAGAATAAAGTACTTAGAAATAAACCTACCTAAAGAAACAAAAGACCTATATATAGAAAACAGTGTTTTATAAAATACTGATTAAAGAAATCAAAGATGACACAAATAAATGGAGAAATATACCATGTTCATGGATAGGAAGAATCAATATAGTGAAAATGAGTATATTACCCAAAGCAATCTATGGATTCAATGCAATCCCTATCAGGCTACCAACTGTATTTTTCAGAGAACTAGAACAAATAATTTCACAATTTGTATGGAAATACAAAAAAAACCTCAAATAGTCAATACAATCTTGAGAAAGAAGAATGGAACTGGAGGAATCAACCTGCCTGACTTAAGATTATACTACAAAGTTACAGTCATTAAGACAATATGGTACTGGCACAAAGACAGAAATATAGATCAATGGAACAAAATAGAAAGCCCAGCGATAAATCCATGCACCTATGGAGACCTTATCTTTGACAAAGAAGCAAGAATATACAATGGAGAAAAGACGATCTCTTTAACAACTGGTGCTGGGAAAACTGGTCAACCACTTGTAAAAGAATGAAACTAGAACACTTTCTAACACCATACACAAAAAGAAACTCAAAATGGATTAAACATCTAACTGTAAGACCAGAAACTATAAAACTCCTAGGGGAAAACATAGGCAAAACACTCTCTGACATAAATCACAGCAGGATAATCTATGACCCACCTCCCAGAATATTGGAAATAAAAGCAAAAATAAACAAATGGGACCTAATTAAACTTAAAAGCTTTTGCACAACAAAGGAAACTATAAGCAAGGTGAAAAGACAGCCTTCAGAATGGGAGACAATAATAGCAAATGAAGCAACTGACAAAAAATTAATCTCAAAAATATAAAAGCCGCTCCTGCAGCTCAATTCCAGAAAAATAAATGACCCAATCAAAAAATGGGCCAAAGAACTAGACAGACATTTCTCCAAAGAAGACATACAGATGGCTAACAAACACATGAAAAGATGCTCAACATCACTCATTATCAGAGAAATGCAAATCAAAACCACAATGAGGTACCATATCACACTGGTCAGAATGGCTGCTGTCAAAAAGTCTACAAGCAATAAATGCTGGAGAGGGTGTGGAGAAAAGGGAACCCTCTTACACTGCTGGTGGGAATGCAAACTAGTACACCCACTATGGAGAACAGTGTGGAGATTCCTTAAAAAACTGCAAATAGAACTGCCATACTACCCAGCAATCCCACTGTTGGGCATACACACCGAGGAAACCAGAATTGAGAGAGACATGTGTACCCCAATGTTCATCACAGCACCGTTTACAATAGCCAGGACATGGAAGCAACCTAGATGTCCATTGGCAGATGAATAGACAAGAAAGCTGTGATACATATACACAATGGAATATTACTCAGCCATTAAAAAGAACGCATTTGAATCAGTTCTAATGAGGTGGATGAAACTGGAGCCTATTATACAGAGTGAAGTAAGTCAGAAAGAAAAACACCAATATAGTATATTAACACATATATAAGAAATTTAGAAAGATGGTAAGATGACTGTATATATGAGACAGCAAAAGAGACAGAGGTAAAGAACAGACTTTTGGACTCTTTGGGAGAAGGCAAGGGTGGGATGATTTGAGAGAATAGCATTGAAATACGTATATTATCATATGTGAAATGGATCACCAGTCCAGATTTGATGCATGAGACAAGGTGCTCAGGGCCGGTGCACTGGAATGACCCTGAGGGATAGGATGGGGAACACATGTACACTCATGGCTGACTCATGTCATGTATGGCAAAAAACCACTATAATATTGTAAAGTAATTAGCCTCCAATTAAAATAAATATTTTTTTTTAAAAAAGGACATGTGTTTGATGATTGATGACTCCTGAGAGTAGCTAGAGTTCAGTTTTGCTGAGGACCCCCTGAGAAGTACCCTTCAGAAGTATCCCAATGAGGGATGATGAAGCTGGAGTATTTATCCACTGACCCTCATCCTTCATTGGTTAAGGACTGACCTATAGGCATTCATTTCCAGCACATTCATTTTCAGGCATTCATTTCCAGCAGCCTTGCACATGCAATGTACAAACACTTTTGGCTGCATGTCTTCCTTGTTTTGTTTCTCTTGAAGCAAAGAGACATGAGCACTTAAGGTGGCAGGCTGCCAGTGTGCACAAGAGCTGTCTGTTGTGGCTGTAGGTGAACTCAGGGCTGGGGTTCAGTAAAAATCTATCTGGCACTGAATGAATGCAAAGATAATTATTTCATAAACACTGTGTATATCTTAAAGTAAAGTCACCCATCTAGAAAAATTACATCAATCTTTTTTACCTAATATCCTATTTAACTCACTTAACACATAATATTCTAAGACCCAATTCTGGAATGTTCTAGAATAGAGATCATGGATATTTTACTTTTCAATTCTGTTTGTTGGAGTTCCTGGTTTTGAAGAAGACAAACAGGAATGTGGGAGCTAGTGGCTACAAAGAATCTTTCTCAATCACTTTTCGAATGTTCTTTATGAATGTACAGTGACTTTCCAGATCCAAACAGGAAGCCCGCTCTCAGGCTGCAAAAACAACTCTGAACTTGTCAAGTTTTCCAAAAGCCCAATCAAGTGAAACAAGTAATTAACCACTCACACAACCCACATCCTTGACACTCCACCTTGCTCACCATTCCATTCATGCTTCCATCATATTTTCTTTCCTCCTACAAACATTGAGACTTTGTGTTTCCACAGAGCTGCTGCTCCAGGAGGATCACAGGATTGTACAAACAACTCCAGAATTCTAAATAGCTTCTCTTTATCCCTCATGGCTTCTCCCAAACACTGTGGGCTAGAAAAGTAGAGGCCTGTAATTTTGGTGCCAACATGTAATATTTTTAATCAGGCTCAACAAGTCACACAAGAATTTCTTGGGAGAATGTCAACTTTTATATCTTACATTTTTCCACATTAGTAATGGTAAGATTAGCCTAAAATCAACTAATAAATAAATACAAAAGGAGTAATAAAACAGAGTTTCTTATCAAATCTTATCAACTCCAGCTCTCTCATTTTGTAACAGTTTTAATTTGACACCTTAAATTAAAGCAAAGATTCTCAGGTCAGGCTCAGAATCTTCAAAGATACATTAAAATTTGACCAGAGCACAAACCCCTGCTCAGAATGAGACCTTAAATAAACATGAGGAACTCTGGGAAGTCAAGTACACTCTCAAAATGACCTCCAAACCAAATCAAAGATGACCCTCTTTATGAGCTACTATTCTGGGACAAAATAAAATGTGAAATGTGTCCTAAGGATTCAACTTTTATATTCCTGTTTGAAGTTTCTTTTTTATTTTTTTAACTTTATTATAGTGCCAAGAGGAGATCATTTTACTCAGGTAAACTGGGATCTCCTACCAGTCTTAATCACAAATATAAAACTGATGAAAAATGAATGCCAAACATTCTCAGGACCCACATTTTAGGACTACTTTCAAGGAACAGAATTTTCAGAATCATGTGAAAGCCAGGAATCCTTGAGCAAAGAGTTTACTAATGGCACCTCTTCCTTGGCTACATTAAAAAAAAAAAAAAATGAAGAAGAAGAGGAAGGAGGACTGAAGAACATAAAAGGGAAAAACAAAAGCAAAAGACCTGTGAACATGCCAGGTGCAGACTGAGGAAGGTTTGAGTGCACTTAAAGCAGAAGTGTGGTGCTTGCTTTGGCAGCATATATACGAAAATTGGAACAATATAGGGAAGATCTGACTCATTTGAAAAGACCATGATGCTGGGAAAGATTGAAGGTGGGAGGAGAAGGGGACGACAGAAGATGAGATGGTTGGATGGCATAGCCAACTCAATGGACATGAGTTTGAGTAAACTCCAGGAACTGGTGATGGACAGGGAGGCTTGGCATGATGCAGTCCATGGGGTGACGAAGAGTTGGACAAGACTGAGTGACTGAACTGAACAAAGATCAGCAAGGCCCCTGCCCAAGGATGACATACAAATTCATGAAGCATTCCATATTTTTAAAACAGACTTATGGTTACCAAGGACAAAGGTGAAGGAGGAGAAAGAATAAAGTATGAGGTTGGGATTAACATATACATGCTACTATATATAAAGTAAACGCGAGTCTGAGTGAACTCCAGGAGTTGATGATGGACAGGGAGGCTTGGCATGCTGCGATTCATGGGGTCGCAAAGAGTCAGACACGACTCAGTGACTGAACTGAACTGAACCAACAAGGACCTACTGTATAGCACAGAGAACTATAATCAATATAATGTAATAATCTATAAGGAAAGGAATCTGAAATATATATACATATACACACACACATATATATTCATACACATATGTATGTATAAATGAATCACTGTGCTGTACACCTGGAACTAATACAACATTGTATCAATAAATCAACTATACTTCAATAAAAATAAAATAAAAATATTTTTTAAAAGCAGAAGTGTGGAATGATCCTCAGCAACCATGAGGACCTTGGGAACTGCTTAAAAATAGAAGTGGTGGCCATGAACAAGAAATGCGTTCATAGTTGCTATGGGGGAAAAAGCAGCAAATATTCCACTGAATAGACTCAGACACTTTAACAGGCAGATTTCTACCTATGGGAACTTTCTCTGTTTCCTCCTGACAGGATTAAAGGATTAATCCATTAAAAGGATTAAAAGGATTGCCCATTTAACAAGCAGTTGTTCAACCACCCATAAATCTATAAGAGACCACAACAGATATTTTGGGAGGCAAAGAAGTAGAAGGTTCTGTCCTTGTTCTCAAAGTGATTACAACTGGTGACTGGGTTGATAACATTCAGAAAGAAAAAATTCAGCTTCCCTGGTGACTCAGCAGTAAAGAATCTGCCTGCCAATGCAGGAGATGTGAATTTGATCCCTGGGTTGGGAAGATCCCCTGGAGAAGGAAATGGCAACCCACTCCAGTATTCTTGCCTGGAGAATCCTATGGACAAATGAACCCAACGCATCTAAGAGTGTGACACAACTTAGCGACTAAACCACCACCACCAAGAACAAATGAGCACCTCCAAGCAATCCCAGGCTGCTGGGTTCCAGATTGAACACAGCTTGGAACGGAAGGGAGCAGTGAGTAGCTCACAGAGACTTTTTCCAACCTGGGATAAGACTTGCTGCTCCTTATTTATCATTTACCTTCTCTGAACTTCCATCTCTGTACAATGAGAAACCTAGGGTGTCGTGAGAGTTTTATAAACTTGATAGCCCAGAGTAAGAACTGAGTAAGAACCTACTTTTATCATTATTAGCAGTAGCAGCAGCATCAATATAATCATTAAGTAATATCTCCTAAAAGAAGAATTTCCAAAAAGGTAGGACAGTGTCTTATAAGTCCCACCCTGGAACTGAAATGCACTTGCTTACTGCTATCAATTGTATTTAAGAAAACTGACTACTTCATGAATTAAACAGTTGTTTATTCCTTGTTGGGCATCCCTGATGGCTCAGTTGAATCTGCCTGCAATGCAGGAGACCCTGGTTTGATTCCTGGGTTGGGAAGATCCACTGGAGAAGGGATAGACTACCCAGTCCAGTATTCTTGGGCTTCCCTTGGGGCTCAGCTGGTAAGGAATCTGCCTGCAATGTGGGATACCTGAGTTCGATCCCTGGGTTACGAAGATCCCCTGGAGAAGGGAAAGGCTACCCACTCCAGTATCCTGGCCTGGAGAGTTCCATAGACTATACAGTCCACGGGGTCACAAAGAGCCAGTTACGACTGAATGACCTTGTTTTTTTGTTTGTTTGTTTGTTTTTTATTACTTGTTTTCAGGCTACAGTCACCGTAGATAATGTCCTTTGAGATGCTGAAACTGAGTTCCCAACAAGGTCAACACTACTGAAGGTTGGCAGATGCACAAGCAGATACTTGGAGCCATGCATTTATAATTAGTGTCCACCAGTGGATGATAGGAAGCAGACTGATGACAAAAGCAATGTGCTCAGATCAAAGTTACCCAAGGTGGGAGGGACTGAATTACAGAGGCCCCACACAGCTCCCAAGACAGGCCCCAACCTCAATGATTGCAATGCAGCCTGAGTTTTCATTGCCTGCAGAAGCCTTTGGGTGGAAAGCCCATTGCCCATGGAGCTATGCTGCTTACAGGAGGAAATTTTCTCTAATTCTTTCACCTGGAGAAGGCACCATCCCATAGGCTTTACCAAGAAGGGAAATTGCTTCTATTAAGTCATCAGTGTGAAACTGAGTCCCCATTAAACTGAGTTCCCCTGTCGAATTCACAATTAGCCTCTCTATCCAAAATGTTATTCTCTTTCTTGTCCCAATCATGTTATCCCCATGATGGAGAAATATCAAAGAAAAGGAGGAACTGAAACTGAGCAGGACCCTGAGGAGCCCTCTTGAGTATAAAAGCTCCTCTGTGTCCCTTTTTTCTTGTTTAGAGGAAAAGGCTTTAGTCTCCTAGACCTTCCCTGAGATCCAAAGAGCAGATTCAGTTCAGTTCAGTTCAGTTGCTCAGTTGGGTCTGAATCTTTGCAACCCCATGAACTGCAGCACTCCAGGCCTCCCTGTCCATCAGCAACTCCTGGAATCCACCCAAACCCATGTCCATCGAGTCGCTGATGCCATCCAACATTCTCATCCTCTGTTGTCCCCTCTCCTCCTGCCTTTAATCTTTTCCAACATCAGGGCCTTTTCAAATGAGTCAGCTCTCCACATCAGATGGTCAAAATATTGGAGCTTCAGCTTCAACATCAGTCCTTCCAATGAACACTCAGGACTGATTTCCTTTAGGATGGACTGGTTGGATCTCCTTGCAGTCCAAGGGACTCTCAAGAGTCTTCTCCAACACCACAGTCCAAGAGCATCAATTCTTCAGCGCTCAGCTTTCTTTATAGCCTTTTTCTTTTCTCACATCCATACATGACCACTGGAAAAACCATAGCCTTGACTAGACGGACCTTTGTTGACAAAGAAATGTCTGTGCTTTTTAATATGCTGCCTAGGTTGGTCATAACTTTCCTTCCAAGGAGTAAGCATCTTTTAATTTCATGGCTGCAGTCACCATCTGCAGTGATTTTGGAGTTCAAAAAAATAGTCAGCCACTGTTTCCACCGTTTCCCCATCTATTTGCCATGAAGTGATGAGACCAGATGCCATGATCTTCGTTTTCTGAATGTTGAGCTCTAAGCCAACTTTTTCACTCTCCTCTTTCACTTTCATCAAGAGGCTCTTTAGTTCTTCTTCACTTTCTGTCATAAGGGTGGTGTCATCTGCATATCTGAGGTTATTAATATTTCTTCCGGCAATCCTGATTCCAGCTTGTGCTTCCTCCAGCCCAGTGTTTCTCATGATGTACTCTGCATGTAAGTTAAAAGCAGTTAATAATTAGGGAAGTGAGGGAATGCAAAAACAAAGAAAATGCAAAGTCAAGAAACAATAGCTCAGTGACAAAACAGAGTCCGAGTTCCTCCTCAAGAGATATATAACAATCTGATACATATCTTTGAGCTATTTTGCAGGAACTAAGACCCTCAGCCAGGAGGAAGATGGTGACTACATGCTGACCACAAGAATGTAGACTCCAGACTGGGTGGAACCAGATGCGCGATGCTTAAAATGCCCCCAAAATACCACCCTGTTATCTCAACACCAACCAATCAGAAGAAAGTCATGCTCTCTGCAGCCCTCACCCAAATGTTGCCTTTAAAAATCCTACCCTGAAAGTCATCAGGGAGTTCACATCTTTGGAGCACAAGCTGTCTCTTCTCTTTGTTTAGTACCCTACAAATAAACACAGTACTTTCCTTCACCATAACCCAAGTCAGTAGATTGGCTTTTCTGGGCATCAAGTAAGCAGATCCAAGTTCAGTTCAGTAATAAGTATTATTTTTTTTAAAGTAAGAGGAAAGAATTTCAGTGATGTAGATGCTCATAAGCTGGCTAGTAAAGTGTCAGTCATTTAAAGTGATAATACCTTTTAAATATTTAGTGTTTTAAATATGTGAATCAACTTCATTAAAATGTGATAATAATAATGAACAATAAACTTCTGTGGAAACCTCAACAAAAAAAAATCTCATTCCTCTGCCACGAGAAGGCAGTTTCTTTTAGTTAGCACAAAAACTAGGAGCCACTTAGGTATGATGAGCAAGAACTCTGCAGTTCAGAGGAGAAGGGTAAGATCCCAGAGGGGCTGGGGGGCCAGGAAGGCATTACAAAAGGCAGCCAGGGAGGGGGCAGGAAGCAGCTCCTGAGGGAGCATGTGTGTCTTGGCAGGAAAGGTCTTGGCAGTGCCTTCCACACAGGGAAATCCTTGGTCTTCACAGGAAGCTAAAGAGTCACAGTCCTCAGGGTGACAACCTGAAAGTCCTCATTATAAAAGACCTGCCTTAGCAGAGCATTCATACCCAGAGCTGGCCCCCTTCCCTGATTTATCAGACCTCCATGGGCAGCCTTGGATCAAAGCACAGAAATGTGGCTTAAGCTGTGACTCCTCATGGTCAGGAAATGCATGTCTCCAGCTCCAAAAAGAGCCTGCTTGCCTCTCTTCACTGAACAGAAAATCCCTCCTTTCTCAGAGACTCAGACTAGCCCCACAAGCTGTCCTCATATCCCCATTTGCAGGCTCAAAAGCCTCATCTCAAACTCTTTTCCCAAAGAGAAATGCCAGAAACATCCACATCATACTGTAAAGGACAGTTTGCCAAAAAGAATAGTTTTATCTACCCCTCCTTAAGTGGGCTTTCAAATGTTGTTTTTTCTCCTTCTGCTGGGTATGAATGAGTCACGTCCTCAGGAAATACAACCCGTTGAGTAAATCAGCACACTGAAATATCTTAAGAAATAAAGCTAGCATGGTTGACTCATTGGATGGAGGCAGCTTTAACCAAACACTTGAAACCCTGAAATAGGCATCTTCTGATATTCATTCAAGGTGGGTTTTACATTGAAGCTCAGGTATTTGTCCAAGTGAAAGGGCAAGTTGACTTAATATAGAGCCCTTAATCATTTACCTGAAAAAATGAAGAGAGCCAAAGCAATCTGGGAATCCAGCTTTAGGAGTAGCGTGGCTAAAATTCCTTTTAAAAGAACAATAGTAGGGAGCTACCAAGGAGAGGTTGTATGTAGTTCTGAGCATCCTATATCAATGTGGTGGGAAAATTAAAGAGATTTAGAACTCTGCATCCAAAGATAAATAAACAAATATATATATATACATATATATATTATTTTATGGTCACACAATTTGCCCCTGTGTTTCAGCCTTGATGGAATAATTGGGCATTACTGGCAAGGTGAGTCAAACTGGGGACAGTTCAGGAAATTGGGTGAGGCCTGTCTGCCCTATGCAAATAAATAATACTCCTAGACATGGGCAAGATTTTCATTTACCTTCTAAAGTTAGAATGTGCTCTTAAACCTAAAAATGAGAGGCAGTGGAGTCATAGTGTCATCTGAGAGAGATGACTTAAACCAAGTTACTTTCCCTGTCTTTCGTTTGTCACAGCCAAAAGACACCTGGCTGAGTGAAGGGGGTCACAGGTACCAGAACACAGGTGAGTGCTCCCTGGCGCCCCCCAACTGAGGGAAGGGAATCACAAGTGTCAGTACTTAACAGTACAAAAAACACACCAAATCACAAGAGAAAATTTTATTTCTTTTCTTAGCTAGAACAATACATCCTTCCAAACCACAATCCCTCAAATTTCATTCCAGTCAATATCCTTTCAGTCCAGTTCAAGCTGTGGCTAGGAATTCAAAATAAATAGTGCTGATTTTGAGAGCCACAAAACTTTGCACACAAGAATAAAGTCAGTTGTTATTGTCAGGAGAAAAACTACATACATCTTTAGTTCAGAAGGTAAAGAATATGCCTGCAATGCAGGAGACCTGGATTGGGTCCCTGGATCAGGAAGATCCCCTGGAGAAGGGAATGGCAACCCTCTCCAGTATTCTTGTCTGGAAAATCTCATGGACAGAGGAGCTTGGCAGGCTACAGCCCATGGGATCACATAGAGTTGGCTATGACTGAGCTAGTAGCACTTTCAGGGGAGAGGTGAGGCTGAAAGTCAAGTTGTACAAAATGGAAAACTTTCTCTTTCTAAGGGCAGGCAAAGTGAAAGTTGCTCAGTCATGTCTTTGTGACCCCCTGTACTGTAGCCTGCCAGGCTCCTCTGTCCATGGAATTCTCCCGGTCAAATACTGGATTGGGTAGCCATTCCCTTCCAGGGTATCTTCCCAACCCAGGGATCAAACCCAAGTCTCCCACATTGCAGGTGGATTCTTTACTGTCTGAGCCATCAGGGAAGAGCAGGTAGGTTGGTCTTAATAAGTTAATACCTGATCAGTTCAGTTCAGTTCAGTTGCTCAGTCATGTCTGACATTTTGTGACCCCATTGACTCAGCACACCAGGCTTCCCCCATCACCAACTCCCAGAGCTTGCTCAAATTCATATCCATTGAGTCAGTGATGCCATCCATCTCATCTTCTGTCATCCCTTTCTCCTCCTGCTTTCAATCTTTCCCAGCATCAGGGTCTTTTCCAGTGAGTCAGTTCTTCACATCAGTTGGTCAGAGTATTAGAGTTTCAGCTTCAATATCAGTTCTTCCAAAGAATATTCAGGACTATTTCTTTTGGGATGGACTGGTTGGATCTCCTTGCAATCCAAGGAACTCACAAGAGTCTTCTCCAACACCACAGTTCAAAAGTATCAATTATTTGGGGCTCAGCTTTGTTTATAGTCCAACTCTCACATCCACACATGACTACTGGAAAAACAATAGCTTTGACTAGACGGCCCTTTGTTGGCCAAGTAATGTCTCTGCTTTTAATATCTTAAGTTGGTCATAGCTTTTCTTTTGAGGAGCAAGCATCTTTTGATTTCATGGCTGCAGTCACCATCTGCAGTGATTCTGGAGCCCAAGAAAATAAAGTCTGTCTCTGTTTCCATCATTTCTCCATCTATTTGCCATGAAGCAATGGGGCTGGATGCCATGATCTTCATTTTTTGAACGTTGAGTTTTAAGTCAGCTTTTTCACTCTCCTCTTTCACTTTCATCAAGAGGCTCTTTAGTTCTTCATTTTCTGCCATAAGGGTGGTATCATCTGCATATCTGAGGTTATTGATATTTCTCCAGGCAATCTTGATTCCAGCTTGTGTTTCATCCAGCCTGGCATTTCACATGATGTACTCTGCATATAAGTTAAATAGGCAGGTGACAATATGCAGCCTTGACATACTCCTTTCCCACTTTGGAAACAGTTTGTTTTTCCATGTTCAGTTCTAACTATTGCTTCTTGACCTGCAGACAGACTTCGCAGGAGGCAGGCAAGATGGCGTGGTATTCCCATCTCTTTAAGAATTTTCCGCAGTTTGTTGTGATCCACAGTCAAAGGCTTTGGCGTGGTCAATAAAGCAGATGTTTTTCTGGAATTCTCTTGCCTTTTCTGTGATTCAACAGATGTTGGCAATTTGATCTCTGGCTCCTCTGCCCTTTCTAAATCCAGCTTGAATGCCTGGAAATTCACGTACTGTTGAATCCTTGTTTGGAGATTTTTGAGCATTACTTTGCTAGCATATTAAAAGAGTACAGTTGTGCAGTAGTTTGAATATTCTTTGGCATTGCCTTTCTTTGGGACTGGAATGAAAATTGACCTTTTCCAGTCCTGTGGTAACTGCTGAATTTTCCAAATTTCCTGGCATATTGAGTGCAGCACTTTCACAACATTATCTTTTAGCACTTGAAGTAACTCAACTATTTGAGGAATAGGTGAGTTGATGGATGAATTCCATCACCTCCACTAACTTTGTTCATAGTGATGCTTCCTAAGGCCCACTTGACTGCGCACTCCGGGATGTCTGGCTCTAAGTGAGTGATCACACCATCGTGGTTATCTGGGTCATGAAGACCTCTTTTGTATAGTTCTTCCATATATTCTTGCCACCTCTTCTTAATATCATACTTCTGCTAGGTCCATACTATTTTTGTCCTTTATTGTGACTATCTCTGCATGAAATGTTCCCTTGGTAGCTCTAATCTTCTTGAAGAGATGTCTAGTCTTTCTAATTCTATTGTTTTCCTCTTTTTTTACATTGATCACTTAGGAAGACTTTCTTATCTTTCATTACTATTCTTTGGAACTTTGTATTCAAATGGGTATATCTTTCCTTTTCTCCTTTGCCTTTAGCTTCTCTTCTTTCCTCAGCTATTCCTAAGGCCTCCTCAGACAACCATTTTCCTTTTTACATTTCTTTGTCTTGGGAATGGTCTTGATCATGAACAAAGATCATTCTGTCATTTTTGAGATTGCATCCAAGTATTGCATTTCAGATTCTTTTGTTGACTATGATGGCTACTCCATTTCTTCTAAGGAATTTCTGCCCACAGTAGTAGATATAATGGTCATCTGAGTTAAATTCACCCATTCCAGTCCATTTTAGTTTGCTGATTCCTAGAATGTCAATGTTCACTCTTGCTATCTCCTGTTTGACCACTTCCAATTTGCCTTGATTCATGGACCTAACATTTCAGGTTCCTATGCAATATTGCTCTTTACAGTATCAAACCTTGCTTCTATCACCAGTCCCATCTACAACTGGGTGTTGTTTTTGCTTTGGCTCCATCCTTTCATTCTTTCTGGAGTTTTTCTCCACTGATCTCCAGTAGCATATTGGGTACCTACCGACCTGGGGAGTTCATCTTTCAGTGTCCTGTCTTTTTGCCTTTTCATACTGTTCATGGGGTTCTCCGAGGCAAGAATACTGAAGTGGTTTGCCATTCCCTTCTCCAGTGGACCACAGTCTGTCAGACCTCTCCACCATGACCCATCCATCTTGGGTGGCCCTACATGGCATGGCTTAGTTTCATTGAGTTAGACAAGGCTGTGGTCCGTGTGATCAGATTGGCTAGTTGTCTGTGATTGTGGTTTCAGTCTGTCTGCCTTCTGATGTCCTCTCTCAATGCCTACTGTCTTACTTGGGTTTCTCTTACCTTGGACATGGGGTATCTCTTCACAGCTGCTCCAGCAGAGCGCAGCCACTACTCCTTACCTTGGACGTGGGGTAGCTCCTCTCAGCCGCCACCCCTGACCTTGGACATGGGGTAGCTCCTCTCAGATGCTGCTCCTGACCTCGGATGTGGGGTAGCTCCTCTATGCTGCACCATCGCATCCCCTGTGCTTGTGCACTGTAACTTTGCTTCTCTGAAATTTCTAATGTTTCTGTACTTCTAACTGTCAGTGGTATAAATGCTATAAAATTCAACTTCTTAACATGGCAGGGGGAAATGTCAGTGACCTGGCCTCTGCTTGCAAGCTGCTCTCATCTTGCACCATTTCTGGTGTCATATTTTACCCTCAGAACCACTTAGGAGTTTGCTGCTCCCCCCACATCATGATGTGCTCACATGCCTCTGCTCACATGCTCCCCTCCACATCTGTCCCTATTTTCATCTCTCTCAGATCTACTTATCCTTTGAGAATTTACTCAGCTCTTACACCTATCAATTCTCCCTCTCACCCTAGGCTTCATCAGTTTGGGAAAGTGCTCCAGGTCTTGGAAAAAGGTCTAGGGGAACTTGAATAACTGGGCCAGTTGTAAGGGCAGGAATTCTGTTGTATAGAAAGCAGGTAGCCTTAATCACTGAAGAGAGGTAGAGCCCCAGGGCAAAGGGTCAAAGAGATTCCAGCAGCAGAGTTGGTTTCATTTTAATGGTTAATATTTATTGATCACTTACATGACATACTCTTTGCAAAATGTTTTACATATTTCAATTAACTTAATCTTTACAATGAGGCTGTAAAGTAGGGACTACTATTGTTCTTGTTTTATAGATGAGGAAGTTGAGCCATAGAGAAGTTTTTCAGTATCTGGTTTCATAACCTCTCCAAGGTCCCTCAACAAGTAGGTGGTGAAAGCACTGCCTGGCTCCAAGTCTAAGCACCTAGCCAAGCCTGCATAGCTTTCTGTACAATGATTTACAGACATTAAGCTGGTCATAATTTGGACATGACAGCACCTAGATTCATCAGGTAGCCAAGAGATGAACTTCTCTTTATCCCATAAAACTGAAAATTTCTTTGCTCTGAGATCCAAACTCATTAAGCAACTTTTTAATTAATGTTAATACCAAAAGGCACCAGAACTAGTGGGAGGCCTGGATCACAAATATAAATATTCATGTAAAAAAAATTCACACTATTGTAAATAGATAAAGCGACCTTCTGATTTAAAGATAATCCTTGTACCTGATCAGATTGACTCTGCTCAAGACAAAGCCTGAGTGTAATGACATTCACTCAGATAGACCATATTCTGGGCCATAAAACATACCTTAACAATATAAAAGAATAAAAATTGTATGATACCCGTTATCAAACCACAATGAAATTAAACCAGAAATTAATATAGAAAGATAGCTAGATAATCACCAAATACTTGAAGATTAAATGATATACTTCTAAATAAATCATAGGCCAAAAGAGAAATCTCAAGACAATTTTAAAATATTTTGAACAAAATAAAAATGAAAAACAAGTGAGAATTGATGGGAGTTTGTGAAAGCAGTGCTTAGAGGGAAATTTATAGCATTGAATATATTAATTAGAAAAGAAGAAAGATTCAAAATAAGTTATCTAAGCTGACAGCTTAAGAAACTAGAAAAAAAAGCAAAACTTAAAACCAAAGTAAATATACATAAATAAATAATTTAAAAGGCAGAAGTGGGGGAGACTTCCTTGGTGGTCCAGGGGTCAAGACTCTGAAACCCCAATACAGGGAGCCTGAGTTCGATCTCTGGTCAGGGAACAAGATCCCACATGCCACAAATGAAGAGCTCACATGCTACAACTAAAAATCCTGCATCTCACAGCAAAGACAGGTCTCACATGCTGCAACTAAGACATGGCACAGCCAAATAAATTTTAAAAAATGTAAGAAAAAAAAGAAAGAAACAACTGAAGAGTCATGAAAAGATGTGAAGGAAACTTAATAGCATATCACTACATAAAGAAGTCAATCTGAAAAGCTGACATACTATTTGGTTCTAACTATATGACATTCTGGAAAAGGCAAAACTAAGGAGACAATAAAACAATAACAGCAAGGTTCCTTTTCATCCCTGAATTTTCTTTCCTCCAAAGTGTGGTTTGGTGCTAACATGTTCATTTCAGCCTCCTTTTTATTTAGATTTGCATGGTATATCTTTTCCTATCCTTTAACTTTTAGGCCACCTATAGTATGGATGTGAGAGTTGGACTATAAAGAAAGCTGACCATCGAAGAATTGATGCTTTTGAACTGTGGTGTTGGAGAAGACTCTTGAGAGTCCCTTGGACTGCAAGGAGATCCAACCAGTCCATCGTAAAGGAGATTAGTCCTAGATGTTCATTGGAGGGACTGATGTTGAAGCTGAAACTCCAATACTTCGGCAACCTGATGCAGAGAGCTGACTCATTTGAAAAGACCCTGATGCTGGGAAAGATTGAGGGCAAGAGGAGAAGGGGACAACAGAGGATGAGATGGTTGGATGGCATAACCAACACAATGGACATGGGTTTGGGTGGACTCCGGGAGTTGGTGATGGACAGGGAGGCCTGGCGTGCTGCGGTTCATGGGGTCGCAAAGAGTCAGATACGACTGAGCGACTGAACTGAACTGAAATAGCATTGGATTTGAAGTATTTTGTTTACATACAGCATACAGTTTAGACATCCTTTTTTAATATATTCTAACAATCTCTGTTTACTAATTGGTATATTGAAAGTATTTACATTGAGTGAAACTAACGATACATTTGGATTTGTTTACCATTGTATTACTGTTTTCTTTTTGTTCTCTTATTTCTCATTTCTCTGTTTCCCTTTTTTTGCCTTTTTTCTTGGGGGGAGGACATTATTTGAGCACTTTTTATTATTATATTTTATTACTATATTGTAATTATAGCAATAAATATTGCTCTAATCTATTTTATTACTCTATTCTACACTGTTATGATTTTTAATGGTATCTCTCTATATAGTTCTTTAGTGAGTGGTTGCTCTAAAGGATCACAAACTATATACTTTTTTACAGTCTACTTAGACTCAATATTTTGTCACTTTTATTGGAAACTTTAACATCATAAAGTTGCCCTCACCCTGCCCTTCTTTTTGCTATAGGTATTATCATAAATATCACATACACTGAAAACTTCACCAGACCATGTTATACTTTTGCTTTCAACCACAAAATGTATTATAAAAATCCCAAGAGAAGAATAGTCTATTATACCTATCCAAATATTTAAGTTTTATTCCTCTTTTTCACTCTTGATGTTCCCTGCTTCCTTGTGGTATCATTTCCCTTCAATCTGTAGAATTTAGCAATTCCTTTAAAGCATCAGAAATGCCTTTATTTAACTTTCATCCCTGACTGATATTTTTGCTATACACAAATTCCAAGCTGACAATTCTTTTCTTTCAGCACAGAAAACTGTACTACTTCCTTTTGATATCCATGATTTCTGATGAATGAATCATTGTCAGCAAATCACTTGTTTCTCAGGGAGGGATAAATCGGTTACTTGGGATGAACATATACACACTACCGTTTATATATATATATAACAGATATGAATGGCAAACCACTTCAGTATTCTTGCCTTGAGAACCTCATGAACAGTTTGAAAAGACAAAACAATAGTACATTAAAAGAGAAACTACTCAGGTCGGTAGGTGTCCAACATGCTACTGGAGATCAGCGGAGAAAAAACTCCAGAAAGAATGAAGGGATGGAGCCAAAGCGAAACAATACACAGTTGTGGATCGGACTGGTGATAGAAGCAAGGTCCACTGCTGTAAAGAGCAATATTGCATAGGAACCTAGAATGTTAGGTCCATGAATCAAGGCAAATTGGAAGTAGTCAAACAGTAGATGGCAAGAGTGAATGTTGACATTCTAAGAATCAGCAAACTAAAATGAACTGGAATGGGTGAATTTAACTCACATGACCATTATATCTACTACTGTGGGCAGGAATCCCTTAGAAGAAATGGAGTAGTCATCATGGTCAACAAAAGAATCCAAAATGCAGTACTTGGATGCAACCTCAAAAATGACAGAATGATCTCTGTTCATTTCCAAGGCAAACCATTCAATATCATAGTAATCCAAGTCTATGCCCCAACCCGTAATGCTGAGGAAGCTGAAGTTGAATGGTTCTCTGAAGACCTACAAGACCTTTTAGAACTAACACCCAAATAAGATTTCCTTTTCATTATTGGGGATTGAAATGCAAAAGTAGGAAGTCAAGAAACACCTGGAGTAACAGGCAAATTTGACATGGAATATGGAATGAAGCAGGGCAAAGACTAATAGAGTTTTGCCAAGAGAACGCACTGGTCATAGCAAACACCCTCTTTCAACAATACAAGAGAAGACTCTATACATGGACATCACCAGATGGTCAACACCGAAATCAGATTGATTATATTCTTTGCAGCCAAAGACGGAGAAGGTCTATACAGTCAGCAAAACAAGATTGGGAGCTGACTGGCTCACATCATGAACTCCTTATTGCCAAATTCAGACTGAAATTGAAGAAAGTGGGGAAAACCACTAGACCATTCAGGTATGACCTAAATCAAATTCCTTATGTTTATACAGTGGAAGTGAGAAATAGATTTAAGGGCCTAGATCTGATAGAGTGCCTGATGAACTATGGATGGAGGTTCGTGACATTGTACAGGAAACAGGGATCAAGACCATCCCCATGGAAAAGAAATGCAAAAAAAGCAAAATGGCTGTCTGAGGAGGCCTTTCAAATAGCGGTGAAAAGAAGAGAAGCAAAAAGCAAAGGGGAAAAGGAAAGATATAAGCATCTGAATGCAGAGTTCCAAAGAACAGCAAAGAGAGATAAGAAAGCCTTCCTCAGTGATCAATGCAAAGAAATAGAGGAAAACAACAGAATGGGAAAGACTAGAGATCGCTTCAAGAAAATTAGAGATACCAAGGGAACATTTCATGCAAAGACGGGCTCAATAAAGGACAGAAATGGTATGGATCTAACAGAAGCAGAAGATATTAAGAAGAGGTGGCAAGAATACACAGAGGAACTGTACAAAAAAGATCTGACTCGGATAGTCACAATGGTGTGATCACTCACCCAGAGCCAGACATCCTGGAATGTGAAGTCAAGTGGGCCTTAGAAAGCATCACTATGAAAAAAGTTAGTGGAGGTGATGGAATTCCAGTTGAACTATTACAAATCCTGGAAGATGATGCTGTGAAAGTGCTGCACTCAATATGCCAGCAAATTTGGAAAATTCAGCAGTGGCCACAGGACTGGAAATGGTCAGTTTTCATTCCAATTCCAAAGAAAGGCAGTGCCAAAGAATGCTCAAACTATGACACAATTGCACTCATCTCACATGCTAGTAAAGTAATGCTCAAAATTCTCCAAGCCAGGCTTCAGCAATACATGAATCGTGAACTTCCAGATGTTCAAGCTGGTTTTAGAAAAGGCAGAGGAACCAGAGATCAAATTGCCAACATCTGCTGGATCATCAAACAAGCAAGAGAGTTCCAGAAAAACATCTACTTCTGCTTTATTGACTATGCCCAAGCCTTTGACTGTGTGGATCACAATCAACTGTGGACAATTCTTCACGAGATGGGAATACCAGACCACCTGACTTGCCTCTTGAGAAATCTGTATGCAGATCAGGAAACAACAGTTAGAACTGGACAAGGAACAACAGACTGGTTCCAAATAGGAAAAGGAGTACGTCAAGGCTGTATATTGTCACCCTGCTTATTCAACTTCTATGCAGAGTACATGATGAGAAACGCTGGGCTGCAAGAAGCACAAGCTGGAATCAAGATTGCTGAGAGAAATATCAATAACCTCAGATATGCAGATGACACCACCCTTATGGAAGAAAGAGGAACTAAAAAGCCTCTTGATGAAAGTGAAAGAGGAGAGTGAAAAAGTTGGCTTAAAGCTCAATGTTCAGAAAACTATATCATGGCATCTGGTCCCATCACTTCATGGGAAATAGGTAAGAAACAGTGGAAACAGTGCCAGAGTTTATTTTGGGGGTGGGGGGGCTCCAAGATCACTGCAGATTGTGACTGCAGCCATGAAATTAAAAGACGCTTACTCCTTGGAAGGAAAGTTATGACCGACCTAGATAGCATATTGAAAAGCAGAGACATTACTTTGCTGACTAAGGTCCATCTAGTCAAGGCTATGGTTTTTCCTGTGGTCATGTATGGATGTGAGAGTTGGACTGTGAAGAAGATTGAGCGCTGAAGAATTGATGGTTTTGAACTGTGGTGTTGGAGAAGACTCTTGAGAGTCCCTTGGACTGCAAGGAGATCCAACCAGTCCATTCTAAAGGAGATCAGTCCTGGGTGTACTTTGGAAGGACTGATGCTAAAGCTGAAACTCCAGTACTTTGGCCACCTCATGCAAAGAGTTGACTCATTGGAAAAGACTCTGATGCTGGGAGGGATTGGGGGCAAGAGGAGAAGGGGACGACAGAGGATGAGATGGCTGGATGGCATCACTGACTCAATGGACATGGGTCTGGGTGAACTTCGGGAGTTGGTGATGGACAGGGAAGCCTGGCATGCCCTGATTTATGGGGTCTCAAAAAGTCGGACACGACTGAGCAACAGAACTGATAACAGATAACCAACAAGGAACTACTGTATAGCACAGGGTACTCTACTCAACATTCTGTGATAACCTGCATGACAAAAGAATCTAAAAGAGAGTGAATATATGTATATGTATAACTGAATCACTTTGCTGTACACCTGAAACTAACACATTATAAATCAGTTAGACTCCAATAAAATTAAATTTTTTTAAAATCACTGTTTCTCTCTAGCTGTTTCAAGAATTTTTCTTGGTCTTTGATATTCCAGAAATTTAAATATAATATGTTTGGACACAGATTCCTCTGATTTTTGTCCTACCTGGAGTTTACTCCACTTTGTGACTTTGTAGGTATGTGTCTTTCTCCAAATATGTTAAGTTTTCAACCATTATTTCTTCAAACATTTTTTCAGCATCACATTTTCTTGTCTCCTACTGACAGTCTGATGACACAAATACTATACCTTTTGCTATTGTTCCATCAGACCCTGAGGTTCTGTTCTTTTTTTTTTTCCAATCTTTTTTCTCTCTGTTGCTCAGATTGGATAATTTTCAATAATATGATATCAGGTTCACTATTTCTTTCCCCTATCATCTTCATTCTGTTACTCTTGCAGTGAATTTATATTTTTGGTTATTGTATTTTTCACTTCTAAAATTTTTCATTTCATTTTCTTTTCTATCTTCTATATCTGTTTTAAAATTTGTTTCCAAAAGTGCTCATGATTGCTCCTTTGAGCATATTTATAAAATCTGTTTTAAAGACTGTCAAATAATTCCAACATCTGTATTATCTCATCACTGGCATCTGTTGATTGTCCTTTCCAAAACAATTTGAGACTTTCATAGTTCTTCATACTTCAGGTAATTTTGGATTGTATCCTGGACATTTTTAATATCACTTTATATGACTCTGGGTCTTATTTAAATCCCATCAGAGACTGTTGATGGTTCTGTTTTAGCAGGCATTTGACCTGGTTAGGTTCAAGTCATAAGTTTCAGCTCAATTTCTGTGTGTGTAGTCACAACATCAATTCAGATTTCAAAGGCTTTATGTGCTATTCAGATATGTCCTGTAAGTGTGTCACCCAGAGATTATTCTGGAACAAGGCAAGAAGTCTGTTAGCTCAGTTCTCATAGTCTTTGGAAGGCTAATGAGGGGCAGATCCACTATGCACAGGTTGGAGAACAGCCCAGAAAGACAAACAGGAAATGGGATCCATTTCCTGATCTCTTCCTTCTCTGCTGTCTCCCTAGTAGTGTCTGGTTTCTTAAACCTCTTTTTTTCAGTCCATCAGCCAAAAGCCTCTTGCTTCTGTGACTGACTCACATCTGGCATTCAAGTGACAAGAGGCCAGACAGAGGTAGGGAGAGGAGGTTTGGAACTGCAGCTCCATCAAACGAAAAATGAGGGTCCCTCTCCCTCAGAATTTTGGCTCCTGCAGTTTTCCATATAGGCTGCTTTGCTGCCAGTGCCCCCACCACAAAATTGCCTGGGGTCTGGGGTGAAAGTAAATGCAAAAAAGGAGACGGAAAAGAAAAAGGGTGATTCCCTCAATCTCTGTGTTTTAAGAGCTCTTTTCTGTTCCTCAAGCCAGAACTAAAGGAGCATTCCTGGGTCTCTCTCTGTCTGTTCCATAATGCTTACTTCTGAATTTTGATGTTATGGAATCAGGCTGGAGATACCTGAGGAGAAAAATAGAGTAAACAGACTTCCCTGGTGGTACAGTGGATAAGAATCTGCCTGCCAATGCAGGGGACACAGGTTCAATCCCTGGTCCAGGAAGATCCCACGTGCCACGGGGCCACTAAGACAGTAGGCCACAACTACTAAAGCCCAGGTGCCTGGAGCCTGTGCCTTGCCACAGCAGAAGCCACAGCAATGGGAAGCCCGCCTACTGCAACTAGAGAAGTAGCCTCCACTTGCTGCAACTAGAAAAAGCCTGTGCACAGCAACGGAAAACACAGCACATCCAAAAGTAAACTACTTAATTAATTAATTTAAAAATATTAATTTTCTTTTAAGGTAGAGGTGAAGTAATGACAGATTTCCTTCTCTTGGGCACCAAAATCATTGCAGATGGTGACTGCAGCCATGAAATCAGAAGATGATTGCTTCTTGGCAGGAAAGCTTTGAAAAACCTAGGCAGTGCATTGAAAAGCAGAGACATTACTCTGCTGACAAAGGTCCATACAGTCAAGGCTATGGTCTTCCCAGTAGTCACATACTATTGTGAGAAGTGGACCATAAAGAAGGCAGAACACCAAAGAATTGATGCCTTCAAATTGTGGTGCTGGAGAAAGTGAAAAGTGAAAGTGAAGTTGCTCAGTCGTGCCCGACTCTTTGCATGGATAGTAGCCTGCACCAAGCTCCTCCGTCCGTAGGATTTTCAAAGCAAGAATACTGGAGTGGGTTGCCATTTCCTTCTCCAGGGAATCTTCCCAACCCAGGGATTGAACCCAGGTCTCTCACATTGTAGACAGACGCTTTACCGTCTGAGCCACCAGGGAAGACTCCTGAAAGTGGCTTGGACAGCAAGGAGATCAAACAAGTCAATCTTAAGAGAGATCAACCCTGAATATTCACTGGAAGGATTGATGCTGAAACTGAAGTTCCAGGATTTTGGTCATCTGATGCGAACAGACGACTCATTGGAAAAGTTCCTAAGCTGGGAAAGATTGAGGGCAGAAGGAGAAGAGGGCTTCAGAGGATGAGATGGCTGGACGGCACCACTGATGCAATGAACATGAACTTTGGCAAACTCTAGAAGCTGGTGAGGGCCAGGGAGGCCTGGCATGCTGCGGCCCATGGGGTCACAAAGAGTTGGACACAACTGGGCAACTGAACAACAACAACAATACATAAATATAGATAGATAAAGACACAGAGGGAGAGAGAGAGAGAGCAAACTCTCTGCTAGTTTAGTGGTATTTCAAATTCTGATATTATTTTGCAATCTGCCTACTACTGCAGAAGAAAGGAGCAATAGGGTCATCCTTTGAAGAGATTAACCAGCCACTTACAGGCAACCTGACTTAATTCAACCCCTTCAACCCTCCAAGGGGCAGTAATGCATGCTGACTAGTAACTTTCCTTTTATAAGTTCCCTGGGAACATAGACTATTCAGTATCCTGAAGGAGTTACTCCCAGAGTATACTATACCAAAAAGGTGCATCCAAATGGCTCAAGAGCTGAAGTATAACCAGTGTTGTGGTGTGCTGTCCAAATCCCTGCATCAACACTAAAACACCCATTCCTCCTGCCATTAGGCCTGCTCGGACCTGATGCTGCTCAGCGAGTCAGTCCCTGGGCATTGCCCTGGAAAGGCAAGCCAAAAAAACACCACTTTTCCCAAGGCCACACTCTAGCCCTGGAGTTAGCTCACATCCGGGGATGGTCAAGGTGAAAAGTATAAAGCCCAGCAGTCTTGACGCGAGGAAGGACAATTCTGCAAAGCCCTCTCTGCTCGTGAGAGTTCCCGTGGGATTAACTGAATCTTTTATTTAACCCTTTCCTTTTCCTAATCTTGCTTCCTTCACTCCTCAGCAAGCACTGATTGGAAGACACGCTCCAGTAAGCCTCCAGCACACAAACTGTCTCAGTTTGCTTCCCGAGGAATCCACCCTAAGACATGTATTAATACTATGTCTAAGCATGATAGTCCCCTGTAACAAGGATTGGTTCAGAAATGGGCACATGACTCAAATCAAGTTAATATGAACTGAAGGGATTTGGTTCTGGGATATTCTGGGGAATTTTCTTACCTCTAGAGAGAACCATCCTTCCTTTTTGGAAGGAAAGTTATGACCAACCTAGACAGCATATTCAAAAGTAGAGATATTACCTTGCCAACAAAGATCCATCTAGTCAAGGCTATGATTTTTCCAGTAGTCATGTATGGATGTGAGAGTTGGACTGTGAAGAAAGCTGAGCGCCGAAGAATTGATGCTTTTGAACTGTGGTGTTGGAGAAGACTCTTGAGAGTCCCTCGGACTGCAAGGAGATCCAACCAGTCCATTCTAAAGGAGATCAGTCCTGGGTGTTCACTGGAAGGACTGATGCTGAAGCTGAAACTCCAATACTTTGGCCACCTCATGTGAAGAGTTGACTCCTTGGAAAAGACTCTGATGCTGGGAGGGATTGGGGGCAAGAGGAGAAGGGGACGACAGAGGATGAGATGGCTGGATGGCATCACCGACTCGATGGACGTGAGTCTGAGTGAACTCCGGGAGTTGGTGATGGACAGGGAGGCCTGGCGTGCTGCGATTCATGGGGTCGCAAAGAGTCAGACACGACTGAGTGACTGAACTGAACTGAGAGAGAACCATAGGAAAAGATGATTGCCCTTCCAAACTAAACCTGAATAGGCAAACTCCAATTGCTACTGACAAGTGTATTTTGATCCCCAGGTCATCCAGTCCTAGACCAAAGTTTATACCATGATTGACAAATGGTGAGATGGAAAGAGGCTGAGGCTCTAATGACATCACTGAGTCACAAAGTCAATGTGCCCATTTTTAGATTTCTCATTATATAAGCCATAAATTTTATCATGTAAGACAGGTTTGGCGGGGGGGCGGTGGTCTGCTTATTTCTGCTGGTGGACGGGTGGTCAGTCATTCAGTCATGTCCAACTCTTTGCAACTCTATGGTCTGTAGCCCTCCAGGCTCCTCTGTTCATGGATTTTCCAGGCAAGAATACTGGAGTGGGTTGCCATTTCCTACTCCAGGGGATCTTCCTGACCCAAGGATGGAACCTGGGTCTCTTGCATCTCCTGCATCAGCTGGTGGATTCTTTACCACTGCCCACTTGCTGCCAAAGCATCTCACTGATACAAATGTGCATTTTACTGACTCTCCCTTTCTTAACAGCTTCTGCAGGAGGTTTTCATATTCATCAAAAAGAGCTTGAAAAACCCATAACCAAGACAATGGACCAAAAAACTGAACTCTGACTAACTGCAAGTGGCTGATGAAGATTTTCTTTTCCTCCCTCCCTCTCGCTCTCCATTCTTCTTTCTTCCTTTTCCTCTCTCCTTCCTTCCCTTTCTTTCTATAGGTAACTGAAGATACATTCTTTAAAGAATGAAAAAAGGAGACCTAATTGAACAAATATACTTCATGTAAAAAAAAAAAAATCAATACTTGCAACTTGGTTGAGAAAAGTTACCTTAAATTCTGTTTTTAAGATCAAATTACATCTAAGCCATAATCTGTAAGTTGGTATATAATTGGAACTTCTGAAAACTCTCTGTAATAGACAGGTGAAGACAGATACCTGGTAATTGCAAAGAGTATTTATACACCTGTGGAGGAGGCAGAGAGAGATTTTTGCAAAATGACTTCGGAAGGAAAAAGCCTATAAAAAAAAAGATATAATTCCAAAAGTGATTCAGTTTGCAATTTTAAAGATGAACAATCCATTATGACAAGCCAAGAAAAAGTTACTTATCCCAAACGCATAGTATCTTGACTCAAACTCTGAAGGTCAAAGGACTATGATTTTGGAAGATGAGAGAGGAGGGTTTTAAAGAAGCAAAGGGCTCTGCCACAGTTGTCCTGTTTCGAGATTCAAGGATATGACAGTGGAACACTTGTGTTTTGATTTTAACAACTGCGAGAGTCTATTGTGTCTGCTTAATTAATTATGTTCTCTTTTTCCCTGTGTGCATGTGTGCCTGCTAAGTAGCTTCACTTGTATCTGACTCTTTGCAACCCCATAGACTGTAGCCCACCAGGCTCCTCAGTCCATGGGATCCTCCAGGCAAGAATACTGGAGCAGTTTGCCACTTCCTCCTCCAGGGCATATTCCCAACCCAAGGATCGAACCCACATCTCCTGCACTGCAAGAGGATTCTTAACTACTGAGCAATGGGGGGAAGCTTTCTCTTCTTCCTTAGCCCTTGTCATTTCAAAACTGTTTCCTCGAGCGTCTAAATACAAAATCTAATGACTCTATCATTATGGATAACAGAGAAAGCACAGGGCTGGACTTGGGAGAAAGGCTTTAATCCAGGATCCACCCACCAGCGAGTTGGGTGTCATCAGTCACATCACTTTCCTTTCTGGGCCTTCATTTTCTCATCTGCAAAACAATCTCTTTGGTCTCCATAATTATAGATTCCTGGGGAAATAAGAGGATCCACATCAATGCTGGAGTGGCATGTGGCAGTTATAAACATTCTTCTGTCCACTCCATTCACCTGACAATTCACAACTCCAAGTCTTAGCCCAGTTCATAGTCTGCAGTATTACAGGCAAATAGCCAAGATAAAAACAACAAATCCTCTTCCTGCAACACTGTATTCAACCTCTACTTCACTTTTGGTGACTTGAGAGCCTACATCATCACTGCAGAGAAAAATTAGTCAAACACCATTGCTCATTTTATGTTTCACATTTTAGAATGATTCCAGTGGTGGCAGTATGTTGAATATGACTGATTTTGTGGAAACACAGGTTAAGGTGGTGATGATTAGGTGTTGAGTGAACTTGGAGTCCTTTCATGTCAGTTCACTTCAGTTGCTCAGTCGTGTCCGACTCTTTGTGACCCCATGAATTGCAGCACTCCAGGTCTCCCTGTCCATCACCAACTCCCAGCATTCACACAAACTCATGTCCATCGAGTCAATGATGCCATCCAACCACCTCATCCTCTGTTGTCCCCTTCTCCTCCTGCACCCAACCGCTCCCAGCATCAGAGTCTTTTCCAATGAGTCAATTCTTCGTATGAGGTGACCAAAGTACTGGAGTTTCAGCTTTAGCATCATTCCTTCCAAAGAAATCCCAGGACTGATCTCCTTTAGAATGGACTGGTTGGATCTCCTTGCAGTTCAAGGGACTCTCAAGTTTTCTCCAACACCACAGTTCAAAAGCATCAATTCTTCGGCGCTCAGCTTTCTTCACAGTTCAAATCTCACATCCATACATGACCACTGGAAAAACCATAGCCTTGACTAGATGGGCCTTTGTTGGCAAAGTAATGTCTCTGCATTTGAATATGCTATCTGCTGCTGCTGCTAATTCGCTTCAGTCGTGTCTGACTCTGTGTGATCCTGTAGATGGCAGCCCACCAGGCTCTCTCATCCCTGGAATTCTCCAGGCAAGAATACTGGAGTGGGTTGCCATATCCTTCTCCAAGGCATGAAAGTGAAAAGTGAAAGTGAAGTCGCTCAGTCATGTCCAACTCTTAGCGACCCCATGGACTGCAGCCTACCAGGCTCCTCCATCCATGGGATTTTCCAGGCAAGAGTACTGGAGTGGGGTGCCATTGCCTTCTCTGAAATATGCTATCTAGGTTGGTATAACGTTCCTTCCAAGGAGTAAACGTCTTTTAATTTCACGGCTGCAATCACCATCTGCAGTGATTTTGGAGCCCCCAAAAATAAAGTCTGGCACTGTTTCCACTGTTTCCCCATCTATTTCCCATGAAGTGATGGGGCCAGATGCCATGACCTTCATTTTCTGAATGTTGAGCTTTAAGCCAACTTTTGCACTCTCCTCTTTCACTTTCATCAAAAGGCTTTTTAGTTCTTAACTTTCTGCCATAAGGGTGGTGTCATCTGCCTATCTGAGGTGATTGATATTTCTCCTGGCAATCTTGATTCCAGCTTGTGCTTCTTCCAGCCCAACGTTTCTCATGATGTACTCTGCATAGAAGTTAAATAAGCAGGGTGACAATATACAGCCTTGACGTACTCCTTTTCCTATTTGGAACCAGTCTGTTGTTCCATGTCCAGTTCTAACTTGCTTCCTGACCTGCATATAGGTTTCTCAAGAGGCAGGTCAGGTAGGTCTGGTATTCCCATCTCTCTCAGAATTTTCCACAGTCAGTTGTGATCCACACAGTCAAAGGCTTTGGTATAGTCAATAAAGGAGAAATAGATGTTTTTCTGGAACTCTCTTGCTTTTTCCATGATCCTGTGGATGTTGGCAATTTGACCTCTGGTTCCTCTGCCTTTTCTAAAACCAGCTTGAGCATCTGGAAGTTCTTGATTCATGTATTGCTGAAGCCTGGCTTTGAGAATTTTGAGCATTACTTTACTAGCGTGTGATATGAGTGCAACTGTCTGGTAGTTTGAGCATTCTTTGGCACTGCCTTTCTTTGGAATTGGAATGAAAACTGACCTATTCCAGTCCTGTGGCCACTGCTGAGTTTTCCAAATTTGCTGGCATATTGAGTGCAGCACTTTCACAGCATCATCTTTCAGAATTTGATATAGCTCAACTGGAATTCCATCACCTCCACTAGCTTTGTTCGTACTGATGCTTTCTAAGCCTGACTTGACTTCACATTCCAGGATGTCTGGCTCTAGATGAGTGATCACACCATCGTGATTATCTGGGTTGGGAAGATCTTTTTTACAGTTCTTCTGTGTATTCTTGCCACCTCTTCTTAATATCTTCTGCTTCTGTTAGGTCCATACCATTTCTATCCTTTATCGAGCCCATCTTTGCACGATCCCTTGGTATCTCTAATTTTCTTGAAGAGATCTCTAGTCTTTCCCATTCTATTGTTTTCCTCTATTTCTTTGCATTGATCATTGAGTAAGGCTTTCTTATCTCTCCTTGCTAGTCTTTGGAATTCTGAATTCAGATGCTTATATCTTTCCTTTTCTCCTTTGCTTTTCGCCTCTCTTCTTTTCACAGCTATTTGTAAGGCCTCCCCAAATAGCCATTTTGCTTTTTTGCATTCCTTTTCCATATAGATGGTCTTGATCCCTATCTCCTGTACAATGTCACGAACCTCTGTCCATAGTTTATCAGGCACTCTATCAGATCTAGTCCCTTAAATCTATTTCTCACTTCCACTGTATAATCATAAGGAATTTGATTTAGGTCATACCTGAATTGTCTAGTGGTTTTCCCTACTTTCTTCAATTTAAGTCTGAATTTGGCAATAAGGAGCTCATGATCTGAGCCACAGCCAGCTCCCAGTCTTGTTTTTGCTGACTGTATAGAGCTTCTCCATCTTTGGCCGCAAAGAATATAATCAATCTGATTTCAGTGATGTCCATGTGTAGAGTCTTCTCTTGTGTTGTTGGAAGAGGGTGTTTGCTATGACCAGTGCATTTTCTTGGCAAAATTCTATTAACCTTTGCCCTGCTTCATTCCGTATTCCAAGGCCAAATTTGCCTGTTACTCCAGGTGTTTCTTGACTTCCTACTTTTGCATTCCAGTCGCCTATAATGAAAAAGACGTCTTTTTTGGGTGTTAGTTCTAAAAGGTCTTGTAGGTCTTCATAGAACCGTTCAACTTCAGCTTCTTCAGCATTACTGATTGGGGCATAGACTTGGATTACTGTGATATTGAATGGTTTGCCTTGGAAACAAAAAGAGATCATTCTGTCATTTTTGAAATTGCATCCAAGTACTGCATTTTGGATTCTTTTGTTGACCATGATGGCAACTCCATTTCTTCTAAGTGATTTCTGCCCACAGTAGTAGATATAATGGTCATCTGAGTTAAATTCACCCATTCCAGTTCATTTTAGTTTGCTGATTCCTAGAACGTCGATGTTCACTCTTGCTATCTCCTGTTGGACCACTTCCAATTTGCCTTGATTCATGGACCTGACATTCCAGGTTCTTATGCAATATTGCTCTTTACAGCATCAGACCTTGCTTCTATCACCAGTCACATCCACAACTGGGTATTGTTTTTCCTTTGGCTCCATCCCTTCATTCTTTCTGGAGTTATTTCTCCACTGATCTCCAGTAGCATATTGGGCACCTACTGACCTGGGGAGTTCCTCTTTCAGTATCCTATCATTTTGCCTTTTCATACTGTTCATGGAGTTCTCAAGGCAAGAATACTGAAGTGGTTTGCCATTCCCTTCTCCAGTGGACCACATTCTGTCTGGAGTCATTTAGGGGGCATATTAACAAAGCTGGGTCTTTGAATGTGTAGAAAAATAAACTCAGTTGCTTTAAGTGCTTGCCCTAAACATCCAGTAAGGTTCTTGGGTTAAAACATCAAAGACAACCTCATGACTCACAGACCAGGGCTAGAAGGACTGGCTCAGAAATACAACGCAACATGAAGCAGTGACAGGAACCCACGAAGTACACTGCAGAATATCTGGCCTGGAAAATTCCAAGATTCAACATGAAAGAACAGAGGGAAATGGCAGCTGTTCTAGAGTGATGCCTACTAAAGTAATACAGCAGCAAATACAAGGCGTTAACCAGGACTTCACATTCTGGAAATGATTTAGGAAATTTGATAATGGACTATGTATTTGATATTATTGAATTAACCTTTTCTTAGATATAGAAATAATATGATTATTGACCAGGAAAGTGAAAATGTCTTTGTTTATAAGAAGTGTATTATTTAGAATCATATAGGAATGAAATGTCATGATACCTGTATACTACTTTTGGATAGCTTACAAAAGAAGTGTGTGTGTGTGTGTGTGTGTGTGTGTGTGTGTGTGTGTGTATGTGTGTGTGTGAAGACATTAACAGATAGTGAATCTAGAAGACCGATTGTTATTTAGTCATTAAGTTGTGTCTGACTCTTTGCACCCCATGGACTGTAGTCTGCCAGGCTCCTCTCTCCATGGGATTTTTCCAGGCAAGAATACTGGAGTGGGTTGGCATTTCCTTCTCCAGGAGGTCTTTCTGACCCAGGGATCAAACCTGGTTCTCCTACATTGGCAGGTGGATTCTTTACCACTGATCCACCTGGGAAGCCCAGAAGACCAGTACAGGAGTGTTAATAATTATGTTCTTTCAATTTTACTCAGACTTTAATTTTTTAATTGAAGACAGGTATACCCAACGTTGGGGTCGCAAAGAGTCAGACACGACTGAGCGACTGAACTGAACTGAACTCATACAACCCAACCAGATTTAGAGAGCATGTAGGGCTCCAGGAAGTCTCATGGCTGCAGACTCCCAAGATGCTTCCCTTTCCCAGGAGCAAGCTTATTTCCTGGGCTCCTACTAAAAATCATACTGACACCTGTTGGGGCCAAATACATAACTTACAATTGCTAAGAAAAGGTATGGGGGAAAACATTAAAAACCCCACTTTACCAAGGAGAAGCACACCCAAGTCAGCCACCTCATGAGAAGTCTCTGCGGGAGGCATGTTGATATTCTGCCAGGATACCCTGGAGTCTCTCTGCCCAGTTCTGTGTGCCTTCACTCCCAAAGGCTCTCACCTGCCACCTTCTTCACAGGACTAACCTGGGTCTACCAGAACCTCTTCATCTAGACTCCAAACTCGCAGAGCCCGAAGAGCTAGGGAGTCAATGCCTCTCCGAATTACCCAGACCTACCACTGCCTCATCAGTTTCAGGAGACTAGGAGTTCCTTCCATTTCAGCTTTTTTCCCAGAAAATAAATCCTTGCTTCACTGTTGCTATTGCTCTTACAAAGCTCAACTGCGTATTCCCAAAATCAAACCACTTCCTTCCCACACATCCTAGTATCCCATACACAGGCTTGTCATTTCATCCCACGTTCTCTGGGTGGCCACAGATGAGCAGGGGTCCAAGATACAGCCCCATAATTACAGACTTACACTGTGTTCATGTGAATATTGAGGCCACCAGATGTCTAAACCCAGGACAGGCAACCAGAGGCCTTAAGACACCTGGTTCTTCATTTATTTAGCTCTTATAAATCTCAAGGAACATGCTAGGTATGCACTTTCTGAAGGAATCTATAAAGTTTATGATTTTTTTAAATAGAAACCTTGGAAGGGGCCTTGGAAGTCATTTTAGTCCACTTCCAGTGACAGGAGGCTCAAACTTCAGCAAGATAGCTGGGTCTGGATTGTGACCGTCTAAGTCATCATAAAGTTCTTCCTTATGAGGAAAGGATTTGGTCGTTAGTGTTTAGACTTTGAAGAATCTGTCCTCACTGTTCAGCTATTTCTTGTGCTTCCTTCACAAATCTTGGCTGAATTCCAAGACTAAGAGTGACCTGATAACCATGTACTCTCTGTGTTAAGTTCTTCTATTTTCAGGAGGTGATACTCAAAACATATACAGAGGGTATGAACTAAGCAGAGTAGATGCAGGCAGGGGTACACTGCCCTAGGGTTCCAGGGGATCCTTCCCCAGTTATGCCAGGTATGAACCCGCCAGTAGCTGGACTGTGTGAAGGCCTTGGCAGCAGAGGAGAATCCAGATGGAGTCTGTGACAAAAGTTATTTGTCTTCAAGTACAGAAGCATCTCCATATTTAATAGTCACCACAGCCATATCACTGTGCACTGTGCGAACATCAGTTCTGGTGGTGTTTTAACGGCAGGAGAAATAGAACACAAATACTTTGAAACCATGAAAAAGAGAAGGTGAGAATGAATGAATGCAAACATAAACGACAGCCCTAGACACAGACACCTACAGGCTCTCTCCCGCTCTCTCTTCACACGCACACACAATTAGAAAAACAAGGGAAGTTCCACATCCATGGCAACGAGAAAGAATCTGTGGTCAATCTCAGCTTTCCCTCAGCTTTAAAACTTCACTTCCCTCAGGCTGTGTTTTAAGGCCTTCTAGAGAAAGGCTATTGTGGCTTTGTACCGCTGAGGTTCCTGGCCAGCCAACTAGGCCTTAACCTCTGGAAAATGTGAAACACTATTTATCAAACAGGGAGGAAACTGGCCAAAGCAGGGAGGAGAGCACTAAAGATAATATTATTATCCAAGAGAACACAAAAGGGGAAAAAGCTACCCTGAGCAAGATAAGCCAGGAAGGACACAGTGGCCCAGAGAACAGAGTTTTCCCAGCCAGGCTATCTAGAAAATGCTCCCAGTCCTTGAACCCTAGAATCGTCCTTGGTCAGCAGAGTCCACGATGACTGACACTGAAGTCTTACCCCTCAGTCAACAGCTGCTATAGACAAAGAAGCACCAAGACAGCAAAAGGAAAAGGAGCATTGACTTTAGAGACTATTTAATCATGTTTCTCAACTGAAGTGCATAGAAGGAGTTTCACACTGTCATTCACTCATAAACCATTTAAAAACAAACTTACAGTTACCAGGGGGGAATGGAGGGAGGGATAACCTGGGAGATTGGGATTGACATATACACACTACTATATATAAAATAGATGACTAATGAAGACCCACTGTATAGCATGGAGAGCTCTACTCAAAACTCAGTAATGACCTATATGGGAAAAGAATCTAAAAAAGAGGGGAATATACATGCATGCTGCAAGTTCACGGGGTCACAAAGAGTCGGACACAACTGAGCGGCAGAACAATGTATATGTACAACTGATTCACTTTGCTGTACGCTTGAAACTAATACAACATTGTAAATCCTATATGAGGATAAAAATTGTTCAAAAATAAAATCTGCACACAATGAGAGATTAGGTTAACTAAGCAATGATCTATCTGGCCTGGAGGTAAAAACTTGTGCAAGTTCCAGGTGAGAATTTCCAACCATCCAGTGAACACAGAATGTAAACCCTCACCAGGAGAGCTCAAAAACTGCACATGAGTGAGAAAGTTCACTTCTTTCTCTGTGACTCTCCATCACACCAAACATTCACATGGATCTAAGTTTTATCTCCAACAGAACTGTCATCAGAAAGGATTTTACTGATTTCAGAATGATGCTATTATAACAAGAAAAATGAAATGACCAGCAGGTCATTTGCTTTTTCTTGATGACCTCAGAGACAGGAATAATGCCAGGGGCAGCTGTCAAATGTGCATTTAGGGTGATCGCACTAATAGAGTAACCTAAGCAAATTTAACCATGCCACTGGTTATGTGTGTCAGGCATTAGACAACCTGGAGAAGACAAATGTAGGAAAAACAGCCATGAACCTATGAAGAAATGTGGGTGTGCTTGACCTTCTAGTCTTCTCTTCCTTTCAGGAACGTGAAGTGGGGTTTGTACAAAAAGAAAGACACTCACAGAAGCCAGGGTCAATAGAAGAAAGGGCAAGGAGAATTAAGACTTTCAAACTTGACTCTCACTCACCTCTAAGATAAAGAAGCTGTGCTTAACAGAAAGGCAAAAGCTGATCATTGACTTTTGGGAAATTCTTCACAGCCCCTTCTGGTAATGAAGTAGCTTCTGGTAATGAGGTGGATGGAGCCCACCACAATATTTACCCTTGTTTCCGAGTGGTTCTTGTGAAACAGCATAAAAGTTCTGATGTGATACTACATCCTACCATGAAGATCCTCAGCAAATACAGTCATTTTCACTATTTTAATTTAAATAACCAAGAACTCACAACTTTCAATACAGTTTGCTTGCTGTTTAGTTGCTCAGTTGTGTCCAACTCTTCTGCGACCTGATGGACCATAGTCCACCAGGCTCCTCTGTCCATAGAATTCTCCAGGCAAAAATACTGGAGTGGTGTATGCGAGACAGCAAAGGAGACACAGATGTATAGAACGGACTTTTGGACTCTGAGGGAGAGGGAGAGGGTGGGATGATTTGGGAGAATGGCATTGAAACATGTATACTATCATGTAAAAAACGAAGTGCCAGTCTATGTTCGATACAGGATACAGGATGCTTGGGGCTGGTGCATGGGGATGATCCAGAGAGATGATATGGGGTGGGAGGTGGGAGGGGGATTCAGGATTGGGAGCTTGTATACACCCGCGGTGGATTCATGTCAATGTATGGCAAAACCAATACAGTATTGTAAAGTAGAATAAAGTTAAAAAAAAAAAAAAAAAAAAAAACCTCTCAGAACAAAAAAAAATTAATAATACTGGAGTGGGTTGCTATTTCCTTCTCTAGGGGATCTTCCCAACTCAGGGATCAAACTCACATCTCCTGCATTGGCAGGTGGATTCTTTACTGTTGAGCCACCTGAAAAGCATAGTTTGTTTAGATAAGAGGAAATAGTACAGTCAACTAACTTGGGCTTCAAGGTGGATGCTTCCTAGGTGGGCCAATATGAAGAAGGTCAAGTAAATTAAAAAGTGCTAGGAATTTCTAGCTTAGATACTCAATTTGCCATGAAAAATACTACTCAGAGTATTATAGCTTAGTATATAGTATAATATATACTAATAATATAATATATACTATATATATACTAGCATAGTACATAGTATAATATTGTACAATTATAGTATTATATTACAGATAGTACTTTCAGAAAGATGTATTTTTAAAATACGTATTGAGTAAAATTCTAAACATAATAAAAATCTTTTCCAGAAACTCAATATTTCACTTTGGACAATAAAGAACTTTAAAGGGTATAAATTCAGGGACTTTCCTGGTGGTCCAGTGGTTAAGAATCCACCTTGCATTGCCGGGAATGTGGGTTTGATCCCTGGTCATGGAATTAAGATCCCACATCCGTGGAGCAACTAAGCCCAGGAGCCACAAGTAGAGAATGGGTGCATGGCAACAAAAGTCCTACATGAGGCATCAAAAACTCTACATGACACAACTAAGACCCAACACAGCCAAATAAATAAATAAATAAATTTTTAAAAAAATATAGGTTCAGAAGGAACTAGTCTGGGTCTCAACAATTTTTCTTTTTTTAAGAAACAAATAAGACTATCTCAGCTATTGATTCCTGATTATTTTTCAAGGTCCAACTGCCCTGGAAAATCTTTTCCCCTCTGACCATTTGAGACAATGAAGATCTCTCCCTGTCCTGAATTTATCCTATGATACTTATATTCATAGCACAGTGTGCACTATATGAGGTCACATTTATGTCTTCTTGTTGTTCAGTAGCTGAGTCGTGTCTGACTCTTTGTGACCCCATGGACTTCAGCACACCAGGCTCTTCTGACCTCTACTATGCTCTGGAGTTTGCTCAAATTCATGGCCACTGAGTCAGTGATGCTATCTAACCATCTCATCTTCTGCTGCCCTTTCTCCTTTTTCCTTCAATCTTTCCCAGCACCAGGGTCTTCTCCAATGAGTAAGCTCTTCACACCCTTATGTGTGAATATGCTTATTAAGAGTTTGATCCCTGGGTCCAGCAGATACCCTGAAGGAGGGCATGGCAACCCACTCCAGTATTCTTGCCTGGAGAATCCCATGGACAGAGGAGCCTGGTAAGCTAAAGGCCATAGGGTCACAAACATCCAGAAACCACTGAAGCGACTTAACATGCATGCACATATACTTATTAAGCATATGCTTCATTTATTAAGGGCTTCCCTGGTGGCTCAGACAGTAAAGAATCTGTCTGCAATGTGGGAGACCTGGGTTTGATCCCTGGATCAGGAAGATTCCCTGAAGAAGAAAATAGCAACCACTCTAGTATTCTTGCCTGGAGAATTCCATGGACAGAAGAGCCTGGAGCGTTACAGTTCATGGGGCAGCAAAGAGTCAGACAAAACTGAGCAACTAACACTCACTCATTCACTCACTGATTCATTAAGTCTGGGATGGGGTTTGAGATGCTGCATTTCTGACAAGCTCCCTGGCCAAGTTGGTGCTGATGGTCTTGGGACCATACTTTTAAGCAAGACTCTTGACTACATTGGTTAAGAAATTGAAAGAATGTGGGCTGCTCCCAAAAGCATTTAGCTGATTTAATGCTAAAAAGAAACATCCTATAACAGAGGTATAAGGTATAAGTTCATCAAGGACAAACACAGGCTGTGGTCATCTCTGTATCCTCCATTACCCAGCACCATGCCTGGTGCGTGGTAGATGTCTATTGGGTAACTGATTGATTAGTGCTACTGGGGACCCCATATAGAGTCCAGAGAAAAATGGGAAGTAGAGAGAAGGGTATAAGACAAGAAGGGGAATGAGGCAGGGGAATGGGATAGAGAAGGAAGAAAGCCACATATGGAGGGCCTGATCTAGTATCTGGAACGCTATCACAGGAGTCCTCTTAGTGACCTCAATGACACAGGAGGCCTAATTCAGTCCAAGGCAATCCCGATTCCAGAAAGGTGTGGCTATAAAACAACCTTAGAGTCACCTGTCTAGTTGATAAGAACTGAAAGGAGTTAAATTAGTCAAAACCTGCTCTCAGAACATTTCCGATGTCTGTGGAACAAGGCACTGATGACTTCTCAAATACATCAGTTGAGTAGATTTTTCATGCCAAGATTTGTTTGTATGAGAATTCAGCCTCCTCCAGGCTATTGATTAGACCAAGAATTAACATTTTTTCGGTGGGGGGGAGATAAACAAGAGCTACACCTTTGCTGAAGTGCTGCTGATCTGTACACAATGACACTACCTGATTGGATAACTGGACAGGCCCTGTACAATTGGGTCGCTGTGCTCCATGCCCTCCTGGCTTCATTTGAAATTCTCCCCTGCCAGAGATATCCCTAGAGTTATTGGTTCACAAAAGATAAAATGCAATAGCCTAGGAGAGCTAGACCATTTGCCCTGTTTTTAAACATTAGACAGTTCCTTAAGGAAAGTCCCTGAGGCCTGGCATGATGCAGATGTAATATTCTAATGAATTATATCTGAAAGGCCCTAATTCCTAAGATGCCTGGTACTTCTGGTTTGACCTGGACCAAGTCCCAACCCTTTAAGCTCCTCTGTGGCTCCCAGGTTGCTAGTTGTTCCTTGCCCCCTATTTTCCAAGGTTTCCTGGGGTTGCTGGGCTGCAGGGAGAATTTTTTAAAAAATGTGCTTCTTGTCTGTTTCTGTTGCTGCTCAGCACTTGGCACTTGGTCTGGCAGTACTGCCTGGTGTCTGGAGCTCAAGCCTGAACTTTCCAGAAAAACATACAAACAAAAACATCATTCTTACACTTGATTTTGCATCCCACTGGGGGTGTGACTATGCTCCCTAGGTCTGCAGAGCCGAAAACCTTGATTCCTAAGCATCCCTAGCAGTGGGAGGAAGGATGAGGAAGTCAGGGCATATGGAAGAAAGGATGATATCAGAATGTGTCCAGGGGCCAACCCCAGCTGTAATTATATGCTATCCAATGCCTTTGAAAACTTACTTTTTGTTAGATTTTGATAACAGATTCAATTCATCTTAAAAGGGCAACATTAAAAATTCTTAAAATAAAAATGAAAAAGGCAACATTAATAAATCACAAATTTGGAGTATGTCCATTTTAAATGTTTTATATGAAGCATGAAATGCTCTAGAATTTTAATGTGCACATGGATTACCACTGGATTTTGTTTAAATGAGATTGATTCATTAAGTTTGGGATGGGACTTCAGTTCCTTGGCATTTCTGACAAGCTCCCAGGCAAAGTAGGTGTTGATGGTCTTGGGATCTTATTTTTAAGCAAGACTGTAGATTATGGTGAGAAAATGTGTGGACTTGAAAGAATGTGGCCTGCTCCCAAAAGCATGGATCTGATTGAATGCCCCAAAGGAACATCCTATAGCAGAGGTATAAGGTTATAAGTTCCTCAAGGACAAACACATGCTGTGGTCTTCTCTGTATCCTCTACTACCCAGCATCATGCCTGGTGCATGGTAGGTGCCTATTGGGGAACCGACTGATTAGTGCTACTGGGGCTCCCAGATATAGTCCAGAGAAGAATGGCAAGTAAAGAGAAGGGTGTAAGACAAGAAGGAGAAAGAGGACGGGGAGAGGGACAGAAAAGGAAGAAACCTGTAAGTGCAGGGCCTAATCTCTTTTAAGGTACTCTGTCACAAGAGTCCTCTTAGCGACTTCAGTGGCACAGGAGGCCTAATTCAGTCCAAGGCAATCCCCTGATTCTAGAAAGGTGTGGCTATAAAACAACCCAAGAGATAATTGTCTAGTTGATAAGAACTTAAAGGAGTTAAAATTAGTCAAAACCTGCTCTTGGAAAGTTTCCGATGTCTGTGGAACAGGCACTGATGATTTCTCAAACACATCAGTTGAGTAGATTTTTCACGCCAAACTTTATTCATATGAGAATTCAGGCTTACCCAGGCTATTGATTAGACCAAGAATTAGCCTTTTTTTTGGGGGGGGGGGGGGCTTTTTTTTTTTTTTTTTTTGAGATAAGTGACAGTTGCACCTTTGCTGAAGTGCTGCTGATCTGTATACAGTGACACTACCTAACTGGGTAACTGGGCAGGCCCTGTACAACTGGGTTGCTGTGCTCCATGCCCTGCTGGCTTCATTTGAAATTCTCCCCTGCCAGAGATATCCCTAGAGTTATTGGTTCACAAAAATTAGCCGTTAGACAGTTCCCTTAAGGAAAGTCCCTGAGGCCTGGCATGATGCAGATATACTGTTCTGATGAATTATATCTGACAGGGCCTAATTCCAGAGATGCCTGGTACTTCTGGTTTGACTTGGACCAAGTCCCAACCCTTTAAGCTCCTCTGTGGCTCCCAAGTTGCTGGTTGTTCCTTGCCCCCTACTTTCTAAGGTTTCCTGGGGTTCTGAGCTGCAGGGAGAATTAAAAACAAAATGTGCTTCTTGTCTGTTTCTGTTGCTGCTCAGCACTTGGCACTTGGTCTGGCAGTGCTGCCTGGTGGCATGAGCTCAAACTTGAACTTACCAGAAAAACAAACAAACAAAAAAAAATCATTCTTATACTAGATTTTCAAATCAGATTTGATCTGATTTAATGACAAGAAAACTGACCTCTTCCAGTCCTGTGGCCACTGCTGAGTTTTCCAAATTTGCTGACATATTGACTGCGGAACTTTCACAGCATCATCTTTCAGGATTTAAAATAGCTCAACTGGAATCCCATCACCTCCACTAGCTTTGTTCATAGTGATGTATTCTAAGGCCCACTTGACTTCACATTCCAGGATGTCTGGCTCTAAGTAAGTGATCACACCATCATGATTATCCAACTCGTGAAGATCTGTTTTGTAAAGTTCTTCTGTGTATTCTTGCCACCTCTTCTTAATATCTTCTGCTTCTGTTAGGTCCAGACCATTTCTGTCCTTTATCGAGCCCATCTTTGCAAGAAATGTTCCCTTGGTATCTCTAATTTTCTTGAAGAGATCTCTAGTCTTTCCCATTCTGTTGTTTTCCTCTATTTCTTTGCATTGATCAATGAGAAAAGCTTTCTTATCTCTTCTTGCTATTCTTTGGAATTCTGCATTCAGATACTTACATCTTTCTTTTTCTCTTTTGCTTTTCACTTCTCTTCTTTTCACAGCTATTTGTAAGGCCTCCCCAGACACCCATTTTGCTTTTTTGCATTTTGTTTCCATGGGGATGGTCTTGATCCCTGTCTCCTGTACAATGTCACGACCCTCCATCCAAAGTTCATCAAGCACTCTATCTATCAGATCTAGGCCCTTAAATCTATTTCTCACTTCCACTGTATAATCATACAGGATTTGATTTAGGTCATACTTGAATGGTCTTGTGGTTTCCCCCACTTTCTTCAATTTAAGTCAGAATTTGGCAATAAGGAGTTCATGATCTGAGCCACAGTCAGCTCCTGGTCTTGTTTTTGCTGACTGTAGAGAGCTTCTCCATCTTTGGCTGCAGAGAATATAATCAATCTGATTTCGGTGTTGACCATCTGGTGATGTCCATGTGTAGAGTCTTCTCTTGTGTTGTTGGAAGAAGGTGTTTGCTATGACCAGTGCATTTTCTTGGCAAAACTTTATTAGTCTTTGCCCTGCTTCATTCCGTATTCCAAGGCCAAATTTGCCTGTTACTCCAGGTGTTTCTTGACGTCCTACTTTTGCATTCCAGTCCCCTATAATGAAAAAGACATCTTTTTGGGGTGTTAGTTCTAAAAGGTCTTGTAGGTCTTCATAGAACCGTTCAACTTCAGTTTCTTCAGCATTACTGGTTGGGGCATAGACTTGGATTACTGTGATATTGAACAGTTTGCCTTGGAAATGAACAGAGATCATTCTGTCGTTTTTGAGATTGCATCAGAATTCTCTAAGCCAAGCTTAGCAATTCGTGAACCATGAACTTCCAGATGTTCAAGCTGGTTTTAGAAAAGGCAGAGGAACCAGAGATCAAATTTCCAACATCTGCTGGATCCTCGAAAAAGAAAGAGAGTTCCAGAAAAACATCTATTTCTGCTTTATTGACTATGCCAAAGTCTTTAACTGTGTGAACCACAAGAAAATGTGGAAAATTCTGAAAGAGATGGAAATACCAGACTACCTGACCTGCCTCTTGAGAAATCTGTATGCAGGTCAGGAAGCAACATTTAGAACCGGACATGGAAAAAGAGACTGGTTCCAAATAGGAAAAGGAGTACGTCATGGCTGTATATTGTCACCCTGCTTATTTAACTTCTATGCAGAGTACATCATGAGAAACGCTGGCTGGAAGAAGCACAAGCTGGAATCAAGATTGCCAGGAGAAATATCCATAACCTCAGATATGCAGATGACACCACCCTTACAGCAAAAAGTGAAGAGGAACTAAAAAGCTTCTTGATGAAAGTGAAACTAGAGAGTGAAAAAGTTGACTTAAAACTCAACATCCAAAAAACGAAGATTATGGCATCTGGTCCCATCACTTCATGGGAAATAGATGGGGAAACAGTGGAAACAGTGTCAGACTTTATTTTTGGGGGCTCCAAAATCACTGCAGATGGTGACTGCAGCCATGAAATTAAAAGACGCTACTCCTTGGAAGAAAAGTTATGACCAACCTAGATAGCATATTCAAATGCAGAGACATTTCTTTGCCGACTAAGGTCCATCTAGTCAAGGCTATGGTTTTTCCAGTAGTCATGTATGGATGTGAGAGTTGGACTGTGAAGAAGGCTGAGCGCCGAAGAATTGATGCTTTTGAACTGTGGTGTTGGAGAAGACTGTTGAGAGTCCCTTGGACTGCAAGGAGATCCAACCAGTCCATTCCGAAGGAGGTCAGCCCTGGGATTTCTTTGGAAGGAATGATGCTAAAGCTGAAACTCCAGTACTTTGGCCACCTCATGTGGAGAGTGGACTCATTGGAAAAGACTTTGATGCTGGGAGGGATTGGGGTAGGAGGAGAATGGGATGACAGAGGATGAGATGGCTGGATGGCATCACTGACTTGATGGACGTGAGTCTGAGTGAACTCCGGGAGTTGGTGATGGACAGGGCGGCCTGGCGTGCTGTGATTCATGGGGTCGCAAAGAGTCGGACACGACTGAGTGACTGAACTGAACTGAATGACAAAAGAGGAACATCCTATAGCAAAGAGTTTAAATCATTTGCCCGTGAAATATTTATTAATACAAAAAATCAATCCTACAGTGGCCATAAAGAAAAAGTGTATGAATTCCGAAAGTAGAAACAATACAGATAACATTCTCTGATATCAATGCAATAAAATTATAAATTAAAGGTACAAATACAGCTCTCTGATCATACAGCAAGCCTTCAAGATAGCACCAAACAAAGACAAGAAGCTTAAGAATCAACTTGGAAGTTTACTTTGGATTTTACTCATCCAGTAGAAGATGTGTTGAGGTCCTTTAATGGATCAGAACCTGGTGGTCTGGAGTCGACTGATAAGAAAGTAAAGAGGAGAGAAAGAGGCTGATATTCCTTGGTTTACACAGAAAGCCAATAAAGCCCCTACATGGGGCTTGCTCTGTTCACGGAGGCCTCAAGCACCCTCTCGACGGGGTGAAGGCGCAGAGCGCCTTCTTGAGAGGGTCTTAGAAGCCCGAGCAGGAAAGTGAACTCAGAGGGCCTCTGCGCTCCAAAGAAATAGCCTGAGAAAGAGAGAGAAAGGAGAAAGAAAGACACGGGGACCAGAGCTCTGATGGAGCAACAGTGTTTTATTCAACATTGTGTAGGTATTTATACTGTCTTACAAGATAGCTTGTAACCATATGGTTCATAAAAAGGAAGAGGGTACTTATCACCATATAGAAAAACTAACGAAGGAAATGCCTGGATTCCTCAGCCCCCAGGAGAGGCTTGCCTCTCCTCTTAATTCCTGAATATTCAGTAATTAATAAGGAACAGAGAATTCCTGACAGATCCAAAATGGCACACAGGAAGCCTCCTGTTAAATGCTTCCTGACAAAGATGGAATTTTGATTCTGGACATTTTGAACAGTTTCTACTGGAGAAGGTTAAAGTGAATAGAAAGACTGGAAATCTTGGGAAAGTCATTCACAATGAACAAAATCACAGTTGTTTCTGAGAAACAGTTCTCTAAAAGATATCTGAAATACCTTACCAAGAAATAGCTTAAAAAGAACAATCTTCGTGATTGGCTTCCTGTGGTTGCATCTGACAAGGAGACTTATGAGCTTTGTTACTTCCAAATTAGTCAAGATGGAGATGAATCTGAGTCTGAGGACTAGATGAAGCCATCCTTTATAGGGCTTCACTTGCTAATAAAACAAATGAAGCATACAAGAGAAAGAAACATCTTGAAATGGACCTTTAGTTTATCAGGGAATGAAATCATTACTCTGTATGTTAAGCATTCATCTCTTTTATTTAAGTGTATGCTGTTCATATGGTGCTGGTTTTCCTTAAACACTTTTCCCTTTTAAATTTTTATTGGAGTATAGTTAACCTACAATGTTGTGTTAGTTTCAAGTGTATAGCAAAATGAATGAGTTATACATTCAATCCCTGGGATGGGAGGAGAAGGCAATGGCAACCCACTCCAGTACTCTTGCCTGGAAAATCTCATGGATGGAGGAGCCTGATAGGCTGCAGTCCATGGGGTCGCAAAGAGTCAGACATAACTGAACAACTTCACTTTGACTTTTCACTTTCATGCATTGGAGAAGGAAATGGCAACCCACTCCAGTGTTCCTGCCTGGAGAATCCCAGGGATGGCAGAGCCTGGTGGGCTGCTATCTATGGGGTCACAAAGAGTAGGACACGATTGAAGCTACTTAGCAGCAGCATTAGCAGCCTTGGATGGGAAGATCCCCTAGAGGAGGGCATGGCAACCCACTCCAGTATTCTTGCTTGGAGAATCCCCATGGACAGAGGAGCCTGACAGGGTACAGTCCATGGGGTCACAAAGAGTAGGACATGACTGAGCAACTAAGCACACAACGCGCACGTGTGCACGCGCACGCGCGCGCGCACACACACACACACACACACACACACACAGTGTATATATGTCAGTTTCAGACTCCCAACATATCCCTCTCCCTCAAATCCCCTGGTAACTATAAGTTTTCTATATTCATGACTACTTCTGTTTGGTAAATAAGCTTTTATCCCCCTTTTAAATACTTTGTATATAAGTAATATTTAAATAGCTTTACTAGTGGAATTTCTTTCAGGATTTCTGTAAGGTACTGATTTTACAGATGTCCTCAAGTTAAAGTATATAGTGAAAAAATGAAGCACAATTTTGGGTCTAAGCGCAGGCAGTGGTGGCGGCTGGTGCACTAAGCGTGGCCGAGAGCTACCCCACAACCGAGATCAGGGGCAGTGGCCTAGAGTGCCAGGCTGCAATGGCACAGGAACGGCCGAGAGGAGCTACTCTGCCTCCGAGGTCAGGGGTTGCGGCCGAGAGGAGCTACCCCACGTCCAAGGTTGGGGCGAGAGCTGAGACGAGATACCCCCACGTCTGAGGCCAGGGACGGCGGCCGGGGGGCTACCCCACATCTGAGATCAAGGGTGACAGCCAAGAGGAACTACACCACGTCTGAGGCCAGGGCGGCAACAGGGAGGAACAACCCCACACCCAAGGCCAGGGGTGGCCGCCAGGAGTAACAACCCCATGTCCAAGGAGTGATGGCTGTGCGGGCGCAGGAGGGCCTAGAGGATACATACCATGTTGAAGGTCAGGAAGGGCAGTGGAGGAGATACCCCTCATCCAAGGTAAGGAGCAGCAGCTGTGCTTTGCTGGAGCAGCCGTGAAGAGATACCCCACGTCCAAGGTAAGAGAAACCCAAGTAAGATGGTAGGTGTTGCAAGAGGGCATCAGAGGGCAGACACACTGAAACCATACTCACAGAAAACTAGTCAATCTAATCACACTAGGACCACAGCCTTGTCTAACTCAATGAAACTAAGCCATGCCCATGGGGCCACCAAGACGGGCAGGCGTGGTGGAGAGGTCTGACAAAATGTGGTCCACTGGAGAAGGGAATGGCAAACCACTTCAGTATTCTTGCCTTGAGAACCCCATGAACAGTATGAAAAGGCAAAATGATAGGATACTGAAAGAGAAACTCCCCAGGTTGGTAGATGCCCAATATGCTACTGGAGATCAGTGGAGAAAAAACTCCAGAAAGAATGAAGGGATGCAGCCAAGGCAAAAACAATAGCCAGCTGTGGGTGTGACTGGTGATAGAAGCAAGGTCCGATGCTGTAAAGAGCAATATTGCATAGGAACCTAGAATGTCAGGTCCATGAATCAAGGCAAATTGAAAGTGGTCAAACAGGAGATGGTAAGAGTGAACGTTGATATTCTAAAAATCAGCGAACTAAAATGGACTGGAATGGGTGAATTTAACTCAGATGACCATTATATCTACTACTGCGGCCAGGAATCCCTCAGAAGTAATGGAGTAGCCATCATGGTCAACAAAAGAATCCAAAATGCAGTACTTGGATGCAACCTCAAAAACGACAGAATGATCTCTGTTTGTTTCGAGGCAAACCATTCAATATCATAGTAATCCAAGTCTATGCCCCAACCAGTAATGCTGAAGAAGCTGAAGTTGAACGGTTCTATGAAGAGCTACAAGACCTTTTAGAACTAACACCCAAATAAGATTTCCTTTTCATTATCGGGGATTGGAATGCAAAAGTAGGAAGTCAAAAAACACCTGGAGTAACAGGCAAATTTGGCCTTGAAATACAGAATGAAGCAGGGCAAAGGCTAATAGAGTTTTGCCAAGAAAATGCACTGGTCATAGCAAACACCCTCTTCCAACAACACAAGAGAAGACTCTACACATGGACATCATCAGATGGTCAACACCAAAATCAGATTGATTATATTCTTTGCAGCCAAAGACAGAGAAGCTCTATACAGTCAACAAAAACAAGACCAGGAGCTGACTGTGGCTCAGATCATGAACTCCTTATTGCCAAATTCAGATTTAAACTGAAGAAAGCAGAGAAAACCGCTAGACCATTCAGGTATGACCTAAATCAAATCCCTTATGATTATACAGTGGAAGTGGAAATAGATTTAAGGGCCTAGATCTGATAGATAGAGTGCCTGATGAACTATGGACTGAGGTTTGTGACATTGTACAGGAGACAGGGATCAAAAACATCCCCATGGAAAAGAAATGCAAAAAAGCAAAATGGGTGTCTGGGGAGGCCTTACAAATAGCTGCGAAAAGAAGAGAAGCGAAAAGCAAAGGGGAAAAGGAAAGATATAAGCATCTGAATGCAGAGTTCCAAAGAATAGCAAAAAGAGATAAGAAAGCCTTCTTCAGCGATCAATGCAAAGAAATAGAGGAAAACAACAGAATGGGAAAGACTAGAGATCTCGTCAAGAAAATTAGAGATACCAAGGGAACATTTCTTACAAAGATGGGCTCGGTAAAGGACAGAAATGGTATGGACCTAACAGAAGCAGAAGATATTAAGAAGAGGTTGCAAGAATACACAGAAGAACTTTACAAAAAAGATCTTCATGACCCGGATAATCACGATGGTGTGATCACTCACCTAGAGCCAGACATCCTGGAATGTGAAGTCAAGTGGGCCTTAGAAAGCATCACTATGAACAAAGCTAGTGGAGGTGATGGAATTCCAGTTGAGCTATTTTAAATCCTGAAAGATGATGCTGTGAAAGTGCTGCACTCAATATGCCAGCAAGTTTGGAAAACTCAGCAGTGGCCACAGGACTGAAAAAGGTCAGTTTTCATTCCAATCCCAAAGAAAAGTAATGCAAAAGAATGCTCAAACTACTGCACAATGGCACTTATCTCACACGCTAGTAAGTAATGCTCAAAATTCTCCAAGCCAGGCTTCAGCAATACGTGAACCGTGCACTTCCAGATGTTCAAGCTGCTTTTAGAAAAGGCAGAGGAACCAGAGATCAAATTGCCAACATCCGCTGGATTATGGAAAAAGAAAGAGAGTTCCAGTAAAACATCTATTTCTGCTTTATTGACTATGTCCAAGCCTTTGACTGTGTGGATCAAAATAAACTATGGAAAATTCTGAAAGAGATGGAAATACCAGACCACCTGACCTGCCTCTTGAGAAATCTGTATGCAGGTGAGGAAGCAACAGTTAGAACTGGACAGGGAACAACAGACTGGTTCCAAATAGGAAAAGGAGTACATCAAGGCTGTATATTGTCACCCTGCTTATTTAACTTCTATGCAGAGTACATCATGAGAAACGCTGGACTGGAAGAAACATAAGCTGGAATCAAGATTGCCAGGCAAAATATCAATAACCTCAGATATGCAGATGACACCATCCTTATGGCAGAAAATGAAGAGGAACTAAAAAGCCTCTTGATGAAAGTAAGAGAGGAGAGTGAAAAAGCTGGCTTAACGCTCAACATTCAGAAAACGAAGATCATGGCATCCGGTCCCATCACTTCGTGGGAAATAGATGGGGAAACAGGGGAAACAGTGCCAGACTTTATTTGAGGGGGCTCCAAAATCACTACAGATAGTGACTGCAGCCATGAAATTAAAAGACGCTTACTCCTTGGAAGGAAAGTTATGACCAACCTAGATAGCATATTCAAATGCAGAGACATTACTTTGCCGACTAAGGTCCATCTAGTCAAGGCTAATGTTTTTCCAGTAGTCATATATGGATGTGAGAGGTGGACTGTGAAGAAGGCTGAGCGCCGAAGAATTGATGCTTTTGAACTGTGGTGTTGGAGATGACTCTTGAGAGTCCCTTGGACTGCAAGGAGATCCAACCAGTCCATTCTGAAGGAGATCAACCCTGGGATTTCTTTGGAAGGACTGATGCTAAAGCTGAACCTCCAGTACTTTGGTCACCTCATGAGAAGAGTTGACTCACTGGAAAAGACTCTGATGCTGGGAGGGATTTGGGGCAGGAGAAGAAGGGGACAACAGAGGATGAGATGGCTGGATGGCATCACTGACTCGATGGACATGAGTCTGAGTGAACTCCGGGAGTTGGTGATGGACAGGGAGGCCAGGTGTGCTGTGATTCATGGGGTCGCAAAGAGTCGGACACGACTGAGCGACTGAACTGAACTGATACAATAAAATAAATTATTACAAAAGTAATAGTAAAAATACACATAATTAAGAATGAGAAAGTAATGCCCCGTAGCAACTAAGCTTGTGAGACACAGATGCTGAGCCCACCTGCTATAACTACTGAACTTTGCATGCCCTAGACCCTGTGCTCAGGACAAAAGAAGCCACCACAATGAGAAGCTCACACAACAAAGAAGAGTGACCCCTGCTTAACTGCAACTAGAGAAAGCCCATGAACAGCAATGATGATCCACCACAGCCAAAAAATAAAGGAAAGAAAGAAAAAGAAATCCTAGATAAAAGAAAAAAAAATGAGAAAGTGTCAGGCAATGTTTAACAGTAGGATTTCTGTGTGTTGTTTCTTGTCTCTCTTGACCCCTCTGTTCCTTATCAGTTTCTGTCAGGAATGAGCAGAGCGGCAAGCTGCTCCCAGAACTGAGATCAAAGAGATGGGATACTTGCATAAGATTTCCTTCTTTAGCTTTTCCATATGGTGAAAGGGATTATTTACGACCCAGTTTTGAAACAGTGGAAACAGTGTCAGACTTTATTTTGGGGGGTTCCAAAATCACTGCAGATGGTGATTGCAGCCATGCAATTAAAAGACACTGACTGCTTGGAAGGAAAGTTATGACTAACCTAAATAGCATATTCAAAAGCAGAGACATTACTTCAAAGGTCCCTCTACTCAAGACTATGGTTTTTTCAGTAGTCATGTATGGATGTGAGAGTTGGACTGTGAAGAAAGCTGAGTGCCAAAGAATTGATGCTTTTGAACTGTGGTGTTGGAGAAGACTCTTGAGAGTCCCTTGGACTGCAAGGAGATCCAACCAGTCCATTCTAAAGATCAGTCCTGGGTGTTCTTTGGAAGGAATGATGCTAAAGCTGAAACTCCAGTACTTTGGCCACCTCATGCGAAGAGTTGACTCATTTGAAAAGACTCTGATGCTGGGAGGGATTGGGAGCAGGAGAAGAAGGGGAAAACTGCTGGGGTCCAGCCCTGGTGGATCCAGGGAATTCGAAGGGGAGACGGAGGCAGCGATTGATTTAGAGAGAGATAAGGAAAGGATGTTGCAGATAAGAAAATAGAGGAGAGAAAGAGGCTGATATTCCTTGGTTTACATAGAGAACCAATGAAACTCCGAGACAAGAAGTTTGCCCTGTTCACAGAGGGCACAGGTGCCCTCCCGGTCTCCCGAGGGAGTGAAGACGCAGAATGTCTTCCCATTCAGGTCTTAGAAACCCGGGCAGATAAGTGAACGCAGGGAGCCTCTATGCTCCAAGGGATCAGCCTGAAAAAGAGTGAGAGGGAGAGAGAGAGAATGATTGACATGGGGAGACCAAGCTGCTTCGGTGAGTGAAGCCCAATAACTTTATTTTCAAAAGGACTTTTATAACTTTCCCACAAATGATGTTGTGTACTTTATCTTCTGGCCTTGGAGGCCTGTGAAACATTTTAAGACCCTCTTTTGATAAAGGCTGCTCAACCAGAAAACTTATTTTCCCTTGAAGTGTTTTTTCTTTATATTTCTAATCTATGTCAGCCTCAGAAAGTATCAAACAAGGTTACATTTCTCAAGGAGCAAAGGTGCAGTAAGTTACAATGAAGAAAGAACCAATTAGCTCAAAAGTCTGATGTGGTTAGTTTCAAAGCTACACTTGTTTTTCTTACATTCTAACTATGTTAACAAATGTACTCCCAGGTGCACAGTGGATTAAGAGATATGGGAACTTAGCAACAAGTATTGGCTCAACAGTGAAATCTTACACCAGCACTACTCTAATAACTTTTAACTCTTTGAAAGTCTCTATGTTTTAGGCTTCCCGTGCCTCTCACAGTTGGGGGGCTGTAAACAATCACAAGTTGTAAAAGTCTCTAACTGTCAGGCAAGTTAGACAGCCATCAGAGGGGTTTGATCTGAAACACTCCTTTTATATGCAGGAGACTAATTGGAGCTCTAAGTTAACTTTTTCCAGAGAAAGGTGGTCGGGGCTAGCTCCCCCCTCCCCGGAAATGTCAGAAGAATAGGTGGAAAGCATAATGCAGTAAGGCAGGCAGACTCTGGTTTTGGGGGTAGATTCTCAAGAAAGCCCAGGGGGTTTCCTTGAGGCCTGATCTCAGCCTTTGCGCCCTGTGCCTAAGTGAGCGGTATAAGCCCTGTCCTAGGGTTTTATTGGTTTTCTGTGTAACCCAGAAAATATTAAGCTCTTTCCTTTTCTCACTTTCTTATCGTCAACTCCAGATCACCAGGTTCCGGTCCATTAAAGGAGCACAGCAAGAAAGTACTATGTAGCACAAGGATTGTGTGTGTGTGTGTGTGTGTGTGTGTGTGTGTGTGTGTGTGTGCAAGTGCACGCGCGCGCGTAGTCGCTTTGCTGCTGCTGCTGCTGCTAAGTCGCTCAGTCATGTCCAACTCTCTGCAACCCTTTGGACTATAGCCCTCCAGGAACTATATTCAATATCTTGTGAGAAACTATAATGGAAAACAATATGGAGAAAAATGCAACCTCTTGATGAAAGTGAAAGAGAAGAGTGAAAAACTTGGCTTAAAGCTCAGCATTCAGAAAGATCATGGTATCTCAGATCATGGCATCTGGTCCCATCACTTCATGGCAAAGAGATGTGGAAACAGTGGAAACAGTGGCTGACTTTATTTTTGGAGCTCCAAAATCACGATGGTGATTGCAGCCATGAAATTAAAAGACGTTTACTCCTTGGAAGGAAAGTTATGACCAACCTAGACAGCATATTAAAAAGCAGAGACATTACTTTGCCAACAAAGGTCCATCTAGTCAAGGCCATGGTTTTTCCAGTAATCACATATGGATGTGAGAGTTGGGCTATAAAGAAAGCTAGGCACCAAAGAATTGATGCTTTTGAACTGTGGTGTTGGAGAAGACTCTTGAGAGTCCCTTGGACTGCAAGGAGATCCAACCAGTCCATCCTAAAGGATATCAGTCCTGGGTGTTCTTCGGAAGGAACGATGTTGAAGCTAAAACTCCAATAATTTGGCCACCTGATGTGAAGAGGTGACTCATTTGAAAAGACCCTGATGCTGGGAAAGTTTGAGGGCAGGAGGAGAAGGGGACAAGAGGATGAGATGGTTGGATGGTGTCACTGACTCAATGGACATGGGTTTGGGTAGACTCCAACAGTTGGTGATGGACTAGGTGTGCTGCAGTTCATGGGGTCACAGAGTCGGACACGACTGAGCGAATGAACTAAACTGAACTGAACTGATGTCTAATGGAGACACTTTGCTGTAGAGCAGTAATTAATAACACATTTTAAATCAACTAAACTTCAATTAAAAGAGAAAAAAGAATGAGAAAATTAAAATAACTACCAAGAGTAAAGTAACTTAAACTTCTCATTAATAAGTCTGGAAATGCAGAAGAAATTCATAACTTTTGAGAAAGATACAAATTACCAAAAGTAACTCAAGAAAAGATGGATATCTAAAGATACTTTTAACCCTGTAAAATGTTTTTAAAGTTGCCTAAGACATCCCCCAAGACACAGAGACTAGAGAGTTTTACATATGAAGTCTTTCCAGTTTTCAAGGAATAAATATTTAAATGTTTGTTAACATTTCCAGAATAAAAAGTGGAAAACTTCCTAATTATTTGTGCAAAACCATGTAACACTAATTCTAAAATATAACAGAAAACTATATCCCAATTTATCTTATAAATATTGATACAAAAATCCTAAATAAAGCATTAGAAACTAAAATCAAACTATATTTTAAAAGGCCATAACCCCACGACCAAGGACAGGTCAGTATCAGTTCAGTTCAGTTCAGTTCAGTCGCTCAGTCGTGTCCGACTCTTTGCGACCCCATGAATCGCAGCACACCAGGCCTCCCTGTCCATCATCAACTCCTGGAGTTCACTCAGACTCACGTGGATAGAGTCAGTGATGCCATCCAGCCATGTCATCCTTTGTCGTCCCTTTCTCCTCCTGCCCCCAATCCTCTGTTGTAGTTAACAGCTATTTATATGAAAAATTCCCTGTTTACCTTATTTTGTGGTTTCTTTCCTTTGACTGATACGCTAACCAAAATACCAAACAAGATTCTTGTGAACTGGGTACAATTATTCTAAAGCTTTTATGAAGAAATAAACAACTGAGACTAGCTTGAAGCTTTATGGAAAAGGAGAGTAATGTGCAGAGATAGATTTGCAATGAAGCTGATAAACTTCAGGGTCCCACACCTGCATGGTCCACTTTCAAGACCCTGGGAAGTATCTAGCAATGTATCCATATCGATATGCATGCTAAGTGACTTCAGTTATTTCCAACTCTTTGCAACCCAATAGACTTCCCAGTAGCTTCCTAGGCTCCTCTGTCCATGTGATTCTCCAGGCAAGAATACTGGAGTGGGTTGCTGTGCCCTCCTCCAGGGGACCTTCCCAACCCAGGGATCAAATCCATGTCTCTTATATCTCCTGGACAGGCAGGTGAATTCTTTATCACTAGCAATATCTGGGAAGGCCCCATATGGTTATATTTGTTTATAAAAACTTGGAATGTAATGTATTTCAGCCATCTTTGCTTAAGATCTCTATCTCTTTTCACTCCAACTTCCTCTATATAACACTTTCTCTTATGATGGATGGTACCAGAGGGGCCATAATGGAAACCAGGTAAGGGACTGCTGACTTGAAGATTCACTTAGTTTAGGTTTAATGGATATATTTACATAATATTCAGTCATTTTGTATATAGTTAAACTCATTGTTGCCATCTTTGTATAGGAATAGCTGCTAAGAATATTTCTGCTGTCTGTTATACCAGTTCCCTCAGATTCAGGACATAAAGGTACAATGTGACTATGACAAATCAACAATCAATTTATTGATTAGGGCCCCAACATCAACAACCAATTTACTGATTAGGGCCACCATTTTGAAGAAGATACAAGATTAGTCACTGAAATGAAAAAACTTAAAATGCCCTGAGATCTGGCAGATCTAGAAACTTTCTAAAGGTTGATGGACTTTGAGAACCAAACTTGAAGTTTCCTCCAATTTACATGACATTACCAGTGACAAACTATGAAGCTGAAAAAAAATTGTATTTCAATAATAAAAATTTATAAACTTCAGAACTATGGAGATGCCTCAAAAAGATAAGAATAGAACTACCCCCATTTGATCCAGCTAACCATTTCTGGACATTTATCCAGAGAATACAGAAACACTAATTCAAAAAATATATGCAGCCCTATGTTCATTGCAACATTATTTACAGTAGCCAAGATATGGAAACAACATAAGTACCCATCAATGGATAAATGGGTAAAGAAGATGTGGTAATAAATACAATGGAATACTGCTGCTGCTAAGTCGCTTCAGTCATATCCGACTCTGTGCAACCCCATAGACGGCAGCCCACCAGGCTCCCCTATCCCTGGGATTCTCCAGGCAAGAACACTGAAGTGGGTTGCCATTTCCTTCTCCAATGCATGAAAGTGAAAAGTGAAAGTGAAGTCACTCAGTCGTGTCTGACTCTTAGCTACCTCATGGACTGCAACCTACCAGGCTCCTCAGTCCATGGGATTTTCCAGGCAAGAGTACTGGAGTGGGATGCCATTGCCTTCTCCGAATGGAATACTACTCAGCCATAAAAAGATGAAAGCTTGCCATTTGCAACATATATGGACCTTGAGGTTATTATGCTAACTGAAATAAGTCAGATGGTAAAAGACAAATACTGTATGATTTCACTCAAATGTGGAATATAATAAACTAATAAATAAACAAACAAATGAAACAGATAGACAAAAAGAACATATAGTGGTTTCCAAAGTGGGGAGGTGAAGGTAAAATTGAGGTAAAATGTATGTCAATGAAACTAAATTTTTGGTGGTGAGCATGTCATAGTATATATAGAATTAGAAATATAACATTGGAAATGTGAAACCTAAATAATGTAACTGTATGAATCAGTGTTACCTCAATAAAGTAAATTTTAAATAAATAAGTTAAAAATCATAAACTTCAATTATAAAAATGTTTCAATCATAAAAAAATAAATTTCATCTAAACATGATAGGAAAAAAATGATTTTTCCTATAGAAAATTATAAAATCATTTGACATGAAGAGATAATCAGAGGGCACTGCCAAAAATAGTAGGGGAAATATAGAAAGATCAGAGGCAATGAATAGAAGTACTGCTTTTTCCAGATATCAGGGTATTTGCAGCATTTATGATCTTTTGAAACTCTGTAATTTGTGATGATTTTTTTCTCTTTGTATATAAATATTCTTTTTTGTACTGATTTTATTTTCATAACTTTGTATCTTTTTTGTTAAAACTTCAGGTCACACAAAACATGTATCTACTTGGTAATGAACTAGTAGTCCTATTACATTTTAGTAGCAATATAATTGATAACTTTGTCAAGATTTAACAATAAATAAAACATAATCAAGACTAAAGCACATATAGAAATTTCTTTTGATAAAAAGTTGCATTATCTATAAATTGGGGAAAGGTAAAACTATTCAATGATAGAATTGAGTCACCTGGCAAATCATTTGGGAAAACAACAAAAGTGAATCCCCACCTCACTCCTTAGACTAATAAATTCTAGTTGGAACAATGATTAAAAATGAAACTATTAAGACTCTGGAAGAAAATACAAGAAAACTTGACTTATAACATGAAACCCAGACCAAATGGAAAAAACAGATAGACTAGACTATATCAAAACATAAAAATTTTACATGCCTAAAAACACCAGAAACAGAAGTCAAGGACAAGAACCAACATGTGAAAAAAATATTTTCAATCTGCATTATTTAATAAATAATGCTAGATAAAGTATAAAGTCCATTCAGACAACACACAAAATATCAATGAATTTATGGAAGATGCCCAATCTCCCTAACAATTAGAAGAAATGCTACATTATTCACAAATGGGAAGACTGGAAAAAAAAAAAGAAATATAAACTAAACCATAATAATAATGAGACACTATTTTCTTATTAAAAAACTGAAAATTATTTTCTGAAATAGCTTTTGATTAAGACAGGGGAGTATAGGTTCTCTCTCACATTGTTGGTAAAAGTGAAAATTGATATAACATGTAAGGAAATGGCAACCCTCTCCAGTGTTCTTGCCTGGAGAATCCCAGGGATGGGGGAGCCTGGTGGGCTGCCATCTATGGGGTCGCACAGAATCGGACATGACTGAAGCGACTTAGCAGCAGCAGCAGCAGTTGAGGGGTGGCACTTTGAATTAACTAAAAAACAAAATCTTTTCTCACCCAGATGCATGGATAGTAATGTATAGGTTGTTAAGGTTGATAGAAACATCGTCTGCAATACTGAAAAACTGTAAACAATCCAAGGATCTATTAAGAGAAGTAAATAAATTAAGATTTTTTGTTTGTTTGGGGTTTTTTTTAGGATATTTTTATAGTATGGAATACTAAACATCTGTTTGGGGTTTTTTTAAAGGTAAAATCTCTATGTATTCACATGGAAAAATGATCCGGGCACATTAAGACAAAAATGTGACTTGATACTAAGCAGGACACTGGGGAGCTCCTGGGCACAAAACTATTCTGAGTTCCCCAATTCTTGGATTACAGGAGATTCAAGTAGGGAAGGAAGAGTTTGGGAGGCCAAGGATAAACAGTCAAGAGAAATAATAGTGCAGCCTTCAGGCAAGGTCCAGGTTTCCCATCAGTACGCAAAACAATATTTCTGAGCTGTTTTGCTGATATTGAAACACCCTCCAGGTGGGAGAAGTTAAGGATTAACAATGGTAAGCTGCCGACAAGCACGTAGACCCCAAACTGTCTGGAAACTGTAGGTTGATGATGCTGATTCCTACTTACCTCACCTCCAACCCATCAGAGAAATGTCCATGAGCTGATCACACCCTCTCTGAACCATCCCTATAAATCTCCTCACTATGGATATGTGATTGAGGGCAATCTCTATAGTCTAGGAGGCTGGAAAGAAAGAGTGAGAGGAATAAACTCAGAGGAAGACTCAGAGCTGAAAAATGCTTACACAGTAAGAGCCATAAAAGAATTTACAGTACTCCAGTGTTTGGTCTAACATTGACTGCTCCTTTTCTATGAGCTTTCAACTCAATATATATATATTTTTTCATTTAAAAATAATTCAGATGGTTAAAAAGAAGTGAACAGGAACTCATTACTCAGAAGATTTCTTCCTTGTTCAGCTTTGGCTATAAGACATCCATTCATCAAAGGAAGTTATAAGTTATTAACTTGCTCTGTGCAATGGTTACATATTAGTAACATCAAGGAGAGGCAGTTGCATTTAAAATTTTTTAAGACAAATAATATATAATAATTCTCTAAAGTCCAAATTAAAGTCATGGAAAGATTATTAAAATCCTTAACTATCAAACCTAAGGGGACATTAACACTTCAAACCCCTTTCTTTTTTAAGAGTTAAGGGATTGGATGAAGGATCAGAAAATCATGTGACTTTTTTCAGATAGCTATTATGATTTAAATTGAACAATAGACTTGAGGGTGAGGAAAGGCACAGTGAAGTGGAAAATTTCTGTTTCTCTCCTGGACAGGTTTCAATATAATTGCTTGTAAAAAATAATTTTTTAAAAAAATCAGGAAAAACACTTCCAAAGGGGGGAAAAAAAAACCCTCCCAAACTCACTTCTTTATAAAAACAGTAAGTACTGACAAAAATAGTCAAAATTAACTTCTTCGTTATTCTGGACATTAAGCAAAGGCTTCTAACAATGCAATTTTTCTTGTTTCCTCAAGAAAAATGACTGAATCTCTGTAGGAAAAGAAAACCATGTGCAGTGTTAACCTGCCTTATTCCCATCCCCACAGTAATCTTGAAATGTAACAATCTTGCTATCAGCAGCAACCTAGAAATGGCTGAGGGAAGCAGAACAGATCTGACACTCCCCTGAAATCTCCATTCCCAAAGAACTGTCATTCTATAACTTATCTGGTAGCTCCCTAGAAACCCCCACTCACAGACCTGGTTCTTATTTGACCTAACCCAGCATGTTCTCAGTGGAATAGCCTTGTCCCCGCCCCAACACCAGTCCAAAACCATCTTTGGGTGGCCAAGGTGGCGGAGTTGGGAGACACTGAGCTCACCTCCCCCACAGGCACACCAAAATTACGGTAATTTCCAGAGTCAACTATTTATGACTGGCTGACTAGACTAGAAGATAAGCTTTTCCACAACTAAAGATACAGAGAAGGAAGAACGAGACAGGTAGGAAGGACAGAGATGCAGCGTAGTAAGACCCACACACACAGGAGACCTGAGAAGAGGAGGAAAATCACAATTGCAGAGGTTCTCCCCAAGGAACAAGGGGTCCAAACCCCAAACTAGGCTTCCCAATCCAGGGGTCCCACACGGGGAAGATGAGCTCCCAGGACATTTGGCTGTGAAAGCCAGGAGAGCCAGAGAGCAGAGGGGAACAGCAACTCCACTCTTAAAAGGATGCACATGAAATTTCACATGCTCCGAGCCCCAGGACAGAAGCTGTATGCAAAGGAGTCTGGGTCAGACCCACTTGCTAATCTTGGAGCACCTCCTGGAGAGACAGGAGACAACTTGAACCCTCCCTCCCAGGGACATAAACACTGGCACTAGCCATTTGGGGTACATATTCCACCTTGAGGACACTGTGCTGGCAAGCCCCATTTTGGATTCCTCACTATAGCTTGTTAGAACCAGAACCCCGACCTTCCGACTACATGGTGGACACCAGTCCTGAGATGTCCCAAGCCAAGCAGATAACTGGATGGGAACACAGCCCCACCCACCATCAAGAGGGCTATCATAGGACCCTCTTGAGCCCCAGGGACTCAGCCCCTCCCAACAGAGGCCCCAGGATCCAGCTCCACTCCAGTGGGCCAACACTAGCCCCAGGACTCTCCACAACCCACCAGTGGGTGGGCACCAGCCCGATGCTAACCAGGGCCCTGGTCTAATCCACCAGCAGACCAATAGCAGCTCCAGACACTTTGGGCCCCTCAGCCAGCCTCCCTGGCATCCAGCCCTAGCTCTACCCACCAGCAGGTTGACACCAGCTCCAGAAAATTTAAGAGCCCACGGTGAACTATGTTGGGACCTGACCCTGCCTACCAGGGCTATTATCAAACACACACACACACACACACACACACACACACAAATATCAAGTGTTGGTGAGGATGTGGAGAAAGGGAACCCTTGCGCACTGTTGATGGGAATGTAAATTATCACAGTCACTAGGGAAAACAGTACAGTGATTTCTCAAAGAAATGAAAATAGAACTACCATACTACTCAGCAATTTCACTTCCAGGTATTTAATTCTCTGTGAAAAAAAAAAAAAAAACTAAAAACACTAATTTGAAAAGATATATGTGCCCACAGTTCATTCTAGTATTATTAACAATAGTCATGAAGGGAATTCCCTGGTGGTTCAGTGGTTAGGACTCCATGCTGCCACTGCTCAGGTTCAGTCCCTAGCTAGAGAACTAAGATCTTGCAAACCATACAGTGCATCAAAAAAAAAAAAAGAAAAAATAGCCATGATATGGAAGCAACCTAAATGTCCATCAATAGATAAATGGATAAAGAAGATGTGGTGTATGTATACAATGGAATATTATTCAGCCAAAAAAAATTCATTCTTTTTTTACTCATCTATTGGTGACAACATGGATGGATCTAAGGTATTATGCTAAGCGAAATAAGTCAGACAAAGACAAATACTGTATGATTTCACTTATATGTGGAGTCTCAAAAGCAAAACAAATGAACAAGCATAACACAGAGAAGTAGTCATAGATACAGAGAACAAACAGGTGATTGCCAGAAGGGAGAGGAATGGGAAGAGGAGTGATACAGGTAGTGGAGATTAAGAGGTACAAACTTCCATTTATAAAATAAATGAGTCACAGGGATCTAATATACAGCATGGGGAATATAGCCAACAACAATATTACACTGTTTCGTATAATGATAGATGATAACTAGACTTCTGGCCATTTTATGATGCATGAAAATATCAAATCACTCTTATATACCTGAAACTAATACCATATTGTAAGTCAATTACACTTAGACTTTAAAAAATCACAAATCCTCATTGGCAGAAAAGAATAAAACCAAACAACAAAACCTCAGGAAAATCTATGGCAATTAATATCCCAGGTGCCTATGATAGCAAGAAGTGAAGTCACTCAGTCGTGTCCAACTCTTTGCGACCCTGTGGACCATGTAGCCCACCAGGCTCCTCCGTCCATGGGATTCTCCAGGCAAGAATACTGGAGTCGGTTGTCATTTCCTTCTCCAGGGGATCTTCCCGACCCAGGGATGATAGCAATAGGAGTTGGGCAAATAAGGGGCTGAACAAAACATTTTAAAAGAAGAATCTGGTGAATAAAAGGTTTTGGGGGTCTTTGAAAAGCTCAACATACTCTTTAGAATCTAGAAAGCCACCTGCATGTACTGGGCTCTGAGTATGTCCAGGGAAGACCTGAGAAGGTCCTAATTTTTCCACCTCTGACTGGCCTCGAGATTCTGCAGGAAAAGAGAATGAAGGCTAAGGTAGGGTTGTGAACTGCCTGTGAAAACACTAAAAGCAAGTCCTGAAATGCACAGAGAACCCCTTGGGGTTCTTACTGGGAACCTACTGGCTGGGAGACTTACTGGCTCAAGAAATTTAATGTACCTCCAGTCACTAGCTGTTTACCAGGCTAACTGAGCAAAGACTTCAGTGGCTGTACATAGCAAAGAATATCGACTCTATAACTTGTCCAGGGAAGTCAGTAAAAAACAAACAGCAACTACAGTGACATCCACAATCCCAAACAGCAACAACAACAAACCCTGATTAGGGGGAGGCGAGGGAGGGGATGGTCTAATTATCAGAGTTTTCACAATATGTTATTTTAAAAGCAGTATCTAACCAACAAGAAAAAATAAAAACAACTATGAGACATGCAAAGAAACAGGAGAGTATGGGTCATACTCAGGGGTATTTTGAAGCACATCATGGAAGAACTGGCAACCTCTCAATTCCCTTGTATCTGCAAGACATCTCTTTATAATAGGCATCTCCTTGTTTTATTCACTATGTGCTTGCTGGTGCCATCAAAGAAAAATTCTCTTTTTTTTTAGTCTGTTTTAGGAATTCTGATGACTGAATGTCTTCAAAATGACTTTTCTAAGACAAGAAAGAAAAGAAGAAGAATTGCCAAACACAACTTTTGGCTGAAAAGAAACTCTTTGTGCAGAAAAAATTCTTGCCACACTTCATTGTACAGCTTATTCTGCTATTTTCATGAAAAAGGGACCTCCTCAGGTCATTATCAGTTATCACCTTCTACATAGACAGGTGCTCATAACAAAGACTACTCAGGTTACCCTGAAGACATTTTTTAGCATGGCTGCTCAGGCACTTTAGTCATGTCCAACTCTTTGTAAACCAATGGACTCTAGCCCACCAGGCTTCTCTGTCCATGGGACTTTTCAGGCAAGCATACTGGAGTGTGTTGCAGTTTCTTCCTTCAGGGGATCTTCTTGACCTAGGGATCAAACCCACATCTCCTACGTTGGCAGGTGGATTCTTTATCGCTGAACCACCAGGGAAGTCCTTTAGTTACAGATGCAAGACCATTATTAGAACGAGATCTCTGAATCGCCACATCTTTTAAAGGGTTCTGTCAGGAAATGGAAACATAGGGGAGATGACTGCATGTCCACTCAGAAGAGGAAAATCTTTAAAAGCACTTGAACTATGAGCAGAAGTTTCCTTTTCTCTAAGAGAAAAAGAAACCTGATTCTTGTTTGACTTTGGGGGGGAAATATCCTTTAGTTGCATTACCTGACAGTTAGTTACACTTACACGAATAAAATAAATCTTTCCATTAAAATCTCTACAGTCACCATCATGGATACTATTGAAACATTATACGATTTCTCGGCTTAGCTGCTGAAATGAAACAAAGAGAGCAGGACTGGCATCCTTCTAACTTTTTCAAAAAAACATTTTTTAGAGCAATTTTAGGTTCACAGCAAAACAGAGCAGAAAGTACAGAGATGTCACATATGCTCTCTGGCTCCACATACACACAGTCTTCCCTGCCTGTCAACACCCTATACCAGAGTGGTACACTGATTACAATCAATGAGCCTGCACTGACACATAATTATCACCCAAAGTCCACACTCTGCATTGTTTAACTATTGGTGTTGTACATCCTATGCATTTTCACAAATGTATAACAAATCCACCATTATAGTACCATACAGAGTAATTTCATTGCCCTAAAAATCCTCTGTGCTACACTTCTTTATCCCTCCCTCTACTCTAACCCATGGCAACCACTGACCCTCTTCCTGTCTCCAGAATTTTGCCTTTTCCAGAATATCATATAGTTCGAATCATATAGTATCAGACTTTTTGGATTAGTATCTTTCACTTAGTGATGTACATTTAAGGTTTTATAACGCATTTCTTTTTAGCACTAAATAACGTTTCATTGGTTATGGAATTAAGCTGGTTCCATAGTTCCACATCTTTTCATGGTTTCATAGCTTATTTCTTTTTATTTTTTTTTTTATTTTATTTTTTTCAATTTTTTAATTTTTTAATTTTTTAAATTTTTTAAATTTTAAAATCTTTAATTCTTACATGTGTTCCCAAACATGAACCCCCCTCCCACCTCCCTCCCCACAACATCTCTCTGGGTCATCCCCATGCACCAGCCCCAAGCATGCTGCACCCTACGTCAGACATGGACTGGCGATTCAATTCTTACATGACAGTATACATGTTAGAATTCCCATTCTCCCAAATCATCCCACCCTCTCCCTCTCCCTCTGAGTCCAAAAGTCCGTTATACACATCTGTGTCTTTTTTCCTGTCTTGCATACAGGGTCGTCATTGCCATCTTCCTAAATTCCATATACATGTGTTAGTATACTGTATTGGTGTTTTTCTTTCTGGCTTACTTCACTCTGTATAATTGGCTCCAGTTTCATCCATCTCATCAGAACTGATTCAAATGAATTCTTTTTAATGGCTGAGTAATACTCCATTGTGTATATGTACCACAGCTTTCTTATCCATTCATCTGCTGATGGACATCTAGGTTGTTTCCATGTCCTGGCTATTATAAACAGTGCTGCGATGAATATTAGGGTATATGTGTCTCTTTCAATTCTGGTTTCCTCAGTGTGTATGCCCAGCAATGGGATTGCTGGGTCATAAGGTAGTTCTATTTGCAATTTTTTAAGGAATCTCCACACTGTTCTCCATAGTGGCTGTACTAGTTTGCATTCCCACCAACAGTGTAGGAGGGTTCCCTTTTCTCCACACCCTCTCCAGCATTTATTGCTTGCAGATTTTTGGATCGCAGCCATTCTGACTGGTGTGAAGTGGTACCTCATTGTGGTTTTGATTTGCATTTCTCTAATAATGAGTGATGTTGAGCATCTTTTCATGTGTTTGTTAGCCATCTGTATGTCTTCTTTGGAGAAATGTCTATTTAGTTCTTTGGCCCATTTTTTGATTGGGTCGTTTATTTTTCTGGAATTGAGCTGCAGAAGTTGCTTGTATATTTTTGAGATTAGTTGTTTGTCAGTTGCTTCATTTGCTATTATTTTCTCCCATTCAGAAGGCTGTCTTTAACAAGTGGTGCTGGGAAAACTGGTCAACCACTTGTAAAAGAATGAAACTAGATCACTTTCTAACACCGTACACAAAAATAAACTCAAAATGGATTAAAGATCTAAATGTAAAATCAGAAACTATAAAACTCCTAGAGGAGAACATAGGCAAAACACTCTCAGACATAAATCACAGCAGGATCCTCTATGATCCACCTCCCAGAATTCTGGAAATAAAAGCAAAAATAAACAAATGGGATCTAATTAAAATTAAAAGCTTCTGCACAACAAAGGAAAATATAAGCAAGGTGAAAAGACAGCCTTCTGAATGGGAGAAAATAATTACTTCTTTTTAGTACAGAATAATGTTCCATTGTCTGAATGTATCACAGTTTATCTACTCACCCACTGAAGGACATCTTGATTCTTCCAAGTTTTGGCAATTCTGAACAAAGCTATTATAAACATCCATGTACAGGTTTTTGGGTGGACATAAATTTTCAACTCACTGGGGTAAATTATCAAGTAAAGAGATTGAGAGATTATATAGTAAGAGTATGTTTATTTTTTGTAAGAAACTACCATACTTTCTTCCAAAGTGACTATACCATTTTGCATTCCCACCAGCAATGAATGAGAGTTCCTCTTGCTACTCATCCTTGCCAGCATTTGCTCTTGCAGCATTCTAGATTTTGGCCATTTCCAGAAAACGAAGATCATGGCATCTGGTCCCATCACTTCATGGCAAATAGATGGGGAAACAGTGGAAACAGTGTCAGAATTTATTTTTGGGGGCTCCAAAATCACTGCAGATGGTGACTGCAGCCATGAAATTAAAAGATGCTTACTCCTTGGAAGAAAAGTTATGACCAACCTAGATAGCATATTGAAAAGCAGAGACATTACTTTGCCAACAAAGGTCCATCTAGTCAAGGCTACGGTTTTTCCAGTGGTCATGTGTGGATGTGAGAATTGGACTGTGAAGAAAGCTGAGCACCGAAGAATTGATGCTTTTGAACTGTGGTGTTGGAGAAGACTCTTGAGAGTCCCTTGGACTGCAAGGAGATCCAACCAGTCCATTCTAAAGGAGATCAGCCCTGGGATTTCTTTGGAAGGAATGATGCTAAGGCTGACACTCCAGTACTTTGGCCACCTCATGCGAAGAGTTGACTCATTGGAAAAGACTCTGATGCTGGGAGGGATTGGGGGCAGGAGGAGAAGGGGATGACAGAGGATGAGATGGCTGGATGGCATCACCGACTCAATGGACGTGAGTCTGAGTGAACGCCGGGAGATGGTGATGGACAGGGAGGCCTGGCGTGCTGCAATTCATGGGGTCGCAAAGAGTCGGACACGACTGAGCGACTGAACTGAACTGAAGAGGCATGTAGTGGTATCTCACTGTTTTGTTTTGGGTTTTTTTCCCCAATACTTTAATTTCAGAACAAAAAAAACACACAACACACAATATTCAAACCCCATGTCAAACATGGATAGGGATAGGGCTTGCTTGAGGCCCTTGTATCCTGCCTTAGACAGAAGGACAGAAATAAAACCACCAGACATCAGCAGAGGGAACCACATGAGCCAGGGCCACTAGGGCTGCCACTGGGTGCACCATGGGGATGCTATACAGAGGGAGCAGACTGCAGGTAGAAACTCCTAATCTACTTTCATGCAAGAGGCATCCTTGTCACCCTCAAGGCGGGGATCTCATCAGAAACAGCAGCACTGGGCTCCTCTGCCATCACCTTGCTTCATCAACGCCCAGGCCAAGCTTTATCATGTGGGAGATGCGTCTGGAGTGGGTCTGGGGATCCTCAAGCAAGAAGCCAGAGAAGAGCAGTGCAGTTTCAAATAGCAGCACCACCAGGTCCCTGACGGCCTTGCCGTTTATGCCTGCCTCTTGCCTTCTGCTGCAGGGCCTCCACGAGGGGGTGGTCGGAACCGATCTCCAGGTGCTTTCTGGCCATCATTTAGTCCATGGTCGAGTTGCCCCAAAGTGCCTGAGCTCTCATGATGCACTGCACGTCGGCTGTCCAGCTGCGGTGCTCATCCCAGAGCAGCAGGGTGAAGACATGAGCCTGTTGGAGACTGTCACCTTCTCCACCTTCTTATCCAAGAGCTCTTTCATGAGTTTGCACAGGTTCTCAAACGTGGCCTTGCTCTCCTCCATCTTCTTCTCCTCCTTGTGCTCAGGCAGCTCCAGGCCCTCCTTGGTCATGGAGACCAGACTCTTCCCATCAAACTCCTTGAGCTGCTGCACACAGTGCTCATCAGTGGGCTCCATCACGTACACTACCTCAAAGCCCTGCTTCCACACGCACTCCACAAAGGAAGAGCTGGCAACCTGCTCTTTGCTCTCACCAGTGATGTCACAGATGGACTTCTGGGTCTCCTTCATGCGAGACATATATTCTGAGAGAGAAGTCACCTCATCTCCAGACTGGGAGGTGTGATAGCGCAGCAGCTCGGAAAGGCATCGCCAGTTAGTGGAGTCCTCATGGATTCCAAGCTTCAGGTTTTTAGAGAATGCCTCATAGAATTCCTTATATTTCTCCTTGTCTTCTGCCAGCTCAGAAAAGAGTTCAAGGCACTTCTTAACAATGTTCTTATGAATAACCTTCAGAACTTTGCTCTGCTGGAGCATTTCTCGGGAGATGTTCAGGTGAAGGTCTTCAGAGTCAGCCACCCCATGGATGAAGTTGAGATATTCTGGAATCAACTCATCACAGCTGTCCATGATGGACACATGGCAGATATACAGTTTGGTGGTCTTTTTCTTTTTGTTCTCGAAGAGGTCAAAAGGAGCCCAATGGGGGATGAACAGCAGTGCTCTGAATTCCAATTGACCTTCTACAGAGAAGTGCTTTACTGCCAAGTGATCTTCCCAGTAATTGGTAAAACTCTTGTAGAACTCACCATATTCCTCCTGGATGATGTCATCAGGGTTTCTGGTCCAAATGGGCTTGGTCTTGTTCCATTCTTCCTGCACTTCCTGTACTTCTCCTTTATCTTCTTTGTCTTCCTTCTCCTTATCTTTGCCACTATCATCCTTCTCATCTGAACCCACATCTTCAATCATAGGCTTCTCTTCATCATATTTATCTTCCTATTCTCTTCTTTCTCTTCTTCAGCCTCATCATCACTGATTTCCTTCTCATGTTTTCTGCAGATAGAGTTTTATGGGATAGCCTATGAACTGTGAGTGCTTCTTCACCACTTCTGTGACCCGCCTGTCTTCCAAGTACTCTGTATGGTCTTACTTCAGGTGGAGAATCACTTTGGTACTCCGGCCAATAGGCTCACCATGGTCAGCACAGACAGTGAAGGAACTGCCAGCAGAAGACTCCCAGGCATACTGTTCCTCATTGTTATGCTTTGTGATCACAACCACTTTCTCTGCCACTAGGTAGGCAGAGTAGAAGCCCACACCAAATCACCCAATCATAGAGATGTCTGCACCAGCCTGAAAAGCCTCCATAAATGCTTTAATGGCAGACTTGGCAATGGGTCCCAAATTATTTACGAGATCAGCTTTGGTCATGCCAATGCCCATGTCTACCAGAGTTAGAGTACATTCCTGGGGGTTCAGGATGATGTCAATTTTCAGCTCTTTACCAATGTCCAATTTGGAAGGATCTGTCTGGCTCTCAGCAAATCTTGTCCAAGGCATCAGAAGCATTACTGATCAACTCTGGAAGAAAAATTTCCTTGTTGGAATAGAAGGTATTAATAATAAGAGACATGAGTTGGGCAATTTCTGTCTCGAAGGCAAATGGCTCCACCTCTCCATGGTGCACTTCCTCAGGCATCTGCAAGGGTAAGAATCCAGGTACTGGAGAACACAGAGCAGGCAATGGCTGCCTCAGGCTCATTTGCTTCAAGAAAGCTGCGCAGGGGTGACTCTTAGAGAGCCTCACTGTTGTTTTAATTTGCATTTCCCAAGTGACATAGGATGTGAAGCATCTTTTCATATGCTTATTTGCTGTCTGTATATATTCCTTGATAAGATCTTTTGCCCATTTTTAATTGGAATAGTTCCTTTACTTATGGTTGAGTTTTAAGAGTTCTTGGTATATCTTGGATAAGTTCTTTAACAGGCATGTCTTTTATAAATGTTTTCTCACAGTCTATAGTGTCTACTTATTCTCTTGAGAGTTTTCACAGAGCAGAGGTTTTTAATTTGAATGAAGTTCAGCTTATCAATTATTTCTTGCAGGAGTCCTATCTTTGGTGTTGTATCTAATAAAAAGGCATCACCATACCCGGAGTCATCTGGATTTTCCTGTGTTATCTCCTTGGAGTTTTGTAGTTTTTGTATTCTATAGTTAGGTTTATGAGTAATTTTGAGTTCATTCTTGTGTTGGAAGTAAAAACTCTGTTTCTGTTTCTTTTTCTTTTTTTTGCATGTGGATATCCAGTTGTTCCAGTAGCAATTGTTGAAAAGACTAATTTTTCTCCATTGTATCATCTTTGTTTTTTGTCAAGGGTCAGTTTACTGATTGGTTTACATTTCTATGGATTGCTTCTGGGCTCTCTATTCTGTTCCATTGATCTATGTATCTACTCTCATAATACTACACTGTTTTGAGGGCTGTAGCTTTACAGTAAGTTTCTAAGTTGAGTAGTGTCAGTCCTCTCTTATAAATTTAAAATATAATACTTATTCTAAACTGCGTAGTGTATACATCAAAATGATTCTCCCAATTAGTATTATTTTAACCAATGCTCATCAAAGTTTTTAATTTTCCTACGGAGAGATCAAGACAGTACAACTACTTCATAATTCCACTAATTGGCCAGAAAGAGGCTAAGTGGTGGAATTACAGGCTTTTGAGGTTTTATTCAAGAGATTTCTGGGTGAAATTCAGTATCAGCATCCTAATTTTAATTACAGATAAACATGGTATAGAACTGCAAATTCTCAGAACTCACTGAATATCTGTTACTGTAAAATTATGAGTTCAAATTTCCCCAAGTCAACTTAAAATATTATAATATATAACCAAAACCTATGAAAGGAAAATACAAAATCAAAAAATAAACTCTGATTGTAAAATGAATCTTACTCAGAATGTTCAAGAGGAAAATTTTATAGATTCATATCATTCCTTTTAGGAAATAGAACTATTTCCTAGAAGATACCATTCTTTCTCATTACAGTACCTTTTAATTGCAACTGAAATCCCATGTTTTATCACATTTGCATAAGATTTAGCATTTTTGGTTTAATGTAAACTCCAAATATTTGCCATGCCCCAAATTTCCAATTTTGAGCTCTGTAATAACTGCATATATCATTACAGAATGAAACAAAATTATATTCTTTAAAAATCAAGGTAAATCCACAGATTTTCTAGTTTCATTGTAATGATTTTTTAAAAAGTCTTTTGAAATGTAAAGGGCATTCAATACAAAAATCCCCAAATTTGGAAACAACATTTTTGTCAGAAAAAGAAACATTATTTTAAAATGACCACATTGACAAAGAACAGTAACTCCTTGTTCTTTTCCAGAATCTAGATTTTTTGCCTTTGGAAGATTGTAAGCCCTTGTTCTCAAGCCCAAACTTATCAACTCCTTGGTTTCTTCCTATTGACCCCAATATAAATTTGCTTCTTGAGTTTTAAACTCTGCCAAGAGTTGGGGTGGGGGCGGGGAGGATCATTGCTTTAAACTGAATTAAAACCAGTTTAATTCACAGAACTAATATAATTTCATTCACAAGCCTTCTAGCTAAAATTCATCAAGTACATGAAATCAAAATGCCCCCATCCATGGTCTTCTTCCCAGAGCAGTTCCTCGTGACCAGGGCGACACCTGGAGCAACACAGATGGGAGGTGGCAGGACCAGGGAGTGCACTCCAGTGTAAGGCCTTCTCAGGGGTAACTTTCACAGCCTCCTATCCTGCCAAGGATTCTGGGGCTTTGCTCCATCTCTTAGCTGTTTCCAGTTGAGAAAGCCTGCATTCTACCAGATGAAGAGCTAAGGACGGGAAGAATATGTCCTCTTCTGCAGTTTAAAAAAATAAAATTCCTTTGTGTCTTCTGCCAGATGGCAAGGTTCTCCTGGCTTGTGACCCAGGGGTAAATCTAAACCCCTTTCATGGGCCCTCATGGCCAGTAAGACATGGTTTCCACCTCACCCACACCACCCTCCGAGGCATCACATATACACCCCATTCACATGTCACACAGTTTTGTGATTGCTTTGTCTTGCCTTCACATGTTAGTTTCCCAGGGCCACTGTAACAACATGTCGCCAACTGAGTGGCCTAAGCAACAGAAGTGCACTGGCCCACTTTGCTGGAGGCTACAGTGAGATCAAGGTGTCAGCAGGGTTGGCTCTCTCTGAGGGCCATGATGGCAGGTTTTGCTTCATGCCTCTCTTGCAGCTTCCAGTGGTTTTCAGGCGATCTTTGGCATACTTTGGCTTGTGGAAGCATCGCTGTGCTCTTTGCCTTCAAGTTTATGTGGTGTTCTCCCTGTGTGTGTCTTTATGAAAAACAAAATTTAACTGAGTAAGCATTAAAGATCTTATTGGCTCTGTATAAAGATTCATGATTCAAGATTCAAGCAGCATCAACAATCTAGCAGATGGAAAGGTTCCCTGAACAGTTAAACAAGGCAAGAGATTTTATAGACAGACTAGAGCAGGAATAAAGAAGTACTAGGCCAAAAAAAGCAGATTGTTTATTGCAAGATGACTTTCCTTAGAGGGGATGGCAAGGGTCTGACAGGCAGATTACTTGACTAATGTTGATCAGGCGATTCTTGATTGACTAGGGTAAGATTCCACTTCTGGGAGAGCTGAAACTGTAATTAAAGTCTTAGTTTGGTGATTTGGGGCTTGGCATAAATGACTCCATTTAGGGCCTGTTGCCTTTTCAACATCTTCACATCATCTCCCTTCTATGCACATCTGACTCTGTGTCCAAATTTCCCTTTATAAGTACACTAGTCATACCAGAACACGTGTGTGTGCATGTGGGCAGTTGTTCAGTCATGTCCAACTCTTTGTAACCCCATGGACTGTAGTCCACCAGGCTCCTCTGTGCATGGGATTTCCCAGGCAAGAATGCTGGAGTGGATTGCCATTCCCTTCTCCAGGGGATCTTCCCTACCCTCAGATCAAAGCTGGATCTCCTGCGATTCAGACAGATTCTTTACCTTCTGAGCCACCAGGGAAGCCCTTATTGCCTAATAAGGTCACATTCTGAGGTCTTGGGGGTCAGAGTTGGTGGGACACAATTCAACCTGGCACACACTGAACGGTAAGAGCTTTAAGGACAGGTCTGTCCTGTGACCCATTTTAGCCCCAGAGCCCCATTAACACCTGTCACAGTGTGTCAAATATTCAGTAAGTATTTGCTGAATGGGCTTCCCTGGTGGCTCAGACAGTAAAGAATCTGCCTGCAAGGCGGGAGAACTGAGTTCAATTCCTGGGATAGGAAGATTTCCTGGAGAAGGAAATAGCAATCCAATCCAGTATTCTTGCCTGGGAAATCCCATGGATGGAAGAGCCTGGTAGGCTACAGTCCATGGGGTCGCAGAGAGTGGGACACGACTGAGCGACTTCACACATTCACTCATTCAGAACTGCTGTGCACAATCCAGCAATTCTACTTCTGGACATAAACCCAAAAGAGTTGAAAGCAGAGACTTGAACAGATCCTTGTACAGCACATTCATAACAGCATTATTCACAGTAGCCAGAGATGGAAACAAGCTCCCACTACATATCTTCTTCTATCTGAGTTACTTGACCAGATGTTAGCACTTGTTTCTCTTCCAATTCTTCCTCCTCCTGCCGCTCCCCTTTCCCCAGTAAAGGAGGATTTAAAAATTGAGAAGTGATTATAGTTGCCTTAAAGAGAAAATTATTCCAAGGAGAAGTGAACCATCCTCAGTGCTTACATACACAACCAGGACTCGAGCAGAACTTTGAGCCTTGATTGAGAAATTTCCCAATTCAAGTCAGGATCCATTGGAATTTGCTAATAAATTCAAGTCAACCATCTGCTCCTATGAGCCCAGGTTTTCAGATGTATATCAGTTAATACAACTGTTAGTTTCTGAAAGTAAAGCAAGGGTATTAATAAAGAAAAAAAGATGGAAACACCTCTTAGTGAACTTTGAATCACATACTCTAGAGGCTCACACTGAATACAAGGGATTAGCTCAAAACCTACTTGAATTTAATCCAGAGCTTTTTCTAAAAACTGTAGACTGGACAGAGATTCAACAGAGTAAGCAAAGATCAAATGAATCAATTCTGGACTATTATGAAAGGTTTGGGGAAAAGAAAAAGAAAAAAATTAAGCAATATTCTGGCTTGACACCTGAGTCATTCTCTAACCACTAATATGACCCTTTGCTTAATTCTGTCTTTTCAGAAGGTTTAGATGAGGATTTGGCTACTTTGTCAAAAGACAATCTAGGTTGGTCTGAGTTACACATAAACGCTCTTGTTATACTGGCTGACCAACTTTTCAAAACCATTAAAAGAAAAAAAGGAGGTATCTATGAAAAGTATGAACCTTCAATTGCACCAATTAAGTACACAATGCCTGTTGAAGGTTAACTGACCCCCAACTGGTTTAATTCCCAACCAGTAGAGAAGCTAGCTTGAAAGAAAATAGTAGTAAGACCTGAGGAGATAAGTCCTATTTGAAGAACCTGATTTTTGCTCCCTGATCCTTGAGACCAGAGCTCTCAGGATCACTTATCTAGACCATCTCTAATTTCTGAGACTGAAGGGGGACAAAAAGGGTATGAAGCCTTTAAAAAAAATTTTTTATTCCAACTGCTATTTATAAACTAGTGAGTTTTATATTGTGATATCTGACTCATGACTAGGTTTAGAAAATGAAGTTAGATCTCTCATTGTGTCTGTCTGAATACATGTATGTCTTAAGAGTCGTCAATATAATAATCAGTATAATACTTTCATTGTGCCTAGGTTTAATATAAGCTAACTAAGATCTTATTATATGTGTTGCAAATTTGTCAGCAAGGAAAATAACTCAATGTGAAGAAACTTTTAAGGAAAGAAAATGTAATAAGATAAGAATTGTAAAGAGATCATGTAAAGAGATACAAAAAAATGTAATGAGATAATGGAATAAGAGAAAGTTTATTGAATAGCTAGTCACTCCTAAACAAAATAAGGTACTGAAACATTTAATACTAAACACTGGCTCCCTCTTACAGAAAACTTAAAGATATTTTGGACTACTAATGAATATGTTTGGTGCCATCCTGAGAGGTTCTCTACAAGAAAGCAAATATTTTTAGAAATTTTTCCTAAATTATCTAAATTATTATCACTGGTATTTATGTTCATCAATCTACAGAATACTAATATAAATGACAGTTGACGGTTGCTTAAGAAAAGTAGGATGCGTATTCTCAGTAAAGACGGCATGTAAATGGAATTGTATTTTATTAAGAAAAAAGGAAGTAGGTCTGGTTTACAAATGACTGTTTCTGGATGGGCAAATTAAGTGATGGCTACAGAAAGTGAGGAAGGTTTGCAGAAAGCAGGCCCCAAGAAAAGAATTTCATGCATGGTACAAGTTTTCTTCAGATGCTGAACTGCCTTTGATAACAGATTTTAAGTTTATTTACCTCTGAAGTGATCTGTTCTGTAATTGGCCTTTGGAAACTTTGGTACTTTTGCTAAGTGAATAACTGTTGTTTCACAGTGACCTATGATCCTATCTGACTGAGTGTTCTAAATTCTTTTGATATTTATTGACAAAATTTTCTAAATCAAAATTTAATGAAGTCCTTTGACCATTAGTTAACTTTGGGATGCTTCAAAGGGCCCCTGAAACATCCCAAAGAGAGATATTAAACTAATTAAGTTTTTTGGTACATTAAATTACATGGAAAGTATTGTCAATAAGTAATAAATCTTCTTAGGTTATGTTGTTGTTCAGTTGCCCAGTTGTGTCCAACTCTTTGTGACCCCATGGACTGCAGCACACCAGGCCTCTCTCTCCCTCATCATCCCCCAAAGTTTGCCCACATTCATGTTCATTGCATTGGTGATGCCATCCAGCCATCTCATCCTCTGACACCCTCTTCTCCATCTGCCCTCAATCTTTCCCAGCATTGGGGACTTTTCCAATGAGTCAGCTGTTCCCATCAGATATCCAAAATACTGGAGTTTCAACTTCAGCATCAATCCTTCCAACTAGTATTCAGGGTTGATTTCCCTTAAGATTGACTGGTTTGATCTCCTTGCTGGCCAAGGGACTGTCAGGAGTCTTCTCCAATACCACAGTTCAAAGGCATCAATTCTTTAAGGTCTGCCTTCTTTAAGGTCCAGCTCTCACAACTGTATGTGACCACTTAGGTTATATTGTACAGTAAATATTACTAATACAGATATCCTAGAAATTATATAGAGTTTCTAAAATTCTGAAATGGTATAAAATGTTATCAGTCATAATTCTAGTTATTGTCTACAAGTGTTATATATCACAGCAGTGACCAGGTTACTTTGTCAATTGAATTGTCATCAGATTTTAAATGTGCTTTTGTAAGTCTTTTGTCATTGTGGTTTCACTGATGCCTTTGCAAGAGTGCTTCCTTTTTAAGATTAACAGAAAGAACCTTCTGAAGTGTCTAACCTTCAGGACCAGAATGCTGAACTGAGAAAAAACCTGATGGCTTTATAAAACTGTTAACAAAAAGAGTTAGTTACAGAAGACAGTGAACCCATGAATATCATTACAATTTTTATGGTTTCCATCTGAAAAATTGTTGGGTTGAATCTGTGTTTTCCACGTATAAGGAAAACCTTCCCCTCCAACTAATTATAGCTTATAATAATTTGGTAAATTATACATTTGTAAGCAGAATTGAAGCATTTATCCTTTTTTCTCTATCTGCTCCTCCAGAGATTAGAAACCCATAGATTCCCAGCAGCTTTATCACATAAATTAGGAGGGCTACCTCACTAACAGGTCAGAAATTTCAAAGTATATTGGGTACCTTGTAAAGGGAGGAATTCACCTAGATCTCTTAAGTCCTTGGCGTGACTCTCCCAGCCCTGAAAGGTGTTTTTTGTAAGTTCAGTCTGCGACTCCTTCCAAAAGTTTCAGCAAAGCAAAAAGCCTATATGATAAATTATAGTTATATAAATTATGAGGCCATGGTTTTTTGAGACCAGACTTATTTTGCAACAAATAAGGTCTTCCCCAATGGCTCATCAGGTAAAGAATCCACCTACAATGCAGGAGACGCTGGAGATGCATGTTCAATACTGGGTTGGGAAGATCCTCTGGAGAAGGGAGGAAATGGCAACCCATTCCAGTACTCTTGCCTGAAAAATCCCATGGACAGAGAAGCCTGGCAGGCTACAGTCCACGGGGATGCAAGAGAGTCAGATACAGCTGAGCGACTAAGCACACATAGGTCACAATTGGCTTCCCAGGTGGCTCAGTGATAAAGAATCCACCTGCCTATGCAGGAGACATGGGTTCTATCTGTGGGTTGGGAGACCCCCTAGAGAAGGAAATGGCAACATACTCCAGGTTGTTTTGTTTTGTTTTAATGTTTTAGTTGTGTGTATCTTTAAAACCTAAGTACAGAAGGTTTACTTTGTGAGTTAAGTATTTTTTCCTTATTTGGGTCCAGGCTGTAAATCATCTTCTTATAGGAGCTCCCTTCTTATAGGATGGTCCAATGTGATTTCCTCAAAGGAGGCAGCCAGCCAGCCTCATTGTGGATCTTTACATCATCAAAGAGTATGTCTCTTGCTCAATGGTGTGCAGCTAAAGGGATTGTTTGGGAGAAATGAGACCTTGCTGGTGTTGGAGGATCTCCTGTGGAGGTGTGAATCAGTAGTGGCTCGCCATGGGAATGGGGGCATTGGCAGCAACAATCCTGGAAGATGCCCCTTCACCCACTCCATATTCTTGCTTGGGAAATCCTATGGACAGAGGAGCCTGGCGGGCTACAGCCCATGGGATCGCAAAAGAGTCAGACATGACTTAGCAGCTAAACAATAACAACAAAATGTGGATATTTGGTAGAAATTAGGGTAATTTTAGAGAGAAAGAGATTATGTTTAAAAAAATGTTAAATTCCAGTTTTGTTCATGGAGGTCTGCACTTACTGATTCATTTCCCAGAGAGTTCCTTGTTGTTACACTATATTATCGTAAAGGTAATTGAATTACTAAAAGGACACTCTAAGTTTTGTTTCTAAAGCTTATCTCAGTAATCTTTGAATGAAAATCAGATACCCCAGGACCTGCAAACAGGAGATCATGTATATTGGAAAAGATATAAAGGATTGTTTCCAAACTGGATGGAAGGACTTTTTATCAGGTGCTCTTAACTAGCTCATGCACAGTGAATCTGAAGGGAAACTGACTCTTGGATTAATTCCCACTTCTAAAGGCCCCTACATCAGACTGGTCTATAGAGAGGAATGCTGACCTCAAACCCACCTTAAAACAAAGCTCAAACACCGGAAACTACACCCACCATGAGAAGAAGAAGATAACATCAGAAGTGACAGCTTACCCAAGATGCTGGACCTGATCATACAATTATTTATAATATTTTCTTGACTTCTTAGACCTCTGCATATAAATCAGATGTTTTTCTATCATGGACACGATTCTACGCTCATTTTAAAAATCAATCCAATTGTTGAGTTTGCAGCCAATTATCTGTGTCTATACTTCTAGACTACTTTGATGGACTTCTCCATTCCAAGCCTCTAATTGGCCCTAAGGAACTTTATTTTAGAAGAAAGGAAGATCAGTCCTGTTCAGGCTACTCTTCTTATTACTAGAATTCTCTCACCTGGCCAGTTAGTTATTGCTCTGATTCTGGCCATAAATATGAATTTTCCTCTAAAGTTACTCAAGCTCAGTCAGAGCAACAAGCAAAAATTCAGCCAAGGAATTAAGGAATAAAACCTCCCACAATTATGGGATGGATTTATGTGATTAACACCAGGCTATCATCATTTAAGTTTTAAGGCCTTCCTTTATCTTGAGAACAATTAAATTATACTAAGGATAACCAGCCTAGTAACACTAGGAAATTGGGCTGGGATCTATGGACTGTGCGGATATATAATTTCCCTGAAAAATAAAGATTGGTGCAGAATAAACTAAGTCAGACGACCTGAGGCTATATTGGGCTACACTTAATGGAAGTTCTTGGCTGAATTCTTACTTATGACTTTAATAATACTGCTAGCTATGTTACTGTACTTTGCCTGTTTTACAAGATTGTTGTTTCTTGCATTACCAAATGTGTGACAGAAACTTCAATGAAAATAATCATGACTAGGTGATTTAAAGAAGTTGATCAAATCTAGTTTTGTATGCAGTCAGTTGGAGAAAGAAATGCAACCCACTCCAGTATTCTTGCCTGGAGAATTTCACAGACAGAGGAGCCTGGCAGGCTACGGTACATGGGGTCTCAAACAGTTGGACACAACTGAGCAACTAACACTATGTGATCAATGATTGTAACAGTGTAACTCTAGATATGAGAAGATACAACAAGAGGGAATTTTTCCTGGACCATAACAGATTAAGAGAGGTAGGTGGTCCAGAGCCCTTTGGTTACTGTTGATAGATCTAGCTGAGTAACAGCACATTGAGCGGCCCATCAGCAAAATCTTTGCCAGATCTAGGAATGAGCCTTTAGGGCACTGTGGGACGAAATGGCCGGGAAATGCCTTCCAAAGTACAGTCGGATTTATGCCCATGAGAGAGCCCTGTCAACTACAAACCGGTACTTGCCATCTACCTCTGCAAGGATTAAATCATGTACTGCTGCCGCTGCTGACCTTCAGCGTCCCCTGAAAGGAGTTCAGGGTGGAGAGCAGAAATGAGGCACTCTGTGCTGGTGGGGGGTGGATGTTGTGGGGAAGGGGGGATGGTGTGAGGTAGGGGGATGAGGGGGAGATGGGGACTGGAAGGACAGATCTTCAGATAGATATTTTCAGGAGCTGATTTTATGAGCCCAATTCTTGTATTTCCTCACATCTAGAAAAGCGCTGAAGTCCTTCATGGTGACGACTATTTCTTGTGACTAAAGTTTCCTGAGACCAGTAGAAATTTTCTGGAAAAAATAGGGACTTGATTGCATGTACTCTGCCTTCACCAAAATCACATATATATTCTCCTTCCCCCCTACCTCTTTGGAGCAGTTTCTCAGAGCTATTTGAGGTGCTATCTCCCAGGCTACAGTCCTTTTTTTGCCCCAAATAAAACTTAACAGTCAACTCTCAGGCTGTGTATTTTTCTTAAGTCACCACTCCCACAGCCCCCAAAGCACAGCGCTGCCCTCGCTCCCTCCTCTCACCTATTTTCCTTTCCACCTCCTCTCTTCCCTCTTCCCCTTCTTTCAAGTGAGAACTGGCAACCACAAACCCACAGAAACAACGCATCCCTCTAGAAAAATTTAAAGAGGCAAGATCAGCGAAGACCTGGAAGCGGAGTGGACCCTCCAAATCCTCCCGCGCACCTCCCAAAGAGCAGCCCATCACCGATAGTGGGACCACCAGGGTCCAGGCTCCCTGGTCGGGCCGGGACCGCGACCGGTGCCCTCTTCCCGCGGGGAACAACCTCCTCACTGTTCCCGCCCGGAGCGAGTGCCAGCCGCCAGCCGCGCCCGAGCCGCCCCGCTGGCCAGGGTCGGACGGGGTGACCGCGGGGGTGTGCGCCTGGCCGTGTGGGGCCGGCCTCGGGAGAGCCCGCCCCGGCCGGGCCCAGCCCCGCCCGCCGGCCCGCGCAAGCCTCCTTCGACTCGCCGCCGCCCTCCTTCGACCGCCCGTCTGGCTCGCACTCACGGCGCTCGCGCTCTCGCCACCAGCCGCAGCCATGGATCCCCGAGCCGCACGCACCCCGGCGCTGAGGCTCCTCGCGCTGGGCGCGTTGCTGTGGCCCGCGGCGCGCGCCTGGGAGCTCACCATCCTGCACACCAACGACGTACACAGCCGCCTGGAGCAGACGAGCGAGGACTCGAGCAAGTGTGTCAACGCCAGCCGCTGCGTGGGCGGCGTGGCACGGCTTGCCACCAAGGTGCACCAGATTCGCCGCGCCGAGCCCCACGTGCTGCTGCTCGACGCCGGCGACCAGTACCAGGGCACCATCTGGTTCACCGTGTACAAGGGCACCGAGGTGGCGCACTTCATGAACGCCCTGCGCTATGATGCCATGGTAAGACCGCCAGCCCGGCAGGCTGGGGAGCCCCCGGGGTGGAGTGTCCGGGCGAGAGAGATGCCCAGGTGAAGGAGCCGCAGATGGTGAGGCCGTGGGTGGCGAGCCTAGGACCCCGGCGCTGAGCGATGTGGAGAGAAAGCGAGACTCCCGGCAGTCTTCCAGGTGGATGCTTACATAGACGCCCCTTGGCTGATTCGTCTTAAATGGACTGATGTTGTACCTCCACCAAGAAACTGAGTATTTAGAGGAGCAGGACTCGGACTTGCCAATGAGGAGGTTCAGCTGGGATGTGTAGGACCCCAGTTACACTGTGCCCTGGACCGAGGTAGACCCCTCACATATCTCTCATTTACTGCTTGGTCTTTCGAAGAAATGCTTTATCTCCAGTTAATTGGAAGGGAAACAAACTCAGGGACAAAGAGGTTAAGTGCATTATCCAGGTCATGTGCACCAAGACAGGGAGCGAGATAGGATAATAATAGATCCCAGATCCCTTTGACCCCACAGCTTAAGCATAATTAAGCTCACAGTCTTGGGGAGAATCCCAGCTGGACACCTTCTGTGTGCAGCTGACTTTCTCTGTGCCTTAGTTCCTGCCTCTAGAAAACAGGGTAATAATCCTGTCTGCTTTCAGAGGGTTGGCCAACACATAGTTGTTGTTTAGTTGCTAAACTGTGTCAGACTCTTTTGCGGCCCCATGGATTATCATCTGCCCAGCTCCTCTGTCCGTGGGATTTCCCAGGCAAGAATACTGGAGTGGGTTGCCATTTCCTTCTCCAGGGCATCTTCCCCACCCAGGGATCAAACCCGCATCTCCTGCATTGGCAGGTGGATTTTTTACCACTGAGCCACTAGGGAAGCCCACTTCAGAGGGTTGGCTGGCATATGGTATGACCTCTTTAAACGTTAGTTCTTATTATTACCAGACACTGTTGTAGAGGTTTAAAAACAGAAATAAAGAAACTTCCCTAGGGAAACCAAAATACTGAAAGCACTGGGTTTCAAAGAATTTCATTAAAACCAGTTTGGCAGCAGAGATGTAGGAAGAGTCCCACTTAAGAGATGAGAGGCTGCAAGTGCCAGTTCCTCAGTGCTCTGTTAAAGGTGATGCCTTATTTTGTTGGACTGAATTCTAGAAAAGGAGCAGAGAGGAGTGGCACAGTAATAAATAGGTATGACTTTTGTAAGTCAAACTAACGCCCGAGTTTAGCAGTGTGTGAAATCCTAGAGTGAAGGGATTCTGTGTGGCGAAACTGGGGGAAAAAATCCTAGAAGTTTTACAACAGGAACAGTGCAAGGGGTCCAGGGAGATGTGGTATGTGGATATGGGAGCCGGGGAGAGGTGTGGTCCTGCCTGGGATACAGCAGGCTAACGGTACACTTTGTATCAGAGGAACAGAGAGGTGGGCAAAGCACAGTGTAATTTTTTTCCCCCTGGAAACTTGGAGAGAGGAGGACAGGAAAGATACAGGGTGCATAGACTTCTTTTTTTTTTTTTCCAGGAAAGCTCATTGTAGAGAGATGAAAGAAGGACAGAGAGGTCCTCTCTATCTGATCATTGGTTTTAAGGTTATCAGGAACACTCAGAGCCACTGCAATTCAAAAGCTATGAGCCCCATAGCCTTTGTGTTTATCTGAGCCACAGCGTTTATCTGGGGGACTTGCCAGCATCTGGATTGTGCCAAAGACTCGCAGGTCTCAAGAATTCTGTGTATGGTCTCTTAGTGTTCTTATCTCAGCAGCTAGACCTGCCTGATACTTTGTCCTAGGTAATGACAGAATAAATATTTATAAAACTGAATTGTTACTAGCCCATAGTTGCCATTTCCTCCCAGAAAGAATAAACCTTACATGAGTTTGTTTTGATTTCATCTACAAACCACAACTTTCTAAACTTTTCTTTTCATGACACTCTTTTTTCCACAGTTGTGTAGACTCCTTTCAGTGGAAAAAAAAAGTGGATAATTCCCAGTTTTCCCAAGTGATACTGTTTTCCTCTTTCAGATGAATTAAGCTCACAATGTTAATCAAGTGTTTATGATAAGATGCTGGGTGAAGCTGAAGCAATCTGCTACAAGTTACAGCCCATCACCACCAGAAATGTTTAGAATACTTATTGTTGGATGGATTTACTGTCTTTTAAATTTCACTCAAAACAATTGGACCAGGGCCTGAGGAAAACTAGGCAACTTATGTAATGTTGGCAGGTTGTGAAAGAGGAGGAAAGCCAAAGGTAAGGTTGGTGGCCAGATTCTTGATACCATCTCATCAGATTCACTCCATGCAGGTTTGACAAACATGGTTTGACCTGCATAAAATCTTAGTTCTTATGATGCTTTAGTAGGGGATAAAGCTCTGCCACATTCACTGTGTTTTGGTTTTCCAGTGGCTTTTCACTGTCACTTTGCTTACACACCATTCAGGGAGTTTATTGCTGTTCTGCTGTTAAAATCTACCTCCAGCCCACCGACCTGCTGCCACCTCTTGACTCTCAGGAAGCTGGAGATGTAGATCAGGGTGGGAAACAGTCGTGAAAGGATATCCCCAGTTCTCTAGAAACTGGACCTGGTTAGAGGAGCCACATCTAAGGATGCATGGGTTTGGAGGGCAAAGAGGAAGTGACTAGAATTTAACTTAACCCCAGGAGTTCCCTCAACCTCTGGACTTGCGAGCCCCAGTAAGAACAGCTAGAGGGGTTCTTTTTTTTCTTATTGGTAGCTAGTTGCTTTACAGTGTTATGGTGATCTCTGCCAAATATCAACTTGAATCAGTCATAACTGTGTGTGTGTGTGTCTGTGTGTATCCCCTCCCTCTTGAGCCTCTCTCCTCTGACCCATTCCACCCCCTAGGTCATCACAGAACACCAGGCTGGTCGCCCTATGTTGGTTACATAGCAGCTTCCACGAGTTATCCATTTTACACATGGTAGTGGATATATGTCAATGCTACTACTCGATTTGTCCTACTCTCTCCTTCCTCCGCTGTGTTCACCAGACCATTCTCTATGCCCGTGTCTCCATTCTTCTCTGCAAATAGGTTCATCAGTAGTGTTTTTGTAGTTTCCATATATATGCTTTAGTATACAATGTTTGCTTTTTTTCTTTCTGACTGACTGCACTCTGTATAACAGGCTCTAGGTTCTTCCACCTCACTATAACTGACTCAATTTCATTCTTTTTTATGGCTGAGTAATATTCCATTGTATATGTGTACCACAACTTCTTTAGCCATTCATCCACTGATGGATATCTAGATTGCTTCCTGGCTATTGTAAACGGTGCTGCAGTGCACATTGGGGTACCTGTGCCTTTCAGAATTCTGGTTTTCTCAGGGCATGTCACCAGTAGTGGGATTGCTGGATCATTTTATTCTTAATTTGTTTCATTCTTAATTTGCTTAGGAATCTCCGTACTGTTTTCCACAGTGGCTGTACCAATTTACATTCCACCAGCAGTGCTGGGGGGTTCTGATAGTACTGGAGCCAAAGACAAGCTTAGAGACTTCTGGACCCAGCTGCCAGGCAGAAAACTCTAGAGGGAGGCCATCACAAGCAGCTAGTTAGTGTCACTGTGTTGGTGGAGGCACAGGAAGACAGCTGTGATGTACTCACCATGTGAGTTGGGCGGGTTGCTTTCTCTGAGCTTCCTGTTCCCAACTGCAAGACTGGCGGGATCAACTACCACCCCGCCCCTCTGTGTAAGACTTTTGCAAGTGATCCGTGAGATGGCAAATGTAAAACTCCCTAGCTTCCTGCTGGCTCAGAGTAAATACTCAGTAAAGTTAGTTCCATGTGTCCTGCCAAAAAAAAGAGAAAGCTGTGAGTAAGGGGGGTTGGGGTTTTAAGCTCTCAGTTTATCTGATTCTGACTGCCCGCACAGCCTACCACCCTCCTCTGCCCACTCCACCAACTTTTCTATGTCCCATTTCTGAACTATTCTTTTTTATTTTACATTTCTTTTGTTTTTATAGAAAAAATTATTTTTAAATGCTAATCATGTAACATATTCCATCAAGACATACTAGAGGTTGGATTTTTTTTTTTTTTTTTTTTTTTGGTTTGGGCTATTCTCCATGTTTAGTCATTGAGCAGACTTATGTGAACCCCCAAAAGCACAGAAGCAAAAGGATTCATCTCCAGGGATGGGATTCTCACCACCAAGGTGGGCTGTGGGGAAGGGCAGCCTCTTTTGGGCCCTGTTGTAAGGCCCTGGCCACTGAGCCCAATTTCTGTCTGACAGCCAGCAGCCTCAACCTGAGCAAACCACTCCCTGATGCCAGAGCCAGCAGCCTGAGTGGGGACCATGGCCCCTGACTTTACCTCACCCAAGCCCAACAGACCCCCTTTAGCCCACATGCCTCACCTTCCATTTCCCATGTAGGCAGCCCTCCTCGCATGTTGCTGTTTGTGTTTGATTTCTATGTGGGATTGTAGAACCTTTGTTATAGTTTTAGTTGCTTATACTTTTAAGTTACGCAATTCATTCTGTTACTCAGCTCATTGTTTCTTTTGTCCTGAACTGGGCACCCGCACTGTGCCTCGTGCACCATGAAGACCTCCCCACAGTTTAGCTTTTGCTCCCCTTTGATGGGTTTGGACATGGGACACATCATGCTGAAGTTCCACATCATGTGCTGCCCCAAATAGCCTCCTGCAGGTCCCGCCTGTGAGACTTCCTTTAGGATCTATACCCATGGCAGGATTGCTGGGCACAAGGATGTGCACAGTTACTCAAGAACTGACCACCAGATGGCCTTCCTGGGGCCTTCTATTCACCCCACCCGCCCCCAGGCAGATATGACCCCACCCCCACCACATCCTTACCCCTACTTTGCATCATTCTCCAGCTTTCCAAGAGGTGTAAAATGACATCTCACTATCTGAGCTTGTGTTTTTCTAATAATTAGTAAAATTAATATGTTTGTTAACTTTATGGGTTTCCTCTGCCCTAACTGCATGATCACATACTTAGCTCTTTCTTTATAAATTAGGTTTGCTCTAGTTTTCTTACTTTTCAAGAGTTCTAAGTATTGATCCATAATCAATTTTATTTTTTCTAATTGTTTTTGTCCTTGCCATGTACCATGTGGGATCTTAGTTCCCTGACCAGGGATTGAACCTGTGCGATGGAAGCACACTGGACCACAAAGGAAGTCCCTGCAATCAGTTTTAGACATTGTTGTTTCCTCCTCCAGGGGATCTTCCCAACCCAGGAACTGAAGCTAGGTCTCCTGCATTGCAAGTGGATTATTTACCATTTTTAGATCTATTAATTTTGTCCATAGCATTGTCAACTTGTTTTATTGGGTGGGAATTTTTAGGACATCAGGCGCAGGCCTGGGAGATAGCATCTCAAGTGACCCTGAGAGAACTGCCTCAAGGAGGCAAGGGGAGGAGCCTGGTTGTATAGTTTTGCAACATCAAAATAGTAGATAGTCTGAACATCAAAAGAGTTATGCCAGTTAAAGAAGACTAAATATCCCAAGTTAAGGATTGTAGTGGTTTATATAGTTTTATATAACGAGTGTAGTGCTATATAGTTTTATATTAAGGAGTGTAGTGCTTTATACAGTTTTGCAACATCAAAATAGTAGATAGTCTGAACATCAAAAGAGTTACGTCAGTTAAAGAAGACTAAATATCCCAAGTTAACGATTGTAGTGCTTTTCTATGTATGGAAAGTTGCAAGAGTCTGGCTCATTGAAGTCATTCCTTTGATGTGTACCTCTAATATCTGGGGCCAGTATGTGTGTTTTCATATCCTGATCTTCCTCAGGGCTCACCCTAGGGAGTGGCTGCAGTCTGATGGCTGTTAGATAGCTGGTATTCATCTCCTTCTCGAATTCCCCTAGGGCCCATATTGAGGGCTGCCATCTCTGATGACTGTGACATCCTTGTTTACTGATATGGCAGAAAATACTCCATTTTTTAGTGTCTTTTCATTGAACAGAAATCCTCCACTTGGTATAATCAAATTAATTTTTTTTTTTTGTCTTATGGTTTGTGCTTTTGAAATTTTACATAAGATTTCGGCAGTTTGAAGCTTGTCATCCCCAGCACTCATCATTGGAATTCAGACATGAGTACTGTTCTCTCTGCCTTTGAGAGATGGTGAATCTGTAACTGGGAATATGCCATTCAGCTCTTTGAGCCATCAATTCCTCATCTGTAAAGTCTGAGGGTCCTCACATCTCTAAACCAGTGGTGACCTGAGAAATATTTTTATTCCATTTCAATTCAGTGGAGGGATGGGAGGATGAGGCAAAGGTGCAGAAGCAGGAATCTGTAAGATGGACCAGCCTGGACCAGAGCAGGGTGGCAGGAATCAGGAGAGGTGGGATCGCATGCAGCTTACAGGCCACCCTGAGAAAATGGGGCTCTGCTCTATTGTCATGGGGAGTCACTGGAGGTGTCTGAGTGGAGGAATTGTGGTTAATAAAAATTAAATATTTTGTCTTTGTCTGCAGTTCCTGGCACATAGCTCCCCAAACTCTTGGGGATACGTGATCAGTGTCTTCTATGTGTCAATGAGATGACTGATGGCTGGAGACTCCTAGGCGTCTTCAGAGTGAGATTAGAGAGTAGGAACTATTAACCTCTGGGGAGAGGCAGGGACCCAGAGACTGAGCTGATCACCAGCAGTCAGGGATTTGATCAATTATGTCAGTGTGATTGAAACCATCCTAAAAAGTCCTAAATGGTGAACACACTGAAGTGGTGGCACGGTGGTGTGCCCAGAGAGAGCAGGGAAGCCCTGTGCACCGTTCTGCTTGCACACCTTGCCCCATGCATGTCTCCCACTTGGCTGTCCCTGAGTTGCAGCCTTTATACTACACCAGTAACCGTAAAAGCAAAGTACTTTCCTGAGTTCTGTGAGTTTTTCTAGCAAATTATCAAAACTGTGTAGGGTCTTGTGGGAATCCCTGATTTACAGCTGATGTATTACAAGTACAAGTGACCCAAGACCTGCAACTGGCATCTGAAGTGGGGGCAGGCCTGTGGCTCTGAACCCAGAATCTGTGATTTAATGTTCACTCCTGGTAGACAGTGTGTGCGCGCTAAGTCGCTTCAGTCGTGTCCTACTCTTTGTAATCCCATGACTGTAACCCTCCAGGCTCCTCTGTCCATGGGATTCTCCAGGCAAGAATACTGGAGTGGGTTTTACTGGAAGGGATTTTCCCAACCCAGGGATCGAACCCGTGTCTCCTGAGTCTCCTACATTGGCAGGTGGTTTCTTTACCACTAACACCACCTAGGAAGCCCCAGGTAGATAGTGTCAGTATGGAACTGAATTGTTGGACACCCAGTTGGTAACCTCAGAGACCTGGACAATTAGCTGATATGAGAAAACACTTCTCAGCCACAGAGGGAAATCACAGTTTTGGAAGAATGAATAGAAATGGATGGGAGGGCAAAGATACCAGAAAAGAGGAAGGGAGAAGGGGCTGGACGGTATAGTCTAGACGAGAGATGAAGACAGACTGAAACTGGGCAAAGGGCTTGTATGGCTGCAGTGCAGAAAGCTGGCATCTTAACAGCAGGCATTTGTGGCAAAGTAAGTATTGCAGGGCGCCGAGCAAGGGAGTAAGAGAGAGACTCAGATCCACTCCCACTTGGGTTTTGAGTTGAGGGTGTTTTTAAAGGGAAAGAACAAAGAAACTGAAATTCATCATCATTTTGTGACGTTTCTCAGTCACAGTTTCGGGAGCCAGTAAGTCTCTGGTTTAGGATTCTCAGGCCAGGTGGTCTGTGACTTGGGGGCCTATTAGAAGAGCAACCTGAAATTGTATGTTAATGATGAAATCTACAACAGTGGTTCCTCCAACGCTGGTTGATTACTGTTCTATAAACCCGTGGTTGAGGTCAGTGGGGACAGGAAGTGAATAAAGTTTTGAATAGAGAGATTAATCATTAACTTGGAAGAGAATTCGGTTTTAGGGGCACTCCAGGTCAGAACTATGGTGATGGGGAAAGAAAGGCTGAATCCACCAGCGCCATTTTCAGTAGGCAGGCAGCATGGCACAGGGCTAGGAGGGTGAATTTAGGGTGACTATCTGGGATCAGGTCCCCTCCCTGCCACTTAAAATCTATGGAGTGTGAGCGGGTTCTTGAATCTCCTGGATGTTTTCTTTCCACAGGTGTAATGTGAGTGTGATCATGGTCTTCTCCCCATAGGTTGTTGTAGGGTTTAAAGGAGATGACAGAGACTTCCCTGGTGGTGCAGTGGCTAAAACTCCACTCTCCCAATGCAGGAGACTCGGGTTTGATCCCTGGTCAGGGAACTAGATCCCACATGTCACAACTAAAGATCCTGCATGCTACAACAAAGACTCAGCACAGCCAAATAAATAAATAAATATTTTTAAATGAATATTAAAGGAGATGATAGTGGGTGTAAACTTCTTTGCACAGTGCCAGCCACAATCAGGGGTCAGTAAGTGCTGGCTGTACTCACCTTCTGTTGGCAGAGGTGGCTCAGAAGAGCTTATAATCAAAAGATGACTAAGAGGGTTCAAGTCCGGGACACAGGGCGAGTCAGCGGTGTTTGACATTGCACCTCAAGAGTGCAGAGGTGTAGTAAGATTACCCCCTGACAGCTAAAGCCTCCTATTTCCAGGCTTTTCCTGACTTAGTGGCCATGCTTGTGCCCATGGGGTTGTGGCAGAGAGAAGCAGTAGAAAGAGATCTGGATAGGACCTCAGGACACTCAGGTTTCACTTCTTGGCTTTTCCAGCTTCTAGCTATGTGAGTTTGGGCAGTGGATTCCTCATCTATAAAACAAGGGATTTGGAGGGGGTGGTCTGCCCGTGTCATTTCTCAGTGCCTCAGGCCCTGCCCAGCTCTATGTCTTGCTTCTAATCTGCCAACACAGCTCGACTGGTCCCAGGACTTAATAGTACGCATGGGTCTAAGTTGGCCTGATGACTCTTGTTTCTCCTCCACAGTTCCTTTCATAGAAGCTATTTTCTTTTGGAGGGATGGCTTGGGTCTTCCCCCAGGTACCTCCAGGTGGCTACTGCTTCCAGACAAAGAGGTTCCCAGGATTTTAGATGGAGGGTTATCTGTTTTGTAATAGAAAATGATGGCCAAAATGGAAGGGTGATGAACCCAGTTTCAAGTCTGTTTTCTGTGAGGTTTACTTACTTTTTCAGTCCACGGATATTCACTAGGGGCTCCTCTGGTGGCTCAGATGGTAAAGAATCCACCTGCAATGCTGAAGACCTGGATTTAGTCCCTGGGTTGGGAAGATCCCCTGGAGAAGGGAACAGTACCCACTCCAGTCTTCTGGCCTGGAGAATTCCATGGACAGAGGAGCCTGGCGGGGGCTACAGCCCATAGGGTCACAAGGAGTCGGACACAACTGACTGAATTTCACTTAACGGGCTTCCTTTGCAGCTCAATTGGTAAAGAATCTGCCTGCAATGCAGGAGACCCGGGTTCGATTCCTGGGTTGAGAAGATCCCCTGGAGAAGGCAGTGGCAACCCACTCCAGTATTCTTGCCTGGAGAATCCCCTGGACGGAGGAGCCTAGCAGGGTACAGTACATGGGGTCACAAGAGTCGGATATAACTTGGCGACTAAACAACCAAGCCTGTGCCAGACTCTGTGCTGAGTACTTTAGACAGTAAACAAGACCTGCCAGAGGGAAACTTACCGTTCAGTGAGGGGATCGTGCCCATCTGAGCCCTTCTTAACCACATAGAGAGGCTGGGTAAGACCTATGAAGGCTGGTGAGCAGGGAGAAGCAAAACAAAGCAAAAATGATGGAAATGCTAACACCTGTGCACCAGGTTTCTCCAACTACAGATCCCATCTGCAGAAGACAATGCTCAGGTATATGAACATATGTCCACATATGTCCAGATCCACAGCGGGTGTGTTTCCCCTCCTCTCAGAAGAGCAATCCATAAGCAAATAGGGAAGTCACCTTGTATTCAAGTGCTTACATAGTCTCTCATACCAAGGAAACTGAATTACTTTATCATCAGTGACAAAGTCACCTGGTATTCAAGTGCTTACAAAGTCTCTCATACCAAGGAAACAGAGTTACTTTATCTTCAATAACAAAGCAGCATGTTCTGGGAAGACAGACTAGTAGTGCTGGTTTGGAAAGCTTGAAAGAGATACCTGGTGGCAGTGTTTTGTTGTTTTGTTTTATTAAAGCATAGAAGTGAAAGTGAAGTTGCTCAGTCGTGTCCGACTCTTTGCGATCCCATGGACTGACTATGGCCTACCAGGCTCCTTGATCCATGGGATTTTCCAGGCAAAAATACTGGAGTGGCATGCCATTTCCTTCTCCAGGAGACCTTCCCAACCCAGAGATTGAGCCCAGGTCTCCCCCGTTGCAGGCAGACGGTTTACTGTCTGAGGCACCAAGGAAGTTCTTGAAGCATAGAAAGCATGGAAAGTTGGTGGTTATCCCTAGAGCTCAGACCCTGAAAGTTGTGCACGTCTATGGATTGTGGATCCTCGGGTCTCAGTGACATGTGTGAACAGCCCCAACCCCATCCTGTGGCTGTTGTCCCCAACCTCTGCTTCCTCTGTTTCAGTCTGAGTTCCACATCAGGGCTGGTCTGGGTGAGACCAGCCTCAGGCATGGAGGAAAGGAAGCAGCAGCAGCTTCTGAGCTCATCTTGTCCTAACATCTGTGTTTTCTTAACTGAAAATGGGAGAAGAATCAGACTAGTCACACAACAGATTGGCAGCTTTCCCTGCTTCACTCACAAAAACATCTGGATGCTGTGTAAACACCCTCCCTGTCTGTTCTTCAGCTATATAACCAGAACTTGCAAATCCTCCTGACACTTCTTTTCCTTCACCTGAACAGTTGGCTTTATGCTTTAGTCACTAAGTCATGTCCGACACTTGTGACCTCATGGACTATAGCCTGCAAGGCTCCTCTGTCCATTGAGATTCTCCAGGCAAGAATACGAGAGTGGGTTGCCATTTCCTTCTCAAGTTGGCTCTATAAAAAATCCAAAAATAAGCTGGAGCCTCCTAGCTCCTCAGAGATGTACTGGGTTAGCCAAAGAGTTTGTTTGGTTTTTAAATAAAACTAAAAGACATTCTTCATTTTCACAAAGAACTCTATTGAACAGTGTAGTTCATCATTTTGTTCTACTACCTTCTGCCATTTTTCAGGCAACTTTATAATTCTGTCTTCTCAAAATGTTTTATGTTTTTGAGCAAAGAACTGTTCTAGGTACCTTTTACAGTCTTCCAGAAAATTGAAATTTTTCCACTCAGAGCATTTTGTAAAGACCAAAATAAATCAGTTCAGTTCAGCTCAGTCGCTCAGTAGTGTCCGACTCTTTGCGATCCCATGAATCACAGCACGCCAGGCCTCCCTGTCCATCACCAACTCCCAGAGTTCACCCAGACTCATGTCCATTAAGTCAGTGATGCCATCCAGCCATCTCTCCTTTGTTGTCCCCTTCTCCTTCTGCCCCTAATCCCTCCCAGCCTCAGAGTATTTTCCAATGAGTCAACTCTTCACATGAGGTGGCCAAAGTACTGGAGTTTCAACTTTAGCATCATTCCTTCCAAAGAACACCCAGGACTGATCTCCTTTAGAAGGGACTGGTTGGATCTCCTTGCAGTCCACGGGACTCTCAAGAGTCTTCTCCAAAACCACAGTTCAAGGCATCAATTCTTTGGCGCTCAGCTTTCTTAACAGTCCAACTCTCACATCCATACATGACCACTGGAAAAACCATAGCCTCGACTAGACAGACCTTTGTTGGCAAAGTAGTGTCTCTGCTTTTCAATATGCTATCTAGATTGGTCATAACTTTTCTTCCAAGGAGTAAGGGTCTTTTAATTTCATGGCTGCAGTCACCATCTGCAGTGATTTTGGAGCCCAAGAAAATAAAGTCTGACACTGTTTCCACTGTTTCCCCATCTATTTGCCATGAGTGATGGGACCAGATGTCATGATCTTCGTTTTCTGAATGCTGAGCTTTAAGCCAACTTTTTCACTCTCTTCTTTCACTTTCATCAAGAGGCTTTTTAGTTCCTCTTCGCTTTTTGCCATAAGGGTGGTGTCATCTGCATATCTGAGGTTATTGATATTTCTCCCGGCAATCTTGATTCCAGCTTGTGCTTCCTCCAGCCCAGCATTTCTCATCATGTACTCTGCATATAAGTTAAATAAGCAGGGTGACAACATACAGCTTTGACCTACTCCTTTCCTATTTGGAACCAGTCTATTGTTCCATGTCCAGTTCTAACTCTTGCTTCCTGACCTGCATACAGATTTCTCAAGAGGCAGGTCAGGTAGGTCTGGTATTCTCATCTCTTTCACAGTTTTCCATAGTTTATTGTGATCCACACAGTCAAAGGCTTTGGCATAGTCAATAAAGCAGAAATAGATGTTTTTCTGGAACTCTCTTGCTTTTTCGATGATCCAGTGGATGGTGGCAGTTTGATCTCTGGTTCCTCTGCCTTTTCTAAAAGCAGCTTGAACATCTGAAAGTGCACGGTTCACGTATTGCTGAAGCCTGGCTTGGAGAATTTTGAGCATTACTTTACTAGCATGTGAGATAAGCGCCATTGCGCGGTAGTTTGAGCATTCTTTGGCATTGCCTTTCTTTGGGATTGGAATGAGAACTGACCTTTTCCAGTCCTGTGGCCACTGCTGAGTTTTCCAAATTTGCTGGCATATTGAGTGCAACACTTTCACAGCATCATCTTCCAGGATTTGAAATAGCTCAAGTGGAATTCCATCACCTCCACTAGCTTTGTTCATAGTGATGCTTTCTAAGTCCTATTTGTTCACATTCCAGGATGTCTGGCTATAGGTGAGTGATCACACCATTGTGATTATCTGGGTCGTGAAGACCTTTTTTGTACAGTTCTGTGTATTCTTGCCACCTCTTCTTAATGTCTTCTGCTTCTGTTAGGTCCATGCCATTTCTGTCCTTTATCAAGCCCATCTTTGCATGAAATGTTCCCTTGATATCTCTAATTTTCTTGAAGAGATCTCTAGTCTTTCCCATTCTGTTGTTTTCCTCTATTTCTTTGCATTGATCGCTGAGGAAGGCTTTCTTTTCTCTCCTTGTTATTCTTTGGAACTCTGCATTCAGATGCTTACATCTTTCCTTTTCTCCTTGGCTTTTCACTTCTCTTCTTTTCACAGCTATTTGTAAGGCCTCCCCAGACAGCCATTTTGCTTTTTTGCATTTCTTTTCCATGGGGATGCTCTTGATCCCTGTCTCCTGTACAATGTCATGAACCTCATTCCATAGTTCCTCAGGCACTCTATCTATCAAATCTAGTCCCTTAAATCTATTTCTCACTTCTACTGTATAATCATAAGGGATTTGATTTGGGTCATACCTGAATGGTCTAGCGGTTTTCCCTACTTTCTTCAATTTAAGTCTGAATTTGGCAATAAGATGTTTATTATCTGAGCCACAGTCAGCTCCTGGTCTTGTTTTTGCTAACTGTATAGAGCTTCTCCATCTTTGGCCGCAAAGAATATAATCAGTCTGATTTCAGTGTTGACCATCTGGTGATGTCCATGTGTAGAGTCTTCTCTTGTGTTGTTGGAAGAGGGTGTTTGCTATGACCAGTGCATTTTCTTGGCAAAACTCTATTAGCCTTTGCCCTGCTTCATTCTGTATCGCAAGGCTAAATTTGCCCGTTACCCCAGGTGTTTCTTGACTTCCTACTTTTGCATTCCAGTCTCCTATGATGAAAAGGACATCTTTTTTGGGTGTTAGCTCTAAAAGGTCTTGTAGGTCTTCATAGAACAGTTCAACTTCAGCTTCTTCAATGTTACTGGTTGGGGCATAGACTTTGATTACTGTGATATTGAATGATTTGCCTCGGTAACTAACAGAGATTATTCTGTCATTTTTATGATTGCATCCAAGTACTGCATTTCGGATTATTTTGTTGACCATGATGGCTACTCCATTTCTTCTAAGGGATTCCTGCCCGCAGTAGTAGATATAATGGTCATCTGAGTTAAATTCACCCATTCCAGTCCATTTTAGTTTGCTGATTCCTAGAACGTCGATGTTCACCCTTGCCATCTCCTGTTTGACCACTTCCAATTTGCCTTGATTCATGGACCTGATGTTCCAGGTTCCTATGCAATATTGCTCTTTACAGCATCGGACCTTGCTTCTATCACCAGTCACATCCACAGCTGGGTATTGTTTTTGCTTTGGCTTCATCCCTTCATTCTTTCTGGAGTTTTTTCTCCACTGATCTCCAGTAGCATATTGGGCATCTACCAACCTGGGGAGTTCCTCTTTCAGTATCCTATCAGTTTGCCTTTTCATACTGTTCATGGGGTTCTCAAGGCAAGAATACTGAAGTGGTTTGCCATTCCCTTCTCTAGTGGACCGCATTCTGTCAGACCTCTCCACCATGACCCGCCCGTCTTGGGTGGCCCTACACCGCATGGCTTAGTTTCATTAAGTTAGACGAGGCTGTTGTCCGTGTGATCAACTAGATTGACTAGTTTTCTGTGATTATGGTTTGTGTGTCTGCCCTCTGATGCCTCTCGCAACACCTACCGTCTTACTTGCGTTTCTCTTACCTTGGACATGGGGTATCTCTTCACTGCTGCTCCAGTAAAGTGCAGCCGCTTCTCCTTATCTTGGATTAGGGGTATATCCTCACAGCCACCCCTCCTGACCTTGAACAAGGAGTAGCTCCTCTCGGCCCTCCTGCGCCTGTACAGCCACCGCTTCTTGGATGTGGGGTTGCTCCAAAATAAATGGAAATCTGTAAATGCTATGTCTGGATGTGGTGGAGGAATCAGAACTTTGCAGCCCAACTGTAACAGTTTTTGCCTGTCATCAAAGAAACATACAGTCTTGCATTATCCTGATGGAAGATTATGCGTTTTCTGTTGACTAATTCTGGATGCTTGTCATCGAATGCTACCTTCAATTGGTCTAATTGGGAGAAGTACTAGTTGGAATTAATTTTTTTATTTTTCCTGGAAGGTTTTATCCTAATAGAAGACTCTTCCAATCCCACCATATACACAATATCACCTCCTTTAAAAGAAGATTGACTGACCTTTGGTGTGGTTGGTGGCGGTTCATTTCAATTGCCCCACAATCTCTTCCATTCCACGTTATTGTGCAGTAACCACTTTTCATTGTACATCACAATTTGTTTTGAAAATGGAACATCTTACATTTCAGTAGAGAATGGCATGTGGAAATAAGATCAAGGAAATTTTTTCACTTATGTGGAACACGAACATCAAAGCAATTAACATAAGCAAGCTGGTACAAATGATTTTCAATGATTGATTTGGATATTTTGAATATGTCAGCTATCTCCTGCGTGGTATAATGGTGATTGTTCTCAATGTCTCGATTTACTCTCTATCAGCTTCAATTGGTCTACCTGACTGTGGAACATCATCCAGTGAGAAATCTCCAGCTCAGAACTTCACAAACCACTTTTGACACATTCAATCAGTCACAGTATCTTCTCCATACACTAAATAAATCTTTGTTTGCATTTCAATTGCACTTTCACCTTTTGTGAAATAACAAAGCATAATACGCCAAAGATAATATCCTCAAAATTAAAATGGCTACACAAAAATTCACCAGTTTAGATAAGTCTTTTAAAAATGCACACTGATATGACAGCTGTCACAATACAAACAAAATTGTTTTGAATGAAGCTAAAAACATCTAAGCACTGCTTGAGCCATCTTGTGGGGAAAACGAATAAGCCTTTTGACCAGCACAGTAGTGAAACCTTCCTGGAACCCAATTAGTTGAGCAGGTATTTCTAGAGGTAATGTTGCTTTGGGTATTTTGCGTGGTCAGAGAATTAATATAAAATGCTGTCTGTTCAGTACTTGTTTGTTCATTCATTCAACAGACACTGAGTTGTGAGTGGACTGGGCTGAGCTCAGGAATCTTTTCTGCCATTCAGTCAGACACCACATTCATCTGCCAGGGACTAAGACTGGGGATGTGAAGCACAACCCAACACCAGAAGAAGCCACGACGCCTACCTTGTAATCTTCCCTGCTAATGGTTGTTGCTGAGTCTCCCTGAGTGATTGGCAACTAAGCCCTGTTGAGTGACAGACCAGAATTTCCTCTAATCCTTAAACTATAGGGTGTCCCACAGCCTTCTTCATGGGATGAGCTAGAGTCTAAGTGACTAACTGGATTCACGTGTTGCAAATTTCTGACACACGGCTCTTTGATGTTGTTACAATCGATTTCTGCGGATTAAAACCAAAATTCTGCATCATGCATCCCGTGCTGCTCTTAATTCGCTTTCCGTTGTTTTTCTTCTACCTGGATTTAAGCCTCTTTTCTTATTTGGAACTTTTCTGCCTCAGCTTTCATGTCTCCATCCCCACATTTGTTACTACAGCTGATGTCATTGGCCTGTGAGCTTTCCCTGACGAGTGCCTCGAAGGTGAAGCTCACTCTTGGAGCCCCGTCCATCCTTAACTGTCAGGGCGAGCCTGCATCTCTGTCAGGCTCTCTCACACACATCTCTGCCTGTGGTTCCCACTTGCTTTATGAATGCATGGATGGGTGTGTTTATTTCATGCTCTCTCCCTGTCTGCCTAACCCTTCCTAAGGGCAAAGACCAGTGCTGTGTTACTCAGCACTATGGAAACCTGGAAGAAACCAGAGGGTTGTTTAATGATACTCATCCCTCTCCAGATGCTTGTCTTTTTTTTTTAACATACTCTTTTCCAGTATGGTTTATCATAGGATCTTTTTTAAAGGCTATTTGCAGAAGTCAGAGACCTTACTGTATCTTTTATGATTTTATTTATTTACTTTTGGCTATTATGTGTCTTTGTTGCTGTTCAGACTTTTCTCTAGTTGCAGCAACTGGGGACTACTCTCTAGCTGTGGTGTGCAGGTTTCTCATTGTGGTGGCTTCTCTTGTTGCAGAGTATGGGCTTTAGGGTGCACGGACTTCAGTAGTTGTGGCCCCCAGGCTTAGTCACTCCACGGCATGTGGGATCTTGGAATGGAACCTGTGTCTCCTGCATTGGCAGGCAGATTCCTTACCACTGAGCCTCCAGGGAAGGCCCTGTCATAGGATCTTGAACATAGTTCTCTGTGCCATACAGGAGGACCTTGCTGTTTATCCATCCCAAATACAATAACTTGATTTTTTTATTAGTTTTATTAGTTTTATAGCTGATTTGGGTCTTCCCCAGTGACTCAGATGGTAAAAATCTGCCTGCGATGCAGGAGACCTGCATTTTATCCCTGGGTTGGGAAGATCCCCTGGAGGAGGGCATGACAACCCACTCCAGTATTCTTGCCTGGAGAATCCCCATGGACAGAGGAGCCTGGCAAGGCTATAGTCCATAGGGTTGCAAAGAGTCAGACACCACTGAGCAAATAAGCACACAGCTGATTTACAATGTTTTTAATTACTGCTGTACAGCAAAATGATTCAGTTATACATACACATACATGTGTATATATACAGATTAATTTTTTTTATATCCTTTCCATTATGCTTTACAGGTGCTTGTATTAGGAGCAGTTTGGCAGGATAGTTAAGGTCCCAGATGCGAAAGCCTTGCTTTTTTCCAGTCCCAGCTATGCCTCTTGTTAGTTGTGGAAGCCCCATGCCTCAGGTTTCCCATCTCTGAAAAGGACAAGTAATTAGTACTTATCTCACAGCATTGTAAGAATTAAATAAGTTAATGTATGAACAGGGCTTAGCCATGTAGCATGAAAGTCTTAGCTATTAATATTTCTTTCTGTCATGTATTTTTTTCTCTTTCTTGAAATTCCCCTATGTCAAATTCATTGGTAATTTTCTCAGTCCTTTATGGACCAAGCAGGGGGCTGTGAAATGCCCCCTTTGTAAATTCAGATACTGTATAAGTGGTTGGTCTCCTTGGCAGATTCCCAATAGAAAGAGATTTTTAAAAATTCCTTTTTCTTGCTAACTGCCTTCATGAAATCTATATAACATTCATATGTGCACACGCAAGACACTGAACAGTTAAAAAAACTTTAAAAAAATCTATTCACAAGCAAGTGTCAGTAAGATATTAATAGAAATATAAATGAAGACACAGGAAGTGAAAAAGAGAACCAGACTGAGCTGTGAATCGTGATGCAGTCAGCTAAGCTTCCAAGCTTATTGTCTGATTCACCTTCTTCCAAGCAGTTTGGTTTCTCTTGTTTTACAACTTCCCTGGTGGCTCACATGGTAAAGAATCTGCCTGCAATGCAGGAGACCCAGATTTAATTCCTGGGTCGGGAAGATCCTCTGGAGAAGGGAATGGCAATCCACTCTAGTATTCTTGCCTGGAGAATCCCATAGACAGAGGAGTCTGGTGGGCTACAGTCCGTGGGGGTCACAAAAAGTTAGTCATGACTGAGCGATTAACACTACTGCTGCTGCTTAACTACTCTTTATCAAGTGTGTTTTTATATCCTGTTCTTGAACAGCTTCAGTGGCTCACCTACCAAATCAGACATGAAAATGGAACCTATTTGAAAGGAGCAGGTGGGGTGGGTGTTTTTATTATTCCTTCAGTAAACACCTGCTGAGCCGCTGGTGCCAGGCACTCATCTGGCATTAGCAAGGACCGTGGGACAATTGACATCGCTCCTGCCTCCAGGAGAAAGAGGAGAAAGACATGGACAGACAGCGGCAGCGGAGTGTGAATAGATGTGACAAGAGGGCGGTCTGCGGTGGCGGTGCCGCTGAAGCCTTCTCACACACACTTGAGCTGCGGCTGAGGTAGTTCTTACATGCAGGTGGCTTCGTGTTCCTGGAACCGAAGGTGCCTGGTCAGGCAGAAAAAAAAATGAGACAACTCAGGGAGATCAGAGAGCGGCTGGTTTAGCATCTGAGCAGGACGATTTCAGTAGGAAGGGGGGAGCCTTGCAGAGACACCCAGCAGGGCTGGAAGCAGTGGGCTGGGTGTTTGGGGACGTGCATTCTGGTGGCCCCTCGGCAGTGGGCAGGAGGTCTGAAGCCAGAGACTGGCTCAGAGGGTCTCGAAATGTCTAGGTGAGAAGCGATGAGACCAAGTGGGGCAGTGGGAGTGCCTGGAGGAGGGGACCCCTGGAGGGGATGTTGCAGGAGCAGAAACAAAGGGGTTTCCTGGCTGAGTCGCCAGGAAGGGAGGCCTGAGTGGGAGGGGAGGTCTGCCCCGTGCTATACTGGGGATTGCTCTTTGCTAGCACCTGGAACCACATGCATCCTCACAGTAACCTTCATGGGTTATTGAGGCACGTGTTCTGCTGGCTGAATGGTGGGGACTGCCTGCCCAGCAGACTGTGCCGAGCAGGGATCCATGGGTAGGGTATGGAGGGGGCAGTGAGCACCAGGTTTCTCCCAGGCAATTCCATGCAACATCTCCTGCAACAGGAGCCCAGGTCTCTGCCCTACCACCAACCCAGTTTCAGTGTCTGTAACCCCCTCTCCTGGGTTCAAGCTGGGCTGGCCTGAAATTGGGGTGGGGGATGTCATTTCAAACTTGGGGAAAAAATCTACGTTTCCTGGTAACATTTGAAATAAAAATACTGCTGCGGGTTGACGCAAACCAACCAAAGATGTAGCATTAGACACTAGTCAGAGCTGGGCCACCGTGACCACCGCCGCACAGCTTGCTTTATTCAGGGAGGCCTGGCATGTTCTTGGCCTGTGAGACTCTCTCTCTCTCTGGGTTTTGCTGCTCGCTTGCCTTTTTGTGGCTCTGTGTTCTGTGAAAATTATCACTATGTGGCTGCTGTGGCTTTCAGAACAGAACTCTTTTATCAGTCTGGTGCCGGAACCCAGAGGCACTGTGTCTGAACCTTTTTCCCACCGCAGCCCACAAAGACAGGCCAATACAGGTACAGGCTACAGAGAAGAAGCTGCTGGGAACACCACCCAGGGACTGAGGACCAGTAACCCCAGCCTTGGGCATTCAGTCTCTTTTTTCCTCCTCCTCACCAATCATTTATCAAGTTGTTTTTTCATCCAGTAGATATTTACTGAGCATTTCCCCTGTGGTAGCTACATTTATTTTTTATTTATTTATTTGGCTGTGCCAAGTGTGTTTGTCAGATGGGATCAAGTTCCTGACCAAAGATCGAACCTGGGCCCCCTGCATTGGGCATGGATTCTTAACCACTGGGCTACTAGAGAAGTCCATTTTAAATAGATTATAGGACTTGATTAATGCATATTCTTTTTTTTCAAATTTACTTTATTGATTTACAACGTTGAATTAATTTCTACTGTACAGCAAAGTGATTCATTCAAAGTGTACATTCTTTTTCCTATTCTTTTCCATAATGGTTTACCACAGGATATGGAATATAGTTCCCTGTGCTATACAGTAGGAACTTGTTGTTTATCCATTCTGTATAGAATAATTTGCATCTGCTAACCCAAACTCCCAGTCCATCCTTCCTCCACCCTCCTTACACCTTGGCAAACACAACTCTCTTTGTCCATGAGTCTGTTTCATAATTAAGTTTATCCGTATCATACTGTAGATTACACCTATAAGTGATACAGTACAATATTTGCCTTTCTCTGTCTGACTTACTTCCCTAGTATGATAATCCCGAGGTCCGTCCACTTTGATGCAGATGCCATCATTTCGTTCTCTTTGTGGCCGAGTAATGTTCCCTTGTATATATGTACCGCATCTCCTTTATCCACCAATTAATGCAGGCTTCAACAACAGAGAGAAACGGCTCTGATCAGTCACTCGTAACTGGAGGATTCAGAAAATGGGAGATTTCTCCATAAAGACTAAATATTCTGTCATAATAAGCGTTAGTCACTCAGTTGTGTCCGTCTCTCTGTGACGCCATGGACCGGGCTCCTCTGTCCATGGGATTCTACAAGCAAGAACAATGGAGTGAGTTGCCATTTCCTTCTCCAATTCTGGCATAATGGGAGATCTTTATAGAAGGCCAGCTGATGGCCACCGACCTTCATGTCCCCTCCTGAAGACCATGAAGAAAGAGCAGAAGACTCAGATTTGGGGCCTCTTCCCTGTGTCAGCCCCCAGTGCCACCCACTCCAACGCCAAGGGCTTTGTTTCTCTCACTCTCACCCCAAGGAGTGTTCTTATTTGTTCTTGTTCATTCATTTACTCAACACCACTGAGAGCATGTGTTTATTGATGAAGGAAATAAATGAAGAAATAGCAGCTTCTCTTAGGAAAAGCTTTGAGAAAGAAAAAAGACTGGCCGTGGGCATGAGGCCTCACAGGACAAGATGGTCAGGCACGCCTTGTTAGGTGACAGCTGGATTCAGTTGCAGGTTCCATCTGCACTCTGTGGAACAAACATGGTAAAAGAGAGAAAAGTCGGGAAGGATGTGAAATCATTTCCTCTAGCACATGTTCCTCTCTGAACTTTTATTTTACTGTTGTTGGAAGTCAATAGATTTCACGCTTATCATTATTATCTTCATGCAGACATGGAGAACAATTTCATCTCAAGTGTCTGTCTCTAGTTAATTGACAGTAAGTTCCTGCAGGGCCAGGAAAAGAAGAGTTTTGAGACTCAGTTCAAACTCGGTGGGGAAGACTGACTCCATCAGTTATTCAGCATCTGCCCCAGGTAGAGGAAGGGATGGGGGACTGTGGCATTATGACATCATGTATTTGTTTTCATTGGGTGGATACTAGGTACTTTCCACTGACTTCAGTATCTAAAGGATGGTAATTGACTGTTTCTTGACTTTCTACTTTTGCATTCCAGTCCCCTATAATGAAAAGGATATATTTTTTGGGTGTTAGTTCTAAAAGGTCTTGTAGGTCTTCATAGAACAGTTCAACTTCAGCTGCTTCAAAATTACTGGTCGGGACATAGACTTGGATTACCGTGATATTGAATGGTTTGCCTTGGAAATGAACAGAGATCATTCTGTCATTTTTAAGATTGCATCCAAATACTGCATTTCGGACTTTTCTGTTGACTGTGATCGCTACTCCATTTCTTCTAAGGGATTCCTGCCTGCAGTAGTAGATATAATGGTCATCTGAGTTAAATTCACCCATTCCAGTCCATTTTAGTTCGCTGATTTCTAGAATGTTGACGTTCACTCTTGCCATCTCCTGTTTGACCACTTCCAACTTGCCTTGATTCATGGATCTAACATTCCAGGTTCCTATGCAATATTGCTCTTTACAGCATCAGACCTTGCTTCTATCACCAGTCACATCTGCAACTGGGTGTTGTTTTTGCTTTGGCTCCATCTCTTCATTCTCTCTGGAATTATTTCTCTACTGATCTCCAGTAGCATACTGGGCACCTACCAACCTGGGGAGTTCATCTTTCAGTGCCTTATCTTTTTGCCTTTTCATACTATTCATCGATTTCTCAAGGAAAGAATTCTGAAGTGGCTTGCCATTCCCTTCTCCAGTGGACCACAGTCTGTCAGACCTCTCCACCATGACCCATCCATCTTGGGTGGCCCTACATGGCATGGCTTAGTTTCATTGAGTTAGACAAGGCTGTGGTCCATGTGATCAGATTGGCTAGTTGTCTGTGATTGTGGTTTCAGTCTGTCTGCCCTCTGATGCCCTCTCTCAGTGCCTACCATCTTCCTTGAGTTTCTCTTACCTTGGATGTGGGTTGTTTCTTCACAGCTGCTCCAGCAAAGCGCAGCTGCTGCTCCTTACCTTGGACATGGGGTATCTCCTCACGGCCCCCAGAGGTCGAAAAACACCTGGAGTAACAGGCAAATTTGGTCCTGGAATACAAAATGAAGCAGGGCAAAGGTTAATAGAGTTTTGCCAAGAGAACACACTGGTCATAGTAAATACCCTCTTCCAACAATGCAAGAGACGACTCTACACATGGATATCACCAAATGGCCAACATCGAAATCAGATTGTCTATATTCTTTGCAGCCAAAGATGGAGAAGCTCTATACAGTCAGCAAAAACAAGACCAGGAGCTGACTGTGGCTCAGATCATGAACTCCTTATAGCCAAATTCAGACTTAAATTGAAGAACATAGGGAAAACCACTAGGCCATTCAAGTATGACCTAAATCAAATCCCTTATGATTATATAATAGAAGTGAGAAATAGGTTTAAGGGACTAGATCTGATAGACAGAGTGCCTGAAGAACTATGGACAGAGGTTCGTTACATTGTACAGAGACAGGGATCAAAACCATCCACAAGAAAAAGAAATGCAAAAAAGCAAAATGGCTGTCCGAGGAGTCCTTACAAATAGCTGTGAAAAGATGAGACGCCAAAAGCAAAGGAGTAAAGGAAAGATATACCCATCTGAATGCAGAGTTCCAAAGAATAATAAGGAGAGATAAGAAAGACTATCTCAGCGATCAATGCAAAGAAGTAGAGGAAACAATAGAATGAGAAAGACTAGAGATCTCTTCAAGAATATTAGAGCTACCAAGAGAACATTTTATGCAAAGATGGGCTTGATAAAGGACAGAAATGGTATGGACCTAACAGAAGCAGAAGATATTAAGAAGAGGTGGCAAGAATACATAGAACCGTACAAAAAAGGTCTTCACGACCCAGATAATCACAATGGTGTGATCTAGAGCCAGACATCCTGGAATGTGAAGTTAAGTGGGCCTTAGAAAACATCACTATGAACAAAGCTAGTAGAGGGGATGGAATTCCACTTGAGCTATTTCAAATCCTGAAAGATGATGCTGTGAAAGTGCTGCACTCAATATGCCAGCAAGTTTGGGAAACTCAGCAGTGGCCACAGGACTGGAAAAGGTCAGTTTTCATTCCAATCCCAAAGAAAGGCAATGCCTAAGAATGCTACAGTCCATGGGGTTGCAAAAGAGTCAAACAGGACTTAGAGATTCAACAGCAACAACATGGTTGCCCTACAAAGTTTCTGTAAGATATAAAGGAACAAGGAAAGGCTATAGGCTCTGTTACATTGTATCTTTATTGCTCTAAATTCTACTCCTAGGCAGACTCTTCCCGAGGTATTTTCACGTTATTAATAAAAGCAACAAGAACGAATGAAGAAGCAGTGTATCTCACAAGTTTCTTGTGTGCTGGCAGGGTGGTGGGAGCAGGTGTCCTCAGGTGAGCTGCAGGATCCTTCCTCTGCAGAGTGGACAAATGGTGGAGCTCTGTTAGGTGCAGGGGAACAGGAGGGAGCAGGCAAAGTCAAGGACAGAAAGTGGAAGTGCTGAGTTTCTAGAGATACGGATTTACAAAGGGATTGTTCTGCTTTGGTATCTGTAGGAAGAATTAGCTGTGTGTAGGAGAAATAAGTTGATGGAGACTTTTCTGTTCATTTATTTATTCATTTGATGGTGCATCCTTGCTCTCTTCCCAAAACTGTGCTGCGTGGTAAGCGACTCAGTGGGCAGGTGCAGGGTCTGCTGGGGCTGCCCGAGGGGACCATCAAGCGCAGGAGGACTGCTAACTCAGGGAGGACCTTGAGGGTTTGGGGTCTTTCTTCCAGAAGGTCCGTTGGCCTTCAGGAGCTAGAGTAATTAGTTGAATAAGGCAGTAAAGGCCTGGCACGGGAAAGGAATGTTCTATCTTCCTATCTATGTATATATCTTTTTTATTATTGTTTTTGGCTGCGGTGGGTCTTCACTGCTGTGTGTGGGCTTTCCCTGGTTGCAGTGAGCAGGGGCTACTCATCTTTGTGTGAGGGCTTCTCACTGCGGGTTTCTCCTGACGAGGAGCACTGGATCTAGAGCGCTGGCGCAGTAGTTGTGACTCATAGGCTTTGTTGCTGCGTGGCATGGGGATCTTCCAGGGCCAGGGACTGAACCAGTGTCCCTTGCATTGCAAGGCAGATTCTTAACCGCTGGACCACCAAGGGAGCCCTGTCTGTGTACATATCAATCAGTCAGCAATTATGTATCATATGCGCATGCATGCCTGCTCAGTTGCTTCAGTCGGGTCCCGCTCTGCAGCCCCATGCACTGTAGCCCGTCAGGCTTCTCTGTCCATGGAATTCTCCAGGCGAGAATACTGGAGTGGGTTGCCATGCCCTCATCCAGGGGATCTTCCCAGCCCAGGGTTGGAACCCATGTCTCCTGTGTCTCCTGCACTGCAGGTGGATTCCTTACCACTAAGCCACCAGGGAAGTCCATGTATCACATACAGAGGGATAAAGATAAGTGAAAACACAGAAAACTGTGAGTAGTCAGGAATTTATTTTGAGTCCTTACTGTCTTATGCAAAGCCCATTATAGCCAAGGATAGAGGTTAAGAAAGTTGAAGTCAGACAGAAGTGGCTCTGGTCCCAGCTCCACTCCTTACTAATTTTGTGACCTTGAACCATTCATTTAATGTCTCTAGATCTCAGTTTTTCCCCTCTGTAACACAAGCATAATAATAATACTGACGTCACAGCACAAAACCAGGTTTGCTACACAAAATCACCTTGCATCATGCTGGTGTGTGGCATGTACTTAGTAAATACTGACTTGCTGTCATTACAGCTTTTGTTTTATTCATTCATTCCTCTTCTGGAGGAAGCTTCAGTTTAGAAATGTGTTCAGGTCACTGCTCATGAATGATGGAGCCTCCAGGCCCGTCTGGAGGTGGGTGTCTGAGGGAAGCTGCAGGAGAAGGCAAGACCAGACCTCAAAGAGCTCAGGACATTGAACTTTATCCCAGAGGAAGCCTCTCAGGACCCTTAAGGTCAGGAACAACAAGTTCAGATTTGCATTTTAGAAAGATGATTCTGGCAGCAAGGTTCAGGTTTACAGATAGCAGTGGTAGCATCTGAAGGCCCGGCTAGGGGGCAGGGTTGGGGTGGGGGCACCAGGACCACATGCAGGTGGGAGCAATGGGGTAGGCTGAACTGGAGCTTTTAAATAAAGTGGGAGATGCTGGTGGGAGGTGAGGAGAGAGAGTGAGCAAGTGGGAGGGATTCGGCTGCTCCAGGGTTTCTGGCTGCAGCTGACTGGGGAGAGGGCAGTACCTTGGACCAAGATGGAGATCCCAGAGGCAGGAGCTTGAGCGCAGTAAGCTTGGGGTGCCTGTGAGACTCGGGGGCAGTGTCCACGTGGCAGCCAGACATAGAGATGCAGAGTCAGGAGTCCAGCTGGGGTTGTAGATGTTCCGTTGAGTGTTGAAAGTGTGGGTGGCAGTGACAGCATTCAGGCGACCCTTGCACACCTCCAAGCACACTCTCTCCCTGCCAGGCAGAGAGGCAGAAAGGCAGCCAAGGTCACCACTTCCAGGGCTTTACACTCAAGTCCAAGGAGGAGACACCAAGCAAGACAAATAAAGGAAACCTGTAAGTTCAGCTGTTGCTGAGTGCTAGCAGTATAATGGTAAACTGCAAGGTAGCTGATGCATTGACAATCTTTCATGAAGAGCTATGGAAACATTCATTAAAAAAAAAAAAAAACCACCTGTACAGTTAAGCAAGATTATTATGAGTTATTGTAACCTCATAAGGCAGACTTATTTCACCATAGGAAGAAACCATGATGTTCTAAGAATAGAAGAGAAAAAGATAATTACCCAAGACTGGGAGAACCTTTAAGTAGGTCAGCCTTTAAGAGGGAAGCACTTAGGTAAGAGGAAGAAGTAAAAATGAGCAGATATTCAGAGATGGGATAAAAGGCAAGTTCAGAAATTCTGAGTTTAATCAGGAAGACAGGTACATGGGAACATGAAGACACTGTACTGCTTTCTTCATGGAAACACGTGCAGATGAGGACGTGATGCACATTGCCCTTTGAGCGTGGGTACTGGCGAGGGTCACCTGCCAGGCAGGCGAGGGGCTCCAGCACTGAGTGAGGTAAAGGTCCCAGTGACTCACGGGCACTCCTTGTGGGGAAGACCCCACGGATGTGCAGAACAAGCTGCTACAGAGTGGAATGGGTAGGAAGAAGGAGGATGGGGACAGTCAGAGAACATGGGGATGGGAGTATTCATTTAGATGGAGGGGCCACCAGTCAGCACTTCTAGGCCTGTTCCCAGATGACCCTCGAAGTGAAGCAAAATCAAGTGTGGGGTATAGAAAGTTTGAGACCCACTGAGTTAAGTACTAAGATAGCAAATCAGCCTTGGCAGCCAGAGCCCATGGGTGGGTGGCTGCAGTAGGTGAGTTTTTTCCAGGAGATGCATAGAGAGGGAGTGGAAGGCTTTGGGGGAGGTGGCCAGTGGGTCCTCTTTTGTCAGCATCACCCTGGGGAAAGATACCAGACGTCAAGGTGATAGCTCTGGCTCAGCAGCTGGTCCCCGAACAGTGAGGAAAGGGAGCTAGGGAATAAGTTGGGAGTAAAGTGTCTTGTGTTAAAGCATGCCAGCTCCTCCCAGAGCCCTGGCTCAGGGCCCATCCAGAGCCCCAAAGCCTGCGGTGGTTTCATCCTACTCATCCTTGGATGTGAAGCTGCTGAGAGTGAAACCCAGGGTGACCCAGAACTGACGGGAAGCAGAAACCAATGCTCTGCTATCAAAATGCAATCTCCTGCTTGCCCTTGGGGATCCTCGCCTTCCCGGAAGAACAGAGGACCACAGAGTCCTAGGGAAGAAACAGTTATGGGAACATAAGGGAATCATGACCCAGGAGATGGGAACTGCGTCGGGGAGGGGACGCCTCAAGTGTCTGTTCATCACATGACCCCAGCCCCTTTTGCTAAAGTCCTGTTGATTTTAAGTTGTCCCTGGCATATAGGAATGGAATGATTGGTTTGGTGAATTGAGATGTGGGCTTATGAGAGAAGGGACTGGACAGAGCCTGGTAAATGCAGACTCTCAACCTGCTTCAGACCTGGAGGCAGAGGACACTGACCTGTCTGCGAGTGCCTTCCACACACATTGACGTCACCTCAGCAGGTGATGTGAGGCCAGGGGTTCTGAAATCTACCTGGTGATCTGAATGCCCCTGGGCCTGACCTCAGGGCCCCAGAGTAAAATCTCTGAGCCTGAGGAAGGCATCAGTCATACAGTCAGCTTCCTAGAGCTTCTCCAGTTTTCAGAACCCTGTGTTAAGGTCTTTTTTGTTTGTTTGTTTTTCGGCTGTGCTGTATGCTTTGTGGGATCTTAGTTCCCTGACCAGGAATTGAACCCGTGTCCTCCACAGTGAAAGCATGGAGTCCTAACCAGTGAACCAGCAGGGAATTCCCCAAGGTAATATTCTCTGTAGTATGTTTTTACTGGCAATTACAGAGTACCTAATTCTTTTTCTCTTTTCCCTTTCCACCAGGCACTGGGAAATCACGAATTTGATAATGGTGTGGAAGGCCTGATTGATCCACTACTCAAAAAGGTCAATTTTTCAATTCTGAGCGCAAACATTAAAGCCAAGGGGCCTCTAGCATCTAAAATTTCAGGACTTTATTCACCATATAAAATTCTTCCTGTTGGTAATGAAGTTGTGGGAATTGTTGGATACACTTCAAAGGAAACCCCTTTCCTCTCAAATCCAGGTATTCGCTTCTTTTACAGCACTCATTGCTTGAAAATAGGTGCCACTAAATCAGAGTGTGGCATTACTTTTCTGGATGGTTGGTTAAAGTAGAAACAGTGTGTGGTGTTGGACACGTGTGGATGACATTGAAACACCAATCTAGTGGCTTCCAGTTGCCCTAAGTAACTTCTTAAAGACCCTTGCTTTCCTGCTCAGTGAATTGTTGACACCAACAGTAACATTGCTTAATTCAGCACATTCAGAATTTGGATGAGAGGGCCATTTATATCCAGTGCTGATGTCAGAAGGAGTCATTTATTGGAAAATGAGAGTCACGTAACTCACGCCCTTTTTTCTTTGGAACCAGGGAGCCCAGAGCCAGGGTTTTACCCTGTCTTCCTTCTTTCTAGTATGATTATTCTATGTCTAGTTAGCTCCCTTTTTCATTATCTCTTGTTTTAATGGCTTTGTTATATCTGGCTTTCTGGGAGATATATACATATATATATTCTTGAATGGTCTTGTGTGTGTATATGTGTATCATACAACAGATAGATATGTATATCTGCTATAGCCATATATACACACACATATATCTGTATAACCCGAAGACCATTCAAAAAACATTTTTGAGTCACTTTTACAGGAATGGTTTGGCAGTGAAAACAAAAAGATGTTTTTCCTAAATTGCAAGTGAGTCACTCAGTCATGTCAGACTCTTTGCAGACCCGTGGACTATAGTCCGCCAGCCTCCTCTGTCTGTGGGATCCTCCAGGCAAGAATACTGGAGTGGGTTGTCATTTCCTTCTCCAGGGGATCTTCCCCCCCCAGGGATCAAACCCACATCTCTTTGCGTCTCCTGTAATGGCAGGCAAATTCTTTACCAATGTGTCACCTGGGAAGATTTTTCTAAATTATCCAAGTCAGTTTTCTTTCCATATTTGAAGAAAAAAAGGAAACAAGGGTTTGGGGCAAGAACAAACTGATAAAGGAAATCTTCGAAAATGACAGTTAGAAATGTCGTGTGTTTACTGTTGCTGTTAAAGTGGTTGCAGGCCATCAGAAACGACACAAAAGTCAATGCACTTGACCCTGAGTGGCTCAGGGGTAAGGAGAGGATCCTGCGAGCTCGGAAGCAGGGCTGGGCTGCTCTCCACGGCTGGGGACCTGGGGTTCGTCAGGCACCCCAGGCACCAGGTGACATCGCTCCCCCAAGCCTTTGCACGTGGTCCATGGGTGTGGCTGAAATCATTGTGAAAATGCCACAGCAGGCACCTGCAGACCTCATGAATTACTGGCTTTTGAAGAGCTATATGAGTGCTCTTCTGACTGAAAAGGATGTGGCCCCACTGGAGGTACCCAGTGCAGTCTCGGGCTTCTCTCCACCGCCAGCAAGGCTCCGGCCCTTCTGCCCCGCCGCTTACAGCAAGGCGATCAGCCCTTCCCGGGTTCAGGGCACCTTCTATCTGGGCCCCCTTGGGCCTTCCTGCCCAGAGGCGAGGGGGGCAATTATACAGTGAACCAATCACCGATATGGGTGGGGCTGGGGTCCTTAGGCCCCGTTGCCACAGGTCGCCCTCTGGTGAGAGACTCCTGCTGTGGGTCCCCAGCACCCCCTGAAAATGCCTCCCCTGATCACATTTGTCCTCACTCTGGGCTTCCTTGGGAGCAGCCTGAGGACAGAGCTAGTCTGTTCTCAGTGAACATCTGGAACCTAATAGAGGGGCCAGCTCAGGTTCTCTGACTAAAGATGTGGACATGTTGAATAACAGAATAGTTATGTGTCTCCATAATGTTCCATCCAGGGGGATTTGAGTTCATTAAAGGTAGAATCTAATTAAATGTCACTAACAAAGTCAGGGAGGGAGGGAAGACGGTCTGGTGAGTGAAGGGCAGGATGGCCCTCCTTGGCCCCCTCTAAGGTGTGTGAAGAATTCTGGGGCAAAGGGCATTCCAGAAGTGAGGTCAGAGTCATCTGCTGGGACCCACGCTGCCAAGGGCAGGGACCTGCTTGGTGCCAGCACAGGGGGCTTCCCAGTGCAAGCTGTGGAATGAACACACGCGAGCAGGCGGGTGTAGGGCCACAATCCCAAAGTGGTAAGTGTTTAGTTTCCTGGAACATGGATTCTAAGAGAAAGCTGGAAAGTGGGGTGAGGACTGGATTGTTGGGCTGAGGAGTTCAGCATGATTTGGAGAAAAGCATTCATCCCTTCTTTCATAGTCAGCAATAAAGAGACTCCCCTAATGGTCCAATGGTTCACTTTCCCATGAAGGAGGTATGGGTTCCATCCCTGGTTGAGGAACTAACATCGCATGTGCCTCATGGCCAAAAAAAACAAAATGTAAAACAGATACTTCCCTGGTGGTTCAGACAGTAAAGAATCCACCTGCAACGTGGGAGACCTGGGTTCAATTCCTGCGTTGGGAAGATCCCCTGAGAAGGAAATGGCAACCCAGTCCAGTTTTCTTGCCTGGAGAATCCCATGGACAGAGGAGCCTGGCGGGCTACAGTCCACGGGGTCACAAAGAGTTGGACACAACTGGGCGATTAAGCACAAAGCACAAAACAGATGCGATATTGTAACAAATTCAATAAAGACTTTAAAAATTGTTCTTAGAAATAGTCACCAATAAAAAGATAGAAGAGGCGGATGGTGGAGAGACAGGGGGCAGGGACTAGCCTTGCTGGGACCCTGATGGCACTTTACCAGGTTACAAAAGACATGAGAGCTGAAAGGACCACACTCTTTCCAGCATCTCCCAGGAGAGAGGGGCTGCATCATGTAGGGACCAGTGCAGGAGCTGGGCAGGGGTGCAGCAGTGTCTCAGGGGACGCTTGCTTCTCCCAAGACCACAGGCTCAGCAGCCTGGCTCCTCCTATAGATCTCTGGCCCCAAATATCCAGCCTCAATCCTTCAGTCCTGGTGGCCTGGGTGCCCATGAGCATAATTTCATTATTTAGATAATGAAATTCCTCTCACTCCCTGGTGGCTCAGATGGTAAAGAATCCACCTGCAATGCAGGAGAGATGCAGGTTTAGTCCCTGGGTTGGGAAGATCCCTGGAGGAGGGCATGGCAACCCACTCCAGTATTCTTGCCTGGAGAATCCCATGGACAGAAGAGCCTGATTGCTACAGTCTGTGGGGCTGCAAAGAGTCGGACATGACTGAGCGACTAACACTTGCACTTTTCCCTTCATATTATCCTGAAATAAATCCCATGCCTTCTGTATGTGGGATGATCAATCATGTGAGGTTTCTGATGTGTTAGGAGAATACATTTCTTTGTCGTCAGAGGCCTTTCTCTTGACTTTTTGTTCTTTCCTGTCCACCACACTGAAGCAGAGGATGAAGCATAAGTCTCAGCAAACATCCATTCAGTTACTCACTCATTCATTCATTCCCTCTGGGAGCCTACCTCTGTTCCTGGCAGTGTTCTTGGCATCAGAGATACTGACCCCAAGAAGCCCTGCCCACTGGAGCTTCCCATTTAGTGGGAAAAGAAGTAGATGAGGAGAATGTTTGGTGCACCAGAAGGTGGTGAGTGCCACAGAGAGAAATTAAGCAGCAGTGTGGCATGGGGAGGGTGCACCTCATTGTTTTAAGGGGAGATCAGTGAGAGGATCAGTGTTGACACAGCACTGAGGGTGACCTGGGAACCTGGAGCTTCTTGGGGTGACTGGCAAGAATAATCAGATGATTCTTAATGGCTTCATGGCAGACAGTGAGGGCCAAGCTGTTATAACTCTTGATTTTTAACAGTTAAAAATCAAGAGCTGCCCTGTGAGCTACTGGCAGCAATGCAGATCCCATCCATATCTGTGAACCATGTTTTCAGGCTGTTGGTCTGGGGTACCCCTAGCTTTACCATCAACCTTGCTGTTTATTTGCCATGCTCTTTGGCCCAAATCATCTTAACTAATTCGAGGGACTCCAGAGTTCCCTCCTGGAACACTCAGAGACCCCCAAACACCACAGCTTCAGAAGTGATATGTTTAACCGTCTCACAGCTCCTTAGATGAATACTTTTCAAACTGGAGATAACAGACTCCTGGGTTTTGAAAAGTTGTTAGGAGACTGATTCAACTTTTGGCATTTTTGTTTTAGGGTTGGTTCCAGCATAAGGGAATCCAGATCCTCTGGAAGATCTGGAGTCACAGCTGGCTTGCTGTGACTTCAGGGCAGCGTATCTGTGTTTGTAGTCCTGTCTATGCCAGTCAGAGCTGTAAGCCCTCCAGCCATGCTGCGATTTGACTGCAGGACGGGGACAAAGGGAGAGCCTGGTGGGCTTACCACACTGGGTAATGCGAGCCTGCAGCACACAGCACCCAGCTGTGCGATCACACCCACACTCGCCAGCCGCACTAGCAGGCAAGCTTCAGCTCCCACTGTGTAGGGGGTGAGCCTCCTGGGAGGGATGCAAGGCTCCCAGGGCCAGCAGTCCTCGGATGAGAACCCAGTCTAATCAGTGCTCAGCGATGCTGTAACACTGACCTTATCCGGTGGGCAAGACAGTGTTGTCAGTGGCGTCAATTCAAGGACTAGTCGCTGACAAGAGTTTCAAGTCTGAAGACTGATTGTGCTGAACTTGCAAACAAAGCCATACAGTAGCTAATCTTTTTTTTTTTTAAGTTTTATTGAGATATGATTGATCCACACTAAGGTGTATAGCATAATGACTTGGCATGTATACAGTCCAACATGTTTATGTGCTCAGGCGTGCTTTGTGTTGACCTAATGGAAGTCTGGATAAAAATACAAATAGATTAAAGAAATAGAGAGATTACAAATCTGAACCCTGCTCACAGTTTGAGATTGAACTCGAGCAACATAGTATCATCCGCAGCCTTAAACCAACAGGCCACCTTGTGTGTGTGTGTCTTAGACTCTCAGTCCTGTCTGACTCCTCGTGACCCCATAAACTGTAGCCTGCCAGGCTCCTCTGTCCCTGGAATTTTCCAGGCAAGAATACTGGAATGGGTTGCCATTTCCTTCTCCAAGGGATCTTCCCAACTCAGGGACTGAACCCAGATCTCTTATGTTGCAGGCAGATTCTTTATCTTCTGAGTCACCAGGGAAGCCCCAGTGCAACTTAAGGGAATGTAAGTGAGAATATTGGTGTGAATTTTTATTGGCTTTGTAGAGATATTACACTGAATTTATAAACAAGTTTTGGTCTTGAAAATTTAAGAACTTTAGGCAGTAAGGTGTTTTTACTTGATATGCTTATATAATAAGCAATATGATTTTTTAAAAAGCTATTGTTGAATAAGTGTCCATTTTATTTTCTTCCTTAGGAACGAATTTAGTATTCGAAGATGAAATCGCTGCATTGCAACCTGAAGTAGATAAGTTAAAAACTCTAAACGTGAACAAAATTATTGCACTGGGACACTCTGGTTTTGAAGTGGATAAACTCATTGCTCAGAAAGTGAAGGGCGTGGATGTGGTGGTGGGAGGACATTCCAACACGTTTCTCTACACAGGTAATGGTCCCGGGAGGGTTAGACAATATATGTTGATATGAAGTATAATATGTATTAATACATGCAATAATGTATATAAGTGATACACACTGAGTGATAATGTGTAAATCTTACTCAAAGAGACTTTAAAAAATTTTTTGTATTGAAATACAGTTGATTTACCACATTGGGTGGGAATAACTGCAGGCAGGTTGCAGACAAAATGTGAGTGTGATGAAGATGGTGAGGATGCTGACAGAGATGCCAGCTTTCTTAGTGCAGGTGACTTTGCCATCAAGCATCTGAGAGCCACTTAAGTAATTCAAGACGGGGGAGTTGGCTAGACTGAGGATGCCAACACCAAGAAAACCCCCACTGGAGCAGGTCATCGGGCAACCCTGGGTGGAGGTTAAGACTCTGATGTGGACGGTCTAGACTACTGACAAGGGGTGGGCTCCTGTCAGCCTGACCTCCCTCATTGCTAGGATGAGGGTCAGTTATAAAGCATTGCTGTGGCTTCATGTGTGTGTGAGTGGATGTTGGTGAAGTGCCTCAAAACAGGGCCTGGAGCTTAGGTTCTCACTTCGGTCGTGTCCCTGGGTCTTTTCTTAGCTTCCCTCTGAGGCAGCATCAGCGCCTCAGGACACACAGTAAGAACTAGATGCATCCCACCCCTGCATCTGGCAGAGCAGTGGCTTCAGAGTCGTTTGACTGTGATCCATAGTAAGAAGGGTGTTGCTCACGAGGACCCAATGCATGCTCACACACACACGTGCACTGAATGAAACATTTCCCAAGGCACCTGGGGTGCGCCCTGATATTTTCTGTTCTGTTTCACCTTTTTTAATTCATTGGCTGTGCTGGGTCTTCATTGCTGCGACAGGGCTTTCTCTAGCTGCGGCCACGAGCAGGGGCTGCTCACTAGGCGCAGTGCTCAGGCTTCTCACTGTGGTGGCCTCTCTTGTGGTGAAGCACAGGCTCTAGAGTGTGTGGGTCCAGTAGTTTCGACATGAGTGTTTAGTTGCTCTGGGGCATATGGGATCTTCCTGGACCAGGGATTGAACCCGTGTCCCCTACATTGGCAGGCGAGTTCTTAACTACTGGAACTCCAGGGAAAACGTCTACTTTTTCACTTTTTAAGTGCCAATTACCACCCACTTAAATAATTGCTTCATAGTATAGCTAGGCTATATTTTGAATAGCTGAGTTTTCAATGAGCTATGGCCAAATGGGCAAGAAGAATTAAAGGAATCCGATGCCACCTCTCAGATGTTGAAGGCATTGCCACACTCCCTCTGACTTGCCTTAGACTCTCTGAAGGCCCAGCCATCATCCACAGCCTTGGTACACAGCCGTCAGTCAGTGAGCCCTGCTGGGCCTGAAAAGGCTGAATGGCTGTGCTCTGCCTCCCATTAATTCCGCAGCCTGTTGTTTTGTTCCTGTCACTTTGGTTCCAGCCAATGAGATCCTGCAAAAGAGAATGTGTCTTCTGCTAAGGAGATGATAAATGATGAATGACTGGATGAAAGAAAGATTTGGGGATAAAAATAACACTATTTATCTACAAACTTTGAAGTAGATAATTATAGTCTTAAGAAAAAACTACCTGTAGAGTTAGTATTTTATCTCACATTTCATGATTGCTTACCAAGATTAAATTGTTCTCATGAAAATGTTCAATTTGGACATTCATCATTGTGAGGAATGAACTTAACAATTAAAGGGAATTCTAGGACACAATAGGAAATGAGATATGTTTGCTTCTTTAAATAAATTTTCCCAACCTTATAAAGCAAACAGAAAACAGAACAACAACAACAAAACACAGCCCTTCACTACATTGCCTTGAGAATTAGCATAAAGTTAGGAATGCCCTAGCGACCCAGTGGTTAGAACTCTGCACTTTCACCACTAAGGGCCTGGGTTCAATTCCTGCTCCAGGAACTAAGGTCCAACAAGCCAAGAAAAAGACAAAAGAATTAGCATCAAGTTAGATATGCTTGATTAATCAAATTAGGGTTAAAATAATGCATCATTTCCTGGAGAAGGAAATGGCAACCCACTCCAGTATTCGTGCCTGGAGAATCCCATGGCCAGAGGAGCCTGGCAGGCTACAGTCCATGGGGTCACAAGGAGTCGGACACAACTGAACAACTAAATAACAACAACAACAGTGCATCATTTGTGATCTTAAGTCTCCTGAGAGCCATTTCAGCACACACAAGACCCAACACACACACTCACACACTCACCTAAAACAGTTTCACAAAGCGTCTAGATTGTACCTGATATTTTATGTTCTGTTGTTTAATTCTTTTAAATGCTGTAACCACTTACTAAAGAGGTTTGTCTTGTCCATATTTTTTAAAACTCAGCTTTAAATGAGGCAGGCCAAAATGGTCCAAACAGTGCATAAACAGTTTCCCTCCAAATACTGAACACCACTGCAGGTGCTTTGGATGACAGCCGCCATGCACGTGCAGACCAGACCACCCTGGTATTGCCTCACCACGCTTATGTCAGGATGAAGATGAGAGAACTTTCCTGACCAGCTTTGCAAAATGTCAGGGCTACAAGGACAAGGGCTAGAATGCAGACGTCTTCTCTAAAGGAATTAAACCCTGGAGATATGAGCTGGTCTGTGCATTTGCCTTGGGAGAAAAAAAGAATTAAAATACGTTCAGACTGAAAGATGTGGCAGGTGTGACAGAGGACTCCTCCGTGTGTGACCCTTGAAAGCAGACAGGCTCCTAAGAGGCTGTGGCTCTGTGTGCCTCCCACTATTTCAACTGTAGTTTGAATCATGCAAGTCTGTCTGGTTAGCTGTGGCTTTGGTGAGTGTAGGTATCTGTTTCTCCATCTGCAGAGTTAAAGAGTTACAAGTTTTAAGTCGACAATCCCTTCTGTTCAGAGATTCTTGATCCTATCAACTTGTGACTGTCACCTCTTTTTTAGCAACTTCACTTCTGGAGTCGCAGGCTGATGAGACCTAGTCATCATCCTGAATTGCTCATCCCCACAACCCCACTCCCTCCTTCCCGTAAGGCGCTCTTACCTCATTCTTCAGCAAGCTGCCTGCAGCCTCACTGAAACCTCAGTCTGGTGAACCTCCACCCCTCCCAGCCCAGCAGGCACCACTTCTCTCCCTTAGCGTGGGAACACTCATTGCACTCACCACCAGGTCTGTAGCTGATTCAAGGAAGACAGGTGCCCAGGACTGTTGAGTGAATGCCAACAGATGTGGCTCCTTTAAAAGTAACATTTCTTTGGAATTCCCTTGCAGTCCAGTGGTTAGGACTCTGCAGGGGACCCAGGTTCAATCCCTGGTTGGGAAACTAAGATTCTACATGCCACGTAGCACAACCCCCACCTCACCCCACACACCCCCCAAAAAAATTTTTAAGCAAGATTTCTTTATTTGAAGTGTTTTTTTCATTAAGTACTTAATTTGTGTTGCTTCTGGATTTCACCACACATTTCAAATATGAAATCCGAGCCTTGTCATTGACTTAAGAGAACATAAGCGATTTTAATGCACACAGTATTTTGTTCTCAAAATAAAAGAAGTTCACAGTTTTAAGTATAAACAAAACCATGAAGGCTAGTGTTTGTTCTTCCCACTGCAGCCAGCAGCCGGGTATGCACTGTGCGGGGGTGGACCCATCCCTGCTTCATTAGAATAAGTGAAAGAGGGCAAGAGATTTGGTTGTGCTTTGCAATCATTGTTCATGTCACCATTGCTTTTCACTCTTGTAGTTTAGATAATCTTGCCTTTTAGAACAAAAAAGGAGTCTTATTACTTACTACACCTACACGATATGGAAACACTCTTCAACAAAGAACACTTCCTTTGGGCATCCATAGAACTGAGGATGTGTGGGTCTGAGTGAACTGGAAGAACCAGCCACAGGGCAGAGGTATGGCTGGTAGCTTCAGAGATGATGGCCACCAGGCACAGGGACTCACTCCTTCTGGGGGTCACTACTCAGGACCCCTCAGTCAACTTCCAATCTCAGCACCAACATCCTTCACAGAGCGAAACCAGAGCCTTCTGGCTAATGATTTTTGCAGCCGCATAACACAGAAATGGTATGGACCTAACAGAAGCAGAAGATATTAAGAGGTGGCAAGAATACACAGAAGAACTGTACAAAAAAGATCTTCACAGCCAAGATAATCACGATGGTGTGATCACTCACCTAGAGCCAGACATCCTGGAATGTGAAGTCAAGTGGGCCTTAGGAAGCATCACTACTAACAAAGCTAGTGGAGGTGATGGCATTGAGCTATTTCAACTCCTGAAAGATGATGCTGTGAAAGTTCCGCACTCAATATGCCAGCAAATTTGGAAAACTCAGCAGTGGCCACAGGACTAGAAAAGGTCAGTTTTCATTCCAATCCCAAAGAAAGGCAATGCCAAAGAATGTTCAAACTACCGCACAATTGCACTCATCTCACATGCTAGTAAAGTAATGCTCAAAATTCTCCAAGCCAGACTTCAGCAATACGTGAACTGTGAACTTCCAGATGTTCAAGCTGGTTTTAGAAAAGGCAGAGGAACCAGAGATCAAATTGCCAACATCCGCTGGATCATTGAAAAAGCAAGGGAGTTCCAGAAAAACATCTATTTCTGCTTTATTGACTATGCCAAAGCCTTTGACTGTGTGGATCACAATCAACTGTGGAAAATTCTGAAAGAGATGGGAATACAAGACCACCTGACCTGCCTCTTGAGAAACCTGTATGCAGATCAGGAAGCAACAGTTAGAACTGAGCATGGAACAACAGACTGGTTCCAAATAGGAAAGGAGTACATCAAGGCTGTATATTGTCACCCTGCTTATTTAACTTATATGCAGAGTGCATCATGAGAAACGCTGGGCTGGAAGATGCACAAGCTGGAATCAAGATTGCTGGGAGAAATATCAATAACCTCAGAAATGCAGATGACACCACCCTTATGGCAGAAAATGAAGAGGAACTAAAAAGCCTCTCGATGAAAGTGAAAGAGGAGAGTGAAAAAGTTGGCTTAAAGCTCAACATTCAGAAAACGAAGATCATGGCATCTGGTCCCATCACTTCATGGGAAATAAATGAGGAAACAGTGGAAACAATGTCAGACTTTATTTTTCTGGGCTCCAAAATCACTGCAGATGGTGATTGCAGCCATGAAATTAAAAGACACTTACTCCTTGGAAGAAAAGTTATGATCAACCTAGATAGCATATTCAAAAGCAGAGACATTACTTTGCAAACAAAGGTCCATCTAGCCAAGGCTATGGTTTTTCCAGTGGTCATATAGGGATATGAGAGTTGGACTGTGAAGATGGCTGAGTGCCGAAGAATTGATGCTTTTGAACTGCGGTGTTGGAGAAGACTCTTGAGAGTCCCTTGGACTGCAAGGAGATCCAAACAGTCCATTCTGAAGGAGATCAACCCTGGGATTTCTTTGGAAGGAATGATGCTAAAGCTGAAACTCCAATACTTTGGCCACCTCATGCTAAGAGTTGACTCATTGGAAAAGACTCTGATGCTGGGAGAGATTGGGGGCTGGAGGAGAAGGGGATGACAGAGGATGAGATGGCTGGATGGCATCACTGACTCGATGGACGTGAGTGTGAGTGAACTCCGGGAGTTGGTGATGGACAGGGAGGCCTGGCGTACTGCAATTCATGGGGTCGCAAATAGTCGGACACGACTGAGCGACTGAACTGAACTGAACTGAACACTGATCGGTTTTAGTAGCATCTCATGGAAGTGCTTTCCAAGGCGAAGTGGGATGAGCCAAGCCCCCAAAGTGAAAAGAAGAGCTGTTAATATAGAAGAGGATCACGTCGTTTTGCAGGCTGAGTTGTAGGAAAGCTGATGGCCAACTACATATTGTGAAATAGAAAGCCTACTCCTATCACAGAGTCAAATTTCTTTCCTGGAGGAGAGAAGAATCTTTTACATTCCTATTGTTCTGATTTTTGCTCTTGATGGTCTTGGAGATGGATGTCAATTCTCTGATCTCTCTGGCAAGCATCATGGGGTTGTGGAAAGGGCTTTTGCACTCTGATGGATCCAGTCTCCCTCCTGGGGTTAGTCACTGCTGGCTGGACAACGTTGCATGCATGCGTGTCTGACTCTTTGTGACCCTATGAACCATAGCCTGCTAGGCTCTTCTGTCCATGGGATTCTCCAGGCAAGAATACTGGAGTGGGTTGCCATGCCTTCCTCCAGGGGATCTTCCCAACCCAGAGATCGAACAAACCCACATCTCTTAAGTCTCCTGCATTGGCAGGCAGGTTCTTTACCACTGGCTCCTCCTGGAAAGTCCTGTCCAACTTTGGACATGTCTTAACCACTCTAGGCTTCAGCTTTTTATTTTAAAAAATAGTTGCAATGATTTGACTACCTCAGAGAATGTTGTAGGGATTAAATAAGATTGTATAGTAACAGAACTGGACCCCAGAGCATTGTGGGTCCAAGAAAAAAATGTCAATTCTCTAATATTCTGTAACATAGGAAAATGTATACAATTTCATTTTAAATGAAAAAGAGGAAGATACAAAAAATTTTTATAACTATACAGAATTTTCTTACCCAGATTGTAGTAATTTGACATTTGTGTACATGTGCCAAGTTGCTTCAGTCCTGTCCAACTGTTTTGCGACCCCATGGACTATATTCCTCCAGGCTTCTCTGTCCATGGGATCTTCCAGGCAAGAATACTGGAGTGGGTTGCCGTGCCCTCCTCCAGGGGATCTTCCTGGCCCAGGGATTGAACCGGCATCTCTTATGTCTCCTGCACTAGCAGGCAGGTTCTTTACCGCTAGCACCACCTGGGAAGCCCCTTGACACTTGTAACTCCAAACAAATTTATACGGTTACTCCTCCCTCTAATAAATGGAAAGACTCTTTATCCTACAAAACTTAGGGAACACTGGAGCTCTTCTTACCCTCTTCCCCCAAAATCTGATCATTCCTTGGGGAGCCTGTATTTTTCCTGATCCCCTTGGTCCTAATTCTTTCTTGTGTCTCCTCTGTTCTTGCCTCTTTCAAACCATTCTTATGCATGAAGCACAGACCCAAATATGGAAAAGTGACCTTTCTTCTTGATCCCTGTGAACTCCATCCACACAAGGCAGCTTCTTTTCAAGTCTGCCAGGCCCTGCAGGGGACCCGCCACTGTGCAGCCTCGCTTTCCATGTCAGCAGCACCTCAGGGCATGCCTCACTGGCCGACTTTCTTCCCCAGCCCACCCTCCTCCCCATTCTCACCGACCTCCCATTCCATGTTCTCCTGTTGTTCCTCCTGTCTGCACACCGCTTATCCAAGGCTACCTCCTGAAACTCAAATGTCTCCCACTATTTTTATGCAAAAAAATAAGCTCTCTGCATACACCCCTGCCCTGCCACATCCCTGTCTTTGTCAGGGACCCTCTTTCCAGGCAAGTCTGCCTCACCTCCCCATGGGGAGAAGGCGAGGGACAGGGACCCAAGTCATCATTAGGGGAGCCTGTTGGACCCTCATCCTCTCACAGGCATTCACTAGACAGAAAACGGTTTCTCCCTAGAATGGATTCTGCCACCCATTTCCCCCTCTTAGCGATCCATAGACGTACATTTTTTTAATTGAAGGATAGTGGATTTGCAATGTTGTATTAATTTCTGCTGTACAGCAAAGTGATTCAGTGATACATACGTATACATTCTTTTTCATATTCTTTTCTGTAATGATTGATCACAAGATGGTGACTATAGCTCCCTGTGGGCTACAGTGTCACCTTGTTCATCCATCATGTATGAGAGTTTGCATCTGCTAATCCCACACTCTCAATCCATCCCTCCCCACCCCCACCCCACTGGCAACCACAAGTGTATTCTCTGCATACATACATTTTTTTTAATTCACAGAAATTATATTGGTTATTGACATGGGATGGAAGTGGGACTGCAAGTAAGTTTTTTTTCTTTTCCATTTGCCAAATATTGTCATGCTAATTTCACTTTGATCTAAAAAAATTTTTTTAACCTCTCTAAGCTTTTAGGGGAACCTGTTGGACCCTCATCCTCTCACGGGCATTCACTAGATGGAAAATGGTTTCTCCCTAGAATGGATTCTCCCACCCATTTCCCAAGTCAACAGACTTCCCTGGTGGCTCAGATGGTAAAGCATCTGCCTACAATGTGGGAGACCCAGGTTCAATCCCTGGGCCAGGAAGATCTCCTGGAGAAGGAAATGGCAACCCACTCCAGTATTCTTGCCTGGAAAATCCCATGGATGGAGAAGCCTGGTAGACTACAGTCCATGGGGTCACAAAGAGTCAGACACAACTGAGTGACTTCACTTTCACTCTTTTTCAAGCTCTGTAAACTGAACCATGAATCCTAAAGTTTGTTAAAAGAAAATTTTCTACAATGTACTGATCAGTAGGCTTTTATTCAGCAACTCATGGATGGAGCAGCATCCCATCTGGCAGAGAGAAAAGAGGCTTGGAAGGCCTGTAGGAGGCCAGAGAGTCTTAAAGACCAAAGGAGGAGTAACAAGGAGGCTGCTGTTGCTATTGTTCAGTCGCCTAGTCATGTCTGACTCTTTCGACCCCATGGACTGCAGCACACCATGCCTCCCTGTCCCTTACCATCTCCCCAAAGTTTGCCCAAGTTCATGTCTATTGCATCAGTGATGCCATCCAGCCATCTCATCCTCTGATGCCCTCTTCTCCATCTGCCCTCAATTTTTCCCAGCATCAGGGACTTTTCCAATGGGTCAGCTGTTTGCATCAGATGACCAAAATACTGAGGTTTCAGCTTCAGCATCAGTCCTTCCAATGAGTATTCAGGGTTGATTTCCTTTAAGATTGACTGGTTTGATCTCCTTGCTGTCCAAGGGACTCTCAGGAGTCTTCTCCAGTACCACAGCTCCAAGACATCGATTCTTCAGCACTCCACCTTCTTTTAAGGTTCAGCTCTCACAACTCTGTGACCACTGGGGAGAACACAGCCTTGACTATACAGACCTTTGTTGGCAAAGTAATGTCTCCAGTTTTCAACACACTGTCTAGATTTGTCATAGCTTTCCTGCCAAGAAGCAAATGTCCTCTGATTTCATGGCTGCAGTCACCATCTGCAGTGATTTTGGCCCTGGGCCTTGCTGACATTAGCTTCCCTTCTGTGGAACAGAGGGAGGTCTTGGAGCCTGTGTGTGGGGCCTGTGGGCACAGACTGGGGGGTCTGGGTCTGCCTGTTTTGGGAGAGCCTCACAGAAGACAGGTGGTTCTGGTTTACTCACGGGAAGCTTAGCATGAGTGACTCCATCTTGGGACTGATCTGGTTATTTTAAAACTTTAACTCTTATAAATATAGCTGTCAAATTTTTTAAGGCGTTGTATAGGCTCAATTTGAGAACCTGACCTAAATACACAAATGACCAAATGTATCTTCTTACCTTGAAAAGATAAGAAACTGGGAGTGTGATGCTTTGTCCCAAGCAGCTGGGCTATGCCTCTCTCAGATCGCTTGTCCTCAGTTTATAAATTTCTCTCAGGCCTAGAAACTCGTAGGATTGTCGGTTTTGACGGTTCGTGCGTAAGGACATTTGCAAATGCTCTGTCACGCCATGGAAGCAGAACTTTGGCTTTCTTACTAGAAGTCCTCTGGGTTCTAAAAGAAGCTCACTTTTTAAATTAATTTGTATTGGACTATAATTGCTTTACAATGTTGTGTTAGTTTCTGCTCTACAGCAAAGTGAATCAGCCACACAAATACATCTCTCCCCTCCCTTCTGGGTTTCCTCCCCATCTGGGTCAACACAGTGCATTAACTAGAGCGCCCTCTGCTGTATGGTAGGTTCTCATTAGTTATCTATTTTACACATAGTATCAATAGTGGAGATAAGTTCATATGAATCATGCATCCCATGCTCCACTGCTCACCAGCGTGGCTGAAGCTCATGCTTTGTGGAAATCAGCTGCTCAGACCCTCATTGAATAGAAACACCTAGCATTTCCCAGGGTACACAACCACTCTGGAATGCCCTCTCCAACTAAATGCTGGTTTTCTCTTAAAACAAACAAAGAGAGAGAGAGGCCTGTTAGAATGCAAATCATTCTCTCTCTGTCCCATTCCTTTGGACTCTGCAGTTTTTGTCTTTTTTTTTTCATATTTTTAATTGGTGGAAAATTGTTTTACAATCATATGTTGGTTTCTGCCATACAACAACACAAATCAGTCATAATTTTATATATCCCTTCCCTCTTGAGCTTCCCACCCCCCACCCTTATCCCACCCCTCTGCATCATCACAGAATAGCCAGGCTGGGCTCTGTGTGTTATTTAGAAACGTCCCACTAACTATTTTATGCATGATAGTGTATATATGTCAATGCTACTTTCTCAATTCGTCCCACCCTTACCTTCTTCCATTGTGTCCACAAGTTTGTTCTCTACTAGGTTCATCAGTATCATTTTTCTAGATTCCATCCCAGTTCCCAGTTCAGTCACTCAGTCATGTCTGACTCTTTGCAACCCCATGGACTGCAGCATGCCAGGCTTCCCTGTCCATCACCAACTCCTGGACCCTCCTCAAGCTCATGTCCATTGAGTCAGTTATGCCATCCAACCATCTCACCCTCTGTCGTCCCCTTCCCCTTCTCTTCCTGCCTTCAATTTTCCCCAGCATCAGGGTCTTTCCCAATGAGTCAGTTCTTTATATCAGGTGGTCAGAGTATTGCAGTTTCAGCTTTAGCAACCAATGAATATTCATGACTGATTTCCTTTAGGATGGACTGATTGGATCTCCTTGCAGCCCAAGTGACTCTCAAGAGTCTTCTCCAACACCACAGTTCAAAAGCATCAATTTTTAGGTGCTCAGCTTTCATTATGGTCCAACTCTGACATCTATACATGACTCTGGAAAAACCGTAGCTTTGACTAGATGGACCTTTTTTGGCAAAGTAATGTCTCTGTTTTTTAATATTCTATCTAGGTTGGTCATAGCTTTTCTTCCAAGGAGCAAGTGTCTTTTAATTTCATGGCTACAGTCACCATCTGCAGTGATTTTGGAGCCCAAAAAAATAAAGTCTGTCACTGTTTCCGCTGTTTCCCCATCTATTTGCCATGATCTTAGTTTTCTGAATGTTGAGTTTTATGCCAACTTTGGAGAATTTTGAACATTGGAGAACTGACCATTTTGAGCTTGGAGAATTGTGAGCATTACTTTGCTAGCATGTGAGATGAGTACAATTGCATGGTACTTTGAACAATCTTTGGCATTGCCTTTCTTTGGGATTGGAATGAAAACTGACCTTTTCCAGTCCTGTGGCCACTGCTGAGTTTTCCGAATTTGACATAGTGAGTGCAGCACTTCCACAGCATCATCTTTTAGGATTTGAAATAGCTTAACTGGAATTCTATCACCTCCACTAGCTTTGTTCGTAGTGATGCTTCCTCACGCCCACTTGACTTCACATTCCAGGATTTCTGGCTCTAGGTGAGTGATCCCACCATCGTGGTTATCTGGGTCATGAAGATCTTTTTTGTATAGTTCTTCTGTGTACTTCTGTGGAACCTTCTAGATTCCATATATATGTGTTAATGTATGGTGCTTGTTTTTTTGACTTACTTTACTCTGTATAAGAGACTCTAGGTTCATCCACCTCACTACAACTGACTCAAATTCATTTGTTTTTACAGCTGAGTGATATTCCATTGTATAAATGTACCACAACTTCTCTATCTATTCATCTGTCAATGGACATCTTGGTTGCTTCCATGTCCTGCCTATTGTATAGTGTTACAGTGAAAATTGGGGTACATGTGTCTTTTAGAATTGTGGTTTTCTCAGGGCACATGCCCAATGGTGGGATTGCTGGGTCTGGACTCTGTGTTTTAACAGGCCACAGTGATAGAACCAGAGGACAGCTGTGTTGTTAGGATTTTGTTTTTAATTTTTATATAAAACACTGTTCTATACTGTAAAAAAAAAACAAAAAAAAAAGAATTCTGGTATCTGAATAGCACAGATAAACCTATTTGCAAAGCAGAAATGGAAACATAGACATTAAGAACAAACACATGGACCCCAAGGAGGGGAAAGGAGGTTGGGATAAACTGGGAGATTGGGATTGACATACGCACACTGTTATGTATAAAACAGATAATTAATGAGAACCTGTTTGTCATGGGGAACGCTACTCAGTGCTCTGTGGTGACTTAAATGAAAAGGAAATCCCAAAAAAGAGGGGCTGTATGTACACATGTGGCTCATTCACTTTGCTCTATGGCGGAAACTAACACAACATTGTGAAGCAACCGTGAAAGTGAAAGTCACTCAGTCGTCTCCGACTCGTTGCAGCCCCGTGAACTGTACACCCCATGGGATTCTCCAGGCCAGAATACTGGAGTGGGTAGCCTTTCCCTTCTCCAGGGGATCTTCCCAACCCAGGGATCAAGCTGGGATCTCCTGCATTGCAGGTGGATCCTTTACCAACTGAGCTTTCAGGGAAGCAACTATACTCCAATAAAATTTTTTTAAAGAAAGAACCCTGGTATCCGGAAGGATACTCGGCCATGAGTTAATCTTCTGTGAAGAGAAGAGGGTGCCAGACCATAGGAGTGTCACTCCGTCCCCTGCTCTGTCACACTGAGTGGCCTTTGCCTCACAAGGTGAAGCAAAGCCCTCAGGCCTGGCCCCACAGGGCAGTGGAGTCCAGCACACCAGGACTTGTTGGAGCTTGGAGACGTTTATTGAGTAAGTGAGTGAGTGTATGAGCCCATTCCCACCCTGCCAAGCTCCTGTAATTGCCCCAGCCAGTTGCGACCGGGTAGAGGCACACAGCCTGGCTTGGACTTCCAGGGGGTTGGTGCCCACTCGGGAACCACTCAGAGATGCATCGTCTCTTTAGACCTCCAGGTGGTCACTGAATGTCTAAGAGCAAGAATGTGGGCAGTAAATCAAAGCATATACCACACAGAGGGACATAGTCCAGATATGGAGACTGTTGGTGGCCCCAGAGTCCCCAGAGAAGCGACAGCCGATGTGTCCGGGTTGGGTACAGAGGTGGCTGAGGAGCTGGTGACTCACCTCTCTGGTTGCAGAATGCTTCTTGACAGCAGCTGGCCTGACTGCCTGCTCACAGAGTGCTTCTTGGCCCACCTGCTTCATGGCTTGCTATGCCAGGAGATCTCTAGCATGCAGAAGATACTCACAGCTTAAAAAAAATTAAACCCTGTTGGTTTCAACCACTGATCAAATCTCTTATTTTACAAATACAGGAAATACATTTAGGAAATACATTAGGAACTAAGAGTCTCTCCCAAGGTCACCAGATTGAAAGGGAGCTGCAGCCACACTTGTTCTCTCAACAAGCAGCTCATTCTGCTTTACAAGCCCCACCCAGCTTGTTGAAGAAATTAGATAGAGGGGAGTTGGGAACTGGGGCTTGACTCCCCTTGACATATGGATTCCTCCACAAGAAGGGCATACACATCTTGTCTGATCTGAAAAAGAGCTGGCTAAACTACTCAAGCATAATCATTCAACATTTATCAATCACCTGCTATGTGCTGGGCCAGCCCCTGTGCCCTTATGGAACTTACTATCTTGAAAGGGATATGGACACTGATCGGATTTTTTTTTTAAGTATGCAAAGAAATCAATCATATATAATTACAAAGCATGCTGTGAAGAAAGAAGTCCACGATGGTGGGAGGGCAGGTGTAGGAGGAACTGACCACATCTGGGGAATTGTCAGAGAGTGTTCTGAGGAACTGACATTTAGGCTAAGATCAGAAAAATGTCCAGGAGGTAACTTGGTAACTAATTATCACTAACCTTTATTGAGCATTTGCCTGAATCAGGCTTCATATGCTTCATTAACTTCTTAAATCCTCTCAGGAACCCTCCAAGTCAGATATTGTTACATTCTCCATTTACAGATGAATAAACTCAAGCAAAAAAAAATAGAAATAATTCGCCCGTGGGCCTCTGGTTCTGAGTCTTACTCTATGTTTGTAACTGTGGAGGTGAGTATAGTGTGAGGATGGAAGATGCTAAGATTGCTGAAGTGCAGGGCAGAAGTTCCGCATGAAGCTGATCTCTAGCAGCCTCAGCCTGCAGGAGCTTGAAGTAGGGCTTTGGTTCCTGGCCAGAGATCCAGTCAAGCTGCAGCTATGGGAGCACCAAATCCTAGCCACTAGACTAGTGACTAGGTCCTAGTGACAAGAACCTGGCCCTTCAGCTTTGCAGAAAATTCCCACAAAGAAGGAAAGTAGTGAAACAAATAAAGCACTTATGAAAAGGAACAGAGAGTCCTGTATGTGTGGATAGATATATGGATAGACTCAGGGAGTGTCACTCCCTCGTGGTAGCTTGAATTACTTATATGGGGCATTTCTTCTGGGTTCCCGTTGATTTGCCTGGTTCAGAGTTCATATTTGGTGTAGGATCCCTCCATATGTGTACATGCATCTCTTAGCCAAGATGGATTCTACCAAAGAAGCCTATGGGTAGTTAGTATCACTTAGCATCACTCCCCTTTGACCACCAAGGAGTCTTCCTACACATATGTAGTCAGGGAGGTCTTCTGACTTCAAGAATAAGAAATAATGTGGTCTTTTTTCTTCTATTTGGGCAGGGCTTAGCCTCTTTTGATTGTCCTACTATTTTTATCCTGTAGTATCTGCCCTGGGGGTGTTGGGGGGTGGGCATCTACCTCTTGCCTCAAAGCAGGGCCATATCATGTAGATCTGATAGGTTATGATGTTCATGACAAAAATTACAATATTGCTACAAACCGAATTTGGGTCTGCTTGCCCCACCATGCAGAAAAGCCTGTCTACTAACATCAGGTTGTAGTGAGAGAAAGTACAGCATTCATTTGCCAAGTGCTAAGCAAGGAGGATGGGTAACTTGTGCTCGAAAGACCCAAACTCTCCAATGGCTTTCAGGGGACAATTTTGAAAGGCGGTTTTGGGGGTAAGAGTTACAGCTGGTGCACCTTCTTCTGCTTGGTGGTAGTGAGGAAACTGTGGTATTTCAGGAATCCTAATCGTCAGTCTTCTGGTTCAGTTGGTCCGGGATTTGCATGCATGTGGTCAGCATAGAGTCACCATTCTCCACCTGGATGAGGGTGGGGGGAACGACTCAAAGCTATATGTCAGATTGTTATGTGTATCCCTTGTGGAGACTCCAGGATTCCGTTTTTCCTCCCCCGCCACTAAGTTATTATTTTTAAGCTGTCGTTGGTTTTCTTGCTTGACTATGTTCCCTTTGTTTCTTCAGCCTCTCACCTCCCTAATTAGTAACTGCTTGAGTCTTTGGAACCCAGGGAAAGTCTAGGAGACTAAAGCCTTTTCCTACAAATGAGAAATAGGGAACAGGGAGGGACATTTTTTTACCTCAGAAGGCCCTGCAGGGTCCTGATCAGTTTTGCTGTTCTCCCTAAGGCCAGTGATAGACGGCATCATCCACTCAATGGACATGGGTTTGAGCAAACTCCAGGAGATGGTGAAGGACAGGGAAGCCTGGTGTGCTGCAGTCCATGGGGTGGCAAAGAGTCGGACATGACTTAGCGACTGAACAACAACTCAGGCCATAGGAAATGTTTTAAACCAGGGAGTGTTAAGTTATGTTTAGAAAGATCACTCAGGCTGTTGTGGGGAAACTGGATCAGAAAGAGGAAAAGAAGAGATAGATAGATAAATAGACACCAGGTAGGAGGCTGCACAGTGGCCCAGGGACAAGATAATGGTGACCAAGGTGTGACTCTTCTGAGATGTTGAGGAGTAAACAGGTGAAAGCAAGCGCTTCCCAGTCATTTAAAAGAGAGACTCAAGCCCCTTAGAAGCATCGATGTGAAATATGCAAATTACCAAGTACTTTAATCCAGTCCTTTTATAGGAATATTGGAAGTTCTTGGGGTTTCCCTGATAGCTCAGTTGAGTTGGTAAAGAATCCACCTGCAATGCAGGAGACCCCGGTTCAATTCTTGGGTCGGGAGGATCCACTGGAGAAGGGGGTAGGCTACTCACTCCAGTATTCTTGGGCTTCCTGTGTGGCTCAGCTGGTAAAGGATCTGCCTGCAATGTGGGAGACCTGAGTTCAGTCCCGGGGTTGGGAAGATTCCCTGGAGAAGGGAAAAACTATCCACTCCAGTATTTTGGCCTGGAGACTTCTATGGACGGTATAGTCCATGGGGCCACAAAGAGTCGGACACGACTGAGCAACTGAACTGAACTGAAGCAACTTTCACTTTCACTTTGGAAATTCTTAGACCAATCCCATTATACATTAAAATCATCACACGGACTGCCTCAAACATTCTACAATTCATTCAGCCAGGACTTCCCCAGAGGCCCAGTGATAAGACTTCACTTTCTAATGTAGGGAGTGCAGGTGCGATCCCTGGGCAGGGATCCACATGCCTCATGGCCAAAAATCCAAAACATAAAACGGAAGCAGTCCCATAACAAATCCAATAAAGATTTAAACATAAGCAATTCATTCAGCCAAGTGGGAACTGTGTTGAAGGCCTGCTCACTGGCATCTCTGTGGCCGCATGATCCATCCTCTGGCCCCCCAGACAGGCACTTGTCAAGGCCAGCGCTGGGAACCCCCACGTCCTGAGGGGCTGCTCCCTCGCTGTGCTGGGAAACGCCTGGTGACCAGGTGAAAATGTCAGCCCACACCTCCTACCTCCTCAGGCTTGCTCCCAAGATTATTTGTTTGCCAAATGGCTGAAATAGAGTTCTGGTAAACCATTTCTTCCCCACCAAGAGAACAAGCTGGGATCTAAAGACATGTGTGGCTCCATGTGTGGAGAGAATATTTGGCGCCTGAGCATCTTTGGCTGAATAGAGAGCTGTGGAAACTGAATGGTTTCCCTGGATTGCATTTCTCTGCCAGCGGTTTTCTGGGGTTGACGAGTGGAGGGGAAGCAGAGTTGTGGAGAAGGCTGACCTGAGCCAAACTAGACTGGTTGTTGCCTCAGCCGCGTGGGAAGCGTCCTCCTTGTTCCTAATTAGGTCCATCTGAGACGGAGATGACACATCATTTGTTCTAACAAAAGGCACATCAAGACCTTTCAAGAACTAGAGAAGGTCCCTGTCCTGCAGGAGCTGGGGGTTGGTGGCTCCTATTTCTAAAGAGCAAGCTGATCTGCTAAGACATCTGACCGAATAGTTGGGTTCCAAATTTTTACATTCTGTTTAAATTCAGATATATTTATAGAAGGCAGAATAATAGAGGCCAAAATAGTCAGGCTTGCCCGTCTCAACTTTCCAGGAATCTGCTTGATTCCTTTCTGAAACAGACTTAGTGCCTTTTCCTCCTGGATGGGGTGTTCTGCGCCACCTCGTGGACATAATGGAAACTGCATCTTGCCAAGGTTCTCTGAGCTCAAAGGAGGAACCCTCTCCAGCTGAGGGGGTGGAGGAGGGCTGCTATACCCCCTTCCTCTGAAGTAAAAAGCAGGCTCCAAGCTTGTCCAAAACAGGACCACCGCAGAACCGATTGAGGATGGTGTGAGCATTAACCTTCCTTGCTATTCTGCAATACGTCCAACCATCTATGACAGTCCTAGCCACCATCTGTTGTGATCCGTGCAAATGGAGATGGGACATGGCCTGCTCTGGATCTCAAGTCAGGTGCCTTTGTAAAAATAAAGTTCCAAGGCTTTTCTCTTTTTCCATGGGAAGCAAGAAAATGGGAAATTAATATGGGCAACAGCTTGTTCCTGCTTGTGGGATGTTGGTATTTGCAGCATGTCTGCTCTCGGATTACTGAGGACAAGAGCAAAGGCAGGACTGGGTTTTTCATAAAACATTCACCCCAGCCTGTCTTCAGTGAAGAGTGAAGCCCAGACACAGCTTGGAGCACAAAGGCGCAGCCCCTAGGCTTGCACTTGCTTTGGGCAGTGGCCTTTGGAAACCAACTCTTACAGGCTTCCGAAAACAGCACATCATCGGCTGTGTTGGGAGGTGGAGAGAACAGAAGCTCCAGTGCCTCACAATCCTGTTTGCAACCCCCCTCCTTCACAGACTAGCTGCATAACCTTGGACACAAGGCCTGTGACACCCTGTACACAGGGTGTACAGCCTGTACAGTGGGGGCAATAATAGGAGCTGCCTTGTGGGGTGCCTGGAGGGCTAACCTAGATCTAGTCCAGGACTGGCTCCTGGCTGACTCTCGTAACTGGTCCAGTGAGCAGCCAACACGAGCTGAAGTTGCCCGGGCCCTCTGTGAACATCTAATAGGAAGCGCTCGTGGTGGGTGTGTGGAAGGAGGTGATAGAAACAGTGGCAGGTCAAGGGTACCTGTTTCACTGCCTCTGACTCAGGACAGCCCAAATGAGGTCCTGGTCGCTGTGGAGATGAGACAGGACGTGCAGGGTGCCCCCAGGAGGTTGCAGCTGCAGAACTGAAACATGTCAGGTGAGGTGATCTGAGCCCAGGGCTCAGGGTCCCACTGCCCAGGTTGCCACCCTCCCACAGGCCCGTGTCTGGAAGGCAATGCTGGGGCGGGTCTCAGCGTCTGGCTGATACATGGCACTCAGGTTCTCCCAGGGCTCCCCTTGGAGACAGAATTCAGCAGAACTTAGCGGGTCTGTGGTCTGGCTGGGGCGGGTGGTGTGTGCACTGGTCAGCTCCCGGCATGAGCTGTTCCACAGGGCACCAAGGGGACACAGAACTCAGCGACAAAACCTAGGGACGGCCCTTTGGCATTTCTTTTTGTTTGTTTGTTTAATTAAAGTACAGTTGATTTACCATGTTAATTTCTCATCATCTCCATTAAAGAGTCTAAGTTCTGAATGTGTGTCTAGAGTTTCCAAGAGGTTGCCATCCTCTCATAAGGGAAAGAAATACACATGTAATGAGTTTCTACTGTATCCCAGACATTACGCAAGGGAGATTAGATGTTTCATCCTCACAACAGCCCCAGGAATTATTTTGCCCATTGTACAGGTGGGGAAGGCCTTCCCTAATGGGTCAGCAGATAAAGAGTCTGCCTGCAATGTAGGAGACACAGGAGATGTAGGTTTGATCTGGAGTGAGCAGGCTACTCACTCCAGTATTCTTGCCTAGAGAATTCCATGGACAGAGGAGCCTGGCGGGCTACAGTCCATAGGGTCACAAAGAGTCGAACAAGACTGAGCAACTAAACAGCCGACAGGTGGGAAAACTGAAGCTCAGGGACGTGAAGTGACTTGGCTACTCCACCTGGCTGGTGAGAGTGCAGCCGGGTCAGGATGGAGACAGGAGAGTGTAGCAGTGTCGTATCTTTGTGTGCCCCCAGCACTGGGCACGGTGCCCTGGACTTAGGAAGAGCTTAGCAAATGTCTGCTGGGTTGAGAATGGGAGGATTCATGTGCCAAAAGGGTATTTGGAAACTGGGGCAGATGACAAAGCTGGGCTCTGAAAGACCAGCTGTGTAGAGCAGCAGCTGGGGAATCATTGGTTCAGAATTTGCAGTCACCTGGCCGGTGGCCTGCGGGCCCACAGCCAGCTGTGAACAAGGCCTGACTTGATCAGCTCTGGATCTTTCATTGCAGGCAATCCACCTTCCAAAGAGGTGCCAGCAGGGCAGTACCCATTCATAGTCACTTCTGATGATGGACGGAAGGTTCCTGTGGTCCAGGCCTATGCTTTTGGCAAATACCTAGGCTATTTGAAGGTTGAGTTTGATGAAAAAGGAAATGTTGTCACTTCACATGGAAATCCCATTCTTCTCAACAGCAGCATCCCAGAAGGTATGTGAAATTCAGGGCAGTGATCCACCAATCCCAAAATTAGATGGCTGGATTGTGTTTTATTTGCTTTGTTAACGTTTCAGGACAATGTTTCTGAAGAACTGAGTTTCTTCCTTGAGTTTACCCTACTATCTTCTTGGATAAGATTTAAAACACACCCAAATTTCAGAAGTCCCCATGGGCTTCTCCAAGCCCTCTCAGCACCAGACGCTGTGACACTGCTTATTGTGCGCTTTTCAGCTCTACCCTGGCACAGGAGAACCACTCTCAGCTCATGTCCCAGAGGAGAGCTGGGGGAGAGCTGGGTTCAGATAGGGAAAGACTGCTGATCAGGGGCCCTGGAGAGTCAGAGCTTCTGACAGCCAGAGGGAGGGGCCAGGACCCCACAGCAGGACCTCTCATCCCTTCACCTGCCTAAGTATAAGCATAATCATTGCCCCCATCTGCACCATGGATGCTATCCCTGGTGGGCCAGCAGGTAGTCAGATGTGATGAGCTGATTTTGGTTCACTTGGCACTTTAAGATCCAAGCAGGGCCTTATTTCCAGGAAACAGAACAGATGTGCCTAAGGAAATTTCCTGGTCAAAAACCAAAATGTACACAAATATGGTGAAGAACTGTAGACTCAAGCCAGGTTAGCTGAATGATGTTTGAGTCTTCCTCTCACATTTAAGCCAGTGTGAGATCTGCTCTAACTGCAGGCTGATTTGTTTGTTTTCTTCTAGATCCAAACATAAAAGCAGACATTAACAAATGGCGGGTAAAATTAGATAACTATTCGACCCAGGAATTGGGGAAAACAATTGTCTATCTGGATGGCACCGCTCAGTCGTGCCGCTTTCGAGAATGCAACATGGGCAACCTGATTTGCGATGCTATGGTGAGTGGTTCCCGGGAGAGCAGAGCCCACGCCTAGGGAGGGTGGAGGAGAGACGGAAGGAGGGAGGGAGGATGTGAGGACCGACCACCTGACACAAAAGCGAAGACGTTTAAAGCTTAAGGCCCAAATAGGTAACCAAAGAGGACCTGCTGCTTAGCACAGGGAGCTCGACTCAGTGCCCTGTGGTGACCTACATAGGAAGGAAATCCGAAAAGGGGAGGATACACATATAACATACGGCTGATTCACTCTGCTATACAGCACAAACTAAATATTATAAGCAACTATACTCCAGTGAAAATGTTTTTTAACAATTAATGCCCAGACAAAAGCTTGGTGTGGATTCGCACTGAGTACCCTGGGAAGGTGCCTGAACCATACCAGTGGACCATCCCTGTTTTGTAGAAAGTTTTCACTTTTATCTCAGGTTCATGAGGTTTGTTAACAAAATAAGCCACTTGTTATATACAAATAAATAATAGAAACATTTATTAGAGAAGTATCTAGCTTACTTTCAATATACTAACACTAAAAGAAAAGAGAAATAGGAACAGCAGAGGATGCATCACCAAACTGGGGGCTGACTAACAGACAAACAGTGCTGGGAAGCCCCGTGACACAGCACATCCGGAGTTCCAGCTGGGAAAAGGCCCAAGGCAGCATGTCTGCTCTGCGGATGAGACTTCAAGGGCTGCAGTCTGGGGTTCCTGCTCACAATCCCCAGGCCGCAAACCATCATCATCAGTCTGCGAGCAAAACTGCAGCTCTGGTATTATGTTAATCTTTTTCATGTAGATTACGTAGGTCTTGGAAAAGACCCCGGTACTGGGAAAGATTGAAGGCAGGAGGAGAAGGGAGCTACAGACGATGAGATGGTTGGATGACATCATCGACTCAATGGACATGAGTCTGAGCAAACTCCAAGAGATAGCAAAGGATGGGGAAGCCAGGGGGGTTGCAAAGAGTCAGACACGACTGACTGAGCGTCTGAACAGCAACCACCTTTTTTTACAATGCTGTTTGCTTTGTTCTGCAAATCTTGGAATGTTGTTAAGTCCCAGTCGATTGGTCCTGGTTGGCCAGATGGCTCATCAAAGATGCTCCCTCTATCTATCTATGGTGGCTCTCAGCCAACCCTCACAGCAGGCATGGCTGACACTCACAGCAGCAGTCAGGGCTATGTACAGGCAGGTTAGAAGCAAGGTCAGAGGCCTGCTCTGCTTTGTCTCTGAAGCCTAAACAAGACTATTTAACCTCTTTATTGCTGGACAAGAATGAAACCTTTACTTCAAGGTGCTCATCTTAAGTGTCTGAATTTTGGTTATGGCTTTCCTTTTGTAAGATGACCTGACTCCACACACTCTGCTTCTCTGAAGATGTGGACATAGTAGGTAAAACACTTTTGCTTGGGCTTAACAAGGCCAGGCTGCGTTTCCCTGATCTGTCTCCTCTTGGCCCTGAGAACTTGGCCTTGTGGGAACAGCCTTCACAAGCAGAGAACGATGACATGTAGTTATCCTTAGGATAGTAAGTCCCATGGTGAGTGAGATCTCACACCCAAAGCACCCCTCTGTCCACCTGTCTGCTGGCAGCCCCCCAGGGGCCATGCCGAACTGAGGTCTCAGGGTCAAACTCACCATGCCCAGGGGAACCCAGGGGGCCTTGGCTCCATGCCTGGTATCTAGGATGAAGCCACACTCAATAGAAGTCTGCCAAGTACTGATCTATGTTATTGTATGGCAGAAACCAATACAATATTGTAAAGCAATTATCCTTCAATTAAAAATAATTTTTAAAAAAAGCCTACCAAGTAAATGACAACACTCATACTTCCCAAGGCAGGACCAGCGCTGGCTCCTAAGCACCATGCAATCCATGTGAGACAAGCAGCTGTAGAGAAGCCAGAGTGTGACTGTGTGGAGGCAGGAGTGCAAGGAAACACCCCAGGCTCTAGCAGTGCTCCCCACACATGAAGGAGTCCCTCCTCCCGTGTCAGGAACACTGCCGTGGTGCTGTCCTCCTGGCCGCGACCCCGTGTCTCCCTCACCTCCTCCACCATCCTATTTTTTCAAATGAGAATGTATTCATTTTATTTCTTGTCACTAAATGCATATTAAGTAAAAGAAAAGACTGGAATTCCATCTCAGGGGCTCTCTCTCTGTGTCTCCAAAATTGCCAGCTTGGGAACTGGCTGGGGACCTAGACCAGGATGCCAGGATTCTTGGTGGCCCAAGGTCTAGAGCTGAAAGGGTTCTGGGCTCTGCCCTCAGGAGCAAGTGTGGGGCCTGTCCTGTGGGAGCAGCCCTGTGAGCCACTCTGCACAGGGGCCCCCGGCCTTTGCTGGGGGTTGGGGGGTGGGCTTTGCTCAGGGCCCCTGCTCTGGGGATGCAGGGTCTTAGGAGAGGGTCTCAGAGCTGCTGGCTGCTCAGAGTCTTCCCTGGGACTGGTCACAATATCTTATTGTCGCTTCTCAGATCATAAAGCTAGTTTTGACAAGTTACACTTGAGAGAGCTCCGGGCACACAGGGGCAGAAGAAAAGCAGCTTCATTTCTGGAAACGAACCCTCAGAAAGAAGGCTCAGAGTAACAAGTGTAAATTCCTGCTGCTGTTGCAGATTAACAACAACCTGAGACACCCGGATGAGATGTCCTGGAACCACGTGTCCATGTGCATTTTAAATGGAGGTGGCATCCGGTCGCCCATTGACGAGCGGAACAATGGTATGCTCCTGGACCCGGCCTCAGCTGTCTGTCTGCCCAGCTCCCCAAACCTGGCCACGGGCAGCCTTAGCTCCTCTGTGCTGCCAGCCACAACCCACAGTGCCAGGCCCCTCAGCTTGGGTTAGCTGCCACTCAAGTCAGCACCCCACCTACAGGGCACACGCACACTTGTATTCTCGACACGCACTTGCATTCTTGGATGCATGTGCACACAGAGGGAGCAGTTAGCCTTAGTGGAACCCAGCTTTACCTAAACTTCTGACTTGGGACTTGCCTGGTGGTCCAGTGGTTAAGATTCTGCAACTCCAATGCAGGGGGCACGGGTTCGAGCCCTGGTCGGGGAACTACGGTCCCACATGCTGCGCAGTGCAGCCAAAAATTAAAAAAAAAAAAAAATCAAACTTCTGACTCACATGAATCATTGACTGATTTATGCAAAATAGTGACAGTTTCCACCTGGATATCTGGAAAGAGGAGGTCAAAACTGCCAATCTCAAGCCCTGGACAAAACAGCTGGACAACTTCTTTTAGTGCATTTACAGATATCCTGGATTATAGCACATGGTAAAACCAGCCAACCAGACAGATATTTAAGACACTCCCGTCATCTTCCCTGCGTACGTGCATGCTAAGTCGCTTCAGTTGAGTCCAACTCTGTGCAACCCTATGGACTTGTAGCCCGCCAGGCTCCTCTGTCCATGGGATTCTCCAGGCAAGAATACTGGAGTGGGTTGTCATGGCCTCATCCAGGGGATCTTCCCGACCCAGTGATCGAACCCAGGCCTCTCATGTCTCCTGCATTGGCAGGTGGGTTTTTTACCACTGACCCACCTGATTAGGAAGCCCTAATCATCTTCCCTGATATACTGTCAAAATAGTCTCAGTGGAGGAGGGCACAGCCAGGGGCCTCCTGATCCCTGTCTTCCCGAGCATCAGGAACACTCAAACTGTGCTGTCCTCATAGCCTCCTCCTGGCCCCGTCTTCTTTACCTCCTCTGTGGACAATGGGCTTGTTCGCAAGCCATTTTCCCTCTGGCCTCATCCGTGACTACCCTCAGGCACGATTACCTGGGAGAACCTGGCTGCTGTGTTGCCCTTCGGAGGCACCTTTGACCTGATCCAGTTAAAAGGCTCCACCCTGAAGAAGGCCTTCGAGCACAGCGTGTACCGCTACGGCCAGGCCACGGGCGAGTTTCTGCAGGTGGGAGGTAAGTCACCTTCCAAGGTGAGGGGAGGCTTCCTGCTGGTTGGCTTAGCTCCCCGCCTCACCAGGATGTCCTGGCCAGGTTTGCTTGGGCTTCACACACCCAACACCAATGCACAGTCTTTCAGTGGCTGTGGACTCCCAGACCACTGAGAATAGGTCGGGGTCAAAGCCCCAAGGCCCTGAAAATGAGCAATATTTGCCAAGTCTGATTTGGACATCAGATGATCTTCTCTGAGGAGCTGGCCCTCTGGGTCTAAGCAGGTCAGCTGCCTTGAGGTCTGCTGCTGCTGCTGCTAAGTTGCTCCAGTCATGTCCGACTCTGTGCGACCCCACAGACGGCAGCCCACCAGGCTCCCCCGTCCCTGGGATTCTCCAGGCGAGAACACTGGAGTGGGTTGCCATTTCCTTCTCCAGTTCGTGAAAGTGAAAAGTGAAAGTGAAGTCGCTCAGTTGTGTCCAACTCTTAGCGACCCCATGGACCGTAGCCTACCAGGTTCCTCCGTCCATGGGATTTTCCAGGCAAGAGTGGGGTGCCATTGCCTTCTACCTTAGTTGTTTAAACATTCAATATTCTTTGTAAAAACAAAAACAAACCAAACCTTTTTCTGTTCTATTGCCTGGTAATTGCCTTGAAGCATGCAGAGGTTCAAGGGAATGCAATGTCCGATCACTATTAACAAAGATGATTTCTGCCAGGGGCAGCCAGGACAAGACATTGGAACCTGGTTCTAGTTCCACTGGGACCTGGGGCAAGTCTTCATTCAGCCTCTCAGGGAACAGTAAGAAAATGTGCCTGCTTATCTTATGGATTGCCATGGAAGTGGAAGGAAAATAAATGCTTCCCAAATTGTTAAGGACTTCTGAAGTGCTTTTGTCAATCACTGATTCCACAGCCCAATGAGTTAAAATTAATATGAATAATCTTAATTGACTCTGACACCATAGTCTGACCTCACTGTTTGTACTATAGATGGTAGACCCCACCTGAGGGGTCTGATTGCTTTTCAAGTCTTCCCCCTTCTGGGAAGTCCCAGAGCACCTCACTGCTGGGACTGAGGGGCTGCAGAGGTTGGTGGAGTCCCACCCGCTGCCCATAGGGTTGCCCAGATATTCTGTGTTTTCCAGGAGAGAGCAGAGGGAACAGAGAGAGGCACTGTGTTGGGTAGCTGTCTGTTTCGCAGAAGTCACCCAGGCCAAATTATTAACTATTTGTTGGTCAGCAAAATGGTAAATATCCTGTATCTCTCATCTGTTCCTCATTTTCCAAAGCTACTGAACCAAGTTGCTGGACTGATTAATTCATGAAGTGAATTTAAAAAAGGTGTGGTTTCTCCCTGCAGAGTCCCAGATTGCCCACCTTGGGCTAGAGCCAGTTTCCCTTCCAGGGGTTCTCAGGCCTCCCAGAAAGACTCAAGCATAAACTTAACCAGATACAGTAGCTCCAACGTCACTTCAGCTCTCTTGCTGAAGTTTCGCTCAAACTAAATGAAAACTAAGCCGCAGCCCCCTAACTCCAGATTTGGGCCAAAATCTTTCTCAGAAAACAAAAATTTTCCTTTGGATCTAGTGAAAACCTACAGCCTCATTTCTTTTCTAGGAATTCACGTGGTGTACGATATTTCCCGAAACCCTGGGGACAGGGTCGTCAAACTAGAGGTTCTTTGTACCCAGTGTCGTGTGCCCAGTTATGAGCCTCTCAGAATGGATAAGGTGTACAAGGTGATCCTCCCAAGCTTCCTTGTCAGTGGTGGAGATGGGTTCCGGATGATAAAAGATGAAATGATAAAACATGACTCTGGTAAGCACAAGCGTCTCTTCCCCTCCCTAACCCAAAGGTACCCGAGAACAGAACAGATCCCAAGAGGGGAGCAGCCCACGATGACACCAGGAGGGCAAAGCCAGAAACCAGATCTGCCCCTACACTGTCAGCTCCCTCCCACTTTGTTCGGAAACAGCCTAGCGTAGTAGTCTCACCTCTCCCCAGCACTCAACCCATCCATCCACACCCCGGGAAAACGTATTTTTACATCAAAAAGTGTTTTAAAACTTAAAAGTGCAGCTAAGCAGCTATTTCAATTGTGAAATATAAACATGTGGCATTTTTAGGTTGGATGCGGGAAACCATATTAAATCGTCTCATCTTTTTAAAAATTTATTTATTTTGGGGTGTGCTGGGTCTGGTTAGTTTGCTCGGGCTTTTTCTCTTTTAGTTGCAGCTAGCAAGGGGCGACTCCTGGTTGCAGTGCCCACGCTCCTCACTGCGGTGGCTTTTCTCGTTGCAGAGCTCAGGCTCTGAAACAGGCTCAGCAGTTGTGGCACAAGGGCTTAGATGCTCCACTCTATGTGCAGTCTTCCCAGATCAGGGATTGAACCCCTGTCTCCTGCACTGGCAGGAGATTCTTACCCACTGCACCACCAGGGAAGCCCCCAAATCACCTCAGCTTTCTTGAAGAAGCTTCTGGTGTGAGGTCAGGTAGGCACAAATGGGATATGCCCCCTGCCCCATTCAGCACAATGTGTTGGTGGAGGACATCATAGGAACCATCAAGTTGACCCCAGGTGAGGGTCATTATACCCCAGCCTCATTTTCAAAAATTCAATTAAGAACCACTTCCTGTGCATGGAGTACACTGCCAGTACACGACCCCTTCCTGTTCTCCAGGGCAAAACCTAGTGTGTTCACAAGACACCCGCACAGCTTCTCTGCGTCCGTCTCTACGGCCTTATCATGAGGGTCCTGCATATCCCAAGGAGGGTGGAGGGCAGAGCCAGGGCCAAGGAGGCAGCCCTTCCTGGGAGGAAAGGCGCCAGCTACTTCCAACCATTCCGTGATAGGAAGTGGAAAGGCAGGCTTAGAAGGTGTCCTCTTGAGTCCTGCATGAAACAAAGTTAATGGCTGTGTATCACTCAAGCCCAGACTAGTGAGTGCTGGAGAGAGAGATCTCGCATGGAAGGCTGAGAAAGCTTTGGCCGCAAGTGTTCTCAGCCCTCATCATACATTAGAATCACTTGGGGAGTATTTTAAATTAAATACCAGCTTGGTCCTGACTTTTCAGAGAGTCTGATTTACTTGGTTGGAGCAAAAGGCTTTGCAGTGATTCTGATGTATACCCAGGGGTGAGAACCACTGCAGAGAAGGGTTCTTTTTAAGTACCATAGTAATACATTGTTTTATTGAGGTATAATTGAAATATAACATTAGTTTCAGGTATAAAACATGATTCCATATTTGTATATATTGCAAAATAATCACCACATTAAGTCCAATTAATGTCACCTTACATAATTACAAATTTTCTTGTAATGAGGACTTCTAAGATCTATTCTTGTATCAACGTTCAAATATGCAATAGTATTAGTAACTATATTCACTATGCTATACATTACAGCCTCAGGACTTATTTATAACTGGAAGTTTGTATTAACTTTTGACTGCCTTCACCCATTTGCATCCTCACCCAATCCCAACTCCCTCCACCTCTAGGAACCATCAGTCTGTTCTCTGTAACTGAGCTTGCTTGCTTTCCTGTTGTTGTTGAATTTATGGCATTTGTCTTGTCTGAATTATTTCACTTAGCATAATGTCCTCAAGGGCCATCCATGTAGTTGCAAACGGCAAAAGGTCATTTTTTTTAAATAGCTGAAGAGTATTCCATTGTATATATATACAAACATCTTTATTCATCCATCCGTTAATGGACATTTGTTTCCTTATGCTTCCCTGGTGGCTAGATGGTAAAGAATCTGCCTGCAATGCCAGAGATTTGGGTCCCGTCCCGGGGTCGGGAAGATCCCCTGGAGGAGGAAATGGCTACCCACTCCAGTATTCTTGCCTGGGGAATTCCATGGACAGAAGGCCCTGGCAGGCTACAGTCCATGGGGTCGCAAAGAATTGGACACAGCTGAGTGACTAACACAATTCCTTATCTGGGCTATTGTAAATAATGCTGTAATGAGCGCAGAAGTGCACATATCTTTTCAAATTAGTATTTTCATTTTCTTAGGTATATACTCAGGAGTGGAACTGTTGAATCATTTGGGAGTTCTATTTTCAATTTCTTGAGGAGCCTCCTACTATATTTCATAGCAGCTGCACCAATTTACATTTTTGCACACAATGCACAAGAGCTCCTTTTCTCCACATCCTGACATTTTTTGTCGTTTTGGTCATAGTTGTTCTAACAGGTGTGAGGTGGTAACTCTTTGTGGTTTTGATTTGCATTTCTCTGATAACTCATGATATTGAGCATCTTTTCATGTGGTTTTGGTCATCTGCATTTCTTTGGGAAAACGTGTCAGATCCTCTGCCCATCTTTTAATCAGATTTTTTGGGGGGTAGGCTATTGAGTTGTGTGCATTCTTTACATATTTTGGGTATTAACCGCTTATCAGATATATTATTTGAAGTGGTACTTTTAAAATGAAAGTCTGTCAGGTCACTGTGGGTTTGTTGTAGTTATAGGTGCTTAGTATTTGTCAGTTGTCATCTCTTTTGGAAATGAAGTCTCCATTATTTCACCATCAATGATATGAAAATGATTCTTGAGTAGGCAGAACGAAAAAAAAAAAAAACCCAAAAAACAAAAAAGCCACATTTATTTCTCAACTAATTATCTTAACCCAGTTCCTTAGTGCCCCCACTCTGGAGTGGTTCAGAGGCAATAATGACAACAGCCTTTTCCTTTTCAAACATTAATATGTTTATTTGGCTGCTTCAGGTTTCAGTTGTGGCAGGCAGACTCTCTACTTGTAGCACACAGGCTCCAGAGCCTGCAGGCTCAGTGGTTGTGGTGTGTGGGCTACTAGTTGCTTTCAGGCATTAGGATATTAGTTCCCCAGCCAGGGATCAAACCTTTGTCCCCTGCAGTAGAAGGCAGATTCTTAACCACTAGACTGTCAGGGAAGTCCCTAGGTAGGAAGTCCCTTCTTACCAAGTCATCTCAGAGTTGAGAGGACTCTATTCCCCTGAATTATCCAATAGTAGACAATGGGCACATTTCTCATCTGAAACATGAAAAGCAATCAGATTCTTTGCACTTATGATCACCACGGTCCTTGTCTTTCGTGATACTTTAGCCTCACTTATGAAAGGAGTATCTTCCTTCTTATAATCACAAAGGACTTTAAAGAAATACATTGGCTTTCCCCTTATTATTATTAATGAATCATCTTCTGTAGTTAAAATAATGTATGTATTTTTCTAGGTGACCAAGATATCAATGTGGTTTCCGGATACATCTCAAAAATGAAAGTGCTTTATCCAGCAGTTGAAGGTCGGATCCAGTTTTCTGCAGGAAGTCATTGCTGTGAAAGTTTTTCTTTAATATTTCTTTCAGTTTTGGCAGTGATCGTTATTTTATACCAATAGCCAAAAATTCTCCTTGCCATTAATGGAACTGTATTTTTTTTCTCACGTGAGATTCAAGTCGGTTTTTTAGGAACTGGTTTTACGATGGCGCAGACCGTCTTTGCAGTCTCCTAGAAGCTGAGCTTAGAGGGTTGTAAGTAAAGACACTGACATCATCACTCAGGGTCAGCAACTTAGTGAACACACAGGAAAAGAAATGAAAATGGGACCTCTGACGACAAGGCCAGCCATCTTTAGTTTACATATGCAAATTTTAATAAAACTTTTAACACCTTTAAACCATACACATCATTTTTTCTCCTTTATATCCATTCTAATCCACCAAACAACTTATGTTTACATAACTTTATCATTTACAAGGGGATTCTAAGCATATTTTCTTATTTGATGCCCACAACTTTTGTGCGTGGAAAGACAGGCATTGTTTTCTTCTTGTATGAAAGATGAAGAAACTAAAGCTCAGAGCTGACTTAAGGCCATATAGGTAAAAGTGACAGATCCCAGACCTGCACCTAGGCCCTCTGACCTCAGTCCCACACTCTTCAGTTAAATTCAGTTACTGTTCAGGATGATATTTACTGGAGCCCCACACTGATGGAGGACAAGTCTCTGCTTTATTTCTGGTCTCTCTTTTTTTCCTCACTAGTATATGTGATAGGGAGTTTAATGGACTAAACACACAGTGGTGTTCTCTTCCTCACCACCATGTACCTTTGAGGAGTTGGGACACAAAGGGCAGCAGATAATGGGAAAGGCCGGGAGCTGCAAAAGGCCATCTGGGGGTAGGGAAGAAGGGGAAGGAAAGACTGGGATGCCCAGGAACAACTTCCATTAGAGAAGAGAAACAGATAAAGCCCATTTACTCTTGCTACATAGATATTTGCTAGGGAGTAGCAGCAGAGTGCCTAACACATGGCAGTAGCTACTAATAATTTCATGACATTCTATCAGTTCTCCATTTCCTTCCTCCTCCTTCCTAATGGGAAGGTGTCACAAAAAGAGAACCTTCTTAGAGAAGGTGTAATTCTAAACCAGCACCTGTGTCTCCTAGCAAGATATACTTATTCTAGGCACACACATATATACTTCACCCCTTCCTCACTTTTGGAAAATCCAGAGGAGAGACAAGGTTGATTTTTCAAGTGGTCCACCTAAGTTTAAAGTCAGCTCTGCCTCCATATTTGAACAGTCACTCTCAGTCATTCTCAAGCACAGACATAAGGACTCCTGCCTGAGAGTGGGAGCACCCTCTGAGTGAGTGCTCAGGAAATACCCAGACTAATGCCATACATGATTTATGCACAAATACTTGCTTAAAGGGGTAGTGGGGACCAAGTGTGCCTGCTCCTCATTGTATACATGATTCAACGAGAAATGGGAGGCCTCACCTTAAAAAAGAGTGAGCAGACAACAGCTAAAGGACTGAAGAGTGAGAATGTTTGTTTTTTAATGTTTACAAATATTAGGTACTCTTGATACAAATGTACTTTTAAATTTCACAACCTCTTTATAAAGATTGATGCAATAAAGTAATGCCCTCGGTTCTATGCATATGGAGATTGACCATAAATGAATGCCAATAAGATTGTAAGAGAAGAATGTCAATAGGACTGCATTTGGGCTACATTTTTTATGCTTGGCCAGGAAAATAGGGTAAACCCTATTGAAGCACAAATTTTTAAAGAACATTTTTGTAAGTTTTCTAAATCTGTGTGCCTGTATTGTTCAGTGGTTTAAGAAATGACCTAAAAATACTTTTCAATTATAGGTTCCAAACAATAAAATTGAAGATACACTCTGTCTTTGGTAGTTATTTCTTCTCTCAAGCAAATACTTACAACCCAAGACAATATGACTGAAGGAAAACTCTTTTGACAGTTCATCACTGGTACCACTGGCCATGATTATAAGCCCCCTGCCATCTGACAGCCCTCCCTATATTCCATCTTACCCCCCTAAAAATAAGAAAAATACATTCAATTTTCAGGTAGGAAAGAACAGTAGATAAAGGGTACTTAAGACTAATGCGACTTCCTTGGTGGTCCAGTGGTCAAGCCTCCATGCTTTCACTGCGGTGGGCTTCTCCTTGGTCAGGGAACTAAGACCCTACATGCCACACGGCATGGCCAAAAATAAATAAATAAGTAAATAAATAAATTTTATGTACAGAATCTGTTTTGATGACAATAATGGTTTCCAAAAAATAAAAGATGTTCAAGTTATATAGTGTTGGGGATTTTAATTAATTTACCTGAACTGGCCGTGCATCTGAGAATCTTCCTCATTTAATACTGATGATACAGCAGACCAGCTATTACACCTTGGGCAGACACATTAGATCCATTTGGTGGCAGAGCTGAGCTGAGCAGTTTACAACAGAGTAAGTTCCCTCAGGGGGCTTCCCTGGTGGCTCAGTGGTTAACAGTTCACCTGCCAATTCAGGGGATATGGATTTGATCCCTGGGTCCAGGAAGATTCCACATGCCGCAGAGCAACTAAGCCTGTGCACCACAACTGCCGAGCCTGAGTACTGAAATTACTGAAGCCCACGCACTCTGGAGTCCATGCTCCACAACAAGAGAAGCCACCGCAATGGGAAGCCTGTGTACAACTAGAGAGTGGCCCCGGCTTGCCGCAACTAGACAAAGCCTGCACACAGCAATGAAGACCCAGCACAGCCAAAAATAGTTAAATTAAAAAAAAATAACTTGGCAGGTCCCTTCCTATTTGTGCGAGTTGCCAGGACTTGCTTACATATCTAGGTTGCTGCATTTGCTCTAGTGTGAGTGAAATCACTCAGTTGTGTCCGACTCTTTGTGACCCCATGGACTGTAGCCCGCCAGGCTTCTCTGTCTATGGAATTCTCCATGCCAGAATACTGGAGTGGGTAGCAGTAGCCGTTCCCTTCTCCAGATCTTCCCAACCCAGGGATCGAATCCAGGTCTCCCGCATTGCAGGCAGATTCTTTACCGTCTGAGCCACCAGGGAAGCCCAAGAATACCAGAGTGGGTAGCTTATCGATTCTCTAGAGGATCTTCCTGACCCAGGAATCAAACTGGGGTCTCCGGCACTGCAGGCGGATTCTTTACCAGCTGAGGTACCAGGGAAGCCCTTCTAGGCTGCTCCACAATTTCTTCAGGTAACCTCATCACCACCTCTCCATGCTGCACCAGTTTTTCTCCACCTTGCATTATCCTAAAATATGGATATAGTACTACCTTCACCAAGAGCAGCTAGCATCATGCTTAAGTGTTAAAATAAAGCTTTAGTGATTAGGCATGAATGGAGGGAGTTACAATGCAAAAGGAAACTTACAACTCAATGTGAGACAGCAGTGCTCCTAAAAAGCATCAACCAGGGCTTCACTGGTGGCTCAGTGGTAAGGAATCCACCTGCCAATGCAAGAGAAACAGGTTTGACCCCTGCTCTGGGATGATCCTGAATACTGCGGAGCAACCAAGTCCGTTGCTTAGAACCTGGGAGCCACAACTACTGAGCCAGCACAGTCATCAGTAAATAAAAATTTAAACAATCAACCAAACTCATCACTTGGAGTCCTTTTTGGGTTCCTTTCCAGCTCTCTTAGTGTCAAGCACTGGAGAGCCCCAGGGGGACAGTCCTTGGACTGCTTCTGTCTTCTCTTTACACTTAATCTCTCTGTGCTCTCATTCAGTTTTACATAGTAAGGCTGGTGACTCTCAAATTTATACCCCTGCCTACATCTCTCCCATGGACTCCAGATTCACAAATACAATGGCTTACTTGGCATCTCTAGTTGAGATGATTAATAGGCAACCCAAACTTTACATGCCCAAAAGTGGATTCTTGATCCCTCCTGAAAACTGGTGCCAGGCACAATTCCCTTCAGCTCATTTAATGGACCCTTCATCATTCTTATTGCTCAAACTGAATCTTGGAATATCCTTGGCTGCTGTTTTTCTCTCAAACTCACAACCTGTCCATCAGTAAATTCTGTTTCCTGACTAAAAAAGAACTAAAAAGAGACTTCAGCTTCTCAAAAACTTCACAAGTACTGCCCTGATTCAAATCACTGTCATGTCACCTGAATTACTTCACCAGCCTCCTAAATGAGCCATTTGTCTCTGTTTAAAATGTTGACTTATTCATTTATTGGCCACGCAGGTTCTTGTTGCTACGCGAGGGCTTTCTCTATCTGCAGGGAGTGGGGCTACTCTTTGTTGCGGTGTGTGGACTTATCGTGGTGGCCTCTCTTGTGAGGAGCACAGGCTCTAGAGCATGGGCTCAGTGCTTGTGGCACACAGGCTTAGCTGCCCAGAGGCATGTGGAACCTTCCCAGACCAGGAGTGAACCTGTCTCCCCCGCAATGGCAGGCAGATTCGTAACCATTAGGGAAATCCTCTGTCTCTACTTTTACTCCACTTTAGTCTCTTCTCAACACTCTCAACACAGTAACCAAAGAGATTCTATCACAGTATTAGAAAGATGACATTGCTCATGTGCTCAAAATCTTCCCATCACGGACCAAATAGAAGTGAGTTATCAAAATGGCTCCCAAGGACCATTGCGATCTTGTTTCCCATCATTTCTCTGACATTATCTACCTTCACGCCCCGTGATTGGGGCAGATTTCTTTCAAAAGGACTTCCACTTAAACCTTCCACTTGCTATTTCTCTACTTGGAATATGGGCTCCCAAATATCTGCACGGCTTCATCTCTCACCTTCAGGTCTTTTTCTTCAATGTCAATGATCACATTAAACTGCAACCCAATTCTTTTTTAGTTTAATTTTTTTTCTGAGCACTTGTTACTTTCTAACATACTATATACTATTTTCTTATTTACACTGTTTATACTGTCTCTGTTTCCTGGGCTACATGTAAGCTTCAGTTCAGTTGTTCAGTCGTGTCTGACTCTTTGCAACCCCATGAATCGCAGCATGCCAGGAGTTGCTGTCCATCACCATCTCCCAGAGTTCACTCAGACTCACGTCCATCGAGTCCATGATGCCATCCAGCCATCTCATCCTGGGTCGTCCCCTTCTCCTCCTGTCCCCAATCTCTCCCAGCATCAGAGTCTTTTCCAATGAGTCAACTCTTCGCATGAGGTGTAAATGCACAAATATATCCTTGGCATCTCAAACTGCCTGGCACATAGTAATTGCTCAATACACACGTGCATAATAAATTGAATAAACCATGAATAATCCCTTCTCTGCTACCTCTCTCTCACCCTCTAGACTCAGTCCAAAAGCCACACAGTCCTTTTTCTCCAGTATCAGTTCCTCCAGAAGATAATTTCTCTATCTAACCACCCTTTTCATCATGCAGAGCAGTCTGCCTCTTTTTTACTGTAACCCCTCTGCAACCAAAAGGCCAATTAAGTCTTCCCTGAAAAGGATAGCTGCCTTTTTATAAAAAATAAATTTTCTAGCCTCCTTCCCTGCTCCCTGGATTTCCCAGGTAGCACTAGTGGTCAAGAACCCACCTGCCAATGCAGCAGACGTTAAGAGACACAGGTTCGATCCCATAGATGGAGGAGCCTGGCGGCATGGGGTGGCAAAGAGCTGGATGTGACTGAAGTGACTAAGTAAGCACACATGCAGCCCCTGCTCCTTAATTTGAAGGTGATTACAATTTTTCTAATAGGATCCCTTTTCCCTCTCCACTTCTGTTTCTCTACATCAGGGACCTAAACGCCAAATCTTGCTTGCCACTGCTTCACATAAATAAGGTTTTATTGGAATACAGCCACATCCAATACCTGGAATAATACTGTAGTGTAATTTGATAGAAAAAAATCATCAACATCAAATTAATTTTAAAAAAAGTGAAATAAAAAACCATTTGCAGTGGACTTAAAAATCTTCCAGGGTCCTTAGGCCTCAGGTTAAGGATTTCTCCTCGTGTACCTAGCAACATTGAAGACACTAACATATACATAAAAGAGAACAGTCTTTGAAATGGAAGTGGAGTGGACTAGCAAGATCTATTTGTTTGCTCATTCATTCAGTGGGTAATTTTTATTCTAATGTTGACTATATCTGAAGTTACAACTTACGTATATATCATTACACAGAACAATGGCAAATTTAGACTTCTGTTTATATTTTTATTGTAAACTCTGTTTTTAGTAAGTCAATAAATAATTTTAAAAACATGTATCTATTTGGCTGTGTTGGGTCTCAGTCGCAGCACGTGGGATCCTTGTTGCAGTACTTGACTAATTGTGGCCCACTGGCTCATTAGCTGTGGTGCAGCGCAAGGGGGCTGTATTTAGTTTTCCTGGGGGCATGTAGGAATTTAGTTCCCCCAGCATGGATCAAACCCCAGTGCCCTGCATTGGAAGGCAGATTCTTAACCACTGGACCACCAGGGAAGTCCCAATAAATGATAATTTAAGTGTTTCAACCATTTTTCAGAATCTTCTGATATCTATAGCTTAATGATCATAACACAGACATCATGTCCTTTATAAATTTCAGTGTCTTCTCATCTGTTTAATTTACCCCCGCAACCAGAGTTATTTCTCTAAACACATTTCAAAATGTAAAACTCATGCAGTATAAGACATACATAAAGATGGATAGAAGGGAAAGTGCAAAGTAAAATATCTGAAATGCACCAGGGGACCATTAAAGGAATCTCGAGTAATCACTTTTGGAAGTAAAGGCTCCTTTCATGGGGCAACACTGAAAGAGTACAAGACTAGAGACGGATCTGTTTGAATTCCAGCTTCACTGCTCTCTCTAGCTTCAGTATAAATAACAAGAGAGGAATAATACCATCTCACAGTTACTGCATGGTGAAATGTAATATAAAATGCCTGACCAATGGGGAATGCATCCAGTTCCTTTCTCTTTTATTATGCAAATGACTTTGTATTTAAAGATTTTTATACATTACATTTTCTTTAAACAGAGCTCACCCACTGCTATGGATTTAAATGTGTCCTTCTAAAATTCACATGTTAAAACCCTAAACCCCAATATGACTATATTTGAGATGATGCCTTTAGGAGGTAATTAAGGTTAAATGAGGTCATGGGCTTAACCTAAGAGCATTCAGGGCCTTATAAGAAGAAAAGGAGGATAGTGAAAGATCTCTTTCTTTCTTCCCACACGGCCAAACACAGTGGTCATGTGAGTACACAGGGAAAAAAGGCAGTCATCTGCAGAGCAAAGGAAGAGGATCCAGAATGAAATGTACCTTTTGGGCACCTTGATCTTGGACTTACCAGCCTCCAGAACTGTGAGAAATAAAATTCTGTTAAGTCACCCCATGTACGGTATTTTATCAGAGTAAGCCTAGGTTGTTTGAGACACTCATAAGAATTTTTTTCTCATCTAAATAAACAAAATATCACAATTTATAAAAAGTAGCTAAGAAAGGCATAAAAGGGCTGTAAATATTTTATTCTTCCAGCCAAAATGCTATGGATTTAAATGTGAAGAGTTAGCTTGATTAATTTCCCACCTGCCCTGCGAAGTAAGTAAAATGTTGAAGGCTTGGTTAAAAGTACTGATGCACAGAAACTCATACACAGTTTAGAGTTTTTCAGCAATTAAAAAGATAATAGAACTACTGGCAAAACCTTAAAAAATTTTTATAATATCTAAAGACCATTTTTCAAAACTGGGAAAAAAATAACTGAACAGTATCATTCAACTGGTTTCACTTTCCAAATTATATTTAGAGTTTCCACATTATCAGCACTTGATACATGGTTGAAACTCAATAAATATATTCTGAATGTACATCACAGCCAATAACCAAACAGAAAATGCCCGATCTTGAAAGACAAACATGATTCACGGAGAAAAATACAGCATGAAGAGCAATTATAAGCAAAACTCTAAATGTTGAACCTTTAAAAATAATTATTTAACTTTCCCCAAAGAATACAGTTAATTCATACCTTTCTCTTGGAGAGACAACATAAACCAAAAATCCACTTGACTAAACTGTTTATATAAGCTTTTGGATTATAGTTACAGATGTTCAGTGAAATGCAGTTGTAACCACACAATCACAAATATCTGTTAAGTACTCGGTTTTCACACGCAAAAGGTCTACATATAACCTGTCAATCATCTAGGAAGAGTAAGAAGTCCCTTATTTGTTATGAAAAACTCATAAAGTATGTCTTCTTTACAGACACACAGTTACCTACACAGAAAAATGAAAAGGGGGAGTGGAATAAATCTGCTAAAATTTAATAACTCCAAATATGACAGCAAATCAGATCTCTGCGCTAAAAATAATTATTTTCAAAGTGATGCAATACTTTCAAAGTTATCAGTCTAACTGATTTGCCCCAAGAAGATTATGAATTATCTCTTTTAAAAACAGCAATAACAAGTGACACAGATCTAAGAAAATTTGGATAAGAGATGTAAAATGAAAGGTCATGAGACCCAATCAGTTTTCGTCATTATTAAATTTGTTAGTCTTTATTAAAACAACAAAATCAAAACGTCAGACAATGAATTACATGATATATACAGGAATATACAAAAGTAAAAGAAAGAACAGTCCATATATACTACACTAGCACAGCAAACATTTCAACTGGTTATTCTATCCCAAATCCAAAGGTTTATATCCAGGACGTCACAGATGTAACTTCCTTTTGCACCTAAAGTAAAAATAAATCTATTTAATAGAAGAGAAAAAACAAACAAGAATTCATTTGTGAATTGCCTAACAGTTCCAGTGTATTAAAATTCTAACCTAAAACATATATATATATGTGTTAAAACCTGCATATGCCACAGATGATATTTATGTTTTAGAGAGGAGAAAAAAAAGCATGTGATAGACCTCATAAAGTCTCAAACAGAGCTGGAATTTCCTGGTACTGATTCCTACGTAAATTGAACACAAAATGTCTGTAACTGCCACCGTGTTTTAATACACACTGAGTACTGCTATAACTTGAAAACCTGTATTCAATAGGTAAATAGTCCAAATCTAGTTCCCTCTATAAAACTAACATTTCACTGCTGTATCACAACCCTGAATAGTTAGTTATTTCATCAAAACTCAAAATCTGCAGGATTCAAGGTAATAATAGTATCACCATCCTCCAACTCCCATTCATTTTGTGTTCTTGGCTTCATATAAGCTCAACTGCTTTAAAAATGCTCACACAGCATTCAGCGTGCAGATGACAGCCTGCAGAGCTTGGCCCATCCTAGAGATAGGATGTACACTCACACCTTCCTCTGGTGAGGCTCTACAGATCCCATCTGACTGGAATCAGGAAGGGGGGAAGGCAAGGCAGGGGCTATTCAGTTCGTACATCCTCAAATCCACTCTATGTTTAAGCATGTTGAATGAAGAAAATACAAAGAGCTATTTGTTAAGGTTGTTCATTTTTAAAACGATCAAAGGATTTCCTTAATTTTTACGTCCCTAACAAAATGTCAGTACACCATTAAGAACATAAAGAAAGTACTGCTGCTTTTCAGTTACCTTATTGAGCTCTGGAAACAGTTCTTGTATCACAATGTCCAATAAAACATAAGTCAGCTAAAATGCAAAAAAAATGATTTTAAGGAATTAGACCAAAAAAAAAAAGTAGTTTCAACAAGATCCATAATGTTCTATTTTTAGGATGAGTTTTAGATAGATATGTTTTCACATGTTTACACTCTATTATTATGCCCCAGAATTTATATGTCAAATATTTTGTATATAACAATTTTAAAGAAAACAAGCCTGATGCAAAATTTTAACTGTGTTCAGGCCTCAACAGAATATGTGAGACTAAAGGCAAAGAAGAAAAGGAAAGATATGCCCATTTGAATGCAGAGTTCCAAATAATAGCAAGGAGAGATAAGAAAGCCTTCCTCGGTGATCAGTGCAAAGAAATAGAGGAAAACAATAGAATGGGAAAGATTAGAGATATCTTCAAAAAAATTAAAGCTACCAAGGGAACATTTCATGCAAAGATGGGTTCAATAAAGGACAGAAATGGTATGGACCTAACAGAAGCAGAAGATATTAAGAAGAGATGGCAAGAATACGCAGAAGAACTATACAAAAAAGATCTTCATGATCCAGATAATCATGATGGTATAATCACTCAACCTAGAGCCAGACATTCTGGAATGTGAAGTCAAGTGGGCCTTAGAAAGTATCAGTACAAACAAAGCTAGTGGAGATGATGGAATTCCAGTGGAGCTATTTCACATCCTGAAAGATGATGCTGTGAAAGTGCTGCACTCAATATGCCAGCAAATTTGGAAAACTCAGCAGTGGCCGCAGGACTGGAAAAGGTCAGTTTTCATTCCAATCCCAAAGAAAGGCAATGCCAAAGAATGCTTTAAACTACTGCACAATTGCACTCATCTCACACGCTAGCAAAGTAATGCTCAAAATTCTCCAAGCCAGGCTTCAACAGTATGTGAACCACGAACTTCCAGATGTTCAAGCTGGTTTTAGTAAAGGCAGAGGAACCAGAGATCAAATTGCCAACATCCACTGGATCATTGAAAAAGCAAGAGAGTTCCAGAAAAACATCTATTTCTGCTTTATTAACTATGCCAAAGCCTTTGACTATGTGGATCACAATCAACTGTGGAAAATTCTGAAAGAGATGGGAATACCAGACCACCTGACCTGCCTCTTGAGAAATCTGTATGCAGATCAGGAAGCAACAGTTAGAACTGGACATGGAACAACAGACTGATTCCAAATAGGAAAAGGAGTACATCAAGGCTGTAGAGGGTCACCCTGCTTATTTAACTTCTATGCAGAGTACATCATGAGAAATGCTGGGCTGGAAGAAGCACAAGCTGGAATCAAGATTGCTGGGAGGAATATCAATAACCTCAGATATGCAAAAGATACCACCCTTATTGCAGAAAGTGAAGAAGAACTGAAGAGCCTCTTGATGAAAGTGAAAGAGGAGAGTGAAAAAGTTAGCTTAAAGCTCAACAGTCAGAAAACGAAGATCATGGCATCCAGTCCCATCACTTCATGGCAAATAGATGGGGAGACAGTGGAAACAGTGACAGACTTTACTTTTGGGGGCTCCAAAATCACTGCAGATAGTGACTGCAGCCATGAAATTAAAAGATGCTTACTCCTTGGAAGAAAAGTTATGACCAACCTAGATAGCATATGCAAAAGAAGAGACATTACTTTGCCAACAAAGGTCTGTCTAGTCAAGGCTATGGTTTTTCCATTGGTCATGTATGGATGTGTGAGTTGGACGGTGAAGAAAGCTGAGCGCCGAAGAATTGATGCTTTTGAACTGTGTTGTTGGAGAAGACTCTTGAGAGTCCCTTGGACTGCAAGGAGATCCAACTAGTCCATGCTAACAGAAATCAGTCCTGAATATTCATTGGAAGGACTGATCGTGAAGCTGAAACTCCAATACTTTGGCTACTTGATGTGAAGAACTGACTCACTGGGAAAGACCCTGATGCTGGGAAAGATTGAAGGCGGGAGGAGAAGGGGGACAGCAGAGGATGAGATGGTTGGATGGCATCACCAACTCAGTGGACATGAGTTTTAGTAGACTCCGGTAATTGGTGGACAGGGAGGCCTGGTGTCCTCCAGTCCATGGGGTCACAAGGAGTTGGACACAACTGAGTGACTGAACTGAACTGATAAGCAGTAAAATGTTAACTGCAGTTATTCTATACAACCTGAATAAATGACAGAATTCTTGATATATAAATTTTTACTTTATTTCATGAATTTTTGCTTCCCTGGTGGTGCTAGTGATAAAGAATCCGCTTGGTATATTTCAAATTTCCTATAATGAATATTTATTTTCAATCATGTTATTAAAAAAAAATGAGCAAAAAGAGTTAACAAGAGACACTTTTATTCCATCCGCATGTTTGAATTACACTGCCTTCACTTAGCACAGTATCACATCACAGTTAATATACCAGACACACTACTGTGTCATTCACTAAGCCAAGCTGACACAAGTCAGTCTGCTTTAATGAATTTTACCTGCTTGTTGAGAACTGGCTGCTGTAAACCATCAAAAAGAAGTCTGATGCTTTCATACTTGGCTTCTTCACCAATACACTTGACTATCAAATCTAAACAAGAAAGCCACATGTGAAACAATTTTATATTATAAAGTGACTCATCATTTACTGGATCATAAGGCAAAATCTCTACCCTCTCCCCCAGGTATTACGTAAAATCTGTAAGTCAGCATTTCCTAAATCAGTGCTTCAGTAAGAACCTCTTGGAAAAAAGGGCTCTGTGGTCAAGTTGAGAAATGCAGCATCATGTGTCCTGAATTTTTAAGATTCACAACACACAAAGCATAGCTGTAAGCTCTTAGGAATGTTACCGTAAAGAAATCTGCTTATACTATTAAAGGATAAAAGACAGTTGGGAAACAATACATATTTTATTATCCCGTTCAAGTAAAATAAAATAAAACACTAGGTACATACACTTGTGCATATATAGAGAGAGATACAAAGAAACCGTCTGTTAGGATTAACACCAGTTGGAGCATACCACTACTTCTGCACAGTAGGGACAGGATCACTTCTACTTTTCACTCTTTGTATTTTCATGTTTGAATATGTTAATGTTTTTTAAAATTTAATTAATTTAATTTTATGGTGAACAGAGACTCTCTTCAATGAATATGACCAATTTATTTCAGTACTTTTTGCAAAATTACTAATAACTATTTTACAGAACAATCTTTTGGGAAACTGTTTAAACACAAGTATGCTCCCAAAAGTTCTAATTCATGTTTGACTACACAGCTGTCATATATCACTCCTGGTACCACAGTCAGTCCTTATTAAAATCTGTGCTGAATGGTTTCCTCCAAGCAGGAAAAAAAGCTTATTAAGTAAACAAGGTGCTCAAATATTTGTCCTTTCCCCTCCAATCATCATGAAACACTTAATGTTGTTCAAGGAAAATCTTCATTTTATGTTTGCTTTTACAGGGTAAATCTAACCCTGAGAGGCAAAATTCAATTTATAGGAAGTTCAGTAGATCCTTGATATTTTTCAAGAGAGATGGGCCACAATGCATCTTTGTGAATCCCCTAATTCACCAATACTACACAGAATTTCCCAATTAATATGCATGAAGCATCATGGACAAAAACAGACGATCCTTTCAGATTCTTCAAGAATCACTAAGAAGGAAATGAGTAGAGGAGAGCAGAAAGGCATGCTATGCTTCCTCACTAGCTAAATCACCCCTTTCGAAATGGAAGTCTTGAAGCAGATGTGACTCAAATTCATGGCTGAGCAAAATTACAATTATTATATTCACTGGCTTTCCATGTTTCTAAATATTAAAACTAAGACAGTCAAAACCATGAATGCTATATTACAATACAGAAGGTCTCTATATTACATTACTAAAGAAGGAAGAAATGACTTCATCATACACCTACAGAAGAGTCACTCAAGAACAGCTGTGGTTCACGTTTACATTCAGACTGGGGACAGAAATTGTCTTCAAAATTAAGCAGGACCATTCTGAGACTCATTTTTCAATGATGAGAATTCTCTAAGACATCTTCAATTTTTACTCTATATTTTCTTGCTGGGCATTACCTGACTCCCAGATCTCATATCATTGCTCCTCCAATTCCAAAACCTGGATATTTAATTGATTACGGACAATGCATCCCAAATAATGTATAGTTAGGCTTGTCACATTCAAAATGTCCTAAATTAAGTATCATCTGCTTTGACTCCTTGATGTTTTTTCCTTATATTCACATCTCAGTAAGAGGTTACTAACCATTCACTCAAGCCTACCTCCTTTATGAGAGGGATTCACCCTCCTCCTTTGAGATACTGCATAACCTAAACAAGCCTCTATTATCACAGGTACATCTTGTCTGTGTGTCTATCTTCCTGCCAGATTGAGCTGCTGCTGCTGCTGCTGCTAAGTCGCTTCAGTCGTGTCCAACTCTGTGTGACCCCACAGACGGCAGCCCACCAGGCTCCACCGTCCCTGGGATTCTCCAGGCAAGAACTCTGGAGTGGGTTGCCATTGAGCTACCCAAGTACAATTTTTATATCTCCTGCACTGTGCTAAGTGCCTGGCACATGGAAGGTGTTCAATAAACTCAGGATGAATGAATGAATTCTGACCTCTAACTCACACACACTAACGTAGCTCTCCTCATGGTGAAGTGAACAGCAGGACTCCAGCTGTCCCACAGACATACCACTATGATCAGTCTGATTCTAAGTTACTGAAAGAATCCAACTATTGTGTGAGTAGAAACAGCCTTATCTAAAAGTTCTTAGTGCTAACATAAAAACCAAATTCCATTTAATGAATGAATTAATTTTAACTGGTTCTTATTACTACTTCTAAAATAAAAACTCACAGTAAAAATTGCCTCAATAATTACTATACATTGTGACCACCAAAGAGTGCTAATCTATATTAAACTACTTTTTAAATATTATACCTGGAATGTAGTTCATCATTCCTTCAAAAGTCTGCTTTGCTCGTTTTTGCTTATCTTGAAGAGAGCGAGGTTCAGTGTTTTCACAAAATACAGCATCTAAAAAGAGACAAAAAATATTTGCTGGGCTCAAGAGAGAGGGGACATGTGTATATATATAGCTGATTCATGTTGATATACAGCAGAAACCAACACAACATTATAAAGCAATTATCCTCCAGTTAAAAATTAAAAATTAGGGCTTCCCTGGTAGCTCAGTAGTAAAGAATCCACCTGCCAATGTAGGGGACAGTTCAGTCCCTGGTTTGGGAAGATCCCATATGCTGAGGGACAACTAAGCCTGAGCGTCACAACTACTGATCCTGTGCTCCAGAGCCTGTGCTCCATGAGAGAAACCACTGCAATGAGAAGCTAGCTCACCACCACTAGAAAGTAGCCCACACTCGCTGCAACTAGAGAAAGCCCGAGTACAGCAACGAAGACCCAGCGCAGCCATAAATGCTCAGTTGTGTTCGACTCTTTGCGACCCCATGGACTGTGTGGTTGACCCCACTGGAGTGGGTTGCTGTTTCCATTGATTAAGCAGCCATAAATAAATGAATAAAATAAATCTTAAAAAAAGAATCTTATAAAAAATTAATAAATTCTTTAAAAAAGAAACATTTGCAGGAATTTTCACCTATTATATACAAAGTATTTCCTCATAGGAGCAATACTAATAAAAGCAAAGAAAAACCAGGCTTCTCACTCTCTGAGATCTAATTAAAATTAAATAAAAATTGAGTACTCAAACATGAAACAAACACATGAGGAAATACAAACCTCTGAGAAGTGTTATAAGTGAAACCAGACGGTGCTCCTGAAAGAGTTGCTCTAGTTTACAATGAAGATAGTAATCAGTATACATTTCCAGGGTGTTTTTAAAGAGGATTCGAGTTCCCATTAAGAGATGATGAAGCCAGTCAGGAACTTGGAAAACCACCTGTCCTGAGAAGGATCACACAGAACATTTCATTAAGGTAAATAGACACCTGAACATTTTCCAATACAAAAAATACAAACGGTCAATATTTTATTTTTAAAGACTACTAACTTTAATATGTTCAAGACCAATTATATTCTATGTATTGAATTCTTAATTTTAAAAGTACCTTCAATTCAAAAAATATATAATGGAGCAATACACAAGAGCATTAATTTGCATCACAGAAGAAAGATAACACGGGTTTTAACAGTAACCACAGATATCTTACCTACATACATCAGGTAATCATAGACTCCTTCTACAGTCATCATTTCCATAAAATAATTCTGATTTTGCCTTCTTTCTGTATTCTCAGCACGGTTTGCATTATTTTTATACAGATCATTAAAAAGCTAAAGTAAAAGTTGAAATAATAAAAAAAGTTTATTACACAGCCTAATAATAATTACTAAGGGTAAAGTAATTATAGAGCAAGGTGTTTAAACTTTGTCCAATCAAAACAGAATATTAAAGGAAAAAACACATAATACCAGAGTGGTTAAGATCTGCCCCCTAAATGCCACATTTATACCCAAAATTGAATTTAAAAATGTAATACTTTGGGGGGACAAAATATTAAATTAAAAATCTACCTTTATTTTAGATGCAACAGATAATTCATCATCCATACAAAGAATCCCTTTGGTTTTTTATATCAAAAGAAGTAAATGAACATAGAAAATGCATAAAACCATTAGCACTAGAGTGGTGGTCCAGTGGTTAAGAATCTGCCTGTCAATCCCTGGGTTGTGTTTAATCCCTCATCTGGAGATTCCACATGCTACCAGGTAATTAAGCCCGTGCACCACAACTATGGAGTCCACGCTCTAGAGCCCATGAGCTGCAACTACTGAGCATGCACGCCACAATGACACACAGTGCTCTAGAAGCTTGAGCACTCTAGAGCCCACGTTCTGCAATAAGAGAGAAGTCACAGCAATGAGAACCCCAAGTACCACAACTAGAGAGTGGCGTCCACTCTCCACAACTAGAGAAAGCCCATGCAGCAATGAAGACCCAGTACAACCAAAAATAAATAAATAAAATTATATTAAAAAAATTAGGAATAGCTGATTTTAATCCCAACATGATTTAAAGGTTATAAATCACTGTTTAATTAAGGGATGCTTACAGATGAATGTTTAGATTTAAGCTAAGTTTATTTGGGCAAAATAATCAAAGACCTAACGTATATGAAAAAAAAAATGAAGAATTACTCATAGCAAAATAATAAAATGCAACTAAATCTTAGCCCTACCTACTATACCAATAATAATCAAAGAGCAGATACTAAAGAACTAAAAAAAAACTGACAGAAAAGGTAAACAAAATGATAAAATGGACAGTTTTGGTATGATGGGTCAGAAAAGCAAAAAGAAAAGGAAAGGAAAAGAAGACAATGCCAGGAATAAAAGGGGACACAACCACAGATGCCAGAGGAAAATGAAAAGAGGATATTACTGACAACATAAGGCCAAAATTTTTCAAATTTAGACAAGATGGAGAATTTATTAAAAAGTACAACCTATCAAAATCTGACTCATGAAACAATACATCTGAAGAATATTATAATCATTAAAGAAATTACATTGGTTAAAAAAAAAAACTTCCACAAACAAAACTTAAGGCCCAGATGACTATTAACAAGTTATCACTATTTAAATAACTAACACTCTACCAGCAAATAAAGAAAACTTAACGTAACTTTAATACCAAAACCTGACAAGGATACAATGAGAAAGAAAAACTATAGGCTAAGTGCACCCACAAACATGGAGGTTAACTCTTCTAAACTTCATAAAGGATATCTACAAAAAGAACTACGCTATATTATTTAATGGTGAAACACTGCAATCACTCCCTTTGTATAGCAGGTCCTAGTCATGAATGAAACATAACTGCCATCATTTGAATACATAAATATAAAAGAATTAACAGATATACCACTAAAATTAACACAAGTCTAGCAAGACTTGTGAATTGAAAATCAGTACACAACAATCAACTGTATTTCTGTTTACTAGCAATAAACTTATAAAGTAAAAAAAATTAAAGATACCCTTTATAGTAATAAACCAAAGAAGTTCTCTTGAGGAAGAGGGTGCTATTCTTTGAGCTCACAGAATCCCCCATGCTGGCACTAAACTGAGCTTCTTGCAGACAGGAAATTTATCTGTTTTTCCTTTTTTCTTTGGCCATGCCACACCCCTGTGGTATCCTAGTTCCCCCACATTAAAACCAAGGCTGTCTAATTACACAGCAAATGGAAATTTGCTGTATGATGCAGGGAGCTCCAATCAGGTGCTTTGCGATAACCTACAGAGGTGAGATGAAGAGGAAGGTGGAAGGAAGATTCAGGATGAGGGGGAACATATGTATACCTATGGCTGATTCATGTTGATATTTGGTAGAAACCAACACAATCCTCCAACTAAAAATTTAAAAAACAAACCAAAAAAAAAGCACAAAGTCTTAAGCACTGGACTGCCAGGGAAGTCCTCGGAATTTATATTCCCAGTGCCTAGCACCCAATAGCAAGCACATAATAAAGTGCTTGTTTAATGAAAGGATGAAATAGTTTATAAGTCATTAAAATTATATAATACCATCAAATAAATACAAATACATTATAGAAATCAATTCCCTGATTACTGGAAGTTGGTGATTTACAACCTAAGAAAACCACTTTAAAAAATTCCCCAATAGAGAAACGGTAGGAGCTGACAAATAAGATTCTTAAGAAACATTTACCCATTAAAGCAAAGAACCAAGCAACTACCTATAATACCCTCCTTATCCTTTACAACTGATTTCCATACAAAGACATATAGTCCCGTCCATTTCATTAACACAGAATTCTCTAACGGAAAAGTCGTAAGTAGGACAATTTCAAACTCAATGGCTCTCTGAGACGATGCATAGTACCTTCTTATTATTTTCTGAAGTAGGGCTGAGAATGGTCAGTTCTGGTTTACTCGGTTTAGGCTTTGGAGATTCACAAGAATTAATGAAATTCATGATAAAAGGTTCCAAATGTTGACCTTTCTGTGGAAACCATGGTATAAAAATAAAAAAAAATCAAGATTATGATTTTCAGTATCATACAGCCAATTAAAATTTACTAGTATTTAAATATGCTTATAATTATCATTTTATAGAATGTCCATATTCACCTCTTTCATTAGTTTTCCAGGAACAGATTTTATAATTTTCCCTGCAATTAAAAATAAAATATTAATCTTAAGAAGGTAAAATATATTTCATAACTGCTTATATGAATACCTCACCAGGTAATTTTAAATACCAAAAAGTCAAGTAAAAAGCAAAATGGACCATTTCATACTTCACAAAAATTTATAATAAACATGGTATTCTTAACTGTTTTCAGATACAGCACTTGGGATACTTCAAAATAATCCAGTGGGGTGGAAGGTAGGGGAAGGTAAGAGGGTAACAGGCAGCAAGGCCAGGGATCTCCAAACAGAGGAAATAGGCTGCAAGTGTCAGACGTTTTTTCTTTCTCTCTAAAGCGGCAGGAGGTAACAAACAAATCTTAGATTTTTTTCCCCTTCTCTATACACATTTAAAAAGAGGTTTCTTTTAAAATCCTGTGCTGCCATGACGATACATGGTTCCACCTAAACTTTAACTCTTCTCAAACTTTGAGCTAACCAGTGTGGTTTTTCTTATGAAAATGTTTGTCCTAAGCCATGTTAATGAACTACATATTTACCCTAGACTCTGTCTTCAAGTGGGTTCCCCTAAAACTCAGAACCCACTTGACAAACCAGTATGCTTTACTCATGCAAATGTTCTCTTAAGCTATATTAATGAGACTGTATTGGCTTGGAACCGGGCCTTTCTTCAAGATTCATGTCAATCATTTTACGGCTCAGGACAACTCACCTTGTGCCAGTGTTATCACAAAATCACTGTTGTGGGTAAGGGGTCTGGTGCCATTCTCTGAGTTTTGAGACATTTCCTTTCTCTAATTAGCAAACTGCTAGTAGCTGATATCATCTGGCTAAAAACTAGCAGGGTGCACTCTTTCTGTCCCCCTCTGATGTCTATGTCAGAATCTTTATCTCTTTTATACTTTAATAATACTTTATTTCACAAAAGCTCTGAGAGATCAAGTCTCATCACTGGCCCCAGATTGAATTCTTCTCCTCTGGAGGCCAAGAATTGAGGCGTTTTTCACGGCTCAGCAACAACTTTTCAAAGGACTGGAACAAGGCAAGTGTAGTAACTTTTGAAGGGGTGAAGAGTTCATTATACAAATTTCTCTACCTTTGTGTATATATGTAACTGTCCACAAGAAATGTTTTCAAAAGATATTAAGCAGTTGTGAATATATAAAGATATCTAATTTTTGCAAAGACATTAAACAATGGTAAATATATAAATGTATCTAACTTTTGCATTTAGTCAAAAGGAAAAAAAAATTTCTAAACACTGCTACAACATTTAAATTGGCTATTTGAATAGTCTGTGTTCTTGATTTTAGATTAATATATATATTCTAATCCAGTGTGCCAGAATATTGTTTTGATCTTATCTCCAGGTTCCTTTATTATAAACTAAAATAACAAACGTGATTTTTCTCAACCATTTACAAATGGCTATCAAAATCCATCAAACTGATTAATATAACTTAAATTTCTTTCAGTACAGTTTGGGAAAAAAGTAGACCCTAATGACAATAACAAAAGGCATATTAATGAAAGCTAAAACAGAGACTGTTTCATAACATGAAAACCTGCAACCCTCTTGCCAGGCTATTTCTCCTTTGGTACCCCCAGAATTACTCCCTCGTCTCAGAATTTCCAAAGTTCTTTAAATTATGGTGTTTCATCCTGTGCTTCTCTCTTCTACATGCTCTTCCTGAGCCAAAATTTTTACTCAATCTGATTTCAAACAACATCCAAATCTTTATTCATGCTTTCTGCTGCCGCTACTACTTTATAAAACTTCCTCAACTGGATTCTATAAACTTGTAAGTTTATAACTGTGCTGTGCTGTGCTCAGTCGCTCAGTTGTGTCCAACTCTGCGACCCCATGGACTGTAGCCTGGCAGGCTGCTCTGTCCACGGGGATTTTCCAGGCAAGAATACTGGAGGTTGCTATGCCCTCCTCCAGGGGATCTTCCCAATCCAGGGATCGAACCCAGGTCTCCCCAATTGCGGATGGATTCCTTACTGTCCGAGCCACTAGGGAAGCCCAAGTTTAGAACTACTCTAAATTTATTCCATACCTCAGCAAGAAACAGTATTTATCCAGTTATATAGACAGAAATCTGGCTCATATCATTTCTTCTCCTTCACTCAAACTGAGTCAGTAAACAGGTCTACCCAATTATACCTCTTAAACATTATACATGGCTTCCCTGGTGGCTCACTGGTAAAGAATCCGCCTGCCAGTGCAGGAGAGGCGGGTTCAATCTCTGGGTTGGGAAAGTTCCCTGAAGAAGGAAATGGCAACCCACTCCAGTATTCTTGCCTGGAGAGTTTCATGGACAGAGAAGCCTAGTGGACTACAGTCCATGGGGCAGCAAAAGAGTCAGACACCACATAGGGATTAAACAACAACAACCATCATATATAACCAGATACAAAATATTCTTGCATCTCCCCTCAGTAAGACACACACTAAATAATCTGCCTGAATTACATGTACTAATTTGGAAAGATCTAGATGAAAGCCAGATTTATTCATTAGGTATATGTGTGTGTGTGTGTATACAGACACACAGGCACACCCTCTCTTAAAACGGGGCTTCCCCAATGGCTCAATAGGTAAAGAATCTGCAATGCAGGAGACACAGGAAATGCTGATTTGATCCCTCCATTAGGAAGATCCCCTGGAGAAGAAAATGGCAATCCACTCCAGTATTCTTGCCTGAAAAACGCCATGGCCAGAGGAGCCTAGCGGGCTATCGTCCGGAAGGGTTGCGAGGAGAGTCGGACATGACTAAATGACAAAGCACAGCACATAAAAATGACACTACACAAAATATATTTAGAAATACTGCTTTTCTTCCATTATGATCTTTGACACTTTTATCCAAACTTCTCCAGCTTATTTTATTGCTTGGTCTGGATTAAACTTTATAAAGGAATCATGCTGTATACATTGTTTTGTATCTTTGTTTTTACGCACACCATTCCAAGCAGCTACAATGCTACAGGTATTCATTGCTCTAAGTATTCATTTTGTGAAGCTACTATAATTTATCTGTCTACTCTACTGCTGATAAACATTTGTATTATTTCCAGTTTTGGCCAACCCAATACCATAAACAATGCTGCTAAGAACATTCTTAAATATAAATACAAGATTCTCTCAAGTATCTCAAGTATCTCAGAGAGGAACTGCTAGATCATTCCATCTTATACCAAACTGGTTTTCCTTTTTGTTTTAACTGACTTTATGATATTTACAATTATTTTTCACTGATTTACAACATTATATTACTTTCAAATGTACAACACAATCATTCAGTATTTTTATAGACTATACTCCATTAAAAAAGTTACAAGTGGTTTTCCAATTTATATTCCTATTAATGGTATATAAGAAATCCTTCAGAGCTTGATACATGGCTGCACTATATAAATTACTTTTCTAAATTAACCTGAAAATGCTGCTTATCTTTTCAGTTTATCATCTTCTATATGATTCTTTAAATTGACTTACCAAGATTTACATCTGGTAGTATCTTATCAAGAAACTGTGTTTCCCCACCATTGGGAGAAAGAAAATCTGCCAGAAGTTGACTGTTACTCAATTCTGGATGTTGCAGAAGTTTCTTGATGAACAAAAAAAAAAAAAAGAGGAGGGGGGGAAACAGTTTCAAAAATCTAGAAGTCACAAAAACTACATTAAAACGATTTTTTAAACCAAGAACAATTTTAAATCTTCAAAAGCTATTTTATATTCAGAATAATAACCAGATACATTTATAGAAAGATTATCACATAGCAGGTAAGACCCTTACAGTCAAACATGAAAGGGTTTGAATTCTGCTCTTCCTTCTGCTAGGTAGGTGTCCCTAGAGAATTTCTTATATTGCCTAAGAATCAGTTTCCTCACGTGTAGAATGAAGATAACACTACTTACTTCTAGCACTGTTAGATAAAGCATTTTAGCTCAGTACCTGACACACAGGAAGGAAGATTAAACATTAGCTAATATTATTTCTCAGTTTCTCAACTATGACACAAGTATTACAATATCATATATCTTTCTTGATAATTAAAGGAAGTTGGTATAAAGGGTTTTACAAATAACTAAATGTGGAAATATGACATAACTTGGACTCTGTTGTCTGATCTTCTTGCAACACTATTTTCTTACAAGATAAAACTGATGTCTTAAAGCCAAATTTAACCCAGTCTTACCTAATATTCAGTTCTGTAACTGAGAAACAGTTACAAAACTCTATGAGCAGAAATCTACATAAATGAAATGCCAGTACTGCAACATTTAACTCCATATTACTGGAAAGTATTTCTTCTAGAAAGAGGTTCTCTTGTTCTTAGAAAGAATTAGTTGGTTCAAACAACAGTCTAATGATATCAACAAAGAAACAGGTTAACACTAGCACATGCTGTGTTCAAACATCCTTACAGTAGTCAATGTATACTTCATTTTTTAATTTTCCTACCACCAAAAAATTAAGTAAAAATACTTTCTGGATTGAAGTATTCATTGGTTCAAATACACAAATTAAAATGTAACTACCCCTTTACAAAAAGTACTTATTATGGTTACTAAAAGGCATCCAAATAATTAACAATTAAAATTACAAAATGGCATGTCCAATTAAAGGAGATTTTTTTTAAATAAAACAAAATTATCCATTCTTTGGTCTTAATCACCTGATTAAAGAAAAATGGTGTCTTTAATTTCAGCCAAGTCTCAAGTAAGTAACTTTAAAGCAGACAGTACCAATAATGGAAACATCAATTACACTGTCTATACAACACAACGTACACACTGAAAAAAACGGAATTCAATGCCAAGGGGTGAATGGTAGAGTCAGAAGATTCCAAGTGACTGGAAAAACATCTACAATCGCAACAACAACAAGAAAGTTGAGAAATAAAAATAGGAGGGGAAAATGCCAGAGTTCAGAAAGTGCTAAGCACAGAAATCAAATAAAAACTAAGAAAAAAATAACAAAACAACCCAGTGTTCTTAGAATGCATTTAATCTATTACATCAACCTTTTTCTCTCTTCCTCTCTCATTCTCTTTCTCTCTCTCCCTCTTTAACTTCCCACACCAAAAGTTTTAAAATAAGCCCAATACAAGACTTATTTCCTCTAAGAAAATAACTGGTATTTCCTGGTTATCCATCTTTTTTAAAAAAGCAGACTTTTGACAGTAATTCATTTCTACATGGGAAAAATTTTTTTTAATAAAAGAATTCTAGAAATCCACATTGAAAGACGTTTGTGAGGCAAAGCAAAAAACGAACTAGAGGATGTGTTAAATTAACTTGGTGCCATACCTGCAGATATTCCTGAAATTCTTCTCTCTTAGACTTTAAGAACTCATAATTCTTAGGGCCAATGATCCTCTTAGAGGGAAGCTGGGCATCAGGAAATGTGCCTGAAATTAATACATATGAAAGTTATTACTATACCCTGCTATTATTTTGAAAACCTTATTTATAGTTTACCATAACAAGTTCCGATTCACAGTGCTGCCTTGTACAGATGTTGCATTATCCCTTAAATAATTTTGAAAAAGTCAGAGACCTGATTTCAAAAGTCAGAAAACAAGACCAAAGAACTTGAGTTTATCAATATCCACAATATCACCACTTGGGGTTGACACAAATTTACTTAGCCATCGACATTAGCAAAAAAGCTTCCAAAAATTATCATGAGATTATTTTTAAATTGATGGGATTTTATTAGACAAAATCCTACTTAAAAAAATATCCACTGTCTCATGGGGGGAAATGCAGCGTTTTGCCAATGCTATATAAACTTAAAAACAAAATGTAAAAACCATGGACATGTTTTCTCAGATAGGGTCAACTTTGGAGACTTTAGTATCAAAAAGGAAAAACATTGTTGGGATACAATCAACTTTGGTTGATCTACGATTTTAAATTATGGAGATAAACGATCTTTTCTCAACTCTAAATCTAAAGGGCAAGTCTCAGAGAAAGACCAAGATAAGAATGGCATTGTACCAGACTGACAAAGGCAAAGAGAAAACCATTTAAGAATAAGTACAAACTTGAAATCTAGGGAAAAGGTATGCAAAGGGACCCTTTAATTTTTATCTTTCTATACTCTCCTTATTGTGGATTTTATTCTTGTAGCAAGGTACAGTTTTCAGAACCAACCTGAATTTGGATCAGGGTACACTCCACGAGGCCAGGGGAGGCAGCCAGGAGGAGCTACCCCACACCCAAGGCCAGGGGCGGTGGCTGAGCAGGCACAGGAGGGCCTAGAGGACTATTCTACATTCAAGGTCAGGAGGGGCAGTAGTGAGGAGATACCCCTCTTCCAAGATAAGGAGCAGCAGCTGCGCTTTACTTGTGCAGCCATGAAGAGATACCCCACATCCAAGGTAAGAGAAACCCAAGTAAGACAGTAGGTGCTGCAAGAGGGCATCAGAGGGCAGACACACTGAAACCATACTCACAGAAAACTAGTCAATCCAATCACACTAGGACCACAGCCTTGTCTAACTCAATGAAACTAAGCCATGCCCACGGGGCCACCCAAGACGGGTGGGCATGGTGGAGAGGTCTGACAGAATGTGGTCCACTGGAGAAGGGAATGGCAAACCACTTCAGTATTCTTGCCTTGAGAAACCCATGAACAGTATGAAAAGGCAAAATGATAGGATACTGAAAGTGGAACTCCCCAGGTCAGTAGGTGCCCAATATGCTACTGGAGATCAGTGGAGAAATAACTCCAGAAAGAATGAAGGGATGGAGCCAAGGCAAAAACAATACCCAGTTGTGGATGTGACCGACGATAGAAGCAAGGTCCGATGCTGTAAAAGCAATATTGCATAGGAACCATGAATCAAGGCAAATTGGAAGTGGTCAAAAAGGAAATGGCAAGAGTGAACATCGACATTCTAGGAATCAGCAAACTAAAATGGACTGGAATGGGTGAATTTAACTCAGATGACCATTATGTCTACTACTGTGGGCAGGAATCCCTCAGAAGAAATGGAGTAGCCATCATGGTCAACAAAAGAGTCTGAAATGCAGTATTTAGATGCGATCTCAAAAACGACAGAATGATCTCTGTTCGTTCCAAGGCAAACCATTCATATCACAGTAATCCAAGTCTATGCCCCAACCAGTAATGCTGAAGAAGCTGAAGTTGAATGGTTCTAAGAAGACCTACAAGACCTTTTAGAACTAACACCCAAAAATGATGTCCTTTGCATTATAGCGGACTGGAATGAAAAGTAGGAAGTCAAGAAACACCTGGAATAACAGGAAAATTTGGCCTTGGAATACAGAATGAAGCAGGGCAAAGGCTAATAGACTTTTGCCAAGAAAATGCACTGGTCATAGCAAACACCCTCTTCCAACAACACAGGAGAAGACTTTACACAGGGACATCACCAGATGGCCAACACTGAAATCAGACTGATTATATTCTTTGCAGCCAAAGATGGAGAAGCTCTATACAGTCAACAAAAACAAGACCAGGAGCTGACTGTGGCTCAGATCATGAACTCCTTATTGCCAAATTCAGACTTTTAATTGAAGAAAGTAGGAAAACCACTAGACCATTCAGGTATGACCTAAATCAAATCCCTTATGATTATACAGTGGAAGTGAGAAACAGATTTAAGGGACTATCTGATAGAGTGACTGATGAACTATGGACAGAGGTTAGTGACATTGTACAGGAGACGGGGATCAAGACCATCCCCGTGGAAAAGAAATGCAAAAAAGCAAAATGGCTGTCTGGGGAGGCCTTACAAATAGCTGTGAAAGGAAGAGAGGTGAAAAGCCAAGGAGAAAAGGAAAGATATAAGCATCTGAATGCAGAGTTCCAAAGAATAGCAAGAAGAGATAAGAAAGCCTTCCTCAGCGAGCAATGCAAAGAAATAGAAGAAAACAACAGAATGGGAAAGACTAGAGATCTCTTCAAGAAAATTAGAGATACCAAGGCAACATTTCATGCAAAGATGGGCTCGATAAAGGACAGAAATGGTCTGGACCTAACAGAAGCAGAAGATCTTAAGAAGAGGTGGCAAGAATACACAGAGGAACTGTTCAAAAAAGATCTTCACGACCCAGATAATCACGATGGTGTGATCACTCACCTAGAGCCAGACATCCTGGAATGTGAAGTCAAGTGGGCCTTAGAAAGCATCAGTACGAACAAAGCTAGTGGAGGTGATGGAATTCCACTTGAGCTATTTCAAATCCTGAAAGACGATGCTGTGAAAGTGCTGCACTCAATATGCCAGCAAATTTGGAAAACTCAGCAGTGGCCACAGGACTGGAAAAGGTCAGTATTCATTCCAATCTCAAAGAAAGGCAATGCCAAAGAATGCTCAAACTACCGCACAATGGCACTTATCTCACACACTAGTAAAGTAATGCTCAAAATTCTCCAAGCCAGACTTCAGCAATACGTGAACTGTGAACTTCCAGATGTTCAAGCTGGTTTTAGAAAAGGCAGAGGAACCAGAGATCAAATTGCCAACATCTGCTGGATCATGGAAAAAGCAAGAGAGTTCCAGAGAAACATCTATTTCTGCTTTATTGACTATGCCAAAGCCTTTGAATGTGGATCACAACAAAGTGTGGAAAATTCTGAAAGAGATGGGAATACCAGACCACCTGACCTGCCTCCTGAGAAACCTATATGCAGGTCAGGAATCAACAGTTAGAACTGGACATGGAACAACAGACTGGTTTCAAGGAAAAGGAGTACATCAAGGCTGTGTATTGTCACCTGCTTCTTTAACTTATATGCAGAGTACATCATGAGAAATGCTGGGCTGGAAGAAGCACAAGCTGAAATCAAGACTGCCAGGAGAAATATCAATAACCTCACATATGCAGATGACATCACCCTTATGGCAGAAAGTGAAGAGAACTAAAAAGCCTCTTGATGAAAGTGAAAGAGGAGAGTGAAAAAGTTGGCTTAAAGCTCAACATTCAGAAAACGAAGATCATGGCATCCGGTCCCATCACTTCATGGGAAACAGATGGGGAAACAGTGTCAGACTTTATTTTTGGGGGCTCCAAAATCACTGCAGATGGTGATTGCAGCCATGAAATTAAAAGACGCTTATTCCTTAGAAGAAAACTTATGACCAACCTAGATAGCATACTGAAAAGCAGAGATATTACTTTGCCAACAAAGGTCCGTCTAGTCAAGGCTATGGTTTTTCCAGTGGTCATGTATGGATGTGAGAGTTGGACTGTGAAGAAGGCTGAGAACCGAAGAATTGATGCTTTTGAACTGTGTTGTTGGAGAAGACTCTTGAGAGTCTCTTGGACTGCAAGGAGATCCAACCAGTCCATTCTGAAGGAGATCAGCCCTGGGTGTTCTTTGGAAGGAATGATGCTAAAGCTGAAACTCCAGTACTTTGGCCACCTAATGCGAAGAGTTGACTCATTGGAAAAGACTCTGATGCTGGGAGGGATTGGGGGCAGGAGGAGAAGGGGACGACAGAGGATGAGATGGCTGGATGGCATCACTGACTTGATGGACGTGAGTCTGAGTGAACTCCGGGAGTTGGTGATGGACAGGGAGGCCTGGCGTGCTGCGATTTATGAGGTCACAAATAGTCAGACACAACTGAGTGACTGAACTGAACTGAACTGAACTGACACTCCAAAGAACTGTTCTAAAATAATAAGATTCCAAATACACAATTCAAACACACCAATTTACATATAAAACAACTGGAAATACTTCATGACTATAAGCCTAATATTAACTCCAATAAGTGGAGAGAGAAGAGAGACTATAAGATTTCCCTGAGAGGCTAAGACTCCATGATCCTAATGCAGGAGGCCCAGTTTCGATCCCTGGTCAAGGAACTATATCTCACATGCCACGACTAAGACTAGGAGCAGTCAAATAAAATTGTAAATATTAAAAAACAACAACAAAACAGAGACAAACTGAGAAGAGGAATAACTGAAAAGAGTATTCTACCTTTCTGATTGAGCTATTTGTTTTTAAAACATATAACTACAAGGTTGTTGTTGTTGTTGTTTTCCATATCTAAATCTAGGATTTAGACCAAAATACTTGCTATGTTGCATAGCAAACACATTCACCACAGAGGAATATGGCAAAAGAACAGATGGCAGCTCTAAAATGCCTCCTTTAAATTCTCTACCACTGTCTTAAATTTTAGTATCATTGTTATTTGAAAAGCAATAAATTTTCATTGTAAAAACTTTAGAAAGATAAATAAGCAGAAATAGGATAAAAACAGTACATTCCTATTATCACTAGTAGCGTACACAAGTGTCACTGTTACATTTCCTTATTACAATTCAATTAAAATTAGAAAGTAACTTTAGAAAGCTTGTTCAGTGGCTTTCAGGAAAGCTAATGCTGAAATGTAATGCTTTATACAAAAAGGACAACATACCATGAAATTCTGTTAGTTTTGATTCAAGTACATAGAATTCAAGATATCTTCTATAGACAGACCAATGTTCAGGCTCATGCCCAACTGTGAAATGAATGAATCCACAGTGAGAAATAAGTAATTTTACAAACTACTATTAAAGGAATGTACTATTTATAACAGTAAGTATACAAAGCTAGAAATTACCCCAGTCTTAATAATTTACTATTTCTTGGGAATTCCCTGGGGGTCCAGTGGTTAGGACTCCACGCTTCATCTGCAGAGAGCATGGGTTTAATCCCTGGTCAATGAACTAAGATCCTGCACGCCATGCCAGGCCAAACAGAATAATAATAATTTACTGTTTCTTGGCTTCACATTATTAATATATTTTATCCTATATTTTAATTTTAAGAAACTTAGAAGAGCTTGATAAATTTCAGCTATTTATGAGGGTATCACAGTAATATATACATTTTTTCCTACAATGGTATCAGAGAATTTATAAACTTCAAAAAAGCATGCAATTATGCTTAATTTTTAAATGTCACATTTTGTATTTAATAAAAATTTATAATCAGTTTTGGAGCTCTCAAACCCCAATTGTCAAGAACTAACACAGTACAGAACAGCACTATCCAACAGAACTTTGTGCATTTCTGAAAATGTTCTATATTATCTGTACTAACATCATAGCTATTAGTCACATATTGCTACTGACCACTTGAAGTGTGGCTAGTGTAAAAGAAACTAAATTTTTAATATTAATTTAATTTTAACTGCCACATGTGACTCGAGACTCAAAAATTGGACAGCACAAAACAATGGTTTAAAGAATGAGTTGGGTCACACTGCCTATTTCAGTTCCAATTCCCCCATTTACTGACTATGTAAATTTGAACACTTAACCTCACTGTTCTTCCCTGGTAGCTCAGTTGGTAAAGAATTCAGCTACAGTGTAAGACACCCAGGTTTGATCCCAGATCCAGGAAGATTCCCTAGAGAAGAAAAGGACAACCCACTCCTGTATTCTTGCCTGGGAAATACCATGGACAGAGGAGCCTGGCGGGCTACAGTCCATGGGGTTGCAAAAGAGTCAGACACGACTTAGCGACTAAACAACACTGTGCCTTAGTTTGCTTATAATAAAAAGAATTGTACCTATTACATTAAATAATCCACCTACAGAACTTTTTGTAAGGTGCACAGCACAGAGCAAGCACCCCAAAAAATGTTAACGGCAATTATGAGCACCTCATGTCATTCAAGCATAAATCTGGAAATGCAATGTATTGAGTTAACTAAACCCACAATAACTCAAAACTAACACCTATATTCAGAAAAACCAGCCTGATACAGTTACAACCTATCAAGCAAATACTGTTTTTCTTCTTGAATACACATCCTAGAAGATCTATATTCTACTCAGGTTTGGTTTTTAAAATCCTGAAATCGGTATTCTCCTATACATCCTGCTCACAGCATTCTCCTTGGGCTTCCCTGGTGGCTCAGACAGTGAAGAAACTGCCTGCAATGCCGGAGACCTGGGTTCAATCCCTAGGTAGGGAAGATCCCCTGGTGAAGGAAAAGGCTATCCACTCCAGTATTCTTGCCTGGAGAATTCCATGGACAGAGGAGTCTGGCAGGCTACAGTCCACGGGCTGCAAAGAGTCGGACACAAACGAGCGACTATCACTTTTACTTTTCACTTATACATATAAAATCAATGCAGCATTTAAACGATACACCTTTTTTATCCTTCATAGGGCATGGCTTCCCAAGAGCACATTACTTAAAAGTCTGCAGCCCAGCTGACAAAAATTATCTTAGAATACAAGTTTTAAGATAATTTCATTTCAATTTTATGTTGAATTAAGCCAAATTTTAAAAAATAAAGCAAAAAAAAAAAAAGGCAGTTGTGCAAAAGGCAAAAACAAAAGTAAATTCCCCAAATATTTTAAAGTATATCACATATAAAACTTTCAAAAGGAGAAAATACTACATGCTTACACAAATTTATTTATATTGGACGGGAGGTCCAAGATGGCAGTGAAGGAAGATGCTAGATTCAGTACCTCCAACAGATAACATACCAAGTCTACAGCTACATATGGATCATTTCCCTCTGAAAAAGATCTAAAAACTAGAAGAACTGCTTCTCCACAACAAAGGCTAAAAGCACCATACTGAGACAAGGAAGAAGGGCAGAGACACAATCTTAGCAAAAACCCTATTCTCAACTTTTAAAAAAATAAGTAAGGGGAAAATAAATAAATAAGGGGAATTATTACCACTGACCTACCTTCATTCTATCCAAGTAACTGGAAATATTAATCACTTCTCTACTCCTCTCTCAAACCCATTTCCTACCAGTACCATGAAATTTTTTCCTTCTTTCCTCACAGAGTTCCCTCTTCCTGAGATCAACTTTATAGCTTTCTGCTCTCATTCCCAAAATGTGCCCACTTTTGATGTGGTTTTACTTATACAGACTGTCTCCTCTCTGGGATAAAGCCCAGAGTGGTGACTATTTATACAGCTATGGAGGCTGTTTATCCCTGTCTCTGCTGCAAGCCATGGCTGAAATCAATGAAAGAAAAAAGACAGTGAAACATAAAGAACACTTACAAGTTGTGTTTGATCATATTTTTATCAATTACTATATGCTACAACAATGGAGGAGAAATGCTGTCTTAATCAAATTGGTTTAATATATAGTGCTATATGCATTAATAATAATAATACCTGCTCTTCTATCATTTCTTTCAACATCAATACAAAACACTGGTATTCTCTCCTTTTTCTCCCTCCTTTCAGAGGAAGTATCTTCAAAAAAGTCTACATATGGAATGCTAATTTTCCATGCAGCAAGGTTTCGAGGAGTATTAGGTGTGTTCACAGCTTCCACTGGAGAATCATCTTCCATTACAACAATACCTTCTTCAATCTGAAAGAAAAAGAATCAGAGAAAAATTTAATATTTCCAGGACCTTTACACCTACAGCATATGAGATATACTATAAAGCAATGTGCCCCTATAAAGCCTATAATTTGTAATACTTTTAAAATTAAGTGATATCAAATTTTCTACTGAAAATATAAAGATAAGAAACTAAAACTAGCAAGTTACTAGAATCGACTTCATGTTTTATTACATCAGCTGTATATGAAAATTCAACAGAAAACACATACATCAGCAATTACAGGAAAAGATATTAAAAATACACAAATATAGGTAAATATTTTACTTTAGTAATAACAAGTATAAAATTATTGTACTGATATCTTTCATTTAGAGATGCATAATTTTGTGATAATAGCCACTGACAGAAATTGCACAGACAAACTGGAAATATATTGTACCTGGATACACCAGGTACAAATCTTTTGTAAAGCATTTTGGCAAGATATATTTATAAAAAGCTATAAAACAGCCTCGGTCAAGTAATCCCATTTCTGGGAACTTATGAAAGTATTTATTCTGAATAATTTCTTTAAACTGTGAAAAAGGCACAAGTAAAAAATATATCCACTGCAGCAGTAAGTAATATAATACTGGAAAAAGGTCTGAAGGCAACCTATTTCTATAGAATTGTTTTCTGCATCTCCTGGCTTCAAAAATTTTAATCATATAAATGTTTAAAATAAATATTCTTTAAAATATTTTTGAAGACATATTATTTTAAAAAGAAATCAGTGTTACACATGTTCTAGAAATATACATGCAGAAAGAAAGGGAAAAAATGTACTTCATTAAATTGGAAGAGAACCTCTGAATTGATACATCATAATATCCAGTCACCTAGACATCTCTGATTCATGCTAAAGGGGGCAAATTTTACAGACAAAACACAATCATCTTGAACATACTTTTTAAAGGAAATGAATCTTGTAGCACTTAAGAGAATACTGAATAGTCTAGTCAGAGTAAACCAGTAGTGAGAGGTCTTTCTTTCCAGAATTCTAGCTCCCTACCTTCACCCTGGGTTGTATTTTCTTCCCACACCTCTCTTCTAAGTAAATTATTTTCCTCCTTGACAAAATCCCTTGGCAGTGATTCCCTTTTCTGTTTTGTCCTCAAATGGTTTTCTGTCATCCCTAAGAAGACTGTTAATGACCTTAGGAAGACTTCTTAATGCTCTGTTAAAATCAAAAGTGTTCTAGGCCTAAAAAATGGAACTACAAAAATAGGAAGTGTTGGTTTTTGTCTTTTTGGGACAAGGCTACAAGGCTACCTAACTATGGTGTTGAAAAAAAAATCATGATTTCAAATACAATGTGGTATATAATTTAACACATAATCTAATAGGAGTAACAAAGGAGGGAGTGTTCAGCTCTGCTTGAGGACCCAGGTAAGGTTTATGGGAAGCAGCTGGATTCTGAAAGATGCATATGAATTTTCCAGGTAAATAAAGGGGAGCGGGGAGGCATCTCAAGCAAGGCATCACATGAAAAGATACAGAGAAATAGCACGGAGGGTATAATGTGCTTAAAAATCAGCTGGAATCTTGTTAAAATGTAAATTATGACTCAGTAGGTCTAGGATGAAGACTGAGATTCTGTCTGCACTGAGAACAAGCTCTTAGTTAACACTGATCATGTTGATCCACAGATCACAGTTTGAGTATCAAGGGGTTAAACAGGACATATTAATACAACTCCAAACGCCTGGCTAATATGGTTAGGAAGAGATAAGATCAGGATGTGAAGTAAAAGCGTAATCAAAATATGATAAATTGTTTGACTATTAGAAGCATTATCACCAAAACAGAAACCATTCTGGCCTTAGTAAGCAGTAACTTAATGCTCAGAAATTTTTAAATTAGATTAGCACCATGGATGGAAAACACAAATGAAGTCTGAAGTAAGAAGTAAGATTAAAAAAGAGGGAAAATAACAAGTAAGCACATCCAACTTCTTATGCTATTTTTAACTCTGAAGTTATACATACATCAAATTGAAAAATTCTTACTTACAAAGTCGTCTTCACCTTCAGCTAAACCATAGTTTGGCAACATAGCTCCCTCCATTGTGGTGCTCTTAAAGACTCCTTTAATTTTGCTGCCTATTCGGCTGATTCCAAATGATTCTCCTCTCTTCTGTGTGCTCCTAAATATTAAACAAAAATGTATCAAGAATATAGAAAGTTATTACATTATCACAACAGTCTAGTTGACTGTAAACAATAATAAAAATAGTTGCAAAAAGGGTAAACTGAAGGTATGGCTAAACATAACTTTTTGGAGTTCTCAGTCATAGATTAAGTCTCAATATCTTCATAATCAAAAGTGACAGTGTATTTAAAGTTTAAATTTGAGGGGATGAATAAATGGGACAATATTTATTAACAAACATTTGAAATTTACCTACTCTTTTACCTTAGAATACGAATGGAACTACCAAGTATAAAAGATGAGAGCCCTCTAGTGGTACATATTTCTAACTGCCATTCAGCTTTTGAAATAACAGGTTAAACAATTTGGTAAGACCGATGTTCAAAATAGACTATACCACTCAAACTGTACCCACCCAGGTGGTGCAGTGGTAAAAGAATCTGCCTGCTAATGTACTTCTGAAATAATTCAGTGTAACAGAAAAACAAGAAGACTAGGAAACTTTCTCAGTACTTCATTTTTAGATAGAACAAAAAAATTCTGAAAATGGCTGAAAATTTTTAAGCATACTTCAACTTTATAATCACATAAATGATACTCAAAAGAAGAATGAAGTATAAAGTGTACCTTACATTATTTCAAAGTAATAACAAGAGAAGAAATAAAAAAGAAAAGCTAGCAATGAATATAAAAGATAAAAACAAATGTAGCCTAAGGAAGAAGCCCTGCTCTGTCTTACATATTAAATAATGGTTTTGCAATTTTTTACAAAAGTGAATTTCTAAAAGCAGAAATAGCTGAAAAGCGACAACAAAAATACTCCAAAAAGCAGCAAAAATTTCCTCCATTACAGCCTACTGCTTCTGTTTCAACAAGTAAAAACATAACTTTCATTCAAAAGTCATGCTCACTATGTAATACTGCCCTTATAACAAACCTCCAAATAAAAAATGACTATTTCAAAATTCAAGAAAGTTGGTTTTGAACGGCTTAACTTAATGAATAGCTACTATTCGTCTAAGAAAATGTACTTCTAAAAATAATGCAACAATTACAGAAATACAAGTAAACTGATCAAGTTTCAATGCACTAGGTATATGAGTAATATATACATTTTATACACGTTCAAGGAGTGAAGAAGTGAATCAAACTTATTTTAAAACTGGAAAAACGCTAATAATAAGTAGTAGCAGTTGTAAAAAAGGATACTTAAGCTAGAATATTATTTTAAATAAGCATAAAATTAGTGTTTTTTAAAAATTCAAAATTGTAAACACAATTTTCTCTGAAAGAAATGTCAAAAACAAATATGAAAATACTGATAAAATATTAAAATCTCCAGAATCTAGATAGATTTTGCTGGTCCTCAGAACCTAAATGGAGTATAAAACAGTTTGGACTTTTTGAACTATTTTTTTTTAATATCTCACTGTGATGAAGCCCAGAAATACTGAAAAAATTGTACCACTTGCTTAAAAAAAACAAAGTTCTTTAAACACAAGTAAGTCTAAATGTAATTTAGCAAGATCAATACCATTAAAAAAATGAGGTAATAGCTTTAAAAGCTGAATACTGGCTTTTTCATTTTCTTTTTATACTGACATTTTTATTTTATAATGATATATATCATGTTATTTCCAAAATGAGACATCTAGAATCAAACTACAGGTTAATTTTAAGAGATATACCAAATAGCTGATATAAAGGCAGCTATAATGTTTCTTTTTTTTTTTCCTTTTTAGTTTTACTTAGGTTGTTTTGGGTGTATGTTTTGGAATTAAACAGATAATTTATACAAAAAAGAATCACATGCTGTCTCAAGACTTACCGAAAATCATCCAAACTTAGGCTACCTCTGCAGTAACAGATATGTGAAATTATATAAGGAAAAGAGAAAGAGAAACCCCAGACATTAAACAAGTTTCACTTTAGAACAATAAAACAAAATTTAAAAGCTTTAAAAGTTACACTGATGGATAACATTCATCTTGACAAAGAAAAGGAATTCTTAGGACTAACATGATAAAGGAAAGAGAAATAAAACATAATGGCTCTTTTGGGGAAATGCAATCTGAATTCTAGATCATTAAAAAAATTCTTAAAAACTCAGTATGTCACAAAATAATTCTGTATTTTTTGCCCTCATTTAGGCAAACTATTTGTTTAATACAGTGCAAAATATTCAGAGACTAAGCCACCAAAAACTTGGCAGAAAAAACAAACGTGTATTTTCTAACACGGAATTCATGTCTATGGATGCAAGCTCAACACATTTTTAGTTTGAATATTTTTTAAAATCATGTCTTAAGCTAAGAAGCTAAACATTTTTTAAGTTATGCTGTAAGTATAGAATGAAACAGATTAACATTAACATGCATTAAAATTTTGCTTTTAAAATACAAATATAATAATAATGTGAAAATGCCTAAACATTTGGGAAAATTTAACAAGATACACACCAATGCCTTGTTAATCTCACAATTAATATATATTAGTGCTTGGTCACCTGCTTTTAATGTAGGCATAAAATGTATGAATAAATATTTTACATATTTTCAGTCACCTAACAGCTAATTAGCAATGCTACTGTAAATTTTCAGTGAAGGACTGTTAAGAAAGTCTTTTACTTATTCTACACAGGTAAATGAATCATTGAGCGTCACTGGAACAGAGTCCTAACAAGACAGATAATGTCAGAGTCAGGTCAACATAAAGAAAAACATACTTTCTAAGGCCATAACCATTACCCAGAATGAAAACAATCCACATTTTCTTCCTATTAAGTTTATATGCTAAGTCAGCAAAATTAGAGCCTCAATATGTTGAAGACAACTAGGTGTTCTCAAAGTGGCAAAGGAAGCTTTCCATCTCTGAGGTTATGACCCTGACTTACATTTAGCTACTCAGCAAGCTCAGAAGATCAAAGAACCACTTCCTCTTAAGGAATCCAATAGAGGAGTTTCACTATCAATGTGAGACTCCAAACATCCTAAGTCCACAGATAAAAATAAATAAATAAAATGTTAAAGAGTCGCTCAGTCATGTCCGACTCTTTGGGACCCCATGGACTGTAGCCCACCAGGCTTCTCTGTCCATGGGATTTCCCAGGCAAGAATACTGGAGTTGGTTGTCATTTCCTTCTCCAGGGGATCTTCCCCACCCAGCGAAGGACCCACATCTCCTGCATTGGCAGGTGGCTTCTCCACCACTGAGCCACGTGGGAAGCTCTGTGTGGATTGGGTCAAGAATGCTATTTTAAATAGTATGCATGGAATTTTTGTTATATAAAGTAACTATTGCACAGTTGCAATATATAAATTCTTAGGGAACAGTAAAGGAGTAACATTTTAACAAAGAATCATAAAGGTTACGTCCCACATTTCAGAAAGCTGCTGCTGCTAAGTCGCTTCAGTCGTGTCCGACTCTGTGCGACCCCATAGACGGCAGCCCACCAGGCTTCCCAATCCCCGGGATTCTCCAGGCAAGAACACTGGAGTGGGTTGCCATTTCCTTCTCCAATGCATGAAAGTGAAAAGTGAAAGTGAAGTCGCTCAGTCATGTCTGACTCTTAGCGACCCCATGGACTGCAGCCCATCAGGCTCCTCTGTCCATGGGATTTTCCAGGGAAGAGTACTGGAGTGGGTTGCCATTGCCTTCTCCATTCAGAAAGCTATGTCCCACCTTTCAGGTGGTAGCTAGTGGTAAAGAATTCACCTGCCAATGCAGGAAACACAAGAGACACAGGTTCCATCCCTGGGTTGGGAAGATCACCTGGAAAAGAAAACAGCAACCCACTCCAGTATTTCTGCCTGGGAAATCCCATGGACAGAGGAGCTTGGTGGGCTACAGTCCATGGGGACGCAGAGCACTGGACACGATTGAGCACTGGGGCACCTTTCAGAAAAATTACTACATACATACTATATATATTGGCACGTTATGTAAAAATTAATATTTAACATACAAAAAAATTCAAATCTATATATTTCTACAACCCTTAGTTTTGTCAAAATATGTAACACAGTCTCCCCACGGCTCAGGTTTTCACATTTTTCCTTATACTATTTTTAAAACCACTCCATTTTCTGACTTATCTACTTCTCTCTTTGCAACACATCTCCAATTTATTTATGTTTATTATTAGATTCTTGCTCAAACAAACTGGGCTTCCCTGGTGGCTCAGATGGTAAAGAATCTGCCTGCAATGCAGGAGTCTGGGTTCAACACCTGGATCAGGAAGATATCCTGGAGAAGGGAATGGCTACCCTCTCCAGTGTTTTTGCCGGGAAAATCCCATGGTCAAAGGAGACTGGTGTGCTACAGTCCATGGGGTTGCAAAGAGTTTCACATGAGAGCATATAATACACAAACTGGAAGATGTTGAGAGCAATGTGAGTATCAATTCTATAGATTTATATATTTGATATCTGTGTCAATTTTGTACATATACAATGCAAGGAACAAATCAAGACATTAATTATCCAGTTTATAAATGGATAAAGCACCTCTCTTACACTGCCTTTATTAGGTCATTTAACTGCACATTTATGTTTCCAGAAAGCCAAGAAGGGAAAACCCTTCCACTTTTGTAACCAGTGGGTACTCTAATAAACATCACTCTCTGGAAAAAAAAAAAAAAAACTACTCTCTAAAATGGAGTTATCTGTGGATTTCAATTATGCATGCAGTCCACAGTTTCCAATAAAGCAGGTAATCCAGCAATAATGTGTTAGTTATAATATTAACAAAGCAATGGTGTGTACCTTGTTAAATTTTTCTAAAAGAATGTCTGGCATTTTTACATTACTATATGTAATATGGCTCTACAACTCCTTAATAAAATATCTGGTTTACTTATACAGCAAAGAAACCACATAGTCAAAGAAAAACAGCTAATAAAGGTAATGATGTTATCACAGAATGATTAGTATCAAAAAGAACCAAAAAGAAAAAAGCAACCACCATATATACGATTGAATATACCTACCTGTTGAATTTTGAATTGCGTGTTGGTGATTCTGCACCTCTTAAAAGTTGTCTAAAATACTTAAAAAATAATTATGATTTATTAAACCAGTACTTGATATTGAATATGCTATTTTACCTTACTACTTACAAGTTTAAAGAAAATATTACTTAAATCAAGTGAATACAATCACAGTCAAATGGAGTAAGGATTAAGATATTGCAAATGGAGGTATTCAAACCATCTGATTTCTACTAGTAGGTAAACAACATACATACAAAAATGGGGTTTCCCCATCACCACTACAAAGCCACTCAGATATATGGAAAATCAAATAGACCAATTAGGTAGCAATCTACTAGCCACATACACAAACATGGTTTTGATATTAAGAAATAATATTATCAGTTTCTAACCTTCTGCATTGGAAGGTGGCTTAAATTATGTAGTGGCTTAAATTAAATTATGTAGTGCAAAACAGCATTTAATTAACTACATTTTATTTTTCTATTTATTATTTGAATTACTCATGCAATGATATCAAAGCAACTAATAAGTTTTAAAGAAAAATCTTCACACGACATTAATATTCTGACTTACCTCATCACTGTGGCAAAACATAGGAGTAAACACATTTTCCAAGAGAGAAAGTACATGTTCATAAGCTTCAAAAAGACATCTCATAGTTTGAAGTTTCACAACATCTATATATGGGCCTTCAGCAACTGTTAAAAAAATTATATTGCAAAAATTATTTATGAAAAGCATAAATACATTATATATTAGTTTAAAATTCATTACAGTGAAAGAGCAAACAAACAACACTAAAACTGTTTTGCAGAAAATCCACTGTAAGGTGCAGATCACACCAGAATGAAGAATTAGAACAACCTAGCCAGTTCTGGCAAGTATTATTTATGTGAACTGTGAATAAGTTTCTTCATCACAGCTTTCATCTTGTTAGTAAAATGGGATAATGCCTGCCTGTGTATCTCACACAGCTGTTGCAATAAACAGGAATACATCAGAAAACTCTGAAAAGAGTAAAAGAACTACAGACAACAGAATTCATCCTCATCTTTTACTTACTTTTTTGAATCTCTTCTACAATGAAGGGATCAAATCGAATTTTGTCAACACTTTCATCTAAACAATATGTTTTATAAATCTTTTGTAACTCTTCATGAAGAGACAGCATTTCGTCATTTGATAACTCTGGTCGTAAAATTCTGTCATTGAATTCCTCTAGCAAATTCAGAAAGGAAAAAAAAAAAGATTTTCATAGAGTAAAACTATTCAGTGAAAACTTTAGGCTCTCAGTCTAACTGTAATGAATATCAAAAGTGGCAAGTATGAGTAGTCTATTCATCATTTTAAGTTTTTAAAAAAATTTTAATTGGGAGCAATAAAACAACTACTGAGATGAAAGAGAAGTTAAACAATGAAATATAATATATACCAACATAAAATGTGTAAATATTAGCCTAGTAACATAAATCTTCTAAAACTTAGAATAATAAACATGTTTGTAAAATTCTCTTTAAGAAACATATTGGATTAATTTCTTATACCAAGGGTCTTTAATATTCTGAAACCTGATTCACCAAATAATAGTGAAAACTAAGGCTCTTTTTAGTCCCAGTCAATGTTTTTAAACAATGTTTCTTTCCATCAAGGAAGCTGTAGACTAGTGACAGGGCTCAGAGTCTGAACAAATCAATTTTTTCTAAAGAGACAGAAGACAGCATTAAAAAACCCAAAATACTGACTGCCTTTTTTATTACAAGAGGTAATATGGAGCTTACCCCTTAATTCTTAATTATCGAAACTGAAACACAAAGAGAAAAGGAGCTTTTCTTTAAAAAAGAATAAGAAAAAACTAGAACAGAACATATGAGATCTTTGGAATGATAGCAAATTCATAAAATTGGAATCTCAAAAAGGAGAGGAAAAAATCAGGCACAGTATTTGAAGAGATAACAGCCAAGCATCTTCTAAAATGTTGAAAACCACCAACCTACATATCTAAGATTCCTAGGAAAATCCAAGCAGAATAAACTTTTTAAAAACTACACATTACAGTTAAATTGCTGAAACCCCAAACACAAAAAGAAAACTGCAAAATCAGGGAGAAAAGAATATATATAGGGAAACAAACATAAGAATGGAAGCTAATTTCTCCTTAGAAACAATGGCGCTGCTCAAAAGACAATGAAAAAATGACATAAAATGCTGAAAGAAAAAAAAATAACCTGAAATTTTTATTTGGTGAGAATATCTTTTTAAAATGAATACAAAATAACACCTTTTCAGACAGACAAGAGGTAAGAGAATTTACCTCCAGCAGAATGGTGCTATAAGAAATGTAATAAAAAACATTTATTTCAGCAGAAGGAAAATGATACAGAAACTGGCTCTGCAGAAAAAGAATAAAGGCCACCAAAAAAGTAAATTTGCCGGTAACTATCAAGGCCAAAATATGTGTGCATGCATGTGTGTGTTAAGACTGTTGCTTAAGGAAGAAAAAGCAACGCACTGTGGAGTTTCATAGCCTACACAGAATTGAACTATATAGTAACAGTCACATCAGACAATAAGGGAACAAACTGAGGTATACTGAGGTTCTTACACTGTTTCTGAAACAGTAAAATATATGTTTAAATGAAAACTGTGATAAATGAAGGATGATGATCATTGAGCAACCACTAAAAAAAATAAGAAAATGTCAACAGAGGAGACAAAATACTGAAAAATGCTCAAGTAATTCAAAGAAAGGTAGGAAAACATTTAAAAAAAATACATGGAACAAATACAAAACACCAAGACCAAAGACCTAATAATAAATATGCAATAATTATACTAAGTGTAAATGTACTATAACCCCCAATTAGAGAATAAAGATTATCAAACTCACTTTTTTTAAAGCAATATTCAGCTATGTGGTATTTATAATAAATGTTGAATTCTTTAATTATATAGAAAAAGGTAATACAATGCAAACCCAAGAGTAAAGATAGTATAACTATATATTAATATCAAACAAAGTAGACTTCAAGACAGAGAATTACCAGAGATAAAGAAGAGCATTTTATAGTGATAAAAGGATAGATTCATTAACAATCTTAAATGTCTCTGCACCTAATAATGAAGCTTGAAATAGATGAAAAAAAAATTAATAACTAAAGGGAGAAATAGCAAATCCATTAAGAAATCAAAAGCCATCAATTTAATCTAAATAATATTTACAGGACACCACCCAACACAGCAAAATAGATGTTCTTCTCACATGTACATGGAATATTCATACAGATCATATGGATGGGCCATAAAACAAGTTTCAATCAATTTCAAAGGACTGAAATCACACCAAATATGTTGTCTGATCAGGACAGTATTAAATCAGAAATCAATCACAATAAGATATCTCAAAAACCCCCAAATTTTGGAAATTTAGCAATACATTTCAAAATAACCCAAGGGTCAAAGGATAAACCACAGGAAAATTTTAAAATATTTCAAACTAAATGACTATAAAAAGCACAGCATATCAAAAATCTTAGAATTCAGTTATAGCAACTCATAGAAATTTATAGTTTTAAGTGCTTATATTAAGAAAGAAGAAATGTATACAAATTAATCATCAGTGCTTTCACCTTAAGAAACCAAAAGTACACACTAATCGCAAGGTAAGAAGAAAGGAAATAATAAATATGAAAGCTAAAACTTAGCAAATCAAAAATATTTCAAAACTTTATAAACCACTAGAAAGTACAAATTAGCAATAAAGAGGGGATATCACTACAGCTCCATAATAAAAGAATATTAGGAATAACTTGGTGATTAAATAGGGTGCTGAGATGCACTAAAAGCATTTTAAAAATCCACTGTTCATTCATGATAAAAATTCTCAGCAAACAATAAACAGAAGGAAATATTCTCTCTTGTAAAGGAGATCTACCAGGAAAACCCAGGCTAATATTATACATAATAGTGTAACACTAAATGATTCCCCCGTAAAGCAAGGATGTAAGCTCTCACCACTCAGATTCAACACCACACTGAAGGTCCTAGCCATTACAGTAGGGGCAGGAAAAAGAAATAAGATGTAAACATCACAAAGGAAAAAGTAAAACTGTGTATTCACAGATGACATGATTGTGTGTGCAGAAAATCCTAAGGCAATCTACAAAAAAGCTATTAGAACTAGTAAGTAAACTTAGTAATGTCACAGGATACAAAATCAGTATGCAATAAATCAATTCTATTTCTGTATATAAGCAACAAAAAAATTTAACAAGTTATTTTAAATACCACATTCAAATAAATCCAAAAATAAAGATCCACAGTGATAACTATGAAACACTTTTATTGAGAGAAATTAAGAATGAAATGAATGAAAAAAATACGCCCTATTCATGTACTGGAAATCTAAACACTGTTGAGATGTCATTACTCCCCAAGTTGAGCTACAGATTTAATACCACCCCAATTAAAACATTGAAGCAGGTTGTGTATGTGGATGAAGGGGTAGGATTATCAGTCTGATTGTAAACTTTATATAGAAATGCAAAGAACTTAAAATAACTAAGGACAGTCTTTAAAAAGAACTAAGTGGGAAGCCTTAAACCACTTGATTGCAAAACTTACTTAGTCAAAGTAATCAAGACTGTATTAGTATTAGTCGCTCAGTCGTACCCAACTCTTTGCGACCCCATGGACTGCAGCCCACCAGGCTCCACTGTCCATGAGATTTTCCAGGCAAGGATACTGGAGTGGGTTGCCATTTCCTTCACCAGGGGACCTTCCCAACCCAGGGTTCGAACCCTGGTCTCCTACACTGTAGGTAGATTCTTTACTGACTAAGCTACAAGGGAAGCCCCAATCAAGACTGTGGTATCGGCCAAAAAAAGTAGACATATGGATCAATGGAAAAGAATATAACCGAGAAACAGACCCACATATGGTCAAAAGGTTTGTCAAAGATGCCCAAGTAATTCAAGATGGGAATGAAACGTCTCTTCAAAAAATGGATACTGGAAAAACTGTATATCTATACAGGGGGAAAATGAACCTCCACCCCTACCTAATACCAACCTAAAAATTATTTCAAGATAGATCACAAACCTGTATATAAAATATAATAACTATAACACACCTAGAGAAAAACAGGCAAACATCACCTTGACTAAAGATAGGTGAAGGCTTAAAAAAGTCTTTTGGAAGTCTCAGAAAGCACTAAGCATAAAATTAAAAATTGATACACTGAATTTCATCAAAATTTAAAAGTTCTGCTCATCAAGAGACACTATTCCAAAAATAAAAAGACAAACCATTGTCTGAAAGAAAGTCTTTGTAATACTTATATCTGACAAAAAGACTCATATCTAGAATATTTAAAGAACTACTGAAATTTCTGACAAAAGGAAAAACAATTCAGTAAGAAACAGGCAAAAGACAGCAATTCCACAAAGATATTCAAATAGTCAATAAGCACATGACAAAGTATTCATCTCTGTTAACCATTAGAGAAGTGCAAATTAAAAGCAGAACAAAATTCTACCATATACCAACTAAAACGGCTAAAATTAAAAAGATAAACACCACCAAATTTTTATAAAGTTGAGGCACAACCAGAACTCTCTTACCCTGCTGGTGGAGTAAAATAGTACATACAACCCTCTGGAAAACAATTTGGCAGCTTCTTATAAAATTAAACATATATCTACCTTGTGACACAGCAATTATACTTCTAGTTCTTAAATACATGCTCAACAGAAAGCCCTGTACAAGAATGTGCACAGCAGCTTTACTCATAATAGCCCCAGAGTGGAAGCAGTCCAGATACCCACCTAGAGGAGAATGAATGAAGAAAGTGTGGCACCCTCATACAAAAGAACACTACTTCACAATAAAAAAGAACAAACTACTCATCTACACAATAACATGAATCAATCTTAAACAGCATCATCCTGAATCAATGAAGTCAGGCTCCAAAAGTACATCCTATGAGCTTCCATCTATATAAGGAAACTGTACAGGAGAAACCAATCTGTGGTCAAAAAAATGAGATCAGTGACTGCTCTGGCAGGAGTGGGAGCAGGAAAGCATCAGCTGGGAAGGGCTCTCAGGGAACCTTCCGGGGTGATGAAAATCTTCCTGATCTCAGTAAAGGTGTAGGTTATATGGAGTGCAGATTTGTTAGAGCAATTGCATATTTAAATTCTATTTGTTTTGCTGTGTAAAATACACCTCAATTTGTTTTCATTATATATTTTAAAAAATTAGGTGCATTAAAAAAACTAATCTTTTCAGAGTCCATATAGTGCCTCAAAATCCAATAGCACAAGATGTTATAGAACTTCTAGTCAAAATAGAACATTTTTATATTTGATTACTTAATCAAAATAATTCTTAACAAAAACTGTGACAAAATGCTCATGACCAGGTCTTTAACACAATTTCATTACTCTAAATTTTTAGTAGTTTTTTTTCCTGCTAAGAGCACTTGGTTGAAGTCAGTTAAAGATTATGTTCCAATGTGGAAAGGAGTAGACACTGGCAACTACAACATTAGATCTGATCTGAATTGTCAAGTATATGACAAAGTTTAACAATGACTTTAGTAAAGTACACAGGTAAGCCTCACCCACAGTCAGACAAATCTGCAACACGTGCACTGCTCCTTCTTGCTTCAGAAAGTTCATAAACCGAAACAAGAGATCTTGCTGCTCTCTGATTTGCTTCAATTCTAACTTCAGCACCTTGATACAACATGGGAGGAGGAGTAAGTTAGAGCTATATAAATACGTGATAAAATTGTTTATATCAAAAGTATGTTATTTCTGAAAATACTTACAGATGGTTTTTTATTTCTAGGTTCTGCAAATTTCTGCAAGAATGGAACTAAAGGGGAAGGCGGTTCAGTCGCTTTTTCAGGCTTTGAAGAGAGAATTAATTCAGTCAAGTGTCATTTGATTGGTATGTATCAAACTTCAATGCAATCTGAAATATTTTCTAACATGTTCAATACTCACTGGACTGTCATCTATGAAGATGATAAGCAAATGATTCACAGTATCCTAATGGAAAATAATAAACATAGATCAAAATAATTTCATTAGTGTATTCTGCCCTGAATTCTGAAAGCTTCTATCAGACTGTGAAAGTTTCTGGAAAAATGACAAAACAGAGCAGTGGCAAAGCATCTGTACTTTTGTAACACCGAAGAACTTTTTTAAAAAATCTACAATACAGGGTTCTCAACTTTTGTGGAAATGGAAAAAGAAAAGTAATTCTGACTTTGGCATTCAAAATGCTTATAAATTATCCCTATTTCTTCAAAACCTTACTGGATCAAAAGTAAAAGCAACTCAACTATCCATCAATAGATGAATGAACAAAATGTGACATATATCTATAATGAAATACTACTCAGCCTTGAAAAGAAAGGGAATTCTGATCTATGCTGCAACATGAATGAACCTTGATGATATTATACTATGTAAAATAAGCCAGATGCTGCATCACTCCACTCATCTAAGGTAACCAGAGTAGTCAAGTTCACAGAGACAGAAAACAGTCAGGAAGCAGAGTTGCCAGGCGTTAGGAGGAATGGAGAATTACTGTTTATATGGGTGCAGAATTTAGATTTTGTAAGATAAAAAGAGTTCTGGAGACAAGCTATGGTTATGGTTGCTCAACAATGTGAAATGTGCTTAATACCACTGAACTGTACATGTAATTTAAGATGGTAAATTTTACTTTACATGCATTTTAGCACAATTAAAGAAAAAATTTTTTTTAAATCTTACTGGATCAGCTAGGAAATCCAAAGAAGGGAGGAACACCGAACCAGAGAGAATCTCTCTTAAAAGTAAGGTCAGAGATCTGGAAAAAAGAACAATATTGTACATATTTAGTGACTTACATCAGCTCTCACGTGGGAATCTTGTTAATATGACTATGATTCAGGAGATCTGGGGTCTGCCTTGAGAGTCTGCCATCTCTAACAAGCCACCAACTAATGCTCACACTATTGGTTCAGAGACCACATCTGGATTTCTTAACTGGTTAAAAGGAATACTATTAACAGGGAAAAAGCATTTCCTCGGCAGGAGGAACTTGAGTAAGCATTAGAAAAACTCTACTTCAGAATATTACAATGTTACATGTAACAAATTAATAAGTAAAACTAATTTTAATAGTATAATTATTGTGTGACTATAATATTTAAATTAATAAAGCCATTTTTTAAACTTTTATTTTAAATATTTTAAATTTAAAATAAAGTAATATTTAAAGTGTACCACCAAGAATAAGCCATGGTTGGACATACTGCACAGCACAGGGAAATATAGCTATTATTTTATAATAACTCTAAATAGAGTACTTTCTTGGTGGCTCAGACAGTAAAGCGTCTGCCTCCAATGCAGGAGACCCGGGTTCAATCCCTGAGTCAGGAAGATTTCCTGGAGAAGGCAATGGCAACCCACTCCAGTATTCTTGCCTGGAAAATCCCACGGACGGAGGAAGCTGGTAGGCTACAGTCCATGGGGTCGCAAGGAGTCGAACACGACTGAGCGACTTCACTTTCACTTTCTTTCACTAAACAGAGTGTAATATATGAAAATACTGAAGCACTATGTTATCTGAAAATAGTACTATAAATTAACTATAATTCAATTAAAGTAAATAAATAAAATAAACCATGGTCCTTATCTCTAAGGATCATAAAGATAAGAGCAACAAAGGAACTTTATGGAATAATCTAAACATGCTCTTATAGGAACAAAGGAGGCTGGATGGACTAAATGACCTTTAACTATACTTTCCAAACTTAGCTGTATAATTTATCCAAAGTGTTTCTGCCAATGAGTCTCAATATGCATGTCTTTTCAAAGGAACACCAAGGATGTAACACAGTATAATGATATCAAGTAAGAAACTTAATTTTTATGTTTATCTTTGATTTCCCAAGATCAGCTTCTAGGAAAAAACTGTTAGCAATACAATATATCATGAACGTTCAGTGCCTAAAATGGTATTTTAGGACCTAATAAATTTTATTTCTTAAATGGAAAATTTTTCACATCATAGGATAACCTCAAGTTTTAGTGTATTCCTATTATGATCAAAAACAGCAATATACACATGGCATGGTATGTAAATACTGCTATGACATTTTCCAGTCTTATTTATACCTGCAGTCTGTTGCTTTAGGAGGTAAAATATAAGGAAAAAGTAGTTCGGTAAGTTTCCTTAAATAATGTAATTCATCTCTTCGACTCCTCAAAGCCACATGAAGCTCTGGACCATATTCTTCTAAAGCAGCTTGCTGTAAAAACTCTGTATTTTCTACTATAAATACAAATAAGAAATAAACATTGGAAGAAGTTAACAGCATTAAATAACCTCAGCCATTTCCACTAACAAACAGAAAATAATTTAACATAGCCATTCCTTTCTTAACCTTTCTTTCTTTCCAATATGTATTCTACTGGTAAACTTTTCCACAAAAAGAAAGTAAAGAAGGTAATTTTCCTCTTTGCTGGAAGTTTTTAATTTATTCAAAATGAACTGATAAAAAAAGTCCTTTCACCCTTGGTAAACAAAATTTTAAACTCAGGTCATTACAAATTATATTAAAAGCAAAAGTTTTAAGTGGAAAAAACTAAATAAAACATCTTCCAGCACACACAAAGCTTTAGTTATCAAACATTACATCTTATTCATCCTCTGCAAGTATTAAAAAATCCATCTTAAAGCTCTCTATTATCTCTTCTTTCACATCAAAATCAATCAGGTAACCCTTTAAACTAATTATAGAATAGAAACGGGCTTCCTTGGTTAAGCTCTGCATCTTCTGCCCATAGTACAGGACAGAAAAGGTATAGAACTGTACACAGTGGGAGTCCATGAAGTTAGATTACTTACTAAATGTTAACTGATGATAGAAGTTACACTAACAGAAGGTTTCCTTAAAGGCCAAGCACTAAACTAATACTTCAAAACTTAAAAATAATTGTATTGTCAATTCTTTTTTACAGACCTCAAAAGAGCAGGAGAAAAAGAAGTCACGATTTCCCCCTATCTGCACTCTGGGCCAAGTTTTAAAATCATGAAGTCTGTGAAGGGAATCTTAACTCTAATTTAATGGCATTTATTTTATACTATTTACTTCTATTTTTATTGAGAGAATGCAAGCATATTTACAAAAAAAAAAAAGCTAATATATACATTCCAAAGGTGTGAAGGTAAATGAATGTTACCTGCACCAGAGGTGTAAAAGCAGGACTGACAAAGATGGATGTGGTTTTCATACAAACCACGTTCATGCATTTTATTTTATAATTATACAATTGTTTACCAAGCATTCTGCCCCAAGTATTCGGGGTACAGGTCTTTTAAAAATTTATATCATAAACAGGAATTTAAAATAAGAAGACTAAGCTATGCTATAAACTCCAGTTCTACTTACTAACTGATGATCTTACATAATATAATCCCTTTGAGCCTCAGTTTTCCCCTCCGTAAACAGTCATTAAATAGATAACACTGAAAAGATTCCATGTAAAATGTACAAGTAATTATAATATTTGATGCTATTAAGCATTTACACATAATATATAAATTGAATCACTAGACTGGACTCTACTCAAATGTGAGATTTTTGTAGTCTTAGCTAATGAAAGAATTTAAAAATCAGGCAGAAGATAAAAACATGTGGAGTAAGAAAACCTTAATACAAGTACAAGCAAAATATAGATGCTGAAAAACAGGGTATGAATTAAACTCCACTAATCACCAGTATACCTCCTGCCTAATCAATGGAGTTTTCAGACCACGAAAGGAAGTTTTCAGAATCCATGACAAAAAGACTCCTTTAGGATGAAAAGACTGATATAATAAGGCCCTTCAACTACTACTGAATTTAAATTAAACCAAGGCTTCTAATGTATGTATTTTCAACATGTCTAAGGATGACAGAAGTAATTACATAGAAAACCTCTTTGCAATTCCTACTTTCAAGAGGCAGATAAGGAGAGAACACCAAGAGAGTAAAAATGTGTATGGATAAAGAGGCTAACCTTTAATTACTTCCTGAGTATACAAAATTGTGTAGCAAAAAATATTTAGAGAACAAATGCATGCATGGAAGAGAAGAAAAATCAAAACCCGGAAAATCTGACAAGTCTAATTCACCGTTAGAACATTTAGAACACCAGAACCTTTGGACAAACTGGAATCCTCCTAATACTTAGGTCTTTTAATTTTATGGACTTCATTAATTACTAATACAATGTCATTAATGAATCCAATCTAGCATTTTATGGTGATTTTGTAATTGAGGACCATTTGTCACATGAACAGTGGTAGCAAACTAGCAACCCTTCTCTTGCGAAGACTAAAGGATAAATTTCAGCACTCTCAGAAACAAAACAACTTGGAGATTTTATTAAACTGATCAATTCAACTAAAAGTAAAAAGATGAGTCCATTTATTTATATCCTGAGTTCAAAGTGTTTGTCTTTATAGCAAAATTAAGACCATATTAAAAATAATTTTCCCACACAAAAACTTGCACACAAGTGACCAAGATGTCCTTGAAAAAGTGAATAGATAACTGTAGCACATCTAGACAACAGAATGTAATTGAGCACTAAAAAGAAATCAGTTATCCAGCCACAGAAGACATGGAGAACCCTTAAATGCATAATTCTAAATGAAAGAAAGCAGTCTGGAAAGGCTACAGTATGATTCCATTTATGGAATTTATGACATTTGGAAAAGGGAAAACTGTAGAAAGAGCAAAAAGATCAGTGGTAGTCAGGGGCTCCTGAAGGAAAGAGAGAGGGATAAACAGGTGAAACACAGGGGATATGGGGGCAGTGAAACACTCAGTATGATACTGTGATGATAAATACATGACATTAACCATTTGTCAAAATACACAGAATGTACAAGAAGAGTAAAACCCTAATGAAAACTATGGACTTTGTTAACAATGTATCAATACTGGCATATCAACTGTAACAAATGTACCAACCAAGGCAAGGCATTAATAATCGGGAAGGGGGGAAATACATGGGAATCTCTAAAATATCTGCTCAATTTTTCTATAAACTTAAAACTACTCTAAAAACTAAAATTTACTAATTAAAAAAACACATTTTCCATATTTTTTTCTGTCAGTAAAGTACCCTTAACAGAATGGCTACAATTTTCTGGTATGATTTTGCCAGTGAAAGGACAACAATTTTAAAAGTTAATTTTTTTTTGTTGTTTAACATTTAAACTACATACATTTAAACTTTTCTACTTTTAAACTACATTGAAGGTAAAACTTCTTAATTGTTATATAAGACAAAAACACAAGAGCTTAAACATGCAATCTGAACTGGTTCTCGTACCTGAGGAATGATTTATACCAAATGATAAGTAAACTAATAATTTAACTTCCACTCTACCTAGAACACAATTTCCTCAAATATACTGTGATTATATGAATTGATGTTATATGAGAAGGGAAAATTGGTTCCACGCTCAAATGAGTCTAGGATGCTCCGGGTTATACAAAGTTAAAGCTATATCTTTGCTGCAAGACTCCTGAGAGGCTTTGGACTGCTAATACTTACTGGTAATTTCCAGAAGAGGAATACCATACACGGTAATTACCAGTCTCACAAAGAACTAAATATAGAGCATATAAGTAATTTTGCTTAAAAAGTATATTTCAACTTGATCTAAGAGTAAGAAAAGCCCCAAAGGAAGATTTCATTTGTTCAATCAGCAAACATTTGATGAATATATATTATGTATACATCATGACGGTATAAAGCCCAGGACATATGTGGGAAACTGAAAAGAGGTCATCCTAGCTAAAGTATAATACATATTGAAGGACAAGATCAAACCACTTAACTACACAGGAAAGGATTTAAATATAAGACAGTTTTGACTCTACAGCAGTCACTAATTTTTTTTTTTAAAGTAGGGAGGTAACAGGATTGTGGTATTGTGAAATTAACATAGTAACAGTATACAGGATAGGCCTGGTCAAATTGAAATCATTAAGGAAAAAGGAGAGAAGACATGTGAGAGATACCACAAAGGAAGTAATGAAGGCAAAGGATCCATTAAAAAAAAAAAAGACAAGGTTCATCAATAATATACCTAACAATTAATGACTGTACTTTAATTTTCATAGATTCTTGAGTTCACACAATCACTTGTATTATTAATAAATTACCGAAAAGGATTTCAGTTAAAACAAAAACTCACAGCATTTATGAATATATCACTTAATTTATCAGTACTCAGATATTTAGGGTGAAAGTTGGCATATAAAAACAAAATCACTCAAATTTCAGAGCAGGAAATTGTATTACCTTTCTGACTGGCTTTAACAATCACTTCTATATGCTTCATTGCTGCTTTTAATAGTTTCTTGGTGATAATAGATGGAATATCCACCTAGAAAAATTCAACATTAAAATAAAAACTTTTAAAATAATTTATCTCTAAGTTACAATGGCAGGAACACTATATCTAAGACACTGGGACATAAGATCTTAAAAATTAGCTGTACTGAATGAAGTAAGTCAGAAAGAGAAAAATAAATGTCGTGTATTAACACATATATATGGAATTAGAAAGACAGTACTGATGAACCTATTTGCAGGGCAGCAATGGAGACACAGACATGGAGAAAGACTTATGGACATGGGGTCTGGGGAAGAAAGGAGAGGGTGGGACAGAGGGAGAGAGTAACACGGAAACATATACACTGCTGCTGCTGCTATGTCACTTTAGTCATGTCTGACTGTGCGACCCCAGATGGCAGCCCACCAGGCTCCCCCGTCCCTGGGAGTCTCCAGGCAAGAATATTGGAGTGGGTTGCCATTTTCTTCTCCAACGCATGCATGCATGCTAAGTCACTTCAGTCATGTCTGACTCTATGCGACCCTATGGACAGCAGCCCACCAGGCTCCTCTGTCCACAGGATTCTCCAGGCAAGAATACTGGAGTGGGCTGCCATTTCCTTCTCTGAACATATCCACTTCCATACGTGAATTAGACAGCCAATGGGAATTTGCTATATGACTCAGGGAACTCAAACCAGGGCTCTGCAACAACCTAGAAGGGTGGGATATGAATGGGATTATCAAGAGGGAAGGGATATATGTATAGCTAGGGCTGATTCATGTTGATGTTTGGCAGAAATCAACACAATATTGTAAAGCAATTATCCTTCAATTAAAAATAAATTTTAAAAAAATTAGTTATATTATTAGGAATCTTTCAAAAATATAACTTAAAAGCACTTTACAGTCTTAGACCACATTGATTATAACTTCAGACAGTTTTACTACCACAATAATGAAAATATACCTTAACAGGCATACCTTATACACTAAATTTTTCTCATGAAATTAGTGTCTTTATTCTTGACTTATTACTTTAATGTATTTGTTCTAAATGTATTCAAGAAAAAAAAATGTCAAGCAGCTTATCATTCCTTTGAGGTTATAAATTTGTGTTAACTAAGGCTGCTTGAAAATAAACTTTTCATTCAGATTACAAGACAAATCCTGGTTTCAAGATATATGGCAACATTCTATTTTGGAATAATACTAAGTTTCATTTTTCCCCACAGACAATTTTCAACTTAAAGATTGGAAACTGTAGTGACTAGGGTAGGTTAGTAAGAGAGAATTAGAAGCGTACATGAATACACATAAAAGAGACAGAAAATAAAATAACTTAAAAAAAAAAAGTCTTGTGAATTAAGTAAATCACCAAAAAGCATGTTTATTAGACTTTAACAGGGTTATCTGCCATCACAAAGCTCAACACATTACATTCTCCCTTTATCAAAGGCATGAGAAAATTGCATCCCAACAGTGTTATTTTGTGTTAACTTTTCAATTCTTTTTAAATTCCTCATTAAGGAAGAGGGAAAACATCACAGCCTGATAAATCTATTAAGTCTAATGACTCAGAAGCCCCCAATATTAGTGATTTACTAGTAAAACCCAGAGCAGTTTATAGGTATCTTTCAGCTATGAATATCAAACATGTTCAAAAAGGGGCTATGTTTCTGCTAGCAATATGCCTTTTTGCAAAATAACATTACTCTTCATTTACCCCTGCCCTCTTGGTACTTAGTGATTATAAATTAGTTCCATTAATTGTCAAATAAACAAGATGTCTTTGTTTTCAAATATTCTGTAAAATCTCATCTTCTGAGAATACACATGAAAATTTTCACTTGCAAGTTCTATTTTAGAAACTTCAGGTCAAAGTCAAAATGAATAAAACAATGAGTTTGTCACTAAACTTCGATTTAAAAAAAAACACTGTGGACCTTAAATGATTGTCTTCTTTATCCCCAAACCCCCAAGGTACATTATTCAGGTAATGTTACCAAGGATAGAACACTGTACTAGGAATAACATGACCCAGGCCTAATCCTCTGCCCATCAATTACCTCTGATACTCTGACATAGAGTATTACTAACTTTCTACAAAATGAGTATGATAAAGACACACTTATCTTCCAGGACAGTATGCAGATGAAATGAAAAGAAAAAAACATATAGCATAACAATCCAGAAAGTGGAAAAAATATTTGGAAATCATATATCTGATCAAGGAAATCCAGAATAGATAATAAACTCTTACATCTCAGTAATTAAAAGACAAATAACTCAGTTTAAAACATGGACAAAAAAATTTGAATATACATTTCTCCCCCCAAAAAAGATATACAAATGGCCAATAAGCATCCAAGAAGATTCTCAACATCATCAGCCATGAAGTGAAGTGAAAGTCGCTCAGTCATGTCTGACTCAATGCGACCCCATGGACTAGACAGTCCATGGAATTCTCCAGGCCAGAATACTGGAGTGGGTAACCTTTCCCTTCTCCAAGGGATCTTCCAAACCCAGGGATCGAATCCAGGTCTCCCACATTGCAGGCAGAGTCTTTACCAGCTGAGCCACAAAGGAAGCCCAAGAATACTGGAGTGGGTAGCCTATCTCTTCTCCAGGGGATCTTCCCAACCCAGAAATTGAACCAGAGTCTCCTGCATTGCAGGCGGATTCTTTACCAATTGAGCTATCAGGGAAGCCCCATCAGCCACAGGGAAAAGCAAATCAATGCCACAGTGAGATACGACTTCACATCCATTAGCACGGTTAGAATCAAAAAGTGAAATAATAATTAGTTATGGCAAGGATGTGGAGAAATCAAGACACTCATACACTGCTGGTGGCAATGGAAAATGGTGCAGTCATTTAGGAAAACAGTTTTTTGACAGTTTCTTAAAAAAATGGTTTAAACATAAACCATTTAACCCAGTAATTACATTTGTAGGTAAAATCAAAAGAAAGGAAAACAAATATTCTATACACATTCTCCCCGCAAAAAACTTGTACACAAACCCTATGGTGGCATTATTCACAATGGCCAAAAGGTAGAAACAATCCAAATGTCCACGACTGACAGATGGATAAACAAAATGTGATATATCCATACAACGGAATATTATTCAGACATAAAAAAGAATAAGTACTGATACAGGTACAACAGGACAACATGAATGGACCTCAAAAATATTATGCAAAGTGAAAACAAACAATCACAAACATTATACTAAATGAAAGCAAGTAATCACAAAAACTATAGAAAGGATTTCATAGTTAACATGTACTATATTCAACCAACCAACAATCTTGTCATTGGACATCAGTTTTCCTTTTCAGTCTTCCTTATTATAAGGTATACTGCAATGAATCTTTGAATATACATGTTTCCCCTCTATTTCTTTAAAATATACTAAAAAAATGGAATTATATTTGAGAGTACAGACATTTTTAAGTCTTTCAATGAAGATTACCAAACCCCCTAACAGGGTGAAGAGTTATATCAATTTGAACATGCTTTGCCTGTTTCTCTACAATCACCAGTGCTAAACACTATCATTCTTTTTTCTTTCCCAACCTGATAGGCAAAAGAATAGTATCTCATTAAAAGACAACATATTTTCAAATATTAACTGGCACTTTTATATTTTCCTTTTGGGAACTACTTATTCATAATTTTTTGCATATGTTTGCTACAGTGGTTGATTTTATTGGTCATTTCTCAAATAGGTATAGCAACATTTAACAAGAATTTATCTTTATTTATTACTGGCAGAGACACAGATCACTAATTTATTATTAATATATTCAATATATAGAACTGACAAGGCAGTAGACAAGTACTTGTGTCTACAGCCAACAAAATTAAGTGTATATATATGGCTTGAAATTTTTTTAAAACATCATAATCATTACAATGTATTCAGTAAATTCATCTAACAAGAACATGACTTTTTTTTCTACAGTTGTCTTTTTATCTCTAACTGCTAAAAACCAAGATATCCAAACATTAAAGAAAGCAAAATTGATCAATTAATCAATAGTAATCCATTTATCTCAATCTAAAAAAATTAAAGGTGAAGAACAAAGCAAATACATATAGTGTGCGTGCTAAGTTGCTTCAGTCATGTACAATTCTTTGCCACCCCATGGACTCTAAGCCCACCAGGTTCCTCTGTCCATGGGATTCTCCAGGCAAGAATAGTGGAGTGGGTTGCCATTTCCTTCTCCAACATATAGTATAGAAATTCCCAAATTTCTCATTATAAATATATACCTTGTGAATCCTTCGAATTAAGACGGATGCAAAAAACCGTAATATAATTCTCAGTTCATCAACAAAGGACTCATCATCTGTTACATCCCTTCAATTGAAAAGAAAAACAAGCCTTTAGAAGTTCAAAGAAATACAGCTTCCCTTTCTAGAAACCAAGAGAAGTCCAGAACTGACTCTTTTCCCATTTACTTATGCTATTTTTTAACAAACAATGCATTATATTATGGAACAGAAGAACAAAGAAGAAAATTAAAATCTCCCATAATTCTAGTACATAATTATTAACTAAATTATTGTATAGATTTCCCTGTAGACATTCATGTGTATGTAATCACATGTTTAAGATTTTTAAGATCATTTTCTAAATATCATCAAAGATATATCTAAAAAATAATTTTGAAAAGAAACAGAATTACATAGAAAAGTTCAATTAAATATTTATAGATTAATAATATAAACTAATTCTAAAAGTAAGAAAAAAAAGTGTGTGTTCTATTTGAAAAAGAAAATAAATTGAAACTCAAAATGTTTTTAAATAGAAATTTTGACAAACTTTTCCTGAATTTTCCTATAGCCTGAGGTCCCTAGAAGAATTAGAACACTTTCCTAATCCAAGGCAAGAAAGAAAGGTATGTATAATCATAATTTTCTGAACTAGAAGATGATGCTCTTAAGTCCCTTGGTAGAATAAAGAAGATAATTTTGTATCAATCATGGTTGCCACTATTAACTCCAAGGAAGGGAATATCATAGCATCAATAGCTATACAGGATACACACTAAAAAATACAGCCAGATTTTGTCTGAAAAGTTATAATGTGGGGGCGGGGTGGGGATGGGGTGGCAGTCAGGGAGTTTCACAACAGGATTCATTTTATAAAAGGCCTCACAATCAATTTACTTAAATGACAAATGCCCCATGTTTAAGATAGATGCCAATGTATATAAGCTATAAATGCAAAAATAACATATTAAATGAGTATTAAATTTGTTTTAATCCACTATAGATCAACTCAACTACTAGCATTTTTTTTCCCCCCAGCCACATTACTCAGTTTGTGGAATCAGTTCCCTGACCAGGGACTGAACCCAGGCCCATGGCAGTGAAAGCGTTAAGTCCTAGCCACTGGAAACCAGGGAAGCCGCCTACTGGCATTTTTAAATTAGGAAATTCAAAATATACTGAATCATTCTAACATTAGGGGAGATATAATTAAATATTATAAGTCATATAGGTGTAAGTGTTCAAATATATAACTAAGTACATGATGCTTATGTAAGGGAGTATATGTTTTATTAAATGATTTCTGATTGTCAAATCAGACTTTTTTTTCCCCACAGATCTAGAGCATTTTCCATATTCCATTGAGCATAGGGGGATTTGTACATTAGTATCAGATACCAAAAACAAAGCTCCTCTGGAACATTAATTTTCCAGGAAGTCTACTGAAATTAACTTTCAGTTTAATGAAATACCTGAATAAAAATTTTTTCTCTAAATGTACAACTAATTCAAGTGTAAAAAGTGCATACAAAATGATAAATCACTACAATTAGGAGTCATAAGAAACTGTACAAGTTACTGTTTTTTCAAAAAGTAGCCTAGGGTTTTTTCCTCTTTGCTATCACTAAATTGTTAATTGATTACCTACATCAATGGTTCTTAAGAGACCACTGTGCCTCCCAGGTAAATCTGGCAATCTCTGAAGACATTTTTGGTGATCACAACTAAGGAGAACAAGGAGTGCCACCAGCATTCACTGGGAAAAAGTCAGGGGTACATTAAATACCCTATAATGCACAGTACAGGTCCCCATAACAAAGAATTATGTGGCCAAAAATATCAATAGTGCCAACACTGAGAAATCACCATCTATACTAAAAATGTATCATTAGCACACTTAATGGGATCTTAAAGAAAGAACTTACCTGTACCAGGGGTAGACAAAGTTTTCCAACACTAATTCAAGAACCTGCATAAAAATTATTTTTTAAGAAAAATCAAGTTAATTAATTCTGGGAAAATAAACTCTCATACTAAGAAATATATAACAAAAACTAAGCTTAGTATCCCAAATATTGACCCCTAGTGTCATTCTTTTGCATGACAAAATGTCCATGTCGACTTCACATAGCTGTGATGATGAAAAGGGACATACGGGAAAACACTCTGAAAACAATAAAACTCCATTAAAAATAAAAATTACTATCAGAATGACACACACACTTTACGTCCATAATTTAAAAAAATTAAATCTAAATTGTTCCTGACTCTCAAGATTCAATGAACCAAAAAAATTATATGGAAAGAAGGAAAATAATAGGCTGGTCTTTTGCATTCCTAATGCCCTCTATAAGTCAGTATTCCCAGGATAAAATGAAAAAACAAATATATAAGACTTAGGGGACTTCCCTAGTTCTGGTGGTCCAGTGGTTAAACTCCGTACCCCCAATGCAGGGGGCACAAGTTTGATCTCTGGTCAGGGAACTAAGGAGTCAGTGGTTATCTTTCAAGGGAGGATAGACTAGAAGGGAGCATGAACAGGACTTCTGGGTGCTAAGATGTTTTTGTTTCTTGATCTGAGTGCTGGTATATGAATATGCTCAGCTTTGTGACAACTTTAAGTTATATCTAAAAAAGTTACAAAACAAAACAAAAGAAATCCTTGGTGTTAAACCTTCCATTTCTTGAGCCTGGGTGGAACAGTATAATTTTTAAAAGGACTTGCAACAGTGGGCATTAATTTTAAAAAGCACTAGGGAGGTAATGAAACAACATATCTAATCTGACTATATACCTTCTCTGGCCCAGTAATGAAGATTGTGGACTCTCTACATACTCAGGCAACAAGATTTGGATTTTTTATTACAAAAACTAAGCATCAGTGATATCAGCTGGAAAAATAAGATACACAGAGACAAGGTTAGGACACAGAGACAAGGTTAGGACACAGAGAGGAGACTAGAAAGCTTACCATTCAACATTTCATCTTACATTATTCCCCAAATAATCCAACCAGAAGTCCTACTGATTTTACCTCCTAGGTAGCTCTTTTCTACCTCTTCTCACCCCTATACATAGCCTCTAAATCAGTCTCCCTCCTTCCAAGTTAGCTCCCTTCCATCCTCCACAAAACTGCCAAAGTGATCTAAAATATGTATTTGACCACATCACTCACCTGCATGAAACCGTCAATATAACGAACCACACATCAAATTAAGAAAGGTGGAGCTGCACTGATTCTGAAAAGGCAAGAGAAAGCTGCATGCCAGCAGCTGTGACCTTCTACTTCCTTTTCACCTCCCACTATATCCTGTAGAGAATTGATGCTTTTGAACTGTGGTGTTGGAGAAGACTCTTTAGAGTCCCTTGGACTGCAAGGAGATCCAACTAGTCCATCCTAAAGGAGATCAGTCCTGAACATTCACTGGAAGGACTCATGCTGAAGCGGAAACTCAGTTACTTTGGCCACCTGATGTGAAGAACTGACTCATTGGAAAAGACCCTGATGCTGGGAAAGATTGAAGGCAGGAAGAGAAGGGGACAACAGAGGATGAGATGGTTGGATGGCATCACTGACTCAACGGACATGGGTTTCAGCAAGCTCCGAGAGTTGGTGATGGACAGGGAAGCCTGGCATGCTGCAGTCCATGGGGTCACAAACCATGGGGTCACAAAGAGTCAGACACAACTAAGCAACTGAACTGAACTAAACATCCCGTGAGTCACATCTGAAAACTCTAGTTACACAATTTGAAAATCACTGACATCTATGATCAATTAAACATCTTCAGCATGGCCTTTTAAGTCTTTTGATGATCTGATTTCCATACAGCGATATAAAAATTGGTTACGAACTAAAGCAGTCCTGCATTTTTGATTGAGTTCTGCTACCAGCCAGCTATACTTGAGAAAATTATTAAAATGCTCTAAACCCTAGGTTTGGTAACACCATCAAAAATAGCACCTACTTCATAGGTTACACGAATAATACAAGTACAGTGATTAGCACAATATCTACTATACAGTAAGTATTGAAAGTGTTAATCGCTCAGTCGTATCAGACTCTTTGCAACTCCATGGACTGTAGCCTGCCAGGGTCCCCTGTCCATGGAATTCTTCAGGCAAGAATACTGGAGTAGGTTGCCATTTCCTCCTCCAGGGGATCTTCCCTACCCAGGGATTGAACCTGGGTCTCCTGCACTGTTGGCAGATTCTTTACTGTCTGAACCACCAGGGGAAGCTATATAGTAAGTAACTGATAAACACTAGCTACTAGAGTATGGTCTCTTCGTTGCCCACATTCTCCTTCACATTTCATCCTCCAGCTTACAGAACTGTCCACCCGGTTTCAAAGCCTCTTTTTCCTTCCAAAAACTCTTTCCACACCCTGGAATACCCTTTCCTTTTTACTATCAGGCTTGCAAACATCTAGGTATACTTTCTGACTGCCCCTCTCTACAGTTATGCACTTCTTCCTCTGGACTAATGACATACCTTGTATGTTTCTTCCATAACTGACTGCATTACATTACACTGTGCCTGTCTGTTTATATGCCTACCTCCCCTCCTAGACCAAAGCTCCCAGAAGAAAAGAAGCATATTTTATTTTTTTATTCCTAGGACGTAGTCTAGTTCCTGCCTAAAGCAAGACCTCAGAAAATGGTTTTTAAATATTAGAGCTAATATTTACTCAACACCAATATGTTCCAGGCACTAGGTCAAAAATTACATAAGAAATAAAGTGTCAAAGTTTTTACAAAGAAATAAAGTGTCAAATTACTACAATTACTATTTCCCTAGAAGTCTTGTCTTCAGAAGACCTCAGATCAACACTCACAAATAGAAATATGTCAGCCACACATATAATTTCAAATTTTCTACTAACTACATTTAAAGAAAAATAAAAACAGGTGAAGTTAATTTTATTATCTATCTTATTTAACCCAATATACCCAAAATATTATCATTTTAACATATAATCAATATAAAATATATAATAGGATATTTTACATTTCTTTTTCCTTAAGAAGTTCTCAAAACCCAGTACATATTTTACATATATAGCACATCTCAATTAGGACTAATATATTTCAAGTATTTATTAACAGCCACATGTAGCTAGTTGCTACCACACTGGAAAGCACAGTCTTCAATCCAGGAATCTGGAGGATGAAAAAGAGCTTAGAGAAGAAATGGGAAAAGGAAAATGCCAATAATTTAGCATTTATGCAGCATACTTTTTAGCCAGCAGAGGATTCCAAGTGGGAAAAGTGACAATTAGGCAGGATTCAGATGTTTAATGCTACTCTTCAACTAATCAGCATTTAGTTTAATTCAGTACATATCTATCAGATACCAACAATACATCTGGCCCCTGCACTTGGTGCTGGGGACAAATGAGATCTATTCCCTGCCTTCAAGAATTTGACAGCTTTCTCAGATGGATGAAGAAAACAAGTCTCTCAAAGAAATAACTAAAACATGGTATATTACCAAAAGATACATACAAAATGTGACTGCCACAAAGAGATCACACTTCCTATTCCTATATTATGCAGAAACAGTGAAATGTATCCTGTTCTCTGCTCTATTCTGGTTATTTCTACTGCCATATTATAAAAAATGACTATTTCTTAAAGAGATAGATAGTAACTAGGTAAAACTATTTTCTTTGGCCAAAATGTTCATTTTTATTAGATATGGAATCAAAAAATACTTATGACTTACAATTCAAGTTGTGTAACAATCAACTATTTAACCAAGAATCAATTAGGCGGCATTTATTAAAATACTCCATGATTCCATTTCCCATTAAGTATCTAACATTTTTTGCTTGGGTATACACAGCAATATTAATTAAATCAGTTACCTCTGAGAGAGATGCATCAACCTTAGAAGAAATTTTCAGGTCTAGCCATGGCTGGTAGTTCTCAAGTAGCAAGGAAGGCCTAAAGAAAATCATACAGTTAAATTGCTTGAAACCCAAAGCTTAACGGAAAAGATCAACAAATTAAAAGTGTTTAACTTACCTATGTCGCTTACATTTCACCTTACCACAAACAGCACAGCTACGACCTTGAGGAAACAATTCCTGAAGTCCTAATTGCTAAAAAAGGGAAGTAGGGAGATTTGTCTTTACATTACACATCATATTTACTAAAGAGAATCAACTTTTCAAAAAATGGTTAATCAGCGTATGAATTCAGAGGACATGATATTTTTTTATTACTGTCTGCTTTAACACTGAAACTATTCTTTATAATAAATAAATCTTGCTATACCAAACTGCCAATAGGAGAAAAATACCAAATGAAATGCTTTATAATAACTAAGCCAAATTCCCAAGCTTAAAATTAAAGTCAATTGCTATGCTCACTTATTTAAAAAAAAATTCAATCTATATTTGAAAATGATACTCTGCTGCAAAAGTATAAGAAAAAACTATTTTCTATTTCTCCAAAACCTTTAATCAATGAAGGAGAACATATGCTATAACTAGTCAGTTTCCTGACCAAACACAGGGCACCACTTACAGCCGTATTTCCTCTGAGCAGAAATATCAACCAACCTAAGATGAGGGACTGCAGCTACTTGAAGAATTATCAAGGAAGACTTCAAGATATCCCACTTAACCCTCATCTACACTCTTGGGACTTTACCTACCAGAGACAGACTCAATACAGTACCATCTTCCTCAAAGTTCAGATATACAAAACAAACTATTTTGGTTAAGCAAACTGCCTGATTATTTGTTTCTATGAAGCAAACGGACATTCGTGGAACAATGAGTTCCTGAGTTGCGTCTGTGCCTCAGAATCACCTGGAAAGCTTTCAACAAGTACTAATTATAAGGTCCTAGCCCAGAACTATTCAATCAAATTCCAGGGGTAGAGCCCAGGAACCTGCATTTTTTTTAAAAGATTCCTTAGGTGATTCTACTGTACAAGCAACTTTGGGAACCTCTAATTTACTGTCCTCATAGTTAATATGAAGTTAAAGGACACTAAAATTGTGGACCCAATTTTCTGAGCATTTTGAATTTTCTCTTTCTAGCTTCTCCTAGGAGAACTGTACACTTTAAAAATATATACATAGGCAAATTTCACTTTGAAAATGTTCTGATGTCTTCCATTATTAAATTAGATCAGATAGATTTTTTTAGAAATCACTGCTTTAACATGCTTTCAAGAAGAATATCGAACAGCATAGAATCATATATACTGACTCTTAAAAATAAGAACACATATATTTTACCTTAGGTTTGTATTTTATCATGAAGAATATATTTGGTAACAGAGAATCAGGTCCCAATGAGCAGTAAAATGTGACAACTCCAGCAACAAATGACCAGAAGATCATTAAAACATGAAGATACCTTAGAAATAAATGAAGATAATTATTAGAACCAAAAACACATATAAAACTAATTTGTGCCTTCATTGATTTAATGAGTATTTAATTAAGCATCTACAGTATCAGGTTGATGCAATTCTTCCAGTCATGTTTTCTGTAATATACTTATTAACTATAAGAATATTTGAATGTTTGCTATCAAAAGTATATTTCACTTAAAGTATAAGGAAGTATAAATCCTCAATATTTCATAACTTGGCACCTAGGCTGTCATGTTTAACTAGCCAATACTACATTTTTCCAGAATATCTTCTAATGACAGTGTAGTATTCATACCCCACCAAAATTCTGATTATTTTGCATTAAATCAAAACAAAAACTGTACTGAGTACCCATTTAGTGCTACACAGTACTAGGCTCTGGGGATATAGTAAGGAACAGCACTGTCTATTTGCATAGGAAATACTATCCCACAGGTGTAGCAGGTAAGGAAATGAACACAGTGTGATGATGTGTGCCATACTATGACAGAGAAAGTATGCATGATATGAGAGCACCCAGGGCAGAACACACAACCCAAAACAGCAGAGCTTTTTGCAGAGAAAGTTGTGTCTCTGGGAAAACTTAAAGAATGAGCAGGAGAAAAGCGACAGAAGGGGACAGGGTAGAGGAATGAGGGGAATTCAAACTTGAGGGAACAACGTGAGCTAAGAAAGATCTGTGCACGGCTCCAAGGAAGACGTGGCCTTGAGAGGAACCTAAAAAAACAAGCCATAGCCATACCACCTAGTGTCACATAAGAAGTCACATTAAGGTGCAGCAGTAGAGTCTGTCTTCACATTGCACAGTTTTCAGTTACCATGATTTTGCGAAGCACCAGCCCCTCAACAACGGAGCCCCTCAACAACTCTAACCGTGAGTAAGGACACGGAGTTCAAACTTTGGTGCCCGCTCTTCAGTTCACAAATCACTACATAGTAATAGAATGAAGCCAAGCCACAGAGAGAAGGGGGACAATCAGGGAGATGCAAAAAGTATTTCAAAGTTTCTGAGGCCCAGCTACTTGCCAGTTCTTTCTGCACTTACATAAGCATCCAATGATTCCCCTCTCTGCCAAACCTAGAGTGAGATGAGTTTCTTTCATCTACCATCAAGAGTCCTGAGTAATACCCAGGAGATAATGAACAGCTTAAGAAGATTTTAAGAATTTTTAAGAGTTTTAAGAAGGAAAGCAGTATCATCAGATTGTTTAATCAGAAAACCACTCTAGCAGCAATATGGAGGATAGTCTAAACTGGAAACAAGCAAGCTAATTAGCAAGCTGCTGAAGCAGTTAATCTAGGAGAATCTATGGATGGCCTGTAGAGACTTAGAGATAAAAAGCAGCTGACTATTTTGAGACACCTAGGAGGAAGAATTGAGAGGACTAAGTAGGGGAATTCCCTGGTGGTCCAATGGTTAGGACTCCACACTTTCACTACAGGGAGCAGGGGTTTGAATCCTGGTCAGGGAACTAAGATCCTGCAAGCCAAATGGCCTGACCAAAAAACACCTTTTTTTTTTTTTTTTGGCCTCTCTGCACAGCTTAAGGGATTTTAGTTCTCCAACCAGGGAGAACCAGGGATCAAATCCAGGGCCTCCACAATGAGAGCTCAAAGTCCTAGTCACTGGACCACCAGGGAATTCCCTCAAAAAACAAAGTAAAAAAAAAAAGGACTAAGTAGTTGATTAGATATAAGGAGAAGAGAGAAATAAAAAATCAGTTCCTTTTGGACACGCTGATTTTCAGGGTTCTCAAGATGCACCAAGTAGAAATGAGTTGGACACGACTGAGTGACTTTCACTTTCACTTTCAAGATGTACCAAGCAGAAATGTTCCATAACCAGCCAGGTTTTGGGTAGTTTAAATCTCTGCAGAGAATACGGGCCAAGGATAAAGGCTTGGGAATTACCAGTATAAAGATCACTGAAGTCATGGGAATGAATGTCACGACCAGCTGCAAACTGAAAAATGAAGAGAACACGACATATTTAAGAAATAAGCAGAAGCAGAGAAATCTATAAAGGAATCTAGGGATTAGGAGAGCTGAGAAGAAACACAGGGGTCAAATCATAAAGGCTGTCAAGATTTTAAAAAAGAAGAATAAGTGAAGAAAGCATTTCAACAAGAATGAAGTAGTCAAACATGACCAAATATTTGTAAAATAAAGTAAAAGAGACTGAAAAGCGTCCACTGGTCTCAGCAACAAGAGAGATGCTGATGAAACAGGCAAATCAATTTTCGCAGGATGTAATGGATTGGAGACTGGTGGGGAAGTGGAATCAGGAAATGTGGATAATTCTCTTTTCAAAGGAAAGAAGAACAATAAATCAATAAAAGAGCTAAGGTGTCAGCTGGAGAGAGACAACTAGGAAAGGTGTTTAGTAAAATCTGATCACATTTAAGCATTAATAGGAGAGAAAGAGAACAAAGAAAACGAGGGAGGAGAGAAAGGATAACAGAATTATTTTCCCCTAGAGAATATAGGAGTAGTTGGGATTCAGAGTCAAAACAGAAAAAAATAATTATAAAAGAAAGTGATATCTCCTCTTCAATACTAGAGAAAAAGAAAGGGTTGATGAGAATGGAGTTAAATCTACAGATTAAATAAAAAGAATTCAAAGCCATGTGATGGCCTCTAAGTGAAACAGGTGCTGCTTGAGAGGAAAAGGCAAAGGTGGCATGAACGGGAGGTCTAGAAGACTGAGGAAATTCTGAAGCAGCAGCTGGAGAGAAGTAAAGAGAAAGGTATCCTCAGGAACTGCTGGGCAGTACTAAAGCTGAAGAGTTCAGTTTACAGGTGTGCGACCTTCTCTAGCAGCATTCAGTAACCAGGATATACACACTTAATAAAACAAACCAGCATCACTGATTCAAGGTTTGGATTTTGTTCAGTGAGTGACATGCAAGCAAAGAGAGTCAAGGATGCTGGCAGTAGAGTGGCTAAAGTGATGAGCCATGGAATCTAAGCTAGACTGACTCTAAACCACACGAGAAAGTAAAGGATAACAGAAGAGGGACAATAGATAGGAAGAAAGCAGAGAAAAGCAGGTACAGTGTGACTGATGGAATAAGAGACGTAGCCACAGGTCAGCAAGTGGGAGGCTTAATTTTTAAGATTTCACAGAACAGTCTCTGGTGATAACACAGGCCACCAAAAGGTGATCCAAGTGGGAGACTATAGAAGAGACACCTCAAGATAAACTGCAGTATTTGATGGGTTACTTGCACAAACACTAAAGTTACCCAGAATCACAAGATTTAAAATGGAAAGAGTGTATAAACTAGAAGCTTATAGTGCAAGAGACTGATATCCGTAAGAAAAGACAGATGGCAGAAGTTCCAAAGGAGTGAGAGATTTCTACTTCCTCAACAGAATAACTGGTACCAGACTCATTGTCCCACCATAAACAGCTGGAAAACTGGACAAACCATATACAGCAACTGTTTTTAGGCACTGGATAACAAGCAATACCAGAGAAGGCAGTGGCACCCCACTCCAGTACTCTTGCCCGGAAAATCCCATGGATGGAGGAGCCTGGTAGGCTGCATTCCATGGGGTCACTAAGAATCGGACACGACTGAGCGACTTCCCTTTCACTTTTCACTTTCATGCACTGAAGAAGGAAATGGCAACCCACTCCAGTGTTCTTGCCTGGAGAATCCTGGGGACGGGGGAGCCTGGTGAGCTTCCGTCTATGGGGTCACACAGAGTCGGACACGACTGAAGCGACTTAGCAGCAACAAGCAATACAGGAACAGAATCTTGAAAAGAAGGGAAGTGTATGAACCTAGAGCCTGTTATACAGAGTGAAGTTAGAGAAAGACAAGTATTGTATATCAACACATGTATATGGAATCCAGAAAGATGGTACTAATGAAGCTATCTGCAGGGCAAGAACAGAGATGCAGACACAGAGGACAGACTTGTGGACACGACGGGAGAAGGAGAGGGTGGGGCAAAAGCAGCACTGAAACACGTACATTATGATATGTAAAACAGACAGCTAGTTGAAAGCTGCTGTGTACCACAGGGCGCTCAAGCACAGAACTCTGCGACAACCTAGATAGAGGGGTAGGTAGGAGGGAGGTTCAAGAGGGAAGGGACGCATGTATACATACTTGTGGCTGATTCTGTTATTGTATGGCAGAAACCAATACAACATGGTAAAGCTATTATCCTCCAATTAAAATTTTTAGAACAGAGAAGGGAAGCACACAAGTGAGTGCCACATCCAGCCCTGTTCTCTGACTGGGGATAACTGCCCCAACTGCACCATGAAATAGAACCAGCTACAGAAAATATTGTGAAGACTGGGGATCTCAGAATTGAAGAATACAGCACCAAGTAGTAAGAAAAGGTGAAGAAGATGATTAAAGGTGCTCACATATTACAGACAGTGAACAGTAAGTGCAAATGCTGTGAGACCAAGGCTGCACCACTCAACCACAGGAAACTGGTCTCTAGGCCCCCAGGGCAATTCTGCACTTGACAAACATCCACTACAAACCTATCACTAAAAGTTCTCACATAAACATGGTTACTGTTAACTCAAAGAACTGCTACGGATTAACCTGCCTGCAGAAGGAAACACAAACCCTCTAAACCTCTACGGTCCCTCAACCTGGCCCCAACTCACTTTTCTGCTCTTATGCTTCCCATTCCTTTATACAAAGTCTTACACAAAGCTTCACTCCAACCAATAAATAGCACACTTGACATCAAGCTTTTAAAAAACCGTAAGTCTGGAAACTAACTCAATGGGTTACAGAGGTATTCACATTATGAAATCCATGTCCACAGCCACTTACTGAAAATCATTCTGAGCCAGAAAGATACGACTCCGAATTCACAATTTTTAGAATCCTTCAACACTTATATAGTACATATTTCATAAACAACATAATTATATAGCATAATACATCATGTTATAATAACATAAATAATATGAGGTCTGATATAGTACTCCATAATCAGATATTAATATTTCCATAGAAAAATGTATAAACCATAAATAAATAAGTCAGAAATAAATACAATAAACAAGTCTCATGCCTGTTCAGGTCCAGGTTTTGTTATCAAATGTAACTGGTGTTATCAAATCTAGAGGACAAGTTATTTCTTCAGAACTTTTTGATTTCTGAATTATGGATTAGGAATTATAGACCTGTGCTTAGACTGAGTGACAATAAACACTTCACGCAATATGCACATCACTGTAAGGCAAGCAATAACTGAAAGGCATTATTTAAGGAGGAAATCTTTAGCGTTAAATACATTAATCCTGCTGTTCTCAACCAAGGGTGATCTCACCCACTGCCAGGGGAATTTGGCAATATATGGAGACATTTTTCACTGTCACAACTGTGGGGAAATAAAAGAGAGGTATTTTTTATGGTATGGTATTTACATCAAGTGACTTGAGGCCAAGGCTCTGCTAAGTATCTTACAATGTACAGAACAGCCCCCCACAACAAAGAATTACCTGACCCAAATTATCTATACTGTTGAGGTTATCCTGCATTAATCAGAGACAAATACTGAAAACCAACAAGCTAAGCATTCAGAAGGTTGGGAGGGGAAATACAAATCCAAACACATAAAAAGGAAGGACACACTAAAGAACAGAAATCAATCAAGTAGACAACAATGACAAAAGACATTATAAACTGGTTCTTTGGAAAAATTAATAAAATAATTAAAACCTCTAGCTGGATACTACTTGAGGTTATTAGGGCACCAGTAATTACTCTAAAAACTGATAATTAAGAGAAAAAGGTATAAGCATTTATTCTACTTTTCCAGCTTGAGCTATACTTCGTTGTAACTAAACAGACCTTAACAGAGGATAAATTAAAGCAATTCTACAAACACACACACACACACACACACACACACACACACACGAGAATTTAAATTAAAAAATACAGAAGGAATGAAACAGTAACAAATCACCATGTTGCATCCTACAATGATTCAGGGAGGAAATAAATGGTGAAATCAAAGAGAAAATGTGTTGGGCAGCTGTCACCACCTGAATCTACAACAAGAGAGGCAACTCGACCTAATGTGGAGTTATCTTTTGATGTGATGATGCACTGAAGTACACCTGCACCCCCCCTAAAAAAAATGTAAATCTAACAGAGCTTATAACTCTAACTCCCTATGTACAAGAAATACAGAGGTGCAGATGACTATCAGCAAAATCCAAAGTATGAACAAATAACTCAGTTTCTTCAACAAGTCAATGGCAAAGGGAAAAAAAAGAGCAGGTGAGGAGGAATGTTCTAGATTAGGGTTGACAAAGGCTTATGGTATAGCCCTCAAAGCTAAGATTTTTACATTTAAAAAAAAATATGGGAGAGACCTGATATAGCCCGCAAAGCCTAAAGTATTTACTGACACTTTACAGCAAGTTGGGCAACTCTTGTTCTAGATTATACTTACAAAAGCTTCAAAGATGCAGCAACTACATAAAATGAGTAGACCCAGTTGCAATTCTGATTAGAACAAATGCATTATAAATTTTTATATAATTAAGAAAATGTGAGTATGAGCTGATTATTACAAAACATTTAAAAATTACTGTTAATTTTGTAAGGTTATGGTTTTGTGCAGAATTATTATTTTAAAAGGAAGAAGGTCAGATTTTTTTAAAATACTAACGGTTGTTGAAGCTGAGTGATGAGTGCTTAGAGGTTCTTCGTACTCTCTTTTTTCTATGTATGCTTGGAAATTCTCAAAAGCAAAAGTTAAAAAAGACAAAGTTTTAGCAAAACAGATCAGGGGAGAAAAGAAAAAGAGAGGATACAAATATACAACTGTTGACTTTTTAAAAATGCACAACATGAGAGCTGTAAATTTTATTTGGGGCAAAATGAGGACTGCAGCGTGAGAGACAGCACTTTGAAATAGCTCTAAGAAACTACTCCAAAGAAGGAAGGGGGATGTTCAGTATATATGAGATTTTGGTGAAGGGGGAATACATGCAATCAAGCACATATTCTTCCGAAAGGTTTCTGCTAGTCTCATGAACCTTTCGTGAGTCACGAGAAACAGTCATCACCATGAAGGCTTTTAGTGTTTTTCTAGGTATCAGGAGATACAAGAATCATGCTAATAAAATCGGCTCCTGAAAATATCTATCTGAAGACCTCTGCTGCCAGTCCCACCACACCACCCCCAGCACAGAGTGCCTCATTTCTGCTCTCCATCCTGAACTTCTTTCAGGGGGTGTTGAACATCAGCAGCTGAAGCAGCACATGATTTAATCCTTGTAGAGATAGATGGCAAGTGCCCATAGCAAGAGCCAACTTGTAGTTAACACAACACAGAATGAAAAAAAAGAAGCAGTCACAGCTATAACTGAAATGAAAAGTAAGACTGTAAACAACTATACAGTCATAAATTGGATAAATAATATGACAAACAATTTTAGGGAAAAAAAATGCTAAGAATTAGGAAGTTAAGAACTAGATAACCTGAAAAGACCAACTATTTATTAGAGGAATTAAAATATAATCAGAGACCTGGCCTCAAACAAAAAAAAAGGCCCCTGGCCCATATGATTTCACCAAACTTTCATAAAACAGATAATCCTTACTTTATACAGACTGCTTTCAGGGAGGAAAAAAATGAGGAAAAGCTGCCAATTTAAAGAGAAGAGAGAGAGAAATCGCTCAGTCGTGTCCGACTCTTTGCCACCCCGTGGACTGTAGCCTACCAGGCTCCTCTGTCCATGAGATTCTCCAGGCAAGAATACTGGAGTGGGTTGCCACTGCCTTCTCCAGGGGATCTTCCCGACCCAGGGATCGAACCCGGGTCTCCTGCATTGGAATCAGACACTTTAACCTCTGAGCCACCAGGGAAGCCCATTTAAAAGGACTAATAATTTTAATCCCCCAACCTGATAAAGATAATATAAGGAAATCCTTAGGTCTATTTTATTCATGAATAGAGAAATGAAATACTCAGTAAAATAGTAGTTAACTAAAACTAGCAATATATCATAAAGTAAAGAATAACACACCATAAGAAAGGTATATTTTTCTAAATAGTTCAATATCTTTTAATCATCATGAACTAAAGGAGAAAAAAAATCAAAACAATGATGCCTTTTAACCTAATTACTAGTTTACAGGGAACCTAGAGGGAGATTCAAAAACACTGCAGGGAAGCAATCAGCAGAAGCCAAATTGTGGAAAACTCTACAGAACAAATGGCCAGTTTCCCCAACAAATAAATTACAAGGTTAAAAAAAGGGAAGAAATTTTCAGATTAAAAGATCATACTTGGGTATTATCTGAATAAATCTAAAGGCTGTTTATAAATAAATTCATTATGTTGGCGTAATGGATAGACAGGCTCATAATAAAGCATATAAAAATACAGTAAAATTTTAAAGATAATTGATCACTTACTATAAATTTCAACACTGCTGTATATTTAAAACTTTTCATCATAAAATATTGGAGAATAAAGTTCTAACAGATTCAGGGAAATCTGAACAATGAGTAGATATTTTAAGGATGCTAACAGCTTTTTTATTGTGAAATGGTATTGTGGGGGCTTCCCTTGTGGTCCAGTGGTTAAGACCTTGCCTTCCAGCACAGTGGGTGTGGGATCAATCCCTGGTCAGGGAACTGAGATCCCACATGCCTCCTGGCCAAAAAGTCAAAACATCAAACAGAAGCAATAATGTAGCAAATTAAATAAAGACTTTAAAAATGGTCCACATCAAAAAAAAAAAAAAACAAACCTTTAAAAAAAGAATGAAATGGTATCCTGGATATGTAGAAAAAACAAAAGCTCTTGGGAGGTCACTGGTGGCCTAGTGGTTAGGATTCTGGGGCACTGCGGGGGTCCGGGTTCAATCCCTGGCCTGAAAACTAAGATCCTGAAAGCCGCATGGCACAGCCAAAGGGAAAAAAAGCTCTTGCATCTACTGAAATATTTGATATCTACTGACTGACTAACACACACATTAAATAAGAAGCTTTTGGGGCTTCCCTGGTGGCTCAGACAGCAAAGAATCTGCCTGCAATGCAGGAGATCTGGGTTTGATCCCTGGGTCAGGAAGATCCCCAGAAGAGAAAATGGCAACTCACTCAAATGTGCTTGACTGGAGAATTCCATGGACAGAGGAGCCTGGCAGGTTACAGTCCACTGGGTCGCAAAGAGTCGGACACAACTGAGGACTAACACTCACACTGAAATGCTTGGGCTTCCCAGGTGGTTCAGTGGGTAAAGAACCTGCCTGCAACGCAGGAGACACAGGAGTCACAGGCCTGATCCCGGGATCTGGAAGAATCCCTGGAGAAGGGCATGACAACCCAATTCAGTATTCTTGCCTGGAGAATCTCATGGACAAAAAGGAGCCTGGAGGCCTCTAGTCCACAGGGTAGCAGAGAGCTGGACAGGACTGGAACGACTGAGCACATACGCACTGTATGTTTAATGCTTATGGATAAAACATCTCACATGGCATTTCCTTCAAAATAATTAGGGACAGGAGTGATAACTTGGCTTTGAACGGATCATTTTTTAAGCCAGGCGATAGGTATTTACAGGTTTCACTGTACTACTCTATTTTTATTTTGTATGTGATTGAAGTTTTCTATAATAAAGTTTTTAAATGAGAAAAAGAAAAAAATCTATTAAAAGACCAAAAGAGCGGATCTCAATGAATGCGGAAAGGTATGTTCATGGATGAAACCATTAAATATAGTTAAGTCATCAATTCTACCCAGATTAATTTACAAATTAAATAAAACTGTGCAAATTCTTTGCACTCTTTACATCAAAAGCAGGAATCGAATTTCCTTCCCCTTCTATAGAGGCTGGCCTTAATAACTCACTCCTAATCAAAAGAATGTGGCAGAAGTGAAGCTACCTAACTGTCTAAATTTCAGGGTTAGGTCATAAAAAAGATACAGCTTCCAGTGGAATCTCTTCCTCACGATACTCACCCTTGTCACCCAACACTATGTGGGGAAAAAAGTCATACGTGAAACTGTACGTAGATGTTCTGACCAAGAGCCCAACTGTATATAAAAAACATACTACAAAACTACAATACTGTCATTTTAGAAGCAATTCCAAACTGTTGTAGAAAGAGAAAGATAGACAAAAGAAACAGAACACAGAGTGAACGGCCCATTAAGTTTGGAATCAAAAACATTGTAGTGTCTGGGTTCTAATCCTGGATATGATAAAACGCAAATTACTTAATCTCTGATTGTTTGGTCCTCTATAAAATGGGTGTAATAATAATAATACCTAACTCACAGGGTTGTTATAATAATTAAACAAGTTCATTAAAGTACTTTAGAAGAGCCTGTCTTAATACTGTTAAAGTGTATGTAAGCCAATTGTGGTAACTTAAAAAGTAACAAAGAAAATAATAATAAAATACATTAAGAAGTGGCTCCATATATAGAAAAGGCTACAATTTATAAAATAAAATTGTAAACTGCAGGGAAAGTGACTAGAATGTTAACAGCAGTAGTCATCTTTAAATGGTAAATTTATGAGTGATTCTGAACACCTTTCAATTTTCTGACTTCTTTACAGTTTAGGGCTTCCCTCATAGCTGTTGGTAAAGAATACACCTGCAATGGAGGAGACCCCGGTTTGATTCCTAGATCAGGAAGATCCCCTGGAGAAAGGATAGGCTATCCATTCCAGTATTCTTGGGCTTCCCTTCTGGCTCAGCTGGTAAAGAATGTGCCTGCAATGAGGGAAACCTGGGTTGGGAAGATCCCCTGGAGAAGGGAAAGGCTACCCACTCCAGTATTCTGGCCTGGAGAATTCCATGGACTGTACAGTCCATGGGATTGCAAAGAGTCAGACACAACTGAGCAACTTTCACTTACAGTTTATATGAATCAATGTTATTTAAAAACTTATTAATAAGTTTTTCTTAATAATGTCTTTTTAATGTAATTTTTAAAAGCTTGGGCTTCTAAATCAGAATGATCAACATTAGAATCTCATTCTGCTACTTACTATCTATGAGAAAATTACTGAACAACTCTTAGCTTCAGTTTGCTCATTTGTAAAATGGGGCTATAATCAAGACCCTACAAATTGAAACTACAATGACCTCCCACTATACACTAAGTAAAATGGCTAAATTAAACCTATAAACAATATTAGACAAAACTATAAAACATTTTTGGCGAGAGTATAAATTGATATAATAACCTTGGAAAACTGGCAGTATCTACTTAAGTTAAACAAATGTATATACTACAATGAAGCATGTTCATTTATGGGCATATACACCCAACAGAAATAAGTACATATGCCTATTCAAAGAAATATATATTAGAATACTCACAGCAGCATTATTCATAATAGCCAAAAACTATAAACAACACAAATGCCTTTCAACAGAATGGACAAAGTGTGGTATAGTCTCAGTGGAACAGCTACCAATATATGCAATAATATGCATGAATCTCAAAAGGAGAGTTGAGAAAAAGAAACCAGATAAGAGAAGACCATATGATTCCATTTATATAAAGTTCAAAAAACAACAAAACTGATACATGACAACTGAGAATGTTACTGACAATGGAGCCTAGTAGGGTGATGTTTTATATCTTGGTAAGTGGGGGTTACATGGGTAGTTATATTTTGTAATTCACAGAACTATACAATTACATATGTGTTATGTACTCTTTTATAAGTTGTATCTCAAAAAAAAAAATCACCAAGGCTAGTTAACAGTACATACTTCACAATGTTGTGAGGATAAATAAGACAAAAATAACTGTTTTTGTGCTGAGCACCATTCCAAGCATGTTCCATGTTTTAAAACTCAGTTAAGGACTTCCCTGGTGGAACACCACAGTTATGGCAGAAAGTGAAGAACTAAAGAGCCTCTTAATGAAAGTGAAAGAGGAGAGTGAAAAAGTTGGCTTAAAGCTCAACATTCAGAAAATGAAGATCATGGCATCTGGTCCCATCACTTCATGGGAAATAGATGGGGAAACAGTGGAAACAGTGACAGACTTTATTTTGGGGGGCTCCAAAATCACGGCAGACGGTGACTGCAGCCATGAAATTAAAAGACGCTTACTCCTTGGGGAAAAAGTTATGATCAACCAGACCGCATATTAAAAAGCAGAGACATTACTTTGTTGACAAAGGTCCATCTAGTCAAAGCTATGGTTTTTCCAGTACTCACATATGGATGTAGAGTTGGACTATAAAGAAAGCTGAGCGCTGAAGAATTGATGCTTTTGAACTATGGTGCTAGAGAAGACTCTTGAGAGAGTCCCTTGGCCTGCAAGGAGATCCAACAAATCCATTCTAAAGGAAATCAATCCTGAATATTCATAGGAAGGACTGATGTAGAGGCTGAAACTCCAATACTTTGGCCACCTGATAGGAAGAACTGATTCATTGGAAAAGACCCTGATGCTGGGAAAGATTGAAGGCAGGAGGAGAAGGGGACCACAGAGGATGAGATGATTGGATAGCATCACCAACTCGATGGACATGAGTTTGGGTAGGCTCCACAAGTTGTTGATCGACAGGGAAGCCTGTCATGCTGCAGTCCATAGGGTCGCAAAGAGTCGGACACAGCTGAGAGACTGAACTGAACTGAACTGAACTGGTGATACAGTGGATGAGAATGTACCTTCCAATGCAGGGACACGGGTCTGATCCCTGGTCGGGGAGACCCCACATGCCACAGAGCAACTAAACCCATGTGCCACAACTACTGAGTGTGTGCTCTAGAGCCTGCGGGCTGCACCTACTGAAGCCGATGTGCCTAGAGCCTGTGCTCTTCAACAAAAGAAGCCACCACAATGAGAAGTCCATACACCGCAACAAGAGAGCAGCCCCGGCTCACCACAATCACAGAAAGCCTGTGTGCAGCAACAAAGACCCAGCACAACAACAAAAACACTTAAATCATCAAAGTAATCACAAATGTAGGCTCCAGTATTATGCACATTATATAGATTAGGGGGCTGACTCAAATAAAAATTAAGATTACTTATCCAAAGTCATATAACTAGTTAAAGGAGGAATCAGAATAAAATTCTTAACAGTCAAGCTTCAGATTCAAAACTTGTGACCACATGAATAAACTACCTCAATAATAATGAAAACTCAACACAATAACTAGACCAAAGTACTCACAAAGAGTTACCTATTAATACTATTGATATTACCATTATTATTAGGATTAACTTAAAAAATATTCCTTATAATACTCAAATATTCAATCCTACGATTAGCAAATCTATACAATTGTATATCCTAATCGTATGCTCTAATATATTAAATCAATACTATAAAGATGATATTATAATTTGAAATACATAAAGTATATTACTCTACTCTTCCCACAAATCAGTTACAATGGTCCAAAGGTTATATCCGTTTTATCTTTCCACAGATAAAATTCATAATTTTATTAATACTGAAAGAAAATTTTATATACTAAATAACATCTTGAGAGATTTTTAGGGGTTAAAATTTCAAGACAATAAGAGAAAAGTTAATTTCAAAAAGAGTACTAGTCTAAGTTTGACCGCATATTAACCAGCGTAGTTTTTGGTTGGTTGGTTTTCTGGGGAGGTGTGGGGTTGTTTTGTTCGTTGCTTTTGTTTTCTTTTTGGCCATGCCATGAGGCTTGCGGGATCTTTTTTTTTTAACTTTTTATTTTACATCGGGGTATAGTTGACTAACAATATTGTGATAGTGTACAGCAAAGTGATTCAGTTATACATATCCATATAACCATTCTTTTTCAAATTCTTTTCTCATTTAGATTGTTACATAATACCAAGCAGAGTTCCCTGTACTACACAGTAGGTCTTTGTTGGTTATTCATTTTAAGTATAGCAGTGGATCTTAATTCCCTGACCAGAGATCAAACCCAGGCCCCCAGCAGTGGAAGTCCAGAGTCTAAGCACTGGACCACCAGGGAATTTCCAACCAGGGGAGATTTTAAACTGAGAATTTCTTATAAAGTTATTTCTAAAAATAAAAAAAACTGGTGAAATGCCTGTATAAAAATCATTTTTTGAAAATATGTACTAAGCATATCTTTTCATTTTTCTAGTTCCACCGCTACACCCCCAATGGTGCCATGGACACAAAAACAATCTCATTCATAAATCCAACCACTCAGAGATAACACGTGTTATTTCGTTCTTTCTTTGCATAATACAAATACAGGGTACAGCGTTCAGATGTTATAAAGACATTGATGCTATCCTATGATTTCTTAATAATATAGATGCTGGATGCTATGATTAAGTTGAAAACCTCAGAAATCTAGTTCAACCTGTTCCTACATAGTTGTCCTACTTGGAACACCTAAACTGACCTGGCGCCCAAATAAGATAAGTAAAGATGCCTGGACAAAACAATCATATAAAGTTGGCATATCTTTCATACTACACCTGTTTATCTGGCTTGAAATACTTTCCAGATGATAAAGTAAATAATTAATAGCTTTCACTCTCTTAAGGATTCCACGTCCTCCATACTCTTAAAATCATTTTACCATCACAAAGTACATTTTCCAGTAACATTAATCGCAATTTAAACCTAGTATTATATAACTCAGAATCAACTAACTAGAAAGCAAAGCGACAAGGGAAGAAATCCAGCTTCAACACAACCCCAGGAAACGGTTATCTTAGAACAAAATCAATTTACCAAGTTTCATGCGAAAGTTTCCCCGATCTTATGCTTGGGAACCAATATCTCCAGATAAAGAGTAACGATGGCTGCACGCTCAGACTATGAGAGAAAACATGCAGGTGTTATCGCTGACAACTGCCTCACACGTCTTTCCACCAAAAGCAAATCTGGAAATAATTCTCAAATAATTTCGCCTCTACTACCTATTTCATCGCTACCGCTTCTAGAAATAACAGAATGAAGGACATCGACCAGTTTAGTTCAGAGGCAGAACCTTCCGCTTTCAAAATGTCAACGAAATTAACCAATTTCACCTTTCAGTCTTCCCTTTAGAAATATTCTAGGGATGACAGTACTATTTTGCCTTCTGACTTCGAGGCAACAAATCTCTGCGGTGTTGTAACCAACACCACCACTCCTTTGAGGGAGAATGCCTAGGCCGGGATCGCTTCATATAGGGTGGGCGTGTGCGCCCGGGGCGGGGAGGAGCGAGGGGAGTCAGTCAAAAACAGACCGCGACCGGACTTTGCAACTCTCCTCCGTCAGCTGACCGGACCGCCCTGAAAGATTTTATTCCTCTGAAAAGCATAAACGACGGAAGCCCAGGTTTTAAGAAGTGGGTGAAAACAAGGGAAGACTCGGGGCCGGGTGGTTGAGGTGGGAGGCCTTAGGACCCGGGGCACCCAAGCCCACCCGTCCGCACTTCCGGGCCCGGCGCCCCGCCCGGCTCCCCCGGGCCGCTCTCCCAGAGGCCCCCGCAGCTCGCCCCACGTCCCGCAGCTGCGCAGCCCGACGGTCCCCGCGCAGCGATGTAACACGGCCTGAGCCCGCAGCTTCGCGGGGGGTGGGGAGGAGGGCAGTGGCCGGCCGCCCCTGCGCCGCCGTCTTACCTGTTGAGGAGCAGGGAGGCGGCGCTAAGGCAGAGCAGCAGGAAGCAGAACAGCGGGTACTGGCGACAGATCTCGCGTCCCACGTCCAGCCGCAGACGCTGCTTCAGCTTCTCCCCCATAGTCCGCACCCAGGGCGCCATCTTCGTCGGCGTCGCTGAAGCTGTACTAAAGACTGAGGCCGAGGTCTAGGCGATCCCCATCTATCTCCCGCGTCTCCACCCCCCGGGGCAGGATCGCGGACCCAGACCGCCGGCGACCGGCGGACGGTCAGCCGGCTGCAGCCGCCCGAAGCCCCGCCCACGAGCCCCGCCGCGCGTGCGCGGCCACGCCCCCCGTCGGCCTGCGGGGACAGCCGCGAGATGTGTTCGACGTCAGCCGGCGGCGCAAGGCCCATCGCTTACCTCTCCGGTCTGGACCTTCGCACCGGCCTCCAGCGGAGAGCCCCGTTCCCCGGCGGCGGGCCCTTTGCAGAAATCGGGGGGAAGCTGCAGCACCCAGTAACCGCCTGTATTGCGGAGGAGAAACAGAAGGATGTGCCGGAGCACAGGAGAAACTGCAGCCCCCTGCAGCCACCGGGCCCTGCCTGCGGTACTCCCGGAGCTCGGGGCCGCTGGGGACTGTAGTCTCTGGGACGCGCCCCTGCAGCGCTCTGCACGCCTCCTCTCCGTAGTCTCCTCTCTGCGTGGGGACAGGTCCAAGCTTTGCGCGACGCCCCAAGGGGAGGAGGGGGGGGACACCTCTCAGCCCTTATTTTGCACGGGCCGTGCGCGGTGAGTAAAACAACCCTAGAACATGGAAGAGTCAAACCCGCCGGGTCACCACGCTTGCGAGGAAGCATCTTTTACGTGCTCACGGGCGAGGTAGACTTCAGTGCACAGCAGCCCCGCAGACCTAACCAAAACGTGTGTTTGGGTGCTACAACTTGGCAGGTTAAATCCCTCAATAGAGTCTCTTGGGGCTTTTGCTTTACCAAGTCATCACATTTCTCAATTTTAATTTCCTTTTTCTCCGCTACTCTTGACAGATGCAGGAAGACAGTATCGTAGTAAGATTTATTTAGGCGGTGCTCTAAGCAGTTTACCCTTCACACGTTTAACTCCTGATATAGGTACTCTGGTTTCTCCCATTTTACGGCTAGATAACTGACATTACTAAGGCAGAAAGGAACGTGCTCAGAATCACACAGCTAGCGAAACCAGGCTTGCAACTATTCTAACTACAGAGCCGGTTTTCCTGCTGCGTTTTTTTCATTCTTGGGAGGGTGAGCCTCCAAAATGCAGAGACAGAATGTTCAGAAATTATTTTTTTTAAACATAAAAAGGTGTATGGACAGCTTAATATGTTCCCATGTTATTCCGAATGCATGTGTCATCTTTAATTACGCATTGCTTCCAACGTAGCATCTATTGGTGCTATTTAATTTCACTTACTAACCTTGATCACAAATTATACACATTTCTAATCCTTTTAAGATCAACATCAATAAAATTGCTATATCAGACTAAGAACATGGTACAAACTCAAGATCCTATCTAGAATGGTTTACCAGTTCCACAGTGGGATATAAAAGTATCAATTTCACCGATCCTCATCTTTTGGTATTATTTAAACGCACATCATAAATATACACTGTAAGACTACTCCGTAACATTGTTGGAAAGCTTAGTGCTTTTAAAAAATATTTCGAGGTACATAATTAAATTTTCAGCCTTTTTTTTTTTGGTGTCGTTTCAACTACCTATAACCCCTCTTGTTATTACCAAATTTTAAATTTTATTTTGTATTGGGGTATAACTAATTTTAACTAATTAACAATGTTGTGGTAGTGAACAGGTAAGGGACTCAGCCATAATATACATGTATCCATTCTCCTGCAAACGCTTTCCCATTCAGGCTGGCACATAACACTGAGCAGAGTTCCATGTGCTATACAATAGGTCCTTATTGGTTATCCATTTTAAAGATAGCAGTGTCATGATCTTTCAAAAGTCCCTTCCCCCACCACAACCATAAATTCACATAATCCCTCATTTATATGAACATTCTAGGGCCAAACTGAAGTATAAATAAAAGGTGTATGTTGAATTAATCTACATGTATCAAGTGCCTACTGTGGACTTGAGTACTTTATACTTGGGTAAGTTACTTCATCAAACTAATGATAAAATATTTTGTTCTTTCAAATTAGACATCTTAACACCACCCAACTCCTTTCCCTTATGGTTTTCTTTGCAGGAGCAATTAGAATATAAGCTAATTAGACAATAGACAAATTTAAATTTTCATATTGCTCTTATGCTCAGAAAAGGAAAAAGTAAAAACAAATTCCTGCTGTAAGAAAACTATAAAAATCCAATCTAAAAGAAGAAAAAAAATTCCTATGGATCAGACTTAATCTAATGAAGTAAAATTTTTACTCCATTAAATGTTTTTTCTTTACATTATGGCCTAGTATCCATGTCTGCTTCATGGATACCAGGCTCAGCTGGTAAAGAATCCACCCCCAATGTGGAAGACCTGGGTTCAATCCCTGGAGAAGGGAACGGTACCCACACTTCAGTATTCTGACCTAGAGAATCCCATGGACTGTATAGTCCATAAGCAACTTTTATTTCACTTCATCCAGGTCAGCCGTCATACACAGAGCTTGAGATTTTTTTTCCAACTTTTTATTAAAAGATATGAACTTCCTAGGTGACGGTCCAGTGGCTAAGACTCTGCACTCCCAATGCAGGGGGCTAGGGTTTGATCCCTGGGGAGCGGGAGGGGGGGCTAGATACTATGTGCTACAACTAAGATCCTACATGCTGCGACCTCCGAAGCAGCCAAATACTAAACAAAAAAAAAAGATATGAACTTCTAGTGAGGATATGGGATAGCCATAATCAATCTGGGTTCGGGAACCAGCTTCATCCTATACTAGCAGTTTCACTGAGCACATTTAACTTGGTGTATCTCAAACCCAATATCCTTAACTCTAAAGGTTACATTCCTCAGAAGTCTTTAAGAAATTAAACTGGGTAGAAAGTGGCTATTATTTACAATGCTTAATACAAAAAAATATTTTATGGATTTATTAACATGACAAAAAAGCCAAACCAATTAGCTTTATTTGGATTTTAACAACCTAAAATAACAATGACATAAAATCAAGGCTGTGAGGTAGCTTGGAAACAAGTCCAGAAGTTTGTTGCCTGCCCTAGAGTTCTAGACCTGCACTGTGCTATACTGTAGCCACTATCTATTATCTTGCTATTGAACACTTCAAATGTGGCTAAAGAGATGTGCTGTAAGTGCAAAATAGACATCAGGTTTTGAAGGCTTACTATGAAAACAAGAGTATAAACTATCTCAACTTTCAAAAGTTGATTACATGTTAAATGGTATTTTGGAAATAATAGGCTAAAAATTAACCTGTTTCTTACTTTTGCAATATACCGAGTAGAAAATTGCAAATGTGGCTTGTGCTTTATTTCTACTAGACAGGGATACTAATATTAGTATCCAGACTAATATTAGTTGTGGAGAGACCTGACAATTAAAGGCAAAAACTTTTTTTATAAAAGCCAGTTTATATATTACTGGTACATTCTCAAACTATAAATAGTAAATGGTTAATAATGCATTCATCTAAAGGGCTCATAAACATCAAACTACAGTATCTCCATTTTAATGTTTATTAAATTAGCAAATAAATGTAAGGCACTGTACTAAATGTGGTGGCAGATAAAATGATTTAGATGCTTTCTTGCTGACCTCCAAAGGCTTACAATCTAGTGAAGGAGACATGTCACCTAAGAAAAGTAATGTATCATACAGGGCATATCTTTATATAAAGGCTGTAATAGCTTTTTTTAATGACAGTTGCTGGGAAAGGAAAATTTTCAACTGGTTGAGGATCAAGAAAGTCCTCTGGGAAGACAATAATTTGAACATACGAGGATTTCTCTCTGCTTTCACTTAATTTTCAGAAGTGATGCAGCACAAGGCAAAGTATTTCAAATGCTTCAGAAATTTGAAAAGATGGTGTTGAGTACTCGAATCCCTTGTGACTAGGCCTACTTAACTCTGATGACCCTAAATATACACCAGATTTTAACTGTAGAGGGCCATTGTTTGTGTGGCATCTGAGTATGTAAGGGAAAAGATAGAGGAATACTTACTTACCCCTTGGAGCCATTTCAGCCTCTCCCTCTCACAGCTGCCTCCTGTGATTTGCAGTATTATCTCCTATCACAGGAATCTCAAAGCATCAACATTCTTGTTTTACCTTTTGTGGCATTTTTAATGTTCTTTTTAGTCTTAATTTTACATTTCCTATTAGCCTCATCTCCCTACAACCTATCCCTATGTATCAACCTCTGGACATGATAATACCTGTAAAAGGATTAATCTGCCTTCTATACCTCAAGTAATGTTCCCTTCATTGGTTTTCAAAAGAACTCATTACAATGGAGAATATGCAACTGAAGGAAAAGCATTAAGGGACTTTTCGATAGGAGTTCAAGATGTAAAAATGCAGCCACTTTCTTATTCAAGCAGCCCCCACTTTTCTGTGCAGTCATGAAGACAGACATCCAACGATAAGATATCAGTAAGATATGAAGAACTACTACTTTACAGAACCAGTGGATCAAAGAAATACTCTCTGGGTAAAAGCTATCTAAGCTTGAAATTCTGAGCTGTCTGTTTCTTAGCACCAAAAATTAAACTTCATGTGTGTCATTTTATTTCTAAGGTATGTTGGAATAACCATCCTCTCAAACCTCACTTTGATGTTAATAGGTCATAACTTCAGAAAATATAAATTATTAAAAACAAAATATATTCACCTGCCTGTTGATAGGGTTTTCCAGGTAGCATCTGTGGTAAAGAATCCACCTGTCAATGCAGGAGATGGAAGAGACATGAGTTTGATCCCTGGGTTGGGAAGATGCCCTGGAATAGGAAAGAGCAGCCCACCCCAGTATTCTTGCCTGGAAAATTCCATAGAGAGAGGAGTCTGACAGGCTACAGTCCATGGAATCACAAAGAGTTGGTCAGGGCTGAGGTCAGGTGTACACACACCTGTTGGTAAATATTAAAGATTGGAAAAGGCCCTTATAATCTAATACTGCTATCCTTTGTATAAGATGGCCAATGTTTTGTTGTCTAACTAAGGGTTTTTAGTTTTCCTTTAAGTAAGTAACACTCCACCTTATTTCTTATATTGACTAGACAATGGCTTTCATAAAAAGAAAAATGTTAACTATATTCAGATGTTTAAATATAGCTTTCAACTGACTTCAGTAACTTGAAAATATTTTTGAAAGCCTTTGTAATCATTCCTCTTATCTCTCAGTAGCTGTTTTCTAAAATATAAAAACAAAAGCATTTGCCATGATACGTATAAACCACCATGCAACTAGGGTTGGTTCAGAATTGTGAAGATCACTAATACTGGTACTTCAATTCTAGTAAGGTTGCTAACAAATAATTAAAATAAATTTTTATATTCCTTTCATATAGATAGAAACTACTGTATTTGGTCAACTGAATCCAATTAAAAATATTAAAAAAAAAAAAACACAACTCCATACAGTATATCTAAATAGAAATCTTGAACAGTCATTTGGAAATTTTTATTGAAACAATTTTATTTGAAAATTATTCCTATATAATGAGTTACCATTTAGGTTTTTTTAAGCTCAGAACACATTTCAAAAGTCTGAATTCTGAGCATTATTAAAGTAATATGCCCTATATGCTTAGATTTTGTGAAAACAGTTTGAGATATGTATTTATTCAATATAACTGAATTATCCAGATGTTCAGTGAGCACTTCTCTTCCGTTTCAAAAAAAAAAAAAAACACCAACCCATGTAACTTAAAAAAAAAATACAGCTCACTTTCAGTTCTGTATCTCCAAAGACTAAGAAAGCTTCTCCAAGAATGCACAGAAACACTGATGGCAGGGTTGGAGCAATTTTTGTAAAGCCTCAGAGATAAGAGACAAACAACAAATAACACCTACCTAAATAAACCTTTACATGTACTGGATTTTCAAATGTTGATAATACTTCATGTATTATCCCTAAATTAGTTAAGCCTATTTACTCAAGCTCTGCCAAGTTTCATAGCCTTTTACCACTGACAGCACAAGTGCTTAGCTTGCTCAGTCACGTCTGACTCTGCGACGCCTCGGACTGTAACCCACCAGACTCCTCTCTCCACGGGATGGATTCTCCAGGCAAGAATACTGGAGTGGGCTGTCATTCCCTTCTCCAGGGGATCTTCCCCACCCAAGGATCGAACCCTAGTCTCCTGCATTGCATGAGTCACCAGGGAAGCCCCATAAAGCAGCCTATGAAACTGCTATTGATAACAGCAGAGGATGGGAAATGGTAATGAACACGAACACTGTTGACAGAAAATGAATTTGAAGGATTGTAGCAACAGTAAATATGACTTTAATGTTTCTGAAGATTCTTCTTGCAATTATGAAGCACAGAAATACCATATTTGCAAATATTGTCAGATTAGAGTTACCTTCAAGCAGAAGTTGATAAATTTGGGGTTTTGACTTACACATAAATAGCTGTTACAAACCAGCAGCACAAGCAGTGAAGGGAAAAAAAACAGCTAATGGCCTTGTATTAGCTCCAGAGAGCCAAGATTTTTATTGTTCTAACTACATGTTCCTCAGGGATACTCTGTGATCATTTTAATTCACCTGCAGCGAGAAGACTTTACTATTTTCGCTGAAGAGGATTTCTGAGCGCCTGGCTTAGAAGGGTAGGGTGGGGACACCCATTAGTAAGATACCAGAAATGTGAAGTGCACCAAAGACAATGCTAGCAGTTTGTTTACAAGGCAATATCAATGGAAGGTTAAGACTAGAAGGATGAGCTCAGGCCAAATTATAAGATTTTAATTTACATGTTTGGCTTGCAGTTTACTTCTACTAGACAGTGCTATTGTAGAAATAGATATGGAGAGTGATTATAATGTGCCACTTATAAATGTGGAACCACTTTAAAGTATTTATAAACACAAAGTTTAGTCAGACAACTTCTCAAAGGGTATAGTAGGGCCCGGATAGAGGATTTTTAGGCTTAGTCAGTAACAAGTCATCAAATGTAGCTGTGTGGTAAGTTAACAGTATATAACCACTGACAGAGCAAAGCACTCTATCATGTACAGCAAAGGGCTGAAAAGGCAAACCTGCATATAACACAAATTAATCAAGTCCTGACATTAAAGCAGAGCAGGAGTCCACACAGATGTGACATGAAGCTGCAAATAACAGTTGAGATCAAGGAAACAAGTATAGAAGGAAAAAAAGGGCAATAAAACAGATAAGAACAAGACAGTCACAGAGAGAACCAGCAAAGCACCAAGGAAACTTTTCAAGGAGAGTGATTCAGGGTGTTAGAAAAGTGAAAGCTTTGGGGGGACTTTCTAGAGGTCCATGGTTAAGACTCTGCGTTTCCAATGCAGGGGTTGAGGGTCCGATCCCTGGACAGGGAGCTAAAACCTCACATGCCACACAGGGAGGCCAAAAATTTTAAAACCTTTTTTTCCAAACCCTTTTGGTCGTACAGTGCTGCTTTTGGGACCTTAATTCCCTGACTATGGATCGAACCCAAGCAGTGAAATTGCCAAGTCCTAACCACTGGATCATTAATTCCTTAAAGCTTGTAAAAAATATATTTCCTATTGGGCTACTGGTATCCTGTGAACAGTTCTTAAAAATAGAGGGGAGAGGAAAATCAACTTAAGAGTTATCATTCCCAAACCACCAAGCTCCCTAGGAAAAGGTGCAATAAAATGCTTCATTCTGACAATAAAACATTAATACATGATATTAAAGACAGCTACTGGGGATGGGCAGGAAGAGATTGCTGATGCTTACAAGAACATTTACACTCTATAATTTCTAGAAAATATATAAATCAGTATCAGTAGTAAAGCAAATTTGGGAGGCTAGTTTGGCAGTTACACTGTCTTCTGTGTCCTGATCAGGTTAACAGCCTTAAACCAAATGAGTTTTGCCAAGAATTTCAGAACTGAGAGCCCGTAAGTAAATGAACACTAATTCTAAAATTTTAAAAACACAAGTTACTAGCACAAAAAAGGTAGATTCATATTGCTCATTTTGACTGATATCTGTTACAGAGGTTGATTCTAAACTAGTAAAATGTTAAGAGTAATTTAGGGAATTTGGGGTAATTTGAATAATGCTCTGTGAACTATATAGGGCTTGATAGTTTTCTTCCTCAGAACATACAGCTTTAAAATTTTTTTTAAAAAAAGCAAATTTGTCCTACCCTTTCTCAGATAACAAGTAAAATAAAAATGTGCCAAGAAATGTTCATAACATATAAGGTATTACAGGGCAAATGATCAGTAATGTACATTTCCTGTATTTTATAAAATTAAGCCTTCACAGAAAAATGTGTAAATGAAGCAAAAAATCCTCTAGGGAGAGTATTTTTTTAAAACACAAGTTGTATCTCATAGAAGAATATAAGCTTGCAAAATAGTGGGTTGGCCAAAAAGTTCGTTTGCATTTCTCTGTAAAATCTTGGGGGAAAACTCAAACTTTTTGGCCAACTCAACATCATAATTTAACAGCATCTCTTTTTACAGAAAACTCAGAACCAAACAAGTTATATGTATGTGTGCTCATAGTTCCTTTCATTAAATGTCACAATGATTTAAGAAAAAAATACCATTTTTCACCTAGAACTCTTGGGGAAATAAGGGAGTATCTATTCAGTCATTGGATTGTGAGACAGTCTTTTCCTTTAACAACCTATACTTCTCTAAGTTTATATAAAAGTGAATATAACGCAGGCTACATCAGTCTTACTGGAATGTGAAAGCCACTATAAAATGCAAGAGATTAGTGGGTCTTATCTCCATCACTTTTAAAGAATCTAGGTACACTAGCTGAAAACTTAGCCAAGATTTTTGGTATCAAAAACCCTGAAAGTCTGTCTCTCCCTTGATTATCAACTAAGTAATATTTAATATAATAAAACCTATTAAAAATGGTTTTAAGGGGGAGTTCCCTGGCAGTCCACTGTTTAGGATTTGGTGCTTTCACTGTCATGGCCTGTGTTCAATCCCTGGTTGAGAAACTTAGATCCTCCCAAGTCACATAGTGCAGCCAAAAAAAAAAAAGTTTTAAAGTATTAAAAAAAGGTTTTAATACTTGGAAGAGGTCCTTAAGAACAGGCAAAAGGATCTAAAATGTTTCAATTGCCTTAAGTGGAAAAATTTGTTTAAGGATTTAGACCCTCTGATCAGCAAAGACAGGATATGACAAAAGTATAAAAAAATATTCTATAAGTAGGTTAACATGGACTCTCACCAAATCCCAGAATATCAAGTTTGGAAAACGTAGGTTTGAGAGAGCCCTGCCAAAATACGGAATGTAGTCTCATTAACTGGTGAAAGAACATACAGGAAGGTATGCTGTATTAAATGTGAATGGATGGAGGAAAAAAAAAGAAATGGGAGTTCCCTAGTGGTCTAGTGGTTAGGATTCAGCTCTTTCACTGCTTTGACCTGAGTTCAGTCCCTGGTCAGGAAACTGAATCCACAGGCCGAGCTTAAAAGAAAAAAAAAGGTTAAAACTAAACAATGCTGAATGAGTGCTTCTTCCATGTTCAGAAACTGTACGCTTAAATAAAACCTATTGTACTATTACCCCCCAAAAGGTCTTGCAAAATAATCTGCTTTGCCCAGTTAATAATGCCACTAAATTTGCAACCTTAGTCACAAAATGTCTTCAATATACCCATTAGCATACTAGGTGCTGTTCTCTTTTCAAGTAAGATTTATTCAAACTTTTCCTAGACAATTTAAAAGAGCTGTGATACAGAGATTAAAGTGATTTATTCTAATAAGTCCAAGATACTGTATACCATGCTGTTGTATTTTACTTACTTCTATTTTTAAACTGACTTTAATTTCAACAAATTAAAAGATGAACTGACACTGTTCATTTTGCAATCAGAGGACTGTAAGAAAAGCAGCCAATTTTCATGGGAAAAATGAGTGACAAAGAAAAGGCAAAACCTCAGGCTTTCAAGAGTGGAAAAGGGAAGAAATTTATTTGCCTGAAGGTTGCAGGCCTGTTTTCAGGGTCTACCCCCCTCCTCAAAGCAAATAACTTGCCTAGGAGGAGTCTATGTCCCTACAATTGAGCACTCTTTTCTGACACTGGAGAGGTAAACTTGCTTGCCTGCCAGCTCCCAAGGAAACGAAAAAAGGCCTGTTAGCCCTTGTGTTCTCACACACACAGAACTTACAGTCAGCTGTCTCAGTGGGCAGGCCCATAACACCAGGTCACTTTTATCAATCTTTCTTCCATATAATAAATACAAAAAATACAGTCACCAAACATTTGAGAAAAATCAAAAAAGCACAGAGAAGTGAAGTGTTTCAATGCATTCTATTACAAACTGGTTATCTTTCCAAAAACCTACAGATTTCAGGAGTGAGCAACAGTCCACATATAAATAAGAGGAGCCTGCTCTACTGCTGGAATTTAGCCAATAAATGGTGTTGGGAGGAAAAGTTAATAACAAAAAAGTATAGTTAATAGGAATTGGGAGATTTGGGAGATGAGTAAGTAGTGTATGCTGTTTCATCAAACAGTAAAGAACAGATACTAAAACAGATGTAGTAGTAGTAGCCTAAGTGTAGTCTGAGTAATGACAGTAATCAATTGAACTAGCTTAGGGGAGGGAAAAAAAAGGACTAGAGTAAGCCAAATGTCTCAGGGGTTTTAAAAAAGAAACTGCTTAAACTTGGTAATTGAAAGACATGAGGTTAACTAAAACCTAAAGACAGGAGTCATTCATCTGTTAATTGATTAGGGTGTGAGCAGAGATGCAGACTTTCATTCTGCGCTGTGCCTTGTTTTCCAGGTACAGGTTTTAAAATTTTCCTTTGAAGGACTATCAAGTTAAAATATCAACTAAGCACATTTAAGCATAAATACCACCTTTAACCCATCACTACTCAAACAAGTAGGTATATATAGTTGAGAAAATGCCTTAAATTCAGAGCCTCTTGTCTTCTCAAAGGAATTTAATTTTGAACCAGCAACCAACTCTAAGGTTCATATTAAGACTTTTCATACAGATGTATAAAAATTTTTTTAATTATGGATTACTCTTAGTAACACTTGTTTCACTATGTTAATGTATAGTTACCTAGCTTTGAAACTTTTCTTAAGTTTGACTACTACTTTCCAAAGTACTCTACATAAGAACTTTATACAAACTTTATGGACTCAAAATTAGACTTGTAAGCAGAACAAGAACTCAATCTTGAAGTACCCCTTCCTCATAAACATAAATATAGATGGGACTTGGTAGGCCAATACTTTTTTGTTCAGCAGTTGGGAATTAAACTGAATACCAGCATGAAGAAAAATTGTTGGGCTAGGCTGTCTTGATAGATAGATAGATATAAATCCCACAGCCAACTGCTCCCTTCAAGACCTTTTTAAGGTCAAACAGACAATTTAAAATATGGATCTTCATGATCTTAATTTGCCTTAAAATTCAGTATTCCATGTTAATTTCTAAAAGCTTTCCATGTTGTAAGTGGCTCAAAATTTTCAATTCCTTTTTCAAGTTAACAAGTCACAATTAAGCCAAATCCAGCCTAATAAACTAAACTGAAAATTCATTTCCAAACTAAAAAATACTTTGAAAAGTATTTTTAAATGCCCGTCTAGCACCATTAATTCGGATTTCCCTGCCTTGGAAGGACTTCTGTTCTAGAAGGCAAAAGAAACCCCATACACTGAAGAACTAATTAATTAAACAAGTACTGGCAGTAATTTAAATAGACTGATCAAAAGACTGAGCAGCAGAAAGGTTAAGCCACAGAATCCACTGTTGGGCGCTTAACTGCTGATACTGTCTGTCCTAACACTAAATGGATCGTCAGGAAACCAATGAAGATTTAACATGTAACTTTAGAATAAAAGTTTTCCACCATGTTTTAATTCTATTTATAAATGAATTGGAAGTTAGGCAGGGTTCCTAAAAGAAATTACACCTGTCAATGTTGAAGGAATCCTAGGAATTCAACTTCTGCAAATTCATGTGAATTTTTACTGTTTCAAGAAGTTCTACCAAAACTACACTGTATATTACACGTGCCTGTGGCTGCAGAGAATTGAAAAGTGTACTCCATTAATTTTTGGATGACCTTTGACATGTTGTTCATTTATTTACCTCCAAGCTCATTCCAAATATTAAATATACCAAGAAACAGTATATATGCTTTTCTAATTTCTCCTGATGTGTCAAATAGAGCAATTCTAGAGGCCTAACTCCTGACTCCTCCCAATTAAAGCAACATAAATACCATAGTACTTTTAACTATAAAAATAGTTTTTAAACTATTCTCTTGAAAATGAAGTCATTAGAAAATTTTTTAAACTCATGACTTTTTAAACAATTCTGTGTTCAAATGACGCAGTACTGGCATTTTCTAATTCCCATTAAAAAAAAATCAGGACATAAGTTGAAATGCAAAATTGTGATACAAATGGCACGACTAATCAAACCTCTTCATCTCATTTGAAAGTATATAATAGAGCCACACCCGATGTTAGAACTCTTCTGATGTCATGGTATGTGTCTACAGCTGGAAGATTGGATTTTGTAATGTGCAACTCTTCTACACATTTGTTACTACATTGTGAACACAACCCTAATCATGTTTTCTTAATCTGTGGTTATGTCTGGTCCACATCAAAACCTTTGTCCTTTGCCTTGTAGTAGCAGTAACTGGTTGTAGTTCATAAATGACTTTAAATGTCAATTCCCTTAGGTATCCCCAAAATAAGTTAGTATTTGGCATCACAGAATCCTTTCAGAACTAAAGTCAAGAAATGACCATTCAAGAACATTACAGATAGCAACTTCAGATTAGAACTTGTTTTAAACCACTTTACAAAGGAAAGAAAATCAGATATTCACTGAAGCTTATGGTAAATTATTCTAAAATAACCTTATCTTGATTCTATTTGCTTGTGTTAAAAAAACATTTTCGGAAACTACACTTGAAGACACTAATTTCCAAAATGGTTTATTGGAACTTCTCCCCCATCCAGAAAGTCTGTCAGCAGTCTTGATTACCAACAAGAAAAAAAGTACTAGTTTGGCATCAGCACAGGGAGTCAAATAGGCAATGTAAATGGTTTTCAAAATCCTCTAGTAGTGTTTAAGAATTTTTCAGGTATAAAACTTCCATGACTGTTCTGAAATGACAAAAACTTTTTTCAATCATCAGTATAAACTTTAGTAATCATAACACAAACTATTAAACTCTGTACCTAAAAGGATCTTCATGAAGTGAACAAAGCTATCACCCTCCTACCAAGAAATTCTAGGGCTGAGCCAAAATCTCCAGAATGTATTTACAAGTTCCCCATTCTTTGATAATGACTTGCCAATTTTGCTTAATGAAACACCTTTTAAGCTGAATTCACCTACCTAACCTCATTTGCACAGTCACCTAAATGTACATTAGAGCAAAAGTTTGTTCACTCCCCTCTCCTGTATTACTTACTATCTCAATTACTCATTTCCAAACCTTCAAAGAGTGATAAGAAAATGGAACACTGAATGGTGGGGGTATGTTACCAGAAAAGCAGAACCAAATTACCATTAACTTCTTGAGTCCACTGGCATGTGTGTGACCAGAGTATTTTCATTTTCATTAATTAAAATTAAGTGGAGACCAACACTATACATTTATCCTATACATCATCTCCCTATCATGTGCTTCAATTAGGGATCTTGGGGAATCTGTTTTGGTATTACCGTTGGCTAGTTATTTTGAATGTATGGATAATTAAAAGACGAAAAGACCCCTAAAGATTCCAAGTGTCTATTTTAAAAGCTGTTAAATGAAAAACGATGAAATGGAGGACACCCACAATAATTCTTGGACTCCTGGAGATCCTAAGACATGCTACAAAAATAGGTCTTTATTCTTAGGAAAATATAGTCAGAGCTAGCTTCCTTATGCTATACATAAAATCTTAACATCAGAGGCAGTACAGATAGTACAGATAGTTTTTGAACTGATCTCCAAACAAGCACAAACCCACTACGTTGAAAAGAACAGGTAATTTTGAGGTTTTTGGCAAAAGACAGTACTTCACACATCTAATCCAAATCAAAGAGCCTGCAGACAGTTTTCAGTGAAATAAAAGGAATGAAATAAATATAATTTCTACAGATAAATATATGTAAGAGAATTTAAATAAGCTAACAGAACTAATTTTTTTAAATAAAAATACTAGTCAGGTACAAGCTTTTGTTTCTCAATGCCAGACTTCTAGATGTTTATCAGACTACTGTTAATATCATTAAAAACCTAATCTTGGGCCAGGGCATTAGTTTTAATACTATTTTGCATTCGTAAAAAAGATTTTCTTTCAACTGAATGCTCCTGGCCCTGAAAAATATTTTAGGCATATTACTGAAGGCAGACTGTGGTACTAATAAAACTTGTATCTTAAGTACTTTTTTAAAAAGTGACAGACAAAAAAGTCCATCCACTAATTTGCCCACAGTTAAAAATGTCTTTGAACATTGGCTGATAATTAATATCTTAAGAAAAGTAGTGGCATGCCCTATTGAGTGGTATGACTGAGTAATTAATACTACACTTTAAAACATCATCCCCACAAGTCTGTTCATTTTATGTATTGTTATTTCTTGATTCATTTTAAACCCACCACTGAATTCCTATGGTCAGATTAAAAGTTTATGGTATATATCACTGGGGAGAAAATGACCATGGTGGGTATTCTTAAAGTTTTAGGAACCTGAGCAATCTTTTACTCTAGGGGGGTAGCTCCCTCACCTAAATGCAGAAGTCCTACTCTGTAATTTCTCCCCTTAAACAGACTATATGTCATGCTCTGTTTGGTCTTTTTTCCTATGTTTCTGAACAGTGACTTTTGGCTTAGCAGTCAAAACAGCTGTCCTGAATGTGACAATTTTGCCCATCTAGCATGATATTCACCCTCATTAAATCTTTTCAAATAGATTCATATAAGTGAATACCCGAGGTCACCCCATCAATCCATTCCTATGCATGCTATTCCTATTTTATCATGAAGAAAGTGTAAATCATTAAATCAGACTTGCAGTCATTGGTAGATTTCTCATGATGCTACAACAATGGCCGTTATGAGTGTGCAACCGCTTTTTGTGCTAAACCCCCCATTTATTTCTAACATCTGATTCAATCACAATGCTGAAAAACTTCCCACAAAATGCATGATTGGGAGAATATATCTAACACAATTTTCTCACAAAGCAACTTTCTGAAAACTGATTAACTAAAGTGATGATCACTTTTGATTGCCAAGTAGTCTGCAGAAACAAAATCTTGCGTCTGCTTTGGTTAGGTAACTCAAGTTTGTTTTGTTATTTTTCAACAATCAGAATGCTTTAAGGATACATTTTCACCCCAAGGAAGGGACTTGATTCTTGGATTTAAGACCCATTCCTTGACAATTATATACAAAATTTCTTTTAACTTGTCATCTATCCATTCTTTGAAGCTGTCAAAGCCAAGAACCCATAAACAAATCACAAATATCAATAACCTACATTAGTTAACATTCCCCTTTTTTAACATGTTGACATTTTCACTAAAGGATTAGTTATTTTTGCATTTCCATTTCTCATATCCCATGACATTCCATAAAAATTGCATTATTGCTTTATAGGCCACACAACATTCAAAAGTATGTTTATATGCATTGCCTGTTTTCCTTGATCTGATAAGAGTTTGATACTGATTTTACTACAGAAATTTAAGTTTGAAAATACCAGTTAGTATTTCTTCTCAGTACTTAATTGTTCACATCACTAATCACTACATGCATATTTAGCTCTGATTATATTGCTCAAAAACTGCACCCATTATCAGAACAGTGCAAATGATTATTTAATTTTAAAAGTAATTATAATGGCTTAAATTCAAAGTTAGTCAAATGAACACTGTCAAGTAATTTCACTTGAGTGTGTATATATTTAATCACCACTGTTTACATTACCCATCAATTCTTCACAAATTTTTTAAATATCAGTTTTTCCTCCCAAATCCCCAAACTAAGAATGCCAAATAGTCTTGGAAACCCACAGCTCCATATTTTAATATTTTCTTAAGAACACATTTGTGAACTCACAAAAATGTTCATCTTTCAACTTTGACAATGCAGTTCTTACTTAAGTCAAACAAACCTGTTCTAAAATCCCAACAAATAATTCTGAGAATTAACTTAAACACCTTGACAGTGTCCCTTAAAAAGGGTATGACAGTAAAGTGCCAATAGGCATGGCAATGACCTCTTTGATGGGATCATTTAACTCCTTGGACCTGGGAAGTGCCAGCACCAAGGATTACACTGAGATTCAATTTTACTGAAGGCTACATTTAGTTTACCCACTTTCCACAACCTATTACTCATTTTATGTTAGAATGAAATGTAAATGTTTTGTGTAGCCCTCAAACTTACACTAAGATTTGAGAGATGTACTTTAAAAAAGCACGGGGTAATATATAAAATCAGTGGCAAAAAGTTTCATTAAGCACCAGGAACTAATTTTTGTCACCCCATACTCATTTTGTAGGTAATGTTTCAATAACCGGCAAGGCACATTTACATATATTCCAATGAATACTTATTGACAAATTTTAAATTACACTCTATGTCCCAGCTATCCCAGTAACTGACATACAACATACTAAAATGGTTTATTAAGATAACATAAAAAACCAATTAATGTGAAACATACAGGCTATTGGCAACCACTATCTAAAATTATGTAAGTACAAATAAACA